>NW_022681463.1:38898562-40272562 GCF_009764315.1 Trachypithecus francoisi
GAGGCTGTGTGGGGGACTAGGGTTGGCACTCGAGGAGTCTCGGGTGAGACCAGCTGAGATTAGAAGCACACAGGGAGGCAGGATGGCAGCTAAAGGAATACATTTCCTTTTCTCTAGCTTACTTTATTGTAATATAATACACACAACATATGTGTTAATTAACATTATGTGTTATTGGTAAGGCTTCCAGTTAACAGTTAAGGCTATGAGTAAAGTTTTCGTGGAGTTGAAAGTTATAGTCAGATTTTTACTGCATGGGAAGTCAGCACCCATAACCCCCATGTTGTTCAAGGGTTGACTGTACTTAATTTGCCTTTTATTAGAATGAAGAATGTTTCCTGAGACCCACTGTCTTGGTTTGGCCAGGACTGAGGTGTCTCATTGCTAAATCCAAGCGAGTTTCAGGACAGCTGGCCACTCTACTGGGATTTCAGGAAAGGGACACATTGAGACTAAGCCTTTAAAATCAGATAGCTTGAGCTATCTCTAGTTTTAGTTAATAAGTGGCTTTTATGATTAAAGGGAACTAAAAGCATCAAAATGCCTTAAGATCTATTTTTTTTTCTAGATTATATGGACATATTTATTTATTTTATTTTGCTTTAAGTTCCAGGATACATGTGCAGAATGTGCAGGTTTGTCACATAGGTACACGTGTGCTGTGGTGGTTTGCTGTACCTCTCAGCCTGTCACCTAGGTTTTATTTTTTTTTTTAAATTAATTAATTAATTTTTTTTTATTATACTTTAAGTTCTAGGGTACATGTGCATAACGTGTAGGTTTGTTACATATGTATACTTATGCCATGTTGGTGTGCTGCACCCATCAACTCGTCAGCACCCATCAATTCATCATTTATATCATGTATAACTCCCCAATGCAATCCCTCCCTCCTCCCCCCTCCCCATGATAGGCCCCAGTGTGTGATGTTCCCCTTCCCGAGTCCAAGTGATCTCATTGTTCAGTTCTCACCTATGAGTGAGAACATGCGGTGTTTGGTTTTCTGTTCTTGTGATAGTTTGCTAAGAATGATGGTTTCCAGCTGCATCCATGTCCCTACGAAGGACGCAAACTCATCCTTTTTTATGGCTGCATAGTATTCCATGGTGTATATATGCCACATTTTCTTAATCCAGTCTGTCACAGATGGACATTTGGGTTGATTCCAAGTCTTTGCTATTGTGAATAGTGCCGCAATAAACATACGTGTGCATGTGTCTTTGTAGTAGAATAATTTATAATCCTTTGGGTATATACCCAGTAGTGGGATGGCTGGGTCATATGGTACATCTAGTTCTAGATCCTTGAGGAATTGCCATACTGTTTTCCATAATGGTTGAACTAGTTTATAATCCCACCAACAGTGTAAAAGTGTTCCTATTTCTCCACATCCTCTCCAACACCTGTTGTTTCCTGACTTTTTAATGATTGCCATTCTAACTGGTGTGAGATGGTATCTCATTGTGGTTTTGATTTGCATTTCTCTGATGGCCAGTGATGATGAGCATTTTTTCATGTGTCTGTTGGCTGTATGAATGTCTTCTTTTGAGAAATGTCTGTTCATATCCTTTCCCCACTTTTTGATGGGGTTGTTTGTTTTTTTCTTGTAAATTTGTTTGAGTTCTTTGTAGATTCTGGATATTAGCCCTTTGTTAGATGAGTAGGTTGCAAAAATGTTCTCCCATTCTGTAGGTTGCCTGTTCACTCTGATGGTATTTTCTTTTGCTGTGCAGAAGCTCTTTAGTTTAATGAGATCCCATTTGTCAATTTTGGCTTTTGCTGCCGTTGATTTTGGTGTTTTAGACATGAAGTCCTTGCCCATGCCTATGTCCTGAATGGTACTACCTAGATTTTCTTCTAGGGTTTTTATGGTATTAGGTCTAACATTTAAGTCTCTAATCCATCTTGAATTAATCTTCGTATAAGGGGTAAGGAAAGGATCCAGTTTCAGCTTTCTACTTATGGCTAGCCAATTTTCCCAGCACCATTTATTAAATAGGGAATCCTTTCCCCAATTCTTGTTTCTCTCAGGTTTGTCAAAGATCAGATGGCTGTAGATGTGTGGTATTATTTCCAAGGACTCTGTTCTGTTCCATTGGTCTATATCTCTGTTGTGGTACCAGTACCATGCTGTTTTGGTTACTGTAGCCTTGTAGTATAGTTTGAAGTCAGGTAGCGTGACACCTCCAGCTTTGTCCTTTTGACTTAGGATTGTCTTGGCAATGCGGGCTCTTTTTTGGTTCCATATGAACTTTAAAGCCGTTTTTTCCAATTCTGTGAAGAAAGTCATTGGTAGCTTGATGGGGATGGCATTGAATCTATAAATAACCTTAGGCAGTATGGCCATTTTCACGATATTGATTCTTCCCATCCATGAGCATGGTATGTTCTTCCATTTGTTTGTGTCCTCTTTGATTTCACTGAGCAGTGGTTTGTAGTTCTCCTTGAAGAGGTCCTTTACATCCCTTGTAAGTTGGATTCCTAGGTATTTTATTCTCTTTGAAGCAATTGTGAATGGAAGTTCATTCCTGATTTGGCTCTCTGCTTGTCTGTTACAGGTGTATAAGAATGCTTGTGATTTTTGCACATTAATTTTGTATCCTGAGACTTTGCTGAAGTTGCTTATCAGCTTAAGGAGATTTTGGGCTGAGAAGATGGGGTTTTCTAAATATACCATCATGTCATCTGCAAACAGGGACAATTTGACTTCTTCTTTTCCTAACTGGATACCCTTGATTTCTTTCTCTTGCCTGATTACCCTAGCCAGAACTTCCAAGACTATGTTGAATAGGAGTGGTGAGAGAGGGCATCCCTGTCTTGTGCCAGTTTTCAAAGGGAATTTTTCCAGTTTTTGCCCATTCAGTATGATATTAGCTGTGGGTTTGTCATAAATAGCTCTTATTATTTTGAGGTACGTTCCATCAATACCGAATTTATTGAGCATTTTTAGTATAAAGGGCTGTTGAATTTTGTCAAAAGCCTTTTCTGCATCTATTGAGATAATCATGTGGTTCTTGTCTTTGGTTCTGTTTATATGCTGGATTACGTTTATTGATTTGCGAATGTTGAACCAGCCTTGCATCCCAGGGATGAAGCCCACTTGATCATGGTGGATAAGCTTTTTGATGTGCTGCTGAATCCGGTTTGCCAGTATTTTATTGAGGATTTTTGCATCGATGTTCATCAGGGATATTGGTCTAAAATTCTCTTTTTTTGTTGTGTCTCTGCCAGGCTTTGGTATCAGGATGATGTTGGCCTCATAAAATGAGTTAGGGAGGATTCCCTCTTTTTCTATTGATTGGAATAGTTTCAGAAGGAATGGTACCAGCTCCTCCTTGTACCTCTGGTAGAATTCAGCTGTGAATCCATCTGGTCCTGGACTTTTTTTGGTGGGTAGGCTATTAATTGTTGCCTCAATTTCAGAGCCTGCTATTGGTCTATTCAGGGATTCAACTTCTTCCTGGTTTAGTCTTGGCAGAGTGTAAGTGTCCAGGAAATTATCCATTTCTTCTAGATTTTCTAGTTGATTTGCGTAGAGGCATTTATAGTATTCTCTGATGGTTGTTTGTATTTCTGTGGGGTCAGTGGTGATATCCCCTTTATCATTTTTTATTGCGTCTATTTGATTCCTCTCTCTTTTCTTCTTTCTTTCTTTATTTATTTTTTTTGAGACGGAGTCTCGCTCTGTCGCCCAGGCTGGAGTGCAGTGGCCGAATCTCAGCTCACTGCAAGCTCTGCCTCCCGGGTTCACGCCATTCTCCTGCCTCAGCCTCCCGAGCAGCTGGGACTACAGGCGCCCGCCACCTCGCCCGCCTAGTTTTTTGTATTTTTTAGTAGAGACGGGGTTTCATTGTGTTAGCCAGGATGGTCTCGATCTCCTGACGTCGTGATCCGCCCGTCTCGGCCTCCCAAAGTGCTGGGATTACAGGCTTGAGTCACTGCGCCCGGCCTCTCTTTTCTTCTTTGTTAGTCTTGCTAGCAGTCTGTCAATTTTGTTGCTCTTTTCAAAAAACCAACTCCTGGATTCACTGATTTTTTGGAGGGTTTTTTGTGTCTCTATCTCCTTCAGTTCTGCTCTGATCGTAGTTATTTCTTGCCTTCTGCTAGCTTTTGAATGTGTTTGCTCTTGCCTCTCTAGTTCTTTTAATTGTGATGTTAGAGTATCAATTTTAGATCTTTCCTGCTTTCTCTTGTGGGCATTTAGTGCTATAAATTTCCCTCTACACACTGCTTTAAATGTGTCCCAGAGATTCTGGTATGTTGTATCTTTGTTCTCATTGGTTTCAAAGAACATCTTTATTTCTGCTTTCATTTCGTTATGTACCCAGTAGTCATTCAGGAGCAGGTTGTTCAGTTTCCATGTAGTTGAGCGGTTTTGATTGAGTTTCTTAGTCCTGAGTTCTAGTTTGATTGCACTGTGGTCTGAGAGACAGTTTGTTATAATTTCTGTTCTTTGACATTTGCTGAGGAGTGCTTTACTTCCAATTATGTGGTCAATTTTGGAATAAGTGCGATGTGGTGCTGAGAAGAATGTATATTCTGTTGATTTGGGGTGGAGAGTTCTATAGATGTCTATTAGGTCCGCTTGGTGCAGAGATGAGTTCAATTCCTGGATATCCTTGTTAACTTTCTGTCTCGTTGATCTGTCTAATGTTGACAGTGGAGTGTTGAAGTCTCCCATTATTATTGTATGGGAGTCTAAGTCTCTTTGTAGGTCTCTAAGGACTTGCTTTATGAATCTGGGTGCTCCTGTATTGGGTGCATATATATTTAGGAGAGTTAGCTCTTCCTGTTGAATTGATCCCTTTACCATTATGTAATGGCCTTCTTTGTCTCTTTTGATCTTTGATGGTTTAAAGTCTGTTTGATCAGAGACTAGGATTGCAACCCCTGCTTTTTTTTGTTCTCCATTTGCTTGGTAGATCTTCCTCCATCCCTTTATTTTGAGCCTATGTGTGTCTCTGCATGTGAGATGGGTCTCCTGAATACAGCAGACTGATGGGTCTTGACTCTTTATCCAGTTTGCCAGTCTGTGTCTTTTAATTGGAGCATTTAGTCCATTGACATTTAAGGTTATATTGTTATGTGTGAACTTGATCCTGTCATTATGTTATTAACTGGTTATTTTGCTCGTTAGTTGATGCAGTTTCTTCCTAGCCTCGATGGTCTTTACATTTTGGCATGTTTTTGCAATGGCTGGTACCAGTTGTTCCTTTCCATGTTTAGGGCTTCCTTCAGGGTCTCTTGTAAGGCAGGCCTGGTAGTGACAAAATCTCTAAGCATTTGCTTGTCTGTAAAGGATTTTATTTTTCCTTCACTGATGAAACTTAGTTTGGCTGGATATGAAATTCTGGGTTGAAAATTCTTTCCTTTAAGAACGTTGAATATTGGCCCCCACTCTCTTCTGGCTTGTAGAGTTTCTGCCGAGAGATCTGCTGTTAGTCTGATGGGCTTCCCTTTGTGGGTAACCTGACCTTTCTCTCTGGCTGCCCTTAAGATTTTTTCCTTCATTTCAACTTTGGTGAATCTGGCAATTATGTGTCTTGGAGTTGCTCTTCTGGAGGAGTATCTTTGTGGCGTTCTCTGTATTTCCTGAATTTGAATGTTGGCCTGCCCTACTAGGTTGGGGAAGTTCTCCTGGATGATATCCTGAAGAGTGTTTTCCAACTTGGTTCCATTTTTCCCCTCACTTTCAGGCACCCCAATCAGACGTAGATTTGGTCTTTTTATATAATCCCATACTTCTTGCAGGCTTTGTTCATTTCTTTTTCTTCTTTTTTCTTTTGGTTTCTCTTCTCGCTTCATTTCATTCATTTGATCTTCAATCGCTGATACTCTTTCTTCCAGTTGATCGAGTCAGTTACTGAAGCTTGTGCATTTGTCACGTATTTCTTGTGTCATGGTTTTCATCTCTGTCATTTCGTTTATGATCTTCTCTGCATTAATTATTCTAGCTGTCAATTCTTCCACTCTTTTTTCAAGATTTTTAGTTTCTTTGCTCTGGGTACGTAATTCCTCCTTTAGCTCTGAGAAGTTTGATGGACTGAAGCCTTCTTCTCTCATCTCGTCAAAGTCATTCTCTGACCAGCTTTGATCTGTTGCTGGCGATGGGCTGCGCTCCTTTACAGGGGGAGATGCGCTCTTATTTTTTGAATTTCCAGCTTTTCTGCCCTGCTTCTTCCCCATCTTTGTGGTTTTATCTGCCTCTGGTCTTTGATGATGGTGACGTACTGATGGGGTTTTGGTATAGGTGTCCTTCCTGTTTGATAGTTTTCCGTCTGACAGTCAGAAGGACTGTCTGTTGGTCTGTTGGAGATTGCTTGAGGTCCACTCCAGACCCTGTTTGCCTGGGTATCAGCAGCAGAGGTTGCCGAAGATAGAATATTGCTGAACAGCGAGTGTACCTGTCTGATTCTTCCTTTGGAAGTTTCCTCTCAGGGGTGACTCCACCCTGTGAGGTGTGGGGTGTCAGACTGCCCCTAGTGGGGGATGTCTCCCAGCTAGGCTACTCAGGGGTCAGGGACCCACCTGAGCAGGCAGTCTGTCCGTTCTCAGATCTCAGCCTCTGCGTTGGGAGATCCACGGCTCTCCCCAAAGCTGTCAGACAGAGTCGTTCGCGTCTGCACCGGCCCCCGCTGCTTCCCCTATTGGACTTCAGCTTTGCGCTGTCCCCAGAGCTGGAGTCTACAGAGACAGGCAGGCTTCCTTGAGCTGCTGTGAGCTCCACCCAGTTCGAGCTTCCCAGCGGCTTTGTTTACCTACTTACGCCTCAGCAATGGCGGGCGCCCCTCCCCCAGCCTCGCTGCTGCCTTGCGGATAGATCGCTGCAGACTGCTGTGTTAGCAGTGAGGGAGGCTCGGTGGGCTTGGGACCCTCCCGGCCAGGTGTGGGATATATTCTCCTGGTGTGCCTGTTTCCTTAAAGCGCAGTATTGGGGTGGGAGTTACCCGATTTTCCAGGTGTTGTGTGTCTCAGTTCCCCTGGCTAGGAAAACGGATTTCCTTCCCCCTTGAGCTTCCAGGTGAGGCGATGCCTTGCCCTGCTTCAGCTCTCGCTGGTCAGGCTGCAGCAGCTGACCAGCACCGATTGTCCGGCACTCCCTAGTGAGATGACCCCAGTACCTCAGTTGAAAATGCAGAAATCATCGGTCTTCTGTGTCGCTTGCGCTGGGAGTTGGAGACTGGAGCTGTTCCTATTCGGCCATCTTGCTCCGCCCCCCGTCACCTAGGTTTTAAGCCCCGCATGCATTAACTATTTGTCATGATGCTCTCCCTCCCATCGCACCCCCCACCCCATGACAGGTCCTGGTGTGTGATGTTCCCCTCTCTGTGTCCATGTGATCTCTTTGTTCAGTTCCCACTTATGAGTGAGAACATGCAGTGTTTGGTTTTCTGTTCCTGTGCTAGTTTGCCAAGGGTAATGGCTTCCGGCTTCATCCATGTCCCTGCAAAGGACATGATCTCGTTCCTTTTTATTCTTAATGGATTAATGAATGCTAAATTTCCAATACTAGAACTGGCTTTTTTTTTTTTTCCCCCAGCTATGTTTCTGGCCAAATGAGAATCACAGAGTGAAGCCATGGAATCGAACCCTTTGATTTGCCCTGCCTAAGGTAATACAGAGAAGGAATCAGCTTCTCTGATTCTGTAGACATGTCTTGAAGCCTTTATGCACTTTGGATTTTTAAACTGACAAGTGAAGGAGCCTACTTCGCTTGTAGTACATAAACAACCTAACTGTACTTTTGTGTGGTGAGCTTATCTTTGGAGTGCTGAGGTATCATGGTCTGGTGGGTCTTTCTTAGGCTAATTTCTGTCCTGGTAAATGAGGCTCGTGCAGTATAAAGTTGAACTATAAATCTGTGTAAGGGCAGACCCATGATTATTCATTTTTAAGTGGGGATGTTTTTCCCTCCCACCTGTCCCCCACTGCTCAGAGTCCACATGGAGATAGGCAAGCATTCTTGTTGACTCCTTATGCTGGCTGGTGGGTAGTTTTTCTAGTGTCCCTAGGATAGCCAGATAAAAATACAGGGTGTCCAGTTAAATTTAAATTTCAGATAAGCAACAAAAAAATTTTTAGGATAAGTATGTTCCAGATACTGCATTGGATACACTTATATTAAAAGTTTATTTGTAATTCCAATTTAACTAGCTAGCCTATATTTTGATTTGCTAAATCTGGAAAGTCTGGTTATACCTTTTACTTAGGCTGAGGTCCTTTGTGGATTGTAGCTTTATTTGGGGCCTTAGTGTAACTCCCCAAGTTAAGTGGGGTCTGCTTTTATGAAGCCATTAAAACCTCAGCCTCAGGTTTATAATGTCAGCATCAAACTGGAAAGCCTTTCACGAGCATGACTATTGCACTTTTGGTTCTTTAGTCTCCTGCTGTAGTTTCCATTTCATTGTCTTTGGCCCCTGCAATTCTCTTATTTTCTTCCAAGCTCAGGCATGCATTTAAAAGAACATTTTATTTTGCTCAGGGTTTTCAGGTGTTTCAAAGTGTGAAAACTTCAAACTTCAAATCAGGTTCTTGAACATATTGCCAATTCTGCATTATTCTGGAAGAATTAGATGGATGATGGATTCTTCTGCAGTGAAACAACATAGAACATAGATATTAAGATCCAGGTTGAAAAAAGTCCAATGATAGATTATCAGTTGATCTGCTCTTCCCTATAGTAGGAGATGGAAACCCGGACATGGGCTCTGTAACTGTTCACTGAGGCCTCTGTGACTATACTGGAGTGGGAAAAGTTAATACCCTGCCCTCTAGACTTCCTAAGCTCTACAGTGGGGCGGGGAGAGATATTATGCATGATCATGTGTATTTGACCTAACACTTTCCGAAACTAAACCTCTTCTTGCTCTGAATCAAGAAGCAATTTATCAACTGGCTCTTTACATGAGGGACAATTTAATAGACAGTAACTAACTCGGGCCTTGCAAAAGTCACAGGAACATTGCATAACGAAATTGACAGTACAATAGGATACTTTGAAATGAACTTTTTTTCTAAAACAAGTTTCAAAGACCAAAGGTGAAATATATATATATATGGGAAGAAATAATTAAAGAGCACTGTATTAATTTAGGAAAATGTAATTTGTAAGTCCAGGTGACTTAATTGCTCAGGTTATGTTATACGTTATAGACGCATTATTGTCACCAAATATTCCAAACCCTCCCTGCAGTACCTGTCCCTGGGAGGGCTACCCATTTCCTTCCTGGCCATGTGACTGGAGTTTGGCCAATGCAGTGCTAATAGAGATTTGTGGTTTGTCCTATTTCTTTTCTCTTTGCCAGGACAACATTCCAGTGGTTATGAAAGGTAGAGGCACAGCTGACCTCTATAGTGGATATGTAGAGCGAGCAAGAAAAAAAGGAGCCTTTGTTTTTTAAGCCATGGGGAAGTTTTCAGGTTGTTAGTTACTGTGGCCCACTAACCCTCAAGCATGGTGCTAGGCACTGAAGATAGAACAGTGAGCAAATTTGATGTACTCTTGTCCCTCATAGAACTTACATTCTAATAGAGGTGACAGAAATTAGTTAAATAGATGAATTCGTGTAACCATGAAACTGAGGTAGATGTTTTGAAGAAAACCAATTCTTGGGGAAGTTAAAATGCATTTCTTTAAATGACATTCCACTTATTTTCAGAAAAGTCTGAGGCTGTTTACAAAATCAAACACAATGCACAATTTAAACCAGAGACAAATTAATATAGCAGGGAAATCAATGTCATAAGATCCTTGAGATAAATCAGTTACTGCAGGAGAGCACAATAATTATTTCTGAGTTTCCTAAAGATAAGGCAAACAAGGAAAACTTTGGTTTATGTAATTTTTATTGTTTGACAGCGGGACAGAGGCAAACACTTTCAGGAACGAAACCTTTTCTTGCTCTGGATCAAGAAGCAATTTATCAACTGGCTCTTTACATAAGGGACAATTTAACAGGCAGTAACTAATTCAGCCCTTGCAAAAATCACGGGAACATTGTTTAAAGGGATGTTCTTCATATAAATGATATATAAAAGTTAAAGAGCATAAAAATCCTAATTAAGGGGAGTTATTT
Source organism: Trachypithecus francoisi (assembly GCF_009764315.1). Classification (NCBI taxonomy): domain Eukaryota; kingdom Metazoa; phylum Chordata; class Mammalia; order Primates; family Cercopithecidae; genus Trachypithecus; species Trachypithecus francoisi. The sequence goes on from NW_022681463.1 coordinate 38,908,639, forward strand.
CTGCTGGGAGCTTAGATGATATAAGCCAGATTCTTGCTTTCTGCCAGGTAACCCATGACTGGGGGCAATACCTGGAAGAGGGGCAATGGATACTCTAGTATGATGACCCTTAGGACTCCCTTAAATATTGGAAGTCTCACAGGAGCCTTGGGCAAAGGCTGGAATTAAACTGATTTGTCGTTGGATTTTTTCCAACTTGGATCTTAATGTCTATGTTCTATGCTGTTTCCCTGCAGAAGAATCCATCCACCAAAATCTTCCAGAAGAATGCAGAATTTTCAAAATGTTCAAGAGCCTGATATCCATCTTTTGTCATGTGTCAGTTGAATAGGATATACCCATATCCTGGTGGGTAGGATCAATATTTGCCTCAAAAAGAAGCATTGAATTTCCTCAAGTACTTCAAAAGACTAGTGAAGACAGCAGACTTTAGCATCATAAAACATGGAAGGGATAATTTGGGTCTGAAAATTTTAGGGGCTTTTGTTGACAATGGACTGCTTCAGCCAAACAAGAACCTGGCAGGCTGTACCTGGCTCATCCAGTGGAGGGAGAGTGAACACTTGGTCTAAATCAGCACTGGTTAGCAGGAGGAAAGGGTCGCCACCGTCAGAGTCATTACGCTTCCTTCTTGAAAAGCTGCTTTGACTGTATGAACCTGGGTAATGCCATAGACATGAGCACAGTGCTATGTGATTTTAGCAGAATGTTGGTCATTGTTTGTCATGACTTCTGTTGCAGATACACGTCTCTACCCTTAAACTTGAGTATTTAAGAAGTGTATCTTTTGTAGAATTTCTGCAACTGAACACATTCTCATTGAATCTCCATTCTGCTGAATGGCAAATGCTAAATCTCAGTTGGTCCCAGGATCTCCCTGTTCTTCACCTTCCTGTACATTGTGGGGAGTGGGAGGACACTTATGTCATCTCAAGGCATTGGGTAGGGGACATCAGGTGTCAGGCCTTAGGTTGGCATCATCTATCTAAGCTGGCTTTGATAGAGACACCTTTGCTCCTTCTGGCCCCTGGTCGCTGGTGTTTGTGCTGTGTCAGCCTCATACCAATTGAGAGGCCTCATGGATTTTGCTCTTTTTCTGTTATTTACCCATCCCTCCTGGGCTCATGGGGAACACCATGAGCTCTTCCTTTGCCTCACTGGATTCTGGAGGCCCTGATGATGTTTTAGGCTTGTCTGCCCAGGTGCCCACACATTGATGATTTTTCTACTATTTCCACTCTGGATGTGGGATACCTCTGTGGATGTTTCTGGAATGTTTTCAGTGTTAACAGATGTCCCCAGACCCATTTGGAGTTTCTGTTATTCACCCTTTCCCACCAGTGATGGGGACAGGAGTGGGACTCCATTTCAGAGATACCTTAATATCTCAGCTCTTCTATTCCTCTGACTCCCCCTTACTGGCAGAATCCTTGTCTATTTTTGGGATAGAACTGGACTTGTCTTTGATTTGGTAGGCATCTATATCTGGTGGTTAAGGCATATACTTTAGGCCTTGAATCTTGCAGCCTATATTTTCAAGGCTTTAATACTAAAACTCTGGGATCTTGAGTCTTTAGTTTTTTTCTATTCTGCTATGGCAACCCCTCTGAAGGGCAGCAGACGTAGAAAACCATAGCTGCTCCTGAGTTGGGAGGAGGTTCATGGGTTATAGGAAGTTTGAGGAGAATTCACAGTTACTTTATGAAAACAGTGGACTGCTTCAATATTTTCATTTTCATGATAGAGGCAGAGAAATGTGTTGTAATAGTGCAGTGAGGTGGGCAGTGGCTCTTCATGGAACAACCGTCTTCATGGAATAGTGGTCCCTTGGATCCTTTTAAGAATCTCACGAAAACTATAGATCTTTTCTTTAGAATATGCCCATTCAGACAAAATTAGGCATATAATATAATATCATCTCAGTGAATTTCAGTAAAAATCCTGGTGATAGAATGTTGTGTACTACATAGGGAGGCTTCTTAAAGGTTTATGCAAACTGCTGGTTTGTGCTTAGCTTTAAAGACCACCTAGCCAAATTATATAGGGAAATACACAGAAGATCAAAGAGATGAGGTGATTTTTCCTGGGCCAGATAACCAGGGATGCTACTATCTTCTTTCAGAGCTTTGGATGACGCTGTAGAAGACATTTCATTCAGATTTATAGAGGATACTAAGCTAAAACAGATAGCTGAGATGGTCAATCTCAGATCAAATTATACTATCTTAAGTGGTCTTGACAGGCTGAAGAGCTACACAAAAACCAAGATATACATTTGAAAAGTTTAACAAGTTGCTTTCAGAGATATCCTGTAAGGCATAAGGGTGCAAACACTCTTGAATGCTCGTTGTTCACAAACCAGAAGTGTGACAGGGCTTCTTAACTTGTTGCTGTAACTTTCTTTACATGAATGCCACACTTTCCAAACCTCCAACAGTCCTGGTTATCTATTTCTGGGCAAGCTAGTCTGTCAATGTCCCCGCCTAGTGCAGACCAGTACAGAGTTCAGAGGGTTGATGCTCTAAACTATATACTCATAAGATTGAGTCTTAAGATTGTATTTGCTCTATCCACTTGCGTCAGAATTGACTCATTCTAATAATTGCACCATGATCTTGGACTTCCCAACATCCAGAACTGTGAGCAATAAATTTCTGTTATATAAGTCACCCAGTCTATGGTATCTTTTTAATGACAGCACCAGCTAATACGGTGTTGATTTTTGTCCTGTTAATTTTTTAAAAACCTAGAATGTACAAGCCTACCTCAGAGATATTGCTGGATCAGTTCTACATCACTGGAGTAAAGCAAATATCACAATGAAGTGAGTCACACGTTTTTTGGCTTTCCAGTGCATATAAAAGCTATGTTTGGTCAAATGTAGTGGCTCATTCCTGTAATCCCAGCACTTTAGGAGACCGAGGTGGGCAGATAGCTTGAGGTCAGGAGTTTGAGATCAACCTTAGCAATATAGCAAAATCCGGTCTCTATAAAAAATAGAAAAATTAGCCAGATGTGGTGGTGTTCACCTGTAGGCTCAGCTCTCAGGAGGCTGAAGTGGGAGAATCACTTGAGCCCAGGAGGTGAAGGTTGCAGTGAGCTGAGATCGCACCACTGGACTCCAGCCTGGGTGACAGAGTGAGACACTGTCTCAAAAAAATAAAAAAGTTATGTTTACAGTATACTGTAGTCTATTAAGTGTACAATAGCATTATGTCTAAAAATGTATACATACCTTAATTCAAAAATACTTTATTCCTAAAGAATGCTAATATCATCTGGGCCTTCAATGATTTTTCTGGTGGAGGGACTTGCCACAATGTCGATGGCTGCTGACTGATCAAGGTGGTGGCTGTTGAAGGTTGATGTGACTGTGGCAATTTCTTAAAATAAGACAAAATTAAAGTTTGTTATATCAACTGACTTTCTTTCACAAAAGATTTGTCTGTAGCATATTTTACCCATGGTAGAACTTCTTTCAAAATTGGAGTTAATCCTCTCAAAGCCTACCATTGCTTTATCAACTAAATTTATGGAATATTCTAAATCACTTGTTGTCATTTCAACAATGCTCATGGCATCTTCACCAGGAATAGGTTCTATCTTAAGAAACTACTTTCTTTACGATGTTATGCCCAGACCGTTTATTCCCCAAAGAAGACCACCAGAGTCCAGAGTCAAAGCCAAGCAGCAAGGATCTTTACTGCAAGTTCGAACTTGGTCCCTCTGTTCCACAACATACAAGAGGGCCCCGAACGATGCATGTGCCCACTTTTTATAGCCTGATGTATACAGGATATGTAAGGTTACAGAGGAACAAAGGAATTCTTTTGGTCGTAGCATCACAATTGGTTAATATTTTAAGTTATACATTTAACAGTTTTCTATTTGTTCTCGCACATTTAGTAAAACTACAAATGGTTGTGACCTTATCGGGGGCTCTCTAGGTGGTGTTTCTGAGATATATGGGGGGATGTGTTTGTGTTGGGCTCAGGAAGTTGAGACAAATAGAGGAATGTGTTTGTACTAGGCCCAGGACTGAGATATATGGCAGACACCGGTAATTAGAACAGAACAGAGCAGGACAGGGACTTTCACAACGCTTGTCCTTACAATGTCTGGAATCTATAGATAACCTAATTGGTTAGGTCCGGGGTCGATCTTTAACTAGGCTCAGGGCGCCGCCCGGGCTGTTTGCCTGTGGACTTCATTTCTGCCTTTTAGTCTTTCCATTTGATCTCTTTCAACTCATCTCTAAGAAGCAACTCCTTATCTGCTAAATTTTTATCATGGGACTGCAGCAATTCAGTCACATCTTCAGGCTCCACTTACAATTCTAGTTCTCTGGCTATTTATTTAAAAAAAATTTTTTTTTTCCATAAGTAATTGGGGTACAAGTGGCATTTGGTTACACGAGTAATTTCTTTAGTGGTGATTTGTAAGAATTTGATCCACCCATCACCCAAGCAGTATACACTACACCATATTTGTAGTCTTCTAGCCCTCACCCTCCTCCCACTCTTTTCCCTGAGTCCCCAAAGTCCATTGTGTCCCACATCTTAGCTCCCACATATCAGTGAGAACATACCATGTGTGGTTTGCCATTCCTGAGTTACTTCACTTAGAATAATAGTGTCCAATCTCATCCAGGTCACTGCAAATGCTATTAATTCATTCCTTTTTATAGCTGCATAGTATTCTACCGTATATGTATATACCACAGTTTCTTTATCCAGTTGATTGATGGGCATTTGGGTTAATTCCACAATTTTGCAATTGTGAATTGTGCTGTTGTAAACATGCGTGTGCAAGTATCTTTTTTGAATGACGACTTCCTTTCCTCTGGGTAGATAACCAATTAGTGGGATTGCTGGATCAAACAGTAGTTCTACTTTTAGTTCTTTAAGGAATCTCCATACTGTTTTCCATAATGGCTATTCTAGTTCACATTCCCACCAGCAGTGTGGAAGTGTTCCCTGTTTACTGCATCCATGCCAGCATCTACTGTTTTTTGATTTTTTGATTATGGCCATTCTTGCAGGAGTGAGGTGGTACCTCATTGTGGTTTTGACTTGCATTTCCCTGATCATTAGTGATGTTGAACATTTTTTCATGTTTGTTGGCCATTTGTGTATCTTCTTTTGAGAATTGTCTATACATGTCCTTAGCCTACTTTTTTGATGGGATTATTTGTTTGTTTGTTTGTTTTTCTTACTGATTTGTTTGAGTTTATTGTAGATTCCGGATATTAGTCCTTTGTCAGATGTTTAGATTGTGAAGATTTTCTCCCACTCTGTGGGTTGTCTGTTTACTCTGCCAATTGTTCCTTTTGCTGTGCTGAGTTCTTATCCATTCTACGGTTCTGCATCTTTTAAGTGGAGCATTTAGGCCATTTACATTCAATGTTAGTATTGAAATGTGAGGTACTATTGCATTCATCATACTCTTTGTTGTCTGTATACTTTGAATTTTGTTTTTTATTTTTGCTTTTTAACTTGTATTTTTATTTTATAGGTCCTGTGTGATTTATGCTTTAATGAGGTTCTGTTTTGATGTATTTTCAGGATTTGTTTCAAGATTTAGAGCTCCTTTTAGCAGTTCTTGTAGAGGTGGCTTGGTAATGGCGAATTCTCTCAGCATTTGTTTGTCTGAAAGACTGTCTCTTTCCTTCATGTATGATGCTTAGTTTTGCTGGATTTACAAAATTCTTGGCTGATAATTGTTTTGTCTGAGGAGGATGAAGATAGGGCCCAAATCCCTTCTAGCTAGTAGGGTTTCTGCTGAGAAATCTACTATTAATCTGATAGGTTTTCCTTTATAGGTTAGCGAGTGCTTCTGTCTCACAGCTCTTAAGATTCTTTTGTCTTAACTTTGGATAACCTGATGACAATGTGCCTGGGAGAATATCCTTTTACGATGCATTTCCTGGGTGTTCTTTGTGCTTCTTGTTTTTCGATGTCTAGGCCTCCAGCAAGGCTGGGAGATTTTCCTTGTTATTCCCCCAAATATGTTTTCCAAGCTGTTAGAATTCTCTTCTTCCTCAGGTACACCAATTATTCTTAGGTTTGGTCATTTAACATAATCCCAGACTTCTTGGAGGCTTTGTTCTTTCTTTTTTCTTTGTTTTTGTCGGAATGGGTTAATTTGAAGACCTTGTCTTCAGGCTCTGAATTTCTTTCTTTTACTTGTTCAGTTTTATTGTTGAGACTTTCCAGAGCATTTTGCATTTCTAAAAGTGTGTCCAAAGTTTCCTGAATTTTTCTATTGTATTTTCTTTAAGCAGTGTATTTCCTTGAACATTTCTTCCTTCACTTCTTGTACCATATTTTGGATTTCCTTGCATTGGGCTTCACCTTTCTCTGGTACCTCCCTGATTAGCTTAATAACTATCCTCCTGAATTCTTTTTCAGGTAAATCAGGGATTTTTTCTTGGTTTGGATCCATTGCTGGTGAGCTAGTGTGATTTTTGGGGGGGTATTGAAGAGCCTTGTTTTGCCATATTACCAGGGTTGGTTTTCTGGTTCCTTCTCATTTGGGTAGGCTCTGTCAGAAGGAAGGTCTAGCACTGAAGGCTGTTGTTCATACTCTTTTGTCCCATAGGATGTTCCCGTGTTGTAGTACTCTCCACCTTTTCCTATGGATGTGGCTTCCAGTGAGCCAAATTGCAGTGATTGCTGTCTCTCTTCTGGGTCTAGCCGCCCAGCAAGTCTACCTGGCTGTGGCTGGTACTGGGAGATGTCTGCACAGACTCCCATGATGTGAACTGTCTATGGATCTCTCAGCCACAGATACAAGCACCTGTTCCTGTGGAGGTGGTAGGGAGTGCAATGGACTCTGAGTGTTCTTAGCTTTGGTGGTTTAATGCTCTAGTTTTGTGCTGGTTGGCCTCCTGCCAGGAGATGGCGCTTTCCAGAGAGCATCAGCTGTGGTGTTATGGGGAGGAACGGGCAGTGGATGAAGCCCTAGAACTTCCAAGATTGTATACCCTTTGTCTTCAGCTACCTGGGTGGGTAGGGAAGGACCATCAGGTGGGGGTGGGGCTAGGCATGTCTGAGCTCAGACTCTCCTTGGGTGAGTCTTGCTGTGGTTGCCATAGGGGAAGGGAGTGAGATTCCCAGGTCACTGGAGTTGTGTACCTAGGAAGATTATGGCTGCCTCTGCTGAGCCCTGCAGGTTGTCAGGGAAGCGGGGGAAAGCCGGCAGTCACAGGCCTCACCCAGCTGCCATGCAAACCGAAGGGCTGGTCTCACTCCCACCGTGTCCCCTTAACAGCCCCCAGACTGTTTCCAGGCTGAGAGCAGTACAGGCTTGAAAACCTGCCCCAGGCTACTCGCCTCGTAGTTGTGAAAGAAAAGGGCTGGGTTTTTCCCCTGCAAGTGGAGTTTGTATACTGAATTTGCGCCCTCCTGGAGTTCTGGCCAGGAGGCTTCTCACCCTGTTCAAATTGTTACTAAGTTCAGCTAGACTTGCTTCTTCCTGTGTAGTTTTACTGCCTGCTCCTCTCCTGGTGGATGCCTGTGGTGCCAGGCAGGAATGGCCTGCTAGGAGACCCACCAAGCTCCTAGGGCCTTTCTGCTGCTTGCTCTACCCTTGTATTTCACTTGGCTCTCCACATTGACTCAGCTCCAGGTAAAGTCAGAAACATCTCCCGCAAACAGAGCTTTAGCTTTTCCAGTGGGGGTGTGTGTTCAGGACAGGAGGGTCTCCCTTTCCCACTTCCACAGTTGGGGTACTCACAGTTTTGGGGGTTCGCCTGGGTCCTACAGGAGCAGTCTCCTTTCTTCAGAGGGTCTGTGGGTCCTCTCAGGATTGCTGTCTCTTGCTATTTCTGTCATATCTGCAGTTATTTCTTACACTGAAGTCTGGAACCTCTCCAAGTCATCCATGAGCATTGAAATCAACTTCTTCCAAACTCCTGTTCGTGTTGATATTTTGATCTTCTCCCATGAGTCATGAATATTCTTAATGGCATCTAGAATAGTGAATCCTTTCCAGAAAGGGTTCAATTTACTTTGCCCAGATCCATCAGATAAATCAGTATCTATGGTAGCAATAACCATATGAAATGCATTTCTTAAATAATAAGACTTGAAAGTCGAAATTAGTCCTTGATCCATGGGCTGCAGAACAGATGTTATATTAACAGGTGTGAAAAGAACATTAATCTCCTAGTATGTCTTCATCAGAGCTCTTAAGTGATCAGGTGCATTGTCAGTGAACAGTAATATTTTGAAAGGAATCTTTTTCTGAACACTGGGTCTCAACAGTGGTCTTAAAACATTCAGTAAACCATGCTATCCACAGATGCTGTAATCTAGGCTCTGTTGTTCCATTTATAGAGCACACGTAGAGTAGATTTAGCATCATTCTTAAAGGATCTAGATTTTTAGAATGGTCAATGTGCATTGACTTCAACTTTAAGTCAAGTTGCATTAGCCCCTAACAAGAGGCTCTGCCTGGTCTTTGAAGCTTTGGAGGCAGGCATTGACTTCTCTTCTCTAGTTGTGAAAGTCCTGGGTGGTACCTTCTTCCAATAAGATAAGGGGTGCCTGTAGTTGTCTTCAATTTCTTGAAGGATTGTTATCTTCTCAGAGGTATAGAAGTAGCCTGGGTAGCTCTATAAGATCGCATTAGGACCAGTTGGGAAAAATTGCAGGTAGGCCACCTTGTGTTCAAGATTTAAAAATAAAATAAAACCTTCTAACAGAGAAATGGACTGGGAGTGGGTTGGCTGTCTTTGGAAGTTGAGTTTTATGGATGCCATATAAAGTTTCTTGAATTAATAAGGAAATTGGCCTGGATGACTTTCAAAGTCTCTTCAACTCTAGGATTTTTTTTTAAGCACATTAAATGTTTTTGGAAACAACCAAAATAGACTTTTCTGACTTTGAAGAAAAACACATTTTTTTCTCAGAGCTTGGACTCCGTGGGTCAAATCTCTGACCAACTATTATGACAAAAGATGCTCTGGCCACATAGAAAGTCTTATTAGAGTGGTTTTATTTGACAACTGTTTCTGTGTGCCTATTATGAGTTATATGCTGTGGTAGGTAAAGGAGATACAAAGAAGATTTTTAAAAAGTGGTCTCGGTGGCTAGGTGCAGTGGCTCGTGCCTGTAATCCCAACAGTTTAGGACGCTGAGGTGGGAGAATTGCTTGAGCCCTAGTTTGAGACCAGCCTGGGCAACATAGTGAGATCCTATCTCTACAAAAAATAATTTAAAAAATTTAGTTGGTCATGGTGGTGTATGTGTATAGTCCCAGCTACTAGAAAGGCCAAGGTGGGAAGATCACGTGAGCCCAGAAGGTTGAGGCTGCCGTGAGCCATAATTGTACCACTTCATTCCACCCTGGTGACAGAGTGAGACCTTGTCTCAAAAAAAGTAGTCTCTGCCCTTGGGGGAGCTGACAAAAATGGAAGAGAGAAATCTATAATATTAATAAAAAATGATATTTATTAAGAACATAATACATGGTAGGTGCTAGTTTAAGTGTTTTTAATATTAACAATAATCCTATGAGATACCCATTTACAGATGAGAAAACTGAGGTATAAAGAGTAAAAAAATACTTTGCTCTATTTCACCCAATTATTAAGCACTGAACCAGCGTGGAGGTGGTCTGACTTCAGAAGCTATTCCCTTAATCTTAGCACTATCCTTCCTCTTTCCTATGAAATCTTTCCTTTGTACTGATCACCATGTCCTCCTGGTTCTCCTCCATCCTCTCTAACTGTGCTTCTCAGTGTCCTCCATGTCTCCTTTTCCTCTGCCAGGCCGTTTTACCTGGTGTTCTCCAGAGCTCTGCCTAGGCTTTCTTCCCACGTAGAGCCCTCTCCAGGGGTTCTCTGTAGGTCTCATAGTCCATGATTACCAGTCAGGGGCAGATGACTCGTAGATCTGTCTCCTTAGCCCATTCTGTATCCCCGACCTTCAGGCTCAGACATTCAGTTGCCTCTTAGATATCTTTACCTGAATGTCCATAGGCACCCAATGCTCTATGTGAAGTATACTGAATGCATCAACTTTCTTCCTAAATTCACTTTTCCTATGTAGTCCATATCTTGCATGGGACCCCATTCATGCTGAAAAACTAGGAGCCATATTTGATTTTTCTCTTATACTGCACAGTCAATCTATATGGGACCCCATCCATACTGGAAAACTAGGAGCCACATTCTTTGAATTTCTGAAGATAGGGCCCAAATCCCTTCTAGCTTGTAGAGGTTCTGCTGAGAAATCTGCTGTTAATCTGATAGGTTTTCCTTTATAGGTTACCTGGTGCTTCTGTCTCACAGTTGTTAAGATTCTTTCTTTTGTCCTAACTTTGGATAACCTGATGACAATGTGCCTAAGGGAAGATCTTTTTGCGATAAATTTCCTGGGTGTTCTTTGTGCTTCTTGTATTTGGATGTCTAGGTCTCTAGCAGACCCCATGCACCATTCATCTTTCTGTTTCTAAGGTTGGGCACCATGTCTCATCCATGGCATATGCTCAATAAATAAGCTTTTGAAATAAATGTATTTATTGGAATAGCTAAATTAATAGAAAGGGTTAGTGTGGCATGACATGGGGAATTGATTAAGTACCAAGGAGCCAGTGAACCAGGGATTACAGATTCTGCTTGGGAGACCCAACTAGGCTTCACAGGAGAGATGACATTTTACTAAGACCTTAAGAGAAAAGGATGAGTAGACATGTGCTAGGTACAGCACAGGGAAAAGGACTTTGTTGGCAGAGGGAATTTTCAGGGTGGGGTGGGCGGTTTGGCAGGGCTGGACACAGGGGACCTGAGGAGGGTGGTAGCCGGTAGGTGGGCTGAGAGGCAGTGTGCAGCAGGACTGGGGAGGCTGCCTCACCTCTGTCGTAGCCAGATGGACCCTGGCTGAGAACCCAGGGAAAGCAATGCCACCTACTATGCCAAAATTGGTTTTCCAGCCCCTTGCGTGGGAAGAAGTCAGTAGATCACTTATTAACTTGTCAGCACACTGGAATTTTTAAGTGAAAAACCTCTCATAGAATCAGAAAATCCATATGTGTGATATATGGAAAACATTCAACAAATACAGTGAACATTTTTCTAACTTGTGACATGTGTTCGCCATCAAGCATTTAAAAAGAGGTCCTGTCCTTTATTATTTTATAAAACGTGTCTCACTTGATTGCATGATTTTTCCATTTCTCCTCCCTGACATTTTCATTCTAAAGTTATATAATCATATGAGGCTTAATTGCTCCTGTTACTTTTAGCAGCCTTCACTCACTGTTGAGATTTTTATTTCCATATAGCAATGATATACCTAGAATTACACCATAATAATTATTGGTAAAGTTAATTGGAATCCAGCTCTTTGACTCTTTCATGTTTTATCAGTAATTCTCACAGTTTAAAGGGTTGTAATCTGTATAGCACCTGACACAGTTCTGAACACTTAGTGTGTGCTCAATAAACCGTAGTGAGTAAAAAGACAGTATTGCTTTCAGCTGATATGATCTTGTGATTTATAAGCATTCAAAAGTGCTATTTTATTTTATTTTATTTTCAGATGGAGTCTCACTGTGTCATCCAGGCTAGAGTGCAGTGGTCAGTCTTGGCTCACTGCAAACTCCACCTCCCGGGTTCAAGCGATTCTCTTGCCTCAGCTCCCAAGTAGCTGAGATTACAGGGGCCTGCCACTGCGCCACTGCGCCTGGGTAGTTTTTGTACTTTTTTGGTAGAGACAGGGTTTCACCATGTTGGCTAGGCTGGTCTCAAACTGCTGATCTCAATGATCCTGCCACCTTGGCCTCCCAAAGTGTTGAGATTACAGGTGTGAGCCACCACGTCTGGCCTGAAAGGTACTATTTTAATATAAGGCTACTTTGTCTTCCAAAATTTCAGAGTCAAGTCCTTAAGACTTTTCTTCAGTGAACAATAGGCAATTGCTGCAGCCCAATATACTCTCAAGCCTTTTTGCAGAATCCAGAGTTCCTGAGGGGATGACTGTGGCACTTCCGTCATCTGTTAAAACATGACTTGGGTGGCTAGTACGTGACAGGGTTGTCTTAACAATGAAACATACAGGGATCAAGGAGACCTGGTTTCAGCCCTAAAAACCTTGCAATTTAGTACAGATGGCCATACTACAAAAACCCAAGTCTTCTAGAAGAGTACCAAGGCCATGGTGGAGCCACAAAGAAGAGAGTAATCAGCTCTTCACGGAGATTTAGGAATGATTTCACACAGGAGGTTATGAGTTTGAACCAAGCCATAAGTGCCCAAAATATGTTCTTACACTACAAGTAGAGGATAGCGGTGGCAGGATGTGCAGTGAAATTGGTGAAGTCAGGTTCATGGAGAACTCTATTTGGCTTTATAAACAGTTTGCACTTTATCCTACAAGCAAAGGGGCTTTTAATGGGAGAGTGAAATGGTCAGATTAATCATAAACATCATGCAGGGAGCAGTGCAGACAGTGGGTTCAGGGAGCGGAGTGGGAGGTGAGTGGGTGGGCTGTGCAATATTGGGAGGGATGCCAATTATAATACAACCCAATGGGCCGGGCACAGTGGCTCATGCCTGTAATCTTAGCACTTTGAGAGGCCGGCATGGATGAATCACTTGAGGTCAGGAATTCGAGACCAGCCTGGCCCATGTGGTGAAACCCTGTCCCTACTAAAAATACGAAAATTAGCTGGACCTGTGGTATGTGCCTGTAATCCCAGCTACTGGGGAGGCTGAGGCATGAGAATCACTTGAACCTGGGAAACAGAGGTTGCAGTGAGCCAAGATCGTGCACTGCACTCCAGCCTGGGTGACAGAGCAAGACTCCATCTCAAAAAAAAAAAAAAAAAAAAAAAAGAAAAGAAAAGAAAAGAAAAATACAACCCAACAACTATTAAAACAACCCAGGTCTGAAACAACAAGAATGTAAAATTAAACAGTAACAGATCAGTAATTTTTCAATTGGGGGCCTGCAGTTTTGTCCCCCAGGGGACATTTGACAATGTTAGAAAACATTTTGTTTGTCACAACTCATGAGGGCAAACTTAGCATCTACTAGGTCAGTAATGCTGCTAAAAGCCTACAAGGCACAGGGCGGCACTCACAGCAAAGAGTTATCTGGCCCAGAATGTCAATAGTGCCAAGACTGAGAAGCCCCGATGCAGATGGAAAGAAGAAACGGGCATAAGGGCACCTAGGAAGCAGAATCTACTAAATTTGGTGACCGACAGAATATAAAGCGTAGAGGAGAGCGTAGCTGAGGGTGACTCCAGGTTTCTGTTGTGGGTGTCTAGAGATAAGAAATATAAGAGGAGGAACAATGTTGGGGGAAAAGAGGATAGATTTAGTGTTAGACATATTAAACTGCATGGGTGATGGGATCGATGGTACCCCAAACCTCAACGTCATGCAATATACCTATGTAACAAATCTGTACATGTACCTCCAAATCTAAAAAGTTGAAATTTTAAAAAATAAAGTTTAAATACATATAGGATGTGAAAGTGAAGATATTCTGGAGGCAGGTGGGTTATGGACCAGGAGTCCAGATCGGGGATGGAGATGGAGATTTGAGAACCATCAGCGTAGAGACCACCTTGAATCTGAATGAGCAATGAGAGTAACTTCAATTGATTTCCTTTGTGGCAGAGAGATAGTCAATGTTTGCCAAATGTTAGGGAATGAATGTGTGTGTCCCTTTAAAATTTATGTGTTGAAACTGTAAACCCCAATGTGATGGTATTTGGAGGTAGAGCCTTTGGGAGGTAATAAGTTTCTGTTGTTTGATCCACCCAGTTCATGCTATTTTGTTACAGCAGCCAAAACTGACTAAGACACCAAATATCCAACTGTTGTTCTATACCTCCTGCCTTCTTTCTAGTGAGATTGGAGCCATGTGACTAGGTCTGGCCGATGGCCTAGGAGCAGAAGCGTCTCTTCCAGGTTAACAGGGTGAAGAATGGGTGTGCGGCCTCCTTCCCTTTCTTCCCCTGCCTCTGTGCCTGAGGAGGCCATGTGTTCCAGAGGCAAAGGAGGAGAGCAGCTGATTCTTGACTGAACTTTGTATGAGTGAGAAATTAACCTGGTTTCAGCCACTAAGATTTCAGGGTGTGTTGCAGCTGCTGACTTTGTTTACCCTTAAGGATACATCCTGTAACTGACTGAACCTCTCATTCTGCCTCATGGACAGGAAGCTTAATCTAATCCCTTCCAAGTCAGCTAAATCATGTTAATCTTTGTCATATAAATTTCCTTTCAGTTCTGAATCTCCTGAGTCGCAATGTGGTGGAAATGGGCTCTTGTCTGAGGACATCTTGTGCTGCCATCGGCTGATGTATAGACTTGTCTGATCTTGGCTACCGCCTGCCCTTCAGACTGGCTCCCATGGAGGTGTCCATCATCCATCTGGCCTCTGTTGCACAGACCACACTGTGGCTGCCTCCCTTGTCATGACTGTGGGACCCTTTTGAGCCCGCTAGTTCTCTAAGTCCTATCTACGCTCCTGTCCTTTGGGGTCTGATGAGAACTCTCTGTGAAGCCACCCAATTCCATCTGCTTTTGCTTCTCACCATTGCATCTCTGCTTTCCTAGTGGCTCAGTGGAGCTCCAGATGGACTGAGGGGCACTGGTTCCTCTATTATAAGACCCTCAGAATTATATGGAGCACCTTCATCATCTTCTCTTACAGAGATTGAGGGGATGGGAGTGGGTGCAGGAAGCCTACTTCCAGTGACTATTTTTTCCCTAATTTTCCAATAGGTTAGAAGCTTTACATGACTGGGTAGGGAGGAGCAGAAAAAAATGGATTCTCCATCATTGAATCTTTTGCTAAATCTCTTACACAAAGACAAGTAAACATTGTTCTAAAGCCAAGAAGTTGATGACTTTGTTCTTACATTCTTCTGGTTTTCCACATAAAAGTGGGACACATGATTAAATAAAATTCAAGAGCACGCAAATCAGCAGTTCAGGAACATCCTCGCTTTGGTTAAGTGTTGTCGTGGGAGTAGATGAAGGCAGTCAAGGGTGCGATGCAGAGCATCTCCTTGAACTTGAGAAATTAGAATCACCTGGAGGACTTATTACAACACAAATTATGGGCCAGATGCCTAGAATTTTTATTCAGTAGGTCTGGGAAAGGGACTAGTAATTTGTAGTTAGGGTTGCCAGATTTAGCAAATAAAAATAAAAGATGTCCAATGATTTTAATTTCAGATTAATAACACTTTTTTTTTTTTAAAAAAAGAATAAGTATGTCCCAAATATTGCATGGGACATACTTATAATTTTTTTGTTTTTTTTTGAGACAGGGTCTCACTTTGCCACCCATGCTGTAGGGCCATGGCATGATCTCAGCTGGGTGCAACCTCTGTCTTCTGGGCTCAGGTTATCCTCCCACCTCAGCCTTTTAAGTAACTGGGACCACAGGCATGTGCCACCATGCCCAGCTAATTTTTGTAATTTTTTTTTTTAAGTAGAGACAGGATTTCGCCATGTTGCCCAACTGGTGTCAAACTCCTGGGCTCAAGTGATCCCCCCGCCTTGTCCTCCCAAAGTGCTGGGATTATAGGCATGAACCACTGCACCTGGCCTAATGTTTTAAATTGTAAAACATATCCAGTGCTTTTCTGAAATTCACATTTAACTGGCTGTCCTGTATGTCTTAAACTGCATTTCTAACAAGTTCCCTGGTAATGAGGATGTTGCTGGTTTGGAGACCACAGTTTGAGCCCCAGGGATAGACTCACATGAATACAGAGCCCTGGGGAATACCAACATTTAACCAGCAGAAGAATCTCAGGAGGAACATAAGTGAGACAGCAGAATTATAGGTGTTTTTTCAGAAGCCAAAGGAAGAAAAAGTTTCAAAAACACAGAATGATCAACAGAGTAGCACGTCACAGAGAGTTTGAGGGAAGCCGAGGACTAAAAAGAAGACATTAGATTTGTCAACGAGGAGGCCTTTGTGAAAGCATTTCAGCACAGTTAAGGATGCAGGAACTAGCTTGCAGTGTTGAAGAGGGAGCAGAGTGACACGGTAGAGGAGACAGTTTGCATGTGCTTATTCAGGGGGTTCATTGTGAAATTCAATAGAGGGAGATGTGGAGGCACTTGAAAGTAGTTCTTGGTCTCTCTCTCTCTTTCTCCTTGAAAAAAAAAAAAAAAGGAAATAGAGACAGGGTCTTGCTATGTTGCCCATGCTGGTCTTCAACTCTTGGCCTCAAGCGATTCTCCCACGTTGGCCTCCAAAGTGCTGAGATTATAGGTGTGAACCTGCATCTGGCCTGAGGGTGTTTTTAAATAAGGGAGACATTGAATACATTTATAGCTGGAGAAGAAGCCAGTAGACAGAGAAACTCTGCAGTCACAGAAGAAAGGGAATAGCAAATGGGACACAAAGAGCAGGGGTTACCAGCTGGGGAAGCAGAAAAAAGACGGAACTAGGGAGAAAACCAGGGAGGTTCATAGCTGGATTGAGTGCAGACTCATCATCTTAGCCTGGGGCAGTCAGATGTCAATTTTACAATTTGTCCCCTAAAGGAGGAAAGAACATCCACTTGGAGAACTCTCTGATGCCCTTGATGGTTACTGTTGATGTAGAAAAATGTGTGTGTGTGTGTGAGAGAGAGAAGGGGTGTTGAAGAGTAGATTAAAAAATTCTGTGTGCTTATAATTTACTCTTTGAGCTGCTCTTTCATTTGGTTTCATGGAACCATTGTCACAATTTTCCCAAACTGATTTTACTTCCTCAGGGTTTCTTGTTCTTGTTGAGTAAACCATTTTAACTTCCATGTTGTGGCTGCAGCCTCTGATTCTGTGTGTGCCTCTTGCATTTCCTTCTAGGACTGCACTTCCCTGACTGTTTCATCCATGGATGTCCCCACCCCAGCCTCTCTGGATGGCCTCTGAAGCTTTCCTCCTTGCCTTTCCCACTTATTTGTGTGTTACATTTTTTAAAAATTGACTTTATATATCAAATGACCTAAACCCACCATTAAAGCATGCTTTTTCTCTGTGGTATTACAACTTTCTCAGACTCAGGCTCTTTAAAAGGTCAGTGTCTGAAACTGTAATCTCAGGAGCATCTCTGCCCTAGACTCACTTACAGACTTAGTCTTTAGGGGCCTCTGGAAGGGTGAATCTGGTGAGCACCCCAGTGACATTTTTGAATGACACAGCGACCCACTGTGAGAGATTCTGGAAGGAACTGGGAGACCCTGAGGCAGCGCCACCAGGGTCTTCGTCCTCTACTTTCACATGGCTTAGCTGTTCTCTGTTGGGGTCAACCTGGACTGTGTATCTCTTGGCCCAGAGAACTTGGAGGTGGGTCAGCAACACAAAGAACCAGCACCCACCAAACATGCAGAGGTGCGGGCTCCTCCTGCCAGGTCTGTAGAAAGGGCTGGTAAATGGCAGAAGTAGGCAAGCTATGGTGGATCATGGCACGCTGGTGGGAGGGAAGCCCATGAGACTTTGCAGTCAACTTGTCCTCCTGCTGTGGGGAAAGGATGTGAGGTTTGGAGTTAATATCCGTATCGTATCCTCACATTTTAAATGTGAACTCCAGAATGTACTCTCCTCCTCCTTACCCTTTCTCTATTTGTATTTGACTTAATGATTTATGTTTAACATATTGGAGGTTTGATGCTTAATTTTAAAATCAAATTAATGTATTATTAATAAATAACATGTACTCAAGATATATTATTCATATATTAGATAAGTGTTACTTAAATGACTAATTGAATGCTACTTAGTAATAAGATTCAATAATATTATTAAGAAATAACATTTGTTAAAAAGTTATTTAATAACTGGCATTCCATTTCTATGAATATAGATTTAAAATATAGACACTATTTAATTGTGAAACACTATCCGTGTTTTCTCACACAATACAATGACTAAGTATTGCATATAAGCATGTTCACATGTATTGATCCCATCCTTGTCATCGCCAGTGTTCCTGGATCTTTATTCCTCCTCTGCAGGGAAGAAGTGATGGGCGGGGGCCTAACAACAGTCCAGGGAGCACAGGTAGTTTCTGCTCCTGACTCCTTCCCAGTTGGAGAGAGGAGTTTGGGGAAAACAGAATTATGTAAAGTTACACACAGATACTATGATACCCATCGCTCTGGCTTCTCCTGGAAGTTTCTCGGTGGTGTTGACTTTGAAGTGGGTGGACCTTAGCAGACCCAGAAGTAGAAGGGAGCCGCCTAGTGCCCAGACAAAAAGATCTGATGAAGATATGAGACACCTTTGTGGAATAGGGAGGGCTGCTAATCCATTAAATAAACTTTTCGTTATTGGATTTGGGAGAGAGTATGTGATCTGTTAAGAGGATCCAGAATGGAGTTCCAACTTGTGTAATTCTGAGAAAAGGATTTCTGGGATTTTTTTTGGTGTATCTCACTCTTCTGCTTATTTGAAAGGAGTTGAGAACCTGCACATTTGAAAGAAGGTGAGGACATATCCCTGTCATTAACTGACACATGACTGACTGTATTTTATGATTGAATTATTGAGAATTGCTGGCAGGTAGTGACAATAAAAAGCAGACTAACTTTTAGTTAGTTGTATTACTTCTTAATAACTTATCTACACTACAGGTGATATGTCTCATTATTGTCTGCACCTGAGGCTAAAGAGATTTAGTGAACATGTTGTGTGGAATTTCTGTGAAGTTTGCTTACAGGCAACTGACCCAGTTAGGAAGAATAATCCTTCTCGCCCTATTTCTTTTCTTCTTTCTGCAGCATATTAGGTGAATGGCTTTAAAAGCCTTCCTGGACCATAAGGGGAACTTGAGGATGGAGGCTAGTGATAGAGTAAAGCAGGAAAAGAGAACTCAGGTCTCTGATCAAGTGGATGCACATGAAGGTGACCCCCTACTGAATCACAATCTTGCATAATCCCCTTTTGTTGAGTTGGGATGAAAACTATGACTTGCTTCTAGTTGGTAGAATATGACAAAGGAGATGAGAAACCAGTCCCATGATTAAGTGACATTATTTGCAAAGGTGAAGGAATTTTGCAGCTGTAATTAAGGTTCCTAAGCAGTTGACTTTGAGTTCCTCAAAAAAGAAATTATCCTGGGTAAGCCTGAGCTAATCAGGTGAGCCATTTAAAACAGCCCTGACACCTTCTCTGAAATCAGAGGCTCTAAGCAGCAGAGACTGCTTTTCTCTGTTGTTACCTTTGAAGAAACAAGACCACACGAATTTTACAGCTGCAAGGAAATAAATTCTGCCAGCAACCTGAGAGATCTGGGAAGCGGATTCTTGCCTGGTTTCCAGATGAGAATGCAGTCCATCAAACACCTTGATTTTAGCCTTGTGAGACCACCTAACTAAGCCATATGCAGAGTCTTGACCTATGGAAACTGTGAGATAATCAACTGTTTTTTAAGCTCTTAGGTTTGTGCTAAGTTCTTATGCAGCACAGAAAACTAATACATCTGTATCCATGTTGTTGCCGTGACAGTCCAGGAATACCTGCCCCCAAGCTTCTTTTATATAAGCAAGAATTAAATTTCTCACTTTTTAAAGCCATTGCAATTTTCAGTTTTCATTTATAGTCAGCTGAACCCAACCTTAACTGATTCATGGCATAATGAAGAAGGATTTATGAAAGATGAATCATTTATAGTTGATCTTGAAAAGTAGATATAGTTTCAGAAGGTGGAAACTGGTATGGCTGGAGGCAGAAAATAATTTTTATAGGGCAGAATGGATAAGGGAAAGTACTGGGTGTTTTAAAGAAATAAAGAATAATTCAGTTTCACTAGGTTGAGTGAAATTAGGCTGGAAAAGGAGATTAGAGCCAAATAACACATCCAAAAAGAGTTTGGGGATTATTTTTTAAGCAATGGAGAGCAATGAGGATTTTCTGACCAGGGTGACATTATAGCATGATCAGAGCTATGCCTTATTTTTAAAAATGCAGTATGAGTCAGTCCTCTTTAGGCTGCAAAAATATATCTCAAAGTAGATTTTATCTATCTTAAGGAGGCTTATGGGGAGAACACTGGGGAAGAGCAACAGGAACCAGAAAGTTATAGACCTTGTTATTACAAACTTATTGCAGCAGAGAATGAGCATCACCCCTAACCGCCACCCACCAAAGGGGAAGGAAGGGACTTCCCTGCCAGGGCTGGTAAAGATAGCATTGCTGGAAGCTGCCCTTTGATTGAGCAACCTTGGAATAATCCCAAGAGCCAAGGGGTGGGATACAGTGACTGGCCTGGGCCTGGCCTAGGTGTGTGTGTGTGGGATGTCTGCTACTAGATAAAGGAGCATGGGAAATAAAAACAAAACGATTATTGGTGCAATTTGAATTTCACAACACTGTCTTTTTACATCAAAACCTCAAGGACAGATGATACACTCATTTACATCCCCACCAAGAGAATAACATTTTAGTTGAATTGACATTTAATTTAGGAGTTGAAATATGCACTAAAGGTTATTCATAGTTTTTTAAAAGTTTGTTTCTTCTTACCACTATCAGCATCAACTAAACTATAAACTATATAATTGAAACTAGTTTCCACTATAAAAGTTTTTAGTGCTTATTTATTTACTGCATGTCCAAGTATATAAAACACTGTGTTATACTTACGGCATCTCTTACTTGAAGAAAAGGGAATTTCAGAGTGGCTATTTACAGGTACTTACAAGTTCTTGAAATAATCTAAGTGAAATACTGACTTCTTATTTATGAAACCAACGCTCTTTTGCTCAAATGTATTAGTAGACTTAGATACATAATTGTTAAACAAAATCTCAGGCTATCTGAGAAACATACTGCTTTAACCCTTACATTTTACCAGGCATACTTCAAGTACTACCTGTGACATGTTTGAAAAGTTTAGGATCTTTTCACAAATTCCTGGATATATTGAACATGTATCTATTTTTACTTGGAAATATTCAAGCACATAAAGCTGACTCCAAATCTTTAATAGACACACAAAAACACCTATGTCAGGAATCAAAGATGCAGCATTTAAAATGCCCAAAATGATGTTTCAACAAATGAGGATGAAATACTTGGAAGACTTCCAGTTAGCTCCCTGGTGGGTGTAGCTGATGCATTTCACCACTAGGTGCTACTCTTCCTCCATCACATGTTGAATCTGGCGTCTCAAAAGCAAAGTGGATGCAAAGTCAACCTAGTTCCTTACCTCCTGGCTCCCATTTAAACAAAAAATACAACTTTATTTCCTATATGTACTCATTATTATAATAGAGTGTTTTTGGAGTGGTTGGCTAAGCGCTTAACACTTAGGAAGTGAAATTCATATCTGCCTTCTATAGTATTGCCTTGTGCCACATGTCAGAAAACTAAAGATTATCAATACCCCAGTTGCTGTTATTAAAAAAGATTATCAATACCCCAGTTGCTATTACCTAAGGAAGGGTCATAATCTCATTAAAAAATCACTGATATGTCCATGATTTTCCCTGAAAGGGTAGCATATAGTACATGTAAATTACATGTATCTCACATGTAATTTTACATGTGAGATAACCTAAAATTCTAAATTATTAGTTATGTGTTACTAATCACCCAGTGGTGGTACTGATACAGTGTACATCTATGGAAGAGGCAAGGTATGGGATCTGTTTATAGTCCCATGCTAAATGTTTAAGATAGATGGTAGGCAGCTGGGTAATAAGGATCCCTGTTTGTTTAACTTGCCTGGAAGCATTTCTCTATCCTCTACTTGTGAACACATAGTAAAAATTTTGAAGATAAAGAGACAAATCACTTTCATATTTACGTCCATTGGGCCCTTTGGAGAGGAGATTCATACATTTCCTAAGGCATCTGACTTTAACGCACGAATTCTAAATTATTGAGACTTTTAACTAACTTTTCTTTTCCCAATGGATAAAACATATGAGACAAAAAACAACTAAAAGTTAAATAAACTGATTTAAAAATCAAAAGCAGCCAGCAGACCAAGTTGATGCTTAGAACACATTCATTTCTTTCTTCCCTTCAATTCAGCCATCCAGTTTGATTGTTCATTCAGTGATATTCATCCATTTATTCGTTGATCAAACTTTTCTTGAGGAAGCTCATGTATTTCAGATGCAGAAAGGAAATGAAATGGTATCTATTTTGTGGAAGTTTGAAGTTTAGAGTAAAGAGGGCACTGGTGAGGAAGAGAGCTGGTCGTACATATACCCAGAAACTTGACACAGCGGTAGCTCATGGGTTCATCTTTCATTGAGGGGTGATAATAGATACAAATACAAGGATCTCTGGATGATTTTAATGCCCCTTGAAGCTAAGTAGACAAAAATGTTTCACTGTCTGAATAGATGTGTTGCTAAACCTACTGATGATTTTGCTATCCATTGCCTGTTAGCCCTCCAGGTAAAATGCTCCCAGCTGCTGGCCCTCATTATGCTATCGCAGCTGGATGTGGCCACAAGACTATGTTTTGTCCTTTTGATGTGACAGTGTTGGGCAGGACTTCTGGGACAGGTGGGTTGCCAGGTGTTGCCTGCTTTCCTCTTGACCGTCAGCACATGACATAGTTGTGACTGGTGAAATCTATTCCCTTCCATTCTAATTGGGTCAGGGGAAATGTGGGAATAAAACCAACACTTAGTTTTGTTTTCCTCATATCTGTTGAGTCTAGTTTCCCACTTAAGGACCCATTTTGATGACGGAAACAAGAACCTGCTTCTTAACTTTGGAAGTAGGAAATTAGTCTTCAGCCAGACAGAAATAGATAGAAATGACATAATAATTAAATCTAGCAATTCGACCTCTTTAACACAAGCAAGAGTACAAGTCACCAACAAAGGTTACCTTTGAAGGTCAAAAGAGATTTACGTGAAAGGTATATTGATCAATCCAGGAGAAACTGAAAAGGCTATGCTCTCACAGTGGACTCTAAGCTACAGCAATCAGACGTGTGTTGATAATAAAGAAGGTTAAAGTGGTAGTGAGACAGAGACAGCTAAGGCTAGAGGTGGGAAACGATCCTCCCATTATCCCCTCTTGGTTAGAAACCCCATTATATTCTCTATTGGCTTCCTAGACCCCTCCTTTTAGGAGAAAATAATATTGAAGAATAATCCGATATCTCTGAGTGCTATTTTGAGAAAGCCCCACTCACCCAACTCCTCATTTGCCTCCTTCCACAGCTTGGATTCATTCCATCATTTTTAATAATTCCCTTGTCTACCCCTTCAACTCCCTACCTGGGTAAATCTAATTTTTAGCTTCACCTGGGTAGCTGAAAGTAGCTGGAGAAAAAATCATGTGCCTTTTGGTCTTCCTGTATGGGATGCATTTTTATTCCTATACGCTGCTGATAGGACAATCAGAGAGTTCATGCACTTTTCTTCTCTTGATTAAACATCTGGAGGTTTGATCAGGACCATTTGAGTATCTAACATATGTTAATATATATATTTGGCCTTCCTTCAGTGCTCTGATAAAGCAGTTAGGGCTAATCATTTGGTCAGCTGAAATGCTGTCTAACTATAGGGAAAATATTATTCTTAAATTTAAAGGTGGTTAGGAGTTATTTGAAACGTACAACATCAAATAAATCATTATACGAATCATTTAAAGATACTCAGTTAAAGCAGGTTGAACATTATTTTGTCTATGCTATTAGTTTCTTCTTGGCATTCTTCCTATGCAGCATAAAAGAAAAATTTAACAGAGCCCCAGTTATTTTCTTAATCAGTCAAGTTCATTCAATGAATATTTGTTAAGTGGATTATGAATGTGATAAACCCAGGCTTGTTTTTTCAATTGTAAAATTTGTTTAATATCTGCATCCTCTGCTGAAGATAGGAACTCTACCTGCCTTAGACGTATCTGTATCCCAGCACCTAACATAGTGCATTACATGTGGAAGGCGCTCAAGAAATGGAGATGGCTACTTCCATTGACCAAAAGAACATCTCTGAATAGGTAGAGCAGTTGAGGATGGGACAGTATCACTTCTAGTTTAAAGAGCAAGAAGGATCAGAAGGATGATGTAAAAGGAATCAGATAATTTAAATATGTATATAAACTTCCTAACCATACAACAACTATCCCAGTGTGCTGTGGTATATTAAGGGCATCTTGTCTTGTCTTATATTAAATTTGGTAGGATAAAGTTAAACTTGTAGACTATGTAAGTGCCACAATTAGACAGTTTCTGAGATGAACAAAAGCTTTTACTTTCTATCTGTAGTATCTCTATATATCTATGGATGGGATATTTGTAAACAATTATGAAAGCAGGATGATAGACTCCTTTGGGGAATGGCCCAAGTTTAAATAAAATTAGAGAGCTTGTGAAAATCTGTTTGCTTTTTTTTTTTTTTTTTTTGTTTTATAGACTTTGTTTCTTAGGGCAGTCTTAGTTGTACAGAAAAATGGAACAAAAAGTATAGCAATCCTATATACTCTTCTCCTCTTCCCCACAGTTTCCTTTATTATTAATATCTTGCATTGGTGTGGTACATTTGTTATGATTGATTAACCAATATGAATCCATTGTAATTAACTAAAGTCCATATTTTGCATTAGAAATCACTCTGCATTGTGCAGTTCTATGGGTTTTGCCAAACGCATAATGACTGCTTCAGTTTTTATCCATCGAGAGAACTGATACAAGGTTTTGGTAGAATGAATAGGTGAGAAACCAATATAATTAAAAAATCAATTTGTGCAATAAAATGCTTTAAATTATGTGGAATGGTGCTATATTATTTAACAAATTTTTACTTGCACTGTAACATACTTATAAAAGTAGATATATTAGTAAATGTATACTGGTTATACTTGTATGGTTGAATGTATTGAAATAAATGAATATTGCCTTTATATTTAGTCAAAGATTTAACAGCAAGAAAAAATTATGTCATTAAAAAAACTGCTTATCACTGGGTATTCAAGGAGCTCAGACATGATTGATCTACTGCTTGGCACAGGTTCTGAGACATAGGGAAGATATAGGACATACTAGCTATTTGTTACGATTATAAGTTCTCTAACATGATAGCTGTTAAATCAAGTTTGATCCCTGAAATTGGGAGGGAAGATTAGAAAAAAATTGCCTATTTTTGCATAAGCAGTTGGTGAGGAAAATTGTCCTCTTACATTAGAAAGGAAGTAGAAATCATCTAATAGTTTTTCAGCCCAAATCATGAGTCCCTTCTGTGTTGCCTGTCTATAGCTCAGATCTACAGCAATGAAGTCAACCCAGTTATTGTTTGATATGATTTGGCTCTGTGTCCCCACCCAAATCTCATCTTGTAGCTCTCATAATTCCCACGTGTTGTGGGAGGGACCCAGTGGGAGATGATTGAATCATGGGGATGGGTCTTTCCCATACTGTTCTTGTGATAGTAAATGGGTCTCATGAGATCTGATGGTTTTAAAAATAGGAGTTTCTCTGCACAAGCTCTCTCTTTGCCTGCTGCCATCCATGTAAGATGTGACTTGCTCCTCCTTGCCTTTCGCCAAGATTGTGAGGCCTCCCCAGCCATGTGGAACTGTAAAGCCAGTAAACCTCTTTCTTTTGTAAATTGCCCAGTCTCATGTATGTCTTTATCAGCAGCATGAAAATGGACTAATATAGAAATTTGCTAACAGGAGTAGGGTGTTACTGAAAAGATACTTGAGAATGTGGAAGTGACTTTAGAACTGGGTAACAGGCAGAAGTTGGAACAGTTTGGAGGACTCAGAAGAAGACAGGAAAATGTGGGAAAGTTTGGAACTTCCTAGAAACTTGTTGAATGGCTTTGACAAAAATGCTGATAGTGATATGAACAATAAGTTCCAGGCTGAGGTGGTCTCAGACGAAATGGGAAACTTTTTGGGAACTAGAGCAAATATGACTCTTGCTATGTTTTAGCAAAGAGACTGGCAGCATTTTGCCCCTGCCCTAGAAATCTGTGGAACTTTGAACTTGAGAGAGATTTAGGATAACTGGCAGAAGAAATTTCTAAGCAGCAAAACATTCAAGAGGTGACTTGGGTGCTGTTAAAAGCATTCAGTTTTATAAGGGAAGCAGAGCATAAAAGTTTGGAAAATTTGCATCTTGACAATGTAATAGAAAAGACAATCCTATTTTCTGAGGAGAAATTCAAGCTGGCTGCAGAAATTTGCATAAGTAATGAGGAGCTTAATTTTAATCCCCAAGACAATGGGGAAAATGTCTCCAGGGCATGTCAGAGGTCTTCACCAGCAGCTCCTCCCATCACAGACCTGGAGGCCTAGAGGGAAAAAGTGGTTCTGTGGGCCAGGCCCAGGGTCCTCATGCTGTGTGCAGTCTAGAGACTTGGTGCCCTGTGTCCCAGCCACTGCAGCTATGGGTGAAAAGGGCCAACACAGAGCTCGGGCTGTGGCTTTAGAGGGTGCAAGCCTCAAGCTTTGGTAGGTTCCATGTGGTGGTGATCCTGCAAGTGCATAGAAACCAAGAATTGGGGTTTGGGAACCTGTGCCTAGGTTTCAGAAGATGTACAGAAATGCTTGGATGTCCAGGCAGAAGTTTGCTATAGGGGTGGGGTCCTCATGTAAAACCTCTGCTAGGGCAATACAGAAGGAAAATGTGGGGTAGGAGCCCCCATGCAAGAGTCCCTACTGGGGCACCACCTAGTGGAGCTGTGAGAAGAGGGCCACCATCATCCAGACCTCAGAATGGTAGCTCCACTGACAGCTTGCACTGTGTGCCTGGAAAAGTCACAGATACTCAACACCAGCCTGTGAAAGCAGGCAGGAGGGAGGCTGTACTTTGCAAAGCCACAGCTGTGAAGTTGACCAAGACTATGGGAACCTACTTCTTGCATCATTGTGACCTGGATGTGAGACATGGAGTCAAAGGAGATCATTTTGGAGCTTTAAGATTTGACTGCCCCACTAGATTTCAGACTTGAATGGGCCCTGTAGCCCCTTTGTTTTGGCCAATTTCTCCCATTTGGAATGACTGTATTTACTCAATGCCTGTACCCCCATTGTATCTAAAAAGTAACTAATTTGCTTTTGATTTTACAGGCTTATAGGGGGAAGGGACTTGCTTTGTCTCGCATGAGACTTTGAACTATGAACATCTGAGTTATTGCTGAAATGAGTTGAGACTTTGGAAAGGCATGATTGGTTTTGAAATGTGACGATATGAGATTTGGGAGGGTTCAGGGGCAGAATGATATGGTTTGGCTCTATGTCCCCACCCAAATCTCATCTTGTAGCTACCATCATTCCCACATGTTGTAGGAGGGACCTGGTGGGAGATGATTGAATCATTGGGATGGGTCTTTCCCATGCTGTTCTCATGATAGTGAATGGGTCTCACAAGATCTGATGGTTTTAAAAATGGAAGTTTCTCTGAACAAGCTTTCTTTGCCTGCTGCCAATTATGTAAGATGTGACTTGCTCCTCCTTGCCTTCTGCCATGATTGTGAGGCACCCCCAGCCATGTAGAACTGTAAGTCCAATAAAACTCTTTCTTTTGTAAATTGCCCAGTCTCATGTATGTCTTTATCAGCAGCATGAAAACAGACTAATACATTGTTGAAGTGAACTTTCCTATAAATGAGTACCTCTATTGTTCAAAACGTTTTTCTTTAACTTCTACTAGTTTTGTCCATTGGTATCAGAAGCAATGCAGCTGTGCTGTGGTCTAAATGTTTGTGTCCCTGTCAAATTCCCATGTTGAAACCAAATCCCCAATATGATGGTATTAAGATGTGGTCTTGGGAGGTAATCATGTTCTCATGAATGGGATTAGTGCCCTGATAAAAGAGGCCCGAGGAAACTTGTTTGCCTCTTCCACTATGTGAGGACATAGAGAGAAGGAGCCATCTACACACCGGGAAATAGACCCTCACTAGACACCTAATCTGCTGATGATTTGATTGTGGACTTCTCAGATAACTGTTAGACATGATAACTGTTAGACATACATTCCTGTTGTTTATAAGCCACCGAGTTTATGGTATTTTGTTAGAGCAATGTGAACAGACTAAGACAAGCTGCCACACTGCCTCCAGTACTACTCTCTTCTAGGCTGTTGTATGCTAAAATTTAAAAAATATTGCTATTACATTGTTTCTGGCTTCTTCACAAGCTTGCGTATACTCCTTCAAATACACTCTTGCCTATTAAGATAACTCTTAAGATTTTGATGCCTAGACTTAAACATATGTAAATGCTAGGTGTAGTTTTACTGTCAGTTATTGTGTTTCTATGATCACATCCTCAGCTTTGATCTGTAAGAGGAAAGATTTGACTTAAATAATTTCTAAGGTCCTTTCCAATGTTGAAAGCGATTGTATTTGGTGTTTGTACCTGTGCATGTTACAGTCATGCCACTGTATTGGCTTCTTAGACTTGCAGTAGATGCAGACTTCCAGGTCACTTTTCATGTAAACTGCTCAACTGTGTCATAAGCAACTGCATAACTTTACATTTATACTTACTACATCCTCTCTTTTTTGCTTCTCTCTTTCTTGCTGAAACCTATGTGGATAATTTTGAATGTTAATTCCATATTTGTTTGGTTAGTTAGCCCACTAAGCTCTGTGTAACTATACATTTTATTAGCATAATTCCCACATATTAGTTTATTGATAACAATTCAATAGAAAAAAGCTAAAACAGAATCTTGCTCCTAACCCGTTCTCTTCTGTTATGCATTGTTTTATTCATCAATAATCTTTGAGTATCTCTGTTTTTATCAGCCATATCTCCATGTAACTGATATTATTGTCAAGCCCACATTTCTCTATCTTGTCCAAAAAGATCATGAATGAGCTGTCAGATAGCTTGCCAAAATATGTTTTTGTCTACAGTATTATCACAATGATGAGATATTAGCAATGCTGAGGAAAGTGTTTTGTTTGACCCGACTTACTTGAGATCAGCTGTGTATAGTGTCTTTCCTGTTTCTCTAGAAACCCCTGACTCATGCAGGAAGGTAACTTCCCTCCTATGATCTTCACCTGTGGCATGTCCCTGCTATTTTACTAGTCACTTTGATATTATACAGGTTCTCGTGGGCCAAGGACCTGTGGAACCATCCATAACTTCTGGCAAGATGAGGCACACAGCAGGTGCTCTATAAATATTTGAAGGGATGTTGAATGCAATGTAGAGGGGAGATAGACTTCTCTTGCACTGTTGATACTTCTTCCAGTAAAATCTGTTGCAACCGTGCAAAACTTCTGTTTCCTTTACAGTGTGCACATGTGTTCTTCCTGTTGTGGAGCCACTGTTGCCTGGAAGCTAGGGGAAATGCCATAGCTGTTGTTTGGGACGGTGCTCTTGCCCTCTTTAGGCTCAGTTCCTCAACATTTCATGACTTAAGTCCCTGGGTTTGGAACAGAGAAGAAGTCATTGTCTTTGGATTTTAAGGACACCTGGAGTTTTTAAGGCCCTTTTTAGAACACTCCTGCTCACCCCTACCCAGGCTTTACCTCCTAGATGTTGCCAATAGCTGAACTTTTAGTTATGGAGATAAAACTATACCAACTATACCTTGAGTTGCAAAGTCTAGGTTGACAAACAAGCCCTGGAATTGAGGGTTCCCAGCTGTCTAGATTTTAACTAAATTTTCCAACCAGAGAGTAAATTTGTGTCAGAAGTGACTGACTCCTGGGAAGAAATGGGAAACTGCTGAGGAAATGCCATTTACCCCGTCCATTTTAGTTACTATTAAAGAGACATCATCTAAGAGAGAGTAATAAACGAATTGAAGAATGAAGTAAGCAAACTCCAATTGTAGAGTTTCAGTGGCAACGGGGAATGGAAGGGTGGGAGCAGAAACCTACACGCATGATGTCATGATGTATCTATTATGTGTCAGACATTGTGGAAGGAAATGCTTTGTATTATCTCATTTAATCTCACAAGAGTCCCATGAGGTAGGTATTTTTGCTCCATTTTAAGATAAATATCTGAAGATTAGAATATTTAAATAACTGTGACCAACATGTTTGATTTTAGATAAAACCAGGAGAAGGATACAGGTTCATCAAACTCCAAAGTGTACGATTTTCTCATCTATATTTTACTGTAGGAAAATAAATGTATTTTTTAGAAGTAAATTAACAAAGTAATGTAAATTTAAAGTTTAGCATGTTTTGAGGCAATTTTCTTACTGTGAAATACTATGCATATTTCTTTAGTAACTGGAAAGCAAATTGGGGAAAGATATTTTTCCTCCCTTAATTATATCAAATAAGTGATCTTACAATTACATAAGAAGTCAACCGTTACAGTCTAGCCAGTGGCTTGGCTTCTTGTCCAAACCTCACAATAAAATATGCAGACTTTCTGGAACCACATATTAAAAATATCTGCAGTTGAATCAGCCCTTCCTTCTAAGTAACCTAAACTCAATGCTATTCAGCATATTAGAGAATTCTAGGGATGAGATCTTTAAAACCCAGTGTCAAAAGGTGAATACCTGAGGATAATCACCTTAGTTTCACTCATGAAAACCGGCTTTGTCCTAATTTATTTTCAGACATGTGGGTCTGTCCTGCAGTGAGGTGCCCTGTTTTAGAGCCCTAGAAAAATATATCAACTACAACTTTGACATAAGTATAAAATAATAGTGTGATATTCTTGTGTAAATTGGCGTTGAAGAAAATTTCCAAACAAATGTACCAAAAATGGTGAGTGATTCCAGCATCCCTCAAAGAAATATATAGTCTTCAAGGTGACTATTTTGAATGACAACCTTCATTTGGGTGTTAAATGGAGCGGATATGACTGCTGAAGAGTTCAAAGAGCATGGAATGTGAAGTTAGGAAGCATCCACATGCATCCCAGCACTGCATCCCAGCCCCCTGAGAGGTGTAAGTCATCTAACCTTTTTGAGTTTCTTTTACTTCATTTGTAACGCAGGTTGGGTAACACCTCACAAAACTGTGATAATTAAGTCAACCTGACAATATGAAAACACTCAAAACAGCAAAAAACCCTAGAATGTGATAATTTATGTGTAGTTCATCTCTAAATTTAATATCATGATTGGAAAAGAAGACTTTGAAATTCTTATGAAACATCAGTGATGTTAATAATTAGTCTTAGTCAGAAATTCCAGAATCACTCAAGTGATGAGGGCCAGCTATATTTGTGTTCAGTTTGATATGCAAAGCCACAAGTCGAATGCACTTGTTCAATTTTATGAAGCCCCAGAAGACCAGTGGATACTGCTTGCTTTGGGAAACTGGAACCTAGATCTCAGCAGTTTCCATGGATTCACTTTATCCTTGTCAAGAGTTAATGAGATCAGAATAAAACCAAATGAACATGGTAGGAACTTGGTGCTTTGCAAACCATAATGATATTTGAGAGAGCCAGAAATAAAATCTTGTTTATTTTGTGTACAGGACTGAATTAGGGAAAGATTAGGACAATAGCGTGTCAGTTCTATCCAGGGGCTCAAATAGAGATTCTTATTTGGGTAGGAGTACACATGGATATAAGGAAGGGTACAATAGACCTGGGAGCCTACTTGAGGGTGGAGGTTGGGAGGAAAGTGAGGATCCAAAAACTGCCTATCAGGTACTATGCTTATTACT
The DNA here is from genome assembly GCF_009764315.1 of Trachypithecus francoisi. Classification (NCBI taxonomy): domain Eukaryota; kingdom Metazoa; phylum Chordata; class Mammalia; order Primates; family Cercopithecidae; genus Trachypithecus; species Trachypithecus francoisi. Next base: position 38,940,181 of record NW_022681463.1, read on the forward strand.
TGGGTGATGAAATAATTTGTACACTAAATCCTGCGACATGCAATTTACCTGTGTAACAAACCTGCACATGTACCCATAGACCTAAAATAGGTTGGAAAGAAAAAAGAAGGCAGAAAGAAGAAATAAGGGCCAAGGACTTGACTCTTTCTTAACCCTAGTTCTTTCAAAGTGGCTACTTTGAATTTCTGGTTACCAGTACTGCGGAACATAAGCACGTAGACTTTAGAGTAGCATTTCTGACCCCAGCAGAGATAAAGAGCTGTGCTATCTTTGTCAAGTTACTTTACTTCTCTTTGCCTTGGGTTTCTTGTCTGTAAAGGGGGAAAATAATATAACTTACTTCTTAATACATGTAAAGCACTCCTAGAGGAAAGGCGTTTTAAAATGCAGTGTTTAAAAGCACAGATTCTAAGGCTACACTGCCTGGGTTCAAATCCCAGCTCCAGCACCTATTTACTGTATGATCTTGGGAAAATTAGTTCACTGTGCCTCAGTTTCTCATCTAAAACTTGGGTCTATTACCCAACCTCATAAAGTTATTGTTAGGATTAAATGAGTTCATACATGTATAGTTCTATAAATACGGCTGGCTCATAGTAAGTATTCTATACATGCTTGTTATATTATTATTATTTGTTTCCTGGATAAGCTCCGAACACCATTTTAAAGGTATAGAAATAAAAATTTCAACATTGTTAACTTTTGTTTCTTTGTTTGGCTCTATAAATCATAAAAATCATACTCTAGAGATAATCATACAATGTTGGGATATTCTTTACCGTCTAGACCTGGTTTTTTTGTTTTGTTTTGTTTTGTTTTGAGATGGAGTCTTGCTCTGTTGCCTAGGCTGGCGTGCAGTGGTGCGACCTTGGCTCACTGCAAGCTCTGCTTCTCAGGTTCAAGCGATTCTCCTGCCTCAGCCTCCTGAGTAACTGGAATTTAGACCTAGTATTTTGGCAGTGTCCCTTATATAACATTGTGTTCTTTTTTCTTCAGGTTAAATATTGTCACATCTTTTACCAAATCTTTATTAAGATCATTTTGCCTCCTGATTTACTTAATGTTATTCAATTAATCTCTGTATTCAATTATTTTTTCCTTCTGAATGCAAAAAGTCAATGACTTTTAAAGCCTGCATAGAGAAAAGATTCACACATATTAGGAGGATGACAAATGGAATAAACATTTATTCGGGTCAATTTCTGATTCTGCTTCTCTTCCCCTTTCCCCTAGAGTGTTCATTTTAATGTTTCTGCCATTCATTTGTTCATTCAGTATTTATTGGGAAGACTTGTCAAGCACCATGGTAAGTGGTGGAAAATAATGATTCTGACACTTGAATGGTGTTTTACAACGTACAGATCATTTTCACATATGTTAAATTCATTCAATTCTCAAAGGCACTCACTTCATTTTGCCACAGTTCTTCCTCCCCTTTAACTTTATATTTCTCTTCATGTTCCTCATTTCTTTCCTTAAATCTTTGGTATGCAGAATACAGTAGTCTTCTTTTATACAAAGGGTATACATTCCAAGACCCCGAGTGGGTGACTGAAACCGCAGGTAGTACTGAACCTGATTGCTGTCCATTGGAACATGTTTCTCTTCATGTCTTCAATCCACAAGTTTAATGCCTTTTCCATTTTAACTACACACTTATCATGTGCTCTGGGCCATACGTTTTGTGTTTTGAATGTGACAGCAAAACTAGCACAAATTTTTCCTTCATAATTTCACAGAAAATTTCACAATGTCTACATTCTTATCATAGAACTTAGCAACCTTGGGATATGATTTTTTTTCTTATGAAGTCGAGAACTTTCACCTTTTCACTTAAAGGAAACATTTTATGGCTTCTCTTTGGCATATCTGAATTGCCAGCATCACTACTCTTGTACTTTTTATTTTGTACTATTTATCTTGTACCATTTATTAAGTAAACTGTTACCTGAACACAAGCACTGTGATAGGGTGATATTAAGACAGCTGATCTGATAGCTGAGATGGCTACTAAGTGACTCATGGGTTGGGAGTGTAGAAGTGTGGATATTCATGTCCAGGCCAAGACAAAACAGAACAGTGGGAGATTTCATCACACTACTCTGAATGGTATACAATTTTGAATTTATGAGTTAATTATTTCTGGAATTTCCATGTAATATTTTCAAACCACAGCTGACCATAGGTAACTGAAACCATGGTAATGGAAACTTCGGATAAGAAGGATTACTGCGGGGAGTGGGAGGGGAAGCTGGTTCGAAGAGAAGGCAGTAGATGGGTAGAAGATGCAAATGAGATGAGAATGTAGGTCCAGAGATGTTTCCAGTATCCTCTACTTTAGGATCAAAGGACAGGTTACTTGCAGGCACACTGTATCTTATTCAGGAAAATACAAAGAGTTACTTGAAAAGGAGCAATGACCATCAATTAGCAATGACTATCGTTAGAAACTGGGTTGAGACTAAACACAGGACTAGTGGGTTTCCAAATCCTCCCCAACCCCTTGCAATTAAGCATATTTAACATACTGGAGATGCTAAAGAGTCATGACTCCCTTCTCATAAACACCCAGGCCCTCAAGTCCCAGCATCAGAGTTCCCCAGTGGTATTTCCTTTTGAATTACCAACCAATTACAGGCAAGAAACAGAACACACAAAATTAACTAGAAAAACATTCCTTGTGTTTCAAATCATCTGTTTCATTTATTATTATATCTCTCATGCACTACCTGGCTTCTATAAGGAAATACCAATGGCTTTTCTGCAGTAGACTAGCTGGTGGTGGATGACTACCTTATGCCAAGATGTAAAGAATGATGATAGTAGGCTGCAGGTAATGCATGAGCACACAGTCTCACTCACATTTGAGTCTGTACTTATCACCTCAAGGGTACTTTGGAGATTCACAGGATACAAGTAGATGACACAATACATAAACTTTTAATGTGAGCTCACTCATAACCCAGGTCCCTTTAACTTGTTTGACCCTGTGCCTGGAATGCTCTTCCTCCAAAACTTCCCATGGCTGTTTCTTTCTTATTATTCAGCTCAAATGCCACTTTCACAGAGATGCCTTCCCCAGGCACTCTATATAAAGTAGTATTCCACACTCAGTCCCTCTATAAGATCTTATAATTTTATTTTCTTTGTGGCATTCATCACCACCTGAAATAGGTCTACTTATCTTTATACTGTATTTATTTGTCTTCCTCTCAAGACTATAAGCTCGTAGAGGGCAGTGATTATTTTGTAACGTGCAGCCTGGAATATAGTAGTAGGCCCCGAATAAATAGGGGTTGAATGCTTGGGTGAGCAACAGATATTTATCAAATGCCTCTAATATGCCAGCTCTGTTCTAGGCAGTGGGGGTGTAGCAATGAACCAAAAAGACAAAAACTGCTGAATTCTTGGAGTTTATATTCTAATGTAGGAAAACAGTCAACAAATAAGGCAGAGAAGGGTAAGCTGCAGTGAGGCTGTGCTACATTAAGAAGTGGAATCAAGGAAAGGTCTTGCTGGGCAGACCTGAAGGAGATGAGAAGGGAGGGACCCCAACAAAGTGAGGAAGAGAAGATGGGAGGGAGGAGAAATGAGACTTTTACAAGGATGTGCAAAGGCCCTGAGAAAATAAGAAAGGGGCTATGTGGCTAAAGCCAGCCAGCTCCTGGGGGCAGGGCAGGAGATGGGTCAGCATGGGGCTTAGTGGGACAACTCCAAACATGTAGAGTCTTGTAAGCCACTGAGAGGACTTTGGATTTTGCTCTCTCTGAGACAGGAAGCCACTGGCGAGCTCTGAGTAGAGGACATACCTGCCTTGGATTATAAGCAGGGTCCCTGTTTTTGTTTTGGTGATAAAAAGACTGTAGGAGCAGAAGTAGAAGCAGTTAGACCAGTGCAATAATCCAGGCAAGAGATGATGGTGACTTGCTCCAGGGTGATGATAGGGAGATGGTGAAATACATTAATAGTCTAGGAAGATTTTTAACACAGAGCTGGCAGGATTTGCTGATGCAACGAGCAACAGTAATTGTATAAAAATATGTACAGAACTGATACAAAGAAGGCTTTTCTTGGATTTGTAGAAAAGAGACTGGTTTTGTCAGGTCTGTGACACTAATATAACACCTAGTAGCACAACCACCTAGAAATCCTACACTGGGACTTGGAAGTTTTGTGTCATCTATTATTTATCCCAAAGAACAGAAAAAAAAAAAAAGTGGTGAAATACATTCAGTATCAAAATCTGTACTTGCAATTAAGAGAACTGGTTTGGGGGTTGATCTCATTTCAGCACACTGACATGAGCGCGATAATTGTTCAGCAGACATAAACATTTCAAAATAAAAATGACATTTATCTGTGGGGAGACTGAAGCTCATTGGGTAGTTACACAGAAGGATACACATTATCAAGAACAAAGATCTTGCCTGGTTCATCGTGATGTGCGGTCTATACTTCAAACTGATGTGATAACTGCGCAGACCCCTGACCCTTTGCTTATTGGGCTACACTGAAAGCGCTTTGGAGATTATTCGCCTTTGCATTCCTCACTCCCTGGTGCCCTGCAAATAATAGCAGGTACACAAGAAACATTCACTGGCCTAATCATTTCTTGACACCCTCCTCTGCACTCGTCTCTTTTTGCAGCATTCAGGAACTCTTACTTGTTTTTATACCCAAATCAGTGATCAGATAATCACTCATAAATACGACATTTCAGAACGTGCTGGAAGCAGTGCAGATGGTGTGTAGGGAGCCATCCAGAGGCCCCACCCACCTGGGAAGCCAGGGAAAGCTTCCACAGCGAGGAGGCAGTTCTGTGGTCTGCAGTCCGAGGGGATAAATGCAAACGTGCAGGCAGCAGGAGTTGAGAGATGGGATCCAGACAATGGCCTTCAGATATGTAAATAGCCCTCTCTGAGACTGACGGAAACTTGGAGAGGGCCGAAGAGTGACCAAGGCATGCGGGAGAGAAAGGGCGCCTGTACTTTTGGGAGGATAAACACGCAGGGGCCAAAAGTGGCTTTAAAAATTATGTTAGATCTGCAACTGTTGTGAGTTTAAGGGCGCGATTTAACGAAGGCTGAATGGGACCGGGAGACCAAACGTTCCGGAGTCTTACCCCTTCACTTCAGTCTGGCCTCGAAGGCCCTGCGGGAAGAGGGCATTGCAATTAAGAGCAGATTTGGAGCTTGATCTCATTTTGTCTCTGCAGCCAGAAAATAAACTATCATAAAGCATCCTACTGCGGGACACTGAGGTTTGCTTTTTGTTTCTAGGTTTTTTTTTTTTTCCTCTTCCAGACTGGCTGCAAGGCAACTTCAACAAAATCTGGCTGCGCTCGGACTGGGGCGGCCCTTTCGTCTCTCCAGGTTTTTCGCGTCTCTCTACTTTCAGTGACACGACAACCGACGATGGCAGGCCGCAGCTGCACTGCTGGAAGCGGCCAGTTCCGCAGGCGGGAGGGCTGGAGGCTGCCCAGCATTTCCACTCCCGGGGCGGGAGGCTCCAGAAAGTTCACGTCCTCCTTCCAGAGTCCCTGGGTGCTGGCTGGGGCGAAAGGGGAGGGGGCGCAGTGATTGTCCCTCCAAGGAGCTGTCTTCCGAAGCCGCCAAGTCTCGGGCCGGTCCTCGTTGGAAGAGGGAGAAAGTTGGGCGGGACCACAGGGCGGGGCTGGTGGGTGGGGGATGGGTGGGGGGCGGGTGGCAGTCCGGGCGCCCCCAGCGATCGCGAGCTGGGGTGGAGCCAGCAGCCCCGCGTGGCGTCCGCGTTTAAGATGCAAATCGAGTCCCCGCTCCCCCCTCCACCCGCCGGGTAAGCTAGGCTCCGCCGCCGCCCACGCCTCCTGCGCGCCACGGCACCAGAGCAAGCGGCTCTACTTAAGCAGCGCGCGGGCCGCGACCCAGCACTCGCCTAGAGCGCGCGGACAAGGCGGGTCAGAGCGCACTGGAGCTTACCGGGGCGCACAGCGGCGCTCTCGCACTGCTCGACTCAGCGCGGCTCTAGGAGGTGGCGGCGGGGCGCAAGGCTGAGCGAGCCTCCGGGCTCTGGGGCTCCCGGGAAGGCGGCTGCAGTTCTTGAGTGCAGCGCGGCTCCCCGCCACTGTCCCGGCCCGGCCACCTCTCTGTCATGGCTCTGGCGGACAGCACACGTGGATTACCCAACGGGGGCGGCGGCGGCGGCGGCAGCGGCTCCTCGTCGTCCTCCGCGGAGCCGCCGCTCTTTCCCGACATCGTGGAGCTGAACGTGGGGGGCCAGGTGTACGTGACCCGGCGCTGCACGGTGGTGTCGGTGCCCGACTCGCTGCTCTGGCGCATGTTCACGCAGCAGCAGCCGCAGGAGCTGGCCCGGGACAGCAAAGGCCGCTTCTTTCTGGACCGGGACGGCTTCCTCTTCCGCTACATCCTGGATTACCTGCGGGACTTGCAGCTCGTGCTCCCCGACTACTTCCCCGAGCGCAGCCGGCTGCAGCGCGAGGCCGAGTACTTCGAGCTGCCAGAGCTCGTGCGCCGCCTCGGGGCGCCCCAGCAGCCCGGCCCGGGGCCGCCGCCCTCGCGGCGCGGGGTGCACAAGGAGGGCTCGCTGGGTGACGAGCTGCTGCCGCTTGGCTACGCGGAGCCCGAACAGCAGGAGGGCGCCTCTGCCGGGGCGCCCTCGCCCACGCTGGAGCTTGCTAGCCGCAGTCCATCCGGGGGCGCGGCGGGCCCGCTGCTCACGCCGTCCCAGTCGCTGGACGGCAGCCGGCGCTCGGGCTACATCACCATCGGCTACCGCGGCTCCTACACCATCGGGCGGGATGCGCAGGCGGACGCCAAGTTCCGGCGAGTGGCGCGCATCACCGTGTGCGGCAAGACGTCGCTGGCCAAGGAGGTTTTTGGGGACACCCTGAACGAAAGCCGGGACCCGGACCGCCCCCCGGAGCGCTACACCTCGCGCTATTACCTCAAGTTCAACTTCCTGGAGCAGGCCTTCGACAAGCTGTCCGAGTCGGGCTTCCACATGGTGGCGTGCAGCTCCACGGGCACCTGCGCCTTTGCCAGCAGCACCGACCAGAGCGAGGACAAGATCTGGACCAGCTACACCGAGTACGTCTTCTGCAGGGAGTGAGCTCCCCAGACCCCGTCGCCACTCCAGCGCCCACTCCTTTTCCTGCCTGAGAGATGATTACAAAGCCTCTTGTCCTCGCTCTGTCCCCCAGCTGTCCCTCTCCCAATCTCCTCCTCCAGTATTAGCTGGGTGAGACCTATCCGCTCACCTTCCCTCCACTTCAGAACCTGCAGCCGCAAATTCTCTCGGCTGCTTCATCTTCTTTGGACCTCCTGAACCTAGAGAACCCAGAGGAACCCCCACCCCAGCCCCACCTACCACTCCATGCTTCCTCTACTCCCTGCCTCAAACCACCCCTCCCCCAGATGATACTTCAATCTGGATCTATTGGGGCAGTGTGGCCACAGAGTCACCAACTACCTGGGAATGATTGAATTGTTCAGAACCTGATTGGACCATGTCCAGTGTGCGGAAGATTTCCTTGAACTCTTCTCAAGCTCTTAGGACTCACTGGGGGTTTAAGAGATCAGGATTGGTTCCACTGTCTGGGGTTAGTGTTTTACAAGGTCATTACACAGTCTTTTTGACCTCTTTTGAAGGTAGAATTTTAGAAGGCTGGATGGAAGATTCTGAGCCTGGAATTAGGACCCCATGGAGGCAGTCCAGTAACTAAACGAATAAAGTTTTGAAAAGTTACACCTAAAGTAGAAGAATCTAGTGCTGGGACAGTGAAGGATCTTTTCTCGTACAGAATAAAAAGGTCTCAGCCTGTGGCTTAAACTTATAGAAGGTGACCCTCCTGCCTGCAGAGGCACCCTTTTCAGCTGCTGCTCGTCAGAAGCCCTTGATTCCAGTGGTTGACATGGCAGCAGTGACTGGCAAGAGGGAGAAAGGACACTGCCGCCTAAGAGTGCAAGGCTGCTCAGGTCTCCAAGCGCCTAGGAGGTCACCTGGCAGTGACTGTAGGGAGCTGGGTCAGTGCACGTCGTGGGTATTAGGAAAGCCTGTATTCTTGCAATGAATGGCAGTAGGACCTTCCTTTAGCTGTAAGACTTGGTGGGCGGGGTGGGGTGGGGAGGGAGGAAAGGGTAGGAAGGGTGGGAAGGGAGAAGCCAACATACTCGTTTATGATTTGAAAGTTGGAAATTTGTACCATCTGTTTGAGTACATGCACATTTTAAAAATATCATATAGTAAATGCAAACATGCCAAGCATTTTATAAAGATTAATAACAGACCTACTCTTAACTGGCAGTTTGTTGAACTTACTGTTTTGAGTTCTAAACTTAAGAGTTATTAATGCTTATATATAATCTAACCAAAGAGTTACCCAGTAGGGTTTTAGTTTTTGAACTTTTATTTTCTTGTTGATTATAAATCCTGATTTTAAAATCTATTGAGCAAAAGAAGTTTCATTTTGGTTACTTAGACCTAAGATCACTTATTAAAAATCCTTATTTTCTCCAAGCCCAGCAAATGTTGACTTCTGGGCAAACCCGAAAACCTGAAAATGCCACTTTCATGCAGTTTGTTTGAAGTTAAGTGAAATCTTTTCAAATGACAGAACTGCAGAGAACTCAGCACCAAGGGCTGCCTATCTGTAGATAGCTGTAAAATGGAATATTTTAAATGAAGGCAAGTAAGTACTTAAAAGTGAGCTGAGCAATAAAATGGTCTAATAATAGGTAAATGCAACAGAAACAGAAGGAGACCTGATTGCCTTATGCCTTTACTCTTACATGGAATAAATTCACAATGCATATCCTATGTACACCGTAAATGAAGGGAAATAAACCTCGTCATGCTCCATGCTGTGAGGTGTCCTTTGGATATTCTGTGATGATGGAGAAGCCTATTTTGTTTTGTTTTCAGCATCTTTCTCTGATGTACGTTTTTAAGGATTTTGTAAGAGCTGTTTTCAGTGTTTAAATTAGTGCTATTTTTCCTTGTTTTTAAAAATTAATCTTGTACTGTATCTTACTATGTCCATACAGATGTTACAAATTGGAACAGTTTTATTCTTAGACTCATGTGATCCAAGCTGTATATACCATATATAAACATTTTACATGAATCATTTAGTTTTTTAATTCATTTACTAATGCTATAAAATTTCCTATATTACCCCAGTAATTTGCATCAGCTGGTGTATATATAAAGCAACATGTTTTGATGAGTTTCTTACATCCTTATCTATGGGGAAATTGGGTTAGGAAAAAATACATAATTGTAAAACTGAGTTTGCTCTATACTTTTTTTCTTGAGTATTGGTTGTATTTACTAATCATATGTTGATTAACTGTCTACTTAAAATCAAGGTACCTGTATTTTTAATCCACTAATTTTTTTTTAGTTGGGAAATAGATTTGAAGTATTTTATTAGACTAACATTTTTTGAAAAGTAAAATTGACTTTATATACAAAGCCTGTAATTTTGGGCGAAATGGAAACACTTCTAGGAAGTTGTGCTTGCTTGTGTGTTGAGTTTGGTCTCAGACTAAATAATGCATCAGAATTTATCTGTTTGAAGCCTGAAATAATTTAGGACTCTTATTCACTGACCAAAATTCAGTGTTACAGAGATTTCTCTATCCTGCATGGTATTTTGTTAGATTGTTCAACAGGAAGCACATGATTGAGAACATCTTGGGACAGATCAAAACCGATCAAAACCACTGACAGATGGCAAGATTCGGCGATTCTGATTTCCCTTCTCAAATCTGTTCAACTCCAAGAGTCTTGAGAAACTGCTAAAATTTTGCCTCTGTCACTCAAGTCTTACAAACGTTATCTTGTAAACCTCTGAGTTGAACTATTCCACTGTCTTGTACATAGGCATCTTATTCACTCCACCCTGTCACACCCAGCACCCGCTACGTTATTTGAAAGACTGGGAATTTAATGGTTAGGGACAGTAAATCTACTTCTTTTTCCAGGGATGACTGTCTCCTCTAAAGTTAAAGTCAATAAAAGAAAACTGTCTATTTTTAGCCTAAAGTAAAGGCTGTGAAGAAAATTCATTTTACATTGGGTGGATAGTATAATACAAGTAAAATAACTTGACATGAACACCTTTAGATCCCTTCCCCTCCATGGGCTTTGGGCCACAGAATGAACCTTTGAGGCCTGTCAAGTGGATTGTAATCACCTGTAAGCTGTAATGGTGGAGGTATTGTGGATTCATTTGAGTTAGCCTTCCAAAGATACCATTCAAATAACCTGGGAGAATGTCATAAATTATTGAGATAATTATCACTGCAAGAATCTGATTCAGAGGCATGCATTTACATATGTTGCCCTAATTACCATTTGATGACCATAAATACAAGTGAATGAAAAGGAGTAGACAATGGGGGTTAAAAAAAAAGGTACCAGGTTCTGTGTGTTTGCACCAAGTAATTGAAATGTTTTTTGTTTAATACATGTGGACCATGAACAGTATTCATTCTAGTTTTTCAAATGATATGCTGTAGAAAATATTCCTTGAAGATGTGAGGTTTAAAATTTTTTCCCTTTCAATGTTGTTTGTATTGTATTTCTTATTTGGATTTTTTGATTGATAGCACAGTGATAAGTTATAATACTCGACAAAATTGTCTTCTCTTTCAAACCAGAGCCATATATATGTCTGTATATATGGGACCCGCTGCTTCTCTGAGGAAATGCATAATCTTCATACTCAGACAAAATGAGCAATTGGCATTGCTCATAATATATTCCAATTTTTATTGGAATTTTCGATGGCATGTTATTTCAATAAAGCCATGTAAGGTGAAACTTTGATAACTTCTTATCTTCAAGTTAGGGTAAATTCTGATCCAATATTCAAATCATTTGTGTACTCCCACATGCAAAATGCTAAATTACAATGCAGACATTAAGAAAAGTATTGACTGGAGGGGTTGAATTCATTGAGAGTTTATTTTATAGTCTAAATCACAAATACTTTACTCAATTTGGTTTTTAAAATAGTAAACTGAATATTTTTGTTGTAAGCCTATCAGAATCAATCCTTTGTTTGGAATTTTTTTCCTGTTTTTCCTTACTATAAATCATTTAAAAACTGAATTAATTTTCTTAGATGGCTTGAGTCTGTCTCTTGAGAAATAAGTAAAATACTCTTCAGTATCTGTAGCACCTGCAATAGGTCTTTGTATAGCCAGAAACAAGTTATGTTGAAGTTAGCTTTTCTTTGTCACAGTTTTGGACAATAAAAATCTAAAAGTATTAACACTTGATTTTCTACTGGGGCCCTTGAAACTTGGATGGAAGAAATTCAACCAGAATATCTACATTATAGTATAATCATGTGTGGTAGGAAGGTGGACTAGTTAATCAAGATTTGTTGTCACTTACATTTTTAGTGATTCTTTTCCAAACCAGTTTTTTAAAAATTCTAAATGTGTTTTGAGGTATGTGTACATTAATTGTAATGTAAACTATTATACAACTGTTTTTGTGACTTTATAGGCAGGTAAATTTTGCTATTACTATTGAATACAAATGACAATTCATTTATGACCACTCAAACAGCATTAGTAACCATTTAGTGACAAAGGATTAAAACATCATGGTGGATGTTAATTTTGAAGATGTAAATTACATGTTGTTTAAATTTTTCCAGGCATCTGAAAACCTTATCTGCTAGACAATGTAAGATTCACACAGAGTTATCTGGGATTCTGAAATTTTAAGTAGTACATATCATTAAACCATTTTCTCTAAATGTAAGAAGAGAAGAAAAAATTGTTATCAGATTTTTCTAATGACACAGAAATGTAAGAAAAAAATCCCTTTATATTGAAAAAAGATGCAGTTGAAGTCTTTTCAGACGTGCCCAAACTTTGAGAATTTCTTCAACCATCTAATGCTGTGAAGGTTTTTCTTCTCCCTGTTCACAACCAGTTGTATAACAGAAATACTAGCTACTGTTTTCCTTCCTGTGTGTGAAATAATGAATCATTGATTATGTGACTTGTTATGTATTCAATTAAACACTAAAGAATAAAACATTCACTCCTTTAATTATTCCTCTTGGCTCCTTGGCATGGAATGGCTTGAACACTGGTCTAATTTCATTTATGGGGTTCTCCAAATACTGGCAACACTTCCCAAATTGTTGTGGGACTACTGATGAGCATTATGCCATCAGAACTCTTCACCAAAGAACCGACCAGCAGGAACAAAAACAGCTTCTTTCCCCAGAGTTTATTGTCAAGAATGCCCAGGCAGTCTGGTACTCAATGTGGAAGAAATGTTTTTCGCAAACATTTTCTTTGACTTCTTTGCAGCATATGCCAATTGCTGTGTATAGGGACAAGGAAATAGAAGCTTTGAGATGTGCTTTAATTAAAAGTACAGTTCATGAGAAGATTCTAAAAAATCTTGGGAAAGAGGAGCTGCATTTTTGATGTGGGGGCACTTTACTGCATAATCTGTAGTGGTTGATGTTCCTCCTCTCTAAAGAAGGCACAGTGCTGTTAAGATTGAGAAATCACAGAAACTCAAGTTGTCTGGGTTATGGCACCGGAAGCCGTGAGTCGGGCGGGTAGAGTGAGCCAGGCTTCACCCTTCCTCTTTCCTTTTGCCTGTACTTCCTCTGGATAGCTTTTGTTTTAAAAGTGTGTGCGTGTGTAGACACATTATTTTTTGAAAATTTAGTACAGATTAATCCTCCTCCAGTAACCCCTAGTTTTTCCTAGAGGCCAACTTTTTCTTTTCCATGGAAATCACACCTGTTCTGTGTCTTGCTTTCTGTTAACCACAATTCTGGAGCTATTACAATGCATGAACATGTAGCAATGATCTACCTCCTTTTGTCTGATAGCTACTCGATATTCTGCATGATACGCCATTGTCTAGATGTGCTGTCATTTATTTTGCTAGTCCTTTATTGATAGGCATTTAAATTTCCAGGTATTTTTTCCTACTCCAAAGAGTGCTGTACTGAATGCCTTTTTACATATATGCAAATATATTTGAGTCCAGCTTTTTTTGTATGAAGTGATGCCAAGAGAGAAATGACCAGGAGGCACGTTTTCCTTCTTGAGGAACTATGGAAACAGTGGGATTCACTGGAAGCTCTTTAGGAATCGGTGGGGGTGTTATGAAATCACTCTGGAGTCATTAGGTATGTAAGTGTGAAGTTTTATGTAGCTTTTATATTGGAAACAAGGCCCCTTTGTTTTCTACTTCCTTTCAAATTTTATTTTAGATTTTTAAAATGAATTATGACCAATAGTTTTTGGTATACAGTGTATCTAGAGGAGCCATATTATATCCCATACTTCTTAAGGAGGCACCTCAGGGGGATTTGGAAAAGGATGGGAAGCTATAGAAAAAATATGGAGTGCATTCTGGAATCTCAGTTTTACTAATTAAGATATGTACCTATGGGTAGGGGAATTAGGTCCTTTCACTGGTAAGTGATTTATAAAAATCTGTTTCATTTTATGGAAAGATTGAGAAATTTTCATGAATTTAAGAGAGAAAACCCTACATATTAAAGACACTCTGAACTTGTAGAATCCTAGGAATGAGTTCACCCTCTTCTGCCATTAGGAACTTGGTGATGGTGGTAGCGGTAGAGTTGAGAACTTCTGTTGGCATACACTGGGCTTGATTTTTGAGGGATAGTTTAGGGAAAATGTCAGCCTCCTAAATTCTCTGCTTTACTATGCTCAGGTAAGGAGTTTCAATGTCCCTTTGGGACCCAAAGGCACCTTCTTTACACTCACAGATCTCCTAAGAGTAGCAGATGGGGCGAAGTAGAAAAGAGGTCATCAAGGCTGTTTTAGGCCATTAACTCTTAACTTGTCTGCTGCAACTTTCCCCCTTGTATAGCAGCCATTGAGGATTCATTCATTCATTCAAAATCTCTTAGTACTTACTGTGTGCCACACTGTGCCAATCTGTTAGGAAAACGGATGACTAAGACACAGAAGTGCTGAGGATTAGTAAGAGAGCCAAATAAAGATAGAATGACTTGGTAATCAGAGCTAAGATAGTCTGAGCATCTGAGGGAGTCAGAAAGGGGGATACCTAAGTCATATCTTAGGCTTGCTAGAGGAGGAGAAACCAGAGCAAAGGCTAAAAAGTGAAGAAGAGAAAGAGGAGAGGCCTGCTAAGCCCAGGTAAGCTTAGTGAGGAATGATCAGGAGACAGCAAGAGCTAGAAGCAGCTCAGTGTTGCTGCAACCTCATAGCAAAAACAAAAAGCCCTCTATGCCCACCAAAAACAAAAACAAAAAAAACCCCAACTAAACCAAACCAAAACCAACCAGCCAAAAAATGCATGGTCAGAGAAGCAGTAAGAGCCAGATCAGGGTGAGCCTCACATAACCCATTATAAGATTTGAACTTTGGTTCTCAAGATTTGCTGAAGAGTTTTAAGCAGGGTGTAAGGTAGTCAGAGAATTCAATTCTGCAGAGACCGTTTGGGGGCTTTGCGCAGGATGGGTTTGATAGGCATGGCCAGGAGTCAGAAACCAGGAGGGAGGCTGTTTATGGGAGTCCAGATGAGAGGACCACATGAAGCCATGTGCAGATCTCCTGGCTGCAATGGGGGTGGTGGGGAGTGGGTCAGATTTTGTTCATCTTTCTTCTCCCTTCAAACCTGTCAGGTTATGCATGAGTGAGATTTGCAATAATATTGGACACACCATGTTTGAATGAGAAACTCTGTTGCTATGTTAATCCCTAGGTCTCATCATCAAGAGACATAGAGTCTTTAGAGAGACCTCATCAATTATTTAGTAGGCACTGTGTTGAGCACCTATTATTACGCATACAAAGTCCCCAAATGGGAAGTCATCCTTTCAGCTTCAACAACCATTAATTGAGCCTCTACTATATTTGAGACACAGCCTTCTCCTTTACCATCACCAACAGAGAGCAAAATGGTCAACTGGCCAAGTACTTAGAGAAGTTAAAGTATTTCTATAACTACCAGACATGACAAAAAACTTAGCATCCTTGGGCTTTACACACATTTCATGGTTGAAATTTTATGAACACTGTCTTTCCCTCACAATTCTGTTAAATACTCTTAACAACTACTAAGAATGATCTCCGCTTCACCCTCCCTCCTTTTTTTCAGTGTGAAAAAGATGAAGCATAGGAATGATAGATTCTAAAATTAATTATTTGGAATTGTCTTTTGTTAAAGTAACTGACAACATTTCCCCAGTTATTTACTATTTCTTTTTTTATTATACTTTATGTTCTTAATAATTCATTATCCTTCTCCATTCTGCTTTCTAGGTGGATGAGGGAAGAGTAGAATCCAAAGTTAGAGCAAGCTCTCACTTCTGTATGTAGAAAGAAAAGGGCGGTGGAAATATCTTCTTGCTCTGTCTTTTCTTTTTGGAAAGCATTGAATAAAAAAATCACAGTTTTTAAGCAAGAGGAATGCAAGAGAAATGAAGAGTTTAGGCTCATTGATGACTTGGGTTGCTTGCTTCTATTATACAGAGCAGCCCTAATTCTGTTAGATAGTGAGCTCACCCTTGACATTTATTTGCCCATTTATAGAAAAGAAAAAGCATTTATTTTTCTATTTTGCCCCAAGGCTCAACATAGTACATAACATGTAATAGAGCATCAATAAAGGTTTGTTGAAAAAAATTAATGAATGCTTATGTTAGTTCATTTTTTTTTCTCACATACAGGGAGAAAAAGAACTAACTTGAAATTTGCCAATCTTTGTTTTTTTTTTTTTTGAGACGGAGTTTTGCTCTTATTGCCCAGGCTGGAGTGCAGTGGGGCAATCTTGGCTCATCGCAACCTCTGCCTCCCGGGTTCAAGCGATTCTCTTGCCTCAGTCTCCCGACTAGCTGGGATTACAGGCATGCGCCACCATGCCTGGCTAATTTTGTATTTTTAGTAGAGATAGGGTTTCTCCATGTTGGTCAGGCTGGTCTCAAACTCCTGACCTCAGATGATCTGCTCACCTCAGCCTCCCAAAGTGCTGGGATTACAGGCATGAGCCACCACACCCGGCCTCAATCTTTGCTTTTTTTTTTTTTTTTGAGACGGAGTCTCGCTCTGTAGCCCAGGCTGGAGTGCAGTGGCTGGATCTCAGCTCACTGCAAGCTCCGTCTCCCGGGTTTAGGCCATTCTCTTGCCTCAGCCTCCTGAGTAGCTGGGACTGCAGGCACCCGCCACCTCGCCCAGTTAGTTTTTTGTATTTTTTAGTAGAGATGGGGTTTCACTGGGTTAACCAGGATGGTCTCGATCTCCTGACCTTGTGATCCACCTGTCTTAGCCTCCCAAAGTGCTGGGATTACAGGCTTGAGCCACCGTGCCCGGCCAATCTTTGCTTTTTAAAATAACACTACCAAAGATCAATAATCCCCCTTTATAACTATATATTTGAAAAATTATAACTAGTTTCATAAATATATAAAAATGATTATCCTTTCATCTGACGTGAAAGTCAGAAAGATGAGGATGAAAACTAATTGATTCAGGTATCTTTTTTTCTGAATTGTTATTACAGGGCAGCTGCTCCAAAGCCCCATGTGAATTTCTGGCTAAAGGAGAAAATGCACGACAATGTTTCCATTTTATGATGAAAGTCAAGCTCACTGACAGCCATATTATATACTTTCCTCTGGGGCTATTATTTGGTACAGATTTTTGAAAATCTTAACTGGAAAGTTTCAAAAGGTGCCTCTCAAAGTTGTAGGAAAGAAATTTGACCTCCCTGAAATGCTGGAGTATACTATTTCAAATGTTCTGTTGGTGAGAGTTGTGGGTTTTAAAAATGACAGTTGCAAGTACTTAAAAAAAATAAATGATCTGTTCAGTGATGCTCTGACCTTACAATAGTGAATATATTTTTTTCCTGCTCAGAACTCCATGTGTTCAAAGTAGAAGTTCTCTTCATGAGCTAATGTCAGAAACGG
The DNA here is from genome assembly GCF_009764315.1 of Trachypithecus francoisi. NCBI lineage: Eukaryota > Metazoa > Chordata > Mammalia > Primates > Cercopithecidae > Trachypithecus > Trachypithecus francoisi. The sequence continues at coordinate 38,957,135 of NW_022681463.1, forward strand.
AGCTGTTAGTTGAAATTTTGCTTACTAGTTTTGGGAATGTTACTTTAAAAACAAGTACAGCAAAAACCAAAAACCAAGAGTGAAACTTTATTGTCTTGTTGTTGTATTTCTCCTCTGTAACATATACATAGTCTCCTTCCTCCAGTATCTAAGAAGAACTCTGAAAAAAGTTTCATGTTGTTATCATTTAGTTTAATTCTAGGTTTGAGTCAATTTGGGGATAAATAGGCAAATAAATATTTTTATGTTAGCTCTAACAGTTGAAAAGAGCTTTTGGGGTCTTGAATTCTTTGACATTCATCTTTAACTTCATTTTACTTTGTGGATCCAGACACAGTTGGTAAATCTACCAGCAACTTCCCAGTTAAAAGGATGATATTAGTGGCTATGAACTGAATGTGTGTGTTCCCTCCAAATTCATATGTTAAAGTCCTAACTCCCAATGTTACTGTATTTGGAGGTAGGTTCTTTATGGAAATAATTGAAGTGAAATGCCATCATAAGGGTGGATTCCTCATCCAATAGAACTAGTATCGTTACAAGAAGTGGAAGAAAAACCAGAGTTCACTCTCTCCTGCTTACAAAACAAAGAGTTCATGTGAGCACAGAGAGCGGGTGGCCACTCACAAGTCAAGAGAAGAGGTCTCAGAATGAAACACTCTCTGCCGGCACCTTGATCTTGTCTCCCCAGTTTCCAGAACTGTGAGAAATACATTTCTGTTGTGTAAGCTACACAGTCTATGGCATTTTGTTATGGCAGTTGGAGCAGACAAATGTATTAGCTTTCGTTTAGTTACAGGAAACTAATCAGAAATGGTCTTTAGCCAAGAAAGAGTAGACAGAGGGAGTCACCTTATCTTGAAAAATGGTTGAAGTTAATTTAAAATTGCTACAGGCTTTGGAGAGAAACTGTGTGGAGCTCACTGCTTTAATTGTGACATGGCATTACCTTACAGGGACATTTTAAAACTAGGGCTCGGAGTTGTATGGGGGTTACTGTGGTTGTATAGGATTCTGTGAAGGAAGTTGATATTGGAGACATTTAGTAGCTGTCATCACCATCCAATTCAGTCCTTGTCTTTCATAAAATAAGAATGTCTGAAGTTCTCATACAAAAAATGATATAAAAATGTTTTCCCCAATTCCAAAGTTTGCAGTTTTATGAGAGTTGGACAAAGAGGCTATTTGCTTATTAATTTTGAAGTTAAAAGGATTTTTTTGGTAGCTTATTACTGAAGATATGTTCCAAAGAAGTTTCTGTAGTCCTTATGGGCTGTGGACAGCTAAAATAGAGTTTATTAATAAGGCTAAGACTATGGGAAGCTAAAATTAACCTTATTAGTACAATTTTGTGGAACTTCTGTCTTAGTAGTTAATATTTTTTATCTATTAAACCAAAAAATGGTTTAGTCTAAAAGCTAACAGCTTTAAAAAATGATTAGTATGCTTTTGTTTTAATATCATTTAGCTAATTTATATAGTATGTTTTTAAACAAAATGAGATATTTGTTAAAATAAATTTTCCAATTTTGCAGATACAAAAACATCCCAGTCTAGTCAACAACCTTATATTCTCTCCATGTACTCTTTGAGACAACCAGAAGCCTCTTTGCACAGAAGTTCCTTTGTCTGTTGAAAAAGAAGTAGAGGAAGAATGGGGTTACTCAGGCATTGGGTAGGGGGAATGTATGAAGCATAACTATGAAATGACAAACATGCTCTTTTTATTTTTTTGTATTTCATTTCATTGTAAATTGGCATATAAAGTTGTATATATTTATCTTCTACGAGATGATATTTTACAATATATATGTTGTAAAATGGCTGAAGTGAGCTATTTAACGTGCATTACCTTTTTTATGCTGAGAACACTTAAAATCTATGCTCTTACCATTTTTTAAAAAAATTTCTTGTCCACAGCATGAATACTCCCTTAGAGTATTCATGTATTTTAAAGAATACAACACATTATTATTAACTGTAGTCACCATGTCGTACAATAGATCTCTTGAACTTAACTGAAATTTTGTCTCTTTTGACAAACGTCTCCTACCCACCGACCCCTCCCTGTCCCCTACTGCTCCAGGCCCTAGGAACCACCATTCTACTCTCTACTTCCACTAGTTCAGCCTTTTCAGATTCCACAAATAAATGACATCATGTGGCATTTGCCTTTCTGTGCCTGGATTATCTCACTAAACATAATGTCCTCCAGATTCATCCATGTTGTTGCAAATAACAGGATTTACTTCTCTTTTATGGCTAAATAGTATTGCATTGTGTATATACACCACATTTTCTTTATCCACTCATCTGTTGATGAACACTTAGGGTGATTCCCAGTCTTGGCTATAGAGAATACAGCTGCAATAAACATGGGAGTGCAGATACATCTTTGGGATACTGACTTCATTTCCTGTGGATATATACCCAGGAGTGAGATTGCTGGGTCATATGGTAGTTCTATTTTTAATTTTCTGAGAAACCTCCATACTGTTTTCCATAATGGTTATACTCATTTACATTTCCACCAACAGTGTGCAAGGGTTTCCTCTTCCCCACACCTTTGCCAATACTTATCTCTTGTCTTTTTCCTAATAGGCATCCTAATGTGTGAGGTGATATCTCATTGTGGTTTTGATTTGCATTTCCTTAATGATTAGAGATGCTGAGCATGTTCTAATATACCCATTGGCCATTTTTATGTCTTCTTTTGAGAAATGTCTGTCTATTTTGGTCTTTTACCCATTTTAAAATCAGATTATTTGGTTTCTTGCTATTGTGTTGAGTTCCTTATATATTTTGTGTATTAACCCCTTCTCAGATGTGTAGCTTGTGAATATTTTCTTCCACTCTGTAGGTTGTCTCTTCAGTCTGGTGGTTGTTTCCTTTACTGTGCAGAAGCTATTTATTTTGATGTAATTCCATTTGTCTATTTTTGCTTAAGTTTCCTGTGTGTTGAGGTCTTATCCAAAAAATCTTTGTCCATACCCATGTCACAAAGTGTTTTCCTTATACTTCTAGAAGTTTTACAGTTTCAGGTCTTACATTTGTCTTTAATCCATTTTAAGTTGCTTTTTGTATATGATGTGAGATAAGGACCTGATCCCATTTTTCTGCACATGAGTATCTGGTTTCCCCAACACATTTATTGAAAAGATTATTCTTTCTTCAAAGGTACTTGGTACGTTTGTCAAAAATCAGTTGGCTGTGAATGTGTGGATGTATTTCTGAACTTTCTATTCTATTCTTAATGGTGAGCATTTTTCATATGTTTATTTGCCACCTGTATGTCTTCCTTCATAAAATGTCTATTAATATTATTTGTAAATGCCATTCTTCAAAACAATCCTTTTGGGAGACTACATTTATTTCAATAAGAGCTACAGGAAATCAATTTAAAATAATGCTTAGCAGATTATTAGTCAATAGAAGGAAGAGGCTATCTGTTAAAAAATGTTGATGTTGGGGAAGATAAAAAAGTTCTGGAGATGTGTGGTGGTGATAGTTGCACAACAATATGAATGTACATGATGCTATAAAACTGTACACTTAATACTGGTAGGAATGGCAAATTTTATGGCATGTATATTTTACCACAATAAAAAACAATATGGACTTAATGACGATAGCATGAAAATGTAGAACATTACAAAGAGAATAAAAATTCTTGCGTAAACTTGCCAAAAAAAGGTTAACATTGAAATCACCTCCAGATATAATGAGGAACTATGGAAAGTCATTTCTTTAGTTGTGCTATGCCAGGAACATAATGCGCAAACATATTAGCAATTCTTTATTTGGAAAAGTTATGAATCACACAATAAAATCAGTCTACTAACTTTTGGTAACCTTTTAATTTCTGAAAATTTGAGATGATCTGTATAAGTATATGCTTACATTTGCATCATGTGATTTTCTATTTTTGGTGCTTTGTCCTTCTCCATTAGCTCAAATAATTAAGAGTTGGTGCTCAAATTGAATTGAAATGAATTTCCACCTAATTTGGAATTTCAAAGGGCTTTGCCAGAACATTATAATTCCCATCCCACAAGTCAGAGGAAGAAATGAAAGAATTAACATTTAGAGTCAGGAACCAAGTTTGCATTTCTAATGTTAAGAAAGGTTCTAGTATTAGCCAGGCATGGTGGCTCACAACTGTGATCCCAGCTACTCAGGAGGCTGAGGCATGAAAATCACTTGAACCCATGAGGCAGAGGTTGCAGTGAGCCGAGATCATACCACTGCACTCTAGTGTGGGTGACAGAGTGAGACACTGTCTCTAAACACTGTCACTGTTACATAAATTAATTTAATCTTTAGAGGGTTTAAAGCATAAGAGCAGTCTTTATGGACTGCAAAGGTATACAATGGAAAAATCACAGTCGCGATTTTAGGAGATTTCAGAATAAATAGATTCCACATGACTTGAAGCTATACATGTGATAAGTTCTGCAGAATCCCCCAAGGTTCATCCGCACCAGCCTGCAAGCATGAGAGTCTGTCTCAGCTGTTTTGGTGCTGGCTTCCTGTGGGAAGTTGACTCCAAGGTGGAGGTTGCCAACTCAGGGGGAGGAAGATGGTCCAGAGTAACCAATTGTAAACTTGGGTAAAAATTTAAGCTGGGAAGAATATATATACCAGGTGGCTGAGAAGACAACCCCTTTGAAGTAGTTTGGGAGACTAGCCATAGAGATAGAGCAGTGCTTCTCAAGTGGTTAGGGTTGGAAACTTCTTCCCCATCCCCAGGGAATGTTTGGCAATGTCTGGAGTCATAACTTGGGAGAAGGGTGCTTCTGGCATCTAGTGAGCAGAGACCAGGATGCTGCTAAATATGATATTAATGAATAGGACAGCCTCCACAATTATTTGGCCCTAAAGGGTGACAGTTCTAAAGTGATGAAGCCCTATGATAGAAAGGAGAATGTATAGGTAAGCCAAGAAATAGCCATTGTAAGGGATTTGGCCCAAATGTGGACCAAGGTGTTAAATGTTACCGCACTGCACCAAAAAAGGCCATATAACTTACCATATTTGAGATGGATTTAAGTGAAGGAGGGGAATGGCAGATGGGTGGGCAGACTCTTCAGGGGTATTTTTGTAATCTTGGTCAGGGTCCCACTGGGGATAGCCAGGGAAGCTAGACCTGGAATAGAGTTGAACAGAAAGTCTTGACAGGCATTGTGTTAAGTCTGGAGATGAGCAAGACAATACCATAGCTTCAGGCAGCAAAATAAAGCAGAAGAGACCTTAAATAGATGAAATAGGGTAGGCCTGGGTAGGTGAACTTGAAAGAAAGTCTGAACAGTTATGGGAGGTAAAATGTAAAAAAAGTTAGCAGGTAGTATTCTGGTTCTCAAAGCTGAGTGCATATGAGAGTAATTTTGAGAATTAGAAACAAATACTGATGCCTGGGCCCCATCTCAGACCAATGAAATCCAAGTGTTTGGGGGCAGTTTCTAGACTTCAATATGTTTATAGACATTTCCCAAATGTTTAAAGACATCCCCCAGATGTTTCTAATGTGCAGCTAGGGTTGAGAACTGCTGTCTTAGGAAAATAAAGTCTAGGACAAGGACGCAGGGTGACTTGAACTGTGCACTCTGAAATATGCTGCCATCTAAGATTAGGGACTGCTTGTCCTCTGCCCTGGTGTTTTGCTACCTGTCCTTTACAGGGATATGTGTGGGCAGAGGCTGAGAGGTGCACATCCTGGGTGGTTTTGCAGATGGCCTTCAAGGCATACATCCTGATGATAAAGGAAGCAGAATTAGGCAGGCAGGTGCTTACTTCTTATTAATGATGAATGACTGAGCTTTAGATGTAAACTTCCAGGGAGTCCCCAAATTAAAGTGCTGCAGTGCTAGCTTATAATGAAAAATTAAGAATAAATTACATACACAATTAAGAACAATGTCCTATTTTGCATGTGCATATATGTGTATATATATGTACAGATATTTCAAAGAAAGTGCATCATAATTTTCTTTCTTTTTTTTGTTTTGAGATGGAGTCTTACTCTGTCGCCAGGCTGGAGTGCAGTGGTGTGATCTCGGCTCACTGCAACCTCCGCCTCCCGGGTTCAAGCGATTCTCCTGTCAGCCTACCAAGTAGCTGGGACTACAGGCGTGTGCCACCATACTCAGCTAATTTTTTTTTTGCATTTTTAGTAGAAACAGGTTTCACTATGTTAGCCAGGATGGTCTCGATCTCTCGACCTCGTGATTTGCCCACCTTGGTGTCCCAAAGTGCTCGGATTACAGGTGTGAGCCACCACACCCGGCTGGAAAGTGTATACTTTTTTCTACAAGTAGCTGGTAAAGGTGCCTGTTGCCCAAGGAAGGACAGCGGCTGGGCAGTATAGTGCCCCTGATGGCCTTCTTTTTGGTGGGGCATCTCTTTTCTGCCTTTTCCAGATCTGAGAAAACCTTCCTTTCTAGTAGAAAGGGAATTTGAGCGAAAGCATTCTTTGTGTGGGACATATTCAAAGGGACTGAGTAAGTGACTGGTGGTGAGAATCTGTTCTGATTTCATTTGCCTCTGGCAGGGCCTAGTGGCAATTTAATATTCTTTATTATTATTTTACATGCAACTTCCTTCCTAGCTTATGATTCCTGTCAGGATTGTGTATTATTATCCATTAGTCATTTCTCTTGGGTTGGCCTATAATGCTTCAAAGGAGGGCTGGTGTATTTCAGTAATTTTGCTTACAATTTGATTTGTGTTCTCTAGAATCCCAATTTAGTTTCATCAGCACATTTCAGTGTACAGCAGCTGGGCCCCTGGATGGGATCATTTACATACGTTAGCAGCTGAAATCTGAGCATCAGGAGCCCAGGATCTGGCCAGATATTTTTCCTAGAGCCTCACCTGACTTTTTGTTTTTTTTTCCAGGAAAATTTTATTTTGTTCTTTTTGACCTTAAAAATGTTTTAACTAATAAATTTAAGTTCTTTGATTAGGTAATACATTTGCACAGATCATACATTTAAAAGTATATAAAGGTATACAGTGAAAATCTCCCTCCAGCCTGGTTTCCTTTTCATCCATTTCCCACTCCTTTTCCCCAATGACTAACCGTTGTATTTAGTTTCTTAGGTAGCATTTAGAGAGTTTATGAACATTGAAGCAAATATGAATATATATTTTACCCCACATTATTTTCACACAAGTGGAAGCATAATGTGTACATTGTTCTATATCCAAGTTTTATTCATTAAATAATATATTTGGGAGATTTGTTCATATTAGAGCATAAAAAGCTTTCTCATTCTTTTTTTACACTTGCATGGAGAATATGTGACTTCTTCATATGGAAATACGTATGTTTAACTTCTTGGGATCAGTGATCTATCCAACTTGGTGTTGTCTTTTTGACTGTGGCACCAAAAAATATTTTGTGGCATCATGGGATGGCTGTCCTCTTTGAAATATCTTCCTAACATTTTAAAATTTTTAACTGGCACAGGCCGGGCACGGTGGCTAACCCCTGTAATCCCAGCACTTTGGGAGGCCGAGATAGGTCAGGAGATCGAGACCATCCTGGCTAACATGGTGAAAGCCAGTCTCTACTAAAAATACAAAAAATAGCTGGGCGTGGTGGCAGGTACCTGTAGTCCCAGCTACTTGGGAGGCTGAGGCAGGAGAATGGTGTGAACCCAGGAGACAGAGCTTGCAGTGAGCTGAGATCACACCACTGCCCTCCAGCCTGGGGGACAGAGCGAGACTCCCTCTCAAAAAAAAAGAAAAAAAAATTATCTGGCACATAATAATGGTACATATTTGTGGTGTACACTGTGATGTTTCGATATATGCATACATTGTATAATAATCTAGTAATCAAATTGGGGTATTAGCATGTCTGTCACATCACATGTATCCTTTCTTTGTGGTGAGAACATTCAAAATCCTTTCTTCTAGCTATTCTGAAATATAAAATATAATATTGTTAATCACAGTCACTCTACTGTGCAATAGGACACCAGAAGTTATTCCTCCTATCTAATGGTAACTTTGCTCCCATTGATGAACCTCCGAATTAATATTAAAATGTCCACATTACCCCAAGCAATCTACGGTTTCAATGCAATCCCTATCAGGATACCAAAGATATCTCAAAGAAACAGAAAAACAATCCTAAAATTCATATGGAACTACTCCAAATAGCCAAAACAATCTTGAGCAAAAAGAACAAAGCAGGAGGCATCACACTACCTGACTTCAAAATAATACAAAGCTATATAACCAACACAGCATGAGACTGGTATGAAAACAGACACATAGACAAGTGGAATAGAATAGAGAAGCCAGAAATAAATTCATACACTTATAGTGAACTGATTTTTGGCAAAAGTGTCAAGAACACACCATGGAGAAAGGACAGTCTCTTCAATAAATGGTCCTGGGAAAACTGGATTTCTACATGAAGAAAAATGAAGCCAGACTTCTATCTCTCACCATATACAAAATCAATTCAAAATGGCCTAAAGACCTGAAACTGTAAAACTAGAAGAAAACACTTCATGATATGGTTGTCGACAAAGATTTTTTTGGGTAAGACCTCAAAAGCACAGGCAACATAGGCAAAAATAGACAAATGAGATGACATCAAATTAAATTGATGTCACGGCAAAGGAAACAAACAACAGAGTGAGGAGACAGCCTACAAAAATGGGGGAAAGTGTTTGCAAACCATACATCTGATAAGGGGTTAATATAAAAAATGTGAAAGGAACTCAACTCAATAGCAAAAACTCAAATAATCTGATTAAAAATGGTAGAAGAGGAATTTGGAGCTCACAAGATGGCCGAATAGGAACAGCTCCAGTCTCCAACTCCCAGCGTGAGCGACACAGAAGACCGGTGATTTCTGCACTTTCAACTGAGGTACTGGGGTCATCTCACTGGGGAGTGCTGGACAATCGGTGCTGGTCAGCTGCTGCAGCCCGACCAGCGAGAGCTGAAGCAGGGCGAGGCATCGCCTCACCTGGGAAGCGCAAGGGGGAAGGGAATCCCTTTTCCTAGCCAGGGGAACTGAGACACACAACACCTGGAAAATTGGGTAATTCCCACCCCAATACTGTGCTTTAAGCAAACGGGCACACCAGGAGATTATACCCACACCTGGCCGGGAGGGTCCCACGCCCACGGAGCCTCCCTCGTTGCTAGCACAGCAGTCTGCGATCTAACCACAAGGCAGCAGTGAGGCTGGGGGAGGGGCGCCTGCCATTGCTGAGGCTTAAGTAGGTAAACAAAGCCGCTGGGAAGCTCGAACTGGGTAGAGCTCACAGCAGCTCAAGGAAATCTGCCTGTCTTTGTAGTCTCCACCTCTGGGGACAGGGCACAGTTAAACAACAAAAGGGGAAGCAGCAGAGGCCTATGCAGAGGCAAACGACTCTGTCTGACAGCTTTGAAGAGAGCAGTGGATCTCCCAACACGGAGGTTGAGATCTGAGAAGGGACAGACTGCCTGCTCAAGTGGGTCCCTGACCCCTGAGTTGCCTAACTGGGAGACATCCCCCTCTACGGGTAGTCTGACACCCCACACCTCACAGCGGGGAGTACACCCCTGAGAGGAAGCTTCCAAAGTAAGAATCAGACAGGTACACTCGCTGTTCAGCAATATTCTATCTTCTGCAACCTCTGCTGCTGATACCCAGGCAAACAGGGTCTGGAGTGGACCTCAAGCAATCTCCAACAGACCTACAGCTGAGGGTCCTGACTATTAGAAGGAAAACTATCAAACAGGAAGGACACCTATACCAAAACCCCATCAGTACGTCACATCAAAGACCAGAGGCAGATAAAACCACAAAGATGGGGAAGAAGCAGGGCAGAAAAGCTGGAAATTCAAAAAATAAGAGCGCATCTCCCCCTGCAAAGGAGTGCAGCTCATCACCAGCAACAGACCAAAGCTGGTCAGAGAATGACTTTGACGAGATGAGAGAAGAAGGCTTCAGTCCATCAAACTTCTCAGAGCTAAAGGAGGAATTACGTACCCAGAGCAAAGAAACTAAAAATCTTGAAAAAAGAGTGGAAGAATTGATAGCTAGAATAATTAATGCAGAGAAGGTCATAAATGAAATGACAAATGAAAACCATGACACGAGAAATACGTGACAAATGCACAAGCTTCAGTAACCGACTCGATCAGCTGGAAGAAAGAGTATCAGCGATTGAGTATCAAATGAATGAAATGAAGCGAGAAGAGAAACCAAAAGAAAAAAGAACAAAAAGAAATGAACAAAGCCTGCAAGAAGTATGGGATTATGTAAAAAGACCAAATCTACATCTGATTGGGGTGCCTGAAAGTGAGGGGGAAAATGGAACCACGTTGGAAAACACTCTTCAGGATATCATCCAGGAGAACTTCCCCAACCTAGTAGGGCAGGCCAACATTCAAATTCAGGAAATACAGAGAACGCCACAAAGATACTCCTCCAGAAGAGCAACTCCAAGACACATAATTGCCAGATTCACCAAAGTTGAAATGAAGGAAAAAATCTTAAGGGCAGCCAGAGAGAAAGGTCGGGTTACCCACAAAGGGAAGCCCATCAGACTAACAGCAGACCTCTCGGCAGAAACTCTACAAGCCAGAAGAGAGTGGGGGCCAATATTCAACATTCTTAAAGAAAAGAATTTTCAACCCAGAATTTCATATCCAGCCAAACTAAGTTTCATCAGTGAAGGAGAAATAAAATCCTTTACAGATAAGCAAATGCTTAGAGATTTTGTCACCACCAGGCCTGCCTTACAAGAGACCCTGAAGGAAGCCCTAAACATGGAAAGGAAAAACCAGTACCAGCCATTGCAAAAACAGGCCAAAATGTAAAGACCATCGAGGCTAGGAAGAAACTGCATCAACTAACGAGCAAAATAACCAGTTAATATCATAATGGCAGGATCAAGTTCACACATAACAATATTAACCTTAAATGTCACTGGACTAAATGCTCCAATTAAAAGACACAGACTGGCAAACTGGATAAAGAGTCAAGACCCATCAGTCTGCTGTATTCAGGAGACCCATCTCACATGCAGAGACATACATAGGCTCAAAATAAAGGGATGGAGGAAGATCTACCAAGCAAATGGGGAACAAAAAAAAGCAGGGGTTGCAATCCTAGTCTCTGATAAAATAGACTTTAAACCATCAAAGATCAAAAGAGACAAAGAAGGCCATTACATAATGGTAAAAGGATCAGTTCGACAGGAAGAGCTAACTATCTTAAATATATATGCACCCAATACAGGAGCACCCAGATTCATAAAGCAAGTCCTTAGAGACTTACAAAGAGACTTAGACTCCCATACAATAATAATGGGAGACTTCAACACTCCACTGTCAACATTAGACAGATCAATGAGACAGAAAGTTCACAAGGATATCCAGGAATTGAACTCATCTCTGCACCAAGTGGACCTAATAGACATCTATAGAACTCTCCACCCCAAACCAACAGAATATACATTCTTCTCAGCACCACATCGCACTTATTCCAAAATTGACCACATAATTGGAAGTAAAGCATTCCTTAGCAAATGTAAAAGAACAGAAATTATAACAAGCTGTCTCTCAGACCACAGTGCAATCAAACTAAAACTCAGGACTAAGAAACTCAATCAAAACCGCTCAGCTACATGGAAACTGAACAACCTGCTCCTGAATGATTACTGGGTACATAACGAAATGAAGGCAGAAATAAAGATGTTCTTTGAAACCAATGAAAACAAAGATACAACATACCAGAATCTCTGGGACACATTTAAAGCAGTGTGTAGAGGGAAATTTATAGCACTAAATGCCCACAAGAGAAAGCAGGAAAGATCTAAAATTGACACTCTAACATCACAATTAAAAAGAACTAGAGAAGCAAGAGCAAACACATTCAAAAGCTAGCAGAAGGCAAGAAATAACTAAGATCAGAGCAGAACTGAAGGAGATAGAGACACAAAAAACCCTCCAAAAAATCAATGAATCCGGGAGTTGGTTTTTTGAAAAGATCAACAAAATTGACAGACTGCTAGCAAGACTAATAAAGAAGAAAAGAGAGAGGAATCAAATAGATGCAATAAAAAATGATAAAGGGGATATCACCACCGACCCCACAGAAATACAAACTACCATCAGAGAATACTATAAACACCTCTACGCAAATCAACTAGAAAATCTAGAAGAAATAGATAATTTCCTGGACACTTACACTCTTCCAAGACTAAACCAGGAAGAAGTTGAATCCCTGAATAGACCAATAGCAGGCTCTGAAATTGAGGCAATACTTAATAGCCTACCAATCAAAAAAAGTCCAGGACCAGATGGATTCACAGCTGAATTCTACCAGAGGTACAAGGAGGAGCTGGTACCATTCCTTCTGAAACTATTCCAATCAATTGAAAAAGAGGGAATCCTCCCTAACTCATTTTATGCGGCCAACATCATCCTGATACCAAAGCCTGGCAGACACACAACAAAAAAAGAAAATTTTAGACCAATATCCCTGATGAAGATCGATGCAAAAATCCTCAATAAAATACTGGCCAACCGGATTCAGCAGCACATCAAAAAGCTTATCCACCACGATCAAGTGGGCTTCATCCCTGGGATGCAAGGCTGGTTCAACATTCGCAAATCAATAAACGTAATCCAGCATATAAACAGAACCAAAGAGAAGAACCACATGATTATCTCAATAGATGCAGAAAAGGCTTTTGACAAAATTCAACAGCCCTTCGTGCTAAAAACCCTCAATAAATTCGGTATTGATGAAACGTACCTCAAAATAATAAGAGCTATTTATGACAAACCCACAGCCAATATCATACTGAATGGGCAAAAACTGGAAAAATTCCCTTTGAAAACTGGCACAAGACAGGGATGCCCTCTCTCACCACTCCTATTCAACATAGTGTTGGAAGTTCTGGCTAGGGCAATCAGGCAAGAGAAAGAAATCAAGGGTATCCAGTTAGGAAAAGAAGAAGTCAAATTGTCCCTGTTTGCAGATGACATGATGGTATATTTAGAAAACCCCATCTTCTCAGCCCAAAATCTCCTTAAGCTGATAAGCAACTTCAGCAAAGTCTCAGGATACAAAATTAATGTGCAAAAATCACAAGCATTCTTATATACCAGTAACAGACAAACAGAGAGCCAAATCATGAATGAACTTCCATTCACAATTGCTTCAAAGAGAATAAAATACCTAGGAATCCAACTTACAAGGGATATAAAGGACCTCTTCAAGGAGAACTACACACCACTGCTCAGTGACATAAAAGAGGACACAAACAAATGGAAGAACATACCATGCTCATGGATAGGAAGAATCAATATCGTGAAAATGGCCATACTGCCCAAGGTGATTTATAGATTCAATGCCATCCCCATCAAGCTACCAATGACTTTCTTCACAGAATTGGAAAAAACTGCTTTAAAGTTCATATGGAACCAAAACAGAGCCCGCATTGCCAAGACAATCCTAAGTCAAAAGGACAAAGCTGGGGGCGTCACGCTACCTGACTTCAAACTATACTACAAGGCTACAGTAACCAAAACAGCATGGTACTGGTACCAAAACAGAGATATAGCCCAATGGAACAGAACAGAGTCGTCAGAAATAATATCACACATCTACAGCCATCTGATCTTTGACAAACCTGAGAGAAACACAAATGAGGAAAGGATTCCCTATTTAATAAATGGTGCTGGGAACATTGGCTAGCCATAAGTAGAAAGCTGAAACTGGATCCTTTCCTTACTCCTTATACGAAAATTAATTCAAGATGGATTAGAGACTTAAATGTTAGACCTAATACCATAAAAACCCTAGAAGAAAACCTAGGTAGTACCATTCAGGACATAGCCATCGGCAAGGGCTTCATGTCTAAAACACCAAAAGCAATGGCAGCAAAAGCCAAAATTGACAAATGGGATCTCATTAAACTAAAGAGCTTCTGCACAGCGAAAGAAACTACCATCAGAGTGAACAGGCAACCTACAGAATGGGAGAAAATTTTTGCAATCTACTCATCTGACAAAGGGCTGATATCCAGAATCTACAAAGAACTCAAACAAATTTACAAGAAAAAAACAACCCCATCAAAAAGTGGGCAAAGGATATCAACAGACATTTCTCAAAAGAAGACATTCATACAGCCAACAGACACATGAAAAAATGCTCATCATCACTGGCCATCAGAGAAATGCAAATCAAAACCACAATGAGATACCATCTCACACCAGTTAGAATGGCAATCATTAAAAAGTCAGGCAACAACAGGTGCTGGAGAGGATGTGGAGAAATAGGAACACTTTTACACTGTTGGTGGGATTGTAAACTAGTTCAACCATTATGGAAAACAGTATGGCAATTCCTCAAGGATCTAGAACTAGATGTACCATATGACCCAGCCATGCCACTACTGGGTATATACCCAAAGGATTATAAATCATGCTGCACTAAAGACACATGCACACGTATGTTTATTGCGGCACTATTCACAATAGCAAAGACTTGGAATCAACCCAAATGTCCATCTGTGACAGACTGGATTAAGAAAATGTGGCACATATACACCATGGAATAGTATGCAGCCACAAAAAAGGATGAGTTTGCGTCCTTTGTAGGGACATGGATGCAGCTGGAAACCATCATTCTTAGCAAACTATCACAAGAAGAGAAAACCAAACACCGCATGTTCTCACTCATAGGTGGGAACTGAACAATGAGATCACTTGGACTCGGGAAGGGGAACATCACACATCGGGGCCTATCATGGGGAGGGGGGAGGGGGGAGGGATTGCATTGGGAGTTATACAAGTTATACCTGATATAAATGACGAATTGATGGGTGCTGACGAGTTGATGGGTGCAGCACATCAATATGGCACAAGTATACATATGTAACAAACCTGCACGTTATGCACATGTACCCTAGAACTTAAAGTATAATAAAAAAATAAAAAAAATAAAAATGGTAGAAGACCGAAATAGACATTTCTCAAAAGAAAACAGAAAGGTGAACAGTGGGTCTATGTAAAATGCTCAACGTGATTAATCATCAGGGAAATGCAAATCAACACCACGGTGAGCTATCTCCTCACACATTAGGATGGTTGTTATGAGAAAGACAAGAGGTAAGTATTGGCAAAGGTGTGAGGAAAAGGAAACCCTTGTACGCTGTTGGTGGGAATGTAAATGAGTACAGCCATTATGGAAAGTAGTATAGAGGTTCCTCAAATTAACAATGGTACATATTTATGGAGTATAATGTGATGTTTTGATACATGCATACATTAGAACTATTATATAGAACTATTGTATGACCCAGAAATCTCACTCCTGAATATACATCTTCAGGAAATAAAATCAGTATCTCCAGGAGATATCTGCACCCCCATGTTTATTGCAGCTTTATTCACAGTAGACAAGATATGTAATCAATCTAAGTGTCCATCAACAGATGAATAGATAAATAAAATGTGTATATACACAATGGAAAAAGGAAGGAAATCCATAAAATCCTTTATAAAAGAAGGAAATCCTGTCATTTGTGGCAAAATGATGAACCTGGAGAACACTTTGTTTAGTAAAATAAGCCAGTTACAGAAAGGCAAATACTGCATGATTTCACTTACACATGGAATCTAAAGAAGTTGAACTCGTAGAAGTAGAGAAGAGAATGGTGGTTACCAGAGGCTGGTGGAGGGGTGGGTGGAGGGGTGGGTAAGGAGAGATTGGTTAATGAGTACAAAGTGGTCTGACTTTTTGAAATAAAGTCTGCCTTCCTATTTGTAACTATCTGTGTCAGTGATGCTATCATGTGGATGATTTTTACAAAACATAGGTGTCTAGGCAACTTTTGAGCTGCAATGCTTTTATGAAAAGTCTTACAGAATAATCAGAGAACATGTTCTGTCCTACTTCACCGTCAGGTGAAAATATTGCCCCCTCACATTAGAAATATCTTTCTTGTTAGATATATAATAGGGGAATCAATTTCTTAATTGGTCAGTAATTGCCTCGAAGGCAGATAATTCATTGACCTAAAAATCACTGTGATTGAGACCCTGAGCATGACTTTCCAAACAGCTGACATTACGCAGCCATGACATGAGAAGGGCATTGTGTGAGGCTTGTGCATAACTCAGGTTTCTTTTCACCATTTTCTTTACTTCCATTTAAATGCTTTAACTGTGGTCTTGCTCTGTGTAGTAGGCTGAAAAATGATACCCTTTTCCCCAAAGGTATCTACATCCTAATTTCTGGAACCGGTAATCATGAATAAAGTGGCTTTGCAGATGTTAAGGATTTTGATATAAGGAGATTATTCTGGGTATCCTTGTGGGCCGTAAGTGCTATCAGAACTGTCCTTACAAAGGGGAGGCAGAGGGAGATTTGAACACAGACAGACCAGGAGGAGGCCATGTTATCACAGAGGCAGAGATCGCAATGATATGGCTGTAAGTGAAAGAACGCTGTAGCCACCAGAAACTGTAAGAGGCAAGGAATGCATTTTTCCCTAGAGGGAGGGTGGCCCTCCCAACACCTTAATCTCAGCATAGTAACACTGATTTTGGACATCTGGCCTCTGGAATGTGAGAGAATGTATTTCTGTTATTTTAAGCCACCAAGTGTGTGGCAATTTGTTTCAGCAGTCATAGGAAATGAATATAGTTTTGGAGAGTTTACCTTGTCATTCTTGGACAGGTAGTTTATTTATAGATTCATGATTGTAGTATTTTAATGGCACTGTATTTTTTTTTTCACTCCTGGAAATGGATTGTTAATTTACTTTATATTTTTCATTTGGAATCTCATTTGTAATCCATTTATTTTACTGAGTGTTTTTTGTTTGGGCAACTGATGACCAGCAGAGTAGATGAAATGTGTAGGATCATTGGATCTGCTTAAGTGGTTTGCGGATATGGAACAAAACATATAAATAAGTAACTTGGAAGACTCAATATTCCAAGAAGGAGAGTGAATATTCTCTGCTATGTTCTAAACATTTCTCATTTCACTGCTTTACTCCCCTTTCCAGTTTCTGTGAGATAGATAGAGGCACTGTATCTTATCAGCATAAACTAGTGTTCTGTAAGGTACCTTAGAATGGAAATTACACTCTTTAGAGTGGCTACTGGTATGAGTTACAGAGTATTGTAATTCTGGGCTAAAGGGGGGAAAATACAGTCAGGGTGTCCTTATCCTCTTTAGTCAATAGCAGAATACTGTCAGGCTTCACCTTTACTTCCTCTGCTGTTATTTGGCCATGATTCACTGGGGCTGGCTTGTGAGTTATACGACACTGTAATATAGATGTCACTGAGGATAATGTGGGCTTTGAGGGGAGTCTATTTTTACACCAGTTGTGGTACTCAGTGAAATGTTTCAGAAAAGCTAATGGATTTTTAGTTTCAGCCAAAGGGCCTAGAAATATGGATGAAACAAACTGCTAGGAATTTGAAAAATGTTCTTCATAAAAGTACTTCATGAATTTTTATATTAAAAACCAGAGAAATATAATTCTTTTTATAGTCATTGACCCCTCATTGTAACTGCTTCTTATAGGGGACAGTCAGAACTTTATAATCAACTTGGAAAAACTGAAATGGTTTTCTTTTGCAAAGAATTTTAATACATGCTGTATGAGGCTATGTGTTTGCTACACAATATCAATAAGCAAATATTTTTTGAAGACTTACAACTTCATAACAAAAATTATTAAGTAAATTCTCAGTTAAATGTACATGATCTATTTTCCCAAAAACCATGGGAGAACTCTCTTCAAAGGTAGGCATTGCTGTGAAGCAATACCTGAACTGGGTAATTTATAAAGAAAAGAGGTTTCGTTGGCTCATGGTTCTGCAGGCTTTACAGGAACCATAGCAGCTTCTGCTTTGGGGAGGCTTCAGGAAGCTTCTAATCATGTCAGAAAGTGAAGGGGGAGCAGGCACATCATATGGTTGGAGGAGCAAGAGAGAGAGGAGGGAGGTGGTGTCACACAATTTTAAAGAACCAGATCTGGGAGGCTGAGGTGGGTAGATAGATCACTTGAGGCCAGGAGTTTGAGACCAGCCTGGCCAACATGATGAAACCCTATCTCTACTAAAAATACAAAAAATTATCCAGGTATGATGACATGCATCTGTAATCCCAGCTACTCAGGAGGCTGAGGTAGGAGAATTGCTTAAACCTGGGGGATGGAGGTTGCAGTGCACCAGGATCACATGACTGCCCTCCAGCCTGGGCAACAGAGTGAAACTCTGTCTCAAAACAAGAAAAAAACAAAAACAAAAACAACCAGGTCTCATGAGAACTCACTCATGATTGTGAAGACAGTACCAACGGGGATGGTGCCAAACCAGTCATGAGAAATCTGTCCCCATCATCCAGTCACCTCCTACCTCAACACTGGGGATTACAATTTGACATGAGATTTGCTGGGGACACAGGTCCAAACCGTATCAATAGGTTTGAGTCATTTGTAAATGTACACTGAATGCTTAATCTTGTTTGTGGGAAGTACCTAGTACTTTACAGTTTTCACATGGTCTCTCCCTTCCTTCCATAATTCATTCTAAGGCACTGCAGAAAGTATTGATTGAAGAAAATATGGTAATGTCTTTGATATAAAATATTTAATTAAAGCCCTTATGAAGTTTCAGAGATACAAAGCAGTTGTGAGCAAGGTGGGCCTGAGATCAAATTGAGAGAGAAGCTTCTTACTTCAGAATGGATTTCCCTAAACCTCTCATTATGTTGAGAGATGGGTTATACATGTATAATCTTTATTTGTAAAATAAACCTTTGATAGTGGAAATGATGAAAAATAATTATAGGCTCCTCTGAAGGGACAATCTGAGAACTAACCAGAGAGATGACTAATGAATTATGGATTTTATTTTCCAACGAAATCTCTTCTGTCACAGTTCCCTGAGAAATTTTATATTGTGTGTATTGAAGAAAATGAAAATCATCTAACAACACTCTGTTGTTCATTTGTTTATTTTATCTAAGAAAAAAACCTCAATATTTTTTGTACAACTAATTCAATACAATTATCTTATAACCAGCCAAAAAATGTGTCAGAATAGCATGGTAGAGATATATGCTTTATATGATCAGTATTTTAAAATATGAGTAAATACAATTTTATTAATTGAAACTATGATGAAAGCAGATGAAACTATGATGAAAACATACTCCACCTGAGTAAACTTTCTTTAACTGAAGCAACACACTTACCTACTTAATATACTAAAAATACGAGAAGGTAGATAGTGAGATGATCTTAGATAAAGTTGAAATTTGCTAAGCTAAAATAATGAAATGATTGATTGGGTTGTGGAAAAGGAGAGGAAAGAAGGGAAATAGAAATTTAGTTTCCTTGAATTTAGAGTAAAATGAGATTTGTGTTCAGAGAAGTGATGTGGGTACCTGGTCTATATCTGGAAGGAAGGAAAGGTGGAATCGATTGTAGGGAAGGTGAGAAACAACAATTTTGGTTTTTTAGAAATCACGTGTAAGTATTTCCTTGCAACCCTCCAGAGGCCGTGCCTTGGCTGCATGCTGTGAGTCCTGCTGCTAACTGCTGACTTCCTACTGTTTTGAGTTCTTGACATTGGCATTTCCCCGCTCTCACACTTTGTCAGAAGTCCTGGCTATCGAAGAACCAGGCTACTGGAGCTGAGATTCTCATTGGATTGTCAGCCAGAGAAGGTGTGATAGAGTGGAAAACGTAGGATTTCGACACAGGAGACCTAGTTTTGAATCCTGGCACTAACACTTATTAACTGTGACCTTGGCGAGTCATTTATCTTCTTTGTGCTTCAGTTTTCTTACTATAAAATGGAAGGACCTCATAGTTTTTTTTTTTTTTTTTGAACACTACATTAAATAGCATATATAAATGTTACTAGAAGTGATTTATAAGTGGTAAGAAATCAATCCTTTTTTTTCTTTCTAAAGAACACCTTTTTGTTCAGCCAGTCATTGAATCATCTCTTGGTGGCAGTGTGTATTCTAAAGTTTCTTTGGAGATATTACACAAATATTTTATTATTGTAAAATAACAATTGGGCTGGGCATGGTGGCTCATGCCTGTAATCTCAGCACTTTGGAAGGCTAAGGTGGGAGGTTCTCTTGAGGCCAGGAGTTTGAGACCAGCCTGGGCAACAAAGCAGGACCCCATCTCTACAAAAAAAAAAAAAAAAAATTAGCCAGATGTGGTAACACCTGCCTATAGTCCCAGCCGCTTGGAATACTGAGGCTGGAAGATCGCCTGAGTCCAAGAGTTCAAGCCTGCAGTGAGCTATGATTGCACCACTGCACTCTACCTGAGAAACAGTGAAACTCCATCAGAAAACAAAAGAGCAGAAGAATTAAGGACCTGGTATGTGCATGTGCCTGCAGGTACATATCATATATTTTGGGGCATATTTTCTTTTCCTTTCTTCTTTTTTCCATATTTTTTTTTCTCATGAACTGCTTAGAGAAAGGTGGATGAGTTAATTTTCAGACTGGACTAACTTGGGCTGAGGTTAGAGAGATTAGCACAAATTTGGATGTTGGCATAGTGCTGTCAACAGGAACCCCAGACAAAGTTTTGTATTTTGTTTTGGTTGCTACAGTTTGGTTATTTTGGTGACTCTTCATTTTTAAGCACCTGTTCTTACTTCCTACCATTTTCCATTTTTGCCTCCAGAGAAGCAATACATCATGATGTTTGTGCAGTTGACCAGACCAGGTTATCTCAAAAACCCATTTCCCAAGAGCTAAGACATGCCTTAGGCTTATGTTTCTTAAGAGGAATTTCCCTGTACAAAGAGGAGTGAGTAAGCCCATTATAGGGTAAGCAGGGATGGGGAAAGACCTCTTCCAACTTTTCTCTTTCTTTAAGTGTGATCCTTGCCAGAATTTGTAGGTGGAGGCCAGGATTTGCAAATGTAGGCAACAGACATCATATATTAAATAAATGAATTAACTGCCAATTTTTCAAATTCAGTAGATTTCCCATCCAGATCTAGATTCAGGTTTCTCTGGGAAAGGTCTGTAACATCTCAGCAGGCTAACAACCGATGACAAATAACTGCCTTTAGAAGGACAAGTAATCACCAGTTCTCTCTCATCTCACATAATTGCTTAAATTACCTGTTTGGCCCTTGTAGGCATCAGGATTTGCCAAACACGCCCTACACTTTTAGCGTTGCTTACCCGCCACCACCTCTCCTGGCCACATCTTCCCTCTTCCTGCCCTGCGATCCACCCACACGGATAGATTTTTCCAGCAGAGCCCATGAGCTCAGTAAAAACAAGAACTGGTTTTTAGAGAAAAAACAGGGTTTACCATAGTAAACCAATCATATTCAAAACCACAAACCGTAATTCCAGAAATGCCAGTTCTGTTTTTGTTTCATTTGAGGAGTGAATAATCTTATTTTGGAAGCTAAAACTATAATTAGAGCATTACAGTGGTAGCAGTATTATGGAATCATTTAAAAAGCACTGGTGATGATAAAGAAAGATTGGAACTAAAAGGATGAAAAAGATAAATTGGGCAAATTCCCACAAAAAGAAAGCTAGCACAGCCATATTAATTCATTAAAAAGTAAAATTTAAAGCAAAAAATCATTTCTAGGGATAAGGATAGTATGTTCAATTCCCTGGAGCAATGTAATACTTTTAGATTTGGATGCACCTAATACCACAGCTTCAAAATATACAAAGCAAAATGACAACTATGGAGAGAAATAAACAAATCAACAATCATCATGAGAAACTTGAACACATCTCTCTTAGTAACTAACAGCAAAATCTATACAGAGAGAGGCAGTTTGAAAAACACATTAACGGCCGGGCGCGGTGGCTCAAGCCTGTAATCCCAGCACTTTGGGAGGCCGAGATGGGCGGATCACGAGGTCAGGAGATCAAGACCATCCTGGCTAACACGGTGAAACCCCGTCTCTACTAAAAATACAAAAACTAGCCGGGCGAGGTGGCGGGCGCCTGTAGTCCCAGCTACTCGGGAGGCTGAGGCAGGAGAATGGCGTAAACCCGGGAGGCGGAGCTTGCAGTGAGCTGAGATCTGGCCACTGCACTCCAGTCTGGGCGACAGAGCGAGACTCCGCCTCAAAAAAAAAAAAAAAAAAAAAAAAAAAAAAAAAAAAAAAAAAGAAAAACACATTAACAAATTTGCTGTAATGATCATTCAAGAACTGAAGAAAGCATTTATTTTTAAGAACAATTGGGTTAGTTATAAAAATTGATACGTCTTGGGCCATAATGGAAGTCAAAACACATTTAAAGATTAAAATAATACAGAGCATCTTTTCTGACAACAAATGCAGTTAAGTTAGAAATCAAGAACAAAAAGATAACTGGAAAAATTAATATATGTGAAAGTTAAGAAAAATTTCTAAATAACCCATGATCAGAGAAAAAATTGTAGTAGAAATAAAAAGGTACTTAGAGCAACATCTAAATAAAGACACTACACATAAAAAGCGCAACCAAAGTTGTATGCAGAGGGAAATTTTTAGCCTTCAATTTGTATATTTTGGAAAACTATTAAGTTAATAAATTTGAAAATATAGATGAAATCTTAGAAAAGTATACCTCCCGCAAACTGACCCAAGGTGAAATAAAAAGGCTTATTTTATAGTGTTACATAGTGAACACTATGTATCCAGATAACTTTACCAGAAGTTTTACAAAATCTTTAAGAAATGACTGTCCAATACTGTACACACTTAGAGAATAGAAAAAGAGGAAAAGAGAAGTAGTGTCCAAAATAAAAAACTCTTCTAAATCAACAAGCAAAAGACATTCCTATAGAAAAGGAGGCAAAATAACATATGAATAACTAAAAATATGAAAAATTCTTCAACCTCAACCCCTTCCCTTTCCTCCTTCCCTTTATATATATGCATATCTATGTGTGTATATATATACACACACATATATGTGCATTTAAGTGTTTACATATCTATACACATATATGTGCATATGAGTAGTTACATATATACACACATATATGTGCATGTATTTACATATATATACACATGCACACACATATACATGTATGTATACATATACATATATTCTTTTGTCCAGAGAAACAGTGGTTTTATTTATCAGTATATCCACAGAATATAGAACATGGAACAGGATCTGCCTCATAGTAGGTCCTTAATAAATATTTATATATACCTATAAACAAATATGTGTAGTTGAAATCATCGAAGTGGAAGAGAGAAAGCACAAAGAGAAAGTGAATAGAAGAGTGGAAAGCCAAGAGTGAAACTCCAGACCACTAATATGCAAAGGGTATAGCGATCAGGAAAGGGCCTGAAGAACAAGTGGGTGAGAATGGAAGCTGAGAAGGGAGAACATGTCAGTTATCAACTAAGATACCTTTGGCTGCAAGGAACTGAACCCCTAAGAGTGGCTTAGTCAATAAGAACTTACTATCTCACATACAAGAAATCCAGGCATAAGTGATTCCAGGATTAATTCAGCATTTCTTCCACATCAGTGCTCTGTTAGCTGTTCATTCTCCTGGCTTTCCTCTCATGGTCATCTCCCACCTCTCCCCACAAAAAAAAAGCTGTCACAGAGCCAAACATCAAAACTGAGTTCAAGAGCAGGAATTGAGCATTGGGAGGAACTTATCCTGAGATCCCATTGGCCAGAGCTGGGCTATATGTACCAACTCCTGCACCCATTACAGCCATGAGGAATGAGATTGCATGGATTTGTTTGAGCCAACATGATTCATATCTTGGAGCCAGGGAGAAGTCTACTTCCTCTGAACACAACTGGCATGTGTTGGCAAGGTGCCATGCATGTGTGCATGGGGTAACCCCTGCTGGGTAGACAATTGATAGTTTATCTGTCACTGGGCGTGTCACAGGATTCAGGGAAAGAGATGTGCAAGGAATTAGTTGTAGCTGGGAGGTCATTCATATAAGACAAGGGTTGAGTATGACTACTGCATTTGACACCAGAGACAACATTGATGGCAGTGGCAAAGACATTTTTTGTGGAGCTGAGGGAGGAAATTAAGGGGAACAGGGAGGCTTATGGTGCATTAAAGAGTAAATGGGGAGGCAGGAATGGAGATAGGAACGGAAGATGACTCTGAAAGGTTTTGGCTGAGAGGGAGATCAGACAGGATGGAGCTGGGCTGGGCCTCTGCCCTCTCCCAGTCAGGAACTCTATCCATTTAGCTCCAGCTAGGCCTGCACCAGTTATGGCATTCCCTGCCTGTGTGTTTCAGAATTTTAAAAATAATTCCCACATATGATAGTCCTAACTTATTACCCATTTTTCTGATCTTTCCAGTTATTTTTCTTTGACCCTTTTTAGTTCCAACATTTCCTTCATGAGAACTACATAGTGTTCACTTACAGATGTATGAGTGAGTCAATACTTTTGTTGAATTTAAAATAACTTTTCTCATGCTACAAATGATATTAATGATCATAAAAAGTACAACAAAATGGAAAGATGTGGAAGGAAAAGTAGAAATTATATACTATTTTAACCCATGCAGACAATTAGAGATTAGATATTGCTATGTTTCCTTTAACTTTTTCCCCCTTGTCCAACTGTAGTTTTATTTTGTATAGTAAAATCCTGCATATTCTGTTTTATAACTTGCATTTTTGATATTATATGATGAGCTTCTCATGAAACAAGCTTGTTGAATACAGTTCTTTGAAAAATATTCTATTGAGTGAATAGGTCATTTAACATTCTTCATTTGCTGAATGTTTACACTGTTTCCAATTTTTTCCTATATTTGTGCCTATCACATATTATCTTAGGATAGGTCTGTAGCGTGGAACAAGTAGATCAAAGAGCAGAAAATAATTGTAATGTTTTTGGTAGGGCAGTACTTTGGCTAAATGGGGGTACTCTGGGTCATGCCTGGTTCCAACTCAGATTCTGCCGTTTCCCAGGTGTCAGACTTTGAGTAAGTAACTGCACCAAGTCTTGCTTTCCTCATTTGTAAAATGTGGATCATGTGGATTATAGTATCTCCCTCCTAGAGTTCTTTATCTTTACAATTTTTTCGTTTATTATTATCTTTGTCCTTACGTTCTATCTCCTAGGGTTCTTAATAGATTAAATAAAATCATTTATGTAGAGCTTTTAGCATTGCATCTAAATAAAGATGAGCCATTTCTAGAAATGATATATCAATTTAGAAGTGTACATGCAGGGTTTATTTTATTTTATTTTATCTGAGATGGAGTTTCATTCTTGTTGCTTAGGCTGGAGTGCAATGGCTCCATCTCTGCTCACTGCAACCTCTGCCTCCTGGGTTCAAGCAATTATCCTGCCTCAGCCTCTGGAGTAGCTGGGATTACAGGCATGAACCACGACGCCCAGCTAATTTTTTTTTTTTTTTTGTATTTTTTGTAGAGACAGGGTTTCTCTATGTTGGTCAGGCTGGTCTTGAACTCCAAACCTCAAGTGATCTGCCCACCTCGGCCTCCCAAACTGTTGGGATTACAGGCGAGAACCACCGTGCCCGGCCTATTTTGTTTTTAATCTAATTTCTATGATGTTTAGAATAAGGGTTTTTACTCTTAAAAATTAATTTTTGGTCGGGTGCGGTGATCCGAGGCAGGCAGATCACTTAAGGTCAGGAGTTCGTGACCAGCCTGGCCAACATGGTAAAACCCCGTCTCTACTAAAAATACAAAAATTAGCTGGGTGTGGTGGCGCGTGTCTGTAATCCCAGCTACTCGGAAGACGGCAGCACGATAATCCCTTGAACCCAGGAGGTGGAGATTGCAGTGAGCCGAGATCGTGCCACTGCACTCCAGCCTGGGCAACAGAGCAGGAGCTTGCCTCAAAAAATAAATAAATAAATAAATAAATAAATAAATAAATTGGCAAGTCAAAATTGTATATATACGTATCATGTACATCATGAGGTTTTGAAATACATATATATATGAAATGGCTAAATCGAGCTACTTATATGTATTACTTCTTATACTTACCATATTTTGTGGTGAGAACACTGGAAATCTACTTTCTTGGCTATTTTCAAGTATATAATATGTCATTATTAACTGCAGTCACCATGTTGTGCAATAGATCTCTTGAACTTATTCATTCCATCTAATGGAAATTTTGTATCCTTTGACAAACATCTCCCTAAACCCTGTTCCCTTTACATTCCTAATAACTGCCATTCTACTCTCTACTTCTATGAGTTTAATGTTTTTAGATCTCACATACAAGTAAGATCATGTGGTACTGGGCAGGAGAATAAAGTCTGGAGGCGAGGAACCTAAGGCCAATTCATGCTGACTTCCTAGAACCAAATCAAAAGGAAAACTCCATCTTTTCACACCCAAGTAACAAAAGGATCAGAGGTGACTCCCTTTGCAACACACCGCCTTTTCTGTGCAGCAGACGAAAAATTGAAAGTACCTCTGATTGGTCCCCTCCTGCAACCAATCATGCTGGTTGTGGGCCAAGTCTTCATTTGTAACTACAGTCTCTGATTGGTCACTTCCCACAACCAATCAGACATTTGCATAGGGTAAAACTTGTAACTTCATGTCAGCCTCTCATTGGTCCCCTCCACAATCAGACTGATCTTGGACCACTACTTTATTTACATAGGGTGTATACCAAGTAACCAATGGGAAACCTCTAGAGGGTATTTAACCCCCAGAAAATTCTGTAACCACGCTCTTCAGCTGCTTGCTTGGGCCAGCTCACCCCCTGTGGAATGTACTTTCATTTTCAGTAAATCTCTGCTTTTGTTGCTTCATTTTTTTTCCTCGCTTTGTTTGTGCATGTTGTCCAATTCTTTGTTCAAGAACCTGGACACCATCCACTAGTAACAGTATTTGTCTTTCTTTCTTTCTTTTTTTTGAGACAGAGTCTTGCTCTGTCACCCAGGCTGGAGTGCAGTGGCGTGATCCCGGCTCACTGCAACCTCTGCCTCCCAGGTTCAATCTATTCTTCTGTCTCAGCCTTCCTAGTAGCTGGGACTACAGGCGTGCACCACCACGCCCAGAAAATTTTTGTATTTTTAGTAGAGACGGGGTTTCACCATGTTGGCCAGGATGGTCTTGATCTCTTGACCTCGTGATCTGCCCGCCTCCGCCTGCCAAAGTGCTGGGATTACAGGCGTGGGCCCCCGCACCTGGTCAACAGTATTTGTCTTTTGGCCTTGGCAACATAATATCTTTCAGATTTATCCATGTCACCAATGGTAGATTTCCTCCTTTTTTTTTTTAAAGGCTGAATGGTACTCTATAGTGTATATATACCACGTTTTATTTGTTTATTTATTTGAGAAGGAGTCTCACTCTGCTGCCCAGGCTGGAGTGCAGTGGCATGATATTGGCTCACTGCAACCTCTGCCTCCTGGGTTCAAATTATTTTCCTACTTCAGCCTCCGGAGTAGCTGGATTACAGGCATGTGCCACCACGCCCGGCTAAGTTTTGTATTTCTAGTAGAGACGGGGTTTTGCACTCCTGACCTCAAGTGATCTGCCCACCTTGGCCTCCCAAAATTCTGGGATTACAGGCATGAGCCATTGTGCCCGGCCCACATTTTAGCATGAGTTTTTTTTTTTTTTTTAAATCCACAATAATATATGTGATTGAAGTGTTCAGACACCTATGATTACCTTAATAAATTTGAAGTCAGTAAATTTTCAGCCTTTAGGCTTTTCCCCACAGGCCAAATATTTTTAGTTTGGAGGTAATGCTGTGCTGCGACAGAACACTCTCTAGAAAATATTTATTTTGCCTTTTACTGGTGTGTCTAGTTAGTGAATTCTGTGTGGAATCTCTTACATTTGATTAAAACATTTGAATTGATGTGAGTAAAGGTTAAATTATTTATGCCTCAAAGGGCTTTTCCTACTTCTAACCTGCTTTATTCTCTATTATATATTAAGCCACTAGGACTAAACAAAGCTGTAAATTGACTTTGAATAGAGATAATGCTTAGATCCGTGAAAAAATCACTGATCCCAAATGTAACCTTTAGGCCTTCTGCAATCTCTCAGAACAAAGAAAAGACAATCTTATAACTTTTGCTGACTGCCAAAGGATTTTCAATAGCTAGTGCATTGATCTACAGCTCTGAAAGTGTCTGACTTTTTTTTTTTTTTTTTTCTCCTTTCTGCCTGGAGGCTCAGTTTCAGCTCACGGAAGTTTGCTGGCCCATGGATTTGCTTTAGTGTGGCAGTCATGGAGCCTGGAGCACTGTCCTCACATAATAATGTGTTTGGATTTGGGAATGATCTTCAGTGGGGTAGCAAGGGGAATGGGGAGTTAGAGCCCAGTTCACTCACCACATTGGCACTTTTATATACCAGAAATAGCACCTACTGACTTTTCCAGTTTTCACATAGACCCTTATATGTTATTTTTCAGATATAGGCTTATTTTCCTTTTATGGTAATTCAGAATTCACACAATTAGAGTAATTCTTTATTATGCAATTTGCTTTTTAGGAATTTACATTCCATATCTCTGCCAAGGGTTTTGCAGTGACCTGTGAGAGACCTATATCACACAACTGTTCCATTTTTACACATTGTGCTAACTGGTTGAGGTTAGGTTGTAGGCTAAAATTGTCCATGATGAGGGTATTTATACCACAGAAAACAGCAAACACTACAAATCAGGACCCCTCCTGGCCCCATCTCCCCTGGGGCTGACTGGTAGCTGTTTATCAGCAGGCTTCTACTTTTCAGATATTTTTGCAAGCACTAGAAATTTTAATCTATCAGGCTAAAGTTCAATAGATTTGAGGTAGAATAAAAAGTTTAGGTATCAGATATTGCTCATTCTACCAGTGGATACTCGTGAAATGCTATCATTTACTCAAACATAGTCATTTAAAGTATGACAGACAAATTGAATGTGGGAAGAAAGAAGCCACAAATAGAAAGCACACATTACAGTAAATGTAGCAAAATAGACAACTGAGATAAGAAAATAGAAAGCCAAAGGGAAAATAAAAATCTTGAAGAATGGACAGGAAGAAGACTGTGCTAAACAAAATTGGCACTAAAATTGAATTTGAGAAGTACAGAGAGGTGAAAAAAAAGGCATAAAAATGGAAGAGCTTTGAAAATGGTGAGCGGTGCTGACCTGGTGAAGTCATGTGTTCCACCCAAGCTGACCTTTGCTGAAATGATGGTATTAAAACCGCCAGCCTTGGAAAAACAACACATCTTCCCCTTGGCATTTTGGAACATACTTAGGGAATAGCACTATGAGTAGGTGACTGCATTATTTTTTGTTCAAACTTGGGATTTTATGAGTGAAAAGGGACACTATTGACAATAACTTCTGGACAACAATGTAAACTGGAGCCATTGGCAGCAAACTGGAATGTATGTAATTATGGGCTTTACTTACTACTGGCCACTGGTTTCTAATCCAATAGGTTAAAAGAACTTGACTGATAAAGATTACAATGAAAGAAGTAAAATAAATATTCCTGGAGTCTATAATTATTATATGTAGACAGTTATTTTCTCATTATGAGAAAGTTAATAAAGGAAAAAAATGTGACTCATAATACTGTTGACTAAACAAGAAAGGAATGTGAAGTCTGAGGCTCAAACGTGGGAACCTTGTTGCCTCCTTGTCTCCTCTGACCTTGGTGGGGTCCTGGGGTAACTGTTCTTGTTGTAACTGTCAACTCTGGTGATAGTAGGCCTAGAAGCCCTCCTACCTCATTACTTATCAAGTCCTCTTACACTGTTTACACTAATGTGTCTAGCCTTTTTTCTTTGTGCTGCCTAAGTGGTTAAGTTTCCCACAGCATGCAACACCTGAGTAAGAATCCTCAGTATTTCCCAAGAACATGGCTGCCTTCCACAAGACTCACAAACTATGGAACTTCGTGATTTTCTTCACTCAAACTCACCATCCTTCATCTTAGCTATATGTTTTAGCCAGCTACCAAAAATCTATTTCTCAGGAACTGGTACAGGTTTTCTCTAGCAAATCACCAATTTTCCAATTTTCATGCCTTCTCTAAGGGACTGTTGAATTTTGCACTCCACTTGGGCCCCAGTATCTGGGCACACCTTCCTCATGACACGATGGGGCTTGGGACTGCAGGGTGATTTCATGCTCTGGTGCTTTGGCCATGTCTTCCAACACATTCATTTCACTTCCTAAGAAATGGATCAGCTTCTTTAAAAATTCAGTATGTGAGGCGAGGGACTTATAAATCCCTTTCCTGGCAGCTCTCTCCACAAGTATGTTCCTAGAAATCTAAGGTCATCATTCTGTAAGGGAAGCTCTGGTAAGACTACGTTCCCACTCCTTTACCCTCGATATCAGAGTGAGCGTGCCATACTGGTACCATTCAATAGACCTTTCTGTGATGGTGGAAATGTTCTAAATCTGCACAGTTCAATATAATAGCCTATTTGCCCAATGTAGCTATTGGGCATTTGAAATGTGACTAATGCAACTGAGAACTAAATTTGTAACTTAATTTGATTTAATTTCACTTACATGTAATTAGCCACATACAATGAGTGGCGCTGGTACTGGAAGGTACATCTTGGTACCAACCCAGATGCTGTAAAATCAGGCTACTTGGTGATATCCCTGCTACGCAGTAATCCAGCAATATTTCCCAATATTTCCCAAACAAGTGTGATCTGTAAGGGCCCACATTGATACCACTGGGATCATTTAGAAGTCTTACTTTAATTTTCCCTATTATTAAAGAGCTGAATTCAAGAAAGGGAAGTTAGTTTATGGTGTAAAACAGCATTGCATCAGAATTTGGACTGCTTCTGGTGAAATACCACCTCCCCGCAAAAGCATAAGCATTTCTTCAGGCTCCTCAATCTAATAAGGTAAAAATAATATAAAATAATAGGGCTCACCAGAATACTATGAATGCTTGGCTAATATGTGAATATTATTCATATGAACTCTGACTACTGCCATCATCTCTGACTCAATCTCTCTCATTATTGTAACCAATGGAACTTTCAAATATTCCCTGTTCCTGAGAAGAACCGAGTATAGGTAAGAAGTGGTCGATGTTACAGCCATTGGTGGCGCCAGTTGCTCCCTTCACGGGGTGGGCTGAGAGCTCCTATGCTGGTCATCATCTCATGGCCGCTCCCTTTACTGCCCATATCATTTTCCTCTTTTGTAGACATGTCATCATGGACTCACAGCTTCTTCCAAGGCAGCTTTTTACAGTTTTGCATGAAGAAACAGTCCCAGATGGCCATGCTTGGCATCTATAACTCTCATCTTTAATTGTCCCTGAGATGGGTCCCAAGGACAGCCAATTCCTAGGGCCCCCAAAATGAACTATGCCACGCCCTCTCTCGGTAATGTAATCTGTGAATTATCATGATAGGGAAGCATCCAGCCACAGGAGCTGAAACTGAAAGATTGCTCAGAGAAAAGCCATGGAGTAGTTTTAGGCCATGAGGTTCACAACAGACCAAATGTAACTTCCTGAGGAAGTAGACACTGAGAGTGAGCAGAAGATGCAAGGCAGAGAATGGACAAACAGATTGGCATATGAAGAGCCAATCTGTAGCTCCAGGAAAATAAAAGAGATGCAAAGGAAGTTGCAGAGCCACTTTGATGGCAAAGCCCTAGAATGAGAAGCCGCACACTCCTGTTGTTGAGGTTCTAGGTGAATGGGCATCTGATTGGTTCTGTCTCCAGGAGCCTGACTCAAGCATTTGTTTTCTATGTGAGGCAGGACTGTTGGCTTCTCCTGGGTTCCCTAGTATATATATATCTATGTTAGCCAGGGTTTTCTAGAGAAACAGAACCAATATTATATGTATGATTATATATTTGTAAATTTTATATTAGAATATAATTATATATTGTATAATGTTTTATATCATAAATTATATACATATAGCATGTATGGTATATATATCTTTATATATGTATTTATCTATTGAGAGATATTTATTTTAAGAAATTGACTCATGATTTTTGGGGAGTTGAAAGTCTTAAATTTGTAGGGCTTGAAATCTTGAAATTCAGGTAAGAGTTGATGTTGTAGTCCTGGGTACAAATTCTGCAGGGCAGCAGGCTGGAAACTCATTCCCAGGAAGGGTTTCTATGTTATCGTCTTGAGAAGAATCCCTTCTTTGGGAAACCTCAGGTTTTCTTCTTAATACCTTCAACTGCTTGGATAAGGCCTACAACATTATATAGGGTAATCTGCTTTAATCAGTTTACTGATTTAACTGTTAATTACATCTAAAAAAATACCTTCACAGTAACATCTAGACTGGTGTTTGGCTGAACAACTGGGCATCATAGCCTAACCAAATTGTCACATAAAATTGTCTATCACAGGATCCCTACTCTAAATCTCTTGTTGCTTGAGGCAACTCTATTTTCTGTACTTAAGTTTATTCAGCTAGTAAGTGACAAAGAAGGATTTGAGTCCAGCAATTTGACTCAGAACTTGCATTTTTAACCACTTAGCACTTATTTCATTTTGTCTTATAATTTACTGATTTATTTCTTTACTCAGGAACATTTACTGGGAACCTCCTGAATGGTAGTAGGCAAGGTCCTGGGAGATAGAGAGTAAATAATTAAAACATACAACAATATATTTATTAAATAGAATGAAATATGATTAAAATATGTGTTACATATAATGTACATATTATATGCAAAATATATATTAGTGTTATGTTAAATATATTTTAAATATAATTAAAATATAAAATCATTAAAACTGAATATAGGGCACAAAAATAGAAAAATAATGAATAAATGGGGAACCTACTATTTGATAGTACATAGGGTGACAATAGTCAATAACAACTTAATTATACATTTTAAAGTACCTTGAGTATAATTGGACTATTTGTAACTCAAATGATAAATGCTTGAAGAGATGGATACGCCATTCTTCATGATGTGCTTATTTCACAGTGCATGCCTGTATCAAAACATTCCATGTACCCCATAAATCTATACACCCACTATATACCCACAAACATTAAACATTTTCTTCAAAAATCAAATATGATGATAAATGAAAATGGAAGGTGCAACGAAGTGGGGCACCTACTGTGGTTGGCAGGTGGGTTTAGGAAAGGGTTCCAGTAGGCAACATTGAATGTCAGATTTGAGGATGAATTAGCATTCACTAGGCAGGAGGAGAGGATGGCGAGTGGCATGAGGAATGATGTGAAGTGAAAGGCAACACAGGCAGGCAGGGCCAGCAGGTGCAGAAGCACTCAGCCTGAAAGGACAGAGCACGACATTTTTAGCTAGCTGGAAGTCTCGATCGATGTTCTGTGGAGACAGTGACTTGCATTTTCTTTTATTTTTGAGACAGAGTCTCACTCTGTTACCCAGGCTGGTGTGCAGTGGCACGATCTTGGCTCACTGCAACGTCCGCCTCCCAGGTTAAAGTGATTCTTCTGCCTCAGCCTCATGAGTAGCTGGGACTACAGATGTGCGCCACCACCATGCCCGGCTAATTTTTGTATTTTTAGTAGAGATGCGGTTTCACCATATTGGCCAGGCTGGTCTCAAACTCTTGACCTTGTGATCTGCCCACCCCGGTCTCCCAAAGTGCTGGGATTATAGGCATGAGCCACTGTGCCCAGCCTTGCATTTCTTTTTTACTTTTTTTTAATATCCCCCAACTCCACCCAGCCCTCAGCTCCTTGGTTGAGGTCTTGTATATTCCATACTCTTGTTTAAAAGCATTGAATAAGTGAATGAACGAGTAATAAGAAATACACACTCTATCTTGATAATCAAATTATCCCATAAGTCTAGCTACTGCTATCAGAGACCAAAAAACTGAGATCACAGGATTAACCTGGTAAAATAATTCTTGTTCTTTCAAATAATTTTCCTTTGATGATGATGTATTTAAATTATTAACATTGCCTCTTTTCCCTTCTGCATAATCAAGAACTGGTTATGACTATGAGCTAGGTAGACAGACAAAGAGCCTGTAGACTATAAAGAAACTTAGGCCCAGGAAATGGGATGTTGTAACTGACCGTGGGCGAACAGCTGTTGCAAACAGCTCCTGCTGGCAGCCTGCAATTAGGAAAGAGGAATCTTGGCGTTCAATTTGAACA
Organism: Trachypithecus francoisi; assembly: GCF_009764315.1. Lineage (NCBI taxonomy): Eukaryota > Metazoa > Chordata > Mammalia > Primates > Cercopithecidae > Trachypithecus > Trachypithecus francoisi. Next base: position 38,991,254 of record NW_022681463.1, read on the forward strand.
GAACCACTGGGCCATCTGGAGGGCCAAAAGGCGAGGGTGAATTGTGTGTGTTAGCAATGTTGCAGGTCATGATTGCTTATCATATAAAGGAGTGTTAATATGGAACAATGACATGTTCTACAACGTTCTGTAATAAAATAAGCTATTATTGCAGCTTAGTTATTAGAAAGCATTGACCTTTGAATTCTATATTTTAAAACTTAGAAGGAAATGAGTAATTGGGTTTAATTTATGTACCACTTAGAGGCAATCAGTAAGTAAAAATATGTAAGGTTTTTATCCCATATCCCACTAGCTTAGCACATGTAACAAACAGATCTATATATGTGTGTGTGTATACATACATATATAAAGTCGCATGTACACACACATATGCACACACACACTATTGAGACTATGCAGAATAGTGAAAATAACTAGCACTTATCATAACCGTAACTTTGTAGCAAAGAATAGCACACAGGTTCATATGGGGTTGAAAATTCTACTTGTAGTAATTTGTTTAGGTACTAAGCTGTTGCCTAAAAAACAGACTTTTGGCTATTTATGAATGTATTTCTTTTACTTTTCTGAGCCACACTTTCTTTAGCAGTAAAATGGAGAACCAAAGTAGGTGATCTTTCCAATTAATGAAATGTGTTTTTCAGAGGAGTTCATATATATAAAAGCGCTTTGAAAAGTGGAAGTTCTCATAAAATAGAAGAAGTATAGCTATCATTCATACATTCATTTATTCAATATGTATTTACTGAGCACCTATTATATGCTAGTGACCATACTAACTGCTGCGGCCACATTGATGAAAAAGACAGGTCTATTTGGAGAGGGTGAAGAAAATTGGAAGAGCCTTGTGAGATTTTACATTACCATTTAATAAGTGTATCATTTCAGTTAGGTGTAGAATAGAAGGTAATAAAATCTTTTGGGACTGTGTCACAAGATGGCTATAAGAATCAAATGAGGTAAGTGTTGTAAAATGTAAAAAGTTCTATTCAGCTTTGATCCTACTAAGAAATATTGACTAAGGAGAACAAAGAAATTCAAAGAAGATTGAATCATGGAAGCTTTTCCAAGCTAAGGTTAGTGATAGAAGGAAAAAAAGAAAAGAAAGTGAAAATCAGGCAAAAGAGAGAGGAAGCAGGAAAATGAGAGGCATTAATACATGGGAAATATAAACTAGTTGTACTAAAAATATTTTTCAGATTTTACCTAGTTTAATATATTAAACTCTTTGGTCATATTCCAGCAATATATCCTGCAAAATTTGGATTTTAGTAAATTAAAAAAGCCTCCTTGACTCTTATTTTTACATTCTAAACTTAAATTTTAATTAATCTAATTCTAAAGTTGATTTCTATCTTAAAGAAAGGCATGCTCATCTACAAAAACAGCCTGCATTTGCAATTTATCCTGGGTCTGATTTTTCATCAACTTTTCTCAGAAAGGTCTTTGCTCTGAACTTGGAAAAAGGGCAACTACTGTTGCAAAAGGAAGACTCTGTACCCTTGGCAATAGATGTCTAGTTGTGCATGGGAGCACACGCTATGGCTAAGACTTGACATCGAAGTTTCACATTCCTAAAGAAAATTCTTGCTAGTCAATATTACTTGCATTGGTCTTGTTGAAGGAATTCAGACAAGATTAAATGCTTCATTGATGCAAAAACAAAGGTAAGATAGGAATTCTGGTAAATTCTAGGTAAGAGCAGTATTTTTTCAAAGTGCATATGAAAATTTTCTCCTTGCTTTTTATGATTCCTCTAGTCACATTTTTGGTTTAAAAATCTACTTTTGTTTTAAGGCTAAAGGGGTATATTGTTACCTTCTGGACAACATATATAATGTTTAAAGGCAAAAATATTTGACTTTTTTTTCACTCTGTCAGGTAGAGAAACTGTCATTTGAATCAACAAAATTAATTAGTTTGACTTTGTATTTGGAACTTTTATAAAAGTAAACAACTTGTTTGTGAGTAGTTTTGCTGATAGTTATCTCGTCATCTTCTTTTGGTTTCTAGCACTTTGGCTGATGCATTACAGTCCTTCTCTTCATGGAAATTAATTGTTATCTAGTTTGATGCATTCAGGAATCCCAAAATTTTTTGCTGAAATAAAACCTCTGATATTTAGGGCAAGTTTTAATGATCTGTTTTCTTCCGGAATGAGTAACCTTAAAGGAAAAAATGCCAAGTCATAGTCATACTTTCCAAGCATGCATCACTTTTATGACAATTATTTTTTTCTGAGCATGAAGAATTTCTTCTTAGAACAAAAGCTTAGAGGAACAGAGGCATGAGGGTCAAAGCCTCACAACAAGCGGATTGTCTACAGAAGGAGCAGCTTACCTACATTTATGCTGCAATCAAGAATAAAGGTAGATAAACCCTTCTTACATTGTCACCTTAGGGAGGAAAAGGACAATGAATGTTTATTGCTTTGTATCTCTTTTTAAATATCTCACCAGAAAAAGATTCTCCTGGTCAAAGCATCATCGCTAAATTCATCTCCAGAGGGACACTGCTGTTTAATCGAATCTTTGCAACATTTTACCCTAGTGTTCTAAAAAGAGAAATTACTCAGTGTGATATGTTTTATTATTTTCTTTTGAATAATTCCAGAAATAGTTCATAAAATATTTTGATCAGCAAGTGTTCCAGACCGAGTTTTGGGAGATTAGGTTGTCAAATTAGCACAGAAAGGTTACAGAACCTGGGTCTGTGATGCTTTAACTGTCACTGTGTCAAGTTGAAACGTTGCTGGATGTTATTTATTTCAGAGAATGAAACATGGAATAAATACTGTTTTGCTTATGCTTACGTTTCTCGTTTCAAAATGAGAGGATAATCTTTCATGGAAAAATTTAAACACATTGAATTAATTACTGAGACATGAGGTAAAGAGGTATATTTTTTTTGCTTCAGTGTATTTTTTTCCTGCTAAAAATATACATAACCATTTGGTCTGTTTTTTGCCCCAATTTTACCTCCGTTTTTGAAACTGGTAGAAAAAAAACTCATTCCCCTCCAAAATTTCCATATGAGACAAATAATTGGCAGATGTTTATGCTACTCAAAAATAAAGTGATCAATCACATCTATGTCACTTTGTGATTTGAAAGAATAAAAAGCTCTTTGTGTGTATATGTGTGTCTTTTTCTTCATTATTTTGCATAATTTATTATTTATAATTTTTAAATCTTTTCTCCATTATTTTGTGTAATTTATTTATAATTTTAAAACTAAAACTCATATCAAATATCAATATTGAAAGTTGACTTACCTGTTAATTGTTGAGTCATCAATAATTAAATTATCATCATTTTAAAATAAGTTTTTGTAGTTTCAATTAAAGATCTCATTTTTTTTTTGAGTTGGACAAAGTAAGACAAAAGTCTTAATTTCTATGTCCGGTGTATATAAGCAGGGTGAACAAAAATTGGTTCTCAAAAAGAATAATGAATCCACTTACTTGTTTTTATTTTATTTACTTCTTTTCATTGTAAATTGACAAATTATAGTGTATATTTATGGGGTACAAAGTGAAATTATGATTTATGAGTAAAATGTGGAATAATTAAGTGAATTAACATACCCATCAAATACTTATTTTTTTTGTGGTGAGTGCATTTGAAATGTACTTTCAGCGATTTTGAAATGTATAATATAATGTTATTAACTATATTTACCACACTGCAGTGGATTAAGAAAAACTTATTCCTCTTGTCTAACTGTGCCTTTTGTACCATCGTCTCCCCATCTCCCCATTCCCATCCTCCAGCCTCTGGTAACCACCATTCTGCTTCCTGCTTTTGTGAGTTCTATTTTTGTCGATTCCACATATAAGTGAGAACACGCTGTGTTTGTTTTTCTGTGCCTGACTTATTCACTTAGTATCATAATGTTGTCCAATTCCATCCACGTTGTTGCAAATGACAGAATTTCTTTCTTTTTCAAGGATGAATAATATTCCATTGTGTACCAACTGCAAGTTTAAAAGAGGAATCTGCATAGAAAGACAAATATTTTTTAAATGTTTAGTTAAAAATTAATTTCCTGGCTGAGCCGGGTTGCTCACGCCTGTAATCCCAGCACTTTGGGAGGCTGAGGTGGGTGGATCACTTGAGGTCAGGTGTTTGAGACTAGTCCGACCAGCATGGCAAAACCCCATCTCTACTAAAATTACAAATATTAGCTAGGTGTAGTAGTGTGTGTCTGTAGTCCCAGCTACTTGGGAGGCTGAGGCACACTTGAACCCAGGAGGCAGAGGTTGCAGTGAGCCAAGATAGCGCCACTACACTCCAGCCTGGGTGACAAGAGTGAGACTCTGTCTCAAAAAAAAAAAAAAAGCAAAAGCAAAAAGTTAATTTCTTGCCAAGAATACTGGTCCTACCAAATCTGTTGGTGAAGAACCCCACTCTCCATGGCAAATTAGTTGATAAGGATGGTGACTTGAACTGAGTAGAAGAGGTAGTAAATGTTAACCACAGTTATTCTTCTATATTCTCACTTGGATATCATGAATGGTATAAGACTTTCGGGTGTTAGGGGACCCGAGATATGAATGAACAAAGCAAGCAGAAAAAAAATTATGAATTATTTGTTGAGAAGCTTTTAATTTAATCAAAACCACAAGGGTTTTTTCCCCCTTGGATCAAGTGCTGAGGTCCCCAAAGCAGTGTTATTTCGTATGCCATTTTTAGATAATGGCCTTTCATCTGGACAAATTGGAACTTTTAAAATGAAATTAGTCCTTCACGTTTGTTATTATTTACTTACATGTCAAAGGAATCAAGACCAACAGAACTTTGCCTTTTGCTTTTACATGGCTGAATTTTTATATTTGGCTTGATATTAGAACTTTAGTGCTTCAAGTATGTCTTCTTTGAATGGATATATTGAAATGGAATTGCCTTTCCAAAGAAACTGATGGGCGTTACCATGGAGGCTACAAGTAATTGGAATTTTCCTATGATATTCACTTTTACTATAATATATTACAAATTTGTTGTAGTTCCTATCCACTATCCTAGAATCAATCTCATTTCCCTTCTTTCACCATTTTCTTTTTGGTTATAGGTTTAAATAATTTTAATGATCTGGAACTAGCTCCCCAAACTAATGAAATAAATATGTCAAAGGGATTCCTTTTTTCCATCTTGAGTTTTAATAGATATTCATTTTCTCACCATGCCGAAGGCAATTCTAGGATGGATTCTATTTTATTAGTGTTGAAATATACATCTCTGAAAACTCATGCTGTGGTACCCTATTGCCTGACTGGTCCTGTTACGAGCAGGGAATTATGTTTTATAACTTTTCTTGATGAAGTTAAATTTATGTTTTTGAAATTAACCAGAAAGTTTAAACCAAAAACTTTTCTTATGTCTCTGTTCTAAAACTTAGAAATGGAATAATTAAAGAAAATTTAGATTTTATTTTCCTACCCTGCCTCTAATTTATCATCCTAAATGAGCCAATCCTTCTACCTTCCTTTCTCTTTCTTTCTTTCTTTCTTTCTTTCTGTCTGTCTGTCTGTCTGTCTCTCTCTCTCTCTCTCTCTCTCTCTTCTTTCTTTCTTTTTTTGATGGAGTCTCACTCTGTCGCCAGGCTGGAGTGCAGTGGTGCGATCTGGGCTCACTGCAAGCTCCGCCTCCCAGGTTCAAGCGATACTCCTGCCTCAGCCTCCCGAGTAGCTGGCACTACAGACACGTGCCACCATGCCTGGCTCATTTTTTGTATTTTTAGTGGAGACAGGGTTTCACCATGTTGGCCAGGATGGTCTTGAACTCCAGCCCTCGTGATCTGCCCGCCTCGGCCTCGCAAAGTGCTGGGATTACAGGTGTGAGCCACCATGCCTGGACTTCTTCTACCATTCTAAGAGAGGTTCCACTTTGGCATGTGGCTTCTGTCCTTCTGTGGACCCTCAGGCCTTGTCATTTCCTGAGTGACTTGGACATCTGCCCAAATGTCACAGGCTTCTCAGGGTTTTGACTTACTCATAACCTTCTTCTACTCTAACCCTGTTCCTCTTCTTTTTCCATGGCCATACTCTGCACTTTGTCCTTACCCATATTTTGGTTACTCAACTATTATATTCAGACATTTACTCTCTGAACACAGCCTCATATATATCTTACTCTTTGTCTCCTTAGGCTCTCAAGACCCTCAATTACTTTACTTTTTCTTTCTCTGTCACCCACCTTCCATCTTCAATCCATTTCTCAATCTGTTTAGATTTTATATTCTATCACTTCACTCTCTTTTGACACTATGAACTCTTTTGTCCTCACGTAACTTCTTTCACCACTGCTTGGCAAAATCCCAGGCCTGGATGAATCCAGCCATCAGTCTTCCACACCTGAGTTGTGCTGGTGAGAAAATTTCCCCACTGAATAGACTGGTGCCACCAAAGGCTTAATAGGATCAACTGGCTTCTCAGTGCTTTGTGGCCTTGACTCCTTGCCACATCCCACATTTGGTTAGTTCTTACCCTGTGAGCTTCCCTACCAAGAGCATTTAAATATTGTTTCTTCTACTGAATTGTAACTGTTCATTTAATTGTCTGGCAGCACTAGCAGATGGTAAGCTCCATGAGGGCAGGGATGGTGTTGATCTTTCTTTCCCATGGTATCCTCAGCATCTAGTAGAGTGCTTGTCACTCACGAATATGTCTATAAATATCTCTTGCATGAGTGCTATATGTGTAATGAAGAAAGATTATATGGCTAATGTTTATTAAGTACTTATGTGTTAAGCACTGTGCTAAATACTTTATGTCGTTTATCTCATTTAATATTCAAAGCAGCTATATACATTTCTGTTATCTCCATTTTATAGATTAGCAACAGAGACTTAGAAGAATTAAATAATTTGTCCAAGCTCACATAGCTAGAAATAGTAAGAGTTAGTATTCAAACTCATTTGCTTCACTCTAAAATCTTTGCATTTTCATTTTTGTTTTTTCTGATCTCTTGAACAATCCCGTTGCTATTCTTTTTTATTGATTTAAAAAAAAAAATTTCCATAGGTTATTGGGGAACAGGTGATGTTTGGTTACATGAGTAAGTTCTTTAGTGGTGATTTGTGAGAGTTTGGTGCACCCATCACCCGAGCAGTATACATTGCACCCAATTTGTAGTCTTATCCTTCACCCCCTTCCCACATTTTCCCCCTAAGTCCCCAAAGTCCATGGTGTCATTCTTATGCCTTTGCATCCTCATAGCTTAGCTCCCACTTAGGAGAGAGAGCATAGGATGTTTGATTTTCCATTCCTGAGTTACTTCACTTAGAATAACTATTGTTATTTTAATATGTATTTGTTTATGAGTTAAGCTTGAAATTTTAAATTTTATTTTTACCTCTATTTCCTCCTCTAAGAAGAATTGCCTGTAAATATACTTTAACTATTATGGTCTTTGTGTATTCTAATAGATTTGTAAATGTTGTTTACATATTAAGGACAGTAACTATTTGTCTCATAGTTGTTATGGATATATTTCCAGTTGGTAGTCTTTTATTTCTCCTTATTTATTTATTTATTTATCTTTTTGAGACGGAGTCTCGCTCTGTTGCCCAGGCTGGAGTGCAGTGGCCGGATCTCAGCTCACTGCAAGCTCCGCCTCCCGGGTTTACGCCCTTCTCCTGCCTCAGCCTCCCGAGTAGCTGGGACTACAGGCGCCCGCCACCTTGCCTGGCTAGTTTTTTGTATTTTTTTTTTTAGTAGAGACGGGGTTTCACTGTGTTAGCCAGGATGGTCTCGATCTCCTGACCTCGTGATCCGCCCGTCTCGGCCTCCCGAAGTGCTGGGGTTACAGGCTTGAGCCACCGTGCCCGGCCTATTTCTCCTTATTTTAATAAAAAATTTATCAACCTCTTTCTTTGTAATTACTTTCATTGTTTTTTAGTTTCAAAGTTCCCCTCCATGAGACAAATCTTAGTACTTTTCCTTCTACTTTGTAATTTATTTTAAAAACATATTTAATTACTATATACAAGATTTATCTCATAAGGGTGTGTAGCAAAAGTTCAAATAATTTTTCCTCTAATAGTTTCTCCAATATAAATTGCTGAATCTTTTTTTTATTTCCTATTAATTTTTGATGTCTCATACACCATATGGTAAATCCTTACATACACTGGAAACTCTTTTAGGGTCTTTTCCCACACTGTTGATATGCTTGGCATTCACAAGTAAATACTAGATTGATTTAAATGTTGTGGTTTTATAGTATGATTTTCAAATCTAATTGAGCAAATTCTTCTAAAACTCTTCTTTTTGTAAACTTCCTTAGCCATTCACATTCATTTTGCTTCTACATAAATTTTGAGAGAGTTTTGATGAGTTTATTTGTCCAAATTAAATCTACAAACCACCAGTAACTTGGAAAGGATTGAAATGATAACACTTTCAATATTCTCACCCAGGAACATAGAATATATTTCATTTATTTGAGACTCCTAGATGCCCTAGAAAAAGAAGCTGAGGCTTTCTTTGTGTGTGATTCTGCACATTTCTTCTTCAAATTACCTTATATTAGCAGTTCAAATTGTAATGTTAGGCCAGGTGTGGTGGCTTATGCTTGTAATTCCACCACTTTGGGAGGTGAGGCAGGAGGATCACTTAATACCCAAGAGATTGAGGTTACATTGAGCTCATGCCATTGTTTTCCAGCTTGGGCATCAGAGTGAGACCCTGTCTCCCCGCCACCAAAAATAATTGTGTTGTTAATATATGTATGGTAGATTTTGGCCCAGTCTCCAATCTAGTGGGAGATCCTTGGGCAGGAGTGTTGATACTGAAAATCTGGTGGGAGCTGGCATGACAGTGCTTAGAGGTCTTTTTGGTTTATGGCACGATCCCAGGAAGTTACTGAATAACAGGGGTTTGGTAATGGGCTGGAAAGTTGTTTGGGGCTCCGGTTAAGTGTCTGGGTTTAAAGAAGAGCTCCAACGCCCGTAAGGGAAGGGGAAAGTTCAGTCAGATATGGAGTTAGAAGGCCAAGCATAGTGTGTGCTCAGCAGTAGGGTAGGGTTAGCCCCAGAGAAGGGCACAGCTCAGTTCTGGTTCCCAAGGTTCACCCAGGCATGCTAGATATTGGTCTTCCTGTCATGGACTGATCCGAGACCTTATCAACCTCCTCCTCCATCAGTATCAGTTTGGAGAAATAGGTAGTGCTGTGAGTGTAGGTGGGTGGGGTTGGTGAAACTCAGTGGGTGATAGTGGTAGGGTGTTATCAGAGGTGAGGCAAGAGAGGTAATTTGGAGTCAGCCTGTAAAAGGCATTGCCCAAGCCCTTATCTGATAGAGAGAGCTCTTGAAGAGTATGATCCAATTGTGGAGTCCAATTCAATGGAAACGGAATAAACATGACACACTCATATTTCTTATTAGTTATAATTCTTTAGTTACATAATTTCACTTATATAAAAGGAATAAGAGGGGACTTTTAAACCAAAGAATTAACTTTTGGTTTGCCCTGTGAGGATTGCACTTTATGAAAATTTTAGACCTAGGCAGTTTTTTTGGTCATGTCGTGGCCTCTTGACTCTCTTATGTATGCAAATATTTTTGTTTCAGTACATTCAGGGAAAATAAACTAATTTTAGTATTAGCCTAATCAAAATACAGGAAGGCAGATCTGTTGTAATAACATAATATGGTATAATCCAAAACTTAATATATTTGTATCCTGCTTTAGGCAAATTTAATATGTTAAAAGATTTACATACAAAATCAATTGGAAGATACTTATTTGCTTTACAAAATTTTCGTCATACAATTTCTTAAAAAAAAAAAAAGCCCGATTTCCTCTAGGCCATTTAAAATCTGATTTGGTGTACTACTAAATCTGATTATACATGTAAATTTATTCTGATTAATAATCAAGTGGAACTAGTTAGTAGGGATAAATATACATTTTTGAGTTTGAGCTTTAAAATGTCTATGTGAGTATGAAGCTGAGTGCTGTGGTTGTGGGAGATCAAGAGGGTAGTTTTGTTCACCTTAGGCTAGGTAGAAGGTGATTGGGTGACATTGATGTCAAAACATGGGAATCCAATTTGAGCCTCAGTTAATAGAAGTCAAGGGTCCACAGTGACAGCCTCAGATGCTCCATCTAGACCACATTGGGTACTTTCTGCCCCTCTTGGTGGGGGACCTGACAAACGCCATGCCTATAGAGGCAGGTGTTGTGAATAGAGGTTGATTTAGAGGATGCTTGGCTTGAAGAAGAGAAGGAAATGAATATTCCATATAATATGTGGTGTTTTACCACACAGAAGCATACTTGGATTTATTTGTTATTGTTTCAGAATTAGGGTTCAAGGTAGGAATTACAGGGAGGCAGTTTCCCCTTCTTCCTGTGTGTCAAGAGATTTCTTACGGGCTTCCTCTTGTATGAGGTAAGAGGTAAGCCTGGAGGCTTCTGTGGCTTCTCCCACTGACTGATTAGCCCAAATTTATCCCCTCATGTAAGCTTCTCAGCTATTATTATTTTTTAGTTATACTTGTATATCCCTTATTATGTGCCTGGCAGTGTTCTAAGCACCGCACAATTCCAACTCATTTCACTTTTATTTTAACAACCCTATAAGATAGCTATTTTCTGCATCTTGTAGATGTGGATACTGAGGCACAGAGATGTTAAGTTACTCGCCAAATTAACACAGTAAGAGCCAGAATCCACACCCAAGCTGTCTGCTCTTTATTTTAGAAATATGTATTTTAAAGATTACATTATGCTTGAATTATGTATGTGATTGCACCATTCTTGGTACATTATTGAGCTGTGTCTGCAAATGACTTATTTTTATTCTTGTGATTACTTAAAATTTTTCTTATCTGGGAAGAGTTTCGGATTTACCTGGATTCATATATGTATGTTTTGCTAGAAAACAAATTAAAATGTTGCAGTTTGCCCTCTGTGACCTAAATCATTTTTAAATAGTAATTTGTATGATTTGAAATTTAAACTTTTGCAGCTCGAGCCCCTCCTACTTGGAAATTCCAGTGAATTTTTTTTTTTTTTTTTTTTTAAAGAAAAATGCTGTCTTTCACAGTTGCTTTCTTCACAATCCATGTGATTTCCTTACAATGGCAGGATCTTATGTTGTGCCAGTGGCTTGGAATAACTGTTCTTTTTTTTTCCCCCCACCAAGTTTTAACTCTGTCACGGGTAATCTCAATACTGGAGAGTATAAGGCTTATTAAACACAGAATGGTGTTTGCTGTTCCTTCGGCTCACAACCTCAAAAGCCTCATCTGTTAGCAGACAGCTGGAACACACCCATCACAGCCTCTCCAGTGTTTGTGTTACTAGTTCATGAAGCAGAAAATATGACAGGTTCTGTATCTTTTAAAACATTTCCCCCCAAACACCAGTTAATCCTCTGACTTTCAAAGGCCAACAAAATTCATCTTTCTGCTGGTGGCAGAATATAGTTTTTTCCCCCAGACTAATGTAGATGCTGTTTTACTGACACTACAGTTTAACCAAGATGACTATAATTTTTTTATATGATATTAAACATTTTCAGAATATGGACTAATTTTATGAAGAAAAATAAAATTATCAATCACTTAATTCAAGCCCCAAATTTTCCTTTTTATCAAAAATGGGTAAATAATTTTAAATCTGAGGAATTATTATCTTAAATAAGTCCATAGGCAACTTAAAATATTCATAATGTATTTATTTAAGTGAACAATTTGTCTAAATAACAATAACACAAAATAATAAATGGAAACACTATTCAAAGATGGCGCAGCCTTCACCAATGTTGTTGGGTGTGAAGTGGAACAGACTTCAATAGAGAGCAGGCAGGGATAAAGGACTGAGTGGGCAGGAGGGCTTTTTGAGACTCACTGAAGACCAAGGTAGTAAAACTGACAAAGTAGAGACAGACAAGTGGTTAATTTGTCTTCAATGGGAAGATGAATGTCCTTACTCCTGGTGACACTGAAGAGGAATCTTGTGATGTTTGTGTTGGGGTATTTAGTAGCACCAGTAACAGGTACCCTGGTGCTGTATCACCCAGAATGTGGCTGCTTGGAAGGGAAGAAATGAAAAGCCTGCAGCATAAATAGCTGGAAGTGAGATTAGCACTTGGGAGCGAGCAGAAGGAATGGGGAAGAGCTGGAAGGAAAGGCTCCCTGGATATTCCCAAGTTTTGACTTATGCAAGGAGATGTGGAAGACTGAAAATAGAAACATGAGCACACCAAGGAACTCATTATACCCTGGGAAAAGAAAGCAGGAACCAGTGGTAATGGGTAAACATGAGCGCTGCAGACAGGTGTCTCTCAGGCAGTCTCAAGAGCAATGTAGTCTATAAATGTATCAGCCAGGTATGCTTTTGGCTGTATGTGTTAGAAAGCCTGAATTCAATGTCTTTATTGTAAAGGGGGTTGTTTTTCATAGAAGATGCAAAATACGTAGTTGGTTGTTGTTGGCACTGATTCAGACACCCAGCAATGCTAGCAGCAAGGTCCCTGATTCTTTGGAGGTTTCCTTCATGGCCACAGGAGTGGTCTCACAGCCCAAGCATCTTTTCAGCAGGAGGAAGAGAAATGTCTTTTCTCACTGAACTGTGTCACTTGCCATTTCTGGCTGGAAGGGGAACAAGGGAAGAGGCTGGAACTGGGGTTGAATCATTCAAGCAACAGTGTTTGCCACAGCATTCTTTTCTGATAACTAACCTTTGTAATAGAATCTCTTGGGAAGCTTCCCCTTCCCTCTATATTTCAAACATTCCCAGAAGTGCTGGAAAAGGAGGGTGTGTGTGTGTGTGTGTGAAATACTCTGTGATTCCATGAAACTATTCCCTGAGAATTACTGGAATTAATGGACTTAATTATTATTATGGTGCCTTATAATAATGATGATAATGATATTAATAATGCTAGCACATTTGGTTTCCTATGTGCCCAACTCTGATTTACATGCTATGTATAAATTACTTAAAATAATCTTATCAACCTCACATTATGAGATAGGATCTACTATTATTATTCCCATTTTACCGTTTTACACATTGGGCAACTGAGACTTTACTTTTTTTTTGTTTTTTTTTTTTTTTTTTTTTTAGATGGAGTCTCGCTCTGTCACCCAGGTTGGAGTGCAGTGGCACAATCTTGGCTCATTGCAACCTCTGCCTTTGGGTTCAAGCAATTCTCCTACCTCAGCCTCCCAAGTAGCTGGGATTATGGGCATTTGCCACTATGCCTGGCTAATTTTTGTATTTTTAGTAGAGATGGGATTTCGGCATGTTGGCTAGCTGGTCTCGAACTCCTGGCCTCAAGTGATCTGCCCACCTCGGCCTCCCAAAATGCTGGGATAACATGCGTGAGCCACTGCATCTAGCAGAGACTTTTCAATTATTAAATCACCAATCCAAAGTCATCTCACTAGCAAGTGGGGAGACCAGGAGTTTCATCTCGCAGTCTGGCCCAGTCTCTTTATTATTTTGCTCTGCAACTTCTTCTTTTTCTTTCTTTATTTTTCACTGGGCAAACAAATCACAATATATAAATTTATTTATTTATAAAATATTTTTATCATGTATATGGAATGTATACAATATGATGTTATAAGATACATATATATAGTAAAACGGCTACTATAGTGGAATAAATTAACTAACATATCCCTCATCTCACATAGTTACCCGAAATTCCCCCCTGTGGCAAGAGCAGCTACAGTCTACGCATTTAGCAGAGATCTTGACTACAATACACAACTATTAACTATAGTCTTCCTGCTGTACATTAGATCTTTCAACCTGTTTCTTACATATTTAGTACTTTGTATCCTTTGACCTACATCTCCCCATTTCCCCACCACATGAAGACCCTGATAACCATTGTTTTATTCTCTAGCTTTGTGTGTGTACACACATACATATACATATACATGTACAGCTATGTATCTATGTATCTATGTATCTGTGTATCTATCTATCTATCTATCTATCTATCTATCTATCTATCTATTTATCTATCTAGAGAGGGCTTGGCTTTGTCACCTAGGCTGGAGTGTATTGGTTTGATCTTGGCTCACCACAACCTCTGCCTCCCGGGCTCAAGGGATCCTCCCGCCTCAGTCTCCCAAATAGCTGGGACTACAGATGCGTGCCACTATGCCCAGCTAATTTGTTCTTTTTTTGGTAGGGACAGGGTCTTGCTATGTTACCCAGGCTCGTCTCAACTCCTGGGCTCAAGTGATCCACCCTCCTCAGCCTCCCAATCTGCTGGATTTACAGGTGTGAGCCACCGCACCTGGCCTATCTTTGTATATTTGACCTTCTTTTTTTACATTTCACATATAAGTGAGATCAAATTTTTTTTTTTCTGTATCTGGCTTATTTCACTTAGTATAATGTCCTCCAGGTCCTTCCATGTTGTGGCAAATGACAGAATCTCCTTTTAAAATCTTTTTCTTTTTAAACTATTATACTTGCTTCTTTAGCATTTTCCTAAGTTCTATCACCATTATGATTTTTCCTAATGATTAATTATGTAGTCCTGCAAAAACTACAAATAACATAAATATGGACATTTATTTATCCTGTCTCTAACAAATAATATCACTGCTAGGCCAATCATACCTGGACAGGTGAGATGGAAGGATGAGATGCTGCATCCAAATATGGTGAGGTTGGCAGGAGAGAGTTGCCTTAATCAGTTTCATTCGTCTTGAAAAGTCCAGTACAGATTAGAAGCCATTAGGTAAAGCAGGATGCATGGTTCACTAACTCAAAAGGCAGGCAGTTGAATTATTCCAGCTTATAGATAACTTCAGGTATAATTTATTTTGTCATCTACCTAAACCAAACAGAATTACTTCCTGCTAGTGTTTTTCTTCTGTGTTAATGGTTTTGAACAACTAGACTAAATAATTTAGTTTTATACTGAGAAAAAATTTCACAAAATGCCAATATTCAAACCAACCACCTTTAATCTATCAAAATTGAATAAAAATATGTGTGAGTATGTGAGTGCGTATAAAGCAAGTATATAAGCATAAAGCAAATAACTGAACTGGCTGTTTGCAAATTTAAATATGTTAAATATTTTAAATTAAAATATAAAGAATAAAGACATTATCGACACACAAACTTGCCTGCCATGATGAGCTATAATTGCAGAAAAGGTATGGTTTGCTGGAAAGAGAAGTTGGAGGAGTGAGAATCAGGCCCATGTCTGCCACTGGTCTTCGATTCCATAGCCCTTTAAATGCTCTTTTCACTTTACGATTATACGTTGATAATACTGTGCTATTTGTCCTGTGGCATGCTTCATTGCTTGCAAAAGGACAGATCCAGGTCGACAGTTTCGTTGGGCGTTTGGAATCAGAAAATAGAATCTTGGCTGGATTTATCTCAGAGATCATTTCTTCTAACACCCAGTTGTAGACATGACCCATGGAATGTTTGAATCAGTGTATACATAGCTATGTTGACTAGAATTTTACAGCATTTAATGTTCTGGTTTGTGTAGAATCTAAGCTCTTCTTAACTTTGCATATCAGATCTTGGAAACTGCATTAAATCTTTCAAGCCTAGACATTCTCCATTTGCCTTTAGGATAAAGTCCAAGGTCTTTTGCATCTAAGCTTATCAACTAGCAAGCAGTCACTGCCTCTGTGGAAGAAACCAATTCACGTTCTACCTCCTACAATGTGGAGCTATCACAGGTTCCTTCCACACACTGTGATTTCAGTTACTTCACCCCTTTCTTTACATGCTTTCCTCAAGCTGGAGTATTGATTGTTGACCTTTGACTTGGCTAACCTCTTCGCCAACTCTAAGGCTCAGTGTAGGCATCACCACTTCCACAGGGGTCTCCTTGAGTGCCTCAGGTTGTGTTAGGTAGCTCTTGCTTATTTTCCATCAATATCGCGTGTATTACATGGTACTCTAGTACTCTGTCAATTAAAGAACAGCACTCTAGTAATTAATACAGTACTCTAGTACTGTATTAATTAAAGAACAGCACTCTAGTACTGTATATTCATTGTATTGCACTAAAATAACCTGCTTAGATCTCCTCCTGCGGAGGCTGTGAACAACTTGATGACAAAGACAGTGTCTTATTCATTTTCATATTTTCAGGGCTTACTACAGGATACACAGTTAATTCTCAATAAATATTTATGAGCTCTATGAAAAAAATAAGAAAGGAGTTAGAAAAAAACATCCATGAATATTCCTGTTGCAATACATGAGATCATTCTATCCAGGAGTGGAATGGAATGAGTTCTGGGACTGCCCATACCCTGATAGAGACAATCCTGGTCAGGAGGCCTATATGACTTTCTTTGGACATCACAGGCCTGGGGCTGGCTGCTAATGCATTTTGGCCAGTGGCAGCTGTTGGTGGTTAAGGGATTTCTATTTGATTAGCTGTCCTAAGTAACGATGATATGAAATGTTTCTACTTACATTGTTAGTTAATATTATGTTGTCTTGCTTTCATTTTTGCTAATTATTTTCTCTAGTTATCTAAAATAGCCCAGTATCTATTTATACAGTATATTACTTTCCAACTCATGTATCTAGCATATTGGAAGCTTTAATGTCAGCTAGCTTAGAGGTTGTAAATTTTTTACTAGTATCTAGATACAGATTTATAGGTTTTATGTGTTAAACAGTTTGCCATTAGAGATCTAAGTCAAAACCAAACACCAAATGTTTGTTGAGTCTATTATAATGTGCAAAGCTCCATGGCAGGTACAAAGGCAGGTAAACTATGGACAAGTGGAGAAGAGAAGGCGTAAGTACTTGAAAAGTTAAGGGCAAAATAAGGGTTAAAAAATAAAACAGAAACAGCCATGATTTTGACAAATGTACAGATAAGTGCTATAAAATTATAAGCAGGCAAGACCACCGTGGGCTGGAGAGATCTAGGGAGGTTTTGGAGAGGAGAGGCTCTGTTGGGATTTTGAGAAATGGGAATGCCGCCTTCAGGCAGAGAGGAGGGGAGAGGGCTTCGCAGAAAGTGGGCAAGGATGTCGAGGACAGCCCGAGCCTAGAAGCTGGAGGTGGACCTATTTGGTGGGAGCAGAGCATCCATGGAGGGAAAGTCAGTGGAAAATAAGGGCTAAGGCCACAAAAAGAGAGCCTTTAAAGAGGTTATTCTAACAGTAAGATTCGTAAAAGTAGTTTACTGGGTAGTGTTTCTCAAACTTGAATGCAGCCATGGGTTCTCTTTGGACCTGGTTAAAAATGCAGATTTCAATTTAGTTGGTCTGGACTGGGGCCATATATTCTGCATGTCTAAGATGTTGCTAGTGCCAGGACCTCACCTTGAATAGGAAGAGATGGAGGACTATGTGGAAAGCGGTGAAGATCTGATTGGAAAACATGGTTAGTGACATTCTTGTTATATAACTGATGATTTCAGGGTTGTACACAGCACTTTGGAGGCATCGAAGAGTTATAGTTTCAGAAGGTGCATAATATTCAACCAGGGAGTAACATGGACAAAGTCTATGTTCAGTAGGTAATGATGCAGTTCCACGGAGCTGTCCTGGAAGAAAAAAAATTGGGTTGGTTTTCATAAAATATCATTATAAATGATATTTTATCAAAATGACACAACTTTAAAAATCTGGAGAAATTACTTGTTTAAATTAAATGGGGGTAACTTCTTTAGTATCTGTGTCTGTCCAGTCATTATTGGGTGAGAATTTTTTTTGGGGGGGCATATGAAAGGGGATGCAGCAATTTATTTCTTGGATTAGATCAATGATTCATAACACTGACTGCACCTTTAAACCACCTTTGGAGTATAAAAAAATACTGCTCTACCTCAGACCAATTAAATCCAAATATCTGGGGCTGGGGCCTGGGGGTTAGGCTTGTTAAAGGCTTCCAGGTGATTCAAATATGCATCCACAATTGAGATTCACTGGTTGATTGATTAGATTGTTAAACCCTGAATTAAAGTGCTGGTAGTTTTGACTCACAGATACTGTGGGCTTGACAGGAGTGAAACTGTGGGCTTGGTTGGTGCTGAGAGTCAGTCTGTGATCCTGGAGGCAGAATCACTGGGACCCACTTTCAAGAGGTTCTGGGAGTTCACGGAGGAAGCTGCAAACCGACGGAGGTGGTATCGGAGGTGTGCTAGAGACTGGAAATTCTGGTAACTAGGGAAGCAGGCAAGGTAACCAGAGACATGGATGTGGGAGCAGTTGCTAGGGAGAGGCAACAGCATCCTGCCAGATGGTGCCTGACATCTCCACGGCATGGAACTCTTTTTTAACAGACTGAGCTTGTTCTTGCAGCACAGGGTCTTAGAACTGCCATCTGCAGAAGGCAGTTCAGAGCCCAAGAGCCCTTTGAAGTGGACAGGCTTTGGTGGCTACCGAAGCAAGGGCTGTGACCAGAAGGCAACACGAAGATGGAGTCTGTGAGCAGAGAACATAGAGAAGCTTTCAACGGATCCTATGAAGTGGGAGAGGATTCTAAAACAGAAGACATCAAATACAACTTCAAACACTTTCTAGTCCTCCTCCGTGGTGCTCAGACACTCTGTATCTGAACCTGTGCCAGTGCGTAGTCATTCATAAAGCACAGATCCTGCCATCCAGATCCTTGCCATACGAGCTGATGGAGTCTGGCCCTTGCCAAAGATGTTTCTTGGGCTTTAATGAGCTTCCCAGTGGAACATGCCAAGCCCAGTGACTTTGATTCTGAAAGAGGTCTTTGAAAACAAAATGAAACGAGGTGGCTTAATTTAAATATTTACTTTTTAGATGTAAAACTCTTACAAGAAATAAATTCTTACCTTTTTCCAAGGACTTATGGTGGCAAACATTTGAAAATATCACATCTCCTGGCACCAACACTCTTGAAGTGAACTTGAGGGCCCAGCCCCAATTTCAGGCTGCATCTGTAAGAGTGGTAATGATTACTCGGGCCCTGTTGAAATAAGAGGGATACAGTTGCTATGGAGAAGGTTTAACATGTTGGTTCCCCTCTGGGATTCCAAGTATAATAAACAAACAGGCAGAAAGATAAAGAGAAGAGATTTCCAGGCTATGGAGGGATCAGGAAAACAGAAATTGTTATCTGCTCTCAGTTTGAGATTGAAACAAGCAAACAGGGGACCACTCTTATTCTTGGCAAAAGGCTCTCACTGGTAAAATATGTTTTTCTCAGAGATCCATCTGAACCCTCCTAATGTGGGACCTTAGATTTGACAGTTTCTGGGGCGGAAGAAATACCTCCAAGACTTTGGTGTGGTGGAACGGCCGTGGCTGGGAGCTGAGTTGCAGCCGGCCACCTCCGTTCCTTCCCTGCCTTCTTTCCAGAATGTGTAGGAGGACACATGAGGCTTGGGCCGGGTCGCAAACACAGGCCTGCCAGGAGCTATGATGGAACATTTAGGTTTCAGTGGGACAGGCCAGTTTTTATGCAACTTTTTAAGTTTGAGACGATAAATGGTTAAGGACTTGTCAAACCATTAACCTTTAACTTTGCTATTAAATATAAAGCAAACTATCAGCTTCATAGTTTCCTGGTTGGGAAGGCTTGGCTTTTTTTTTTTTTTTTTTTTTTTTTTTTTTTAGAAAACTTCCTGCAACTGGGAAGAGCAAAACCACTTACAACAATAATTTGCTAAATGCTTCAGAGGTTAGAACCAATTGCTATTATAAAAAACTAGTTCTTCCACCATGCGGGCCCAGACAAAGCCAGACTGCAGTGGACATCTGTTGTCATAACTCTTCCTTCTATTATTATTAAAGCACCCCTAACTTTCCTTATTAAAATACATTACCTGGAATCGGGTAGGAATGACTGATAGGAGTTTGAAGTGTTCTCTCTCCAGGGAGCTCTTTTAGCAGGAATCAAAATCTCATGCCATAGGGTTAATTCCAAATTTGACAAAGGAGGGGTTCTAGCTAGGCTGGCTCCCCATTCCTATGAGTTAAAATACTCCAAAAAGGACATGCAGGGGAGGGGAAGGATGATCAATTCCCACTGTTTGTGTGAGTGCCAGAGTTCTGTGGGGAATGTTGCCACTCCCCTTTCCCTTTTGGTGCCAGTGGTGATCTGCCTTCCTTTCCACCTGAAGTCCTCTGAGAGACTGGGATATTTCATGTTGACAAATTCAGCAATTCTTTTCTACCTAAAGCAAGGGGATGGAGTCCTGAGACACCTTGAGGAAGGAGTCCCTTTGGGGCTCCAGGGAGTGTGTAAACCGCTGAAATTGCATGCAAATCTTTTTGCTTATTTACAAAGAGGATTGATAGCTTTCCTTAGATTCTCAAAAGTCTCCACAACACCCTCCACACCTACTCTCTACCCCCTACCAACATCACAGATGCTCCATGTTGGCATTTCAGATAGCAAGGAGCGGGTGGAAGAAATTACTTGAAGTCTCTGGGGCCTTCCTGGTGAACAGCTCACATGGGTCAATGGTCAGGTCCTGCCAGTGCTTGCCAATGTACAGTCATCCATTAATGTCTTCCTACAGTGGTTTTCTGTTGAGTGTAGACTCAGCATGAACACTGTGAGCCTCTTAATTGAGCCTCACCATAGCTCTGGGAATCCCAAGATTGATATCTGAATTGTTCAGCATTTTTTCAGTTACAAGTTAGTTTAAATAGAAGGGCACATTTACTGGCTCTCATAAATGAGATATTTTGGAGGAAGACATGGATTTCAGGGGTGATTCAGCCAATATCATCAGGAATCATTTTCTCTCTCAAACACAAAGATGGCTACCAAGACTATAGGCTTTTATTCAGCTGGTTTAGTAGCCACAAAGTGAAGATTTTCCTTCCTTTGGTTTTTTTCTTTCTTTGGTCCTCCCTCCCTTCCTCCCTTCCTCCTTCCCCGGCTCTCCATTCCCCCTCCCCTCCCCCCTCCCCTCCCCTCCCCCACCTCCCATCCCCTCCCCTCTCCACCCTCCCCTCCCTCCCTCCCTCCCTCCTCCCTCCCTTCCTTCCTTCCTTCCTCCTTCCTTCCTTCTTCCTTCCTTCTTCCTTTCCCTGTTCCCTCCTTCCTTCCCTCTGTCCATCTTTCCATCCGATATCTCTAGGGTATGTCCTATGCTGGAGAACAATTTCTGTCAGCAACATTCCCTTGCATGAGCCCTTCACTATGGCCTGGTGAATGAGGTGTTCTGATTGGTCAGGCTGTGGTAACATGCCCACTTCTGGAGCTGGAAGGAGTTGATTAACTTTTCCTGAAACATACGGACTGAGAAGTGGGAAAGAGGTAGTTTCAGAAAAGGAAACTATAGAGCTGTTAACAACAACAACAACAACAACAAAAGGCGGGGGGAAGGATGCTGGGCAGGCTGAAGTAATTTATATCTGCCTCTATATCCTTCTGATTCAGGTACCTTCACCATTTTAGAGATGGAATGGATCTTAGATCATCTTATAGTTGAGGGACTTGTGACTCCCTGAAGTTGTATGAAAAAAAGGTCAGGCAGATGCTTAATATGTGCCTAGAGGCAGAGCACCTATGCCTTCACCAGCTTCACACAGTGCATTTGACAAAATCAGCCAATAACCACTGATTGACTTCTTCCATTTTTCAGAGGAGGAAACCAAGGGCTCAGAAAGCCTAAATGACTTGCTTGAGGAGACACTGTCTAGCATTCATCTACAACCCCAGGGTTTGCAGAAGACCCTGGTCACCAGATACTCAGTTAAACACAGGCTTCCTGATCATTTTGGATATGGTATACAGTATCTATGCCCTGGAGATTCGCAATGCATTTATGTATATTAGAAATTCTGAGAAAATTATCCTGAAGAAATCTACTTAACTCTATTTAACCCAGAAACCTATTTGAATACCTTCTTCACGAACCACTTGTATCATACTTTGGGAAACTGTGTGCTAGCACTTTGCCTTTCCTTTAAGCTATAGGGTGTCCCGTGGGTCCAGGTCAGGAATTCAGGACACCTAATTTACAGTGCCCTGTGCTCCCTATGTATCTGGTTCAGTTTCAGAGATTCCGGGACGCAGTGGCTTTCTAGTTTATGGAAGCTTTGTCCCACTGCACTCTCCTGCCTTTACCATGCCTCATCGGCCACAGCAAAGCAGTTAGAGGAATGCTTCCAGCTCCAACTGGGAGAGAAATGAGGGCCACAATTCTGTGCTGGGGGCCTACTTGGGACTTGATAAGCGCCATGTGCCTGGGGCGCTCGTGTCATGGGCAAGGTTAGTTTTGCTCTCAGTTC
The DNA here is from genome assembly GCF_009764315.1 of Trachypithecus francoisi. Lineage (NCBI taxonomy): Eukaryota > Metazoa > Chordata > Mammalia > Primates > Cercopithecidae > Trachypithecus > Trachypithecus francoisi. Next base: position 39,013,451 of record NW_022681463.1, read on the forward strand.
CTTTTGGGGCCACTGCCTGCTTTCTCCCAGGCCCCTTCCCTTTGGTATCACCCCACCCAGCTCTCAGTAGCAGTTCTCCAGGCCTTTCTTCTCTCTCATTACTTGTGAGTGTTCTCAGTCAACAACAACAGCAGCAGCCAATGCTGACTGGCAGCTTACTATAGGCCAGGAACTGTTCTAAATATTATAGATGTGTTAACTCCTTTAGTCTTCAAAGCAACAATGCCCTAGGTACTTATTTGTTCCCATTTTATAGAAGCAGATTCATATCACATTTTATGCCCAGGGATTTGCACAGCTCTGAGGATATAGCAGAGAACACAGCAAACACATGACTAGAGTTGGATTTATTCCCTTGGGGGCAGTTGTCTAAGGTGACCACCAGGTAATATAATATCCCAGAGACTGTGCATATATAGGTAGGCACTGGCAGTGTGCTCCTCCCCTGAAGAGCTCTGTTTTTATCCATTGTCTTGGGAAGATAGATGTCTTGAACTTAAGAATGAATCTAATGATCCTAATTTTAGGCCCTGAGGGGATGATGGGGAGGTGACTTTGGACTAGGGAATCTTTTATCCCCGCTAAAAGCAGACCATTCAGGTGACTGTCTACCATGGACATGCCTCTCACACGCCATTCTCTCTTCCTTTTTTCTACTTAAGAGAAACAAGGATGCTTTATAGCAGGGACGAGAGAGAGAAAGAGAGAGGAGGAAAATGCTCATGAGTCTATTTTTGCCGAGACTTTTGGCCTATGAGAAAACTTAGGCACTCCTTTCCGTTTCCTAGTTTGTCACGGTTGTGTTTCTGCACATGCGTGTCCCCTGTCTATGCTCCTTCCCTGTGCTCTTCTTGTTCCAGAGAGGAGCCCAGTGCCCTTATGTTACCCTGACCTCTGCAGTTCATATGAAAAGGTTAATGCAAAATGTATTCCCTTTCCCAAAAGTTCTTACATTTCAAATAAGCACTTGGGCTTCAGCATAGGAATGTGGGGGGTGGGGACTTTGTTCAGATGAACTGGAATGTTTTTCTCACTGTCTCTGCCATTTTTTTTAGATTGTTCATGTTTGGCAGAGTCTAGAGATTTTAATGCAGCTGCTATGTGGTTGTGAGTCTTTAGGCTCAGAAATCAGATTAAGAAGGGAGGGGAAGAGAAGGGCATCTGGTAAGCGCAGGACTGGCAGTGATCGGCTGGGGTCAGTGGGGGCTGGGGGCAGAGGCAGCCACCAACGGCCAGTCCCAGAATAGGGAGAGGCAGAGGAGACTTGGAAGGTCTCTAAGTTGCCTGACCTATATAGGCATATTATGAGCCATATTATTGAAACTAACAAGGCAGACAGTGTCCTTTAAATAGCGAACTCATAGTTCACTATGGAGGAAAGTTGCTAAGTTGCTACTCTGGGCAGAAAACTAAGGAAAAATATTATAAATTGAATTGTGTTTCCCCCCATGCCCCCCAAATCGATATATTGAGATCTTAACCTCCCAGTACCTCAGAATATGACCTTATTTTGAAATAGAGTCTTCAGAGAGTGAACCGGGTTAAAATGAGATTAAGAGGGTGGGCCCTAAACCAATCTGACTGCTGTTCTTATAGAAAAAGGAACTATGGACACAGAGACAGACGAGCACAGAGGGAGGGTGATGTGAAGAGACACAGGAGGATGCCAGGTGAAGGTGGGAGTAGAGATTAGAGCGATGCTGCCCTAGTCAAGGAACTTCCGAGCTGCAGAAGCTGAAAGAAGTAAGGAAAGATTCTTTCTCTATAGCAGAGGTCCCCAGCTCCCGGGCCACTGGCTAGTACTGGCTGTGGCCTATTAGGAACTGGGCTGCACAGCGTGAGGTGAGCAGCAGGCGAACGAGTGAGTGAAGCTTTATCTGTTAAGTACAGCCACCTCCCATCACTCACATTGCCGCCTGAGCTCTGCCTCCTGTCAGATCTGCCCTGCCAATAGATTCTCAGGAGCGAGAACCCTATTGCGAACTGTGCATGCGAGGGATCTAGGTTGTGTCCTGCCTATGAGAATCGAATGCCTAATGATCTGTCACTGTCTTTCATCACCCCATCTAGTTGCAGGGAAATAAGCTCAAGGCTCCCACTGATCCTACATTATGGTGAGTTGTATGATTATTTTATTATATATTACAATGTAATAATAGAAATAAAGTACACAATAAATATAATGTGCTTGAATCACCCCACAACCATCCACCCTTTTCCGGCCCATAGAAAAATTGTCTTCCGTGGAACTGGTCCCTGGTGCCAAAAAGGTTGGGGACTGTTACTCTATAGGTTTTAGAGCAAGCTCGGCCAAGCTGACTCCTTGATTTTGAACTTCTGGCCTCCAGAACTGTGAGACAATAGATTCCTCTTGTTCTAAGTCACCCAGATGGTGGCACTTTGTTGCAGCAGTGCCACTTAGCCTAGTGCAGCTAGGAAACCAATATAAGGAAAGAAGGTAATTACATTTGCTAAGACTTCCTAGGTGCCAGGCACCATGAGAAGGGCATTGCATAGTCAGTGCTTCCTTTTATCATCATGACAGCCCTGGGAGGTAAGCATTGTTAGGAGGTTAAGGAACTACTCAGGGCACATAATGAGTACACAGCAGATCCTGAGGTTTTAAATCAAAGCTGGAGTTTCCTGAGCTCCTCTCAGCACATTCCCCACACCGCAGCAATCCATGCCCTGGGTGGTGGTGATGGAATTGATGGTTAACCTGGGAATTTTTCAATGTGGGGCTACCCTGGGAATTTCGTCTGAGACCTTATTTCTTAATCATTACAATGCTCACCAGCCTCTTCTGTGTTCATCTAAAACTGTCATCCTCTGCTCTATGACTCCAGTTTGAAAATTTCTGTTGCATCTCATTCCAGTTTTCCACATCTACCTCCCTCCATCTCTCTGGAGTTAGTGTCTCCTGAATCAGTTCCTAACCTGGCTCAGGCCACATGAATTTCAGGAATTGTTTAGGAAAACAGAATTTGATTTGGGTGTCTCTAATGGCTTTGTCATTCCTTGTACTAACATTAAAACTTCTAAGGGTCCGATTTCAGTTGTAGGAAAGTCTAACCTGGGATGGAATGACTTAGGATCACTAGCCTCATTATTGTCATCAGAAAGAATTGGTTTACTGCATTAAGTCTGGTTATTTTCTGGGAATGGAGGGAGCATAGTAAGTTAAATAGGCATGACCCTCATCTACATACATATTTCCATGACTAGCCTTTACATTACACAAATAATTTAAAGTAGACTAAAGAAAGTATACACAATAAAATAGTGAAGTCTAAACTTGGAAAATAATAGAGCCAAGAGGTAAAGCATATTTGGGTAGATGTCCAGGTAGGAAGGAAATAGAAAATGCACATACGCTAAGTGTATCAGAGGGCTGAGATCCAAACTTTGTTGGAGAGGGTATAGCTGTGGCTGACTGGATGGCAGAAAAGTCCCTGTGATACTGTGCTGACAGAATTATCTAGAAATTAGCTCTCAGGAACTTGGTAGTAATCTGCTTTCCAGGGTGTTGGAGACAGCTGTTCACAAGGAGGTATCTTACCAGAGGAACTCTGCTACAAATCTGCCCGAGGGGGTGTTGGGGGAACTGCTCGCTGCTGGGTGATGTTGCCCACTGTACCTCGTGGGACCTGAGCCCTGGAGAAGCTGCTCCACTGCAGGTGTTGGGCTCTGGGAAGCCAAATGTGCTGTGCTGTGTTGTAGGAGGACCCTGGAGAAGCTGTGAAGCCTGCAGGAGCCTGGAAGGCATGCAGAAAAACCAGGAAACTAAATCCTTTCCTTCTGTGATGCCTCTCCAGAGCCCTCTACTGACAAAGTTTAACATCATGCCAGATGATAAATGAAAAACACTTAAAGGGCCCCAGCTTCATCCATGTCCCTGCAAAGGACATGATCTTGTTCCTTTTTGTGGCTGCATAGTATTCCATGGTGTATATGTGGCACATTTTCTTTATCCTGTCTGTCATTGATGGACATTTGGGTCGATTCCATCAGAAAGAAGTATTGGTAAGCTTTCTTCCATTGAACAATTCTCCATATTAAAATAAAATGTTTTGTGAAAATTTGCTTTAAAAATTTTAGAATATACCCTTTCTGTAGAGACCATGATTGAGTTTGCATTATAAAATGGAGATGTGTCAGTAACTAGCTAGTGGTTAAGAGCACTGTCTCTGAAGCTAGTCTGCTTGGGTTCAAATCCTGGTTCTGTCCCTTATTCTGTGTGCCCTCAGCTGAGTCACACAGGCTTCCCATCTGCAAAATGGGAATAAGGGCATTCACTTGATGGAGTAGTCATAAAGATGTATAGGTCTCAGAAGGTACCTAACACATCATCAGCACTATTCAGATAAAAACCAGTGCTTCCAGATTAATGAGAGAAGCTGAAGAGTCATATCTGTTTCTGCCAGTGTGTTTGCTTGAAGAATTAACTGCTGACTTATTTTTCCCTGGCTCCCCTAGTAAACTGCCTTGAACACAGTATGCGGAGCCTGAACTTTAAACTCAGAGTTCCTGGTGATTTGGAGTCTCTAGCAGAATAAAGAAAATGAAGTGAGTGAACAGATAGGCAGAAAGGAAGATGGAAATGCAGAGAGCAACAGGGTATCTACTGTGGTTTAGTGCCTGAAGCAGAGTGGAAAGTGAGAAAGGTCCCGTGATCAAGGATGGGAAGCAAGAGCAGAAGCAGAGAGGAAAGTGGGAATCAGAGACAGGTAAGGCTTGACCCCTGCCCACTCCTCCTCTGTCCTCTTTGTGGATAACACACATTGCATACCCCAGCTGGGCACCAGCTGATATGGTTTGGATTTGTGTCCCCACCCAAATCTCATCTTGGAGCTCCCATAATTCCCACATGTTGTGAGAGGCGCTGGGTGAGAGATAATTGAATTATGGGGGTGTGTCTTTCTTTTGCTGTTGTTGTGATACAAATAAGTCTCATGAGATCTGATGGTATTGTAAGGAGGAGTTACCCTGCACAAGCTCTCTTTGCCTGCCACCATCCACTTAAGATGTGACTTGCTCCTCCTTGCCTTCTGCCATGATTGTGAGGCCTCCTGAGTCACGTGGAACTGTGAGTCCAATTAAACCTCTTTCTTTTGTAAATTGCCCAGTCTTGGATATGTCTTTATTAGTAGCATGAAAATGGACTAATACACCAGTCTACCACAGCAACATTTTGCCAAAGATTCAATTGGCTTCTGATATGGTTTGGCTGTGTCCCCACCCAAATTTCATCTTGTAGTTCCCACAAATCACATGTGTTGTGAGAGGGACCACTGGGAAGTAATTTAATCATGGGAGCAGTTACCCTCATGCTCTTCTCTTGATAGTGAGTTCTCACAAGATCCGATGGTTTTATAAGGGGCTTTTTGCCCTTTTGCTCAGCACTTCTCCTTGCTGCTGCCATGTGAAGAAGGATGTGTTTGCTTCACCTTCCACCACAATTGTAAGTTTCCTGAGGCCTCCCCACCCCTATGGAACTGTGAGGCAATTAAATCTCCTTCCTTTGTAAATTACCCGGGTATGTCTTTATTAGCAGCATGAGAACAGACTAATACAGCTTCGCAGGCTTGCTTTCTCACTTTTTTATTCTGCCAGAAGACTCTAAGGGGGAGAAAGCCATCTGGATGCATTTACCAAAATAAGTTTACTTTTATTTTGAAGCAGAAATCTCAGTCAAAGGAGCAAAAGACCAGGGCCAGTTTCCAAGGTCTAGGAAGCTACAGGGACCTGGACTTTGTGGCCTTTTGTGGGAATGGTTGGCAGAAATGACTTCTCTAGGACAAAGCTCCTGGGTGGAGTCCGAGAACTTGCTCTAAGCAGACTCCAGGAAGAGCACAATCAGAGAAAGTCCTGGAACCAGCCCACCAGCTAAACTGCTGGTCTGGGAGAAGTCAGTAGTAGTGCTGACTTCATCAGGGATCTAGCGAAACAATGCTTAGGCCTTAAGGCATAAGAATGGAGCATTCCTATTTTATTTTTTTCCTCTATCAAATATATTCTTTAAATAATATTTTTATTGCAATAAAATATACATAAGATAAATTTTGTATTTTAACCCTTTTTAGAGTACACTTCAGTGGCATTATATATATTCATATTGTTGCATAACTATCACCAGAACTTTTTCTTCTTCCCAACCTTTCTTTCCTTCCCAACCTGAAACTCTGCATCCATTAAACCCTCACTCCCTATTCCCCTCTCCTCCCATTCCCTGGCAACCATCACTGTGATTTCTGTTTCAGTGGATTTTACTACTCTAGGAACCTCAGTGATATTGTTTGGATGTTTGTACCCTCCAAATTTCTTACTGAAATGTGCTGTTGGAGGTGGGCCTAGGGGGAGGCATTTGGGTCGTAGGGGCCGACCCTTCATGAATGGCTTTGTGCTGTTCTTGCAATAATAAGCGAGTTCTCACTTTATTAGTTCATATGAGAGCTGGTTGTTTGAAAGACACCTGGCACCTCTCGCCAGGTTCTTGCTTTCTCTCTCACTGTGTGACATGCTGGCTCTTCTTTGCCTGTTGTGATTGGAAGCTTTCTGAGGCCTCACCTGAATGGATATGGGGCTATGCTTCTTGTACAGCCTGCAAAATTGAGAGGTGACATGCTAGCAGCCCTCGCTCGCGGGGCCTCCTCGGGCCTTGGTGTCCACTCTGGCGGTGCTTGAGTAGCCCTTCAGCCCGCCATGACACTGTGGTAGCCCCACTCTGAGCTGGCCGAGGCAGGTGCAGAGGGACAGGCGCGGGCGGGAACCGTGGCTGTGCGCCGCACTTGCGGACCAGCGCGAGTTCCGGGTGGGCGTGGGTTTGGCGGGCCAGCACTCGGAGCGGCTCGCCGGCCCGGGGCAGTGAGGGGCTTAGCACCCGGGCCAGCAGCTTCAGAGTGTGCGCGGGGTCTCCCAGCAGTGCCGGCCTCCCAGCGATGCGCTGGAATTCTTGCGGGGCCTCAGCTGCCTCCCAGCCGGGCAGGGCTCGGGACCTGCAGCCCGCCATGCCGCAGCCCACACCCCCTGCAAGCCTCCCCCGCAAGCCGTGGGCTCCTGTGCGGCCTGAGCCTCCCTGACGAGCGCCGCCCCCTGCACCGCGGCGCCCGGTACTATCAACCGCTCAAGGGCTGAGGAGTGCGGGCGCATGGCACTGTACTGGCCGGCAAGTCAGCCTGCCGCCCAGCTGCCAGATCCACTAGGTGAAGCCAGCTGGGCTCCTGAGTCTAGTGGGGACTTGGAGAACCTTTATGCCTAGCTAAGGGATTGTAAATACACCAATCAGCACTCTGTGTCTAGCTCAGGGATTGTAAACGCACCAATCAGCACTCTGTCAAAATGGACCAGTCAGCTCTCTGTAAAACGGACCAATCAGCAGGATGTGGGTGGGGCCAGATAAGGGAATAAAAGCGGGCTGCCTGAAGAGTCAGTGGCAGCGTGTTTGGGTGTGCTTCAAGACTGTGGCGGGTTTGTTGTTTTGCTCTTTACAATAGAGCTTGTTGCTGTTCATTCTTTGGGTTCATGTGGCTTTTGAGCTATAACACTGTAACACTCACGCAAAGGTCTGTAGCTTCACTCATGAAGCCAGCAAGATCACGAACCCACCACAAGAAACTGCTGGCAAATCTGAACACCTGAAGGAACAGATTCCAGACACACCATCTTTAAGAGCTGTAACACTCACTGTGAGGGTTTGCAGCTTTATTCTTCAAGTCAGTGAGACTAAGAACTCACCAATTCTGAACCCAGAATCATGAGCCAAATAAACTTTTTTTATATATAAATTACCCAATCTCAGGTGTTCCTTTATAGCAATGCAAATGGACTAACACACTAATATAAGCGGACTCATGCAGCATTTGCCCTTTTGTGACTGGTTTAATTCTTTTAGCACAATGATGTAGCATGTGTTAGAATTTTCTTCTTTGAAAGCAGAATAATATTCTTTTGCATGTATATATGCCACATTTTGTCCATCCACTCCTCTGGTGATGGACATTTGGGTTTTTTCCACCTTTTGGCTATTGTGAATAGTCCTTTTCACATGGGTGTATGGTTATGTGTTGAGTCCATGCTTTCACTTCTTTTGGGTGCTGGATTCTATTGTAATTCTAAGTTTAATTTGTGGAACCACCATAGTGTTTCTAAACACGATTTTAAATAAACCTTTTTTTAATGGAAAATTTAAAAGACTACAAATAGTAAAAATAATAAAATGAATTCTGTGCACAACATCAGGTTTCAATAGTTTAGGATAATTATTTGATGTGTAAGGTGGATCAGTTTATTCAACAAGTATTTATTGAGCAGTTAAGTACTGAATGATGCATTCGACATGATTCCTATCAGCTGAGGTGATGCTGGGTGGTGATGATGAAAATCTGCAGCTCCAATGTCCTGTCGTGGCAGCATGGCTGATTGATGGTGCCAGCTGGCTTTCTGGGCTTGCTATCATGATTATGCTGAATACATACTTTCAGTGGGCTGTTATCAGCCAGTAACTGAGTATGTTGCTGGCCTATTCCTGTGAGCTGCAGTACTCCTCTAACAGTGACTTTAGCTCAGTGACTTTTCATTGGCCTGGCTGGATCTTTCTTAGAACTGCTCTGTGATCTGAGAGTGTACTCAATTTTTCTTTCTTCCCACTTTCCTTTCAAAGGAGTCAGACCTGCCTCAATTTCCAGTCTCTTCTCACCTTCTCCAGCTTAATCCTTGATCCCATAACTCTTCAAGGTGTTTCACCTAGTAAATCTCCTGCACATCTAATCCTGTCTGCTTCTTGAAGAACCTGAACTAACGCACCTGGGCTTGGGGATTTGAATAAGACTACCTTGAACATTTTATTGCAGACACAGTGGAAAACCTAACTCCATCATCAAGATTTCCGCAAGTTCTGGATCGCTGATGTCTTCGTTCTGGCTCCAAATTATAAGCCCCTGAACTCCCACATTCAGTTCTGTCTCATTTCACACAGCCTCTCTCTTCCCTCTCATTCATCTACACTCCTGCATGGAATTCAGCCCTCTTTCCTTGATTTCGTCCCACATAAGTTACCACAAGCCCTTTGTGTGTGTATCAGGCTTTACTTAAGTTTTGCATCCTTTTTGCATGTTAGAAATGAAGACAGTTTGAACTTAAATATGACTCATTCTTGTTTTCGGTGTCCTTCCTTCATCCCCTGCCACTAGAAATTTCCCACTGCATTGCCCATCTGTGAGCTGAAATCTTTTTTTATGTTGTTTGACTACTTTTCCCCATTCAGCCAACTTACTTTTCACTGCTTAAGCCACCCTCTAAATACATGTGTACATTTCATACCGAGAAATTAGCTTTCTCTTAGTTTCTCTTTCCAGGCAGTCTTTGGAACTTTCCTGCCAAAATTTATCAAGGTGTTTCCTAACCAATAACAATTTCCTAAGTGGTCTCCTGAATGCAATTAAAATAGGTGTTTTTCAGCTGCACTACACGTAAACATAGATAAAGACCAAGGTGAAGTAGATGCTGTGATAGAAATGTCTAGTGGGTAGCATGAAGGAGAGGATATTCAATTTGAAATGGAGGTGGGTGAGGTGGGCTATGCCATAAGCAGGGAGCCCAGCTGGAACCCCATTTGTTGCAGTTGACTAGAGGGAGGCAGCAGGGGCTGGAGAGGAGTGGAAGTGGAGGTACTGAGGAAGCGCCAATGTTAAAAAAAAAAAAAAGAAAAGAAAAAAACTATTATTGTCAAAGAGCTAAGTCTTATGTAGCATTTATTATGTACCTTTCTAAGTGCTTTCCATGTAACTCAGTGTGTCCTTGTAACAGAACATATTACTGTGCCCACTTTACAAAGAAGCAGAGTGAGGCACAGAGTGTACAATTAAGCAACTTGTCAAATTTATAGAGCTGATAAGTGGTGGAGTTGGCATTTGGACTTAGGCTGGCTCTAGACCCTGCTGATCTTCCCCACTCCTCTCCCTTTAGCTCTAAGACCATGGGGCAGGCCTGGTAATTGTTTGAATGTGGGTGTCAGAGAAAAGGAATGGTCAGAGTTCATTATCTTAGAAGTTGGCACACTAACCTTTTCACTTGACCTCAAATGCAGGAATGGAAGCATCATTACTAATGCGTACTTCAATGTAAAATATAGCAGTGAATATTTATAGCAAGCCAATACCATTTATGTAAGCAGATGCAGTGAATGATGTGAGTGTTATTTATCTTTTGTAATACCATGTACAGAAAAATGATGGGTATTTCTGAATTTAAGTGTCATACATCTTTTGATGTCCCCATTCCTTACAGCTCATAACTCAACGTTTTCCTGAGTTGTAATAAAATGTCGTCACTATAAAATGTCATCCTTCACCTGCAATTATAACAGAATAAGAATATGTGAGTGAAAAAGCACATTTTTATTCTTTTCCAGTTCTCATCTCTATGAGCTTGGAATAAAATAAAAAGAAGAGATGGTTGAAATATGAGCCTATGGATTGATTTCTGTGTCCCCTTTCTAAAGCAAGCCAGAAGGTGTTCATATTAAGGTAGATTTTCTTTATAAAAATGTACAGTTTCTTCAAAGATTGTAAGTCATTGACATACAATTGCATACACATGTAAAGTTAGCTTAAAAGTAAAAAGACTTTCAATTTATAAATTTCCTGTGCTATTCCTTTAAAACCTTATTTATTCTTCCTGAAAGCACTCAGTAAAACATGATTGCAATAAAAAATGAATGTCCTAAATGCAAGATGGAATCAGGGCAACAGCTATTGGTCTGGCATGAGCAAAATATTGACTAAATGCATAGCATAAGCTATTTGTATTCTTTATTCACAATCACTTAAGTCTAAGTGTTTAGAAACTAAAGGTAATTTTTGATTTATGTATACAACCTTCTGAGGGAAGAGTTTCTGAGCATTTGAAAAGATACATTTATAGGACTGAGTACATTCTGGGGAAGTCCCATGCTGGTGTGCAAGTGTCTCTGTAGTTTTTATCCTTATTATTTCCATCCTGTTTCATTCTCAGACCATGGGCTATGGATGTTACTATTCAGTGACTGAGGCCCCAAACTATCATCCCGACCCTGTTCAGTGGGCTTGACAGTGGGATACAGAGCACACACCAAAGGCAGGGAAGCCAAGACACGCAGCCGGCTCATGTGGTGAGTGGGCTCCCTGCACTGGCTTCTCCATCTTGGAGTCATGCTTAGGACATCATAAGGGAAACCAGTAGTCCCTTGCACCTGCTGTGAAGGTTTCGTTGACTTCTTTCTCCAGTCTGTCAGTTTGGCTCTGAGCTTGGTGAATTATGACTCAGCGATGGTTGGTTCCCTGTGTGGGAAGCAGGCGATGCTTCGGTTTGCTAGCAGGTGCTTATTCCTGAAGCCGTTGCCTCCTGCAGCTTCTGAGCCTCTTCTGCCATGTCATTCATTGCAGTGGGGGTGAGGAGGCAGTAAACACGTCTATGCACTACCAGAGAAAACCAGTACATAGAGACTCTGCCACTCATGTCTACTAAGTTCTCTATTGCAGCTTGTTGGGCAATCTTTATGAACATTTTCAGTAAAGCACTCTGGATGCTTTTATAGGAAAGAGCCCTGCAGGCCATTATCCAACCATTATTATCACCATTACCATCACCATCATCAACATTGTCATCAGCATAATCTTCACTGTAGAAATTAAACATTCATTAAATAGTTAATTCTGGATGATTTTCTGTTTGATACTGAATCAAAAATTAAACAGTCTAGGTTCTTTCTGTCAAGGATTATGACTGAAGACAGACACACTCATATGGGCATACATTTATAGGTATTACAGAAACAGAAAACCAACCTGATATCAGCTAGCATGAGTAGCTCATTTAAAAGTGGATTCATGATTGGATTATCAGAAAGAAAACTTTTAGGAATCTCAAGGAAAAGCAGGTAACTTGTCTCTAGCTAGTTAGTATTTTAGGGATACAGGACAGTAGTAGTGTCTATCTTTGCTAAGTCTTGGTGATTAAGAAGAGTGTGGGTGGGTGTAGAACAGGAGTTTCTATGTGTGCAGCTTTAGAGGGAGGATGAAGGAGCTGATGATTGAGTTTTGGCCAGCTATACTTGAGATGGGTAGAAGGAGTAGCACCTTGGAAAGGATTCAGGTTAAAGAGTCAGGCCAGGATCTGAGTAACAGCCCCATTACCAGCTGTGAGATCTGAGGCAAATCATGCAATCAGAATTTTTTCACTTCTTTGTATTCATCTGTAAAATAGGAATAGTAACATCTTTGCCTGATGTATTGGAGATCCCTAGTGTGTACCACAAAGAGTAATTATTATCTTGGTACATAAGAAGGTACAAGACTAATAACAACATCTGAAGGACCCACATCAAAACTGTTGGTGGCTTGGCAATGAGATATTATCTCACACTACTCAGAGTGCCTATTAATCAAAAGTCAAAAAACAACAGATGTAGTTTAGGCTTCGAAGAGAAGGGAATGCTTATACATTGTTGGTGGGAATGTGAATTAGTTCCGCCACTGTGGAAGGCAGCTTAGAGATTTCTCAAAGAACTTAATATAGAACTACCATGGGACCCAGCAATCTCATTCCCGGATATGTACCCAAAGGAAAGTAAATTCTTCCACCAAGAAGACACATGCACTCCTTTGTTCATCACAGCACTATTCACAATAAAACGACATGGAATCAATGGTGCCTATCAATGGTGGACTGGATAAAATGTGGTACAGATACACCATAGAATACTATTCAGCCATAAAAAGAGTGAGATCATGTCTTTTTCAGCAACATGGAGGCAGCTGGAGGCCATAATCCTAAGTGAATTAACACAGGAACAGAAAACCAAATACTGTATGTTCTCACCTAAAAGTGGGAGCTAAACATTGGTATTCATGGACATAAAAATGGTAACAATTGACTGGGCGCGGTGGCTCACGCCTGCAATCCCAGCACTTTGGGAGACCAAGGCGGGCGGATCACAAGGTCAGGAGATCAAGACCATCCTGGCTAACATGGTGAAACCTCATCTCTACTAAAAATACAAAAAATTAGCCAGGAGTAGTGGTGGGTGCCTGTAGTCCCAGCTGCTTGTGAGGCTGAGGCAGGAGAATGGCATGAACCCAGGAGGCGGAGCTTGCAGTGAGCCGAGACCACGCCACTGCACTCCAGCCTGGCCGACAGAGCAAGACTCCGTCTCAAAAAAAAAAAAAAAAAAGGCAACAATAGACACTGGGGACTCCAGAAGAGGGGAAGAGACAAAGGGACAAGGTTTCAAAACTACCTATTGAGTACTATATTTGCTATTTGGATGATGAAATCATAGAAATCCAAAACTCAGCATCATGCAATATACCCCCATAACAACTTCCACATGTAGCCCCTGAATCTAAAAAAAGAGGAAAGGCCAGGTGCGGTGGCTCAAGCCTGTAATCCCAGCACTTTGGGAGGCCGAGACGGGCGGATCACGAGGTCAAGAGATCGAGACCATCCTGGCTAATACGGTGAAACCCCGTCTCTACTAAAAATACAAAAACTAGCCGGGCGAGGTGGCGGGCGCCTGTAGTCCCAGCTACTCGGGAGGCTGAGGCAGGAGAATGGCGGAAACCCGGGAGGCGGAGCTTGCAGTGAGCTGAGATCTGGCCACTGCACTCCAGTCCGGGTGACAGAGCGAGACTCCACCTCAAAAAAAAAAAAAAAAAAAAAAAAAGAGGAAAAAAATTATTGGTAGCTTGGATTCTTCATGAGTATGCATGTCCTGAAGGTGGTGTGGCCCCAGGTTAAAATCTAGGCTTTGTGCTACAAGTAGATCTGCAATCTAAAGATGGTAAATTAAAAAACTTCAAAACTCTGTATTAAAATGAATTAATATGGATTGTTTCTGCCATAGGCACAGACCTCTATGTCCCACTGGCCTTTGAACAGTGGCTGTGGAGGCAGCAGGACAGGGATCTTTGCAGATGTAGGTAACCTTAAAGTGCTCCACACTGTATCTCTGCATATTGTCTGCCAGTGCTGAACCACAGCTTCCCTTTTATAAGTTTCCAGCTGGTTCCACAGTAGCTGAAGGCTGCCCAAGCTGCTGGAGAGAGGCTCTGGGATCCAGAGGACTTTGCACCAGAGGAGTGAGCTGAGGCTTGTTCCTACCCAACAGCATTCAGCTGGCACAATGCCATGAGGATGTAGCTTCAGAGCAGCCACCAGGTGCCTTGTGAGGAATGTGTGCAGAACAGACGAAAGTTGCACAGTTTCTGACTTAGAAAACCCTTAGGCTAAAGGTTCTCAAACTTTTCCACCCCAAGATCCTCTGTCCTTCCTTTCTCTTCTCACCCCTTGCACAAGGAGGCAGTGAGGAGGAGTAGGCATGGGGTCATTAGGAGACCCAAATTCTAATCCTGGCTCTGTCCTGTGTCATCTTTGGGTCCGCACTACTCCTTCAAAGCTTATGATCCCACCAGTAAATGAAGAAGGCAGACAGAGCTTCCTCTACATTTTAATGCCTGGGACATGAACTCTAGGGGTAGGTAGAACTATGGCCCTATGTGGCTCTGCACACAAAGGCCATGGCACCCCATGGTGGCCCACATGCTTGGGTGCATGTCCTCAGGTCTGCACTGTTTTGTTCCTCTGTTCTCCTGAGAGCCCCTGTGGCTTTCCATTTTCCACCCACCTTCTATGTAGAGCAGAGGGTGCAGAGAGAGCTCTCGCTCAGGAAGGAAGTGAGAGGAATCAGAGTCTGCAGCAGGAATTGGAAACCCTGGGTCGCTTTGGGAGGGTGGGGATGGTGAGGCACCAGAAAGTTTTACATTCATTTCTATTTGCCTGATGGAAATGAAAACCAGTTCGCTAGGAGCCAGAGGCCATCCAATAAACATTGTTTCTGGGACAGGAATTGGGGTGCTTTACTTCCAGAAAATTCCACTACTCTGCTTTGGGACTTTTGCATGAAATCTTTCAACACAGCATGGTTGGCTCAAAGCTTGGCATGGTTCCTTAGCCAGTGGCCTTCCTGTAGGGCTGGTCAGGCTGCCAAAAATGGCTCATTGTGTTTTGGGACAGTGGGGCTTAGTGGAACCTATGATCTCATTCTCACACTTTCCTCTTCACAGTCCACATTGGAACAATAAATCTCATACCCAAGATGGGGATAAAGAGGCTGAAATGAGAGCTGGGTCAACACATGGAAAATGAAGTAATGGAGTAGAATTGTCATAAGAAAAAACTGCATCAATGTAGCACCTTTGTTATCTGGATATCCCAGATGAAACCTCCAGAAGGACTTGATTTCTTGCATAAGATACATCTAAGGCAATGAGATTATGTGGTCCATCATATACTCTGCCTGGCACCTAGTGATATATGTTCAATGGAGGTAAAAATGCAGAATATGCGCAGTAAGTTTTTTTTATGGTTTCTTAGAAAGAACTGCCATCCTTAGCACTTGGCATGTGAAGCAGCAGATGGAGTCACAACATTCCCATGGGAGTAAGGGCATGTGCAGAGATTTCTTTCTTACTCCAGTGCATTTATTACTGAGACATAGGAAGGATTATGGAATGTGATGCCTTTGCTCATCACTACTCAAGACTCAATTCAGCCAAAATTGCTCCTGTTCGAGAAGTGAACTTAGACAGTTCCTTTAATGAGGCAAGAAAGAGAAATTCCAATTTTCTGCCTGAGCCTAATGCAGCCTGTCGCAAGGGCTGAGGGTCCGGATGTTGAGCTGGGCACTGACTTGGATTTGGGAGGAGCAGTGTCAGCAGATCTGGAGGCTCAGCCCTAGATTGGAAACAGATGCCATGAAAGCAGAACGGAATCCACTCTGAACAAGCCCTTGGCTGCTGCCACAGCTCACATGGTCACCATCTGCTACAGTAATGTCCCCACCATGACACACTCCCTGCTTCTTCTGATAACCTTCCCATGTGAGTAGTGCTGCCTGACTTGGGAGGTTGTAAGTTATAAATAATGGCTTTAGTTCCTCAGCTTAAGCCGAGAGCAGAATTCTCTAGGACTGGTCCTAGCAAAGAGAGAAGTAGGTTGTTGCATTCATCTGCCTGTATCTTCTTCTCTCTAATGTCAATTCTCTCTTCTCAATCATTCTCCCCTCCCCAGGCATCTGGTGCACTCTTACCTCACCAGTTGCATCTGTGACCAGGTTGAAGCAATGAACTTCTAACTCCCAATGCAGTGGAATTTACAGTTTGAAGAAAGCCACAGGAAGAAAGCAATGCTTATCCCAGACGAATTGATTTTTAAAGGCTGGCTTAGCAGGTGCTCAGCATTGCCAGCTCCTGGGATAGTGAAATCCTTTTGATCAAGGTGGCCTCTAGAGTGCCTTTGCTTCAAACCAGACCATCTGTGTCATTTACTATGCATTTGTGACACTGACACAAATTAATTTATAATCCTGCCCTCAGAGTAGTAGCACTCAAGAACTGGTGCTGTTGGCACATTGTAGGCTGCATGGGGGACAATTTCGTCAGGCATTTTGGTATAATTTAGCTGGGTCTCTAATTTTAACATAAGGTTCAGAATTTTAACATAAGGTTCAGACCGTGTACTAACTGTAGGGTATTGGGTGTCTTAGTTCAAGCTGCTATAATGGAATACCATAGTCCGGGAGGTTTAAACAGCAGACATATATTTCTCACAGTTCTAGAGTCTGGGAAGTCCAAGATCAAGGTGTTGGCTGATTTGGTTTCTGGTTAGGGCTCTTTTCCTGGACTGCAGATGGCTGATATCTTCCTGTGTCTTCATATAGCAGAGAGGAAGAGGGAGATAAGGGGAGAGGGGGCTGAGAGAGGGAGACAGAGAGAGAGAGAGAGAGAGAGAGAGAGAGAGAGAGAGAGATTGAGAAGAGAGAAGGAGTGAGAAAGCATGAAAGTGCTCTAGTCTCTTTATATAAGGGCATTAATCTTACACAAGGGCCAACCTCCCCCCATTACCTCTTCTAAATTTAATTATCTTCCAAACGTTCTACCTTGAAATACCATCATACTGGGGCTTAGGAATTCAACACATAAATTCTTGGGGCGGGTGGGGGGGACAAAATCATTCATCCCATAAAATTGAACAAATCACTTAATTTCTCTGGACCTCTACTTTGTCATCTGTAAAATGCAGATTATGCTAGGATCTACTTACAGGGTGGTTTTAAGGATTGAATGAGATGGTATATGCACAATGCTTAGAACTTGGTAATGGCTCAGTCACTGGTAGGTCTTCTCTTTCCCCTTTCTTCTTAGCAAGGGTTTTTAGTACTATGGCATGTCCGCTCTAGTGTGTTAGAATCATGAAAACATAGAGCTAAAAGGAATTCTACAAATGATTTCATCTAATTCTTTTACTTTTCATATAATAAACAGAGGATGAAAATGTGCAAAAAAAAAAAAAAAAGTTTCCCAGTGCTTTAGTGGCTGAACAGAGTCAAGAGTCTTAGTGTTCTGAAGTCAAGTCTATTGTTCTTTCAACAATCTCATTGTGTCTCAAGTACTAATTGTTATTTTAGTTACAAATCTGCCATTCCAGACTTTTCCTTTGGCAAGAAATTTGTGCTTAGGAAGTCAACTTAATAATATTTTTTTTTTCTTAATTAAAACTAGAATGTCTAAAGATTTGAGGATGAGACCATCAAATGAATGACATTTGCATCAAAAACAGACCAAATATATTCTTCTCTGGGGGAAAAATAACACTAACTTTTATAGGCAAAGGTGACTTGAATAAAAATATCACCTGGCCCTTGAGATCAGATATCAGGAAGTGTATTAGTCCATTCTCACACTACTATAAAGAACTACCCGAGACTGGGTAATTTATAAAGAAAAGAGGTTTAATTGACTCACGGTTCCATAGGCTGTACAGGAGGCATGACTGGGGAGGACTCAGGAAACTTACAATCATGGCAGAAGGTGAAGAGGAAGCAAGCACATCTTCGCATGGCAATAGGAGAGAGAGAGAGAGTGAAGGGGGAAGTGCCACACACTTTTAAAGCATTAGATCTTGTGAGAACTCACTCACTGTCACAAGAATAGCAAGGGGGAATATGATACAATCACCTCCCACCAGGTTCCTCCTCTAACACTGGGAATACAATTCAACATGAGATTTCGGTGGGGACACAGAGCCAAACCATATCAGGATGATTCATCTTAGAAATAAGGTATTTTCAGCTACTCAGGAGGCTGAGGCAGGAGAATGGCGTAAACCTGGGAGGTGGAGCTTGCAGTGAGCTGAGATCCAGCCACTGCACTCCAGCCCGGGCGACAGAGCGAGACTCCGTCTCAAAAAAAAAAAAAAAAAAAAAAAAAAAAAAAGAGAAATAAGGTATTTCACATGCAATTAACAGACAACTCAAGAACATTGTTTAAACCTATTAATATTATTAAGAATGAGAAAAATGGTACATTCAGGAATGGGTGCAGAAGTAAAGGACAGATAAGTGTAGGATGAAGGAAAACAAGAGACAGAAAGGTCAAAGTTGGCCTTGTCCATTCAAGCTCTCTCCCAGGAGGGGAAAGACCCACATCTTCAATAGCTTGATGCATTGACCCCTAGAGACAGGTATGTTCCTGTTGTAGAAATGAATAGACTGAACGTCGTGTAATCCCAATCTTGCAACTAAAAATATTGCCAGGCTTACAAAGTGGACTTCTTTTCTCATATGTATTTCCACATTGTACTCATAACCAGAGAGACTGGGCTGGCTATAGAAACACACGAGGATCTTGGATACTTGCATAGATTGATGTAGATGAATATGTTGGCTTTCTTGTTTACTCCTCAATCTCTGTTGACTTTTCCCAAGAGATGAATCCACTCATGGATGCTGACCATATCAAATACCAGAGCCTACAGAAGGAAGGACTTAGCCTTGTCTGAGGGAGAATAAGCCTGGAAGCCCTCCTGGTGACACTTCTAACTTAACCACACCTTCTTTTAAACTCCTTTAGATCTAATCAGGGCAATTATTTATATATGGAGTATTGAACTACATTTCCTTCAGCTATGTCAATGCTTAATTTCGACCTATTTTTCTTATCTAGGCTTTTGCTCTGCCTTCTCCTCCCAATTCCTGTTTTTCATTTCAAAGGCTACTTATGAGTCTACTCATTGTTGAAACAATCTTAGAAAGTGAAATGTGACTTCTTACCCACTGACCACACTTAACGTATGCTACAGTCTTGTCTCAGATGAAATGCTTTATTACCCTATTTTCTAAGAAATGAATCATTTTTGGGTGTGTTTCCAAGAAACAATCAATTTAATAATAAGTATATGTGTCTTTATGTAATATATAATATAAAAATATTTGTCTTAACAATAATATTTGACTTTATGATCATGCCTTAAGCAGGGAAGAATGTGACACAGGATCTCCCACCAGACTAAGGGAAAGAATAAAAAGCACAAGACTGCCAATGACAAAGGTGCCTGCTGTAACAATAAAACAACAATAATAGTATCTCTCCATATATGTATATCACTTCACATCTGTTATGTACAGGCTCTTTTACATCATCTGCAGTGTTTTCAGAAGCACAACTGCCCAATGCAATGCTGTAGTGAAAAACAGTGTAGGAAGCCCAGTCTCCATGGTGGGCACCGTAGAATGAAGGTGCATATCAGTCAAGGTAGATTCACTAGAGACAGCTATGTTCCTGTTGTAGAGATGAATGGACTGAAAGTCATGTAATCCTAATCCTGCAACTAACAATGTTGCCAGGATCACAAAATGGACTTCTGCTCTCAGTATGTATTTCCATGTTGAACTCATAACTGGAGAGACTGGACTGGCCATGGGAGAAACACATGAGGGTCCTGGATACTTACATGGATTGATGTAGATGAATATGTATAGATGAATATGTATATTCATATAAATATGTATATGTATATTCATATAAATAAGTATATGAATATGAATATCATATTAGGCTCTTCTTGCATTGCTATTAAAAACACTTGCAACTAGGTAATTTATATTGAAAGGATGTTTAACTGGCTCACAGTTCTGCAGACTGTACAGGAGCATGGCGCTGGTGTCTGCTCAGCTTCTGGGGAGGACTCAGGAAGGTTACAGTCATGGCAGAAAGTGAAATGGAAGCAGCATCTCACATGGTGAAAGCAGGAGCAAGAGAGAGTGGGGGGAAGGTGTCATACTTTTAAATAACAAGATCTTGTGAGAACCAACTCACTGTCCTGAGGATAGCACCAAGCCATGAGGGATTTGCCCCCATGACCCAAAAACCTCCCACCAGGCTCCAGCTCCAACACAGGGGATTATATTTCAACATGAGATTTGGTGGGGACACGCATCCAAACCATATCACTGCTATAACACAAAATTTGAATAAAGAATGTATAATGGCTTAAACATAATAGAATTTTATTTATTGCTTGTGGAACATCCTAAAGAGTGTTTTTGGTTTTTTGTTGTTTGTTTGTGTTTTAGATTAGAGCTTTCTAGTGACAATTTAGGGACCTAGGCTCTTTCTGTCTTGTGGCTCTGCCATCTTTGCCTTGTGGCTTCCAAAGTGGTTATGTATGTTGCATCAGGCTGGCAGATGGGAAAAAAGCAAGAATTACTATGCATGGAAGTTTCATGGGCCAGACCTGAGAGTGGTGCACACTCCTCACAATCCATCTGTTGGAATTCAGTCTCATGGCCATACCTCACCACGAGAGAGCTGAAAATTGAGGTCTAGCTGTGTGTCCAGGAAAGAAGAGAGAAGGCTACCAGTCTTTGCCACTTAAAAGGAGGCTGAAAAATACTGAAAAGCATAATTAAATTGGCAGTACCAGGGCATCCTGCCAAAAGGAACATGTTATTTTGCTTATAGCATCAGTGGAGAGGCCTGGAAGTTCTGACTGGTATACTTTTTGGAGAAAAGTAGGAAGCAGGTTTCTGTAGGAGAGATGTGAAGTTTAGGGCAGAAAATAAAAATTCAGCCCCATTTACATTTCTAGAATCCTCCTCTCAACTATAAATGAATGAGGCTCTTAATTGACATTTAGTTCATGATATTTCTGCGTCTGACCCAGCTTCCAGCAGGGCATGGGGAATTATCTTATTAAAGAACTTTGCCATGGGCTGCGGAGAGAAGTGGAAGGCCATTGTGTCCTGGGATTTTATTTTTTGATCTGATGTTCACTTGGCCTTCAGGATCAGAGGCAGTGGGCTCACCAGGCAGCAGGGTTCTAACAGGGTACAGAGGAATGAAATTGGTCACTGGAGCAAGAGAACACATTGCTTTTTCTTTTTTCCCCAAATCTCTGTTCTTTCCCTCATTTCCCTTCACTGAACATGACTTTTTTCTCTGGGAAAATATTTGGGCAGATCCCTTACCTCATGGCTTCCCCCAGCATCCTCCAAATTATGCAAAATGTCATCTGCAGATATTTTGTATGGAAGTTCAAGGACAAGAGTCACAGGGCCAGGCCCCAGGCACAACTGCAAAGGAGGTGATATGATTTGGGCACCTTTGCCTTTTCCTTCAATATGTGTCTTCCCAGACAGATATCTCTCCTGAGTTTATTTCTAGTGTTCTTGGTTGGAAAAATACCTGAGTAAGTGAATTTTTTATAAAATCTTAGCTGTTGTGTGGGAGTAGCAGTGAGTATTAGCATTATATCAGGCAGCTCTCACACATGTTCAGAACAGGTCCCCATTGACAGAATTTCTGGCTCTGTGGCAACTGTTGGGGGTTATATCCTGGGCAAAAATATTTTCATTGTTCTCAAAAACCTATAGACAGCTACATAATTCTTGAGATCCATCTTCTTGGTGAAGCTGGTTGATTTCGTCCCAGTCCTGAATGGGATTTATTTTCCCATACACATGGAACAAATCACTGGGTAGATTAAAAACAGTTCTCTGCTACTCAAAATAATTTTCTTTATAGGTCTGAAATTCTCATCGTTAGACATGTACTGAGTTAAGCAACTGGTAAATGTTGGAGATTTTATTTAGCAGGAGTGGTGCTGGAATTGGGGCATTTGGTCTACACTTAGTGTAGCCAGGCACGGTGGTTCATGCCTGTAATCCCATCTCTTTGGGAGGCCAATGCAGGAGGACTGCTTGAGACCAGCCTGGGCAACATGGTGAAACCCTGTCTCTACCAAAAATACAAAAATTAGCTGGGATGGTGGTGAGTGCCTCTAGTCCCAGCTACTTGGGAAGCTGAGGTGGGAGGATGGTTTGAATCCAGGAGGTGGAGGTTGCAGTGAGCCAAGATTGCACCACTGTACTCCATCCTAGGCAACAGAGACATATCCTGTCTCAAAACAAAGCAAAACAAAACAAAACAAAAAAGTGTAGCTCAAAAAGAAGTTTTTTTAACATTTTAATGTTCTAGGTATTAACAGATTTGACAGCACACTGGAAGAGATTGAAAGTCTCAGAATAGCATAGACAAGTAAGTCACAATTACTGTGCATTTCCCATCACAGTATAGAGGTGCTTGACAATGTCCATTAAAGTCTTCTCTGTTTCCACACTTCTCATTAGTTTGCCCCATTGGTGTCCATTTTGAGTAGAACTACTGATTGCTTTGAACTCATCTTTTTATATGCTCACAAGGCAAAATTTTTGTGTGTTCTGGTGAACAGACAGTCTTTATTTGGATTCAGATAAATTATTTTCCTCACCTCTTATTCATAGCAAATTGTACTCTACTCTGTAAAATTTAAATCAAAATATGGCAGCACATCCAGCAAGTCCCATGGCTGGGTGTGGTCATCACTGACTGAGAACCAATGTGAGTACCTCTCTACACCTGCTAATTTATCTGAATAACTCTTAGGGAATGAGGACTTGAGGAAGTGTTTATAAAAGTACTAGAGTATGAGGAACTTCTACAAAGGGCTGAATATACAAAGATAAACACTGAATATCTAGGTGGTAGCATGAGGCTATTTTGTATTATAGAGGGTTCTGTGGCTTGAATTGTGTCTCCCAGAAAGGCAGGTTGAAGTCTTAACCCAATACCTGTGAATATAACCTTGTTTAAAAATTGGGCTTCTGTAGATGTAATCAAATTAAGAGGTCACCCTGGATTATGGTTGGCCCTAATTTAATGACTGGTGTCCTTCTAAAAAGAGGCAAATTTGGATACAGGAATACAGAGACACATGATGGAAGCAGAGATTGGAGTGATGTCACTGCAAGCTAAAAACGGCAAGGTTTGCCAGCAACAAACAGAAGCTAGAAGGGAGGCCCGGGACGAATGCTCCCTTAGAGCCTCCAGAAGGAACCAACCCTACCAATGCCTTGATTTTGGATGTGTAGACTTTGGAGCTGTGAGAGAAAAAATTTCTGTTGTTTTAAGCCACCCAGTTTGTGGCACTTTGTTGTGACAGTCCTAGGAAGATGGTGATGTGCAATTGGGCTTCTTCTCCATCATCATAGCCTATGTTTCAGTTTTGCCTTGTGTGGGTATCATGGAAACCCTGGGAATGTCTACTGGTGGGGAAGTTACTTTGGTATAATGTTGTTCGATTTGGAGCCGAGAGAATTGCTCTCTTTGTCTCTGTTTGTCTCTGCCTCTGTCTCTCTCCTCCCTCCCTCTTTCTCCTGGTATCTCAAAAACTCACTAGTTTGTAAAAGCACATAGTGATACCTAATACTTTCTTTAAAAATGTGTCTTGGCGCAGGGCGCGGTGGCTCACACCTGTAATCCCAGTACTTTGGGAGACCGAGATGGGCCGATCAACTGAGGTCAGGAGTTCGAGACCAGCCTGGCAACATGGTGAAACCGCTTCTCTACTAAAAATACAAAAGTTAGCCGGGCGTGATGGTGGGTGCCTGTAATCCCAGCTACTCTGGAGGCTGAGGCAGGAGAACTGCTTGAAACCAGGAGGTGGAAGTTGCAGTGAGCTGAGATTGCACCATTGCACTCCAGCCTGGATACCAAGAGCAAAACTCTGTCTAAAAAAAAAAAAAAAAACCAAATATATAATAGGGACCTATGTTTTTCTTTTTCATTTTCAAATGCTGAAGTTTTCAGTGAGTCCTTTCTTGTCAATACTGCAGGGTTTCAATCAAACAGCACCTGAAGTCTTTCAAAAACCTGCAAGATTGAAAAAGATTTCAGCCTGTTAGAAAGGGGAATAATAGGTTTCATACACCCTCCACATTCCTATAAATATCTCCTCTTCCCTTGCTGGTAAGAACTATGAAAGCGATGTGGAGGGCGTGGCGGCACAGGGCAGCATGAAGGGGAAGAGGAACTAGCATTTTGTGGGTTCTGCTGATTTACTGACTATCCCAGAACAGTTAGTTGAATCCAAGGAGCCTGTTAACACCATTCCAGCAGTCCCACAGCTGCCTTTGATATTTAGAATTGCGGAGGTTGAGGAAAACCCAGTCCAATTAAGCACGTGGTACTTTAATCAAATAAGGATTAAAAGCAAGCAAAGACAAAAATAGTACCTTTACTGATTTCTGGGAGATAATTAAATCAGACTTACTGCACAGGGAGAGAAAGGACATTATAAGTCTATAAAAGAGGAGACCTTAAATTCTGCAACATTAAGTTAATGCTCCTGCATCAACTAAGCAAAGAAATTCCTTCATTGTTGGGTGATATGTGGAAATCAGGATAGTTAGACGCTATTAAAAAAGATCACAAAAAATGAGCAATAAAATATTGTTAGCAATTTGAACATAATACACTATGTATATATTGAAGAGTAGATAAAATATTCTTTAAACTTGCTGCATAAAATACAAAATTCCTCAACATGGAGAGATGATTCACTCCTCTGCTATTGGAATTCTTGCTGAATAACCCTGTTGCCAATTTCAATTGCTATTCCATTGACAGTAGTAACAAATTCCAAAATACACCAGTGGGTCTGGAGATTTTATAAGTATATATCAAGTGCAGGGATCTCAAGTGTAGAGGGATCTGGCTTATGACACAAAACAACAAGTTGGAAAGGAAAAGGGGAATGAATTTATAATCATCCAGCCTAGGTCATTTTTAAGACTTGTGAATCTAAACCAAAAACGGTTAGATTTTATGTTTGATGAGTACATCTTTTGTCATAATTTTGTTTAGAGAAGGAGTAAGTTGTTATTTAGCTATATTTATGGATAAACATTTTGATTAAATTCAATAGCAATAGGTTGGGTGTGGTGGCTCACACTTGTAATCCTAGCACTTTGGGAGACTGAGGCAGGAGGATCGCCTGAGCCTGGGGAGGTCAAGGGTGTAGTGAGCCAGGATTGTGCCACTGCACTCCAGCCTGGGCAACAAATTTCAGAACACACCAAGTCTGGAGATTATGTGTGTGTGTGTGTGTGTGTATTACATATGTATGTATGTATGTGTATATAAAAATGTATGTGTGTGCATATGTGTGTATACATATACGTTTGCTGCCATTCTCCCCATAATAAAATCCTGAACTTTTCTTCTTTTTCTTTCAAAAAATTTATAATTGCCTCTCTATCTCTACTACCTCTGCTGTGCTCTGGGTCTTCACCAGCTTTCATCTGGACTTGTGAAACTTCCTTCTCTGTGGCCCCTTTGTCACTCACAAAAACTTGTGAAATGTCTTAAAATGATGTCTTCTCAGCTGTTGTCATTTCCCTAGAGAGAGATCCTGGCAAACTTTCTGCCTGAAAATTCAACTTCCCTGGATCCTGTTTACTCACTGATTAAGAGAATGCATCTTCCCATATATACTAATTGCCCAGAGTGCAAATACTGATGTGTTCTTATTCAGGGTTTATTTCATAAGTAGCAGTAACAGTCAGTGTCCATGGGTTGTAGGCAACAGAAACTGACTTTGGGTAATGATATGGTTTAGCTGTGTCCCCACCCAAATCTCATCTTCAATTGTAGTGCCAATAATCTCCAGGTCCCATGGGAAGAACCAGATGGAGATAATTGAATCACGGGGGTGGTTTCCTCTATCCTGTTTTCATGATAGTGAGTTAGTTCTTACGCGATCTGATGGTTTTATCACGGGCTTCCTACTTCACTGGGCACTCATTCTCCTTCCTGCCGCCATACGAAGATGGACATGTTTGCTTCCCCTTCCATCATGATTATGTTTCCTGAGGTCTTCCTCAGCCATGCTGAACTGTGAGTCAATTAAGCCTCTTTCCTTTATGAATTACCCAGTCTCGGGTATGTCTTTATTAGCAGCGTGAGAATGGACTAATACAGGTAATTTAAGAAGAAGGGAATCTCCTGGGAGGCAGGCACCTGGATCTGTTGTTGCAGCAAGACTATTTAATTAAAAAATATCATTCTCCAAAAGACAGTTGTGTCCTATAGGAAGGAGAAGTGGATGCTGAGTTGTCAAACTATTAAACAGAAATACATACAACTATTCTAAGAATAAATACTTACGTATTTTTATTTGATTTATATATATTAGATTGGTGCAAAAGTAATTGTGATTTTTGCCATTAAAAGTAATGGCAAAACTCCAGTTACTTTTGCACCAATACATTTGTGTGTATACACATATCTATGCCACTTTTTTTTTTTTTGAGACAGAGTCTGGCTCTGTCACCCAGGATGCAGTTCAGTGGCGTGATCTTGGCTCAGTGCAACCTCCGCCTCCTGGGTTCAAGCGATTCTCCTGCCTCAGCCTCCTGAGTAGCTAGGACCACAGGCACCACCATGCCTGGCTAATTTTTATATTTTTAGTAGAGACAGGGTGTCACCATGTTGACCAGGATGGTCTCGATCTCCTGACCTCGTGGTCTGCCTGCCTTGGCCTCCCAAAGTGCTGGGATTACAGGCGTGAGCCACCGCCCCTTTTAAAAATGGTATCTTGCCATGATAGTGCTGAATACCTCATTATCAAAGTCTTAGATTTGATATGGCTTTTGAAGGGCATGAAACACTTATTTGAAGATTATTTTCTGGAGATAATTTTCTCTAACTGGAATGATTTCCTTTTTAGGATCTAGCTTGGAAGGAATGAGGGTAATGCTCTGAATCAAAAGCACATCTGTTGATTTATGGAGTGCTTCACTAGTGACTTGGATATAAACAGATCATTAATTTCACAATGATTGAAAAGGTGGATGAAAATGCATAGACAGAGAAAGTGAGAGGGGGTTGAAATTACAGCTCTTACCACAAAAATCATAACTATGAGGCAATGTACATGTTAATCAGCTGGGTTTAACCACTCCACAGTGTATATATACATTTCATCATGTTGTATATCATAAATACATACAACTTTATCTATCAATTCAAAATAAATTTGGAAAAAGAAATTACAGCAGGATCGCTGGTCTTTGGACATATTCAGGGAAGGGATCTCAAATGTAGAGGGGTCTGGCTTATGATACAAAACAGGAAGTTGGAAAGGAAAAGGGGAATGAATTTGTAATCTAAACTAAAAACTGTCAGGTTTTATGCTTGATGAGTACATCTTTTGTCTTAATTTTGTTTAGAGAAGGAGTGAGTTGTTACTTAGTTATATTTGTGGATAAGCATTTTCATCAAATTCAATAGAAATAGTCTGGGTGTGGTGGCTCATGCCTGTAATTCCAGTACTTTGGGAGGCCCAGGCAGGAGGATCACTTGAGCCCAGAAATTCAAGACCAGCCTGGACAACATGGCAAAACCTCGTCTCTACAAAAAAAAATACACAAATTAGTCAGGTGTGATGGCCTGCGCCTATAGTCCTAGCTGCTCAGGAGGTTGACGTGGGAGGATCACCTGAGCCTGAGGAGGTTGAGGCTGCAGTAAGCCAGGATCATGCCACTGCACGCCAGCTGAGGCAAAAGAGTGGAACTCTGTCTCAAAAACAAACAAACAAAAAACCAGCAAAAAACCCAAATTCCATAGAATTTGGTGTTTATTTAATTAAAAAGTGGGATTATCACATTTTAAGTCAATATACAAATACACTCAAGAGGCCTGCCTTTTTTTTTCTTCAAAAAGTGAGTACTGTTAAAGTACGTCCTAGTAATTTATAAAACACTGACATTTATGATTAAAAAACCCTCTTACACTTCTATGTTTTGAATTCTGATATTTTTTATTAGTGGCTTGATCTGTTATTACTGATACACATTCTCTGTGAACTACGTTTGCTTTTAGTATAAGAGAATGGACATTTCAAAGCTACTAGTAGAGTTAACTATTATTTAAGTGGATAAGCAAAAAGAAGTTTACTTTGTGTAATTTCCTCTTAAATCCAATAAAGTTGTGGCTTTATTTTATTTTATTTTTTTACAATTCTGCCACGATAGTGTTCAGCTGAGGTCAGTCTCTGTTTTCCTTAGTTGTCCAATGGTGAATATTACTTTACCACCTCCAAGGCTGACTGTGTATGTAAGAATTACAGGACGGTCTACTCTCAGCTGTTGCCTTAGTGATATGGGACTTTATGAGCTTGCCAATCATTTAAAAACTAAAGCAGGAAGTGAATAGTAATGTGTTTGGTCTCCAAGGTGAAAAGTCAACAGACTCCACATTACTGTAATTTTCTTAATGACTGAATCTTTAGCCATAGCATTAACATATGTTGTGTAGTTTTGTTGTTGTTGTTGTTGTTGTTTGTTGTTGTTTTGAGAAGGAGTTTCACTTTCGTTACCCAGCCTGGAATACAGTGGCGTAATCTCTGCTCACTGCAACCTCCACCTCATGGGTTCAAGCGATTCTCCTGCCTCGGCCTTCCAAGTAGCTGGAATTACAGGCATGTGCCACCATGCCTGGCTAATTTCTGTATTTTTAGTAGAGACAGGGTTTCACCATGTTGGTCAGGCTGGTCTCAAACTCCTGACCTCAGGTGATCCACCCACCTCAGCCTCCCAAAGTGCTGGGATTAAGGACATGAGCCACCGTGCCTGGCTTTTTTTTTTTTTTTTTAAGATGGAGTTTTGCTCTTTTGCCCAGACTGGAGTGCAGTGGTGTGATCTCAGCTCACTGCAACCTCTGCCTCCTGGGTTCAACTGATTCTCCTGCCTCAACCTTCCAAGTAGCTGGGATTATAGGCACCTGCCACCATGCCCGACTAATTTTTGTATTTTTTAGTACAGATGGGGTTTCACCATGTTGTTCAGGCTGGTGTCGAACTCCTGACCTCAGGTGATCCACCCACCTCAGCCTCCTAAAGTGCTGGGATTACAGGTGTGAGCCATTGCACCTGGCCCTGTTGTGTAGTCTTGAAAGCAGCAGTGCATAAACAGAAATGAGGACTTTTCAAACAAAATCTTAATCAAGGAACTTTAATGTCGGGATAATAGCTCTCTGGGACCTGGGTGAGGTCTGGTGGAGAAACTGCTGGACCAGAAAGAGGACTTAATCATGGGAGAGAGCTTGTGTGAGAGACAAGCTAGGATGTTTTACCTTGGATAAGGTGGGCAGGGCTTCTCTCTCTGCGTTTCCTGCTATGGTCCTACTCCCTCGGTTCCCTCTCACTCCTCCCAAGTTCCTTAGAAGCCTCCATCTATGGGGGTGCTTGCTAAAGCTGGGCTTAAAGGCTTTTCTTTGATTATTCTTACTGAATCTCCCTGGAGTAGGCTAATATTATCAACATTTTACAGATGAAGGAATTAATGTCACTAGCCCACAATTATAAAGAAAATGGCACAGCAGAGATTGGAAAATTGTTCTGTGCTTAGTTACCTAAAAAAGGCTCATAATATTCATGTGATTAACCCCAGAGTAAGTGGTATGAAGGTTCAGAAATATCTGGAAAATTTCAGAAGGAAAACTGTCCCCCTACCTCCATGCAATTTTTTCCCTTTCTTTTTTTCTAAAAAAAATTTCAGTGGGAGACTTCCTCATGCTTTCAAAAAACGAGAAAGAAAAATTTTTCTCCCTTTTTTCCCATCAAACATTTTAAAAATAGGTTTTTATATCTCAACCCAGATAAAGTGGAAAATTGGTTATTATTCTGAGATCCAGTATTTCGAGGGTCCTGTACACACACTTAAAACAGTATCCGGAGTCAGGGTTCTGCAGCAAGAAGCAGAAGGAGGTGTGGCCACCAGCAGATGCTAAGTGAACCCTGTGGTGTTCATGTGTCATCAGCAGCATATAATGGCCTCTCCCTATCACAGTTCACTGAGGCCATGAGGAAGGTTGATTGCTGGGCAGTGCCCTGGTGCTGTGTCCTTTAGGACACATGTTTGCAGCCATCTTAGGAACTTTCTTCCCCTCTGACTGTTTCTTTTGCTTATATCACTTGTCAAAATCTAAGGCAAGTAGAAGCAGAAGTTAACTTTGTAGCCAGGCATGGTGGCTCACACCTGTAATCCAAGCACTTTGGGAGGCCAAGGCAGGAGGATCAATTGAGCCCAGGAGTTGAAGACCAGCCTGGACAACGTAGGGAGATCCCATCTCTACCCCCCGCCAAAAAAAAAAAAAAAAAGACAGGCTTGGTTGTATGTGCCTGTATTCCCAGCTACTGGGGGTGGGGGTGTGGGGGTGGCACGGAGGTGGGAGGATTGCTTGAGCCTGGGAGGTTCAGGCTCCAAGGAGCTATGTTTGTGCCATAGCATTCTAGCCTATGTGACCGAGCCAGACCCTGAAAACAAAAAAGTTAACTTTTGTAATGTTAGACCTCACAAATGGGACGCTGTGGCAAATGCTGAAGCATATAGTATACTGAATCAATTGTTGATTTATTTCTTACCTTAAGTCTATCTGGCACTTAGGTGAGCTTCATCACATCACACGTCTCCAAGCCTCAGTGACCTCATCGGTGAAATGGAGCCCATTTTCCTGGTATTGGCAGGATGTTTTGAAGTATAACTGAGTTAAGAGAGGCAAAGGTGCTATATACAGCAGAAGCTAGATCTATGTTGGACACTTTGGTCTGACCTGGGATTATAACTCGGGCTTTTCAGACGAGGTTAGGATTCCACTTTTTGGCGTTGCATTTTAGCATCAGCTATCTACATAACAACATAGAAAAGTTCTGACAGAGCAGCACGGTGTTTGGAACTCAGATCTTATGTTTCATAGTTGATCAGTACTCCAATCTCTCCCAGTCTGTGAAACCTTCACAAAATTACTTAAAAACAGCATCTCAGATTCTGTTTGTAAAAGCATCACTTAGTCACCTAGGGCGTAATAAATTGAAAGTTGTAGGGCTTAGAAAATGATCAGGTGTTAAGAGAAGCACAGAATGTACTATCATGTTTTGAAGGTTAATAAGCTTTTCCTGTTTCTGCTTTTTTTTTCTCTATAGCATTTTACCATCTCACGTGAGGCTGCTTCTCCAGATGAAGCCGAGATTGAAATGTCACACCGGCAGGATCAATTAGATGATGTAGAATAGAGAGGCATTTGCTACCTGACCTGAATCCACAGGGCAAGAATGATTGAATGGAGGAGATTGGATATAGGGAGACTCAAAGGTAGAGGCAATCAGTTGAGCATAGTTTAAACAGACACAAAGCAGTATAAATGGTAACTTAAGACAAAAAAATCTTCAGGATGAGTGTTTATTATGGGGTATACTTGTTCACTTATTGAATTCTGAGAGACTGCAAAATGAAATAAACACCTGTTACAAAAAGAAATAGTAGGAAAAGGAAGCAGGCATGTTTTTTGGAAATTCTAAATTTTTGTATCACTTAACAAAAGTGACAAGGAGAAAGATGCAAAATATATTCAGGCTGTAGACTGTCCTATGGAGAAGACAGTAGATGACGTGACTAGGCAACATGATAGTTGTCTTCCTGTAGTTGAAGTCTTGTCATTGCAAGAAAGGTTAGACATATTTTGGTAGGAATGGCGGGGGGGGGGTTTGACTTAGTATAAGGAGTGGTTTTCCAATGTTTGAAACTTGACAAGCATTGTTGGAGCAGCTTTGCCCAGCTCCCTGTTGCTGGATCAGTGGATATGTACTGTTGCAGAAGGATTCTTGCATTGAATGAGAGAATCTCAGTCACCCCTCTAACTTGCCTTCTCTAGAGCTTTAAATCACCTTGGAGAGGTTTGAAATGTTTTGCAGCTTGTTCAGGTTCAGACCTGAATGAGCTTTGAGGCTCCTTAGGCTTTGATAGAATGATACTTCTCAACAGCATATATACACATTGTAGGCCTGGGAATGGTTGCTGGTATATTTAGATTATGGGCAGCTGGTGTTAGCTAAGACATTTATTGGATTAGTCATCCCTAGTAACAATGATATGAAGTGTTTCTCCCTGATTGTGAGCTGATATCTGTTATGTTGACTCTTTCAGTTTTATATTTATTTTTCTTTTCCATTCAAACACAGCTTAACGTGAAATCTTCTGGTTGGGAATCTGCTTCCCACGATAAAGCACTATTTTTCTAGAGTCCACTGGTTGGTTCTATTTATGGATTTCAATTTTGGGACATCAATTTATCATAGCTGTGGAAAACTAGCAGAAGGCTCAGAGTAAAGCCATGGAAACCATGGAAGGACTAGGAAAACAAAATGAGAACATGTATTTTGGAGAGGTAAGGTAGAAGATCGAGTTTACACCTTTCTTGGCAAGCCATTTCTCCTAGTGCAGCTATTTAAATACATATACATACATAGATGTTGATTAGCAGGTATAGAACCAACTGTGGTCTACTCATTTGTGAAGGCTAATGTAGAGGATATCTTCTATCAAGACATGAGCATGAGCACCAAGATGTTCCCATAGCAGGCACTCTACTTTAACAAATCTTCATGGCTTAAATTGCGTTCCATGTTAGTTCTAATATGAACATCATACTGCCAGTGAAGGTCATTAAACTTTAAAGCGTGTTCCCAAGCAACAGTGTGGCATCTTCATTTGAGAACATATTTTAAACTGGGTAGCTAATTATCTATTTAGAAGAAAAGCAGAGGAATAATTCTGAGTATGTTGTAAGGACTCATAGAGTTCTTCATTTCACTCATGTTTTGCTTGCATGTAAGCAAAGCACCAAATCCATAGTTCAAGGGTGAAGTAACACATATATAAAAGATGACTACATAGAAATAATTTTCTCATTGGAAATCTGTTTTCCTCCAATCAAAAAGAATGTGATAGTCTTACGTCTGCATGATAAAAATTCCCGACAAAAATGATCATCTATATTGCTGACAGTGCCTAGCATGTATAATAACCTGTTGTAGTTTGATTTGGGGACAAAGAGGATCGACTATAAATGCGGGTTTTCTTTAAAAAGCTACTGCATGTAAGACATACTGTTTCAGAACAAATAATGTCAATAGGAATTAATAATTTCAAGTTGGAATATAATTATAATTATACAGTTAGAGAAACTTTCAGTTCCTTTGTTTCTGGCTAATGAGTTCTAAGGCAGATATTTGGTGGTCACCTCCCCAGTATCCATTACTTCCCTTCTATGACCTCGGGGTAGGGAGGATTGACTTCCCTCCCTTCTCAGCTGGGAAGCTTAGGTGGTGTTGACGCCACCACATGCCCTTAGGTGCAGGCTCTGATTGGCTTGTTCTAGTCATATCCCAGCCTCCCTGTCCACCCGAGAAGAGCATGTAACAAAGTCATGCTAATGAGAATGTGAATCCAGAGAAGACTTTTTCTCTGGAAAGAGATGTAAAGGTGTGAAGGCTGAAACTGCTGCATTTTGCTACTAGGAGGGAGAGCCCAGATCCTGTGAAGATGAAGCTGACCAGCTCTCCATTCTTTAGTTTCCTCCTCTTTAAAATGGGGATGACATAGTACTTTCTTTTACATGTGTTGTGAAATTAAGTTGGTTACCTTATGTAAGATGCTTAGAATATTAAGCACTCAATAAATAATAAAAATGTTTATTCTCCTTCCCCAGAACCAATATAATAATTCTTTCAAACTGAGTCATCTGATTAATTACATTAATTTTTTGAATTAATTTTTTTCCTATTGGCTATATATACAAGCAATCGCTGCAAAATCTTGATTGCCTTTTATTCCACAGAATTGGCTTTGCTAGTAATAGAGTCATGTTAGCATTTAAACTATATAAACATAGTTATGGTGGTGTTTTAACATTAAACTTTGAGTCTGGTCTTTGAAGAGCCATCTCTGAATTTCTAGGACCTCCAAAGTATCCTGATTCTTCCTTTCCAAACCCTCAGCTCTGTCTAGGAATAGTTTTGCAGAACCTTAGCAGTGAGAAGGAAGAGTTGTGATGCTGATTCCCAAGGCAGAGTATGAAGTGATTATATTTTCAAATGATAATTAACCTGAGGGCATCTGTTGAGCTCAGTTAAGGCCTGAGCTAATAGAAGTCTGCAGATGCCTGTGTTTAGAAGGCCAGAACTGTACACAGTTGCTTCCGTGCTGTTCTTACTGTCCTAGTAATGTTTATTCCTCTAATATTCATGCTTTTTGCTTATTACCTTGAAGATAAGATTTACAGAGATAGAGAATAATGGTTAGAATTGATTCTAGAAGTTATAAATAATAGATTTTCCCTTGAAAAGCAAGGATTCCATTTTAGTAAGAAACTTGTCAAGTTTTTGGTTAAATGTGACAGGACAAAGACATCTAATAGTTTATAGATACTCTCATAGTGCCGTGTGAAAGAGATAGAAGCAATGTAAAGATATGTACATTTAGACCAAGAAGGGTCTAAAACATCACTTGCCTGTGGTTGGAAGAGTGGGATTGGAGAGGATGAGACACGAGGAGGAATGTCCAGGTTTTTACTCTGTGTACATCTGTATGATTTGACGTTTATTTTATAGTGAATTCATGTATTACTTGTATAATTTTAAGAAATTACCCTTGACATGTCAATACTTCCACCCAAGTTGAGTTATACTTTCTAAGATTAATTGTTTAGATCAGATTATAGTAATCATTCCAGGTATTTATACTTGAGCCAATTGATGATTCAGATGAATTCAGACTTCATTAAACTTAAATGCTGGGTATACAGCTGACTCCTTATTTATGTCTGGTATATTACATAACTTAATGTTTCTGAAAGGCCATCTTGCCTTTCTCTTTTTTTGAGCACCCTCCTGGTCTCCTGGTTTTCCATACAGCAGATATTTGGGTTGCATTTACATCTGCAATGAATATTTTGCCTGAGAGGTTTGTTCTGATATAAAACAGTATGTTAGATTTCCTGAATATTTATGACTTTGAGCTTTCACCAGTTCCTGCTGAATGAGAATCACTTGCCTTGTGAGTGGAACTTTGCAGTAACCTCACACTCACAGCAATTAGAACTTGCTGCTGCAGTTGGATCTGGCCGCTGATGAAAAGTAGAAATTTTAAGCTGGATGGGCCTTTAGGGTCATTCATCCTAATCTTTCAGTTCATTTATGGGGAGAAAGAGGCCCAGGGAGCTCAGAGGAATTTTCAAGGTCCCTGTATTTGGGGTAGATGAGAGTTAGAAGATAGTCCTGGCTCATTCTGCTTCCTGCCACAAGATGTGGTGAGGAGTCATCCAGAATTCAGCCTGCTTGCTAAGTTTGGATCCTGGAAGCCGGAAACAAAGTTGAACCATGTGGGATTTGGGGAATCCAGAAGATAGGAAGTGAAATTAGTGGAGTAGAATATGGTGCAAATAAATGATAAAATGCAGGCTTAAACTGAGGAATATCCAACATCTGTATAGTAGTTAGAAAAGATGATTTTTTTTTCTGCTTGTAAAAATATATACTGCATTTAGAAAATTCCTGAAAGTACAGAAAAGAAAATCAAAATTACTCCTGATTCCACTGCCAAGAAATGATTAAGACTGATATTTTGGGCAGGGGATGGTGGCTCATGCCTGTAATCCCAGCACTTTGGGAGGCTGAGGTGGGTGGATCACGAGGTCAGGAGATCAAGACCATCCTGGCTAACATGGTGAACCCCGTCTGTACTAAAAATACAAAAAATTAGCTGGGTGTGGTGGCATGCACCTGTAGTCCCAGCTACTTGGGAGGCTGAGGCAGGTGAATCACTTTAACCTGGGTGGCGAAGGTTGCAGTGAGCCGAGATCGCACCACTGCCCTCCAGCCTGGGCAACAGAGCAAGACTCTGTCTCAATAAAAAAGGGAAAAAAAAGACTGATGTTTTGGGATTGTTTTTTAAAAATGTGTACACACATCAAATCAGATCATATTGCATACATAATGTTTTTTATGTAATATTATATGATGAGGCCAGGCGTGGTGGCTCATGCCTGTAATCCCAGGACTTCGGGAAGCCGTGGCAGGCTGATCCCTTGAGGTCAGGAGTTCGAGACCAGCCTGGCCAACACAGTGAAGGTCCATCTCTACTAAAAATACAAACATTTGCTAGATATGATGGTGTGTGCCTGTAATCCCAGCTACTCAGGAGGCTGAGGCACGAGAACTGCTTGAACCCAAGAGGTGGAGGTTGCAGTGACTCAAGATTGCACCACTGCACTCTAGCCTGTGTGACAGAGTGAGGCTGTCTCAAAAAATATATATAAATCTGTATATATATTATGACATTTGCCTGTATCATTGAGTATTCTGCAAAAATAAGGGGATTTTTAAATGGCTAAATCTCAGATTAGAAAAATCATTTGAAGTGGAACCATTGGAGCTGGATAATGTGGAATGAATCTGATAGAGAATTAAAAGGAAAGGGTCTAAGGTTTGATGCTGCAATCTGAGAGACATCAGCCTGGAATGAGTAGTGACAACAGCAGTGGAAAGCTGCCAGTCCACTGCAAGCGGCAACATGATGTAGTTTAGAGGCAGGTGAAAGAAAGTCAATTCAAAGCCACATGCTTAAGACAATGTAACAGTCTCTCATTTTGTTCTCTTCCATTAACATGCATTTATCACGCAAAACAATGTTTAGGCCACAGGCTGGCCACTCCAGGCTGCCACTAGGTAAAGCCCTCATCCCCCAAGTGGAAGTGACTCAGATACATAACCATGCTTTGGAATTCAGGCCTTAATTATCCAGCCCACGATGTCTTCCTTTGACACACAGTCAGCTGCATGTGACACTTCTCCCAGAAGCAGGGTAATTAAAGGAGGAAGAGGTAAAATTAAAAATAGTCTAGTATGTCCCTTCTTAATCAGTTTTGCTAAAAAGGTGCGATGAAGAATGAGGTAAAGTCTTTGAAGTGCTTGGCTTTGTTTAGTTAATGTATTCCCATTGCCATCGGTAACTGGGAGCCTGCCAAGCAGGAAACATGACCATCACCTCAAAGATGAAAGTCAAATCCAGGATCAAGGCCTGTTTATCATCTGTGGCTGTGAGGCAGCTTAAATGATTAGAGAGGGGACCACTTCTGAAAAGTGCTGAGAGAATGCGGTTGGGACACAGATGAAGTCCAGCCCTTCCTAGTGCTCTGGGCTTAATATGCCTTTCTTTCCCTGTTTCCCCATTTCTACAGATTGTGAGTATATTAATCATTAAAGAAGCTAATCATACCTCGTTCCAATGAATGAAACAGAATTCAGGTAGGGAGCATAGTAATGATTACAGGAAATGTTCCTCAGTCTGATAAATACTCACAAGATACAGAGAGCAATAAAGATCCACGGTCCCTTTGCTTTCTCTGTGTTTTCCTTGTGGGTTGGGTTGATGAGTCTGTTGCCAGCAGGGTATCGTTTCCTCCTGTGCAGAAATGCCAAATTTGCAGCTCTTGGTGGATGAGCTGGGAATGTGATTTCTTCCTTTCTCCAGTAATTTTCTGCCTGCCTGCATGAAATGCTAATGAATGTCTCACACATGATGAAGCAATGAAATATAGCCTTATTTTACTATTTTTGGCAGATTCTGACTTTAGAAGGTCTAGGTCTTAATGTAACAGTGACAAGATAGTGTTAGCAGACCCTTCTCCCCCTTCGTGCAAATTTGTACTCTGTATGATCTGCTCCCTGTGCAGACCTGATGAATCGTGTCACTGATTTGAGGCGAGTTCTGTGTTTCTGTGACATCCTCTGCATCCCATCTTATTCCACCATGCCTTCATGTCCAAATCTCTGGAAAACGTCTAGCTCCAAGAAAAATAAGTTCTGAACTTGAATCTCAGACCAATTCAGACAATTATTATTAGTTGTAGATGAGTAGCATTCATGCCAGGTCTTACTTATTAATTAACTAGTGGGGGGGGATAGGGCATAAATAGGGAGTTGAACACACTTATGGGATGCAGTTAAATGCCTAAATAATTTTATGATTACACTATCAAATGAATTGACTTGTAGGAGGGACTGAAGTGAAAACAGAGCTTCTGGTAATCAAATTTTAATTGAGGCTCTTGACTGATTGATAGTGCCAGTGGGAGAGCTTAATTTAGGCACGGTATCCTTCATTTGTGGAATCGATTGGTGGTACTCTGATACTCTGGTCACATCTGCAGGAAGGCCACCCGCAGAGTCTGTGAGTGACAGAAGACTGCTTGAGGCACAAGGGCAGAAATAGATAAGAGATGCTGGTTTGAGGGAGGGCTGTCAGCATTGACTGATGAGGAGCACACACAGGTGATGTTGGGGTTCACCCTGCTTCCCATTTGCAACCCAAGGCTGCTTGTGGTAGTTGAACATAGTTTATTTTGAGCGTAGAAGAGTGAGAGAGACAAAAGAGGAGAAAGATGGGGTTTGTAAGTGCAATAAAACTTGGATCCAGGGCAGAGAGGAAAGACTGCCTGGGGATATATTCCTCAGTATGAATCCAGCTGATTCAGGTCCCCCGGGTTCTGGGGTTTAATTCAGACCCCTTGTCTTCTATTTCTGTCTATTGTCACCTTTTGCTGTCCTCATTCATCTTCTCCATGACCTTAGAAATTCTAGTGTTTGATCTGAAAGGTATAATCTGAAAGTCCATGGCTCAAAATATGTCAACGAAAAGGCCCTTTGATCACTAATATATCCAGGAAAAGATATGTTTCCTTTCTGTGTCTTGGTTTCTGTCATGTAGGAAAGAACTCAAAAGATATCACAATGGATAAATAACTTAGAAATATACTAGGTCTGCTGTAGAACTGATTTCAGAAAAAGCCTAGAGCAGTGACTGGAAATAAGTATAACCATTAAGAAAGATGAGTTGGGAAAGTGCTTTATTTTTCTGAAACAGTGTCATTATCTGGAGAAAAAAAATAATGAATTACCATTTGTGGCTAGAATAGCAAAGGCCAAGAAAGTATAATTGAAGATTATAAAAGTGTGAAGACTCTAGATTGGGTTGACATGCACTGGCCCAATCTAGGAACACAAGCTTGTGAACCTAGAGAACGTACCTCTCATAGAAAAGGAAGAATTTGAAATACAAACGGACTTTAACAAAAGGCTTAGATAAATAACAATAATGGGCTATAAAGGGTGGTTAAAAGTGCCTGGAGGGTGCATTTTCATTTTCGTGTTTAATTCTAAGTGTTATTTTTTTAACTGATTAAACATACATTCTTTTGTCAATAATATGGAAAACATAAAGAAGAAAATAAAGATTAATTATAATCTCATTTTATAGACTTCTAACATTTTTAGCACTTATTTTTTGTAAGTCAAGGAATTAATTACTAGTATTGTTTTTACATATTTATGGGGTACAATTGCCGGTTTCTTATATGCATATATTATATTGTGAAGACTTCTAACATTTTGATGTATTAACACTTACTTTCCCACAGTATTTTAAAATTATCTTACATCATTTTGACTGTAATTTTGCATTCTGCTTTTATAAGTTATGTAAACCCAAAGAATTCTTCAAATCTTCTAGAAGTAATTTATTTTAAGTGAGATTTTCAGATGTCATTGACTTTGGGGCACTTGCTATTTTACATACTGCTTGGAAAGAAAAAAAGTGTTTCCAATTAAACTGACACAAAGTCTTAATGATAGCTTTGAATGATATTTTTGTTGGTCACACCAGCCTTTTGATGCTTTGACATTTCTTCCGTCTGGTTCAGGGATTTGGCAATAATTTTTCCTTTAGTTGCCTTTCTTGGCATGTAAGAGATGCTTCTTTTGCATAATCCTCAGAAAACAAAATGTAGCACGGCATCATCTACTTAGGTTCATAAACCACGTATGTGATTTGTTGCTTTGGAACAAAATATGGCACAGTGATAATTCGTCCTATGATGAATATTTGCTTCATCAACATAAAATGTACCCACTGAGTCTCTGTTTACATGCTTTTTTTTGTGTACACAAAGACTTTTCATCTCAATGCTGAATCACAGCATTACATTTGAAGACATTTTATTTATTGTATTTAAAAATATTTAATTGACAAAGACTGAATTAACATGATGATTTGATATATGTATACATTGTGTAATGATTACCACCATAAAATTAATAAACACATCCGTCACCATTCATGCTGTACGTTAGATCCTCAGAGCTTATTCAACTCATAACTGAAAGTTTGTACCCTTTGATGAATCTCTCTCCATTTCCCTCATCTACTGGTCCCTGGTAACAACTCTACTCTTTGTGTCTATGAGTTCCACTTTTTTAGGTTCTACATATAAGAGATCATTCACTATTTGTCTTTGCGGCTGGCTTATTTCACTTGTTGCAATGTCCATGTTCATTTATAGTTACAAATGACAAGATTTCCTTCCTTTTAAAGGCTGATTAATATTCTATTACATATACATATATATCTCACATATTCATTATTCATCCACTGATAAACACTTAGGTCGATTCCCTATCAATGCTATTGTGAATAATGCCACAATGAACGTGGAAGTACAGATATCTCTTCGAGATACTGATTTCATTTCCTTTGAGTATATAGCCAGAAGTGAGACTGCTGCATCATAGAGTAGTTCTATGTTTAATTTTTTGAAGAATCTCCATAATGGCTGTGCTAATTTAAATCTCTACCAACAGTGTATAAGGGTTCCCTTTTCTCCACTCCCTTGCCAGCACTTGTTATCTGTTGTCTTTTTCATAATAATCAGGTGTGAGGTGATATCTCATTGTGGTTTTAATTTGCCCTTCTCTGATGACCAGTAATACGGAGCATCTTCTTATATACCTGCTGGTCATTTGCATGTCTTCCTTGAAAAAAAAAAGGCTATTCAGGCTCCTTACCCATATGTAAATTGGGCTTATTATTATTATTATTTTTTGCTATTGAGTTGTGTGAATTTTTTACATATTTTAGATTAACCTCCTATCAGGTTTTTGGTTTGCAAATAGTTTTTTCCATTTCATAGATTATCTTTTAATTTTGTCGATTGTTTCCTCTGCAGAAGTTTTTAGTTCATTGGAATCTGCTTGTTTATTTTTACTTTTGTTGCCTGTGCTTTCAAGGCCATGTCCAAAAAATCATTACTAAGACCAATGTCAAGAAGCTTTTTCCCTATGTTTTCTTTTAGGAGTTTTATGATGTAAAACATTACATTTAAATATTTAATTTATTTCGACTTAATTTTTATGTATGGTTTAAGGCAAGTGTCTAATTTCATTACTTTGCATGTGGATATGCAGTTTTTTCAACACCATCTATTGATGAGACTCTCTTTTCTTCATTGTATGATCTTGGCATCTTGGTCAATAAACAATTGACTGGATATGTGGACTTATTTCTGGCCTCTCTGTTTTGTTCCATTGGTCTATGTGTCTGTTTTTATGCTAGTGCCATACTATTTTGATTACTGTAGCTCTGTAAT
The DNA here is from genome assembly GCF_009764315.1 of Trachypithecus francoisi. NCBI lineage: Eukaryota > Metazoa > Chordata > Mammalia > Primates > Cercopithecidae > Trachypithecus > Trachypithecus francoisi. Next base: position 39,054,958 of record NW_022681463.1, read on the forward strand.
AGATTTTTAAGTCAGAGAATGCATTTCTCTTGGCTTTGTTCTTTTTGTTCAAGATAGCTACTTGGGGACTTTTGTGGTTCCATACAAATTTTAGAATTGTTTTTTCTATTTTTTAAAAAAAGTCATTGGAATTTTGATAGGAATTATATTTAATCTGTAGATTACTTTGGGTAGTATGGATATTTTTAACAATATTAATTCCTCCAATCCATGAACAAAGGGTATCTTTTATTTGTGTCTTCTTCAATTTCTTCCATTAATGTTTTACAGTTTTAGTATAGAGCTCGTTCACCTCCTTGGTTAAATTTTTCCTAAGTATTTTATTTTATGTTTTGAAGGTCTTATAAACGTCATTGTTTTCTTGATTTCTTTTGCAGATAGTTCATTGTTAATGTATAGAAACACTAACAATTTTTGAATGTTGATTTCCTATCCTGTCAGTTTACTGAATTTGCTTACTAGTTCTAATAGGGTTTTTTTGGTAGAGGCTTTAGAGTTTTCTTTATGTAAGACAATACTATATCAGCAAACAGAGACCACTTAGCTTCTTCCATTCCAATTTGGATGCCTTTTATTTCTTTCTCTTGCCTAAGTTCTGTGGCTAGGATTTCTAGTACTATATTAAACAGAAGTGGTGAGAATGGTTATCTGGTCTTGTTTTAGATCTCAGAAAAAAAATTTTTAGTTTTTCCCCATTCAGTATGATGTTAGCTGTGGGTTTGTCATATGTGGCCTTTATTATGTTGAGGTACATTTCTTCTACATCTAATTTGTTGAATTTTTCTCATGAAAAGATGTTGAATTTTGTCAAATGCTTTTTCTGCATCTATTGAGTTTATACTCGTTTTTTATACTTCATTCTGTTAATGTGGCATATCGTATTTATTGATTTGCATATGCTGAACAATCTTTGCATCCCGGGGATAAATCCCACATGATCAGGGTACATGATCCTTTCAATGTGCTGTGGAATTTGGTTTGCTAGTATTTTGTTGAGGATTTTTACATTTGTATTCATTGGGGATATTGGCCTGTAATTTTCTTTTCTTGCTGTGTCCTTACCTGACTTTGTTATGAGGATAGTGCTGGCATCGTACAGTAAGTTTGAAAGTATTCTCTCATCTTCAATTTTTTAAAAAGTCTGAGAAACATTGGCATTAATTCTTCTTTAAGTACTTAGTAGAATTTACCCCTGAAGCCATGTAGTTCCAAGCTTTTATATATTGGGAGTTTTTTAATTCAATCTCCTTACTCATCATGGTCTGTTCAGATTTTTTATTTCTTGTTGATTCTGTGTAGGTAGGTTGCATGTTTCTATGAATTTATCCATTTCTTCTAAGTTTTCCAATGTGTTGGTGTATCATTGTTCATAGTAATCTCTTATGATCCTTTGTATATCTGTAGTATCAGTTGTCATATCTCTTCTTTCATATATAATTTTGTTTGAGTCTTCTCTCCTTTTGTGTTTGGTTAGGTTGGCTAAAGATGTTTTAATTATGTGGATTTTTTTTCCCTAAAAACCCCAACTCTTAGTTTCATTGATCTTTTCTATTATCTTTCTAGTCTCTATGCCATTTATTTCTGTTCTAATCTTTATTATTTACTTCTTTCTGCTGACTTTGGGCTTAGTTTGTTCTTCTTTTTCTAGTCCTTGCAGGTGTGAAGTTAGGGCAATTGAGATCTTTTCTTTTCCTTTATGTAGGTTATTTGTTGCTATAAACTTCCCTCTCAGCATTGCTGCTACTGCAGCGCATAAGATTTGGCATGTTGTATTTCTGTTTTTGTTTGTCTCAAAATACTATTTGATTTCCCTTTTGATTTCTTCTTTGACCCATTGGTTGTTCAGGACTGTGTTGTTTCATTTCCACATATTTGTGAATTTTCTGAAGTTCCTCCTATTATTGATTTCTAGTTTTATACCTTTGTGGTTAGAAAAGATACTTGAGACAATTTCAATACTGGAGACATTTTAAATAGCAGCTAAATCAACGTGTGTGGTACCAACAATGTACACAATTCAGTAGAGGTAATGACAACACAAATGTCTGTCATCATGTTCATGCATGCATGGTAATGACGACTCCTTTGTACTTAACTCATAGGGATAATAAAATGCCATCAGCTGATGGGGATAATAATATGCCAACTACTACAAGACATATTCCAATTTCAGAGATGTTAAAATGTGGAAAAAGTGCATCTTAACATCAATGGGTTCACCTGAATTTAATTAACCATTTTACTCTTCTGGAGTATTAAAAATAAAATATAGCCGGGCGCGGTGGCTCAAGCCTATAATCCCAGCACTTTGGGAGGCCGAGACGGGTGGATCACGAGGTCAGGAGATCGAGACCATCCTGGCTAACACGGTGAAACCCCGTCTCTACTAAAAAATACAAAAAACTAGCCGGGTGAGGTGGCGGGTGCCTGTAGTCCCAGCTACTTGGGAGGCTGAGACAGGATAATGGCGTAAACCCGGGAGGCGCAGCTTGCAGTGAGCTGAGATCCAGCCACTGCATTCCAGCCTAGGCGACAGAGCGAAACTCCGTCTCAAAAAAAAAAAAAAAAAAAAAAAAATTTATAGAAACTAAACTTTTTTTTTCCTTATAGGAAATTTTAAATAGTATTTTTCTTTGCATTTGTGATTTTTTGGGAATAGATTCTGAGAAGTGAAATTATTTAGTCAAAGAATATAAACATTTTAAAGGTGTTTGATCTTTATTTCTGAATTGCTTTACAGAAGGTAGTTCAAACTATACAGTCTGATGAACAATGTTATTTCAGTGTTCTAAACTTGGCTTTATGAAAAAAAGCTGGCGTAGGCGGCCTGCAAGGTGGCCCCAACTATCTGAAGCGATGGCATGTGACTTTTGAGGTGAGGGCTGACACAATTGCAGCTTTCACTTTGTTCTTTTGGACACATTCTGTGGGAAGCCAGGTGTCAGGTTTGGCAGATACTCAAACAGCCTGTGGAGATGCTCATGTACGGAGGAAACAAGACTTACAATGAGAACCAGCCTGTGAGTAAAATGCCTTAAGAATGGGTTCTTTTGCCCCAGTCAGGTTTTCAGATGTCCATGGTCCTTGTTCACAGCTGAGTTGCAACTTCGTGAGAGATCCAGAGCCATAACTGCCCAGCAAAGCCACTTTCATGTTTTTGATCCACAGAAACTATGAAAGATTATAAATGTTTATTATTTCTGCTAAATTTGGGTGTAATATATTATGCAGAAAAAGATAATGAATACAATAATGGCATTGTTTAATAAAATATGCAAAGATGTCACTATCCAAAAGAGAGTACATCTCTAGATGGGCCACTGATGTAATTATTCATGGCAAGTCTTATATTATTATGAGTACTTGGAGTTTCAATCTTAGCTTATTAGCTATGTGAACTTGGTCAATTCTTTTAGTCTCTTTGGTCCTGAGTTTATTTATTTTTTTGTCTTTCAAAGGAGATAATGATACTAGCCTTAATTTCTTCAGATGTGTATTTTAAATTAAAAAGAATATTTTATGTTCCATAAAATCTGAAAATTTTCAAATTTTCATTTTAAAATTTTCAACTTTTAAAATCACGTGGAACATAAACCAGGTGAATGGATAGTTTTTTTTATATTTTATTTATTTTAGACCTTAATTTTAAATAGGTAATACTATTTATACAGTTCAAAATTAATGGTACACAAAATGGTAGGTATTATAAAGCTCTCTTCCTAACCTACACATTACATTCTCTACATTATATGGCCCATAGTGATAATAAACATTGCCAATTTTTTTGTTATCTTTTTTGATATATTTTATAAAAGCACATGTATCTATATAGATCTTCCCTTGAAAATGCAAATGATAGTATAATTACTTTTTTGTCACTTGACTTTTTTCTCTCAATAATAAAATTCAGAGACCATGATATTTAGTATGTGGCCTAAATAGTTTTTCTTAAACTGTATCTTAAAATTTATGTTCTGCTATTTCATTTTCTTTTCAAGAGACTCCAATTATTTATATTTTTGATCTCTGCCTTAGCCTATTTGGGGTCTTATAACAAAATAGCATGAATGGGGTAGCTTATAAACAACAGAAGTGGCCGGGCGTGGTGGTTCACGCCTGTAATCCCAGCACTTTGGGAGGCCGAGGCAGGTGGATCACAAAGTCAGGAGATCGAGACCATCCTGGCTAACATGGTGAAACCCCGTCTCTACTAAAAATACAAAAATTAGCTAGGCGTGGTGGCAGGCAGCTGTAGTCCCAGCTACTCGGGAAGTTGAGGCAGGAGAATAGCATGAACCCGGGAGGCGGAGCTTGCAGTGAACCGAGATCGTGCCACTGCACTCCAGCCTGGGCGACAGAGTGAGACTCTGTCTCAAACAAAAAAAAACAAAAAACAAAAAAAACAGCAACAACAAAAAGCCCCAGAAGTTTATTTCTCACAGTTCTGTAGGCTGGGAAGTTCAAGATCAAGACACTGGTAAATTCAGTGTTTGGTGAGGGCCCACTTGCTGGTTTATAGATGGCTATCTTTGGCAGTCTTCTTATAGTGGGAGGGGAGAGGAATCTTTCTTGGGCCCCTTTGAGAAGTGTATTAATTGCATTCATGAGAGCTTTGACCTCATGACCTAATGAGCACCCAAAAGTCCCAACCCCTAATGCTATTACCTTGGGGTTTAGGATTTTGACATATGGAATTTGAGGGTACACAAACATTCAGATAATTGGAATCTCCTTTACCTGTATTCCATATTATTCATTTTCTCTCTAATGGTTTTTAGGTCTTTATTTTTGTTTCCTTATTTCTATGTTTTATATCTTTTAGCGTGCATTTTTGCCAATGTTGATTTACCCTTGTGTTCTTTACAGTTTTATTGTTGCTTTCGTGATAATTTTATTTTTTTCTTTTATTGTTCTTCTGATATTTGAGAGCTCCTGTTTCACTTCCGACTACTGTCTCACTAATTATTCCCGATCGCTTAGTACTCTCACTTGATAGAGTATTACACTTTATGGCCAAATTTTTATCTCATCTGTGGCTTTCTTTTTCTGGTGACATTCTTTTTCTGCTGTTATTTTTCCAGTTCCTATCCTCATAATACCTTTGGAGGCACCTTTTGTACATCCTTTTTTGTATGTGAATCATAAAGCATAATAACGTATGACCTGTGAACCCATCTGTTAGTATGCATTCCTTTTAAAAATTTCTCATGTTGAAGAAGATGGATTTTTCCTGGGCCAGCATTTTGGGGGAATGATGTGGGGAGGAGGCGTGTCACATTCCAGGCTGGAAGGATTTTTTCTTATCTAGAATTTATAACTTATTTTGCCTTTACTCCAGACCAAAACAGATAGATAGGCTGCTGTAGTTTTTGTTCTTTTTCATAAAGTAACACCTCTCTTCTCCCTGTCTCCAATTATAGGAACAGACAAAGATGGCTTATTTGTGCCATTCTTCATTCAGTTCCTGCTTCTTTTAGATGAGAATAGGTATAGAGAAAATGCTGTCATCCCGTGCACCTCTATCCTACTGGAAATAAAGGGTATACCTCATGTACCCTTCACTTTGAAGAAGCCTACTTTGTTGGCTTTTTCTCAGATCTGCAGTCTTAGTGACCTATTACTCTTCTCTATGCTTTTGAAAGTTTTTCATTTTATTTGGATTTAACTATTTTCTACTACTGTTCAAAATGCATTTTGCTTTTCTGTTTCTTATTCTCCTTGGTGCTTCTGGTTGATTTCTAGGAATGGTGGGGTGGTGATGGTGATGGTGGGGAGATGGGGAATTCTGACTTTATACCATCTTTTTCAAACCTGAAGTTACATTTTTAATTTTTTTGTGGTGCTCATGTGTTAAATATCTGTAGTCCTTGGGGTGAACGAGGCTGGATCGGGTGGCTAGCCTCCATTCCTTCTTTCTCCTTAGACTATGTCCCCTCCTTCATTCACTTTACAGAAATTATTGTGCATGCTATTACATATCAGGCACTGCAATAAGCACTGGAAAACAAAGACTAAACCACACGTGAGCTCTATCCACACAGAAACTGTAGGAGGTTATGACAAACTTTCTAAAGAGCTTTCTAAAACAATTTTTAGGAGGGAGACTGATGTCTATTAAACATAAATAGAAATACGTGCTGATGCTACAGAAGAGAGGTTCCTGAAAAACAGGATGAATTGGGATGTAGAACACAGAGAGGATTAACCTCAGAGGCAGCCTAGTGGGAAAAGCATAGGCTCTGGAGACTAATTCCCTCCATTCAAAACCCACTTTTGCTCCTTCCCAGCTGCATGAACTGGGGAAACTATTGAGCTTCTCTATGCCTCAGTTTCCTCATATTTTGCTCACAAAATAAGACTCCCTCTGTAATGCATAGTTGTATATAAACCACAATAAAAAGCAGCATAGTAGAATGCTTAAGAATATATATTTTGGAGATTGCTTGTCTGACCTTGGATACATTAGCAAATATTCTTGTGCCTCAGTTTCTTGATTTATAAAATAGGGGTGATAATAATGCCTATTTCATAAGATTGTTATGAGACTTAAATGAGTTACTATATTTAAAGTGATTCCGATGTTGTCTTGGAGATAAAACAAACCATGTACCTATACCTGGAAGGTAGGGAGCACCATCTAAGTATTTGCCAAATAAGGCATTTATCATCATACTCAAAGTACAGAAAGTACTAAAACATAGTAGCTATTATAGCAGGAGGGAAAAAGTAAGTAGATTTTGTGGCAGGAACCTGTAGTATTTCCTGTGATAGTTTCTATAGGCAAGCTTCTTTTGAGAGGGAAGGAGCAGATCAGAGGTTTAGGGAGAAAGGAGAAGATTTGAAATAGCTGCTGTTGAGTTAGAAAAAGAGATGTCTGAGCAGTGTTGCCTAGTTGAGGTTAAATAACGCAATGACTCATAGAGGTACAAATATAAGCATCTGTCTTGTTTTATATACCAATGCTTGGTGACCTGGTTCTAGGCACAGAGAAGGCAGATTGATATGAGGCTACAGTTCTCCCAGATGTTACAGAACAGCATCAGGGCAAAGAATTCAAGAATGCTGGCAAAAAGTGGTTAAAGCGATAGACCATAAAGACTATGTTGAGTAGCAAAGGAAATAAAGAGAGGATGAAGTAAAGAGTGAAGGCGCAGAGTTCCAGGTGAGGTAGAAAAGCAATTGTAGCAGCAGCAAGTGAATGAGATGGATGGAGAGGGAAAAAAGTCCCTTGGAAATGCACACTGAAGAAAATAAGAAAGCATTTCTTCATAAGGAAGAATAAGTTTAACCTACCCATTTCAGGCCTCTGTAGGGCAGAGACACCTTTAAAGTGGGAGTAGCCTCAGGATCATCTTATCTGCATCATTAGAGGTAGAGTGGGAAGAGAGGTCTCCAAAGAAAAAGGTTCTTATGGGCTCAGAGGTCTAGCCATTTTACTTTTTCATGTGTAAGCCCTACTCCCTAGCATGGCAGACCACTGAGAAGAGTGACTTTCAGGGTGGAGTATATGTGTGTGTGGGAGGGTGTGAGAATATGGAGAGAGTTAGGAGAGTAGCCACTAAAGGTGATCAATGTTCTTTGAGATCAAACAAACAAGAATTTTAGAGAAGACACTGCAGTCATAGTGCTGTTGATTCAAGCAAACTTCTTACAAAAAATGAGACTCTTCCAGATTCTATGATGAAAGTGGAAGGTCTGCATTAAATCTGGGTCAGTATCATGTATTATACTCCTCAGTCAACCTGCATTATGTTGTATATTAAACAGAACCTTTTAAAATAACTGACATTCCTTTTGCTATAGAATGTATTCATTTCCCTTGAGTTGACATGTCTGATCTGTGAGGCTCTGGGCCTTGCAGTTGGTTTATATGGGTGGGATTCAAATGCATGTCAAGTTGAATATTGCTAGATGTTGAGAGTTTGGGAGAAAACAGGTGGGGTGAAATATCTCTGAGTTATAGTTGAAGGTCACTGTGGCAATTTGATTCAATTCATTTCAACAATTATTTACTGAATGTTAACTCAGCATGAGTCAGGTGGTTTAAATAGAGTGGTCACTGAAGAATGGTCACTGCCCTTGTGGAGCTCACAACTAAGGGACAGGACAACCAATTCCAACTTGCCTGCAATGTGTCTTCATCTTCTGTCATAAACTGTAGGGTTATATAAGATTTCTTAGAATTCATTAATTAATCATTTGTTCATTTAATACATTTTGTTCATTCTTTTTGAGTTCTGTGGTATGTCATGCACTGGTGCTTGGAAACTCTTTATCCGCTTCTGTGGTGTCCGGATCAACAACCTGTCATCAATATAATTTCCTGAGACGCTAAGAGTTAATTAGGGTCTCTCTTCTTTAAGTCACCCTAAGACCCCAAAGGTCTATGTCCTCTCTCAGGAATAGAAACACTGTTTGTGATGTGTCTTCATCCTTTTTTGGTAACTTCTATCTGCGTGCCATCCTAGTGACCCTCAGAGATCATGTTTCAGAACCGTGGAAATTTACAGAAATTAGAAAACTTGCAATTAGAAGAACTTGGTTTGAGTCTGGTTCTTCCATGGTCTAGCAGTGTGTGATCTTGGAAAATTGCTTAGCTTTTCTCAGTCACCATGGTTCTCATCTTTTTCACAACAAACTTATAGATATTATTCTATCCATTTTACATTGAAAAAAACTGAGGCTTAGCAAGGTTAGGTAATTTTCCCGTGAGCCAGGGTTCAAATGCATGAAGTCTGACTTTGGTGTCCATGCTTAAAGACTCCTTTATGTCAATTATGAAGAGTTGAACACACTATCTGGTACATATAATATACTCAATAAAATACAGCTGTTATTTTGGCTATCATAACTCAGAACCAACACAATGGAAATATTTGCTAAAGGTGGAAGCAAAACATCAATGTTGGAACTGCACCAGTTATTTTGGAATAAGGAATCATTTGTATTTGACCTTGGACCCTAACCACATGTAAGACTAACCTTGATTAGAGTGGTAAATGTCATTTATAATTGAAGGATCTATTTTTTATAATTCTATTTCTGCTGTAGTGAAGAATTACACTTTTGACATTTTCAGTTAATGCTCTAGATAGCCCTGGATTGACATATATTGTACTAGGGCCCTTAAACCAAGAGCTAAAATAGAGAGATGAATCCTTAATCAATGAATTACAGATCCTGGTAAAATGTTAAATTTAAATAAAACATCCACAATTAGTACTGTTTTGAGGTCATTAAGAATGTTTGCATTCTACATGCACTAAAAAATAGGGCTAAATGCATGTAGATTTTCATAAAGGCAGCACATATGAAAATCTTTGCCTAATAATGCACTGTTATGTTCAGCATGGAGAGATGCAGTCTAATTTTCTTATGATTTCCTCCCCTGTCTTGCTTCCTTTTTGTAGGTTAATATTTTGTTAACACAGTTTCTTAGAGTGCTCTTGTTTTTCACTCACAAGTCTTATTTTTTTCTTTATCTACCATAGAAAGATCGTCCTCATTCAATAGCATTTAGGTAGGAAAGAGATGTTCAAATGTCATGTTTAAGAACGTCTTTCCCTTTCTTCCCCATTTCATTCTATTCAAGTTTTCTGTTGTATCTGAAATAGTCTCTAAGTCCCTGGGGACGATAAAAAATAATTTTATGCCAGAAGTCAGAAGAAAAACTATTGTAATTTTTTTTTTTTTGTATGTGTGTGTGCTTATTTTTGTTTTTTTGAGACAGAGTCACTTGGGCTGGGGTGCAATGGCACGATCCTAGCTCACTGAAGCCTTGAACTCCTGGGCTCAGGTAATCTTCCCACCTCAGCCTTCAGAGGTGTCTGTCACTTGGGCTCTGTCACTTGGGCTGGGGTGCAATGGCACGATCCTAGCTCACTGAAGCCTTGAACTCCTGGGCTCAGGTAATCTTCCCACCTCAGCCTTCAGAGTAGCTGGAGCTACAGGTATGCACTACCATGCCTAGCTAATTTTATTTATTTATTTATTTTTGTAGAGACAGGGTCTTGCTATGTTGTCCAGACTTGTCTCAAACTCCTGGTTTCAAGTGATCCTCCTGCTTTGGCCTCCCAAACTGCTGGGATTACAGGCATAAGCTACCATGCCCTTTCCATTTTTTGTATTTTACAACAGAGGATGAAACTTCATTTTTAATTATAATTTTGACCCAAATTATCTTGCTTATATAGACAGACAGGGCAGTGACTTGTCTACATATCCATCTTCACAAATTGCTAGGGCAGGCAAACAACTTGTGATATGACCAGCAAAACATGTGTTCTGTTTGATTTTCCACACAAGTATGAAAATCCAGTTTAGATAATATCCATTAATGGACCCATTAAAAAGAATGTTCTTAACTTTCACCAAGTAAAGAAAAACTTATTCAAGAGCTGTCGGCAACACTGAGCTATGGCTTAGCAGGTTTGCACCAGCGTGTTGATAAGGTTCCAAAGTGTGGAAGGACAATGAAAAATCCAAAGTGGAACCAAAATATTCCAGGTTTTGAATGAAGAAGAAAACTTACTGCTCCATGCTTACATGAACACTTACAAATATGCAATAAAAACAGTTTGTGTTTTTAGAGGATGTGTCAATTCTTTGAGCTGAGGGAAGTCAGACTTTAGGCCTGGGACCTAACTGGAATCACCTGTTACTCATAATTTAGCATTTCATATTTTGCAAAGTTCATTACCTTTCAAAGTCCAATAAAAATTTAAAAAATAGCAGGTGTCCTTTTTTTGCACCACTGTAAATGAGAATGTACTATGGATTTTGTCAAAAGCAATTGAGAGTATTTGAAAATTTGTTTAAGATACTCTGCTAATGTGTACTCTGACTGGTATATCATGCTTTAAATATTTTTTCTTAGTGAATTTAGACAAATTAATGAATCAGAATTTTTTTTTCAGGAACTTGCTAAGAAACTCCAAAGTTGTATCTCTTAGTGTATATTTATTGAAAATTGCAAGAGCCAAGAAAGGGAGAGTTTATTTTAGGAGCCTCAGAATATATAATTAAATCACTCTGCTTTATTTCATAAAAGTGACTGAAGACTAACAGAATCCATTTCTATCTCTAGTGTGATGCTGTTCATGAGAGAGACAATTCATATGCCATAGAAGTTAATCTGCCCAATGGAAAAATGTTATAAAGGTTTCTGCTTCTGTTACTGAATCACGATTTGTTCATGTTTTTCTCTCCAGTGCATTTATCCTTACTAGAAAACTCTGTTAGAAACCGCCAATCATCTGAGTAGGTAGACAGCCATAAAAGTAACCACAGACTTTATTAATGATGGGGGAAATGGCAGATTAACCTCTTTCTTAAAAACTAAGAAGCATCTAATAACATGCACTTTGATTTTACCCAGCTATGAGGGTCTGGAAAATGTCTTATTTAAATATACAGGTATTTTTATGGAGCCTTTTAAATCTTTGCCTTAATACTGTCGTTTCCTCCATATGCTTTTTGTCAACTAACAGCTCAGAACTGATAAGCCATGTGGAAATGTTTTATAAAGCTGCAGTTCTTCCTTTGTGACTACTGCTTCTTTTATTAAAGTCGAACTTCTTCCAAAAAAGAATGCAATTTGTTTGCATATTTTTGTCTGCAAAACATGGCCAAGTATGGATACCTTTTACATGATAGGAAAGAGGGTTTAATTAGGTGTCTTTCAGTGTGATTAGAATGGATGTGACATGCACATGCTTGTGTTTTGGGAAGATCACTGGCTGCAGTGAGGGAGATGAGGTGAGGCTGGAGCCAGGGAGACTAAAATGGGGAGAGTTACACAATCCCTGGGAGAAATAGTGATGGACTGGATGGAGGCAGTAGGAGGGAAATGGGGAAGAGGGAACAGAATTCAAGAATGTCCTGGGAAGTAGGTTCATTGGAAGGGTGTATCAGGGAGGAAAAAGGATTTATTATGATTTAAGCATCTTCCTTGGTTAATGGTAAATCACATTCATGGAGATAGGGAAAGCAGAGGAGAGGTACCTTTTGATACTTACACATGGTTGGCTTCCCAAAGTGCTGGGATTACAAATATGAGCCACCATGATGTGGAAGCACTTTCTAGGAGCAGAAACACAATGTGAGATGCATCTACCTCTGTGTGTCTTCAGCTGCCTCCCCATTAGAGAGAGCTGTTCTGTCCATCAGTTAAGAAGTTATCTGTGATTGGAGAGGGCGAGGGCGAGGGCTGGATGAAGGCACTAGATGGCTTCTAAGATTCCTTAAAGTCTGAGAGCTTGTGATTTTGTGAAAGTGGTTTGAAAAATTTAAGCTCAGCTTCAAGAGGACAGGAAATATGACACTATAGTGACAGAACACACATGCACAGTGAGGAAAGATGGAAATTCCTCTTCATGTTCTCCCCAAATTGTGACAGCTTAGTCCCCCTCTCACTACATTGCAATATTCAGGCATAGACATTATGCATTATGTGAATTAACCATTCTGAGGAACGATCAGACAACTTTGCATTGTTATCCTATTTGTATTTGAAAATATAGAGCTATGTTTATAGTCATTTGTAGTCTGATTCTCATTCTAAATATTATTTTCCAGCAAAGATATGATGTTACCTAGTACAGATGTGTGACTCTGCTAATTCCACACCAGAATTTGAACATACATTAGAGACGTTCACTTTTATTGTGGGACCACAATGCCATATCTGTTGTACCAAAGACTTGGACAGAAGTATCCATTATTCATGGGGAATCCTTAGGAATATATTCAATGTAAATAACCAAATGTGTTGGTCACATTTGATTCTATCACAGTCAGGCAGGTGTGGCAGGGTCAAAAAGGGTATAACTTATTTTACAGAAAAACATTTCTGATGGGACATGTAGATTCAAATTGCCATGTTGGGATTAGAACTAGTAGACTGGAAGTTGGTGGGGCTGTTTATGTAATTTCTTCTTCTCGATTATATGGACGTTATTATACTAAATTACAATTTGCCTCATTCAAATGCAAATGAATTTTTGAAAGCCCTGTGTGGGCTTCATGTAATTCTTTTGGGCAAGCATTGCTCAATGTTTCACTTACTCGAAAGGATTCAGTGATGCAACTGATTCCAAGAAAAAAAAGTGAATTTGAAAGTGCTGTTCGTATTGGAAGGGATGGTATAATCATATCAAATTCACATCTGGTTTTATTTTGCTGACTGTTTCTCCTCCTGGCTTTCCTAAAGTATATGTGCCCTGTGGGATATAATGCTCTTTACTTGACTTTCCCTTGTTTCCCGGAGTCTGATTCTTCCCAGAGTTATGCTCCCAATTAAATATTGACTATAAAAGTAAGGAACACAAAGGAAAGTTTTGAAAAGCATAACAAGCTAACAATGTTGTTATGGAAATGTGGGAATTCATTCAACAGTAACACTTCATTTTTGGCCTTTATGAACCAATCTTGCAGCAGACCAAAGTGCTCATAATGCAGGTCACTTTGTAAGTCACCAAATCTCCCTTAGCAGTTTATTTTAATGTCTTTTGTTCTAGCAGGAAGGAAAATAGTCCCACAGTTTTTAATACACTCCAGCTGTTCATTGGTAAAGACTTCAACATGAAGCTTATAGGGAGAAAATTGTGTACTTAGTTTAAATTCTACAAGAGACTCTACAAAAGGCCTGAAGTTCTTTAGCCTCCACTCTCAGGATTTGTACCTTTCTCATCAGTCCAATGACACTTACGTTGCTTCACAGGGCTTTACTGTGGTGATTCTTTGGTCACCAGTTCAGGTTACTTAGGGAACAACTAGGAAGTGTCAGATATTCTTCAAATTTTTTTCTGACCAGGTTTTGTTTGTTTGTTTGTTTTGTTTTTTCAGGTGGAGAACATGGTGTAGTTCTAGGCAAGTCTTATGAAATATCCATCATGAAGGCTGTTTCATGATAAAAAGAGTGCATGGGACAAATAAGTTTGAGAAATAAATTTAGAACTTAGAATTAGAAACAGCCTGTTAAAGGGTGCTATGGTCTTAATGTGTTCCCCCAAATTTATACATTGAAACCTAATCACCAATGTGATGGTATTCAAGTGTAGGGCCTTTGGGAGGTGATTAAGACATGAAGATGGAGCCCTTATGAATGGCATTAGTGACCTTACAAGGGGAGCTGTTCACCCCTTCTGTCCTTCCACCTCTTCTTCCATGTGAAGACACACTTGTCCCTTCTGCCTTTTCCATTACGTAAAGATGTCTTAAAACAATGCATCTATAGATCAGGCCCCCACCAGACACGGAATCTGCTTCTGCCATGGTCGTAGACTTCCCAGATTCCAGAACTGTGAGAAATAAGTTTCTATTGTTTAAGAGTTACCTAGTCAAAGGTATTTTGTTATAGTAGTAGGAATAGACTAAGACAAAGGGTCTGAGAAATTTTGTGGTAAAGAAATCCTACTTAACTCTGCTTAAGTCAGTAGTAGAGCACAATATTTAAGAGCACCAGGTTTGAATACAAGATAGACTTGGTCTCAAATCAATCCCAGATTCAATGTTAGCAATGAAACCTGGCCAAGTTACTTCCCTGTACAATAGGAATTCCCAGCTGTGCAAGAGGAATAATAAGACCCATCTCATCGGCTTATTGTAGAAAGCATACTATAGTGTAGAGTAAAACATTTGGCAAGGTGCAGCATCATAATCAGTATGATTACTCATTTTTAATATAATGTTATCTTATTTGACTGTATGACTTTTTGGGGCAACACATTAGAAACTACTTTACTAAGGAAATATGATGAGAAATGCTACTCTGATAGACTGATATTGGCATCAATACTTTCAGAGAATGGAGAGGGCCAGGACTGCTTATATCATGTGAATTCTCTACTAAATTGGCTGATACCTCTCTCATAGTGCTGTCTCATGGGCAAAAAAAATTACAGAATTTTAAGCAAATAAAGTAAAATTGAATTTAAAATGAAATACATAGAGGTTATTATAAACAAGACCTATATTCTGTCTTCAATATCAAAAGATAAGTTCTAGGATGTAAATATCCAGAAAGAAGCCTCAAGAGGATGAGGAAGAAGAGAAATTTGTTTCCTTATGTCAAGAAGAAATTAATGCAAAATTTTAACACCTATTGAAAGAGGATTGGAGCCATATTTTTTCATGATTAATCTTTTGTTTTTTTTTTTTTGAGATGGAGTCTCGCTCTGTCGCCCAGGCTGGAGTGCAGTGGCCGGATCTCAGTTCACTGCAAGCTCCGCCTCCCGGGTTTAGGCCCTTCTCCTGCCTCAGCCTCCCGAGTATCTGGGACAATAGGCACCCGCCACCTCGCCCGGCTAGTTTTTTTGTATTTTTTAGTAGAGACGGGATTTCGCCGTGTTAGCCAGGATGGTCTCGATCTCCTGACCTCGTGATCTGCCCATCTCGACCTCCCAAAGTGCTGGGATTACAGGCTTGAGCCGCCAAATCATTTTTAAAGGTTATTTTTAATCAACTCAATAATTGTACATGTACAGTGTGATATTTCAATACAACATATACAGTATGTAATGATCAAATTAGGATAATTAGCAAACCTATCACCTCAAACATTTATCTAGAGTCATCCTACAGTGCTAAGGAACACAGAACTATTTATTTTTCCTATCTTTCTGTAATTTTGTATTTGTTAACCAACTTCTCCCTAGCACCTCCTCATCTTTCACAGTCTTTAGTAACCACTATTCTATCCTCTATTTCTATGAGATGAAAATTTTAACCTTCACATATGCGTGAAAGCCTGTAGTATTTATATTTTTGTGCCTGGCTTATTTCACTTAACATAATGTTCTCCAGGCCTATCCATGTTCTGGCAATTATGGTTGAATAGTATTCCATTGTGTGTATGTATCATTTTCTTTATCCGTTCAACTGTTATTGGACTCTTAGGTTGATTCCATATCTTGGCTGTTGTAAATAGTGCTGCAATAAACATGGGAGTGCAGATATCTTTTTGACATACTGAATTCCTTTTCTTTGGATAGATATCCAGTAGTGGGATTGCTGGATCATATGTAATTATATGTTTAGTTTTCAGAAAAAACTCAATACTATTTTCCCTAATGGTTTTACTAATTTATATTTCCACCAACAGTGTGTAAGAGTTCCCCTTTCTCCACATCCTTGACAGCATTGGTTATTTTTTGTCTTTTTTATAATAGCCATTCTAGCTGGGGTGAGATGATATTTCATTGTGGTCTCGATTTGCATTTCTCTGATGAGTGATGGGTATTTTTTTCATATACCTCTTGGCCATTTGTGTGTCTTCTTTTGAGAAACATATGTTCAAATGATTTGACCATTTTAAAATTGGATTATTTTGTTGTTGTTATTGAGTTGTTTGAGTTACTTGAATATTCTGGATATTAATCCTGGAGCCAAGTCATTTTTTAGAACAAAGATGAAGTAAATTAAAAGTTGAATAATCAAACTAATAATCAGCTGATTATTAATAAGGATCTTGTGGGTAATTGGTTTTTGAGCACTGTTGAACTGTAGGAAAGTTTGTGTTTAACTAACTCCAGTAGTTGCTCTTTTTGTTTTCTTCTCTCCTTCTGAGGTACCCCCTCCTCTTTCCTTAATTCTTCCTTACCCTAAGCACTTTCCTCAGATGAGATAAAACCAATTGAGACCTGCTTTTAGTTAGCTAAATTTTTGAAAGGATCTGACAATTAATTCATGTATAAGTATGAAGCAGGGTTTCTCAGCCTCTACTCTGTTGGCATTTTGTCCTGGTTAGTTCTTTGTTGTGGGGGGCTGTCTTGTGCATTGTAAGATATTTAACCAAATCTCTGGCTTCTACCCACTAGATACCAATAGCATTCTTCATCCTAGTGGTGACAACCAAAAATATCTCCAGATATTGCCAAATGATTCCTGGAGGGCAAAATCCCTCTCCTCTCCAATGAAAACAATTGAATACGAAGATTTTTTACAACAGTTAAATCTGTACCACTGTCTGAGTTAATTTCTCCTTTCATCTTGTATATTTTCTTTTTCTTATTTTATTTATTTTATTTATTTTTTATTATACTTTAAGTTCTAGGGTACATGTGCACAACGTGCAGGTTTGTTACATATGTATACATGTGCCATGTTGGTGTGCTGCACCCATTAACTAATCATTTACATTAAGTATATTTCCTAATGCTATCCCTCCCCCTCCCCCTCCCCACAATAGGACCTGGTGTGTGATGATCCCCTTCCTGTGTCCAAGTGATCTCATTGTTCACTTCCCACCTATGAGTTAGAACATGCGGTGTTTGGTTTTCTCTTCTTGTGATAGTTTGCTGAGAATGATGGTTTCCAGCTGCATCCATGTCCCTACAAAGGACACGAACTCATCCTTTTTTATGGCTGCATAGTATTCCATGGTGTATACATGCCACATTTTCTTAATCCAGTCTGTCACTGATGGACATTTGGGTTGATTCCAAGTCTTTGCTATTGTGAATAGTGCCACAGTAAAAATACGTGTGCATGTGTCTTTATAGCAGCATGACTTATAATCCTTTGGGTATATCTCCAGTAGTGGGATGGCTGGGTCAAATGGTATTTCTAGTTCTAGATCCTTGAGGAATCGCCACACTGTTTTCCACAATGGTTGAACTAGTTTACAATCCCACCAACAGTGTAAAAGTGTTCCTATTTCTCCATATCCTCTCCAGCACCTGTTGTTTCCTGATTTTTTAATGATTGCCATTCTAACTGGTGTAAGATGGTATCTCACTGTGGTTTTGATTTGCATTTCTCTGATGGCCAGTGATGATGAGCATTTTTTCATGTGTCTGTTAGCTGTATGAATGTCTTCTTTTGAGAAATGTCTGTTCATATCCTTTCCCCACTTTTTGATGGGGTTGTTTTTTTTCTTGTAAATTTGAATGAGGTCTTTATAGGTTCTAGATATTAGCCCTTTGTCAGATGAGTAGATTGCAAAAATTTTCTCCCATTCTGTAGGTTGCCTGTTCACTCTGATGGTAGTTTCTTTTGCTATGCAGAAGCTCTTTAGGTTTTTTTTTTTTTTTTTGAGACGGAGTCTCGCTCTGTTGCCGGGGCTGGAGTGCTGGAGTGCAGTGGCGCGATCTCGGCTCACTGTTAAGTTCTGCCTCCCTGGTTTACGCCATTCTCCTGCCTCAGCCTCCCGAGTAGCTGGGACTACAGGCGCCCGCCATCTCGCCCGGCTAATTTTTTGTATTTTTAGTAGAGATGGGGTTTCACCGTGTTAGCCAGGATGGTCTCGATCTCCTGACCTCGTGATCCACCCGTCTCGGCCTCCCAAAGTGCTGGGATTACAGGCTTGAGCCACCGCGCCCGGCCGAAGCTCTTTAGTTTAATTAGATCCCATTTGTTAATTTTGGCTTTTGTTGCCGTTGCTTTTGGTGTTTTAGACATGAAGTCCTTGCCCATGCCTATGTCCTGAATGGTACTACCTAGGTTTTCTTCTAGGGTTTTTATGGTTTTAGGTTTAACATTTAAGTCTCTAATCCATCTTGAAATAATTTTCATATAAGGAGTAAGGAACGGATCCAATTTCAGCTTTCTACTTAAGGCTAGCCAATTTTCCCAGCACCATTTATTAAATAGGGAATCCTTTCCTCATTTCTTGTTTTTCTCAGGTTTGTCAAAGATCAGATGGCTGTAGATGTGTGGTATTATTTCTGAGGACTCTGTTCTGTTCCATTGGTCTATATGTCTGTTTTGGTACCAGTACCATGCTGTTTTGGTTACTGTAGCCTTGTAGTATACTTTGAAGTCAGGTAACATGATGCCTCCAGCTTTGTTCTTTTGACTTAGGATTGTCTTGGCAATGCAGGGTCTTTTTTGGTTCATATATAGTTTCTTAATTACCAAAGACAAAACTCTGAACAGCAAATCATTTATAAGAAATAGGTCAGGGAAGGATGACTTTGTACTCTAGGTAATCATATTGGTGAGGTGGCTATCTATTTACCAAGTAGGCCAAATCTATTACAGCGAGTAAACCTCCCCCTGAGTTAACGACTTCAGACAAGGCTTGAGGCTTCATCTACATTCATATTAAATTTTGAGTTCTAGGCCGGACCCAGTGGCTCATGCCTGTAATCCCAACACTTTGGGAGGCCGAGACGGATGGATCACGAGGTCAGGAGATTGAGACCATCCTGGCTAACATGGTGAAACCCCGTCTCTACTAAAAATACAAAAAATAAATTAGCCGGGCTTAGTGGAGGACGCCTGTAGTCCCAGCTACTCGGGGGGCTGAGGCAGGAGAATGGTGTGAACCCAGGAGACGGAGCTTAAAGTGAGCCAAGATGGCGCCACTGCTCTCCAGCCTGGGCGACAGTGAGACTCCGTCTCAAAAAATATATATAAAAAAATAAAAAAAAAATTGAGTTCTATTTCCCATCTTTCACTGCAAATATTTCTAATGGTTGAGCATTAAACAATAGAAAGGATTTCCACTAGTCAATTGGACTTGGTCATTAATAAAGCAGAATGGATTGACTGGTAGCTTCTGTCCTTAATAACTGAATTAGGTATATTATTTAACAAACCATATTGCAGAACAGCTCTTCCAACAAAGGCAAAAAATAAATTCTAAATGGATGATATTTCAGGGTATCTATAAATACACATTTGGCATTGAATCCAAAAGAAGAGGGGCTGAGGTCCAAAGACTGCTGTTTTTTCTTTAATTTGCATTTGGCTTTGTGGGTTAGATCTTTTTGCATGTATGCTTCCCCTTGTTTTGCTCCTCAGTTGTGGTTCTTCTCTGTGAACTTTTGCTTCACAAAGAGGAACACTTATTGTGCAGTAAAAACATTGGCTGTAAATCATTTTAGCTATAAAATGTAGCTGCTTGGAGCCCAGTAATTGGGCCTGTGGTTCTGAAAATAAGGACTGCCAACAACTGAATGTGTTGTTTAATTGGTCCACAGGGAAAGACCCTGAGAGTGTCCAAGAGATGGTTTTTGACTTCCTATTGTTTTAGTTTTTCCATGGGACCTGCAGTATTCCCTTGCTAACCGTTTACCACAACTGGCTGTTCATTCCGTGTGGTAAAATACCACTGGCACCATGGAATTCATAGCACTGACAGAAGGGGAGTCTTTCAAAGGCTTGCATGCTTGGAAGGCAAAAATATGTGCACTTTGTAGATTCAGTGCAAAGTAACTGGGAACATTTCTTTATGGTCACATGTGGCTTGGGACACCAGCTATAATGTTATCTGTGAAACCCAGGTTGGTGACAATGTAAAATCCTTAAATGGGTCACAGAGCAAATAAATAATTTACTTTAGATATCTAAAATTTGCCCAGAATTCTCATTGCTCCATGTAATCCATCCTTTAAGAATGAGGTTGTATGCTACGTAAATGTGCTAATTTCAAGTAAAAATCCTGAAAGCAGAGCATGACCTGATATGTGTTTGAATGATTTGTTCCTTGAAGACAGATTTTAAGATCTTTCTCTAAAGTTTGGAAATGCAAATTCCCTGTGATAAGAATAGGATTTAGTTCTCCCTCCGTTTTGCCAAACCTGGCAGAATACGTTAAAATATAAACCCGCATTTATCTCTTTTAATTAATAAATGTGAATTCTGAGATCAAAAAGTGTAGTCCTGAGGATGCTGGGAGTGTCCATTCCAGAAGCAAAGAGGGAGCGAGCTGAGCCCATGGCTAAAGATCAACCCCTCTCCCTTGGGTGTCTGTGGAGAGCAACGGTGCTTGAATCCTGCTCTCCTCTCCTGGGTGTTGGAGTGTGAAATCTCTAGCAGCCAGCAGCACAGGACACTCACTCAAAGCTGACTGAACTGGTTAATGGGAGTCATCGCCTTCCTATTATTTCTTCTGGTGACTGACAGGCTGAGGGAAGGCTCCGGAATATGGAGAATAATGGCCAGGTGTGTGAGTCAGCCCTATGTAGAATGGATCATAAAGAAGAATAATTCTTTTGGATGAAAATAATAGAAACCCTATTTAAAGTAGCTAAACTGAAAGGGGGAAATTTAGTCACTGGGACTGAGGTGCCTAACTAAATATAAGGAAGAGAATTCAGTCAGGACTGAGGAACTTGAGGCAGAGACTCACAGCACCAGAATATTCTCTCCAGTCCTGGATTCTGCTTTTTCCTGTTCAACCACGTCATCTTTTCTTTATTTGACCATTGGCCTTCTCTGTCCGTTGTTTACCCAGAGCGTGAGGCATGACAGATAACAACATCCAAACATCCAGTTTTTCTTCACTGTCTTAAATCTTTGGGCACTGAGTTTAAACTTTCTGGGGAAGGACCTCCTGGTCTAGTTTGGATTAGAGAGGCAGCACTGCCCAAATGAATAGGATCAGTGGTGGGTGTCATGCTTCCAACAGGTTGGCTCAGGCGTTAGTCTTGGGACAAAGTAAGAGGAATGGTTCCTAGTGGGAATGATACCATAAGTGTCCACAACATAATCCAAATCACAAGCAGATGAGGGAGAAAAAATATCTGTGATTCCATGAAGGCTTACTATCTGTAAAGAAAGAAGTAAGGAAATATATCAATCACTTCACAGTTCTTTTGGACGCTGTTGTGCTGGTGATATGGTTTGGCTGTGTCCCCACCTAAATCTCTCCTTGAATTGTAATAATCCCCACGTGTGGAGGGTGGAGCCAGGTGGAGATAATTGAATCATGGGGGCAATTTCCCCTATATTGTTCTCATGGTAGTGAGTAGGTCCCAGGAGATCTGACAGTTTTGTAAATGGGAGTTCCCCCGCGCAAGCTCTCTTGCCTGCCACCATATAAGACATGACTTTGCTTCTCCTTTGTCTTCTGCCATGATTGTGAGGCCTCTCCAGCATGTGGAACTGTGAGTCTATTAAACCTCTTTTCTTTGTAAATTAACCAGTCCCGGGTATGTCTTTATCAGCAGCATGAAAACAGACTAATACAGCTGGCCAAGTCAGAAATGGTTCATATGGGAAGGAAAGAGTTGAATCTGGCCTGGAAGGATTTGCCAAATCTGAAGAGGTGCAGGAGAGAGAAGGATTTCCAGATAAGGAAAAGGCCATAAGAAAATGGGCCAGGGGGGCTAATGAACTCCCATTGGTGGCAAGGGGAAATCGGCTTAATTGTATCTAGCTATGCCTAAGGAAGACATACAAGATGACTTTGGGTAATTATGGTGGTGCCAGATTATAGAGGACTTTGCAGGTGGGTAGAGGATTTAGGTTTGGCAAGCAAGAGTGAAACAGTAAAGATTTTCAGATAGAGTAATATGATAAAAATGAAATTTTAGAAGGTGAGTGCACAATGTATGAGATGTACTATATCAAGGCATTGAAGGCAGGATGGCTTCCTAGGAGACAGTTTTGGAGTTCAGGATAAAATAAAGATTCCCAGACCTCATCCCTGCTGTCAAATCAGAATCTCTGAGATTAGGACTGGGAGTTTCTAGGCTTGGAAAATTCCTCAGGTAAAACATACTCAGGATATGCCTAACTGATTACTGATCTGCTATTTGTTGACTTGAGCAGTTACAAACTAAAAATGTTTATAGAAAAACTTATCCTTTGAGAAACAGAATGAATTCTTTAGTAATTGGAGGAAAAGGAGAGAAGAAAGTAATACATAATCCCAATTCTTAGCTAATTAAAGACTAACAACAACTTTTAGCAATCCAGTTTCCCCCCGTTTTTATTTATTTAATCATTATTTTATTTTGTTATTTCAAATAATGCAGTGATTATCTTTGAACCCACCATCCAAAAACTAAAGCTGGCATCCTGACAGTTACTAGGCCTCAACTGTTACATGGCTTTGTCTCCACCTCATTGTCTGGATGTTTACCCACCAAAGGCAGACATCACTCTGAATCCCATATTCATTCTCTTGCTTTTTAAAAAATATAGTTTATAGTATTTATATAGTTTTTCAACAAAGTCTATGTAGTTTTGGTTAATTATGTTTGACTTTATGAAAAGGGTAGCATGCTGTATGTATTGTTTTGGTGCTTACTTCTGAAACTTTACTGTTCCATATTGTTGGATGCTGCTGTACTTCAGGTGACTGAGCTTTTAGAGTGACTGTGGGAATGAGGCACCAGGACCTGCGGTGAGATCACCAATCACCCCAACAAGCAGCTAAGAGGCACCAAATGTTTCCAGCAATGCCACCTTCCCAGCGCAAGAGAAGAGAAGCCACACCATGGGGTGTCTTTTCAGAAAAAAAAGGAGGCCTAGCCAATGGATTTCCTGTCAACCCAAGTAGCTTAGAGGGGGCAATCGCTTTTTCCCTTTCCATACATGCAATCAGCTGTACTCTTTGCCTGCCTATTATTCAGGAAAATGACCAGGGAAATGGGTGTTAATCATGGTTAATGTGCAAATTGGTGAATTCACCCTGATGCCAAGAACCAATTGTACATTCAGGCTACTTTCCTCAGATGATATATAATACGTATCTATAATATCCTGCCTTTACGTGAACATACTGTTCTATATGGTATAATGGTATCTATCATATTGCTACACACCGAATAGTGTCCTCCAAAAATTCATGTTGAAGCCCTAACCTCAGAAGGAGACTGTATTTAGAGATAGGGTCTTTAAAGAAGTAATTAAGTTAATGTGGGGTTATTGGTATGGGCTCTAATCTGATGTGACTAGCCTTGAAATAAGAGAAAATTTGGACACAGACACATATGGAGGGAAGCCTATGAGAACATAGCAAGAAGGTAGCCATCTATAAGCTGAGGAGAGAGGCCCCAGAAAAAAACAACCCTGCCGACGCCTTGATCTCATACTTCTAGCCTCCAGAACTGTGAGAAAAGAAATTTCTGTTGTTCACACTACCTGCTCTGTGGTATTTTATTATGGCAGCCCTAGCAAGCTAACATATAATTGTTTTTATTATTCCTAGTTTTAGCATAACAATCAAACTAACAGTTCCTGTGACTAGACATCCTGGGTTCAAATTCTGGCCTCACTATTTATGAGTTTATAAGATCTTAAATAGTTCTGGTTCCTCCAAGATGGGGTAGATGCATTCTTCATAGGTCCTTTACAACTAAAAATCTTGGGCTTAATACAACACACCAGCATTGGAAATCTTTAAAGAGTGAAAGAAGGCCGAGCTACCCAGGACCTCTGGACCTGAGGAATGGCATGGTGATGAGCTCCTGGGCTCCCTTATTTCCTCCTGTGTATCTTGCACAGGTGCTGCAGAAGCCTTTAAACCAGAGCCACAAACAGGCACAGACATAAAAAGCTCTGACAAAGGCCTGTTTCTAGGGAAAGGACCAGGAAGTGTTTTGGCAATACTTACCCTACTCTAGCCAAATGCCAACCACCAATGGAAAAATGTCCTTCTACCCACTACCCCCTGCTGAGCAAAAGATTCCATTCTCCTATCCGGTGGTGCTAGCAGGACCAAATGAAACCAGGCTGCACAATTCTCCTGCCAGGTTGGTGTCAGTGGGGTCCAGTGGTGATTTGGGTCTCCATCTTGATCCAGCAGCAATGAGACTTAAGTGCATGCTGGGGCTCATCACTGCTTCTATTTTCTTCTGGTGTCAGCAGGACCCAGTGGGGAGCTGAGCATCCACCCCCATCCAGTAGCAACAAGGCAGAATTATGTGATGGGAGGCAGGCTAGTTGATGCTCTGCTTCCCTCCCTTTTCTTTTTTCTATTTTTTTTTTATTATTATACTTTAAGTTCTAGGGTACATGTGCATAACGTGCAGGTTTGTTTCATATGTATACTTGTGCCATGTTGATGTGCTGTACCCATGAACTCGTCAGCACCTATCAATTCGTCATTTATATCAGGTATAACTCCCAATGCAATTCCTCCCCCCTCCCCCCTCCCCATGATAGGCCCCGGTGTGTGATGTTCCCCTTCCCGAGTCCAAGTGATCTCATTGTTCAGTTCCCACCTGTGAGTGAGAACATGCGGTGTTTGGTTTTCTGTTCTTGTGATAGTTTGCTAAGAATGATGGTTTCCAGCTGCATCCATGTCCCTACAAAGGATGCAAACTCATCCTTTTTTATGGCTGCATAGTATTCAATGGTGTATATGTGCCACATTTTCTTAATCCAGTCTGTCACAGATGGACATTTGGGTTGATCCAAGTCTTTGCTATTGTGAATAGTGCCACAATAAACATACGTGTGCATGTGTCTTTATAGCAGCATGATTTATAATCCTTTGGGTATATACCCAGTAGTGGGATGGCTGGGTCATATGGTACATCTAGTTCTAGATCCTTGAGGAATTGCCATACTGTTTTCCACAATGGTTGAACTAGTTTATAATCCCACCAACAGTGTAAAAGTGTTCCTATTTCTCCACATCCTCTCCAGCAACTGTTGTTTCCTGACTTTTTAATGATTGCCATTCTAACTGGTGTGAGATGGTATCTCATTGTGGTTTTGATTTGCATTTCTCTGGCGAGTGATGATGATTCCTGGTATTGATGGAACGTACCTCAAAATAATAAGAGCTATTTATGACAAACCCACAGCCAATATCATACTGAATGGGCAAAAACTGGAAAAATTCCCTTTGAAAACTGGCACAAGACAGGGATGCCCTCTCTCACCGCACCTATTCAACATAGTGTTGGAAGTTCTGGCTAGGGCAATCAGGCAAGAGAAAGAAATAAAGGATATTCAGTTAGGAAAAGAAGAAGTCAAATTGTCACTGTTTGCAGACGACATGATTGTATACTTAGAAAACCCCATTGTCTCAGCCCAAAAGCTCCTTAAGCTGATAAGCAACTTCAGCAAAGTCTCAGGATACAAAATTAATGTGCAAAAATCACAAGCATTCTTATACACCAGTAACAGACAAACAGAGAGCCAAATCAGGAATGAACTTCCATTCACAATTGCTTCAAAGAGAATAAAATACCTAGGAATCCAACTTACAAGGGATGTCAAGGACCTCTTGAAGGAGAACTACAAACCACTGCTCAGTGAAATAAAAGAGGACACAAACAAATGGAAGAACATACCATGCTCATGGATAGGAAGAATCAAAATATCATGAAAATGGCCATACTGCCCAAGGTGATTTATAGATTCAATGCCATCCCCATCAAGCTACCAATGAGTTTCTTCACAGATTTGGAAAAAACTGCTTTAAAATTCATATGGAACCAAAAAAGAGCCCGCATTGCCAAGACAATCCTAAGTCAAAAGAACAAAGCTGGAGGCATCACGCTACCTGACTTCAAACTATACTACAAGGCTACAGTAACCAAAACAGCATGGTACTGGTACCAAAACAGAGATATAGACCAATGGAACAGAACAGAGTCCTCAGAAATAATACCACACATCTACAGCCATCTGATCTTTGACAAACCTGAGAGAAACAAGAAATGGGGAAAGGATTCCCTATTTAATAAATGGTGCTGGGAAAATTGGCTAGCCATAAGTAGAAAGCTGAAACTGGATCATTTCCTTACTCCTTATACGAAAATTAATTCAAGATGGATTAGAGACTTAAATGTTAGACCTAATACCATAAAACCCTAGAAGAAAACCTAGGTAGTACCATTCAGGACATAGGCATGGGCAAGGACTTCATGTCTAAAACACCAAAAGCAACGGCAGCAAAAGCCAAAATTGACAAATGGGATCTAATTAAACTAAAGAGCTTCTGCATAGCAAAAAAACCTACCATCAGAGTGAACAGGCAACCTACAGAATGGGAGAAATTTTTGCAATCTACTCATCTGACAAAGGGCTAATATCCAGAACCTACAAAGAACTCAAACAAATTTACAAGAAAATACAAACAACCCCATCAAAAGTGGGCAAAGGATACGCACAGACATTTCTCAAAAGAAGACATTCACACAGCCAACAGACACATGAAAAAATGCCCTCCCTTTTCTTACCTGGTGTCAGTGGAGCCCAGTGGGGTGGGAGTTGGTGTCCTGCCTCACCAGGAAGGTGTTACTAGAGCAGAAGAGGGAGTAGAATAGGAACACCCTATCTGCAATGAAGCAGTGTGAGTCAGTGTCCACTCTTGCCAAGGGAGGGTTTCACGGCCCAGTGGAAACTTGGAAATACACACCCACCCAACCCTTGCACTACACTTCTCAAGGGGACTTCCTGCTAAAAACGGAAGATTCAATAGGGTGTAGGGTTTCATAATAGAATATCTAAAATTTCTAGAACACAATAGAAAGTCATTTGTCATTCTAAAAACCAGGAAGATCGCAACATGCATGAGAAAAGCAAGCAGATGTTGAAGTGATCAGACAAAAATTTTATGGCAGTCATTATAAAAGTTCCCCAGAAACAAATAAAAAATTCTTTTGGAACAAATAAAAAGTTAGGAAATCTCAGCAAAGAAGTAACAGTCATAAAAAACCATGAAAACTGTAGAATTGAAAAAATTCAGTAACCAAAGTAAAACCTGTCTGGATGGGCTCAGTAGCACGATGGAGATGATAGAGGACTGAACCAGTGAATTTGAGGACAGATCAATAGAATAGACTCACTATGGATAAGAGAGAAAATAGGCTGAAAAACAAAGGCCTCGGAGAAGTTACTTAAATTGTCTGGATTTTATTTCACTCATCTTCAAAATGAGGAACATAATTGCAGCTATGTCAAAAACAAATTTTGTGACAATTAATTGAGATATATAATAAAGGCTTATCTGATGCAATGCCAGGCGCATAGTTCTCAATAAAAGTT
Organism: Trachypithecus francoisi; assembly: GCF_009764315.1. Classification (NCBI taxonomy): domain Eukaryota; kingdom Metazoa; phylum Chordata; class Mammalia; order Primates; family Cercopithecidae; genus Trachypithecus; species Trachypithecus francoisi. Next base: position 39,082,636 of record NW_022681463.1, read on the forward strand.
AATCTGTGTAATTATTATAATTACCCTGGGTAGATAGCCATGTGATTTCATCTCTGTACAGTTAATTCAATTCAATAAGCATTTATTAATCACCAGCTGTATACCAATGGGAAGTAATATTTAGACTACATAGTCTAGTGGAAATGACACAAGGAGTTAAATTTGTATCCAGAATCTGCTACTTCTCAGCTGCATGATCTTGGACATGATTTTGAGATGCCAGTTTCTCACCCATAAAATGGTCAAAGGACCTATCTAAAAGGGTTGCTTTTGCAAGGATTAAGGAGCATCTGGTACATAGCAGAGGGAGAAAATATTCGTCATATTCCTTGGATTTTCGTCACAGATTATTTTATTAGTTGTATTGAGGTATAATGCTGTACAAAGAATTGCATATATTTAACGTATACATGTTAATGAGTTTGGACATATGTAAACACTTGTGATCCTATCACCGCAATCAAGGTAATAGACATATCTAACACCTCCCCAATTTTTCTCATCAAAGATTATTTTCCCCAACCTTTCAGATTTTTGGAACATACAGAAAAGTTGCAAGAATAGTATGAGAAACACTCATAAAACTTCCACTTAATCCAAGATGATTTGAATAAATAATTTGAGCATGACATTATAGTAATTTGTGAGAAGTATAAAAGAGGAGATTGGCTTCCTTCCTTTGACAAACTTTTACTCTAAATGAGAAGGTGACAACACCGAATCATAGAACTGTAAAGCTGGAAGGGGCTTTGGAGATGTACAGAGAGCGAATAGCTAGAATATGTGAATCCAAACGATAATTGCTGTTCTTAGGAGCTGAGGGAGAGAGCTATGTGGGGGAAGTCTGGGTACAGAAAATTTCTTGAAAAAAGTGCTTTTAATCAAGGCTTGGAAGAAGTCATCAACCTGGATGAACAGGTTCATCCATTCCTTGCAAAGGTAGAGCCTAGAACTGAGACAGACATGGTCAGAAGCTAATAGGGGATGTTATTGGAGTTCTTTCTGTTTTCTTTGGCAAACAAGGATGGAGAGAACAGTGAAAGAAAGACAGGAAGACAGGCCCCAGCCTCTAAGGGACCATTTAGGAAATGACTTTGGTGTTGAGTACAGTCTGGCTAGGGGAAAGCATAAGAAGCAAGTTTTGCTGAGCTAATTAACCCATAAATACCTCTGCTCTTTGTCCTCTTCCAGGCCATAGAAATGCCTTATCCCTTTGGTTTATTAGATGTGTTATGCTATCAGCAACAACTCCTCACCCACACTCACATATACACTCATGTTTACTGCCATATATTTTCATACACACATATTCACACATTCACTCATACACTCTGCTACATGTACACTCACATGCACAATCGTACACTCACACATACACTCACATGACATACAAATGTACATAAACACACCCTATACACACAAGCAGTCACACACATACTCATACCCCCTACCATATGTACGTAAAATCATGTGAACAAGTCTCCTTTGAAATGTCCCAACATATTTATTTTCATGTAACATACTTACTAATATGTGGACAATTTTCATAAATTAAGCTTAAAATGGTTATATAATTTACTATTTAGTTAAGGATGAATCTCTACCAATAATAAGGTTATATATTAAATCACCTTCCTCCATATCCCCTAAAACACTTAGGAAATGTTGCTAAAAATGTTAAAATACAGAAACAACAGATTCTCATTTTAAAGTAAAATTGACAGCATCTTCCCAAACTTTCCTGGCACTGTACCATTCCTGTTACTATTACACAACAAAACCAATTTCCAGATCCAAAACAACAAATTAACCTGTTGCTAAACCATCTTCTCATGGCTCTAGCCCCTCCCTACCTTACTTATTTTTGTAAATTTCACATTTTTATCTTTTCATGAATAAATAGCAGTTTTTTTGAGAGTCTCTTTCTTTTTTTATTATACTTTTATGTTCTAGGGTGCACAACATGCAGGTTTGTTACATATGTATACATGTGCCATGTTGGTGTGCTGCACCTGTTAACTCGTCCTTTACATTAGGTGTATCTCCTAATGAATAGCAGTTTTTTTTTTTTTTTTTTTTAAATTTAAACCGTCACTTTTTTGTGATTTCTCAAGCTTTAGTTTTGGAGAAAATCTCCTGAGATTTTATGCCTTCTCTTAATAGACAACAACAGCAAAGTGTTTCTGTTTTCTTTTTAACTCGCTTTGGGTCACCCTATACCTTTTAATAATGACATACATTTCAGCTATAAAACTTCTTAAAATAACTAAGTGCAGTTTTGTTTGCTGTATCATTTCTATCTTTTTAGCATTTTAGATTTTATTCGATTTTATGAAACAGCCATTTATTTTCAGTAGGTCTTGTAGGTTGTTTTTCTTAGAATCTTCTTTTTGTAGTGGTTACATTAATGTCCCAAGCCTTTGGACTTCTATCCTTGATTTCTGGAACCTCTGTTACTTTTTTTCTTACAATCAATTACTCTAATTTCTTTCCCTTTCACCTCTACTTGTTTTTATAGAAACATCTTTTTTTAAAAATTTTGATATTGCCATTAACTTCACTACACATTGCCGCTTTGCTCTGGCTGTGAATAGCCTGCACAGGCAGATAGATAACTAAAACACATGATAAAGAGTTCAATATAATTTGCACAAGGTCCCAAATATACATTTGTCATGCTGGGCACCTAATGGTCATATCTATCACTAAAGCAATAAAGGAGCATATTAAGCAGATATATTGGTGCTGAACATGATTGCTTAAGAGAACATAAATAAATAAAATTTCTCAAATAGATAAACACCACCTGAGTTTCCATCTTACCGAAGACAATTGGGAGCCATAATGATAACCAGAAATTGCTTCTTCATTGGCTTCTTGGGTTTTAGTTAGGTAAAGGAGGGTCTGTAATTTAGATCAGGGTCATTGGCTCCATAATGGGAAAACAGGGACAATTATGCCAGTTAAACAAGCAATATTCCTCATTTCTGACCTAGGATAATGTTCTACAGAATGAGAAAGTGCTTATGTAACTGGGTACATTTAGCCTTATTTCTTTAAACTGGGTCTGTTAACCCAATTAGACAATTTTAGACTAGGCCAGTAGGAAAACTGGGTAAATGTGTAGTGACCCAGAAGTCAACTTGAGCATACCAGGAGATTAGGGGAGGGCCAGGGTCTGTATTGGTTTGCTTTGGTGCTGCTACTGCCTTCTGTATTCTGCCACCAAGTGACTTGGTGAGGATGCTGCCAATTAGGTGTCCACCTAGACTGGCTCTCTTTTTCCATTGACACAACTGTGTCCAGCACAGTTGTGCTTCTAACTCACTTTTTATTCTTTCTCTTAGTGTTGCTGGTGTTATTGGTGGTTGTGGTAGAAATAACAGTAATAGCCTTTTCTGTGGCTCCTTGAAGTGTTAAAAGATCCTAACATGAATCCCCTTTCTGTTGTGAAATTGCTTGGATTGCCCTTCCCACTTGAACTATGAGAAAATCATCTCTGAAGAGTCAGGTGACTGGTTCAAGAGCCATACTCTTCTTATGCCTGGCAGAAATGTTTCCTGAATATCCATGTTCCCCTGCACATTTAGTAGTGCCCTTGTGGTGAGACGCAGCATTTAAGAGCCAGTGCATGACTGTCTGATTTACTTGCTTTTGATTTTTGCTGCCGCAGTGACCTGGAAGCCATGTCTTTAGATACTGAAGCCACAAGATGCAAGTGGCCTGGATTCCTGATTCACTGCTTGAAGGGAGCTACCCTGGAGAGCTGCTAGGCTTGCAGACAATTTTGCCCAAGAGAGAAATAAACCTTTGGCATATTTAGTTACTGAGATATTATTTATTACTTATTACTGCAGCATAGGCTAGCCTATCCACCAGAGTAAAATGATCCTTACTTTTATCTAGGTATTATAGTGTAAAATATATTTTTGTATATATCAAATTTCATCTCCACAAGAACTCTGAAAGTAAAATATTCTATTTCTACTTTTTCAGTATAATGATAATCAATGCTGCAGTGTTCAGATTGTTTTATGCACTTTTAGGCCTCTATTTTTCATTTATCACAACTAGGATTTTATATGTATTTATATAATTATTTGATCGATGTCTAGAGTCAAAGGTCCATGAGGATACTATAGTCCTGAGCCTGAATGAAGCAGATAATGCCTGTTTGTTGAATTCAGTGAATAAATGAGTGCTAGTACCAGCGGATGAGTACATTTTATCCTAACGGACAAGCCACAGAAATTCTACTTTGAATCAGGGGAATTAATTGTGTGATTTGAATAATCCATGGCATTTGGCAAAAGGAGCTTGATTAATTCATCTTAGTTGTAGGACTGTATCTACCCCTGGGACAAGATGGGCCGTGTCCTTGGGCCAGGATATCCACCCTTCTGGCTGTTTTGATATGGGAAATACTGACTTCAGAGTCTTTGTGTTTTCATGTTAAAAATGTTGTATATCGATGAATGGACTTTATGCCCAGTTTATTAATATAATTGTAATGGCATGCCAAACTTTGTCACAATTCCTCTGGAGGCAGAGTCAATTTCAATGTATTTTATGCTTCAAGACCATGCAGAAAAATACACGAAAGCTTTGATGGTTGTGGTGTCATTGCTTGCATGAACATTAGAATCTGAACTTTTGACACTGTAGACATTAATTACAGATATTAGGTGTTAGTACAGGTACTGGTTTAGAGCTGTTTACATGAATACTGGGTGAATGGCACTCTTAATGAAACTCTTCAACATTCATTGCTGTTGTTTACACAAGAAAAATGATTCATCTTTTGTAGTGTGGATGGTAGATTTATGCTGACTTAGTCACATTTTCTTTGGCTGTTCTTCCTAGTAACTTATAGTCATTTCCGAGACAATTGCCTGGGACTAGTCTGGTCTGTGATCATGGAATTGCGTGACATTAACTGACAAATGGATAGATTAAAGCCATGGCTCTGACCTTATTAAAATAATGTGCTCATCATTCTAGGTTAAGAACATTGACTCCAAAGAGAACTCTTGGAACTAAGGAAAGCTGAAGGGATAAAACACAAAATTTAAATTTAGTGTGTGTTTTCTCTGGATTCAACCAGCAACACAAATCTTGCTCAATGGTATAATGGTATAAATCTGGCCACCATGGACTTAAGGATGACCATAATTAGATAACTTAATCATCTGATCTAATGAAGAAAATGCACTAGCACTATGCTTATTTGGACACATCTCTTCTTATCTGTGCCTGGGAACAGGATGTGTGATAACAAGATGTCAAAACAATTGCTGCACTGTGAGCTGAAGGAGAGCAGTCTACTCAAAGCAGACAGAAGGAATGATCAAGGGCATGTGTGAGAGCCATGGGCAGTGAGGAGGCTGTGGCTCCAGACAGACCCTGCGGGCCTGTCGTCTGAGATGAGGCCATTAACTAAGCATGTCTTACCTGTAGGGTGGAATCACAGGGCCCCCAACAGTAAGGGGCCCAATGTCTTTTATGTCAAATACAGGGCAGACACTGGAAAGGAAAGGCGTGTAGGGACAAAAACTGCTTTTTAATCAAACTGTTAAAGTGAACGCAGAACCTGTAGAATAGGATAAAATATTTGCAAACTATGCATCCAACTGGGGACTAATATCCAGAATTTATACGAAATTCAAACAACTCAACAATAACAACAAACAACTCCATTAAAAAATGGGCAAAGAATATGAATAGACATTTCTCAAAAGAAGATGTACAAATGGCCAAGAAGCATCTGAGAAAAACACTCAACATCACTAATCATCAGAGAAATGCAAATAAAAACCACAATGAGATATTATCTTACACCAGTCAGAATAGCTATTATTAAAGAGACGAAAAACAACAGATGTTGGTGAGGATGTAGAGAAAAGGGAATGCTTATATACTGTTTGTGGGAATGTAAATTAGTACAAGCCTCTATGGAAAACAATGTGGAGATTTTTCAAAGAACTAAAAACAGAACTACCATTCAATCCAGCAATCCCATTACTGGGCATCTACCCAGAGGAAAAGAAATCATTATATCAATAAGATATCTGCACTTATTTGTTTATCACAGCACTATTCATAATAGCAAAGATATGGAATCAACCTAAATTTAGCAACAGATGATTGGATAAAGAAAAATGGTATATAAGTATGTATATATGCATATACACAGTGGAATACTACTCAGCCATAAAAGATAATAAAATTACGTCTTCTGCGTTATCATAGATGGATCTGGAGCCCATAATCTTCATTGAAACAACTCAGAAACACAAGGTCGAATACCATATATTCTCACTTATAAGTGGGAGTTAAATAATGTGAGCACATGGACATAGAGTGTGGAATGATAGACACTGGAAACTTGGAATGGTGGGAGGGGGGTAAGGGATAAAAAATACTTAATGAGTACATTGTATCTTGTTTGGGTGAAGGATACATTAAAAGCCAGTATTTCACCACTGTGCAATATGTGCACATACCAAAATTGCACTTGTACCCCTTAAATTTATTTTTTTTAAACCCTGTTAAGTTGAGGAGAATCACTGTGGGTCAGATATTGATCTGTCAGTTCAGAGGACCAGAGGACATATGGTCCTCATGCTCACAGGAAGCGGCATGTCTTATGCTATCCCATCTAGGAAAACCTCTGTACTTCAGACTATGCAGATACTTCATTATTTATCTGGTTTCCTCCATAATTCCCTGACCAATTATCCATTCATTTGAAGTTACAGCGTGTGCTACAGGATTGTGAGTTACTGCTATGAATTATTACGGAAACATACATTCAAGTATTTCTGAACTCATAGGTAAGAGCACAGGGCTCCTGCCTATATGTTCCAAAGTTTTTCTCAGCATACAAAGCAAAGAATGAGTTAAACATGAATAATTGGAAATTCACATGGCTTGGGAAATAGATTGTGAATGAGAAAGATTAACAGTCCCCTGAAAAAGGGGGAAAGGATGATGTTTCTATCAAGACAGGTGAAATTGTCAGTGGGTTGTACAATGGGATGGGATAACACTGCTTAGGCTATTTTCCTTAAATTGCCATGGCAGGAGTTACATAAGCAAAGGGTGCTTTTTTTTTTTAAATTTAATTGCACCATTCTCTTTTTGTCTCCTTCTCCTAAATTTATTTTAAAAGAAGCTTAAGAAGCAGCATACAAAGCATCCACAATAATGCAAAGTTACCCTCCAATGCTGGTAAACGTAAAAAAAAAAATAGCTCTTTTTTTTTTTTTTTTTTTTTGCATTTGAACAAAGTACATTTTTATGTATTGTGCACAGTCTTGTTTTGTGGTAGTTTGTGAACATTTCTCATGGTAAGCAGACTTTTACCAATTTGGCCATTCCTGAAAACGAGGCCCATGACAATTCTTTCAAAACTTTCCCTTAGAAGAATCTTCCTGTGTTTAGTCTCATGGAAAGAAATGCTGGTTGGAAGAAAAGTCCTTTAAGGAAGAAAAACACGATACAAATAGCAAGTTTTATTAAAGCAACCCAATACTTCATTCCATGAAGTAGAAAACAAGCTTTCTTGGAAACTGATGGCAGAAAGTGTTTCTAGATTGAGAGGAGAATGGGGATGTAGGAGAGGAGAAAGCATGTTTCCTTATTCCATGCCAGGGCAGTGACCAGGGGATATGCAATAATAGCAAACATTCACATTGCACTTGCTGGTACCTTTCTTAGCACTGCTTTCTGCAATTTAGCTCAATGAATCCTCCCACTCCCCATGAGGTAGGTATATTTTTATCCCCTTTTACAGATGGGAAGCTGAGGTACAGAGAGCTCACAGGACTTGTCAGAGATTACACTGGTAGTATGTGGCCTACCATAAGCCAGCTTTGCTTATAACAGACAAAGCGAAGAACTCAGGCGGTATGATATATAAACTATTTATAGTCTAGAGAGACCTGTTAATAAAAAATATTCCCTTAATGCTCTCTGAGATTCTTGTCTTAGGGTCCAAAGACTGACCAATGAAAACTTCATTTGAGTAGCATACTGTATTCGAAGACAAGCTACAGTAATATAATAATCCCATTTTCTTCCCTACAGAAATGAAGCAAAGGCATTTGGAAGGAGGAGTGAAGCAGGAAGTCAATATGCAGGGAGCCTTCTGGGCTGGGGAGGAACAGTGAGGGTGGATGGCCAACGGGAGCAGCCTACCTTCCTGCCAGGGTCATGGCAGAGGGAGAAGGGGGCAGAAGCAAACAGAAGAGGCCTGGAGAATGGGTTTTAGAGCCAGGCAAACTTCACTTTGAAACCCCCTTATCACTTCTCAGTCTAGTTCCTTCATCTCTCGAAGCTTCACTTTTCTCCTCTATTATCTCCTGGGGTGGTTTAAACATTGAATAACATCCTGAGGGTAACATACAGTATGTTACCTCCAGACACGAGGGTACAGACATTAGCACACACTGAAGGGACAAAAGAGCCCACACTTCAGAGCCAGGTTGCCTGGGTACAAGTCCTGGGGGCCTCACTCATTAGCTGTGTGTGAGTTAACATGTGTAAAGTGGTTAGACTAGTCCATGGTACATAATACATGCTATGTAATTGCTAGCTATTTTCATAGTAAGCACTCAAAAAATAGCAACTGGCATTAGTAAAATATATATTAACCTACTTAGGCTTTGTTTTTCTAGCACATCCATGTATTGATACCTGGCAGCCTATAAATAAGCTCTTCTTGTTGGCATAGAACTTTCTTGTACTCGGGAGGCTGAGGCAGGATAATCGCTTGAATCCAGGAGGTGGAGGCTGCAGTGAGCTCAGATCGTGCCACTGAGTTCCAGCCTGGGTGACAGAATGAGAACCCATCTCAAAAAAACAAAAAAACAAAACTAGACAAACAAACAAAAAACCAACTTGTAGTGCAGTGGGTAATAAGGTAAAGTTTTATTCTATTCTTTTAGGCTTTAAGATACAGTTATTGTAGGAGTGAAGAATTCCATCTTTTGGTTTGGACTGACAATCAAAGCAGGAATGTAAATTGTACCTGACCTTGTTCTCCAGATTATCAGGGAATGAGCTTGTGGCTTCCTGTTTAGCTTCCTGAACTCTGTGCTCTGACATGACACCGCACAACTGGAGCTGCTCCAACATTTTGTTCTGGAGCAAGACAAAATGTAAGAACTCTTGCTGGGTGGCCCAGTGCACTTTCAAATACAGGTCGGTGCAAAAGTAATTGTGGTTTCGGATCATGAATTTTAAATCATTATAACTAGGCTCAAACATATCTTTATTAATCAAAATAGGAACCACTACAATCAAAACATTTTTTTGCCAACAAGAAATATATTTGTTTACTCCTGTAGAACAAAAATCCATGCTTTGGGATTCAACAACTCATGGAAAGCATTTTCTGCATCTTGCTGGTTGTGGAAGCGTTTTCCCTGCAAAAAGTTGTTGAGATGCTTGAAGTGGTAATAGGTTGGTGAGAGGTCAGGTGAATATGGTGGATGAGGCAAAACTTTGTAGCCCAGTTCATTCAACTTTTGAAGTGTTGGTTGTGTGACATGCAGTCGGGTTGTGTCATGGAGAATAATTGGGCCCTTTCTGTTGACCAATGCTGGCTGCAGGCATTGCAGTTTTTGGCGCATCTAGTCAATTTGCTGAGCATACTTCTTGGGTGTAATCGTTTTGCCAGGATTCAGAAAGCTGTAGTGGATCAGACTGGCAGCAGACAACCAAACAGTGACCATGACCTTTTTTTGGTAGAAGTTTGACTTTGGGAAGTGCTTTGGAGCTTCTTCTGGGTGCAACCACTGAGCTGGTTTTCGCCAATTCTCATATAAAATCCACTTTCGTGACATGTCACAGTCGGATTGAGAAATGGTTCATTGTTGTTGCATAGCGCAAGATAAGATGACACTTCAAACGTTTTTTTTTTTGTTTTTTAATTTGCTTTTATTTTTGATCAGCTCATGAGGCACCGGCTTACTGAGCTGAGCTTTTTCACCTTTCCAATTTGCTTCAAATGCTGAAGAACCATAGAATGGTTGACGTTTAGTTCTTCAGCAGTTGTGTAGTTGTAAGAGGATCAACTTTGATGATTGCCCTCAGTTGGTTGTGAACTTTGATGGCCGGCCACTACACTCCTCATCTTCAAAGCTCTCGTCTCATTTGCAAAATTTCTTGAGCCACAATTGCATGGTACATTCAGTAGCAGTTCCTGGGCCAAATGCATTGTTGATGTTGCGAGTTGTCTTTGCTACTTTACAACCCATTTTGAACAGGAATAAGAAAATTGCTCAAATTTGCTTTTTGTCTAACATCATTTTCATAGTCTAAAATAAACATAAAATAAAAAGCAAGTAATAAGTCATTAGCAAAAAAAAAAAATTAAAGTGAGAAATGCCCATTAAAATGATGTATAACATAACCACATTTATTTAAGAATGTATTCCAATATCAAATGACAAATTCCCAACAATGCAAAAACTGCAATATATCTTTATTACTTTCCAGCGACCTGTTTAAATGCTTTTAGTACTTTGGCCTCTGTTTTAATGTTGTGAATGTCATTACACAAGGACATGGTGAACAAATATGAAATGCTGGAAGTTATATTTTTCCAGTTAGTAGTTGTTTATTTATTGATTCATTCATTCTCCTAAAACATATTTAATGAGCATCTATTATATGCCAGGAATTGTTCCAATCATTGGAGACTCAGCAGTGAATAAAACAGACACAAATCCTTGGTTTCGGTGCCTGCATTCTGATGAAAAGTGTGAGACAATAATAACGAAGGTAACTAAGGTATGTGACATGTTGGTGACAATGTACTACGGAACAAAAAGGTTGGCGGGGTGTGAGGATGACTAGAAAATCCTCACCGAAAGGGAAATGATGTTCAATTAAGACCTGAAGAAGTGTGGAAATGAACTACGTAGGAAGAGCATCCCAGGCAGAGGGAACAGCAATTATAAAGACTCAGAGGCAAGAGAATGCCTAGCATATGTAGGGCAGAGTGAGGAGGCCACCACAGTAGCTGGAGAGGAGTGAGTTTTGGGGAGAATAATTGGAAATAGAGTCAGAGAATAGGGAAGAGTCAAATGATAGAGGTCCTTGCAGGCCATGAGTAGAAATTTGGCCTTACTCCTGGTGGGATAGGAAGCTATTACACGGTCTGAGGCAGAGGAATAGCACAACCTGATTTTCATTTTGCCAGAATCAGTCTGGGGCTAGATTGAAAACAGAAGTTGTAGGGGGTGAACAGAGATCAAAGAAGAGTCCCCAATTAAGGGGGGACTATCACAGTGGTCTTGGGGAGGGAGGACAGTGACTTGGACCAGGGGGCTGGCAAACATCTTGGAATATAAAATGATACAGCCACTCTGGAAAGTAGTTTGGCACCTTCTAAAATCAAGCCAACAAACAAATGAAAACTAAACTAGCCATACATTGGCCATACAACTCAGCAATTGAACTCCTGGGAACCTATCTTAAAGAAATGAAAACAGGTCCACATGAAAATGTGTACAAATTTATGCACAGCAGTTTTATTTATAGTTGTCAAAAATGGAAATAACAAAAATGTCCTTCTAATAACATCTGTGGATCTCAATGGTATTATGCAGAGTGAAAAAAAAAGCCAACCTCAAAAGGTCACATACTGTACATTTCCATTTATATGACACTATTGTAATGACAAAATTATAGAGATGGAAAAGAGATTGGCAGGGGTTTTGGATACAGAGGTAGGTAGGTATGATCATAAAGAGGTAGCATGAGGAAGTCCTTTGTGGCAATGGGTTAGTTTCTGTGTCTTGATTGCAGTTGTGATTACATGAATCCACATATAGGATTAAGTGACACAGAACTGTACACACACACAGTGTCAATTTCCTGGGTTTGATATTGGGCTATAAGTATGTGAGATGTAACCATGGAAGGAATCTGGGTGAAATGTACGCAGTACCTCTCTGTGCTATCTTTGCAGCTTCCTGTGAAAAATATGATTAGCTGACATGGTGGTAGGGCAGAGGTGTCAGGGGAAGCAGGGAAGGAGGGAGGGCCTTGGATTAGCAGAGTTGTGCCTCATTCTTGGAGTCTTTGTGTTCTTTGCGATTCTTGATAGTATTTGTGGCTCCTTTTAAACTCCTGTAGTTGCATGAGGCTTAGTGCCCTTTAATAATAATAGAAGACGCTGATGAAGGCAAAAAATAAATGGAGCCAACAGAATTTGCTGACAGAGCTGATGTAGGGTATAGGAGAAAATGGAACTAAAGATGACTCCAAGAGTTTTAGCCTGAGCAACCGAAAGATTTGGATTGCAATTAATCATCAAAAGTGCTAGGTTGGGGGGTATATATTGAGAACTCAGTTTTAGATATGATACATTTAAGATACCCAGTTGACATCTTTGGAAGTCACCAGCATGAAAATGGCATTTTTAGTTATAAACCTAGATGACATTACCAAGAAAGTGAGTATAGAGAGAGAAGTGAATTTGGGGCTAAATTTAGAATGCACCAACATTTAAAGATGTCAGAGATAAAGAGGAACCAGAAAAAACCAGGACACAGTGCCCAGACAAATGAGAGAAAATGTAGATGAGGGAGGTTATAAGAAGATAGTCATGATCTGTCTCAAATACTGCTGAAATGTCAACAAAATGAAGACAGAGATTTGACCGTAGCTTTAGCAGTTTGGCGGGTATGAGAGACCTCCATGGGGTATTGAAGGTTAGAAGGTCAAAGTGTAACTGGAGTGGATTCAAGAGACAACGGGAAGAGTTAAATTGAAAACACTGCTTATAGTAGCTCCTGGGGAATCTTGCTAGAAAAGGGAAGGTGAAAATATAGAGAAACCTGGAGAAGTTTTCTGGTTTTTTTTTTCCCCTTTTTTTTATGATGAGAAGGAAGGAACATCTTTTGTTCTGGTGGAAATGATTAAGTATAGAGGGCAACTTTCATGGTATGTGAGAGAGGAGAGAACAACTGAAGAAATGTCCTTGAGGAGGTTAGGATCTAGTGCACAGGTGAGGTAGAAGCAATAGCTTTTTCTGGGAGAGAAGCAGAGTTTAAAGGTGCAGATGGATGAGGCCATGTGTGCAGAGGGGCTATCTTGTGGGAGTTCTATTTGGGTGGATTCTATCTTTCCAGTGAAATGGTAAGCAAGGTCATTGCAGCTATGGGTGAGAATGGGTGGGTGAAGCTGGAGGTTTGAAGGGGAAAAATAAACTGTGAAAGCATAGAAGAAGGAATGCACCAGGGGAACAAGTGCACCTTCTTTCAGCTGTAGCACATGTGTTTTATGCAATGAGATGTCTCTACCCTTAGTTTGGTGTATTTATCATTGCAATAATTGCACTTCCTATTTGGTCAATGACTTGGCAATTCATACAACCCTGTGACCTCAAGTCTCTTTTAACCCCTTGAGAGGTTAATTTTGAAATTTTGGATTTTGGAAGAAAGAAAAATACGAAAGGGGAAGGAATGTCTAATAAGAGGAGGTATGGAAACCAGAACCAGGAGAACAAAAAGTAGAATAGTTGTTTATTTCATCATTTATGGAACCCATGAAAGAGTTTTGGGTTACTGACATGCAAACAATGACAGTTTAAGCTAAATGGAATACTTTGTATATTTTTACTTGTGTTATATTCATCCAAACAAATATTTGTTGATAAGCTAGCATTATCCAAACAAATATTTGTTGATAATCTAGTATTGAGCCAGGAACTATGCTATGTACCAGGAACTGGGGAGCAGGTGGCCATTGTTCTCAAAAGCCCTAGGTACTGTGGAAATAGAAATATAAAAGTGTGGTAAGTGGCAGGATGCAAAGGAAGGGAGGTGCCTGAATGTGGCTGAGCAGTCAGTGGGCATGATTCAGAAAGAGACTCAACTAGGGATATTGGAATTGAGCTTGACAGAAGGAGTGAGGGATAGCCTGGTGATGTGGGTTGTGAGTAGGAAAAAAGCATTTTATGAGAGGGTGAGGGCAAAGGTGAGAGGGTAGAAGGGAAGAGAAGCAAGGAAATAAGGACTCTGGGGGAGAGGCTACAGGGCCGGTGATCAAAAGTCTTGAGATAGGTCCATGTGGTGGCTTTCGTCTGTAATCCCAGCACCTTGGGAGGCCGACGTGGGTGGATCACTTGAGGTTAGGAGTTTGAGACCAGCCTGACCAACACGGTGAAACACCATCTCTACTAAAAATACAAAAACATTAAGGCATGGTGGCGGGTGCCTATAGTTTCAGCTTCTTGGGAGGTTGAGGTGGGAAAATCGCTTGAACCCAGTAGGTAGGGGTTGCAGTGAGCTGAGATTGCACTGCTGCACTCCAGGCTGGGTAACAGAGCGAGACTCCACCTCAAAAAAAAAAAAAAAAAAGTCTTAATATGGACAGGACCAGAGCAGAGGGGAGCCATGGTGAGAAGGGTGAGGAAGGAGAGGGGCTTTGACCCTGGGTACCTGCATTTTATTGCTAAAACCATCTTAGTGCAGCATCTTCTTACAAGGCTGGCTGTGACCTAGGAGAAAAAGAAGCATTGAACAGAAGGAAATAAAGAGGAGAAGGGAAGGGAAGAATATCAGCTTCTTGGTGGATGCAACTGGGATAGCCCCCAATGCACAAGGCCCAGCATTGACCCTACCTTTCCTTGGCTTCTAGATCTGCATCAGAATTTCATAACTTGTCAGGAAGCCAGGGATGGCTGAAGAGCACTGGACTTGGAGACTTGGGTTCTTGTCTCCAATATAAAGTCGCTAGGCAAGTTGTTTATCTCTGGGTCCTAATTTCCTCATCTGTAAAACCAGGTGGTTGGTCTGAAGCTCAGATGCATCATTTCTAAAAAAATTCTCTTGTGCTATATGTTAATCGTTAGTGAGCATGAGAATATTATATTTCATTCTCCACTCAACACTCATGTAAGGCCTCTCTTTTCATGCTGCAAACTCTTCTAATTCAGGCCTCTTGTGTAGGGCATTTGTGATCCATCCACATCTGTGCTCCTATTCTGTTGCTTAGTGTTACTGGTTTCCATGAAAGGTGATTTGGAAGTTTCACAGAGAAGATGAACTGTCAATCTTAGAGGAGTGAGGAATATGTGTAATAATAATGATAATG
Organism: Trachypithecus francoisi; assembly: GCF_009764315.1. Lineage (NCBI taxonomy): Eukaryota > Metazoa > Chordata > Mammalia > Primates > Cercopithecidae > Trachypithecus > Trachypithecus francoisi. The sequence goes on from NW_022681463.1 coordinate 39,097,747, forward strand.
AAGATGAGGATGAAGATGCTGATGATGGTGATTCTGATCTCCTGTTCATTTTCCATATATCACATTTAATCCAACACAACAAGCTTTTGATATAAACATTTCCATTATCTGCACATTACAGATAAAGACATTAGGCACAGAGAGGTGAGGTAGCCTTTTCAAAGTCATACAGCATTTGAATCTATGTTGTCTTAACCAGAACTCTATTTGAGTGTGTGAATAGAGAGAAAGGAGATAGAAAGGTGGAGGTTGGGGAGTACATTGTTTTTGAAATTTAATAGGAAGTTTCCAAATATCTAATGCAGAGCAATCCTATAAACTGACTCTCCGAAAGCATTTTAAGGGTTAATATACATTGCAAGATAACAATTGTGACTGTACCAGAAACAGAAAGGACATTCCAGGGAATAAGGTTCTTCAGTTTAGTTTACATGGAGAGAGTTTGAAATGTGTACCTGTTTTAAAAATTATTTTTTAAATTTCAACTTTCATTTTAGATACAGGGGTAAGTGTGCTGGTTTGCTACATGAGAATATTGCTTGATTCTGAGGTTTGGGGTATAGGTCTTGTCACCTGGCTAGTGAGCATAGTATCTGATATGTAGTTTTTCAACCTGCATCCCCCTCCCTCCCTCTCCCCTTTAATAGTCTGCAGTGTCTATTGTTCCCATGTTTATGTCCCTGTGCCCTCAATGTTTAGCTCCCACTTATAAGTGAGAACATGTGATATTTGGTTTTCTGTTTCTGTGTTAATTCACTTAGGATTATTGCCTCCGACTGCATCCATGTTGCTGCAGAGGACACTATTTCATTCTTTTTTATGGCTGCATAGTATTCCATGGTGTCTATATACCATTTCCATTGTCTGCATTTTACAGATGAGGAAATTAGGCACAGGGAGGTGAGGTAACCTTTTCAAAGTCAGATAGCATTTGAATCCATGTAGTCTTAACTATAGTTCCATTTGAGTGTGTGAGTAGAGGAGGAAAAGGGGATAAAAGGTAAGTAAAAGTTCTTCATCAGTTAAGTTGTAGAGTTTCTTATTAAAAATAAGCATCCTCCATTAATGAGCACCTGGATTGATTCCATGTCTTTGAGACCTGCACCTCTCCCCTCATCTTCCTCCCAGTTCTAAAGAGCATCTTCTCTTCGCTTCAGCTTCCTCTAGTCAAGAGTCAACTCACCTTGACATGCCTTGTTTTGTCATGTGGGTCTACTTACATAAAAAGTGTTATTTGGGCCAGTTGCAGTGGCTCATGCCTGTAGTCCTAGCATTTTAGGAAGCTGAGGTGGGTGGAATGCCTGAGCTCAGGAGTTTGAGATCAGTTTGGGCAACATGGTGAAACTGTGTCTCTACTAAAATACAAAAAAATTAGCTGGGCATGGTGGTGCGTGCCTGTAATCCCAGCTACTGGGGAGGCTGAGACTGGGGAATCGCTTGAACCCGGGAGGCGGAGGTTACAGTGAGCTGAGATCGCACCACTGCACCACTGCACTCCAGCCTGGGCGACAGAGTGAGACCCTATCTCAAAAAAAAAAAAAAAAAACAACGGTGTTTGGAAGTAGTTATGATCTGATTTTTTAAATGATTCATGTTGTACAAGGGCAATGTAATAACCTGCATTTGTGTCATACCTGACAGTTGGCAAAGAGCTCACATAATATTACGATTAACATTTATTGAACACCTATTGTGTGCTAAGCTATGTCAAGCAGTTCTATATGGGTTATTTCACTTAATCTTCCCAACAACCTTCTGAGGTTGATTTCATTGCTATCCCTATTTTACAGATGAGAAGACTGAGACACACAAATTAAGTTTTTAAGTTTAAGGTCACCTGACTAGTATAACAGGAATTTGACTCAGACCAAAATGACCAACTATAAAGCAAGAATCAGGTTTTCCATTTGTTACAAGGAAATTTTCTTCACATTTCAAATTTAATATGTGGCAACAATTAAATTTGAAATGTGATGGAAATATGGGGCTATTGTTGCTGTTTTTGGTTTTATCAGGGACTCTGCACTCTACAACTTGAATGATGAAGAATATTTACTTTTTTTTTCTTTGAGACAGCGCCTCGCTCTGTCACCTAGGCTGGAGTGTAGCGATGGGATCTCAGTTCACTGCAACCTCCACCTTCTGGGTACAAGTGATTCTCCTGCCTCAGCCTCCTGAGTATCTGGGACTACAGGTCTGTGCCACCATGCCTGGCTAATTTTTGTATATATTTTTTAAGTGTAGAGAGGGGTTTCACCATATTGGCCAGGTTGGTCTCGAACTCCTAGCTTCAAGGAATCCCACCTGCCTTGGCCTCCCAAAGTGCTGGGATTACAGGCATGAACCACTGTGCCTGGCCAGAACTTTTACTTTCATCAGAAATCAAAACCTCCTCTATTCAGTAAGTAATCTTTAATAATTTTTGGGTCTTTTCTCTACCATGCTGTGAACCGTTTCTGTAAATAATGATCCCCTCCTTTGCAAAAGTCCTGCAAAAGAGGTCAATGGGTGAAGGAAAGAAATGACACATTTCAAAAGATCTGCTTTCCTCTTTCAAGTTCTTTTCTGGCCACTTCTTTTTCCTGTTGTGTAATCAAGCAACTCTGGGTCTGATAAGGCAAGTCTGAACCCTCTTGCTATGCATTTTTGGTGGTTGGTCTTTGTGAAGGTGCTGGGGCTGAAATTAGACTGACAACCCACTGGGCAGCATTAAGTTCTGCTTGGCACTTAGTGGACCCTTGATGCTCAGTAAGTGCTAATTACCAATGATGATAATAAGGCATAGGAATTCAGCCTGTTCTTACGGCTCAGCTTCCCTCTCAGGGGAGGGAACAGACCAGCATGAAGCAGAAATGGTGGCCACTTCCCTGTTTAATGCAAAGTTCCCTGAGCACTGTCTGCAGCTCTCGATCACAATTTGAATAATCTATTGTACTAAGAATAGAGGAACTAGTTTAATTTCTACAATGCTACTGGGATCTGCAGTAACTCATTTTATGATGTTGTAGTTGCATGCAATTGTCTTGCTAGAAAATGAATAAGTATTTGGAAAATTTAATCCCTTGTGGTGATGCTGTTGTTTGTATTTTGTTTTTAACCTGGCTGAATGACATTCATCTCCCTTAGCCTCCAGAGCTCTTCAGGAAGTCTCTGTGTATAAGTGATGCAAACTTGAGGGAAGTGAGTGCTTTCTGTGCTTTTCCTCTGGCTGTATTTTTGGTATTTTCTGCCTCCTGACTTAACTTGTGGTTTCAGGGACCCATTTCACATTGCTCCTGAGCCTGGGATGTATCTTCTGATATCTGTATTTTCTTACTGCTATAATTTCTGTTATCAAAAAACAGTAAAGGAAGGCTTTATTTCTGAAGCTAAGAGTAAGCTTAGAGATTAAATAAACACATTTCCCAGTGAGTATAAATGTTGAAGTATTAAAATTGCCAAACTTTTTTTTTTTTTTTTCTTGAGACGGAGTTTCACTCTTGTTGCCCAGGCTGAAGTGCAATGGCGCCATCTCTGCTCACCACAACCTCCACCTCCCAGGATCAAACAATTCTCCTGCCTCACCCTCCTGGGTAGCTGGGATTACAAGCATGCAGCACCATGCCCAGCTAATTTTGTATTTTTAGTAGAGATGGGGTTTCTCCATGTTGGTCAGGTTGGTCTAGAACTCCCGACCTCAGGTGACCTGCCCTCCTTGGCCTCCCAAAGTGCTGGGATTACAGGCATAGGCCACCGTGCCCGGCCAAAATTGCCCAACTTTTGAGTAAAATGATACGAATCTAGAGATCTCTGGGTGATCTATGAATGTGTGAGTGTGTCTTGTTTGAATGTTCAAGGCCCACAGCCCAAATGTGTGTGATGAGGTGAATTTTGTGACCATATGGTTAGTTTAGTTCAATGCTCTCTCTAGGGGCAGTGGTGAGGTGAGGGGCTTTTGTTATGATCTGTGCAAGGGTGTAGATGGGCACCCCACTTTTCATGTGTAGATGGAGTGTTGTGCTCTAGAGAGGAGAGACCTGCCCTTGGGATCTGGGGTGACTCAGAAGATCTGGAGCTTTGTGATTTGCCACTGATGTTTGCGCTGGAGCCATGGGAGGTGATTTTTGTACTTATGGAGGATGAATCAGCTCCCAGGCCAGGTTACCTGGAGAACAGGGGATAGTATTTGGAACATCACAGGGGGTAGTTTAGGCTTCTTAGGACCTATAATGGGGAATTTTATGAGTCAACTTGGCTAGGCTATGGTGCCTAGTTGTTTGCTTAAACATGAATCTAGATGTTCCCATAAAGGTAGTTTTATTTATTTATTTATTTTTAAAGGTTCCATAGTTTTTTGGGGAAACAGATGGTATTTGGTTACATGAGTAAGTTCTTTAGTGGTGATTTGTGAGATTTGGATGCATCCATTGCCCAAGCAGTGTACACTGAACCTGATTTGTAGTCTTTTATTCCTCATCCTCTTCCCACCCTTTTCCCTTGAGTCCCCAAAGTCCATTGTGTTATTCTTATGCCTTTGCATCCTCATAGCTTAGCTCCCACTTATAAGTGAGAACATATGATGTTTGGTTTTCCATTCCTGAGTTACTTCACTTAGAATAATAGTCTCCAATTCCATCCAGGTTGCTGTGTATGCCATATTCATTCTATAAAGGTATTTTATAGATGTCATTATCATTTAAATCAGTAGACTTTGAGTAAAGCAAATTACCCTTCACAATATGGATGGGTCTCATCCGACCCACTGAAGGCCTTCAGAGATAAGACTAAGGTCTCTTCAAAAGAAGGGAATTCTGCCTCTTGACTATCTTTAGACTCAAGACTGAAACACTGACTCCTGCTAAAATTTCCAGCCTGCCAGCTTACTCTACAAAATTTGGACTTGCCAGACCACATCAGCCAATTCCTTAAAATAAATCTCTAGCTATGTCATACATCCAGTTGGTTTTGTCTTTCTGGAGAGCCATGACTAACACAGAACCCTACTGGATCCTGTGTGGAAACTTCAGCATGGGTTCTTGGGGCCGCTGGAGGAAGCTTCACCTGGAACTGTGGGCAGCTATAGGGATTTGTAGTGCAGCTACCACTTCCAGGGCAGCCTTAAGTTAAGTCCCCAGTTCACTCAGGCTATGCCCTGTGGGTTGTGTGTAGGCATCAGTGGATTGTGGTAGCTCATGTCCCTTTGGCTTTTAAGTATTATAGGTGACAGGTGAGTGGTTTGTACAGATTGAGTATCCATTATCCAAAATACTTGAGACCAGAAGTGTTTTGGATTCTAGATTTTAGAATATTTGCATATAAATAATGAGATATCTTGAGGATAGGACCCAAGTATAAACATGAAATGTATTTATGTCTCATATATATCTTATATACATAGGCTGAAGGTATATTTTATATCATATTTTAAATAATATTGTGCATGACACAAAGTTTAATTGCCCTGAACCATCAGAAAGCAAAGGGGTCACCGTCTCAGCCACCCATGTGGACAGTCTGTTGTTGTCTGGCATCACCATCATTCCTGACTTTAAATTTATATGCTACCAATAAGCAATAATTTTCTTGGCACACATAAGTATTTACCAGTAAAATATATAACCTACCATTAATATAGGTATATTAATGTGTTTAGGGTAACTAAGCAGCACAGTGCCATCACCAGAATAAACAACAGCAACAACAAACAATACAGGCTTTCAGTTTCCACCTGTGGTGCTATGTTTTGATTAAAAGTTTATTGTCCACTGTATTTTTTTTCAGGTGAGAAGAAATATCAAAAGCAGTTGAGGGACCAAGAAGTGGGTTCTGTAGGGATAAGGAGACATTCTGTTGGATGGCTTTTAAAAATGTTCCTTCCAGAATTGCCTACTTCATTAATAATGGTTTTTGTCTTAGAATTCTCTGATTTTATAAATTGATATGATTTCTTGTTCTGTTATGGATTCATCATGCCCTTCAATAAGTCCATCACACATTTTCACCATGTTTTCTATAGGCACTTTTTCTGCAGTGTTAACCATGTCATCTTCTTATCACTATTTTCACAGTCACGTTGATTGAGAACCATTTTGGCTATTTCAAGTCAAGATAGAACAAGTGGAGTCTCATTGATATTAAAAAAACTTCTTTGATATCTACTTTCATCTTACTGGCAGACTGAAGGTATATTTTTTGCATGTGTAAGGAGGTCAGACATTTTTTTTTTTCTCAATTGACATTCAGCATCCTTCAAAGTCACCACCTTGTTCATCATCACTAAACATAGTTGCAGGCCAGAGGCTTTGCTAGGCATGCACAACCATGTCTTTAATCATTGTGTTTCAGGCATTGGCAACAGCATATAAAGCATCTTTCATGACAACTCCTTTTGAAAACCTTCCACATCCATGCCTCTGTGTACTGTGGCTAGCATGCTGTTCTATAAAGTGTTTTTATATTTACTCTTCACTCATCTAAGGATATCCTGATCACATGGCTGAATTAATGAAGTCACACTGGGGAAAAGTACATGGCATAAACATTATTTTTGATGAAAAGTTCAGGTAGAGGATGAGTAGAACGGTCATCAAGGAATAACAAAATGTTGTAGCTCTCATCTAGTCCAGCTCTCCTGCAGTGATGATGAGCCACTGGTATAAAATGTCTGTGAAACCAATAAGAAAAGATGTCCCTGGTGATCCATGCTTTTTTGTTAGCAAAATCATAACAAGAAATTCACTCCTTGAAAACAGCAAGGACTCAAGCTTTTGCCAATCATAGCAAGTTTACATTTATGCATGCCTCCTGCATTAGCACGTCCCAGCACAGTTATTCTGTCCTTGACATCCTTAATTCCTGTAGGGGTTATGTTATTAGCTGTAGTGAATATATTTCTGGGGCAAGAACACCAAAACACTGAAGTTTTGTTGGCATTATAAACTTGTTCTGGTGTCAGATTTTCATCAGGAATGACCTTGACAAACTCATCAGTGAATTTCTTCTCTGCTTCACGACCTGCAGATGATTTATCATCACAAGTCTTCAAAAATTTAATGCTGTATATTTTCTTAAACTTTTGCAACCAGGCTGTTGAATAGTCACAATTTCCTTCAATTTCTAGTTCACTGTCATAGATCTTTGCTTGTTTCATGATCAGCATACCACTAAGTGGCATGTATTCATTGCAACACTGACTGATCCACTCTTTCTATACACAATCAAGATCTTCATTTTGAGCCTTATGCAATGTTTTTCTATTTTCATTAACTTCTGTACATCACTTTCAGCATAGAACTTCAGTGGTTTGTCCTTCTGTTCCTTCAGGTCATATATGGTGGTCATTCTAACACCATGCTCTTATGTAAGATGTTTCACATGTAACAGCATTGTCCAGTTTCTCCAAAAGCTTGGCTTTCTATGCTATAGATAAGCATAAATTCTTCCTCTTTTTTTTTTTTACTGTTAGCCATAGGGATATTTGCAGGCATTGTTGACATTTCCAATAATATCTTTACACCATAGAGAGAGTAAAACAATAAAACACAGTGAGTAATATATGTAGGTCTTGGCACAATATAGGGCATTGTGGGGAAACTGCTGTTGGTGTGTCCAGCCTGTACAGATATCATTTTATTACCCTTTGTGGGCATGCTTGAGTGGGGGAATCTGGGCACACACAGAAAATATATTGCAGCTAAAAGAGACTAGGAGGATCTTTTTTCCTTGGGGGATACTGAATAAACTATGTTGTGTGCCTGCATTTTGGCTGTGACATCATGTCAACACTTAAAAAGTTTTTAATTTTGGAACATGTTGAATGTTTGATTCTCAGCATAGGAATGTCCAGCCTGTATTTGCATTCAGCCACTAGGCAGTTTTACAGTCCTTCGGTGGACTGAGATTTATTTCACCTACTTTGAATATATGACAATGTCTCAGCATCTCCACTTCTTGTATTTTAAAAAGTAGTGGCTATCTCAACCAAGGTGGAATGGGAGGCTGTCTGGTAGGTAGCAGGGAAGACGTGGCAGAAACAACAGCATATGTCAACATCCAAAGATGGGGGACAGGAAAGGATGGGATGTTGTTGATGGAAACTGTGGGTTGTAAGAGGTTATCAATTAAAGGAGCCTGTAAGAAGAGAGATAGAGACTGAAAGTCTCAAAAATGAAGCCAGGAAAGAGACAGATGAGGGTTTCAAATAATGGGGCAGGAATGTGATAGCAGGTGTGGAAGTCTGCAACTTTTTTTTTAATTGCCACATACCTTAGAGGTATCCCGGGTGCAAGGCCACAGCAGGTGATTTAAGTCTCTATAAACGAGATTGAATCCTTTTCTTTTTCTCCTCAGGGATTGTTTTCCTTTTTGCTTTTTACAGGTTTTGCTTTGGTCAACTTCATTGTCTGTAAGTTTTGGCAGAAATTTCATCTGGGAATAATCTCCATAAATGTGAATTTAGCCAGATAATTTGGAGGTGCAGGGGTACTGTGTGCATTGTATGCTTTTAAAGCCTTGTCACCAGGGCTGGAAAGTGAACTTCCCATGAACATGTCAGATATACACTGTGGCACTGCAAGATATTTATATCTTGGCTTCAACTCAGTTGAATGCAATTACTACCTTGCTCCAAATAGACATTGCAATATCATTTTAAAGATTAATTAGAATGACTCTTATTTGTCCCTCAGACATTTTTATGACATGTAAATGAGAGACACTACAGGTCATTCTCATTATAGTTATACTCGAATTTTCAGTTTAGCTTTCTTTACAAGAACAAAGTTACATGGATTATATCAAAGCTATCATCAGTGGCATGTAAACCAAGAGATGGGGCATCTGGGGAGTTGGTTTTTTTTTTTTTTTTTTTTTGTGGGGCCAAGAAACATTCTGGAATAGCTGAATTCATCTGTGCAAGTCCATTTGTAAAGATGGTGCCAGGGAGCTGCAAATGCTGATAGATGTAGAATCTTTACCCACGTGGGAGTTACCAGGAAGCACCAAGTAACTGGTGATGGAAAGGAGTATAATTAATGTAGTCTCCATTGCATCAAAAAGGGAGATGCAAACCAGTTATGCACAGGTGACAAGTCTGATCCATCAGTATGTCACCTGGTTATTTTGTCCCCTTTGCCTGTGATGCATGGTGTGTATTACACTTTCTGGCATCCATATTATAAATTTGACTACACACTAGTCATCCTTGTGCCACTTAACAAGCTAGTGTAATAAGCTACTGGGGCTATCCTGGCAGCTTGGCCAATGGAAATGGACACTGGTGTTACCCTGAAGGGACAGGGACAGAGGCGAGCCCCGTTGTAGCTCATAAATCCAGTTTCAGGCTTGATCTAGAGATCAGATTAGGTCACAAGTTAAAGATTGACTCCAGGACTCAGGAGGACCTCTAAAAGTTACATTCTCCCAGGTTACTTAGAACCAATTAGAAATTCCATAGGATGTTCCAGACAACCCTGCTCTTCAGGTCATTTCTCTAAAAGTCCTCCATCCCACTATGATTTTGAGGCAAAGTTTATAGTGCATCTGAAAATATTGGCTTTAAAGCTGTATCTCCTATGATTGAAATAATGTATTAGGGCAGTGGCTAAGTTGCCTTAACAAAGAGGTCTGAAAATTTAGTGAATTAAAGCTAAGTCATGTAACAGCCTATGGGTAGGCAGATGTATTGTCAGGGTTATCTACAGACCCAGGCCCCATCTCTCTTGTGCTGCCATCTCCACGTCCCTATTCACGTGGTCAAAACTGACTCACTACTCATGGGAAGTGAGGAAGGAGCAGGGAGTATATGGGCAATGGTTAAAGGCATGCCTCAGAGGTTGGCGTATCACTTCTGCTTACATTTCATCATTGCCCAGATATATTAATATGGACACAATTAGCTGAAGGGGTCATTCTCTAGCTGAGCTAAACTGTAAAGCTTCTATTACTAAGAGGAAGAAGAGGAGAATGGGTGCTGGATGATAGTTACTGTCTCTGCCACGATTTAGCTCTGAGTGACAGAAAATCCTAAGTAATTATAGCTTAAATAAGATACAATGGCTTTTTTTTTTTCCATGTTGAGGAAGTTAAAAGAAAAGCACTTAAGAATGGTAGTGGGCTTCTTGTAGTTGTTATGGACCCTGGGTCCTTCTATTATGTTGTTCTATCATACTTAGCACATGGTTTTCACCTCATGGTCCAAGATGGGGGCTGCTTATGCTCCTCCTGTTCCATGTGTCTTCCAGCCAGCAGTTAAAACAAAACTGAAAATGAAGGATGTATCTTGCCATTCTCTTTAGAAACACTCACATAAGTTGTATATAAGACTTCCACTTCCATCTTATCAGCAAGAATGTGGTCACATGGCTATACCTAGTTGCAAAGGAATCTAGTCAGCTAGCTCAAAATCAGTAATTGCACTGCTAAGAAAGTGGAGGTGAACACTAGGAGCCACTAGGAGCTCTTTTGGCTACTCAATGATTTCTTCTTTATACCTTTACCTTCTCCTCAGAGCAGTTAATGCCCAAATCCCATCTGTATTAATTCGCCTGGGCTGCCATAACGAAGTACCACAAACTGAGTGGCTTAAACAACAGAAATTTGCCCTACAGTTCTGGAGGCTACACAGTCCAAGATCAAGATGTTGGCAGGGTTGGTGCCTTCTTCTAGCTGTAAGGAAGAATCTGTCCCATGCTGTCCCCTGACTTCTGGTGGTTTGTGGCAGTCTTTGGCCTTCCTTGGCTTGTAGAAACATCCTCTGATCTCTGCCTGCACTTCACGTGGTGTTCTCCTTGTGTGCTGTCTTGTCCAAATTTCCCCTTTTTGGAAGGATATCTGTCATACTGGATTAGGGGCCCACCCTGTTCCAGTATGACCCCATCTTAACTAATTCCATCTGCAATGGCCCTATTTCCAAATAAGGTAACATTCTGTGGTCCTTGGGATTAGGATTTAAACATAGGAATTTGGGGGCAGACACGTTTCAACCCATAAGACCATCCAATAACTGCACTGAGCTGCATAACTAGAAAACCTTGTCATCAGTTCTAGATGTGGCTCTGTGTGCCACAGCAGCACAGAAACTGAACTGCATAGGCCCCTTCCCCATACTCATCCAATATGCCAAGGCAGAGTAAGAAGAGCACAATTATGACAAAAACTCCATTTTGTAAAAGAGTGGAGCCTGGTGGCTCATGCCTGTAATCCTAGCACTTTGGGAGTCTGAGGCGGGTGGATCACAAGGTCAGGAGATTGAAACTGTGCTGGCCAACATGATGAAACCTTGTCTCTACTAAAAATACAAAAATAAGCTGGGTGTGGTAGCACATGCTTGTAATCCCAGCTACTTGGGAGGTTGAGGCAGAAGAATCACTTAAACCCACGGGGTGGAGGTTGCAGTGAGCCAAGATTGTGCCACTGCACTCCAGCCTGATGGCAGAGCAAGACTCTATCTAAAAAAAAAAAAAAAAAAAAAAGAGAGAGAGTGGAGAACAAATGGCAGTAATTGTTTCACAGCAATTGTCTTATCCTGCTGGGCAGGACTCTCTGCCTTGGCATTAGAGGAAGCGCCATGGTTTTCCCCTTGGGAAGTCCTGAATCTAGTCCATGGAGGATATGTTCTCTTGCTCATTGTTTCTTGTGGCCACTGGCTTTGCTCTCTCATTTTTTCTTCCTTGTTCATTTGTCCCCACATTGATTCTGAGGTAAGCATCAGAGAATGCCCCACTGAAGGTTTCACAAGGTTCATGTGCAACCCCACTGAAGGTTCATGGCTGTCATAGGTACCCCCCGATGTAGTTCCAGGACCTGAGCATTGCTTTGAGGACTCATCTGTCACTGTCTTTTGTAGGCTAGGTTTGAGGTTGCTTTAGCAGTACAAAAAGGCTTACAATTGCTTTGCTTCTGATCAGTTCCATAGGTAAGAAACATACAGTGAAATATCTTCTGATAGAGGCCTGACTAGGTGGAGGCAAAGAAGGTACCCAAAGCACAAAGTTGAAGGAGGCATGCACTGTCAGGTGCTGCTCTGCCCTTGCCCAAGCCTGTGAATGAGGGCTTCTTTAGTTTTGTGTGCTGGGCACTTCTTTTTTTGTAAGTGTTTTATTTCTTTTGAGACAGGGTCTCACTTTGTTACTCAGGCTGGTCTCGAAGTCATCCACCCACTTCATCCTTTCAAAATGCTGGGATTACAGGTGTGAGCCACCACACTGGGGCCCCTGGACCCTTCTTTTTTCTCACCCTTGCCTTGGCCCTGAGAGATTATATTTAACTCTAAAGTCTCTGGCCTTTAATTTACTAATCTCCTGGCTTTGCTTGTGTTATTTCCCTTCTACCAACTTAATAATGGCTTTAACAGTGGATTGATTTAGCAAAATACCACTTTTATTTTTATTTTTGGCTTGCAGGCTCGTAAAATTTGTAGGACAGGACACCATTCTTATCTCCTGCTAAGGCTACTGTGTTGCTGCTGCCACAAAATCCCTCTTCACTTTGGCGTACATATGTTGACTTTTTCAACCCTGCCAGGATTCAGATTATGAGTCTTTCTGTCAAGTTGTAGGGGAGGCCACAAGCAGAGAGAGCTTCCCTTAGCCAAGTGATGTTTCCTTCATCTCTGTTTGGAGACTCATTAGCTCCGACTTTGAGTAATTTTGGAAAAGGTGGCAAGAAGGAGCTAGCAAACACCACATTTTCCTTATACTGCAGCCTCCGTCAGCAGGTCATCTGCCTTTTAAGGTCAGAGGATTTCATTTTGACCAAGGGTTTTACCACTGCAAAATAAATGCTGTCAGCTTTCCCAGTCCTCAGTGCTTGAATTCTCAATGCCCACTATTTGATTGCATCTACTAAGTCATTGCAATATTTTTAAATGTTGTCATGAATCTCTCCAATTTCAGGTTTTAAGTCCTGTATCAGATAAGATTACACCAGTCTACATGTCACAGAGAACTTAAATATGTTTAAACACACATGATATTTCTCTCATGTAAAAAGTTCAGAGGGAGGCAGTTTGTGGCTGGTATGAGGTATTTGGGCCCCTTCCTCCTCTCACCTCCACAGTTCCTAAGGTGCAGGCTTTATTTACATGGTCCAAAAGAGTCATTCCTGCTTTAGCCACCACTGTGATGTTCTAGGCAGTGGGATGAAGGAAGGGTGAAGAAGGATATGCTCCCTCTCTTAGAAGACTTCTCAGAAGTCTCCTACATCACCTCTGCTTACCTTGATTAGTCATAACCTAATTACCTGAGTGTGCTGAGCTGCAAGGAACACTGGGAATATCGTCTTTATTCCCAGAGGCCACGGACCCAGCTAGCCATCTGTGCTCAATGACTAAGGAAGTAGATGCATATTTTAGACAGCTACCACCTTCCACCATGTGTTACTTAATGTTATTTAAATTATAAATTACATATTTTACTGTAAGAATTATTTAATGTCTACTATGTGTCAGGATGGAGTCAGATCCTATAGGGGAATGGAATATGAGCAGGGCAGGAGGCTATATAAGGTCACCGAAATGAATATGCCATAGGTTGTCAAATACAATATTAGTTTTCATACCATTAAAAAAGAACACCACTACCATTTCATTGTAATAAATTTTTTGTTTTAGATATGCTAACAATTTCAGAGCTGTTTAACTGTGAAAAATATGCCTCTTAGAAATAATATAATTAACGACTTCAAAGTACAGATTCTGGGATCAGATCTTTTTGGTGGCTTTATTTAGAAACCTCAGTGACCCTATACGTAAAATGAGGGTAAGAATAGTTCCTACTTCAGGCTGGGCACAGTGGCTCACATCTGTAATTCCAGTACTTTCGGAGGATGAGGCAGGTGGATCACCTGAGGTCAGAATTCGAGACCAGCCTGGCCAACGTGGGGAAACCCCGTCTCTACTAACAATACAAAAATTAGCTGGATCTGGTGGCACACGCCTGTAATCCCAGCTACCCAGGAGGCTGAGGCAGGAGAATCACTTGAACCCAGGAGGCGGAGGTTGCAGTGAGCCGAGATCATGCCACTGCATTCCAATTCCAGCCTGGATGACAAGAATGAAAGTTGGTCTCAAAAAAAAAAAAAAAAAAAAAAAAAAAAGTTCCTGCCTCCAAGGGCTGTGAAAGGATTAAATGAGATGATTCACATGAAGCTTATAGCCCAACATCAGACATACAGTAAGTGCTCATTAAATGCCAGTTTTTAGTAGCTTTAAGTAAAGAGTCCTGCCTTTAAAATAGTTTACCCCCTAATGGGAAATACCACTGACATAATAGAGGCAACAAAATGGGGAGAGGAGAGGGAAAATTCTCCAGGCTAAGTTCTAAGTGAGAAACTGGTGTTTCGGTGTGGACTGTTTCATCAATTACACCAAGATGCATGGTTTGAATTCCAGGATAGTTAACACGTGTAATAAATACTATGCCAATTTAACGATCTGAGGAAAGTCACTCTGAATAGTAGAAGAAAAATATTAGCCAGTCAGACAATTCCGATGCATGATGTCTATTTCACACACACCCACCGCCCCCCACCCCCTGTCTAGGGTGGACTCCAGCAAGAAGACTGCATCCCATGTGGAACTTCAGAGTAAATGGCAAGCCCTAAGCATTGCTGAAGGTTGTTAGAAGTTCCTCTTGACAGGAGACTTATGGAATGTGTTCTGCAAAGTTCTCACATTTTCACCAATGACTAGACAGATAAATTCCCCAGTGGCATTGCTCCTTGGAGGCAAAGATCCCACTCAGACAGATAAACTGCCATCTGTTTTCAAGGAATGTTGACTATTGCAAAAGAGTGGAATCATCTCCCCAGGAAAAACTAATTATAATAGGCTTCTTGATTCTTTGGGAAATCACCCTTTCCACTGCATTTTCTTCTTTGGTATGTTTGATTTAGAAGAGACCACATCTATCTTAAGTATGTTTATTCCCTTTGGTTAAGTGGTGCCTACAATATTTATAGCCTAGAAGAGTAAAATATAACTATCATGTCTTCAAGAGACTAACCACCTGAAGTTTACCAAGTTGTCTCTTGAAACTTTTTGGCTTCTTAAATTAGCTCATATGTTATATTATATAGTTTAAATTTGGCAGAAAAAATTGAAAACCTGAGATTTTTAGCTCTCTCTCAAAATAGAATTTTATTGTATTCAAATAGATTTTTAAAAATGAATTTGTCTTGCATAATAATTTCTTATATTACTTAAGGAGCAACTTTGGGATATGGCAATTTATTAATTAAATTTATACAAAATATTTTCATTGGCATCTATAGGACCTGAATATTCCCTACATTCCACTCACTTGTGGAAGTTACCTGGTGATATGGTTTGGCTGTGTCCCCACCCAAATCTCATCTTGAATTGTAGCTCCCATAATTCCCACATGTTGTGGGAGGGAGCTGGTGGGAGATGATTGAATCATGGGGGTGGTTCCCCCTTACTATTCTCGTGGTAGTGAATAAGTCTCACGAGATCTGATGGTTTCATAAGGGGAAAACCCTTTCACTTGATTGTCGTTCTTTCTCTTGCCTACTGCCATGTAAGACATGCCTTTCGTCTTCTACCATGATTATGAGGCCTCCCCAGCCATGTGGAACTGTGAGTCCATTAAACCTCTTTTTCATTCTAAATTACTCAGTTTTGGTATGTCTTTATTAGCAGCATGGAGAACAGACAAATACACTAGAGTAAGGTGACTTGCACAGTTGTAGTTCTTGTGACTAATGGATCAGCAGCCCCTTCCTGTGAGGGGCAGGATCTGATTTGTCATGGTGGCTGTGTCACTCAGGGAATCCTCCAGAAGACAGAAGAGGGGAGGGACCCGTGTACACAGTAATAGTCACTGCCTGGGAGGCCACAGTTCCTGTGCTCTGGTTGCTACTGGTGCCCTCATAGATGTCAGTGCTCTTGGTCTCTTTAGACCTGGAGCAGCTATTGGTGCTTTGTTTGGCATGCACAACTTGCCCTTGACTTCAAATGACTGGAGTGTTTATCTCTGAGTTGCCATGGGTGGACTTCTCCCTCCTGATCTATGTGCTCACTTCACTCTTCAGTCAGTAAGAAAACACCTTCCCCTTTTAGAGCCCAGCTCCCTTCCTTGGGCATGCGGCTGTGTGGGAGATGTCTTATAACATAGACACCAACATATACAGCTGTTTCAGTTATAGTGCCAAGCTTTCCAGTGACAAAGTGGCAAAATTCACATGGCACAGTGGCTTAGGGTCTTAGACATAAAGCTTTGTATATTAAAGAATTTTTTCTACATATTTCTCTCTTTTTTTAGGATACATGGACAGTGCTGCCTGCAACATATTTGGACCCCAGAATAAGAATATTCACATACAAAGGGTCTAAATACTTGAGTATAAATCAAGTGAACATACTGTTATATAAAGTATATCTTATCCTCCTACTTGACAAATATTCCTTTACTACAACAAAATTTCTATTTTTAAAATTCTAACATTTTTACTTTTCTGAACTGCATTTTATGTTTTCTATTATACTTGTAGCTTGTTCTCAATGTCAGTGATCTAAGTAATGACAAAATAAATTTAATTTTATTTGGAGTTTTAAAAAATTGAATACATTTGAATTCTATTTAAAAATATCCATTAAAATAAATGCAAACATTAAAATACAAAATTCTTTCATGTTTTCAAAAGCTTATTTTTCTAATGAAATATTTTAAAAGAGCTATTGAAATTAAATAAGAAAATTCAAGTTATAATGAATGAATATCAAAGAGTTCAATCCATTATTTAAATGGAGCTGGAATTTTAATTTTAATTTTATGAGTATAAATTAAATTATTTAAATATATCTATAAAAAATAAAACTGCTACTAAGTCTAGTCATCAATGTCCCTCTAGTTATTGAGGTGAAGAAATATCTCACTTTAAGCATGCTATGTCTGTATCTTTAGGTACAGTTTAAGAGGATAAACTTACATATGTATAACTTAAGACATGAACTAGTGTATTTAATAATAAAGAATATTCCTCAGCTTCCACATGCAACAGTTGTGAATATTGTGCTAATTTATGAGTGCTTCCAGAGCCCTAATGTGGAACATAAAGAGAAGACAATAGATGCCCAGTAGTTATGGGAAATTATCCTTCATTATGCAAGAATTCATTATACTCATAGTACTTGAGAAGATTATGACATGTTATTTGTTTTTCCCTTGCTTGAGCTCTTATGCTGCTTGTACTCTGAAGCATTATTGATTTCTGAAGTTGGTAATGGCACAGCCCAAAAACCTTCGTGGCATTTGGATACAGTGATATTTTCTTTCAAAATCAGAGTGTATTAGTCTGTTTTCACACTGCTGAGAAAGACATACCTGAGACTGGGTAATTTGTAAAGGAAAGCAGGTTTAATGGACTCAGAGTTCCATGTGGCTGGGGAGGCCTCACAATCATGGCAGAAGGTGAAAGACACTTCTCACATGGCAGCGGCAAGGGAGAAAATGAGAGCCAAGCAAAACAGGAACCCCTTATAAAAGCATCAGATCTTGTGAGACTTATTCACTACCATGAGAACAGTATGGGGAAACTGCCCCCATGATTCAATTATCTCCAGTTATGTCCTCACAACATGTGGGAATTATAGGAGCTATAATTCAAGATGAGATTTAGGTGGGAACACATCCAAACCATATCACAGGGTAATAGATGTGAAGAGTTTTCCTGGGGCCTCAACAGTATTGGTAACAAGAGCAAATATTTAGGATTATGGATTGTGCTAAAATCCCAAGAGACAGAGATGCCCAAGTGTTCTTTAAACAACTTCTTTTGCCTTGGTCTAGGGCATGGGGACTGCCAAGAGACCCAGTTATAAGGGGTAAGGTGTCTGTGCATAGCTTTGCACTGTACCTGCTAACATTTTGTCTTTGGATACTTAGATCCTGTGCTACTTCTCTCTCACCATGCCAGATTATCTCCTCATTCACAAAGCTTTTCCCTTAGGGACTTAGCCGTCTCTTCCTGATATCTGGCTTCCTTTGGACTTTTCCAGCAGACATATCTTTAATGTGTCTGAATATCATTGCCTTCATGATTCAAGTTCTTTCCCATTGACCTTTGGCTAGAATCTGTCTGCATGTCTATGAACATCCTGTGACAGTGATAGACACTTTTTGTGCTAAGACCCTAAGGACTTCTAGGACTGTTGCCTAAATCCACATTCAGATCCAATACAATTTCCGTTCCAGCCTACAAAAGCACCCTATTACACATAAAGTACTGTCTTTCCAAATGATTTCTTCTCATGAATGGTTTTTAAAATGACAAAATGTTCCAGATATTTAATGCGCTTTAAAGATAAGCATGGTATTGTTGAGAGAGATTAATCACTCTGCTCTTTGGTTCTTCTGTTGATCTTACTTCTTCATAGGAGGTTGTCACCACCCAGGTGACAAATCCAGGTGTAAAAATGGAGACCATTTTCCCTTTGTGGGCAATATCCTGAAGCTTCTAGTCTTTAGCTCCTCTAAGATCACTTTTCCCATTTTATCTATAACCATGCAAAGCAGAGCCCACACAGCTAAATTATAACTAAAGTAGAGAATTTAGGGGCGCGGATTACTTATTGCTGAGACCAAGCTTTTAACTTTCTTTTTAGGTGTCTCTCATCAGTTCTGAGCTCTTTAATCCTACTGTTTTTTTCAGTGACTCTCTTGCTTCAGAATGGTAGATCAGCAGTTTTGACACCAGTGCCACCTTTTCAGTTCTTCCCTTATGACTTAATTTCATATCCTTCTGTAACCTCCTTCTCTTTCACGTTCTTCATCCTCCATATGGATTGATGTATGATAATTAAGGATAAGTCTTCAATCCTAGTTTCATTACTCACTAGAATGTGACTCTGGGAAAATTACCCAATCTCTCTAAGCTTCAGTTTTTCCACTTATAAAATGGGACTGATAATGCCTATCTTGTGAGATGGTGGGAAGGATTAAACGAGATAATTCAGGTAAATAATTTGGTAGAAATCTGATATACGCAAGATGATCACTAAATAGTGCCTCTCTGTTTTAACTTCCTCCCTTTTGTCTTTAGGTTGTGTCACACCTTTTCCTGAACTTTGGCTCAATTGAAGAAGGAAACTTTCAGGGGAATTCCAATGGTAAACAACAGAACCAGCAGTTTTACAATAAACTGCAGCGCTCCATTTCAAAACACAAAAATAGAGCATCTCTGCAGCGATGCACTGCCTTAAGGAAGAGCAAGATTTTTTTCACGGATGTTACCAAACTTTAATGAAGTACTTGTTGTTCTCTCCATGTATGGATTTTTGCATGATTTCCATTTTCCAATGAAGTTCAAGTTAAATAATTAGAACATCACTTATATATAAAATGCTGACAAATCTCTACAAAACTTACAAAACAGAAAAATTCAAGGCCATTCCATCTTTAGCCTATAATCTGGCTCTCATGCTCTTCTAGTTTCTCCTAACCCCTGTATTAGTCTGTCTTTACTGGTAAAGACATACCTGAGACTGGGAAGAAAAGGAAGTTTGATTTGACTTACAGTTTCACATGGCTTGGGAGGCCTCAAAATCGTGGTGGAGGGTGAAAGGCACTTCTTACATGGTGGCAGCAAGAGTAATATGAGGAAGAAGCAAAAGCAGAAACTCCTGATAAACCCATCAGATTTCACAAGACTTATTCACTATCATGAGACTAGCACAGGAAACAGCAGCCCCCATGATTCAATTACCTTTCCCTGGGTCCCTCCCACAAAGTGGGAATTCTGGGAGATACAATTCAATTTGAGATTTGGGTGGGGACACAGCCAAACCATATCATTCCACCCCGGCCCCTCCAAATCTCATGTCCTCACATTTCAAAACCAATAATGCCTTCCCAACAGTCCTCAAAAGTCTTAATTCATTTCAGCACTAACCCAAAAGTCCACAGTCCAAAGTCTCATCTGAGACAAGGCAAGTCCCTTCTACCTATGGGCCTGTAAAATCAAAAGCAAGCTAGTTACTCCCTAGATACAATGGGGATACAGGTATTAGGTAAATAGAGCCATTCCAAATGGGAGAAATTGGCCAAAACAAAGGCCCACACAAGTCCTAAATCCAGCAGGGCAGTCAAAATTTAAAGCTCCAAAATGATCTCCTTTGACTCCAGGTCTCACATCTAGGTTACGATGATGCAATAGGTGGGCTCCCTTGATCTTGGGCAGCTCCACCGCTGTGGCATTGCAGGGTACAGCCTCCCTCCTGGCTGCTTTCTTGGGCTGTCATTGAGTATCTGTGGCTTTTGCAGGCACAAGGTGCAAGCTGAAGGTGGATCTACCATTCTGGGGTCTGGAGGATGATGGGCCCCTTCTCACAGCTTCACTAGGTGGTGCCCCACTAGGGAGTCTGTGTGTGGGCTCTGACCCCACATTTCCCTTCTGTATTGCCCTAGCAGAGGTTCTCCATGAGGGCCCCACTCCTGCAGCAAACTTTTGCCTGGGCATCCAGGTGTTTCCATACATCTTCTGAAATCTAGGCGGAGGTTTCCAAACCTCAATTCTTGACTTCTGTACACCTGCAGACTCAATACCACATGGAAGGTGCAAAGGCTTGGGGCTTCCCTGCTCTGAAGCCACAGCGCAAGCTACATGTCGGCCCCTTTCAGTCATGGCTGTAGCGGCTGGCACACAGGGCACCAAGTCCCCAAGCTGCACACAGCATAGAGACCCTGGGCCTGGCCCACAGAACCACTTTTTCCTCCTGGGCCTCTGAGCCTGTGATGGGAGGGACTGCTATGAAGGTCTCTGACATGTCCTGGAGACATTTTCCTCAGGGTCTTGGGGATTAGCATTAGGTTCCTTGCTACTTAGGCAAATCTTCAGCTGACTTGAATTTCTCCCTGGAAAAGGGGTTTTTCTTCATTTAGACTTCATCATCAGGCTGCAAATTTTCTAAACTATAATGTTCTGTTTCCCTTTTAAAATGGAATGCTTTTAAAAGCACCCAAGTCACATTTTGAATGCTTTGCTGCTTAGAAATTTCTTCCACCAGATACCCTAAATCACCTCTCTCAAGTTCAAAGTTCCACAAATCTCTGGGTCAGGGGAAAAATGCCACCAGACTGTTTGCTAAAACATAACAGGAGTCATCTTTGCTCCAGTTCCCAAGAAGTTCATCTCCATCTGAGACCACCTCAGCCTGGACCTTATTGTCCATATCTCTATCAGTCTTTTGGTCAAAGCCATTCAACAAATCTCTAGGAAGTTCCAAACTTTCCCACATTTTCTTGTTTTCTTCTGAACCCTCCAAACTGTTCCAACCTCTGTCTATTCTCCAGTTCTAAAGTTGCTTCCACATTTTCAGGTATCTTTTCAGCAACACCCCACTCTACTGGTACTAATTTACTGTATTAGTTTGTTTTCACACTGCTGATAAAAACATACTGAAAACTGGGAACGAAAAGAGGTTTAATCGGACTTAACATTTCCACATAGCTGGGGAGGCCTCAGAATCATGGCAGGAGGCAAAAAGTACTTCTTACATGGAGGCAGCAAGAGTAATATGAGGAAGAAGCAAAAGCAGAAACTCCGGATAAACCCTTCAGATCTTGTGAGACTTATTCACTATCAAGAGACTAGCACAGGAAAGACTGGCCCCCATGATTCAATTATCTCCCCCTGGGTCCCTCTCACAACATGTGGGAATTCTGGGAGATACAATTCAATTTGAGATTTTGGTGGGGACACAGCCAAACCATATCACCACCCATGCCACTATTATGAGGCTGAGCAGTAAGAATGGGCTGTGTGAGAAACATATGCTGTCATGAGGTTTCAGGAGTAAAGAGGTCATGCATTGGTTATTAGGAAACAGTACTTCAAGTCCTCCACGTAGTTTGCTACAAAAAAAAAAAAAAAAAGCAATTTGTGCATTAAAGAAAATAGGTGTATCACAGAGGAATTTCAGGGTGGCGAACTGCCCTTAATGATAGATATTATAATGGTGGATACATGTCATTGTACATTTGTTCAAACCCACAGGATGTATATCACCAAGAGAGAACCCTAATGTAAACTAGGGACTTTGGGGGACTATGTTGTGTCAATGTAAGGTCATCAGTTCTACAAATGTACCAATCTGGTGGGGAATGTTGATAATGGAGTCTGTGTATGTCAGGGGACAGGGAATATATATGGGAAATCTCTGTACCTTTCTCTTAATTTTGCTGTGAGCCTAAAATTGCTCTGAAAAAAATAAGTATTAGTATTAAAAAAAAAAAAGCCTGAGATAAGTGAGAAAAAAATTGAATGTCTATTCATAGTATTTGATGTCCTAAAGAGAAGAAAAATGACCTTCTCATAGAATTGAAATAATTGAAACTCTCATTTAACATGTTAATTGGCTTTCTCTGCTTGCTTCGTTTTAGGACTACTCTGTAGTCCTGAAAATTCCCAGAGTGTTCCCTCCCTCGTGCTTTTAATCTTGCTGTTCGAGGTTGAATTCCTCTCTTTTTGCCTCTCCAGGAATCCTAATTGTTCAAGGTCTTGCTTCTGGTCCTCCTGAGGCCTCCCTACCTCCTGTGGGTCCCTTCAATGATCTCTAAATTGTTTCAGTTAAATTTAAACTCTGTAGGAACAAGGACCATGTGCTGTACTTAAAAATGCCACAACCCTTACAGAGCCTGGTTATAGTTCTGGGCATGTAGTAGGTGTAAACTGAATATGTGTTGACTATTTAAAAACTTCCGTTAACTTAATCGGAAAACAAGAAAAATTTGCTAAGTCTTTTACTGCTTTCAAAACATGTCTAGTATATATGTTTCTTATGTTTTAAAATGCCTCTGCTCATTTTATTCTTGTGCTAATGCAGAGCAACAGCAGAGGGTGAACATCAGGTGTGCTTTTTTTACATACAGTAGGGAAGGTGGAGAGATGCCATTGAAATCCATCTGAAAGAGTGAAGAGAGTAGAAACACCAAAGTAGTAAATAAATTCGTAAACATAGGAGAGAGTTTGTTGATAGCCTGAAGGAGCATCCCAAATGTGTTAAAAACAACTGCAAATTCTCATGATGCTAAGCTAGGGGAACTCGGGCAAGTAATTGTGTTTGATTTGCTTGTTTTCCTCGACTAAATCAAGAAAACACCATGTAAATGGAATGCAATGTAGTGGCCAAAGGAAAAAGGAAAACCCCAAACTCAGAATGCTGTGAGTGTGAAATGACCTTTTAGTTACTTTCTCCTGTTTTTTTCTGCTGCTGTTTGCAATTCAGGAAAGACAGCTTTTTATGTGTCTCTGCTAAACCTGCAGTAGCTATTCTTTCCATTTTTAAAAGTCTCTCAACAGATGCTACCTCCTGAAACACAAAACAGAACAGAACAAAACAAAACAAAAACAAAGCAGAACAGTACAAACCCATAGATAACTCTTCCTCCTCATACCAAACTAGGCATACTCTGAAATCGGGGAAGAATAATTTTTTTTTATATTTCTCTATGTTCGATGGTAGGTTTGGGTGTGCATAGGTTATGTTTCTTACAGCATTCTCATTTTAGAATATTTATATTATGTTCCTTTTGCAAATCCACATCAGATAACATGGATGGGGAGAGTTTCTGCTAATTCTCCTGTAAATCATCCCAGTGGCTAAATAACGGAGATTGCTGTTAGATGGGTTATTGAAAATAAAGCACTCATCATTTTCTATTCTTTTGGCAGAAACAGTAGTTGCATGAGGCACTTAGGCATGGTTTGTTCTGTTGCTGATTTAATTCTTCCTCTTTTCCTTCCTTCTCTCCTTGCCTTCCTTCTATTTCTCCTTCTCTTTTCTCAGCTTGCTGTGCAGTGATTCTAAAACACATTGACCTCCCAAGGTCTAGCACTTGCCCACTTCGTATGGGAAGTACCCTAGTCTGAGTTTCCTGCTTTCTTAATATCTACTTCCACGGCTGCATGTTGTCTATGGACACATAATCAAAATTTAAAAACAGTTTGGCTCCCATGTTTAGCCACACTCAGTGTGATCTTCCTTAATGTTTGGCCCGTTGTGTCACATAAATTTTCCTTGTATTTTAATATGCATTTTCCTCCAGTCCTTGTTGAATTCATTTGCATTGCTCTTTAGTTCTTGCTGATAATTCTTTTCAGTAATGGTGTCATATCAAACTGAAAAATCTGGAAAATAGTTTGACATTTATAAGGTATGTTTTGATTTTTCAGGAAAATAGATGTGCTGTTTTGTTTGTTTGTTTTTTGGTCTCATTCTCCTTCTCAATTCTTTGAAAAAAAAATAACAGGAAGAAGCAGCTAAATAGTAGCCAATAGGTAGTCTAGTATGTAATGAGGAATATTAAATAATCACTCCTAAAGCCCCTGGCATTTGCCTATCGTGATGGAGACCAGTGACAAATAATAATATATCTGTAACATTGAATCAATAATGGTAGCTGGAGTGGTGAGCACCCTTGATTTTGAAAGCAGCTTTGAAACTCAAGTGTGCTAACAGTAGAGAAACTAAGAGAGAAGAATCTACAAGATGTGTTAAACTGAGAGTGAGGGAAGGACCCAGGGCAGTTTAGCTTGCAGAAGAGGAGACAAAATGAGATGTGAAAGAGGGAGCAGACTCTGTTCACATTGACCCTGAAGGCCTGCTGGGTTTGCTGCCTGCTGGAAATAGTCTAGTAGAGGTTGGATGACTAAATTTCAGGAATGTTACCAACAATGCTTTCCTGTGGTGAGTGTGGGGCAGATGGTGTCCTTGGTCTGTGTGTGAGAAACAGGATTCTGAGCTGCATAGTTAAGAAAGTGCAAGGCATCATCAGGGGCAGAGAATGGAAATCTGGCATTGAGCTTTTCGGGGGGCTTGAAGCTCTGACCCTGTTACATGTGATAGCACCTCCTGCTTCCTGTTTGCCGTGAGTTTGAGGTTGCGGCCTGCAGCAATTGTTAGGGGAGTCTGTAAGCCTGCACCTACGGGGTGGGGCTTTGGGGAGCCTGGGAGGAGCACCACCCAGACTGGGCTCAGCAACTTGGTGTTGAATATTTCTTTCTTTCCTTTCTTTCTTTCTTTTCTTTTCTTTTCCTTTCCTTTCCTTTCCCTTCCTTTCCCTTTCCCTTTCCCTTTCCCTTTCCCTTTCCCTTTTCCTTTCCTTTTCTTTTCTTTTCTTTTCTTTTCTTTTCTTTCTTTCTTTCTTTCTTTCTTTCTTTCTTTCTTTCTTTCTTTCTTTCTTTCTTTCTTTCTTTCTTTCTTTCTTTCTTTCTTTCTTTCTTTTGATGAAGTCTTGCTCCTTCACCCAGGCTCAAGTGCAATGGCACGATCTTGGCTCAATGCAACCTCTGCCTTCCTGGTTCAAGTGATTCTCCTGCCTCAGCCTCCCAAGTAGCTGGGATTACAGATGCCCATCGCCATGCTGGGCTATTTTTGTATTTTTAGTAGAGACAGGATTTCACCATGTTGGCCAGGCTGGTCTCGAACTCCCAACTCAGGTGATCCACAAGCCTCAGCCTCCCAAAGTGTAGGGATTACAAGCGTGAACCACCACGCCCAGTTGTGGCTGAATATTTCATTTGGTGAAGTGATGAGGAAATTGATTTATTATTACCCAGGCCTGTATTATTCTTCTACTAGCATTACAAGAGTTTTCCTCTTGTTAATTTTAGAGAAGTGGGAAGAGTGAAGAGCGAAAACATTTGTGTCGGCCATTAAAGAACACACTTATGAAAGCTTACAAATCCTCTTAGTGAGGCCCTGAGCACAGTGTGGGCTGAATATGAAAACATCAGTTGGGACCTTGTGTCTCATCCAGGGACACAGCTGCGGTGGAGGTTTTCACTACATTTTCAGTACGGTATTTTAGGGACAGCCTGTTCCTGTAATGACTCTGGTATAGCAAGCTAATAGGAAGAAAAGAGAGGGCACGATGGTCTTGGGAGAGAGAGAAACAGTGTGAGAAATACATGAATGTACAGAGAGGGGAGAAATCATTGTAGGATGGGAATTTGAAACATGTAAATAGGAAAGGAAAAATAAATGTTCTTTGGATGCTAACAAAGCAAAGAACTAGATCTAGCAAATGAGATTGACTTATAGAAATACAAGTTTGTCTTCACTAAATAAGAGGAGAAGCAATGGAAATAATTATATGTCACGTAAAATAGAAGTCAGCACCTCTTCTTGCTATGCCTAGTCTTCTCTGTGAAGTGGAGCTTTCCTTTGGTGAAAGATACATTATCTGGCTTACCCCTACTCTCCAAGCTCGAGAAGTAGGTGCTTCTGATGTTCCTTCTTTCGACTGAGGAACCAGGTGGATCAATCATTGTAGACTTGATTTTAAAAAATCAGTTAAAGATAGCTTTTTACCTAGAATTTCATGTTGCTAGAAATCAGAAAGCTTAAGAAGTCTGTAAAAAACGACAGGACTTATTTTGGTTTTCATTTCAACAACACTTTATTTGAAACATAAGAACCTAGAGGAGGTCCTTAAAAACTGGTAGTGACAATAATAAAATATCTGTGAATAATATATTCAGGCTGAGCTAGAGACCAACATAAATCCCAGTTTCTTGGGGAGGTGGAAGGATACTCACATTTATGGAAGTGGAGAGAGAAGTTACACTTGTTGAATGCTAACATTGTGTCGGGCACTGGGCTAAGACTGCAATCTCATTTATTTTTCACAACCCTGAAATTAAGTATTATTATTGTTATGCCAAGTAGGAAACTGTGGTCCCATTATTTAAGAAAAAAATATATAGACTATAAGTTTCTGAACTTATGCACTGACTATCTGGGCTTGGATTAAACATAAAGTATCTACAACTTGCCTTTCAAGTCCATAAGATTTCTTTTGAGAATTTGTCATTTCTCTTTTTCATGAGAGTATATTGAAACACTAGAATTCCTACCATTGCCACTACCTGGATACTACTCCTCTTACTAAGATGGTGGAAGGCTGGAGACCTTCAAGCCATAATGCCACCTCATCCTCAAGCTTCACCTGTGGTGCCTGGAGACAACACCTGTTGAAACTTGGTTAAGCCCTGCAGCCAGTGTAACGACTTGCTTGACCTTCCATTGACTCAGGTTAAGCAGCTCTCTCACTTGTAATGAAAAGGGCTTAGAGTAGCAGCGTGGAAGTGATATCTCCCTCCTGGAAGATCCTTTCTTAGGGTGACCTCCACCCAAAACTGAACTTGTGTCAAGGTTTTGCATATAAGCAGTTTCTTTGGGTTGTGATCCCAGGAGGCACTGCAAGACAGTGGCAGAAGAGAAAAAAGAAGGGAGAAAACTGCTACAAAGTGTGGTCATGAGCGGGCTATTGCTGTGAGCAATTGGAGCTTCATCCTTCTAGGGACCTTCTGAAAGACTATGGAACACATTACAGAACCCTCCTATGGCTCTGCATTTATCCACCAATTCCTACCCTTCATTAATTGAGGGTTCCTTCTGGGGCAATTTCCAGCCTGCCAAACCTTTCCCACTGTCAGAGATTGTCTACACAGGTGGAGAGAGGTAGAAAGGCATTTAAACAAGAATAGTACCATAGTTACCTTCTGCATGGGTGGAGGGGATATGGCGGGCCGCCAACAGGGTCTTCCCATCCCCCATCTCAGGGAGCTCTGAACCTGCCGACTCACAGGCTTTCTTCCCAGTGCAGGAGAGAACCTTTCTCCTGCCAGCCACATGCTCCTGCTTTAGCTTGTAGAAAAAGGAACAAACGTGTGCCCACACTTCTGCCTTCCAACACTTGTTCCCTATGGGAGAAGGCTTCTGAAGGGAACTTCTGGCCTCTTTCTACTCCTTACTAAGGATGCTCCAAGTGAAAGAAAGTAGGCAATATGATTGTCTGAAAGAAAGTAGGCAGTAGGGAAGCCTACTGGTCCTGGGCAGGCTTGTCTGTGGGATCAGGGTCCCTGTGTTTTGTGGAATGGCCCCTTTCCCCGATCTGTGACATATGTTGGTAAGAGGGTCAGGGCTTTCTTCGCTTCTGTTTTCCTGTGAGGTAAGCATGGACCTGGAAATGGGTCTGCAGAAGATTTCTAGAAGGAAACAGAGCCATTTTTTCTCTCGCTCTTGCCATCACATGTGTCTGATTGTGTGAGGCTGACCCGTGATCCTGTGCCCAGCAGCTAGTCAAGGTTCTCAGTTGTTTGTCTAACCTCTTTCTAGGGTAGACCCCAAAGTCTTGATTCAGAGAAGGGGAGGAGACCCCATTGGCCTTCAGGCTTCAGTTTAGTTCTCTCACGTGTTTGCAAAAGATTCTACTTTGACTCCACTTACCAGCCTCTAAGGAGGGTGATGCTAATCTCCATTTAGATTTTCATTATTTGGGTGTTTATGCCATTTTTTAGGACCTTGTAGGTTTCTTACTTTCCAAAAGAGAGACAGGATATGGGCTCCAAACCCCACCTGAATCCCTAATCTTTTAGTTATTAAAAATTTGTGACCTGAATTCAAATTTCAGTGCTGCCATTTTTTAGTTGTATGAAATTGTCCAATTAAATGTATGGCAGAGGCACCTAACAGCTGTAACTGAAGTATACCATGAGGATGACCCTATGGTCTAAGCAGAGCATTGGTTCAGAATTCTGAGCTAAGGAATCTGGGAGTGGCCAATCCGAAGACTGATCTTATCCATGAAGGACAATTGAACCCTTTGCCCATTCTTTGGAATGTAGGTCATACAGGGGATTGGGAGGCCCTTGTTTTAGGTTAAATGGAGGTTGCTATGTGAAAATGCTATATAAATTTATGAATTTTACAAATGGTAGTGGTTCCCTCATCCAGTCTGCCATCTCTGTACTATCCCTGTGTGTAAGTGCCCCCATTAAACTCTGTGTGTCATTCCCTGTCTCCAAGTCTCTTCTTTGGCTTCTCAGACACAGTACTATCCCTATTGGAGTCAATGGGTGACTGGCACGACATTAAATAACCACCTAGGGCCTCAATTTTCTCTTTTTAAAATAAAAAATGATGCCTGTCTTATAGGATTTTAATGAGGATTACCTGAGATGGTACAAGTATCACATACTACCTTTCACACAGTAGCTGCTCAGTAAAAGGTAGTTGCTATTAGCTAAGGCAACTTCAACTTCAGATTTTAATTTCAGTTACTATCCTCTCTAAACTCAAAAAATATGAAATGTATTTTTTATTTGCCCTATGGCAGTCAATGCCTGGAGAAGCACTTCTTTCATAATACTAACAGTTAACTAAAGTTATGAAAACCAAGGTTGTCATTTGTTTTCCTAGTATCTCTTTAGGGAACTTCCTTTTCCCCCTGCAAGTTTTAGTCTGAAAAGTTTGAGTGGGGATAACCCCAACTCCTTGGCGTCAGAGGTTGGTCCAAGCCCAGGATTTGGTAGGCGAATTTTGCCTGTTTTTTCTATGAGACCAGGGAGAGCTATTTGTCTCTTATTTTATCTTTTCCCTTTCCTATATGAATTCGTCATTTTTGAATGGGACTCGTTGTTTATTGACAAACAGGAGTGTTTGTGTATGTCAGGACAGAGAGAGATTAAGGTGAAGCAAAAACGAGGCTCCTGGGGTGTAAAATTTAAGGAGGCAGCTCCCTTTTAGGGTTGCTTGCCTGACCTTACTTCTGTCCCTGGTGTGTCAGTACATATGTGTGTGTATGTGTGTGTGTGCAGAGGTAGTGCTGGGGTGATGCCAACATGGAGGTGGTAGTAGTAGTGAATGAGCCATAGATATCCATTGGCCCCCTTAGAATTTCTTGTCTTGAGAACTTTCTCCCTTCATCAAATCTATTCTCCTTTTGCCTGGGGGAACAATATCCCTTTGCTTTTCAGGAACCAGAAGATAGCATAGGTACCAGCAAAGCCACTGGGATCACAGGCTTGTTGTTCTCTGCTCACTACTGTTTCATTTCCTCCCTTCACTCAGCTCTTCCCCTGGCTTTTTCCCTTAGATAACAGGTTGGATCGTCCCAAGAAAAGATAAGGTGTCCTGCTTTCTCCTATAGCTCCCTCTGCTCTCTTTGGTTTTGTGATGTTACATTGTGACTGTTCAAGAACATTTTCTGCCTCTCCCATGATCTGTCCTCACGCTGAGAATTCAAGGCTTCAATTCAGAGATTACTGGTTCCCTTATTGTAGGGGATGTCTTCATTCTGCCTGGGGTCTGAGGAGCTGGCCCCTAGGTAGGCTTCCTGAATCAATCCTCGCACAGTACCTCCTAGGTTGGCCTTATAGTGTGTGGCTTGTGGTTATGACAGTTTCTGTATTTCACTGAAGTGGAAGACATTCTATCTGTATAGTTTTAGATTTTTTTGGTGAGTTTTTATGGGCAAGCTGAGCAAAAATGCTTTTGTACTATATTCAGTGACAGCATATTCCCAGGCACATAGTAGATACACAGTAATTACGTATTAATTGTTGGTAGGGAGATCTGGGGTAGGACTTTAAAGGAGGCAGATTGCAAAAGCAGATGTGAAGGATTCAGAAGTGGGGCACTGCTGTTACTGGCTGTGAATTCTACTAGGTACAAACTCCTGTCATTTCCATGACCTCCAAGTTGCAGTCTTTAGGGGCACTGATTAAGAAGGGAAGGCGACTTCTCTTAGTCTTTCATCTTCTCTCTTACAAAGAAGCTCAGTTGTTGTCCAGTTTGCATATTTTTCCTTGCTCAGATCTCATGTTGAATTGTAATCCCCATTGGTGGAGTTGGAACCTGGTGGGGGGTGCTTGGATCATGGTGATGCATGTCTCATGAGTGGTGCCAGCCTCTTGCTGCTGCTGTTGTGATAGAGAGCTCTCATGAGATGTGGGTCATTTAACGTGTGCAGCACCTTCTCATCATGTTGTCTCTTTCTTGCTCCTGCTTTTGCCATGTGATTGCTCTGCTCTGCTTTCTCCTTCTGCCATGATTGGAAGCTTCCGGAGGCCTTCCCAGAAGCAGATGCCACTATGCTTCTTTTTTTTTTTTTTTTTTTTTATATTTTTAGTAGAGACGGGGTTTCACCGTGTTAGCCAGGATGGTCTCGATCTCCTGACCTTGTGATCCGCCCGTCTCGGCCTCCCAAAGTGCTGGGATTACAGGCTTGAGCCACCGCGCCCGGCCGCCACTATGCTTCTTATACAGCCTGCATAACATGAGCCAATTAAACCTCTTTTTTAAAAAAAAAAATAAATAAATTACCTAATCTCAGGTACTTCTTTATAGCAGTGCAAGAATGCATTAATACAGTAGTGGAAAGCCTTTTCCAAGTCTAGGTGTGAAGATCCAGCTATCAATAATGCAAGTAAGTGTAAGTTACTCTCGCATTGCCATTTCCAGACACAGATGAGCTGTGGTGATTCACCACACAGGAGAGTCACTTCATTGCTGCCATCTGATTTGATGTCTCCTTGGAGCCAGGGTGATGCTTGTCTGGGTCTTTCCCAGGCTCCTCTTTGGACTAGCTGGCCTCTTTACTTGATCTAAACAATTTCTGGTTTTAGCAAAATAGGCTACAGTGTAATTTAATATGTATTTTTTAATCAGAAGACTGCAGCAAGTTAATATAATTTCAAAAGGCAATAATATTTAGAAAAAAGTGTCTTTTTCTAAAAGTGGATTATTTTATTTCTGTTGGTCTCATGTTAGAGTCTAAAAGATAATCTTTCAAGGTCGTTTAGAATTGACTGATGGGCGTTTTCAAGACTGACCATAACATCTCCTTTTCTAAGCCTGGTGAAAAAAAAAGTTAAACAGGAATAAGTTTTGCTTGGTTTGAAATCACTATTGGAAGAAATGTGGATTTTTACACAACTGTTTGAGGTAAGTCCTTCCAAGTTTTCTAGTGTAAAACTACTGTTTCTAGAAAAATCAGGAAAGGAGAGTTATTATAAATGATTTCTAATAATATTGTTGGTTATCCTAGAGCCAGGTCTTTTTTATTTTCTTCAACAACTTGTTTGACTTACTGAGTCTAAAAATTCATTTTTCTGTTAAAGACCTTTGTCTCACTTATAAAATATATGATAATGTTCATATGATCTCAATAATTCTGTCACGTCAATAAATAATTTTGTTTCAGGTTTGGATATTCTAGAATCAGCTGCCCTCAAGTCTTCATGTAGACTTACATTTTACGAGTCAGCGCATTATTGAAATTATTATGTTGCTTTATTTGACATTTTCCATTTCTTCTCTTATTAAATACATTTACTGGCCAGGCGCGGTGGCTTACACCTGTAATCCCAGCACTTTGGGAGGCCAAGACGGGTGGATCACGAGGTCAGGAGATCGAGACCATCCTGGCTAACATAGTGAAACCCCATCTCTACTAAAAGTACAAAAAATTAGCCAGGCGTGATGGCCGGCGCCTGTGGTCCCAGCTACTCGGGAGACTGAAGCAGGAGAATGGTGTGAACCCGGGAGGCGGAGCTTGTAGTGAGCCGAGATTGCGCCACTGCACCCCAGCCTGGGCAACAGAGTGAGACTCTGTCTCAAAAATAAGAATAAAAATAAAATAAATAAATAAATAGATACATACATACATTTACTTTCACAGTATATTATACTATGTAACTTCTTAGTTCTAAAAAGCTACAACAACAACATCTTTGAGATTCACTACTTCTTTCTTAAACTATTTCAGTTTTTTTTTTTTCTGCTTTTAGCAACTTAGACATAAAATTTAAACATACACTTTGGTGACTAAGAAACCATTTCTTGTGTGTATGAGTGGTTCCTTTCCCCTGTTCCACATCCTTTTCTTTCATTCTCATCCTTTACTTCAGCCTACACTCTTCCTCTGAATGAACACTAATTTATTTAGGAGTTGTCATTAATTGCTTTGCAATCAATTGCATCACCAAATGGCTACGTAATTTGATATAACAATAGTCCAACACTCTGATATAATCTAGATAATACTGTGAAATTGAGAATATAGGTCAATATGTTGGACAAAATTGAAGAATGAGTACTAGAAAAAAATTAAATTTCACATGCTCTAATCACCTCATTTTTTATTTTCTTTTGTCAGATTGCCTCTTTCTCATCCCCTTCTCCACATATTGCTTCAATCATGGTATTTTTTTAATGGTTCCTCTTTCGCATAGTTCTTTCTCCACTCACATAAATGCTTAGCCCAGCATTGGAATTTCTCCCCTGTGGGCCTTTCCTTTGATCAGGTTCCATCTTCATTCTTCTCAAGATGGATTACAAAAGGAGCTGATTTAAAATTCACTGTCTGGTCATGAATAAACATGATAAAGAGAGATGTTAATGTATTACAAAATGTTTGTTTAAAAAACGTATCATCTTGCTCCCTTGGGGCTTTCTCTACTAAATTCACTTTAGCAAATAATGACATTCATAAAAAATCTACCCAAGGGCCTTCATGAAACAAAAAGAGCCAAAATGCAGCATTTCATGGCACAAAAATAGCTCAGAAGTTAACAGGTAAGGCCACTGCTTTTTGTTGAATTTGGTTGTTTGGTTTTCCAGTACTTCCCTCGCATTCTTTGTGAGTACATATATACACATAAGCACGCAAATGCACAAAGCACACATACAGATTAGAATTTGGTTTATTTTAATTTCCTGATTGTTTTTGTTCATCTAAGTGCTATTTAAAATAAGTGAGGTTAATGGCAGTTCCCTCCCCTCTCATTCTGTCCTCTTCTCCAATCTTCGTTTCCGGTGTGATAGGAACTTGTTGTTCTTCCCAGATAGTTGAGTTGCAATTTGAGTTAGTAGGTTCTCTCTGGGACGCTGAGTAAAAGACAACTGTTTGCTATAATGGCCTACACAGCTGCAAGAAAATCACTGTTTATTGCATTTATAAAAATAAAATTTGCTGCTTTCCTCTTAGCTCCCTTTGAACCTTCTCGAGAAAATGATTCTGAAGGGCAGAATAGCAGACCGCTTAAGGGCTGGGGTCTGGAGTTGGATTTGGGTTTAAATCCTGACTCTACCATTTACTATGTGGTATTGAGTAAGTTACTTCACCTTTCTAAGACTCAGTTTCCTCATACATCAAATAGGTATTTATGAAGACAAAATAAACTCATGTATGAAATAACCCTTATCACAGAAAAAAACTTCAGTGAAATATAATTCTTATTATTGTTGTCTTAATGATGCTAATTTGTATTTGTAAACCAATTTATTATTTTTAAGTAATTTTAAAATTTATTTTTACTTTATTCCTAGTAGATTTCCACCTTTGAAGGAGTCTTACAAAACCATTGCCTTTACATTTAGCAGGTATTTTTTAAACATTATGATTGGAACAACATAGAATTGGGCTCTTTGGGCATTAACAAAAAAGTACTAGAAGCATCTATCCATTCTCTTTGTGTGCTAAATGTCTGGCCCAAGATAAGCGTGAAGGCTGTGGAATTCAGTAAGGAAGGAAGACTTATTGGAGAGAGGAGTACATATTTAGAATTCTATGAAGTAGGCAATATTCTTCCTCATAGCACAAAATAGGCCAGGAGTCTGAAGACTTCCATTTTAGTCCCATCTCTGCACTAACTAGGTGTCTTAGCAATTAACCTTTTGGAATCTAGGCCTCTTCATTGATCAGATTAATTTTCCAAAAGAACAGCTTCAATCATGTTGTTCTATGACTTAAAAGCCTTTTCATTGCTCACTGAATTAAAGTCTAACCTCTGTGCGTGGCATTCAAAGTGCTGTAATAGTCAGGGTTTTCCAGAGAGACAGAACCTATATATATATATGAGAAGGGATTTACTAGGGGAATTGGCTCACATGGTTATGAAGGCTGAGAAGTATCACCAGAGGCCCTCTGCAAGCTGGAGAACCAGGGAGGTGGATAGTGTGGCTCAGCCCAAATTCAAAACCTCATAACCAGGGATGCTGATGGTAAAATTCTCAGTTTGAAGCTGAAGACTTGACTACCCAGGGTCACCTGTGTGAATCCTGGAGTCCAAAAGCCAGAGAACCTGGAGTTCTGATGCCCAAGGGTAGGAGAAGGACATCCTGGATCTGGAGGACAGAGAAAAAATTTGCCCCTCCTCCACTTTTTCTGTTCTACCTGGACCCCTGACTAATCAGATGGTGCCCACCTGCATTGAGGGGGGATCTTCCCCGCTCGGTTCACAGACTCACATGCCAATCTCCTTCAGAAACACCCTCACAGGAACACTCAGAAGCAATGCTTTGCCAGCTAACTAGGTATCCCTTAATTGGGTTAAGTTGACTCCTAAACTTGACCATTGCAGGTGCTCAGCCTCCTTTTCCAACCTCCTCTGCCATCCTCCTACTATGTGTACCCCACTCTCCATCAGAGTGCTATCCTTGTTCCCTGAGCACTTCTGGTGCTCCTCTGTCTCGGCCTCGCCCAGATGCCTTTCTCCATCTCTGCCATGCTCTCCTGCAGTGAACCCACTCTGCTGCCAAAGGGAGAGGTCTTGGCTCTATCTCATATTCCCTCAGCATCCCTCATCAATCACTTGCCACCCATCAATCAATCATTTGCCACACATCAGTCAATCATTTGCTGTTGTGCCCGAAGTCGCGAGACCCCAGTAAGAGACCACCAGAGTCCAGAGTCAAAGCCAAATAGCCAGGGTCGCTTTATTACGAGTTCGAACCCGGACCTCTCTGCTTTATACAATGGCAAGTAAAGAGAGAGTCCCCGAGCACAGTTTCAGTGTCTCTTTTATAGTAAGGCACAAACAAGTTACACAAGATTAGGGCATTTTTGCAGTTACAAGATTGGGATTGGTTGACATTTTGAAGTTTGAACATTCGGCAGTTTCTGATTGGCTCCCGCCCTTTTTTAAACCACAAACGTCTAGGGGTTTTTTTTTTTTTTTAGACAAACTGCTTGCTTAACCATGGGTGGGAGGTGGGTGGTTTCGATTGAGCAAGCAGGGGGTACGTGACTGGGGGCTGCAAGCACCGGTAATCAGAACAGAACAGAACAGGACAGGGACTTTCACAACGCTTGTCCATACAACGTCTGGAATCTATAGATAACATAACCGGTTAGGTCAGGGGTCGATCTTTAACCAGGCCCAGGGCGCCGCCCGGACTGTCTGCCTGTGGATTTCATTTCTGCCTTTTAGTCTTTTCATTGCCACCCAGACCTATTCATTTTCCCTCACTGAAATATTTTAATACATTTCCTGCATTCCCTCTGTATTGTTTACCTTAGGTTAGATCTCTTTCATATCTTGCCTCTATTATTACAGTAGCTTCCTGTGATGGTTAATTTTATGTGTCAGCTTGATTAGGCCATGAGATGCCCAGATACGTGGTTAAACATTATTTTGGGGTGTGTATGTGAGCATGTTTCCAGAAGACATTAGCATTTGAATTGGTGGGTTGAATAAAACAGATGTCCCTCTTCAGTGTAGGTGGGCATCATTTAATCCATTGAGATCTAAATAGGACACAAAAGGGAGAAGGTTGAATACTCCCTCTCTGCCTGACTGCTTGAGGTAGGGCATAGGTCTTCTGTCCTTGGACTGGAGTTTACCTACTGGCTTTCCTGAGCCTCCAACTTGAAGATCATGGGACTTCAAACTTCCTAATGCTGTTTGCCTTGCTTGCCCCCTTTCAATCTGTCCCTTCATCCTTCTGGCAGGGTGATTTTTCTTCTTTTTTGTTTTTTTGAGATGGAGTCTAGCTCTGTCACCCAGACTGGAGTACAGTGGCACAATCTCAGTTCGCTGCAACCTCTGCCTCCCAGGTTCTAGTGATTCTCTTGCCTCAGCCTCTCCAGCAGCTGGGACTACAGGCACACACCACCAAAACTGGCTAATTTTTGTATTTTTGGTAGAGATAGAGTTTTGCCGTGTTAGACAGGCTGGTCTTGAACTCCTGAACTCAAGTGATCTGCCCACCTTGGCCTCCCAAAGTACTGAAATCACAGGTGTGAGCCACCATGTCTGGCCAGGGTAATTTTTCTAAAATGCAGTTACAATCATGTCACTCTCCTGCATACAACAATCCTTTGATGTTTTCCCATCAGTTTATACATAACAATCAAAATCTTTTCATAGTCCACGTTGTATTGTAGTTATATGTGCTTTTGTTTTGTCTTTCTTCTGCTATTAAAAGCCACTGGACAGCAGGGACTAAGTGTTACTCAGCTTTGTATTCCCTAGAGTACCTAGTAGAGTAGCTTGCATATAGTAGGTGTTCCTTAAATGCCTGTTACATGATTGCATGTAATGGAATTAATATTATTGCCTTTACCTTTCTAAAGGTAAATGCAATGATTAAATATGAAGAAGAGCATTGACAAGATGAAATGGACTCATCCTCAGCAATGTTATTTCACAAAGAAAACCTGAGTGATTCACATATTCATATGTCCATCTGAAAATGTCATTCTCTCAACAAGCTACTCAATGAAAACTCATCTTCATATAGTTAATGCTGGAGAGCTAATAAACTGTTGTAAATTTCAAAAATAGGGTCATAGGTTCCTATACAGAGTCTAAAGAAGGTGGAGGTGTGATGTAGTCTAGAGTTATTAATAGGGCAGCATGACTTAACACTTCTACACACAGCCAGCAAGCATTTAATGAGCATCCCTGAGGGGCTTAATGTTGCATACTATTACTCAAGGACTTTTTCTTATTTGCCAAGATTACTTGATAAATCTACAAAGCCAAGTGGCCTATGGCCAGAGTTCAAATACTTTCTAGTCAATTCTTCCCTTCCTCTCACAGTTGCAAGGCATGGAAAAGAAGAAATGAGATGAGATGGCATGGCTTTCGTCCTGGCCTACTTCAAGCACTGTTTCACCATAAAAATGGAACTCTCCACTGCTCCTCTTAAACAGATAAAATATTTTCTTCTTAGAATTCAATGATTCATCCCACTTGGACATAACTACATTCTTTCTAGGGCGGAAATCTCGAATTCAAGTGCAGCTGGCCAAGTTGAAGAAAGAACTTCAAGGCAGTTCTGGGAAAGAACTTAAAGCCTTAGCCTTGATTATGAGAAAGAAGTTTTGCTCTTTGCAAAGGATTAGGAGCATAACTGTGCTAGTGAATAACACTCTCGGACTTAGCCAAAGAGTGCTTGGGTGGGATTTTGATTGCCATTATGTTTTTTGCTTTTTAAAAGCTAAGCATCTAAGTCTTCAAATTCTTTGGTAAATTTAATTTTAATATTTAATTTTGGGCAATCAAAGCACAAAGAAGTAGAAACTGGAGTGAAAATGGGGTGGGTTAATAGATACTTAAAATAATAGAAGTGTCATTTTGCTAACTTCTTTTGTAGCTAAAATTACAATTTTCAATGCTATATGTAATTGAAGATAGCCATCATCTGTGAGTGCTTATTATATGCCAGGAACTAAGCTAAGCACTTAACCTGCAAAATTTCATTTAATCCTTGCCTAGACCCTATGTAATAGATGGACTACAATTGCCACACTGAATCAACATTTGCCTGATAGACCCACGGGCATTTATTTAACACTATTTAGGGATTAATGTGAAGCGGTGGCAAAGAAGGAAAGGTATAGCATTTAGAGGAACACATTATTTCATAGAATCTTAGTGAAGGAAGGGATGTTGAAGGACTAAGGCTGATGCCAACTCTGTTGGGCAAGTAATCATCTCTTCTAGCTTTTATAAATTATTAAAATAGGTTTTGATTTCAGCTTTTCTGATCTGTTTCTATTGTCTCTTAAGTCCTTTAGAATCACTTCACACTATGCTATCATCCAGGTAAAAGGGAACTCAGAAAGAATGTAATTAGCCTCATTTTCTAGTCGAAAACCTTGTGCAGTGGACCTAGAGGCTCCCAAACACCTGCTAAGGTTTTAGGGCCCATGGGCTTCATTTCAGTAGGTAACCAAGGCATTCTTTTGTGTATATGTTGCCAAAATTCCTTAAGAGCACCTATAGATCTTGACAATTTTCAGTACAAATCCTTTTCAAGTGAAAAATAAACAAGTATTTAATACTTAAAAATCTTTCTTTCTGTTTCAGATAGAATTCCAGGTGTCTGCTTCTTCCCTCCCTCCAACAAAAACAAAACAAGGGACTTGCATCCATTTACAGTCTATGAAGTTTAATCTTCATGCTATCTTACAGGAGGAATTCCTCTTGCTGTGTTTCTGATATTGGCAAGCTCTTCCATTTTCTGCATACTCTCTGTTGTCCCTTAATGCTGTGTCATAGTCATTGCAACTCTGAATTCAAGCCTGTATTAGTTATTTTTAAATTGCTGTTGCTTACTAATATTAAGTTCATTTTCAGTCCTACCCTTTTCCTACCAATCTACCATGCTGCCACCATTACCTTTACAAAACACACCACAAGTCTTATCTGTATTAAACCTCCTTAAAACTGGTGATAAGCCCTCACTGTTCCTTAAGGCCTACAGGATAAAATAACAACTCCTCAGTGCTGGGGTTTGGAGCAGAGCTTAATTACTCACTTTTCTTCTTTTGCACATTGTAGATCAATTGTGAATTGGACACATAAGTCAGATGGGAATGAAAATGCAGTGCCCGATTCACTGCTGAGAATGCAGCACTGGGGCTAGGGCCAGAGGCAGGCTAAAATGAGGCCATGGCAATCTTCCCCCTGAGTTTACCTAAGTTCAGGAAGAGCTGCTGGGGAGCAGTATCCCATTTTCTTTTGGTACAGGTTTGGGGGTCTGGAGATTGCTTTAGAGGTTGAAAAATCTGTAACAAGCCTGTTTGCAGGGTTTGACGAGTCTCTAGAAATAACCTTTAGAATCTCAGAGGGAGGCCAGACTATTCGATATTCGGAAATTCAGCAGGCTAGTCAATTAGAGTGGGGATCTACCATGGCATGTTCTTTAAATCCAAGCTGGTTTTGGAGTTTCTGTCTCTGAATAATGTCTTTACCTTCTTGCCTCTTGGTCCCTGCACTTAGAACCATGGGCTGGCATAATGAGAGGGGCTGTCTCTTTAAAATGAGCCCGTCTTTTAAGGTGGGGAGTACATAGCCAGAAGTTTTTGGTAAGGGCCTAGGAAATTAGGATTCCCCCAGTGCTCCTGGTTTGCCTGCAGGAAATTGATCTCCTTTCAAAACAGAAAACCCATACTTTGTGTCTTCTTAAGGATTGCTGGAGGGAGAAATGATCTCTTTGGTGAGGCTACATAGGCCCTTTCCTCTCTGCTGTAGGGGACAGCTTGGTCTGAAGCTTCCAGGATAATAAAGGCTGCAAAATACGGTCAGCCCATTTTAACTTTGTCAAAAGATATCTGCAGACACACGGAAATGAATTAGTTGAGTCCCAGGAACAACAAGGAAAAACCTTCCCTGCTGCTTTGCTACCACTTAACAGGCACCACTAATATCTCAGGTAAAGAGGGGCAGTGCTGACTGCCCAGGGCTCACCTGTTGTCAGGCTTTCTCTTCATTTTAATGCCTGTTAATTCCAGCACCCCATTTCCAGGTACCCATCTCTGCATTTGGCAGGATTGTTTTGGGTGCAAATGAGAGAAACTCAGCTCAAGCTAGATTATGGCTGGAAATACGAAAGTCTAAGCGGTATCTCTGGCATCAGGCTTGGCTGCATCTAGGGGTTTAAACTACATTATGAGGACTTTCTCTATCCATATCTTGGCTCTTCCCTCTGGTGGTCTGTAGCTTCAGAAAGTCTCTATTTTTATAACTCTTTCTGGTACCAGAGAAAGAAAGACCCTTCTTTTCCCAGAAATCTTATATCAAATATGATGAAGAAGGTCTGATTGGCACTCAGTTTGGGGCTAATCTCCCTGATCACTTGCAGTGGCCAGAGGGACGAGTTACTCTGAACAGCCAGGTCTGAGACATATGTCATACGCTTATCTACCTCTGGAGCCTAGAGGCAAAGGTGGAAGGAGGTTGGGCTTTTCTGAAGGAAGAGAGTGGAGCAGACAAGAAACATATGTTCACTATACAGACTCTGT
Source organism: Trachypithecus francoisi (assembly GCF_009764315.1). NCBI lineage: Eukaryota > Metazoa > Chordata > Mammalia > Primates > Cercopithecidae > Trachypithecus > Trachypithecus francoisi. The sequence continues at coordinate 39,138,564 of NW_022681463.1, forward strand.
CACACTGTACTGTAATTATGTGTTTATGTGTCTGAGTTAGTTTCCACATCAGACTCAGAGCTGCTTCATGGTGAAGATCACAATTTGTCACTCTCAGAAAGTCAGATGGACATGGCTAAGTCTGGATTTCGCTCCCTTCATAAAGGAAAAAAAGATAATTTCCCAAGCACTGCAGCCATGTGGCCATGTGGCATCTCCCGTAACCACCAGAGCCAGCTGGGTCAACACCCTTTTGGTCACACTGAGAAAGGATGCTGGCACAGCCCCTAGCCTTCAGCGTTGCTGTTGTCTTGGAGGTCTGCAGAGAGGTGGCCCTGGCCAAGCCATCTGCTGAGCTTTTCAGTGCCCCACATGCTGCCGAATTTTCCCAGGCCGCAGGGGTTTCTGAATAGAGGATGGAGGATTCTCCATGACTCAGTGGTGCACACAGTCAAGGGCACTGCTACCCAAATGGCCTATACTGTCAAGGGCACTGCTACCCAAATGGCAAGTTCCTTTTTATCATGTTCTTTAAAAAATAAATGTCTTATGCTGAATTAATTTTAACTTCACAGAAAAGTTACAAAGAGAGTACAGATTTCCCATAAACCCTTCACCCAGCTCCTCCTTATGTTAACATCTTATATAACCCTTGTGAATTTGTCAAAACAAATGAATTAATATTACTATTAACTAAACTGTAGGCTTCATTCAGATTTCTGTGGTTTTCTCACGAATCATTCTTTTTAATCTTCCAGAATACCACATTGTCTTTAACCAGGTTCATTTGGTTTACTCACAGAACTAATTCTCTGACCATCCAGATGCTGGTGTGGCAGGCTGATTGCCCTAGAGGTCTGCATTGATCATCCCTCTTTGTTTTTTTTTTTTTTTTTTTTTGAGACAGAGTCTCGCTCTGTCGCCCGGGCTGGAGTGCAGTGGCCGGATCTCAGCTCACTGCAAGCTCCACCTCCCGGGTTTATGCCATTCTCCTGCCTCAGCCTCCCGAGTAGCTGGGACTACAGGCGCCCGCCACCTCGCCCGGCTAGTTTTTTGTATTTTTTTTTTTTTAGTAGAGACGGGGTTTCACCATGTTAGCCAGGATGGTCTCGATCTCCTGACCTCGTGATCCGCCCGTCTCGGCCTCCCAAAGTGCTGGGATTACAGGCTGCTTGTAATGCAAAATATTAGCGCTTCCTATAAAGGTGGAGTCTATTTCCCTTCTCTGGAATCTGGGCTGGCCTGTAATTTGCTTTGGCCAATAAAATACAGCAGATTAGAAGATATGGCCATTTTGAGCCTGGGCTCCAAGAGCCCTCATTCATTCTCTTAGATTCTGGCCTCCTTCACAAGAAAAGGTGGAGCTAGCCTGCTGGATTGAGTACCTGAATCAGACAGGAAATAGCCCAACTGAATATTGAGGTTGTACTAGACCCACCAGACCCCAGCTGAACTTCTAGCTAACTGCTGATTCATGAATGAATCCAGCCAAGATCAGTTAAGTCCCGGAGCATCGGGATTAACCAGGTGTACTGTCAACTTGTGAGCAAAATAAATGTTTATTAATATAAGCCACTGAGATTTTGTGGTTGTATTTATGTAGCAGTATTGTGGCAAAAGTAACTGATATGGCTGGGTCAGGATGGATTCTAGTATTAGCCATCCGGTAGCTCAGGTTGCACTGTCACCAACAAGTTCAGTTGTATTTGTCGAATTTTTCAGATTGGGGGACTTCTTGGGACTGGTCTCAGACTTTTGTAACCAGCTTTAGTGAACATTTCTTATAGGAGCCACATTTTGTTTCATCTTAGTGGATTTGAACAGAAAAGCCAGGCATGGAAAACGATTTCTTCCATAACACTAGGGGGTTTTGGATGTTTTTCGAACCCTTGGTATGGTTGGTTGACTTGTGTACATTGAGTGCCATGATGAGTCATCACACTATGTCTCAAGTTTCTTTCTCTCTAATTTCAAAGACAAGAAATCTACACATATTTGCTCTAGGACTTTGCTGCTGTGGATATTTCCCAAATAAGCTGTCTGTATTGGCAGAGGTTTCTGCTGACTACAGTGGGTACAAGTCTGGAATTTAAATTTCATGTCTTTAGCCATCTTAGAGAAAAATATGTTATTTTTTTTGTTTTCTTTTTTCCACCAGAGAAGCCAAGGTCATTTGAACAAGTATTCTCAAAACGGTGGGATGCTGCTTTGCGGGGCAAAATCAGTTTCAAGGGGGTATTCTGTAGTACAATGCTCATTAATCAACTTTGTTTTCTCAGTCTTGGAGCTAAATTCTAGTTTCCCTGGAGAAGGCTCTGGTTCTGTCATTAGAAGATCTCCATCTTTTCCTCTGCCTTTTTAATCTCTTGAATTTCTCCTGATTCCTACTGGGATAGTTGCAAGTTTCCCCAGGATTACAAAGATGCAGGCACTAGTCGCAAGTTTTTGCTATTCTCCCTTCAGGGAATACTTTACTCCTATTATAATTCCCTTGCAGGGGGAGTTTCAATACTTGTGGATGGGAAAGTAAGAGAGAGGACAGCAATGTACTTTTGAGCTCAGATCAGTAGGAATTGCAAAGATCGCTATTATTTAGTTTTGCCACCCAGTCCTTAGCGCCTTACCCCTTAGTGGCTTGCAAGAGTGTGACACCTGCTTTGCAAACTCTGCAAGTCTGTGCTGTGGCTGTTCTTGTTAGATCTTCACTGATGCTGCTACTTCAGACTTAAAGATTATTTTAAAATCACTTACTTGAGTGCCCCTTTCAACAACTGGAAGAAACTAAGGAGCTAGGGTTATCCCTCAACCCTGCCATTCTGTGTGCTCAGGCAGCCCTGCCTATGTCTGAATGCATTACTCATTTTTTCTTTTTTTGTTTTTAAATGCTTGCATTCTGTTTAAAACATTTAAAACATACAATTACTGTGAAAATTTAAGCATAACAGAAGCATATCAAATATGCGAAAAAATTACTGCCCAGAATTCTGTATAGTTGAATGTTTATTCCTGAAACATTCTTTCTTTAAAAGTATACATATAATAATCACAAAAATACATGGATATAGATTCAAAAGTTAAATAATTCAACAAGACTTATAAATGAAAAGTGGGTTTCTTTGCTCCACTCCTCTCTACTCCTGAGTTCTAGTTCTCAAAGACAATTTCTTCATCTGTTTGTGTGCTTTCTTCTCTGATTTGCAAGTTTTAAAATAGTTTCTTCAACTATCTGTTGATCTGTTTAATTAAAAGTGAGGCAATCTGAAGATGACGGAAGGTCTGTGTGAATGGATGGAGCACAGCCACATAGAGAAATGAAGTGGGGTACTGACATTTTCTTGGGTCCCCACAAAAGATCTTATGCATTGGTCTTTTCTTCTGAGGCACTTCGGTTTGTTCAGGTAAGACTCTTTCAATCTCCTTCCAGGGCCCTGGGTAGAAAGGAAGATAATATACTTGGTCAACACCATTCTGGGGGCAGAGCCACACAAGGGGCTAGTAGTCTCTTAAGTATGGAGACTTTCAGTGTTGCACCTTTCTCCTTCTCTTCCCCTCCCCTTCTAAGCGGCCCTCCTCTGTGCCTGGTGTCAGCATCTAGAGTGGGCTTTTTCAACCTGAGTTTTACAAGAGATTGACACCCTACAGAAAATTATTTGAATACCTATTTTCTTTCTTCAGTTCACTCAAGAATGGTACATAGTGCGTACTGTTTTAGAAGCCTACAAGAGAAATTGATGTATTGTATTCAATGAATGCTTTAGGGTGTTAGGGATAAATTTTCTCCTGAACACTCGTTGAGAAGGGTTGACCTGAAATCTTTTTGATTGAGTTTGTTTGTTTTTTGCTTTCTTGTGTTTTTCTACCCAAAGAATAAATGTCTCATCTCTTGCTGGGGCAGGGAAGGGTAGTTGTCTGGATGCATGAGATGAGGAAGAAGATGTGGAGGTGTAACTCCCTCTTACAGGATTTTAGACACTCCTGTTTGCAGTTCCCTGTCCAACTTTTGGAGGTAGCGGGTACCTCCGGTGGCTGAGTGTTTCTGGGTTTCATGGAAACAAGAGACTTGCTTTATATTTGCCTTCTCATCCCCACACTTGGTGTTCAGCTTTTTCAGTTCCTTACTACTTTTCAGTAAGGAAAAGTGTATTGATGTCTCTTTGCACTATTGAAACTGTTGACGCCTCTTTGCACTATTGTGTGCTCTTACATTGTCTCGGACCTTATAGGTTTATATCTTGATTTTATTCTTCTTATCTCATTTTTGTGGGTTTTGTAAAAAAGTAACATCCATGTTCTGTGTGCTATGAAGTCTTCAGTTTTTAGGCTTTTTGGGGTTTTTCCGAATATATATTTTTTACTATATATCAATAATAATATTCTTTGGGAATCTTGTCTTGCTTTTTAAAAATTGCATCATAAATTTCTTTAATAAGAAAAGGGGTTTGAGCTAGAGAGTTTAGAATTTTGAAGCAATTTTTTTTCTTCCCATAGGGATTTCAGTAACTCTTAAAAGAACAGCAATAAAACCTAAACGTCACTGGGCATATTAGCATTTGATTATATATAGCATTTCTTCAAGAGGATGAATTTTCTTTTCTTACAATTGTCAATACTTTGATTAACACAGAGCTCACATTCATACCATTCTCATCATCTATTCTTCCCCATTATCATAAAAACAAAGCAGGAAGTCACACAAATGAAGCAGCTCTGGTGCTATATTTTCTCTGTGTGAACTTAACTTTGGCTGTGATGTCAAGGATTTGGTGTGATAGTCATATCATATGTAAGCCCTCACACACAAATGTATATTTAAAACATATAAACTGGATCATAATGCACCTACTGTTTTGCAACATGTCATTTTTCTTTACATATTGTGAGTCTCTTCCAGGTCAGTACCTAAAGAGCTAACTCATTCTTTTTTTTCCTGAAACATATTTGATTGTTTCTATTTTTTTCTTTCTATTCAAGACAATATTGTAATAAACATGCATTGATACTCTATTGCTCATTTGTTTACATATTTCAGAAGGATTTCCTTCCCCTAGAAGTAGAGTTCTGAATCAGAGTCTGCACCCTGCACACTTTGATAGTTAAGGCCAATTGCTTTTCCAAAAGCTTCTGTCAATTTATGTTTTCCCATAAATTAAGTGTCAGGATACTCACTTTTTCATTCCCTCTCCAAACTGTATGTATGTGCTTTTCGTCTTTGCCTCTCTGATAAGCAAGACAGTATCATGTTATTTCACACGCCTTTTTGTGTGTGTGTGTGTGTGTGTGTGTGTGTGCGAGGTCATTGTTCTTTGCTGTACTTGTAGTCTCCACACACAGATACTTTCCTCCCATTCCTGATAAATGGTTGAAGAGTGACTAGCTCAGTCCTAAGGTTTTCAACAAATCCGGAGGCTTGTTCATTAAAGGATGGTTGTCCTGATAACACGAATAACCTGAGTAGCTTATCTTTTCTGCCTCCTGGTTCTGTAACTCTTGTTGCATTTGAGAAATATGGCAGGTCAGGACTCAACTGCTCCTTCCCTGGTGCTGCTTTCCCTTTGCTGTCCAAGAAGTTTGAACCCTCAATAATAATTGTCTGCAGCTATAGGCAGAATAACCTCTTTAGTTGCTTGGTTTTTTTTTTGTTTTTTGTTTTTTTTTTGATACGGTGTCTTGCTCTGTCGCCCAGGCTGGAGTGCAGGGGTGCGATTTCCGCTCATTGCAAGCTCCACCTTCCGGGTTCACGCCATTCTCTTGCCTCAGCCTCCCAAGTAGCTGGGACTACAAGTACCCACCACCGTGCCCGGCTAATTTTTGTATTTTGATGGAGTTTCACCGTGTTGGCCAGGATGGTCTCAATCTCCCGACCTCGTGATCCACCCACCTCGACCTCCCAAAGTGCTGGGATTACAGACGTGAGCCACCGCACTCGGCCAGTTGCCTTTCTTGGTGCTTTTGTCTAATTTTTGAGAGTTTAAAAAATTTACTTTACTCCTATTATAACTCACTTGCAGGGGGAGTTTCAATATCTTGTGGATGGGAAATAAGAGAGAGAGGGCAGCAATGTATTTGAGGAATGCATAGTTCCCTATGGTAGTCATGAGAGATATACAAACTGGCTGAAGTTGCCTGCAGCTTCAGAGTAGAGTAGGGAAGTGAATTGGACCCCTACTATGAATCTGAGTATTCTTTTTTTTTTTGGATGCTACATTTATTTTTTCTCTTTGAATTTTGTTTTTTTTTATTGTACTTTAAGTTCTGCAGTACATGCAGTACATATGCAGAACATGCAGATTTGCTACATAGGTATACACGCGCCATGGTGATTTGCTGCACCCATCAGCCTGTCATCCACATTAGGTATTTCTCCTAATGCTATCCCTCCCCTAGCCCCCACCCCCCGACAAGCCCTGGTGTGTGATGTTGCCCTCACTGTGTCCGTGTGTTCTCATTGTTCAACTCCTACTTTGCGGCACTGTTCACAATAGCAAAGACTTGGAACCAACCAAAATGCCCATCAATGATAGAGTGGATAAAGAAAATGTGGCACATATACACCATGGAACGCTATACAGCCATTAAAAAAAAGGATGAGTTCATGTCCTTTGCAGGATCACCCATGAAGCTGAAAACCATCATTCTCAGCAAACTAACACAAGAACAGAAAACTAAACACTGTAGAATCTCTGCCTATTCTTTAGGCTTCACCTCTTTCTCCAGCTACTGCTACAGTGTCCAGTTCCATGCAGTTTCACCTTTAACCAAATTTGGGAGGGGAATATTGATTGTACCTTACTTTGAACCTCGTGCCTCTGGTTTGGGGGCTTCTCTGAGGCAGCATCACGGTCTACCACAGGACCCCAGTTGGCACTCATGTACATGGCTCCTGGATTCATGGAGGAGTTAACACCCTGGGGCCAACCTTGATCAATAGGGGATGGGTGCTGCCAGATAATGTTGCCTCCCTCTTTTCCCCTAGGTGGATGGTGCTGTGATGCATTTCATATGATTCCTCAGCATGTTCTGCAGGAATGAATTGCGTATAGCAGTTGCCAATGCATGTATGGTGAGCTGAATAATGATACCTCAAAGGCGGCCATGTCCTACTCTCAGAAATCTGTACATGTGTATCTTACATGGCAACAGGGCCTTTTCAGATGTGATTAATTTAAGGATTTTGAGATCAGTAAAGTATCTGGGATATGCAACTGGCCCAGCGTTATCACAAGGGCCCACGTAAGATGGAAGCAGTAGAGTTAGAGGCAGTAGAAGATGTGATGACAGAAGCAAGGTGCTGGAGGAACGTGAGAAAGGTGTCACAGGCCAGAGAATACTGGCAACCTTGAAAATCTGAAAAAAGCAAGGGAATGGATTCTACTTTCAGAGCTTCTAGAGGAAACCAGCCCTAGAGACACCTTGATTTTAGCCCATATGATCCATTTTAGTTCTCTGACCTTCGGAAGCATGAGATAATAAATTTGTGTTGTGGCAAGCCACTAAATTTGTAGAAATATGATGTAGCAGTAAAAGGAAATGAATAGAGCATCCATGTTCCATTCCCATCCCTTGTTCCCCTTCCTTGGGATCACATTGTCAAAGTAAGTGCTTATATAACAGGCTTTGTCTTAGAGTCTGCTTTGGGGGGAACCCAGGCTAAAATAGGAAGTAATTGAACTGCTACTGTCAATTTCTAGGATGTAGTTTGGATATTTGTTCCCCTCACTTCCAAATCTCATGTCGAATAGTAATCTTCAGCCTGAAGTTAGGGCCTGATGGGAGGTGATTGGATCATGGGGGTGGATTCCTTATGGCTTCCCTCATGGTGTTGTCTTCAGGATAGTGAGTGGTTCTCATGAGATCTGGTCATTTAAAAGTGTGTGGTACCTCCCTCGCCTCTCTCTGTCTCTCCCTCCCTCCCTCTCCCCCTCTTCCCTCTCTCTTTCTATCTTTCTCTCTGTCTCTCTCTCTCACTCCTGATCTGACCATATGATGTGCCTGCTCCTGTTTCACTTTCCACCGTGACTGTAAGCTTCTTGAGGCCTCTCCAGAAGATGATGCCAGAGCCTGCAGAACCATGAGCCAATTAAACCTCTTTTCTTTATAAATTACCCAATCGCAGGCATTTCTTTATAGTAATGTAAGAATGGCCTAATATATTCTGGGTTGTGATTTTTCTGAGGAACAGATCTAGGACATGGAAGTTGATTCATCTTAGGTTCCATCCAAGATGACCATTGTCAGGAAAAGGAGATGTCAGCTGAAAGATGCTTGTGTTCTCAGTGACCAGGGATGGAGGGACAAGCCATCAGTGGCAGGCCAGATACTCTCCCTGTCAGAGAATTGAAGGTGAGGTCTCCAGTGATGGGGAGGCCATGTGCATGTGTGTTGGAGGTAGATCAGTCAGGCGCTAACTACGAAAACAGAGACAACTTCAAGTGTCTACAGTAGAGGAAGTTTACTGTAGAGAGTTGTTTATACTGGTGACATAGGAGCTGAGAACCAAACAAAGGATGCAGAAGTGATCCAGAGGTTGGCAAGAGCAGGAAACCACTGCATCCTTATGTTGGAGGGAGAAAGCAAGGGATGGTATTATGGGAGCCTGTGGGTTGGGGCCACTGGACAAAAAGCTGGAATCAGAGTGGGACTTTTCAGTAGGAGGTCATCTAAAGTAGTGGTGACATACAAGTTTTATTTCCCCATTTTGAAGAGTTTTGCAAATAAATTTTTGAAAGAAGAACACAATTAGTTGAATCCTTTTAATCCCATAGGTTCATAGAAACTTTGTGACTGGTCCCTTTGGAGTGCCTCTCAATTGACTAGAGGTAATGAGAAGGACCCCACTCTCCTTTCTTTATATCTGCTAGTGGGTTGGAGCCAATGGTCACATGATGTTTTAATTAAATCCACTGTAGGAACAGAAATGTGAGAGCTCTTGGCATTTGGCATTTATCATTTTGGGGTTTTAGCACCAATTAAGACTGAAACGTTCATTCTGTTTTAACATTCTTTAATACTTATACTTGGGATGATTACATGAATAGAAAAAAAAAGGGGTTTAAGAGTATTAGGTTATGAAGATATAAGGAAAGCTCTACCTAGGCATGTTTACCTTTTGTGATTGTTGAAATTCATATTTCTTACACAGGCATACACATGTCTGGAATTCTGAAGAATCCTTGTATAAGGCACATCTACTCTACAAACTAATATAATCCTATATAAGAATTGGAACAAGTGAGTCTGAAACCAGAGTTTTGACCCTTTGTGAAAACTGGTGTGCACCAAAGAAGTAGATTTTCAAAAATCCCTGTTAATTTTGGAAGAGAGACTGTCATAAGAGCATGGTTGAAAGTGTCACGGTCAGACAGAGACCCATTACAGAGAGAGATGGACATGGAAAGACTGCAACTTCAAAATATCGAGCCACTGAAAGCATTGAATCTCTTCTTAAATATGGAATGCCATATCATCTGGGATGAGAAGAATGGAGATCTGGGGCATAAAGGGAGTGTTTTTGCTTTAAAGGGGGGGATTATACCCCATAATTAGGCAAGGAAAAGATCTTAAAGCTAGGAGTCAGGACATTAAAATGGGCTTGGGAGATCTGTGGAGATCCACATAGGGACCAAAAAGTAGAAAACCTTTGACTTTTTCTGCCTGAGGCAACAAACAAAGGTGACCACACCTTAGAGACCCAGTGACTCTCGGGAGGAAGAGGGAATGGTAAGAGGTTGGGTTGGTGTTTCACCTAAGACTTCTCTCTGCCTTTAGGTAAAGACTTGTCCACTGCCTGAAGCCATTTCAACATTTGGGGCTGAACAAGTTGGGTAGGATAGTAGTAAGTGAGGTCAGTAATGTTGGGTAAAAGGAGAGCATCCTGAAAAAACAAATAGTGATTCTCTATTAGGAAAACATGAGTACTCCACTAGGATTTAGGTCCAACCTACATGCTCTTGGGAGCCTAGAATTCTGAAGAAACAAATTCCAGATGTTAACTTTGTTCCTACATTCTGGGAAGGGAAGTTGTATGGGGTGCACTAAGATGTTAGCAAATGTCATTTATAGGGATGCAAAGCTTTATGGGGGGATAAGTGAAGCAGGGCAACACACACACACACACACCAGGAAAGAAAACAGATGAAGAGCCTTGGCAGACTAGACTGGGGTGGTCAGCGTTGCAGGGTGGTGCTGGAGGAGTATGCATGGATCATGATATGCGAGGTCAGTGGGCTGTGTGATGAGAACAGACTTGAAGGGACCACATAGAGAAAAGCAGTGGAGCCCTGAGATGCTGTCTGGCTTCTGCCATGTGAACACGATTGAGGGCATGGTAGTCCAGTCGATGTCTGCCCATCCCCACCTAAGTGACCTGTGCCAGCAGCTTGTGCAGAGGAGCAATGTTTTTCTAGTGGATGTCTGGTGAGGAGCTTCATCAATAGCTGAAGTAATGGGCTATGAGAATGCCTGTTCAGCTCTGTCTGAAATCCCCAGTATAAATCTCTCCCTTTTAAGGATCCAGACACTTACCAGTCCAACTCTCCAACCTCATCTACAGAATACAAACAAAAATGGACATTTAAGTCCTTGATACCCAGGGGATGGGGAACGTAGGTGAGCAAATCCCCATATCGTTACTTGGGTGACTGAAGGGAAACAACTTGAGATTCTTCCCCAGAGATGGGACATGTGGAAGCATGGACATGTGTACCACTGTTAGATGAGCAACATCTGATGTCACTTCCCTATCCTATAACTCGCATTGCCATTTTAGTGAAACTCAATTAATATTCTACTTAAGTTTGCTTTTCCCCAAATATGAGTGTCACCAAAATTTTTATCATTTGCATTTCTCTTTGACACTATAGTCCACATTACCTTCATGATCTAAGTATCAGCAAATGTTATCTAGAGTTCATAGGTGTTGCTAAAACTCTACACTTTCCTCTCCTATAGTCAGGCTTGAGGTGGGATTGGTAAGTTCTCTCTAAAAGACCAGGTAGACTGCTTCTTGACAGGGCTTGTCCTGATTGGAATGATTCAGAAGTATAGGCAGAAAGTCAAAGGTTTTGTAATTATTAGCAATTTATAAATATTTAACATAATACCATATCAGATATAGATTTACTTTGCTGTTTTAAAAGTGCTTTCAACTGCAAGTCTAGAAATACATTCAGCCCAACTCTGGAAAATTTACATTGAAGACATTAGAGCAGATAGCTTGGCAGTTGCTTAATGTAAGTCCTGTCTTGGGCCGGGAAGGGAGAAAGTCCAGGCTTTCTGGTATGATACGATATAGAAAGGCAAGTGGAAATCTTTTCTGAGTGGTTCCACAGGGGACTCACTTTCTCTGTGCATGTTCGAGTGTCCTGTGGTAACCTCTTAGGCTGGTGATGAAAACATTAGGGAAATGCTGAGTTTGGAAAATGCCAGAGGTTCTCCATATCCATTTGTTTTGCTGTTTAAGTAGAATAAACAATTTGGATGCTATTAGAGGTAACTGGCTTGCCAAGTTCAATTTGTCAGAATTAATCTGTTTTGAGTTATATGAACACACACAAATATAAACTTGTCAGAAATATTTTTAACTAGTTTAAAAAATAATTAACCAATTTTAACTAATATTTTAAGCTTAAAGTCCCCCAAGAGTTAATGTAAACCTTCAGATTAGGTCTTAAAGTGTAAAGAAAAATCTCTGTGAAGTCTCAAACCAGAAGATATAATTTTTTAAATCTCCAAACTCTCCTGGATTTACAAGCATTTGAAAAAAGGAATGACCTTTTGGGAGTTACCACCTGAGACACGACTATTCTCATATTTCATCTCGCTTGTGTTTTAGACATGGTAGAGCAGATTTGGTAAAGTATAAAAGGAACTCAATGTTTTAAATTTTTGCATGAAAATTTTTTGAGGGAGTAGGGGGTATTTGTACTTTTAAGACTGCTTTCAGATTTCTGTCAAATGTAGCTTCATGACTATAGACAGAAATGAACAAGACTGGAAAATGAGAAGTGAGACCCTATTAACTTAGTGGTAAACTACTCTCTATCCCCATGTTAGGGCACATTGGCTGCTAGCAACAGAGATCAACTCTTTCCAACTTGAGCATATGAGGACTTTGTTGGAGGCATTCTGGATAGTGAACAGATGCCAAAGAATTGCTGAATCACTGTGCTGCTGGAAGGAGAGCTCCAGGGAACTGTCAGGAATTCACTGACAATCATGTCTTCTTCGGACTCTGCCCCTGGAAACACTCAGCCCTAATGGCGTCCATCTGTTCTTCATCCTGCTATAGATAGATGCAGTCTCCCAGGAAAGTCCAATTGGTCTAGCCTGGGTCACATGCCCTCCCTTCAGGCCCCTTGAGACAGACAGGAGCAGAGGGATGGGAAGAGGTATGGTCCTCTGAAGGAAAACCTGGGGCTGTTACTGAGAGAAGATGGGAAGGGAGTACTGTGGCAAAGTAGAACCATCAAATGGAATTTTATTTCCTGCTGCCCCTTGAGCCATATCACACCAAGTCAACACAAATGCAGTAGAAAGACCATATTAAGATTAACAATCTACTTCTTAGACATGTTTTTAGGGTTCTTTTTCTGATATTTTTGTATGGATTCTCAGTGAAAAATTCTGGAAGAAAAGGCACTGAGCTGATAAAAAGGGATAGATTAGGAAAGTTCAATGGTCAAAGCAGACTGTCAAACACATTCCTCATTGTTAGTAGAATTTTTTTTTTTTAAAGTCCAGTTTACATTCAGACAGAGCTGAACAGGCATTCCTATAGCCCATTACATCAGCTACTGATGAAGCTCCTCACCAGACATCCACTAGGAAAACAGCTGCCATTGCTCCTCTATTCTATTTTCTCCCATAATTATAATAATAATGTGCTGTATAATTCATGCAGATTCTTGGTAAATCTTAATAAGAGTAACTGGAAACCAGTGCAATCAGTGTTCTAAATACACTCACCTTGACATTGGGAATTACCATGCATTTAAATGTAATGACATAAACTGTTCCTATCTGATTATAGTAACATAATGAGATGGTTTCCATATCGGATATGCATTTAATTAAAAGAATGTGTCAATGATGAGCATATAGGAAATGATTTAATTAATGATAAACATTGACTTTATAAATAACTTTATTTTTAATATTCCCATCCCTTCTCCCCTCTATCCAGAGTTCTGAGGTTCTCTTATGTGAAGAAAGTCTTGCCCAACATTTGTATTTCTCTTTTTTTTTTTTTTTTTTTGAGACACAGTCTCACTCTGTCGCCAGGCTGTAGTACAGCGGTGCGATCTCGGCTCACTGCAACCTCTGCATCCTGGGTTCAAGCAGTACTCCTGCCTCAGCCTCCCGAGTACCTGGGACTATAGGAGCACACCAACAGGCCAGCTAGTTGTTGTATTTTTAGTAGGGACAAGGTTTCACCATGTTAGCTAGGATGGTCTCTATCTCTTGACCTCATGATCCGCCCACTTTGGCCTCCCAAAGTGCTGGGATTACAGGCATGAGTCACTGTGCCTGGTTGCATTTGTATTTCTTTTAGGAAAAGTTTCAACAATTTTCCTGATAAACAGGCAGATGATCATTTACTTTGACGCCAATGACGCTTTCATTTCAGTATCCCTCACTTCTGTGGGCCTCTTCCAAGTCCCTGTAGCTAACTATATTTTTGTGGAATTTTTCTTAAAGATAATACCTCAAATTGTGTTAGCTTTAGGCCCTACAAACCTGAATCTGTCCTGCTGTAGATTTTGTACATGTAACCAACCCAGCGTCCCTGCCACAACCTATCCTCCCTGCCACACCCCGATCGTTCAGCCTGCATCAGCCCAGATTTGGAACCTTGTACATTCAGTGGTTTTGTTAAGAAATCCAATAAACAGTTAGGATTTTGCAAGGTCATTTTTTCCCTTTTAAAATATTTTGTGAATATATGGTGGAGAATGGGTTAGGAATCATGTAGACATGGGAGACCTACCTTATAAAACATAGAGCATTTAGAAAAAATATCATGTTAGACACATATGTCCACTGAACTTCTTTCTTAGCCTCACTTCTACCCAGATTCTCACTCTTCTTCTTTTGGTCTCTTGCTCTCCTTTCTCTGGATCCTCCTCCTGACTTTTCCCTGAGGTCTCCAAGCTCCTTTGCCTTCTATTACTCAGTGTGATACGACTCCTACCCCTGGCTTGCTTGCTTGTCCACAATAGGACCTGGGGACATTTAACTGGCCTCTGATCCTTAGAAAGTGCTTTAATAAAAAAATTTTAATAAGTTTATTCTCCAATCATTGAAGTGCCTTAAATATCACTAACATGACTCTTCAAACTATTTTGTTTTCTAAAAATGTGCAGTGCTTCAATTCACAATTGCAAGGATATGGAATCAATCTAAGTGCCTATCAACCAACAAGTGGATAAATAAAATATGGTATATGTGTATATATATAACGGAATACTACTCAGCCATAAAAAGGAATGAAATAATGTCTTTTGTAGCAACCTGAATGGAGCTGGAAGTCATTCTTCTAAGTGAAAGAACTCAGGAATAGGAAAGCAAATATCATATGTTCTTACTTATAAGTGAGAGCTAAGCTATGAGGATACAAAGGTATAAGAATGATGTAATGGACTTTGGGGACTCAGGGTGGGAGGACAGGCTGGGTCGGGGATGAGGGATAAAAGACTACATATGGGGGCTAGGTGCGGTGGCTCACGCCTGTAATCCCAGCACTTTGGGAGGCCGAGGCAGGTGGATCATGAGGTCAGGAGTTCGAGACCAGCCTGACCAATACGGTGAAATCCTATCTCTACTAAAAATATAAAATTAGCCAGTCATGGTGGTGCACGCCTGTAGTCCCAGCTACTTGGGAGGCTGAGGCAGGAGAATTGTTTGAACCTGGGAGGCAGAGGTTGTAGTGAGCCGAGACCATACCACTGCACTCCAGCCTGGGAGACAGAGCAAGACTCTGTCTCAAAAAAAGAAAAAAAAAAAAAAAACGACTATAGTGTATACTGCTTGGGTGACGAGTGCACTAAAATCTCAGAAATCACCATTAAAGAACTTAGCCATGTAACCAAAAAACACCGGTACACCAACAACTATTGAGATAAAAATAAATGTTAATAAAAAATAAAAATAAATAAAAGTGTGCAATTCTTGCACCAAGGATAATTTTAGAAATGGAAATATTCTCAACCTCCATATTTTCACAAGCATGATTTCATGTTTGAACTGTATGTAATTTAAAAACATTTGGAATTGCATAATTTTCTGCCAGGTTACTGTCATGTGTCATCGTCTAGACTAGGAGTAGTAGCACATAGTAGAGGTTCAATATATGAATGTTGAATGCTTATTGATGAAATTACTATTTATATAAGAGGTGGCATATTGGTATCCATATTTAACATGACTTGATATAAGAAGCTGCAGGAAACACACACACTGACTGGGCCTTTCCCCAGAGGGCTTACAGAGTCTCTATAGATTGGAAGAACAAAGAAATGGAAAGAAAATAAAACCAAACCAAATTACTGTATCTATTTACAATTTAAATGATTCATAATGAGGACATTTTGAGCTAATTTCAACTATTGACATTTGTGTGCCTTCATAATATAAACAATGCTTTACAGGCTTTGAATTTTCACAAAAAGAAACATTCTTTTTTTTTAGGTTCATTTTTTTTTATTATTTTAAAAAAAACAAACTCAGAAATCAATAATGGAAACTTCAAGACCATGATAGATAATGTGCAAAAATCATTACCAGAAAATCATAAAAGATACATTCTTTTTCTGTGAAAAATAATTTCACTTTTCAGACACCATTGAAAAAGATATTGCACCCAAGAAAATACAGCGATGAATATGTAAAATGACAAAGAATGGATTTTATGATATAGAAAAGAGCTAACAAGGCTTTTTGTTCCTTTCAAATATTCTGAATCCTACTGAATATTATCATACAGGGAAAAGCAATTTTCAAAATAGCAACTGAAGAAATAAAGTATTTTTAGGGCTCTGAAATGGTTTCTACTTCCTAGGACTCCTTGCTTGTACCAAATTGTAATTTATATTTCCCTTTGATTAGTGCCAATTCTTTTCTCAAAAAGGAGACATATTTTCTGATTCAACCCAAGTGTCCCCTTGCTGCCATCTGTTATTATTGTCTCATCCTTGGAGTTGACTTGTACCAATTTTTTGATTCAGATAGTAAGAAAGCAGTAGTCAGGGGAAAAGTTTCTGGCTGATGTGCCAGCATATCCTATCAGGTATTTCTTAGGTTTTGTCACAGTGCCACTTGACTAGGATGAAGAGGATAACAGCCACGGAGGTGTTATCATCCTGCTGCTGGAAGGCTGAGAGTCCCTCACTGAGTAGGTTGAAGGGATGTGTAAATGAACCAACTTGGTATTTTAGTGGAGCTCTTACTATCAACCATTTCCTCAAATAAGCTTTAAAAACGATAGTTACATCAACTCTTACAGCCCAATATCTTTATTTCTAAGAGAAAACATTCAACCAGAATTTTCCATGGTAAGTCATAACTTGGGAACACTTGGTTCAGCGTATCTTATAAGGCACAAAATTTAATAGAATAAAATAGAGATTAAATTTTAACATTTTAAAACATGTTTTTATTTTGCTTGTTCCCGTGACACTATGTCCTATAACCCCATCTCCTGTTCCCTCTCAATCAGTTTAGTTATCACACATTTTCTTAGCGCCAGACATAAACTGAAAAATCTAAACCTAAAATATTTTTATGGGCAGATTGACAGGAACTGCATTTCATATTAGGAGACATTGTTAGTTTGGGACAATATGTTCTTTTAAAAAGTACAAATGGCTAAGGACTTCTGTCAAAATTCATTTTGAAAATTAGAAAGTAAATAAGGCAAACGTAAGAAAAATTTCCCTTTAGCTTTTTTTTCTCTGTTATTACAATATATATTTTTAAATGACAGCAGCCTCCATTTGTCACTTCACCTATTGATGTAACCATAGTGGTATCATTGATTTCCAATTTTCAGGCAATGTTTTTCTTGCTGTTGGAAGCCCAAGTCTATTCATTTATTATTGTGTGTACTCAGGGGAGGGAGATGAGCCCATTGATCTAGTGGTGCACCAGCTGGTAAATATTTAATGTTTATTCCCATCATTAAAATTATTTTAGGTTGGGATATTGACAGTTATTCACATGCACAGATTGGTATAACCTGCAATATATAACATACTCTTCTGTCGGTTATAGTTCATTGCAGCTTTGCAGATTGGTTTACTTGCAGTGTAGTAGTTTTGCAGCGTTATTTTCCACATGGTTGTCCTATTGTTTAGATTTGAATTTCAGTTAAGCTTGATGTCTTCTGGTGGAAGGATTATGTAAAAGACACTTCATCCCTACACTTGAACATTGTTACAAGTTTAGCATCCTTGAATGTACTTAAGAAGCATCAACCTTTATAATAATCCTAACACCTATGTTTTCTCATGTTATTTCTTACTAGAGATCCTTTGCTGCACCAAGAGAAATTCTGCTTTCAGATTTTCATCATGCAATGAGTACTTTCCTTCTTGCCATGCTAGTTATTTACATTTAAACCTTCACTTTTATTTTGGGATCCTTCGTGGTCTGCCCAGCCTCAGTCTTGGAAGCCATTGTCATCTTCCCAGGTGTCATATACCTGCTGGTCCTTGCAGGGGATCATGAAGGCCCAGACATATCTGAGACAGTTCTTCTAGAAACCCATTTCCTGCTGGGTTGGCTCTGATCAGCTCAAATTTTGACATCAAGGTCACAGGGCTTTTTGATCCTTGCATTGATTCTTGCCTTTTTTTCTTGGATTTGACACTTGGCTTCTATCTTTTGGGCCTTTGAGCTTCCTTTTTTCCCCAAAGGTTTTTGGTCTGGCTGTCCCCCTGGCTCTGAGTAGTCACAGCTTCTTCTGTTTCTCATCCAGGCCTAACGTATCCAGTCCTGATCCTAGCCAAGTACTTGATCATCAACCCAGTTGAGTCAGACCAGCAGCCCCTTCAAGAGGAAAAATTTCCAAATTGTTTGATCTTTTCTGTCTCCTTTACAACAAAACAGGTATAAGACTCCTGCTTTCTGGTTAGAGGCTTCAGAGGTTCTGTGCTATTATAGCAGTATTTCTAGTTCCATTTTAAAAATTGTGAATTAACTATAGCTTATTCATTAAAAATTACACATTCACTGGTGTCTCTACAGAATTAGCTCTATAATTTCTCTCATCTTCGGGGAAGCTCGTGAGAGTCTGAGATAAGTAGGATCTCTAAACAAACTTTTGACTAGTCATATTTGTGAAGTAAACAGGAAATTGGAAAATGATGAAATATTCTACCTATTATATGTTTAATTCAGGAAGTGCATTTTTTTTTTTGGAGATGGAGTTTTGCTCTTGTTGCCCAGGCTGGACAATGGCGTGATCTCAGCTCACCACAACCTCCACCTCCCAGGTTCAAGCAGTTCTCCTGCCTCAGCCTCTCGAGTAGCTGGGATTACAGGAATGCACTACCACACCTGGCTAATTTTGTATTTTTAGTAGAGATGGAGTTTCTCTATGTTGGTCAGGCTTGTCTCGAACTCCTCGCCTCAGGTGATCTGCCCACCTTGGCCTCCTAAAGTGCTGGGATTACAGGTGTGAGCCACCACACCCAGCCTCATCAAGTGCATTTTTAAAAGGGAAGTTTCTTTCTGCATAGTTCTAATAAGGGATTAATCAAATATGCTAAAAGATAATGTTTTGTTAAAAAAAAATTATGGGTGTTGAAGGAGGCAGGCTGCCTGGGTTCCACAACTGGCTTTGTGTGATTTTGGATGAATCATTCAATCTTTTGGTCTTTGGTTTCCTCATCTCTGAATGATAATGTTTTGAGGATAAAATAAAATAACCTATGAAGTATTTAGCATGGGGGCCTTCTTCACATTAAGAGCTAAATAAATGTTATGATATGTATATTAGTTGACTGCTTTCATCTAAAAGTAACAAATTCTGATTCAAACTGGCTCAAACACTAAGGATTTTTTTTTCTCATGTAACAGGCAGATCAATGGTAGGGCATTGGTTACCTCCCTTAAGGGGTGGTTCAGTCCACAGCTCCATGATGTTATAGAGATTCAGGTTTTTTCCATCTGCAATCTCCAATTTTTAGTGTCAGCTTCATGCATAGGTAGTAACATGACCATAGCAGATTCTATATATGAAAAAACCCAGAAGAACAAGGGATGCTATTTGTGGACTGAATGTTTGTGTCACCGCAGAATTCATGTTAAAACTCTGTTCCCCAATGTGACAGCATTGGGAGTTGGGCCTTTGGGAGGTTAGTAGGATTCGATGAAGTCATAATGGTGAAGCCCTCATAAATGAGATTAGTGCCCTTATAAGAGTCACAAGAGAGTTTATTTCCCTTCTCTGCTCTCCACTATGTGAGGATGAAATGAGAAGTTAGCAGTCTGGAGCCCGGAAGAGAACGCTTCCTCAGAAACTGACCACGCTGGCACCCTAAAACTTGGACTTCCAGCCTCCAGAACTGTAGGAAATATACTTCTGTTGTTTATAAGCCGCCTGGTTTAGGATATTTTGTTATAGCAGCCTAAACTAACAAAGATATTATTCCATTTTGCAGCTTTCTCTTAAACACGGGGAGTGGGAACCCTCATGAAAACATCTTTGTACTTTTCTTTGACCATTACCAAATCAATCACTAACAAAGGAAGTGAAATTCCCCTCAGGCTCATCAGGTACATCTTCTGAATTTGAAAACGGAGTTTTTTTTGGGGGGATGGGGGATGGGGGAGTGGATATTCCAAAATTATGCAAACAACTCTGATGGCATAAGAACATCTTCAGGGCCCGGTGTTACAAGTAATTGAGTTCTCTGCACCTTTGGAGATGTATCATATTGACATCACTGAGGAAAAAGCACCAGGAAATAGGTTTTTTTTGCTAGCCATTAGGATGATTTTAAAGATCCTAATTTTTTTTTTTTTTTGAGACGGAGTCTGGCTCTGCCGCCCAGGCTGGAGTGCAGTGGCAGGATCTCAGCTCACTGCAAGCCCCGCCTCCTGGGTTTACGCCATTCTCCTGCCTCAGCCTCCCGAGTAGCTGGGACTACAGGCGCCCGCCTCGTTGCCCGGCTAGTTTTTGGTAGTTTTTAGTAGAGACGGGGTTTCACCATATTAGCCAGGATGGTCTCGATCTCCTGACCTCGTGGTCCACCCGTCTCGGCCTAAAGATCCTAATTTTTATAGAATAAGGAAGTTAAATGTAGAAATTTTGGTAATTCTCACATTTATAATAGGATAGTAAAATACCGATTATTCAGTATCAATTTTTAAATGAAATCCTTACAACAACTTAATTTGCTTGGGCATTTCACATTCTTGTGGTTTGAGCCTTAATGTACCCATGGATGAAGGTAGGGCAAACATAAATGTGTTTATTTCACAGATGTAACCAGAGATAGAAAGGTAAAGTGATTGCACTTAATGTCACTCTTCGGACTAACCCTAACCCCAGGCCTTTTCATTTTACCAGGCACCATGTGGCTATAGTTTCCCTTGATGTTCTGTCTCTTCAACTAGGGGATATGCTCTTTAAGGCAAGGGATGTATTTTCTATGTATTCTAGTGTCTAGTATGTTCGATTTGGGAAATGTTTGTTGATTACAAATGAGTTGCTGAACTAAAACAAGATTAAAAATCTTGAGTTTGAATCTTTCCTTGACAATGATACACTTCTAGGCAAAACAATCTCCTGCCTGTGTCAGTCTTAGAGGGCATTTATACACAAGGAAACTCCTTATCTTATGAAGCTAAAAAAAAAGGGCAGTTTGGGTCTTAATTTCCTCTTCTTGGCTTTTCATGGCTACTTCATAGAATTTTTCACAGATTAGACTATATTTTAAGACACAAAGCCACTCGCGCACCAGAAAACCTGAGGATTATAAAGTAAGCCAAAGACAGATGTAAACAAAGCCAAAATCAAACCCAACCAAAAAAAAAAAAAAAAAAAACCACCGAAACTATTCTCTGGAAGCAAACAGAATTATCAGCTTCTAAATAGGGCTTTTTCTAGGAGAGAAGAGCACAATCAATTAGAAATTGATAGAACTAATATATGCAGTTCAGGATAAGATAACAGCACTAGCATCAGCAAAATCCACCATGATTAATTAGTCTAGGATATATGATATGGTTTGGCTCTGTGTCCTCAGGTGGGCCAAATCTCATCTCGAATTGTAATCTCCACGTGTCAGGGGAGGGAGGTGATTGAATCCTGGGGGTGGACGTCCCCCTTGCTGTTCTCGTGATAGTAAGTCTTCACGAGATCTGATGGTTTAAAAGTGTGTAGCTCTTTACTCCTGTCTCTCCTGCCACTATGAGAGGACTATTCCTTGCTTCCCCTTTGCCTTTTGCCATGACTGCAAGTTTCCTGAGACCGCCCCCCAGGTCATGCTTCCTGTAAGCTTGTGGAACTGTGAGTCAAACCTCTTTTCTTCATAAATTACTCAGGTAGTTATTTATAGCAGTATGAAAATGGACTAATAGAACATACGAGACCACTTTCTGGCATAAAAAAATAGTTTTTATTAAGTTATATTATTATAAACTAAGAAGAACTTTCTAAATGAATTAAATAGTACTGAGTTTTCTGATAGCCTCTCTTTTTGATTTGTGCTCTGTCGATTCCATTGGAAACGCCTGTATGGGTCATTTCTATCCTTGGGCTTAGTTGGGAGGATTCCTCCCTGAAAGGGCCAGGCCAGGGTGATGAGTGCAAGGCTAGAATCTAAACCCAGATGGAGAAATATGTGGCATTATCCCAGTGGTTATCTGCTTGAAGTCATTTAAAAAGCAGGCTAATTAAATTTTTTTTTTCTATTTTCACCTGATGAACTCTGGAACATTCCAAAATCACTTTGTATTTTACCAGTGCTTTCATAAGAAAATTAATAGGATCATCTGAATGGACTGTTACTGCAAAGGCTTTTAGAGGCAACAGAGGTCTTTATTCTGTGGTGTGTGGTTTGCGCAAATCCACAGGAAGGAAAATACATAAAAATGCATATTAGCATTCATGATATGAATGATTTCTAATAAGATGATTATGGGATGATGATTCCCAATAATGTGTGAATAAACAAAATAATTTTAAAAATTCTAATTATTACAGTTGGTCATTAAATACAGCATATTTATTTTATGAATGCTATTTGTAAGCAAACGTGATTTCTTTCATCTTTGATGAATGAGAGATTTCAGAGCTATGTAAAATAGTTTTTGATGTCGCACCTATGGCTCTGGTTGTCATTTAAAAATAAGCACTTTTTAAAACCAACAAACAGGCTGGACTTGGTAGCTCACGCCTGTAATCCCAGCACTTTGGGAGGCTGAAGTGGGTGGATCACTTGAGGTCAGGAGTTCGAGAACAGCTTGGCCAACATGTCGAAACCCTGTTTCTACTAAAAAAAAAAAAAAAAAAGAAAAAAAAAAAAAAAGAAAAATTAGCCAGGCATGGTGGTGCTTGCCTGGAATCCCAGCTACTCAGGAGGCTGAGGCACCAGAATCACTTGAACCTGGGAGGCAGAACTTGCAGTGAGCTGAGATGGCACCACTGCACTCCAGCCTAGGTGACAGAGTGAGACCGTGTCTCAACAAAACAAACAACAACAAACAGGCTATTTCAGTATTATGGTAGATGTTGCACTTTTCAACAGATGCGCCCTGAGTTCATGGATTATCTAGTTCCTTTATGTTCTCTCCTTTTAAAAACTGGCCTGCATTTTAGTCACTTCATCAGTGACGTTAAAAAAAGAATGATACTACTTTCTTTCCTTTGATACTCTACTAAAAAAAAAAAAAAAAAAAGAAAAATTAGCCAGGCATGGTGGCACATGCCTGTAATTCCAGCTACTGGGGAGGCTGAGGTGAGAGGATCCCGTGAGCCCAGGTGTTCTCGGTTGCAGTGAGCTATGATCATGCTACCACACTCCAGCCTGGGCAGCAGAGTGAGATCCTGCCTCTTAAAAAAGTGAACTGTGATGGCTAAATGGAATTATCTTGTTTGAAATATCTTTCAGACACTCATCTTGGCCTTGTCTTCTCATTTATTAAAGCCACTTCCAACCCTGAGATTCACTGAGTTTTAATGATGGGCTGAATTGTTTGTAAGCCTCTTAGCTGTTTTGGTTTAGTAAAGCATGGCAGCTCCATTTTAATTGACAGCGGCTGTATTCCAGTTAACTGCCAATGATCCTGACAAGTTACTTTTCGGCCAGTATATTTCCATAAAATATTTCTACATGCTAGGTGAAACCAGATTTGAAATTAGAGTTCAGGTAAAGAGAAAAGGCTTTTGAAAGTCCTGATATAACTGCAGAGTCCTTGTTGGAAACACATTTAGCTGTAGTTTCAGCAATACTTTCTCTTAATCTTATTGCTAAATTACTAAAATACTACTTAGGAAAAAGGATTAATTCATTAAATCTGACAAGTTCCGTCGATTTTAGATGGTAGGTACCTCTGTAGGTACTAGAGCGTCACTCAGTTATGTAGATCCTCAGTACTCATTGCCCTGAACTATGACAGCTAAGGGAAATTGCTGAAAGAGGCATTGGGTTCTTGTATAAGGCAGTGCGTGAAGGAATATTGTTTGCTTGTAATAGTTTGACTATGTCCAAGTTGTAATCTGGGGAATGGACTAAATGACTTCATGAATTTCTTCTAGACCAAAGAGTCGATGACATTTCCCTACAATTAAGTCTAATTGACCTTAAATTTCAATGTTGTGTTCAGACCCCATATGCTCCATTGCTTATTTTCATATGTAACCTAGATGCAAAATAAATCCTTTCATGCTCCTGATAGCTAAATATTGTTTTATAAGACCCTTGTTAAATCCATGCCTTATGATTTATGTTAATTTTAAGAAGCTTTTACTCATAGTCTATTTTTCTGCATCTCTTTTATCCTTCAACCAGAGTTCAAAATTATTTTTCTGCTTTTTTCAGAGTAGGTCTCAAATGCCTCTCCTCCCCTAAACTTGCATACCTAAACTCGTAAAAGTACCAAGAGAACAAAGGAGGTTTCATCTCCTTATATCATTTGGGGGCCATTGCTAGCAAAAAAGAAAAAATAGAGATGATATGGGGAGAATGGAAGGTCACTGGTCTACAGTGTTTTTCCCTGCATTTTTTTAATCAAAATTTATTTAAGTGATAACAGCTGGTCAAATATTTTTCTAGTCTAATTCAAAGAGGATTACCTCCTAGGGTGCTCAGTCACTTTGGCAAGACAGCAGTTTATTAAGCATATGTCACATTTGATTCCATTAGCTCTCCTTTCCCAAATATCAGCTGCAAAATAATCTTTCTAGTTCCTTTTCTAACCTCTCTCCCTTCCCAATCATCTTAAAAACTTTATTCCATGTCCTAACAACCTGTCTGAAACTCTTTTAAAGTAGTCGGCCCCTGTCTGTTTGTTAGCACTCATCTCTGGGCATAATCTCTGTAACTTCTCCACTTAGATTAGGATACGTCCTGGGAAAATGGGGCAAAAGTAAAATTCCAACACAATTGTGTCCAGTTGATGCTGACAAGCTCTGCTATTTCAGCCTGGTCTCTGTTAGGACTATAGACGCAGCTTTAGCTAAAAGGTAGCACATTGAGATAAGTTGGAAAATCCAGAATAAAGACATTCCCATTGTAATATTTTTCTTTGTATTTATAATCAAATCGTCATTAAGCCTATGGGACCACCTGGTACTATTACATCGAATAACGAATTCAGTACCGATAATGCATCCAGCTGGGAATACTTAAGAAAACTCAATTGAAAACTGATGTTTTTAATAAAAATAGATTTTAATAAATGAAAAATTGCAAGATGTAGGTTTCACTGGATGCTGGTCTAAATTAGAATAAACTATAGTTGAATATTATCACTTGAGAAATGCTTTGAATGTCTTTTGATTGTTAGCCACAGCTGAGTGTAGCAATTTTTTTCTGAACATATTTGAGAGTTTGCAAAACTGCTTACAATAGACACTTAAACAATTATATGTCTGAATTTAGTTAGTAGGACTCTGAAGTAATTATATATTTAAATCTACAGAATGCGGCTCTGGTATTTGTTAAGTTGTAAGCTTCAGCAATGTGGTGAATCTATACATTTATCTCTCTACCTATTAAGCTTGCAGTTACCTGCATGATACACTTTTTTTTTCCTTGGAAGATATCTGTTTTCATTGTATCCTGAAATTTGTTTCATTTTCCTTTCATGTTTTTTCATTTAATTCAAGGACTAACTTTATTATCTCCTCTTCTCCCCGCCCACCCCCCCCCCCCCCCCCCCCACCAACTAACAGCTACAACGTTTTCATGATGTTCTAAATCTTGCAGCACGGAATAGAATATAAATGGAATTCCAAACAAGCAAATGCATAATAATCCATCATCTTTTTCTAGGGCGGACAGATGTCAAAGGAAGTTTATGCTTTGCTTTCAGGGTTTTTACATTCACATATTATTTTCACTGAGGCATTTAAAATACTTTATTAAGTTTTAGTGTTTTCTGAGGATCTTCTTATTTTATATAAACTGATATGTTGAGTAAGCAAAATATCTTTCTGTAGTTCTGCTATTGGGCTATTCCAAAGAAATATGTTCTTTTCTCAGGAAGGCTACACAAGTGTGCTTGATTTGTAGTTCCAGGGCCAGCAGGATACTACTCAACATCAGTTTCAAATAAGACCAATGCCCTTATACTACAGAAGAGCAGATATCTCTAGAAGAAAAGTGAGATAGCTAAGTTAACAGTGGAGCTTGATATACCTTCAAGTATAACATTGTTGCTTCTCATATAGGAGTTTTCCCATATTTATTGGGCACTGACTGCATGCAAAGACTGTGTAGATGACATTTTTATATGGTATACATTTCTTCTTAATTTTTATGACTTTGCAAACTTCATATACCCGTATCGTCTCTATATAATACATATAACTATGAAAAGCACATTAATAGTTACTGTTTACATACATTTTAAGAAATATTGGACCTAAGCAAACCAAACAAATAATACTAATTCACCTAAAAGAAGGACACTAACATAATAAGTAATAGGATTTGTTATCCCAGAAGTAATGATTCCAGATAATTTGACACAATTTTCATATATATTTTCAGATAAGTTACAATGTAAAAATCAAGAGATCATAGGCTCTGATATCAGAAAGGCCCAGGTTCAAATCCCATCTCTATCATCTATTGGTTGTGACTCTTGGCCATGTTATTTGGACCTGGGGAAAATCAACATACAAATAGAAATGTGTATGATTGCCGGGCGTGGTGGCTCAAGCCTGTAATCCCAGCACTTTGGGAGGTCGAGACGGGTGGATCACGAGGTCAGAAGATCGAGACCATCCTGGCTAACACGGTGAAACCCCGTCTCTACTAAAACATACAAAAAACTAGCCGGGCGAGGTGGCAGGCGCCTGTAGTCCCAGCTACTCAGGAGGCTGAGGCAGGAGAATGGCGTAGACCGGGAGGCGGAGCTTGCAGTGAGCTGAGATCCGGCCACTGCACTCCAGCCTGGGCGACAGAGGGAGACTCCGTCTCAAAAAAAAAAAAAAAAAAAAGAAATGTGTATGATTAGCAAGTACTCTGAGACATGGCCAGGATGCTATAAGAACATGGAGAAGGGGCCCCTAGCAAGGCCGAGAAGTGTTGGAGAAGCCATACCTGACCCTCCACAATTGAAAAGCTAACATTCAGATCTTTGGGATGATCTGAAAGATGTAGGAAAGGTCTCTTGTTCAAAAAGTATCCTTCCATTATCAACCCTTTCTCTCAGTAACATAAAGCTAGGATAGACTTGCTATTGTTATAACTTCTATGGAATCAGGCTTTCTCCATAAAATACAAACATGTCCAAAGAGTAGGCTAGTATATTCAGAGCATATATCCCTGCTCTCTTCTCTCCTCTTACATGACAGGAGGGGCAGGGATTTGGGAAAATGAACAAGGATAAAGGGTTGTGTATATAACAGAACATTATCCAGTCTCAAAAAAAGGGAATCCTGCGTTTTGTGACAATACAGGTGAACTGCGAGGAATATTACGTTAGACTAATCACTGAAGGGCAAATACTGCAGGATTCAAGAGTAATCCAAAATAACCAAACAGAGACAGAGAGGGGTTGCCAGGGGTTGGGGGAAGGGGAAATGGGAAGTTGCTGTTAAGGGGCTTAAAGTGTCAGTTATGCAAGACGATTTAGAGACCTGTTATACAGCATTGTGCCTATAGTTAGCAATACAGATTATACACTGAAAATGTTGTTGAGATCTCATGTTAAGTGTTCTTGTCAGGATAATAAGGGTTGTGAGGAAGAGGCTGGAAGGGATTTGGTGAAAGTGGTGAGCCCAGATGTCTGGAAGGGCACTTCTCTGCAGCAGGAAGGGAGTGGGCAGTGGGTGTGGGTGAATGCTAAGGAAGAATTCCACTGAGCCAATTATTTTTCTTAGGCCCAGATGAGTTCCTGAATTATTTAAACAACAGTGTAGACAAATTTTGGTACTGTGACCATATAAAACACTGACAGTTGGAACCTGATAGTGTCGAGGAAGGGTTTTTCTTCATCTACAGTTTCAGCTTATACATTTTATGTAAACCACCATGAGAGGGGAGTGAGCCTATCTACAAATGTGGCAGGTGCAGTAAAATAACTACTACAAAGGAGTTACCTTTCATATGAATAATTTTATGTATTTGTCAAAGCCTGAAGCCATGGTTGCCTGAGAGCTAGAATAGGAAGAGAATCTTTGGGAAAGGTATCTAACCAATCCCAAAGCTGCAGTTTTCAATCCTGTGTCCCTTGTTACACTGGCCTGCTGACTGTGCTAGGAAATGGTAGGATTTCCCTTACATCTCCTAAATGCACCATTGGGCAATTTGGACCACAGTATTTGGTTCAAATATCCTCTGAGGCTTCCATTTTAACGCTTGGAAAACCAAATAACTTAAGGTTTACTTCATTTCTGGTTCCCAGCTTATATGCTTTTAATAAGGTAGATTTCCACCATATCTTGTCAACACAAAAAGTCAGTGACATGAGCAAGGCATGCTTTTGGAGTAGTTTTTAGTATATTTATTTTTAAATATAGGTATGCACATTAAATATGACCCAGAACAACATAATATCTTCATGTGCTTTGTATGTCAAATGTTATCAGATGTTTGAAGACAAATGAGTAATAATTAAAGATGAATTTAAAAGTTGTTTTATACAGAATAAGTGAGATTTCTTTTTTTTTTTTTTTTTGAGATGGAGTCTCACTCTGTTGCCCAGGCTGGAGTGCAGTGGCGCAATCTTGGCTCACTGCAAGCTCCACCTCCCAGGTTCATGCCATTCTCCTGCCTCAGCCTCCTGAGTAGCTGGGACTACAGGTGCCTGCCATCGTGCCCAGCTAATTTTTTTTTATTTTTAGTAGAGACAGGGTTTCACTGTGGTCTCTATCTCCTAACCTCGTGATCTGCCTGTCTCAGCCTCCCAAAGTGCTGGGATTACAGGTGTGAGCCACTGTGACCGGCCAGTGAGAATTCTTAAATAGCTAAATAGGGAAACAGATAGACAGTTATTAAAATATGAAGAGTATTTTAACTCAATGCCTTTAGAAAGAATACTATATGCAGTTAGACATATGTTTATAGAAATACAATAGAGAGTAGATATAATTCTAAATTTCGTGAATCTTTTAGTGAGTTAACACTAAAAATGAAAACAAAATAACCTTTAAAACTTTAATTTTTATTTGTTTTTATTTAAGGCTTAAGCATTTCAAAAAATCCTTTTAAAGAATTCATATTTGTGAGGAACAATTCAAAGCAGAATGTCAACTCAAGATTTAAAAGGAGAAAACATCTTTATGTACAACAGCAATAAAAATCATCACTGATCCAGATATAATGAAGGCTATAAAGAATACAAGCAAGAAGTGATTAGATGTTGTTAGGCAGAGTAGCTATGATGACAACCAAACATTCGCAAGAAAATTGATAAGCTGCAAATTTAAGAATTTCAGAAGTGATGCTGAAGTTTGCATTTGACTGGCCTTCTGAAGGCCAAGGCTGAAGCTAATTAGCAGATTTTGGAAAATTCTGTGACTGAATTTGAGCTACTGTACATCTCCACATTTGGAGGGAGTAAGGACTGCCTTAGACAGTAGCATATCATTAGAATGAATAATGGTAAGTCATATGATAAGTGTGTGCCTGCCATTCAGAGTGAGTGTGAACAGTGCTAACACAGGAACCCATCAAAGCCACTTGTAGGACAGAACATTACTATACCCAGGTACACAGAGGCAAAGACTCAACATACTTGGGGACAAAAGGTCTTGGTTTTCTTTGATGCCACAAAGTAATTACCTAGGTAAACATCAGGGTCTTAGCTTCCGCAGTGTGATTTACCATACTCCAAACATAAATGTTTTCTTAACATTATTTCCCTTACCTGTTCTAATAGACTGAAGTCATCAAAATCTAGACAGATCTCCAAGTCATTTTGGCAGGAAGAAAGGAAAGAATGGAAGATAGTATTGTCTGAAGAGGACGAAAGATCCTATGAAAACCTCTTTGAGGTTGAAAGAGATAGGGTTTCCAACCCACATTTACCTTCTTTCATTAATTTCTTCCATTTGGTTAAAGAGAAAATGATCTAAAATAGCAATGTGTGAAAAACTAGATACGTTGCAAACACATATTAGACACCACTGGGATTGCCTCTGTGTTGGAGATCCTTGTTTCTATGATCTTATTGAATCATTAGTGTAAGCTGGCCAGTAAATTCTGCAGTTGGAAATTCTCTACTGTTGGATGAAGGAAGCAGGAAACGTGAGCTGGGCAGTAGTAATTGGGGTTTGCAGAATATTTTCTATACTACTACTGACAAAGGAGATGGGACAGATGAACCACACTATAGATGAGTATTTTAAAAATATTTTTCATCTTTTTTGAGATAACCAAATAAAAATTATAGTCAAGATACACAGAATGATATTTTGAAATACATACACATTGTGAAATGAATGATGACTGCATTCAAGTGAATTAATGTATTTATCACTTACATTGTTATCTTTTTGTGATAAGAATACATAAGATCTGCCTGGCAAGGTGGCTCACGCCTGTAATCTTTGTACTTTGGGAAGCCGAAATGGGCAGATCACCTGAGGTCAGGAGTTCTAGACAAGCCTGGCCGACATGGCAAAATCCCATCTCTACTTTAAAAAAATAGCTGGGCATGGTGGTGCACGCCGGTAATCCCAGCTACTTGGGAGGCTGAGGCAGGAGAATCACTTTGAACCCAGGAGGCAGAGGTTGCAGTGAGCCAAGATCATGCCACTGCACTCCAGCCTGGGTGACAGAGCGAGACTCCATTTAAAAAAAAAAAAAGATATACTTTCAGCAAACTTCAAGTGTACATTATTAAGTATAGTAATAAAGCTGTACATTAGGTCTCCAGAACTTATTCATTTTGTGACTATATATTTACACCCTTTAACCAACATCTCCTCATTCTTTACTCCCCTCACCCCTAGGACCCTTCTATTCTGTTTCTATGAGTTTAATTTTTAAAGAGTCTACATCCAAGTAAATGCGTGCAGTATTTATCTTGCAGTATCTGACTTGTTTCACTTAATGTCTTCTGGATTCATTCATATTGTCACAAATGGCAGGGTTTCCTTTTTCAAGGCTGAAATAATCTACTATATATAATTTTAGATTGAGGCTGGTGCCATAAGCTCTGCATATGGCTAAAGCCCTTTAGGTATATCTTCTTGCAGGCATGTATATCAGGACAGTTAGCACCACTTGTGTCTTTAGCAAGGTAGGGCAAAGTTATTAGTGTGAGCCATATCATTCCCTAGATAGAATCAACTCCAGGTCTACTGCCACGGCTTCTGTCAGATCTTAGTTGAAGATGTTGGGGACCATGAATTTTCAAATGCCCTGGTCGCTCTTTAAGTGCTTGACAGAACTTTAGGAGGAGCAGTAATTTGGTGGCTGGCCTGGGTTGGAGCTGGGAAACCTATGACGGCAGGTCTTTTCTTCAGGCCACAATTGATGGAGCTGAGCCAAAAGGCTGCATCTAGGATGGAAAACAACGAATAGCAAGACAGTCCAGTAGCATTTTCATCCAAAGTCAATATTGAGACAGGAATCCAAGTATGTAGCCACAAATACTTATTGCATCCCCATGTGCTAGGTATACTAGGCACTGGGGATATATAAGTGGACAAAACCTGACAAAAGTCACTCTGTCATGGATGGTACAGTAGGCCTGAAGGGGTCTCTGAGCTGGACCTGTAATCTCAGCTGCTTTGCATAGTACATTTGAGGCCCTGGGCACAGCACCTTGGGATTACAAGGACTGATGGATGACTATGCCACATTTTCTCTTGCTCCGAGAAGTGTGAACCTATTTTTCCCTCTGTTTTGAATACTTTTACCCATTCCCTTCCTCCATCATGGATACCAATTTCCTGGATAACTCCTACTTACTTATTCTAAGTCATTCGGCACTTCTGGGAAGTTGTTCCCAATTCCCAGGCCTAGGTAATGTGTCTGTTCCAAGTGCTTCCAATACTTACCATCGTTAACATACAAAACGCATTGAATTATCATTTCCTGCTTACTTTCTATGTTACCCATAAACCTGTAGCTCATTAAGGGGAGGGATTCTGTAATGTTACCAATATTTCTCCAGACCGTAGTGCAGTGACTGGAACATGGACTCTAAAATATTTGTAGAATATGGGAGTAGTTGACAATATATGGGACAAGCAACCATTGATCAACCAATTGGGACAGAGAAATGTACTGTACTAAATTATTCTGAGTTAACCAGGTGAAGTCTGTTTACCTGTCTGTTTTTATAGCCAAACTTGGAAGCCACAAAGTTTATTTGTAAGAAACGTAAAGGATTGTTTCAGATGTATCTGGTAATCTGGCAAATTGTATTTTGTAAATATGGCTTCACCAATATATATCCCATCCCATATGCTTGTCAAAGAATATGACATTGACAATGTTGTCTCCTCATTAAAACTGAATACACATTTGGAACTGCCTTGACCAATAGGACGTGGTAGAAGTGATGCTGTGTGACTTTCAAGTCCAGGTTGTAATTAGGCAGTATGGATTCCTCTTTTTTCTCTTAACTTGCTTACTTTTAGAACACAGCCACCAGGCTGTGTGGAAGCCCAGACCACGTGGTGAGGCCATATGTGTGTGTTCTGGCCCATAGCCCCAGCTCGGACCTCAGCTGACAGCTGGACTCAAATGATTTCAACAAGCCTTCAGCGAGCAGCCTTTGGATGATTCTAGGCACAAGATTTTAAGCCTTCCAGCTGAGGTCCAGACATAATGAAGTACGGACAAGCTGCTCTGTGGTCCCAGTATGAATGAATTCCTGACTCACTGATATCATGGAGATACAATAAATGACTATTGTTTTCAGCCACTACATTTTGGGGTGATTTTTAAGCAGCAATAGCTAATAATACAAGCAGGAAAGTAATTTTCCCAACTTTCATATTCGTGATGCTGGCTTTCTCACTGTAGTTAGAACATACTTCATAAACAAGTCAATACTTGTTATAAACAAAACAAATTTGTATAAAAGAAGGGAATACTGTAGAAATGGTAATTTAAAAAAGAAGTGACTGAAAATTAATGTAAATTAAAACTATAAAGATTAATAATAAAAGTTTAAAAGTTTTAAAAACTAGACTATAATAGAATTATAAAAGTTTGGACTAATATAAGTAAAATGAATTAAAATTGTTAAAATGGGAAATCCACTTCCTGTTTCAGCATGTCCTTCCTTCATTCCTTCCTTTTCTTTGCTTTTTTCTTCCTTTCCTTCCTTCTGATAAATAACCAATTTGCAAAAAATTCTGTCCTTATAAAAAAAAACATGAAAATATGCTCAATTTTACTTGCAATTAAATATTCAAATTAAAATTCTATGTGTAAGTACATATATGTGCACACATATAATTAGTATATTTTATATTGAAGCCCACAATTTATTCAGATCCCCTTTGCTTTTTACCTAATATCCTATTTCTGTTCTAGAAGTTCACAGGATTCCACATTACATTTAATTGTCATGTCTCCTTATGCGTCTCATACTATGGCACATTTTCAGACTTTCCTTGTTTTTGATGACCTTGACAGTTTTGAGGAGTACTGTTCAGGTAATTTTAGAAAGTCTCACAATTGAGATTTGGTTGTTTTTCTTATGATTAAATTAAGGTTATGAGTTTTGGGGAAGAATACCAAAGTGGCAAAGTGCCATTCTCATCACATCACATTGATGGTAACGTGGCTTATTCCTGCTGATGCTAGGCTTGATGAGGACTAACAAGACATCATGTTGGATGTCACAGATTATTGAAAGATTTCTCCACTGTAAAGTTATTTTCCCCACTTTCCACATTACTCTTTGCAATGAAGTCACTGTGAGCCACACTTATGGGACGTTATACTCTACCTCCTTGAGAGCTATATATCTGCATCAATTTGAGCCTTTTTAAAATTAAAAAGTCTAAGGATTTATTTAGTTGTATATATTATGTACAGCATGATATGCTCCCATTTATTTATTTAATCATTTATTTGTGAGTTCTTTCTTTCCTCTTTAATTGAGCATTTCATATGATCCCATTTTATCTATTAGTGTGTCAATTATACTTTAAAAAAAATTAGTGGCTGTCCTTGAGTTTACAGTATACATCTTAAAGTAATATACATCTATTTTCAAATAAGCCTATAGCACATCACAGGTAGTGCAAGTAATTTATGATGGACTATTTCCAATTCTACCCTATGATCTCTTGTGACAATATTGTCATTCATTTCATTCAATACATCGTGACTGTATTTTTAATAGTCAACCATTTTTGGGGTTAATTAAATAAGAACAGTTTAAAAAATTATTCTAACTCTGTATGAGTCAAGATTCAACCAGAAAAAACAACAGTAGAAGATACAGAACTTTTTTGTAAGGAATTGGCTTATGCAAAAAAAGCTGGCTAGACAATCCCCAAATCTGTAGGACAAGCTGTCGGAAAGGGCAGGCTGGAACTTTGGCTGCTAAACCTGAAGCTGCAACTGCTGTCCACAGGTAGAATTTCTATTTTAGGAAAAGCTTGACTCTACTCTTAAGAATTTTTAACTGATTGGATTAAGCCCATTTGA
Organism: Trachypithecus francoisi; assembly: GCF_009764315.1. NCBI lineage: Eukaryota > Metazoa > Chordata > Mammalia > Primates > Cercopithecidae > Trachypithecus > Trachypithecus francoisi. The sequence continues at coordinate 39,172,841 of NW_022681463.1, forward strand.
ATTATCTGGTATAACCTCCCTTACTTAAAGTCAACTGATTATAAACTTTGATCACTTCTGCAAAACACCTTCACAGCAGTACCTTATTTTTTATTTTTCCATAAGTTCTTGGGGTACAGGGATATTTGGTTACATGAGTACGTTCTTTAGTGGCGATTTGTGAGATCCTGGTACACCCATCACCCAAGCAGCATACACTGCACCATATATGTTATCTTTTATCCCTTGCCCCCCTCTCACTTTACCCCCCAAATCCCCAAAGTCCATTGTATCATTCTTATGCCTTTGTGTCCTCACGCTTAGCTCCCACATATCAGTGAGAACATGCGATGTTCGGTTTTCCATCCTGAGTTACTTCACTTAGAATAATAGTCTCCAGTCTCATCCAGGTCATTGCAAATGCTGTTAATTCATTCCTTTTTATGGATGACCAGTATTCCATCATATATATCTCATAGTTTCTTTATCCACTTGTTGATTGATGGCCATTTACCTCAAGATCAGCATTTGATTAAATAACTGAACTGTAGCTAGCTAAGTGGATGCGTAAAACTGACCATCATGCCTCCATTTATTTCTTCTCTGATACTTTCTTAATGTAGATCCAAGCTTCTCACCAATGTTATTTTCCTTCTGCCTAAAGTTTTAAAAACATTTCTTAAAGGGAAATTCTCTTGGCTATGCTTTCCATGCTTTTTTTGTTTTTGTTTTTGTTTTTTTGTTTTTGGCAACACTCTTATTTCTCTTTCAATTCTAATAATTTTGATGTACATACAATTCCACATTGGCGGGAGTTTGTGCTTATTTCACTTTTTCTTTTTTTCTTATATGGTTTCTGGCAAGAAGTATACTGTAACTCCTATTTTTGTCTGTCTAAAGGTAAGGTGTCCCCACATGCCCCACACCAGTCTGGCTTCTTTAAAGATTTTCTTTGTCCTTGATTTTCTGCAGTTTAAATATGACATACCCAGGGATGGGTTTTGTTTGTATATATTTTACTTGGTGTTTTCTGAACTTCCTAAATCTGTGGTGTGATGTCTGTCATTAATTTTGGAAAGTTCTTGGCCATTTTTATTTCTGTTAAAAGATAAACTTAGGCACATTAAAATTTTAAAGAGTTTATTTGTGCATTCAGCAATTCATGAGTTGGGCAGTGCAAGGCACAAATACTTCAGGGCTCCACTGAGGGGCCTCAAGGGGAAACTTTTGTTTCCAGAAGACAGATTTAAAAAGAATTTGACTGGTTTTAAAATTGGAAGTCCTTAGAGGTTAGTTGGTGATTTCTGATTGGTAAAGTCTAGCTGGAAACCATCATTCTTAGCAAACTATCACAAGAACAGAAAACCAAACCAAACACCGCATGTTCTCACTCATAGGTGGGAACTGAACAATGAGATCACTTGGACTCGGGAAGGGGAACATCACACATCAGGGCCTATCATGGGGAGGGGGGAGGGATTGCATTGGGAGTTATACCTGATATAAATGACGAATTGATGGGTGCTGACGAGTTGATGGGTGCAGCACACCAACATGGCACAAGTATACATATGTAACAAACCTGCATGTTATGCACATGTACCCTAGAACTTAAAGTATAATAATTAAAAAAAAAAAAAAAAGAAAAGTAGAAAAAGTTTTACTTTCTTGCAGCAACACAGACTAGGGAACTTATCTTTATTCACTTTGCTATGTATTTTTTTTTTGTTTGTTTATTTTCTTATTATATGTTTGTTTTATTACTCTTATGTTTATTATTCCATCTATCTCCTTTCTTTTTTTTTTTTTTTTTTGGGGTTTTCAAGGTTTTATTTATTTATTTATTTATTTATTTTTATTATACTTTAAGTTCTAGGGTACATGTGCATGACGTTTATATCATGTATAACTCCCCAATGCAATCCCTCCCTCCTCCCCCTCCCCATGATAGGCCCCAGTGTGTGATGTTCCCCTTCCCGAGTCCAAGTAATCTCATTGCTATGTATTTTTAATGTATTGGAAGAGCTGTTACTCTACTTTGAAAATTATAGAATTTACTATTTTTTTAACTATTTATTTTTACTTTATTTTACTATATTACTACTATTTTATACTATAATTACTATATTTTTTACTATACTTACTAATTTACTATATTTACTACTATTTTTTACTATATTTTTACTATTACTTAATTCATTCAACAAGTATTTATTAGGTTACTATTGAATAATGTGAAGGAAAAAAGGCATAAGAAAACATGATCCCTGCAGGAAGAAAGGGTAAGATATTGGTGGCAATGATTGTAAAATACGCCATTCTGATAGGTATATATTATATCATTTCAATTTATGTTTACCTGATCGCTAATGATGTTCAATATATTTTCATGTGCTTATTTTCCATTTGTATATCTTCTTGAATAATCTCTCTTCATGTCTTTACCTATTTATTAAAGATAGTTTGTTTTGCACTGTTAAAAAAAAAAAAAGTCAGAGGTTTCTGATTGGTTAAGCATCAATTTTGTTTGACAGTTTTGTTTCTATGTTAGGAAAGTTTCTATTGATCTATCTTCAAGTCCACTAATTCTTTAGCTGTGTCCAGTCTACTGATGAACTTATCAGTGGCATTATTTGTTAGTGTTTTTGATTTGTTAGTATTTCCATTTGATTCCATTTCTCTGCTTACCTAATCCTTCTATTCTTGCTTGTTGTTTACTTTTTCTATGGAGCCCTTAATAAACTAGTCATACTTAGTTCTTTAATTTTCTGCCTAATATTTTAATTTAATTTATTTTTTATTTTACTTTTATTTTGTTTTCATTTATTTTTTGAGATGGAGTCTCTGTCGCCCAGGCTGGAGTGCAGTGGCACAATCTCAGCTCACTGCAACCTCTGCCCCTCCAGGTTTAAGCAATTCTCTGCCTCAGCCTCCAGAGTAGCTGGGATTACAGGTGCGTGCCACAATGCCCGTCTAATTTTTTTGTATTTTTAGTAGAGATGGAGTTTCACCATCTCGGCTAGGCTGGTCTTGAACTCCTGACCTCATGATCCACCCGCCTCGGCCTCCCAAAGTGCTGGGACTACAGGCACCTGCCACCACGCCTGGCTAACTTTTTGTATTTTCAGTAGAGATGGGGTTTCACTGTGTTAGCCAGGTTGGTCTCCATCTCCTGACCTTGTGATCTGCTGGCCTCAGCCTCCCAAAGTGCTAGGATTACAGACGTGAGCCACCACATCCGGCCACTGCCTAATATTTTAAAACTCTTTGTTTTATCTGAGTCAGCTGACTGTTTGGCACAATGTAGCCACTCAAGTCTTAGTGAAAAGAGTAAATGAATGAATACCAAAATAAATACGGATTACAGAAAGCTCAATTATTGAGGTTCAAAGGTATAGACGTTTTAAAAACACATTAAATATGTTTAGTAAAACAAGTTAAAAAATGGATGGTAACATACTGTGATAGGTTGAATAATGCCTCTCAAGATATTCAGATCCTTATCTCAAAACTGTGAATGTTATCTCAAGATATTCAGATCCTTATCTCTTAAAACTGAATGTTATCTCATGTAAAAACTAGACTTTTCAGATGTGATTTAGTTAAGGACTTTGAGAAGGGGAAGTTATTCTGGATTATCCTGGAGGACCTTAAATGTAATCACAAGTGTTCTTACAGAAGGGAAGCAGTACAAAGAAGGCAATGTGACCACTGGAGTAGGGTTCTATGCTGCTGGTTTCGAAGATAAAAGATGGGGCCAGGATGCAAGAAATGCAGCTCTAGAAGCTGGAAAAGGCAAGTAAATTAATCTTCCTCTAGCGTACAGTACTGCCAACACTTGGTTTGGTTTAGTGAAAACATTTCCGACTTGTGATCTCCAGAAGCATGATGGAATAAATACCTGTTTAGGCTACCAAATTTGTGTTAATTTATGATAGAGATCATAGGGAACTAATACACACTGTGAAGTCCTTAACAGATATGTGAGTTGGCCCTGGCTTTCTACAGACTTGAAGACCCCTGTTGGAATGGAAGTTGTCTTGGTGGTGGAACCCCACATAAAGGGAGAGGATGGGACAGAATCCCATCGGTGCCATCTCTTCTCAGTCATTGCCTCGCTAACAACTTTAACTCCATGCCAGAACATCTGTTTTAAGTGGAGTTTACCTGCCAACTAATGAGAGATTACTAGGCAAAAAAGAATGATTCATGTCTCTCTGGCTGTGTAACTTCAAAGTCTCCAAGGTTGAGCCTCTTGGCAAGCCACAGCACTGAATACTCAACAAACGTTTAGAATGAAATGAAAATTGTCTTAGATAAATTGGCCAAAAAAATCCTGAATATGAACAGAAATAGAAAAGTAAACCTTTGAAAGTATAAAAAAGGTTAAAGAGGCCAACAACATGCCAGCATATATAGAATGCTACTGATTCGTTCTTTTTTTTTTTAGAAATAAGAAACTAAAACAGATGTGTCTCCAAGTTGACTTGACATTTTTGAAGTAGTTTCTCGAAATAGAAAAAACCTAAAGGAATAGAAAAAATCTAAAGTTAAACTGATAGAACATAAATAAAACAATAAATTTTGAGGCTAAAAGAATATCAGGTAAATATACCATTAAAGACATTAATAAGGAGTCCATATAAGTAATTCTTATATTTCAAAGACTATAAATGTCTATAGTACATATCACTCTACTAAGTGCAACCTATGAAAGACCCCTATTTTATTTCAGTGAGTCACTAAAATACCTTCATCAAAAATACACTGTTGGGCCACTAAATTCCTTTTTTAATATCTACCCTAGCAATCTCAAGTCTGCTCCAGTGATTTACAATGTACAAATCATTACACGCCATCCTTTCAAGTCAGTAAACATTCGTTATCTACTATGTAGTGGGCACTACTGAAGTTTCTGTCTCCAAAGAGTTCCATGAATTTGAGGATTTGTGGACAGTATCTGATCTATCATCATTACTTATTAATTTTCACATTCTTATTACCTTAAAGCAAATGGGTCAAATTGAAAAGATGATTCTGTTTTCAAAGGATGCCCCTAAGCAGGTGACTGAAAACATTTCACCACAATTTGGTTTTTTTTTTTTTTTTTTTGGTTTATGCACATATTTCTTAACAGTCAGTATTAGGAGCAATTTTCATTCTCAAGTTTCCTATTTTGTACTGAATAAAAATTTAAGGATAACTTAACCATTATATGAACATAATGGGTCTACATGCCTTCCCCTTTATATTTTAACTTTAAAAATTATTTATTAAATTTTATTTTAAAATTATATAAATTTTGTTTTTAGAGACAGGGTCTTGCTCTGTTACCCAGGCTGGAGCACAGTAGCACTCCAGTGAGCACAGCTCACTGTAACCTCAAACTTCTGGGTTCAAGCAGTCTTCTTGCCTCAGCCTCCTTAGTAGTTGGGCATGGGTTCAGGCCACCATGCCTGGCTGATTTTTTGTTTTATTTATTTATTTATTTTGTAGTGATGGGGTCTCACTATGTTGTCAAGACTGGTTTCAAACTTCTGGCCTCAAGCAATCCTCTAGCTTCAGCTTCCCGAAATGCTGAGATGACAGATGTGAGCAACTGTGCTGGTCTTACTTTAGCTTTTATCTGATATACATCCCTTATGTGTCAATTCATGCTGTTCTCTTTTTCTTGTTATTAATTTAACTTTTACCACACTAGTTGGTTTTTGCTAAAAATCACTAAACTGGACCAAGATAGGGAATTTGTGTCACATAGAAATGGGAGTGTAATGGGGATGGTGTGGCCTCATTATGTGAATTAATTGCAATGGCATCTGACTTTTTTTTAACTAGTTCATAGCAAGAAAGATTATAATTCAGAGTGTGTAATAATTGCTGAAGTGAAATTAAATGTAATAAACTTCCTTGGCCCATTGTCCCTTAAGAATTTCAGTCCTAGCAGCCAGATCAGCTTTGTTCCTGTGGAACTGGTAGGGACACAGCAGAGGCCCTGGGCATTTGGCAAGCTCAGGTAGAGGCTTGTGGTCAGGCCAGCTGTGCTGCTTGGTCTTCTCTAACCTTGGCCTAGTTAATTGGGATTTCATCTTTTAGTTTCAAGAAGTGAGCCTTGGTCTTACCTGTCCATATTATTTTACATTTGGGGATCCTGCTAGGATCCCAATTCCTTCATGACTAAAGTTTCCCTGTATTCTTGGTAATCTTCTCAGGTTTGGACTCCACTTCTGTCTGCAAAGTCCAGGTATCAGGACCAGATGGACTTTAGTTCTTTGTTATCTGACTTTACTGCTTAGTTTATTCCATTTTCTTTATCTCCACCTGGTATCAGAGCTACCCAAAGTCTGCCAGGAAATATGCTCTAAGAACTGACTCTTGGCTGTTCATATCACTCACTGTTTGAGCAACTCTTGGCTTTTCTCTATAGATTGTGGTTAAGGACCTTTCCTCGTTACCTACTATACCTATCCCATTGCCAAGCCTCAAGGACAACATCAACTGCTTTTTCTATATCCATAAGTAAATGACAGAGGAAACCTTGAAAAATATTTGTTTTCTTTAAATTTGGTATATTACTTCATGAAAGAAATGTATACTTGTATCAAACACGTTAGTAAAAAGTGAATGGCCCACCTTCTGTATCCTCTCATATTACCTCTTAAACCAGAGTTAACTGTGTACCAGGAGTAGTTAGTTATCAACCCCACTGCCATGTTAGAATCGGCAGAATTTAAAAATAAGGATAACTAGGTCGGGTGCAGTGACTCAGTCCTATAATCCCAGAACTTTGGGAGGCCGAGGTGGGTGGATCACTTGAGGTCAGGAGTTTGAGAGCAGCCTGACCAACATGGTGAAACCTTGTCTCTACTGAAAATACAAAAAAATAAGCTGAGCATGGTGGCGCACACCTGTAGTCCCTGCTACTCTGGAGGCTGAGGCAGGAGAATGGCTTGAACCAGGAGGTGGAGGTTGCAGTGAGCAGAGATCACGCCACTGCACTCCAGCCTGAGTGACAGAGTGAAACTCGGTCTCAAAAAGTAATAATTAGTCTCTGCTTGGTGGTGTTTAACCACCAGTTGTGTGAGGGTAGGGGAAAGAGGAAGGGTCTAGCTTGTAGCAGTTGTTGGTTACTCATAACTACTCCCATTATGAACAATTTCAAGCAACCAACATGAAATTGTGAAGTTAACTGGCTGATTGAATTTTTGAAAATCTTACAATTGCTTCTTCTGAACCTGAATGAGCTAGCTTTTGTAGACAACTGCCTCCAGCCCCATCTCATCCCATCCCATCCCACTGTAAATGAATCAGAATCTCTGGGGATCAGTTCAAGGCAAATCTTTCTCATGTAGAGCTCTTGTAAGGCCATATTAGGAACCTGGGTTTGTAACTTGTCTCTGTCACTTAATATCTGTAATTTTGGGAAGCTTACTACACCTTAATTTTCTCCAAGGATAACATGATGATCTTAATTGTCCCTATTTCACAGGGTCATTACAAGATTAAATGAGTTGATGTAAGGCCTGGCATGTTAGCTATTACTAGTTTGTCAGAGCTCAGTTTCTTCCTTATAACTGGGCTGCTTAAAGAAGACTACTTAAACTTGAATAGTAATTCTTGGTTATTGAGTTATTCAAAGCAGCTTAAGGATCTGTGTTGCAAAGAATTTAAGATGAGCCTAGATTAAGAATTGAGACTGAGGTCAAATAAGAATTCCAGTTAAAATGAGAACTAAAATTCACAGGACATTGAATTTCTTTCCTTGCTCCAGGCTGGGATGAAAAGGTTAGGGAACATTTGTTCAGCTTGAAGCGTTTCCTATGGACTTACCCCAGTATTGTGAAACTAGTTAAAAAATGCATGCTGCTTTGGCTGTGTACATCACACAAAGGGGCACATTCCTTTAAAGAAACTCACCTCCACAGAGTAATAACAGGCTTGGGCTTTGAATACTGAAAGCATAAACCACTGCCTTGAAATGAATTTCTAAAAAAGAGCTTAAGGGTTCGGATCCACTTCTCATATCATTAAAATACTTGCTCTCTTAAGGAAACCTTGTCCACTTTAACTCATAGAAATTTAGAGCTTGAAGGCACCTTAGAGATCATTCCTTATTCACTTAACGGGAAACAAACTGTTGCTAGGTAGGTCTGGGGTTTAATAAGAAAGTTCTGAACAAGCCTCTGGCATTTCCTCAAATGTTTATAGGTTCTCAATTTTTCCCTTTTCAACTGAGCCTTCTAATGGATTTTTCAACTTTTGTGGAAAGTCCTGTTAACCACACTTTGCCAGGTCACTCTAAACAACGGGAGAGCTATTAAACAAGAAGATAAAGGAACCATAATAGGAGTTATTTCTAAGTAATAGCATTGGATCAGTTCAGAAATAAGTCCCTTTGCAGCAACAAGTATTGGCAAACGTGGGATTCAACTCCAAACCAAGTTGTGGTCAGTGTTAAGCAATAATGAAAGGTCTAACTTTCACAGATAATCCACATTCCCACAGCTCTTTGTTTCTGGAAAACTGTTTACAGTGGAAGAAGTAAGATACCAGTAAGATACAATTACCGTGGAGGCTGCCCCATAGAGTAGCAATTATGTTCCCAGCTTTGAGCATTTTCCTCTGTGGTTCAGAAATCTGGAATTCGTCTTTTAAAAACACGTTTTGAAATTCGACAGATGACATGAGATGTCAAAGAGGAAAGAGAAAGGAGCCCGTATTTTTTTGAAGTTCTTTTTTCACACAAGACACAGTAAGTAGTGGTTTCCATATGTTTTCCCATGGAGCTTCATGACAACTGTAAAGTTGGGTGTCATAATGTGGTTGAGTCTTAGGATGAATGTTTACCAAAATAGTTTTGTGCATCTCTATCTGACTCCAAACCTCTCGGTCAATCTTAGACACATGCTGCTTATGGAAGTCAAGGACTAGTGCAGTATTGTTGTAAGGGCATTGACCTGTTTAGGTGTCTTTGTGTATTCTTCTAAAGCTCCACTGAGAGTAGAAACACTGTTATTCATCTTTACATCTATGACCAAGGATTGCCCCCTGGTGCATAGAGGAAAACTCTTGCTCTGCAATAACGAGAAAGATTTCAACATTAACATATGATTATATAATTATAGACCCTATCAAACTTTCCATGATTAGATTTTCACATGCCTTTTAATAGGAAATTAAGTAGGACTTAACATACTACTTCATTTTGGCACTTAGTAGTTGCTAAGGAAGCATTAGTTTTCTTCTCCCACTGAAAATGGTCCAGCAGTCCCATAGAGAGTTGTTTTTGGATAAACAAAGAAATTGACCTTTCTACTGTTAAAACTTGAAACTTGCGTTTGTATTATCTGAGTTCCTTCCTCAGGAAAGAACCTTCAGGCCTCTCAAAGTATCAAAGAACTGAAACTCACCAGATCAGGGTACCAGATGCCTCCTTGTTCCTCATTAGTTCCTGCTTTCTTACACGTTACTACATTTCTTTCCTGCTGCATAAACCCCTAGTTTTAGTCAGAGATGGATTTCAGGCTGAGCTCCCATCTCAGCTGTAGTATCTGAATGAAATCTTCTCGCTTGGCAATACTCATTGTCTAAATGATTGGTTTTCTGTGCAGCGAGCAGCAGGACTTACACTAAACTCACCAGTTTTTTTGGTAACACACACAATCCTGGAAGTGGGAGAAGAGTTTGTGTGAGGAGGAGGCATGTTGAAGTAGTTTGTGTTTGGGGGTTCTCGAGTATACATGGAGGTTTAGGTTTACTACAATGGAAATAATTCAATGAGTGTCAAATGCCAATGTCTTAGGAATCAAATGTGCTAATGAAGATTGATATCTGTCATTTAAGTACCACATATCATTTTATGAAAAAACTCACTGAATCTCAAATAATTTACAATGAACTTTCAGACCAACACTAGTCCATATGTTATCTGAACTATACAGGACTCATAACTTCAAGAATTTTCAGTTAAATATGCTGAAATGTTTCAAGAAGTTAAAAGTTTTCTGAAAAAGTCCTGACTAATTTTATTTTTTGTTCACTAATATTCATCAGGTGATGTTTTCATGGTACAAGTTTACATAAGAAATCTTATCTATCGTGTTGAACAATTAGTACGGTTTCAGTTGGGAAGCATACTGCAAGATAGCAGTCTGAATGATGTCTGAAAACATTGCATCTTGTGTGAGAAGCAGGTCTGGTGAACTTGCCCTTATATATACCTAATCTTAAATACGTGCTCAAAAAACAGGTAGAAAGTTCCTGCCCAAAGATGTTTCAGTTTTTAAAAAGGCATGAGGTAACCAGTCAAGGGCCTAAAACAAGAAAGACTCAGTTTCTTCCACAGCAAGAACCTAGGTTGTGTGCTTCAGAGGTCAGGCTGAAATAGGAAGTCTGTAGAAGGCAGGTCCCACCTCAGAGTTTCAGCTGGGGAGATTTTAGACCCACAGAGAAGCTAGAAAATATACACAGGGGAGGTTCCCACTGACACCCCTTTGAAGCTGCAGGGATTTCTTTACAGCATGTGAAGCTGGAAAACCTCTTTCTGTGAAGTGCCAACATAGAATATTGGGACTTACTGAACTCAGATGGAACCAGAACACTTACCTTTTTCTTCCCACTCAGTTCTGCCAGACAGGACTCTTGGTGTTCTAAGTATGGGTTGAAGTGGCTAAATGTAGCCTCTGGATGATGAGAAAACTATAGATTTCCTTTTGGATGACCAAGATGTGGGAAAGGAGCTATTGGAGTTATTCAAAACAAAAATAAAACTCCAACAAAAACCCCAAATCAGGAGAAAAGAAATCAACCAGCTGACCTTGAAAACCCCTGTGAAAGTCCGCCTAGTCAGACTTTGTGATTCTATTTAAAATCTTGTTTCTGCCCTGTCTTAATAGGCTTAGACTCTTTTTACTATCTTTTATTTCTGTTTTTGACAGATTTCATATTCCTAAGCTTTTGCTGTCATTTTATTTGTGTTAATATCTGTTATTGTTTGGGGGTGAACAGCAGGAGTTGCTTTTGGGCTCCCTGAACATGTAGTGATTTATTCTGGTTCTAGATTCTAAAGTGAATTCCAGCAACCATATGGATGTTCAGAGATGAGAGTGAGAAATTAGTCTCTAAGAATGGGAGGAACTGGCTGGTGGGAACAGTCACGGGGAAGAGGTCTTGGGACAGGCAAAGAAGTTGGAGATTAGATTAGGTATATATACCTTAAGGCATGCCTAAGTGAGATAGATTTCCTAGCCTATGGAAAAGTTAAAAGTAGCTACCATGGCCTTCAGGTTCATGGAAGAAGGAAAAAGAAATAACAAAACCCAAGCAGAGCAGAGTAGGCATACCTGATTAAATTAACCCCTTGGTTTCAATGCTAAGCTACTTCTACCTCCACCCCCCAATACCATGATGTTTCAGTGCCTGCAACATGTGGGCACTGAAATATTTGTTGAAATAAAATGCTGCATTGGTGTGAGCGTGTTGTTGAAATTGAGCTATAACCTCTGAAAGGAAAATCAAGACCTTGGATAAAGACAGGAAGAGAATATGATGTGACTTCTCCCATTTCTTCTAAACATAACGTGATTTTACTTATCTTCCTTTATAAACATGGAGGCTTTTCTCAGACTATAATTGGATATTCTTTTATTTAAGGTATGATTGGAAATGTAAGCTCTGAAGATGGAAATGTAGTTGAGGAAAGGTTCCCAAGGGGGGGTACAAAGGAAGTCCCCAAAGTATTTATACAGCAGTTTATCAGACATGGATGCTAAGTGTTTAGAAACAGGTGGTACCTGCAGCTGACTAAAACGTGTAGTCAATAAATTAAAAACCGGGTGGGGGTGGTACAGAAAGTGGTTTTACAGGTGTCAGAAAAGCAAAAGGCATGCCAGATTTAATGGCACTTGATTTTATTCTAGTTGGGTAATCTCAAGACTTATTGGTGAAAACATTTGGGCAACCTATATACTGCAATAGTAATATGAAACATTTCTCAATAATTATCTAACAGAGTTGATAGGATCACTGCAGTTATTTCTGTAGCTGTTGTGATAAGAACATTGATTTTTTTCACTATCATAATTTTAGAATATAATAGTTACTTCCTTTTCCCAGGAAAATAAAATACACTTTAAAAATTCAAACCTAAGAACTGTATTGATGAAAGGTATTTATGTGCATTAAAAATTAATTTCAGAGTTTTTTAAAATAGCAAATCTCCTTTGTGTATTTAAAGTGGCATTTCTATTGTACAAATATTCAGAAAGATCTTAATTTGTCCAGAAATGCTACAAATATTTGCTTGCAGCTTTTTCAAAGGATTTATATTACAGAGGTAGAATTATAGAGAGGAATGACAACTTAGTAGCTATGAGATCTTAAACATATTTAACTGCTCTGACCTAATTTGTAAAAGGAGGAAGCTGAGATACACATTTCTAACATAGTTTCCAGTTAATCTACCCTATAGGTGTATAATTCCGCTACATATGAGACAGTTTTCCTAATAACAAAATTCTCATTGTATTATTGTGCAAGCATATTTCTATTTACTAGAAAATTAGCCAAAGAGCAGAAGCTTATGTACCTGATTGTTACCCATTCTCCCCTTTCTCTGTTTGCTGTTTCTGTAGCAGTCATACTGTTGTGCAACGAGGAGAAACTAGCAGAGCTATTACAGAATTCTTCCAGGTTTTCTCTTGCTCCAACAGCACAGTTGCAAGTAACAGTCGTTTTAAATGCTTCCTCCCACTCCACTCTCCAATTCAAACACCTTCATTTCTCCTAAAAGGAAAACAACCAGTCAGCTTAAGAAAAAAAATCCTACTCCCTAACAAATTATGAGAACCAACATACGTAGCAAAATATTTTATAATCATTTAACCAATCTAACAAAAGAATTAAAGTGTATGCATGACCAGAGCATGCTGTGCTTTATTTTCCCACTTATGATGCCCACGAGTGTGGGTGTTCATTCTTATTATTGACTGTTCTTAGTAACTATGCAATATGTTTACTTCTCTAGTTTTCAGAGGAGGAAATTTTTTTAGCACAATTTTAGTCCAACACGTACTCCTCTACAATTCATGTGGTTTGTCAAAAAAGATAATATTGCTGGAAAAAAGAATGAATGCCAACACAAAAACATGGTTTTCAGTGTCTGGAGTACTGGCCCTCGTCTTTGTCCATGTGGCAAAGCCACGTTTTCTTCAGCACTCTGCTCCAAAGGTTTAGCCCCAGGTGGCTGGTTACTTTTTAGTGTTTTAAAATGTACTTTTGCACACCTACCTCTAGAGATTAAGTATATATTACATTCAAAGATTATCTCACCCCACTTTAATTTTTTGATTTTCATCTCTCTCTCCTACACTTGTCTGAATTTGTAGGGGGGATTCAGTACCATAAGTAGGTGAATAAGTGAATTCTTTCCCATGAATGCAAGGGAAGGAAATAACTATGAGAAGGAATTTGCAGAGATTTTTTTTCCCCCAAGAATGAATGAGGACATGGTACTAACAAGAGAGACAGAGAAGGAATAGAAAGAGAACAAAAGGAAATCCAGGAAAGAAGATTGATAGAGAAGCTAGAGAAAGGGTTTATATTAGAATGTACGTCAAGTTAATAGGGTTAAATACCCATTTTCAGATGAGATCAGATGTGTTAAGGGTGGTATGGCCATAGATGAAAAGTGTATTTTCAATCAATAAGTATTCTATAAAAAGTAGTTTAGTACAATAATTAAGAAATATGTGTTCATTGTAATTGGTAAAACAATGCAAAGAGATGTATTTAAAAGATATTTTTTCCTTGTTCCTCTATTCCAGTTGTTCCAAACTAATATTAAATGTACGTTGGATGTTAAAACTTGTGTGACTTTCTCAGCGCTTATGCAAGCAAACGTATATACATATAGAGCTATCGTTTGCTCTTTTACAAAAATTTAATTGTACTATACTCATTCATGGGCAGATTAGCAACACATCATGGACATCCTGCAGAAGACTAGATAGTGATCTAAGTCTTTTCCTTTCCTTTCTTTTCCCTTTATTTTTCTCATCCCTTTCTTTTCTTTTCCTTTGTTCAAGGTTTACATCTGTAGAATGGATACTCCACAATCTATTTCTGTATCAATGATAATCATTTGTTTCTAGAGGTTTTTTCTTTTTCTTTTGTCTCTGCAAAAATGTTGCAATAGGCATCCCATTACACACAGGTGCTTTTGTATCTATGGGATGGATTCTCCAAAGTGAAATTGCTTGGCCAAAAGGTATGTATATTCTGAATGTTAACAATGACCAGATCTCTTAATGTTAGCTTATTATGAGAAGCTTAGGCAACTTGTAGCTCCAGAAATAAAATTGAAGTGCCCATTTTCCCGCATCTTCATCAGTTCCAAATGTCATAAATCTTTTTGGTTTTGCTGATGTGGGTGAAAAATGCTACTTTATTTTTATGTCTCTGCACAATGAGGCTAAGCATCTTTTCATATTTATTGACCAACTGAATTTTATCTTCTGTAAAAAACCATTTCGTCCATTTTTCTTTCATTGTTTCATTTTTTTTTCCTAATTGGAGGCATTCTTTTTGCTTACTATATGTAGTGAACTTTCATCATATGCAAATGTTTTCATAGTTAATCATTTTTATTTTGACTTTGTTTATAGTGAATTTGCCATATAGTGTTTTAATTATATGACGTCAAAATATGTCTCTTAAAATTTATGGCTTGAGACAATTCTTTTTTGCACAGGAAGTTTTTCTCTGCCTCAAGATTGTGAAAACACCTTAACTTTCTAATTTTTATAAACCTATAAAATATTTTTGCATTTAAATTTTATCCATCTGGGATTCGTTTTGGCATATGGGGCGAGGTAGATGATCTAGCTTGTTTTCTTCTATACAGATAGCCAACTATGTCAGGATCATTTATTAATAAACCAATTATTTCCCACTGAATCAAAATGCCATTTTTGTGGATTTATTTCTGAATTCTATTTTGTTCCATAAATCTACTTGTCTGTTTTTGGGTTGGTGCCAGAGTGTTTTGATTAAAGTGACTTTGTAGTAAATTTAAATATCTCATAAGGTATATAATCCCCTTACCACTTTTCTTTGTTCATAATTTTCTATTATATACACTTTTTATTTTTATTTTTATTTTTTTTTAACAAGAGAAAAGAATACAAGTTTGTTTAGTGTAAGTTTTGCAAGACATGGGAGCCTTCATAAAGCAAAGAAGACCCAAAGAAATGATGTATGGTTAATTTTTAAAAATATTACTATTTCCCTTTTTTTAAAAATGTCAATTTTTAATTTCAAAGGATACATGTGCAGGATTGTTACGTGGATGTATTGTGTGACACTGAGGGTACAAATGAGCCTGTCAGCCAGGTACTTAGCATAGTACTCAATAGGTAGTTTTCAAGCCCTTGCCTCCCTCCTCTGTAGCCCCCCTCTAGTAGATCACAAGATCTGTTGTTCCTATCTTTATATCCATGTGTACTCAATGCTTAGCTCCCACTTATAAGTGAGAACATGCAGTATTTGGTTTTGTTTCTTTATCAATTTGTTTAGGATAATGGTCTCCAGCTGCATCCAAGAAAGGATAATTTCATTCTTTTTTTATGGTTGAATAGTATTCCATAGATAGAAAGTTTTTAAATCTCATCAACTTTAATACAATTTTATTCATTTTTCTTAAAAACAACAGAATCATCATTGAAATTGTATTAAATTAAGAAATTAATATTGGTTGAATTGAATTTTTGACAAAGCTACTATTTTTGTTTGTTTTCTCGAGATGGAGTCTTGCTCTGTCACCCATGCTAGAGTGCGGTGGTGCAATCTCAGCTCACTATAACGTTTGTCTCCTGAGTTTAAGCAGTTCTCCTGCCTCAGCCTCTGGAGTGGCTGGGATTACAGGTGCGTACTACCACACCCACCTATTTTTTGTATTTTTAGTAGAGATGGGGTTTTACTATGTTGGCCAGGCTGGTCTCCAACTCCTGACCTCGTGATCCACCTGTCTCGGCCTCCCAAAGTGCTAGGATTACAGGCATGAGCCACTGCGCCCGGCTGCTTCTACTTGTTATAAGCATTTTTTTGGACATTTGTGCATTCATTAGAATATTTTTTTCTTAAATGACTTTCTAATATTCCCCTCAATTTTTAAATTGTTTTAATTTTTATTATAGTTTTAATTTTTATTATGAAGGACATTATACATATAAATCATAATTTTTAATTTTTGTCATTCTGGTGGGTTAATAGTGATATTGATTTATAATCTTAGCTTGCATTTCCTTGCTTACTATTAGGGCTGGGCAGTTTTCATAACTTTTTTGGCCAGGTTATAATCTTTCTTTGGTGAAATGATTGTTCAAGTCTATTGTATTGTCTTTTCAACATTAATTTGTAGTAGCTCTGTAGTCTGTGTATGAGTCTTTTGCTGGTTATAAATGTTGCAGATACTGTCTCCAATTCTGTAACTTGCTTCTTGTTCTTTTTTTTGTCAATATAGGTATTTCAATAGAGTCTTGATTTCATTATAATCTAGCTTATGATTCTCTTAATTTTGTTTTGTTTGTTTTTGTTTTGAGACAGAGTTTTGCTCTGTCACCCAGGCTGGAGCGCAGTGGCACGATCTCTGCTCCCTGCAACCTCTGCCTCCTGATTAAGTGATTCTCCTGTCTCAGCCTCCCAAGTAGCTGGGACTACAGGCATGTGCCACCACACCCAGCTAAGTTTTGTATTTTTTAGTAGAGACAGGGTTTCACCATGTTGGCCAGGCTGGTCTCGAACTCCTGACCTCAAGTGATTCACCCTCCTCGGCCTCCCAAGGTGCTGGGATTACAGGTGTGAGCCACTGTGCCTGGCCTCGTTCTTTTTTGTTATCAGCAGAACTTTTTATGTTCTGTTGAAACTACTTCAAGGTCCTGAAGAATTATGCAAACATTCTCGTCTAGGAATTTTGGTGTTTCTCATTGAAATCTTCAATCCACCTAAAATTTTTAAAATATTATGTAGGGACCTAGTTTCTTTTCTTTTTTTTTTTTTCTAATTATCTATCTGGTTGACCTAGAATCACTTATTGAAGGCCTCTCCTTTCCCCCGTGCTCTGGACTTGTTACTTGGTTGTATTGGTCTACTTGTCTAAACTTCAGGCAATGACATACCATTTTAGTTGTTGTACCTGTGTATCTAGCTAAGTATTAATAACTCCACTTTGTTCTTCTTCTTCTTGGTCTTTTGCCTTTTATACGGTGTTTAGATTTCCAATTTCTACTGGGGGGAACAAACCCCCCACACAAAAAAACCATACTGTAGAAGCTTCCCTCTCTTTGCTGAGGGAACATTTGGAAGAAAACTTGGTTCTGCCTTTCAGTCTTTTCTCAAAATAGAGGACACAATGCCCTTTAAAAATATGACTCGGGGCCGGGCATGGTGGCTCATGCCTGTAATTTTAGCACTTTGGGAGGCTGAGGCGGGTGGATTG
The DNA here is from genome assembly GCF_009764315.1 of Trachypithecus francoisi. Classification (NCBI taxonomy): domain Eukaryota; kingdom Metazoa; phylum Chordata; class Mammalia; order Primates; family Cercopithecidae; genus Trachypithecus; species Trachypithecus francoisi. Next base: position 39,190,311 of record NW_022681463.1, read on the forward strand.
CCTGAGCTCAGGAGTTTGAGACCAGCCTGGGCAACATGGTGAAACCCCGTCTCTATTAAAATACAAAAAATTGGCCTGGCATGGCAGCATGTGCCTGTAGTCCCAGCTAGTCGGGAGGCTGAGGCAGGAGAATTACTTGAACCTGAGAGGCAGAGGTTTTGCGGTGAGCGGAAATCGCACCATTACACTCCAGCCTGGGCGACACAGTAAGACTATGTATCAAAAAAAAAAAAACAGAAAAGAAAAAAACCCCTCAGATCATGTGATATACTTGACTTTATACTTTCTTTGATATTTACCATTCACTTTTCCTCTCCATTTCCTTACTTTTGTTGGCTTGGTAAAATTTTTCTTTTCTTTTCATTTCATTGTCAGTTTGAAGGTTCTATCATACTTTCACATTTTCAAAAAATGTATAAACCCATGTAACCACTATCACAATATAGTGAACATTTGCATCACCCCAAAAACCTCTTCATGTTTCTTTGCATTTGAGCTCCTGATTCCTGGGCCTTAGGCAAGTACTAATTTGTTATCTGTCACTATAAATTAGTTTTGTATACTATAAAGTTTTATATAAATCCTTTGGCGTACGGTCTTTTGGTTCTAGTTTATTTTGCTTAGCGTAATTATTTTGATATGAGGTTATCTTGTTACATGTATCAATAGTTCTTTCTCTTTAATTGTGGAGTGGTATCCCATTGTAAGTATACACCACAAATGGTTTATTCTTTAATCTTGACGAACATTAGAATTTCTCCATCTTTTGGCTATTATGAATAAAGCTTCATGAACATTTATGTCAAACCTTTTATTTTTTGAGAGGGAGTCTCGCTCTGTCTCCCAGGCTAGAGTGCAGTGGCGCAATCTCGGCTCACTGCAAGCTCCGCCTCCCGGGTTCCCGCCATTCTCCTGCCTCAACCTCCCGAGTAGCTGGGACCACAGGCGCCCGCCACCATGCCCAGCTAATGTTTTGTATTTTTAGTAGAGACGGGGTTTCACCGTGTTAGCCAGGATGGTCTCAACCACTTGACCTCGTGATTCGTCCGCCTCGGCCTCCCAAAGTGCTGGGATTACAGGCGTGAGCCACCGCGCCCAGCCCGCATACTTGTAAATAACCAGATCTTGTGAGAATTCTATCTTGAAACAGCACTGGGGGATTGTGCTAAACCATTGGAAACTACCCCCAGGATTCCCTCACCTCCCACCAGGACCCGCCTCTAACCAGAGATTTGGACAGGGACACAAATTCAAAGTATATCAGTGGATGTTCCATTTGGAGTTGATTTTTGTATACAATGTGAAGTAAACATCAAAATTCATTTTAATCTCACACCGATATGAGTACTGTTTGTTGAAAAAATGATTTTTTCCCCGATTACATGACCTTGGTCCTTTGTGAACAAAAAAACCAATGAAACAAACCCAAACTGAGCACATATATGTGGGATTCTCTGTTGTGTTCCATTTATTTATAGGTCTATATACAACTTCCACACTGTCTTGACAACTGTAGCTTTACATAGTAAGTCTTGAAATTAGGTTTTGTAGGTTGTTACTATGAGATTAAAATACATACAGATAGATCATGGTAATGTTGAAATCATTTTGTTGTCCCCCTCAGGAATATATGTGGTTCACCTCACAATCAATTCAGTCGTGGACATTGTTACTGGTCACTGAGAGACTGAAATGTGTGGGTGGGCTAGTTCTGCTGGCGGCATTTAGTGCCTGGATACAGATAGTCATACATTCAACTTCTTTTATTGCAGCCATTATCCCACTGGATTTTTGAATTTGGGAACTAAAATTCATATCTAAAAATGTTGTTTCTCAGTATCTAAAGGGATTAGATAGGATTTCTGTTGTAGTAAATGCATTGACTTTGTAGCTATATTCTTCAACACCATTCAGAAAGATGGTGATACTAGGCAGCATTTTGCCTACAAGCCTTATATAGATTTAAGTGTTCTCAACAATGACAGACAACCTTACTGCAAACTGCCTTGCACACATTACTTTTTCTGATTTGAAAAAAGCAGATTGCTAAAATTAGATTTTGAAGACTAAATTATTTCTGTTTATAGAACACCTAGTTATCAAAATCATTTTTGATGTGTGGGCTCTTGCTCACGTTTTCTCAAATAAGTATGGTTGCCAATTTATACTGACTTCTGGTTCCCCTCTGTGTTGTGGCATTTATGGTTGGTTCCTTTCCAGATCTAAGACCCAGACAAAATGAGGCACTTATATGTAGCTCTCATACATTGTAAGTAATTGGGGGAAATAATTACCATACATTATTTGTTTACTAATTTCTGCCTATCTTCATTAGCCTGGCTTCTTAATTTTCATTAAACTCATCCTGATTTCATTAGGACTCTGTCTATTTGCTTACTGAGATGCCTTATAATTTATATGAAGGTGGTTTTCTATAATCTGTTATTAGAATGGTCTGTCTCCCTTAATTGCCATCTCACTGTTATGAGCACCATCTGTGGAGTCAGGAGGTCTGGGTTTTTGACCCTGTTCTGCTTCTAACTAGCCATGTAACCTAGTAAAAAACACTTCCTCTTTCTGGGATTCAGTTTCCTCATTTGTTTGAGGAACTTGGTCTTGATGATCCTTGAGATCCTTCATAGCTTCAATATCTCAGGATTATAAATGAATTAAAGTTCTTCATTGGAAATTTCAGTCTCAATGAACTCCTGAAATGGATTATATGTGGCTGTTTGGTTTTTATACCAAATTTGTTCTGATTGGGTATATCATACAAATTATGTCAAATAGGTTAAAGATTCCAAGGTCGGTACAAGTATAACAGCCAGCTTCATAGATGGCAAATGATGCCTATGTTGTTTCAGTAAAGGAAGGAGAAATTCCTGCACTTGTATTCAAACACTGCCATTATGTTTATTGCCTACCTAGAGTAAAACAAACTATTTTGTCACATTACTGTTTCCCAGATGAGAATGTTTTGCAGTGTGCTTTCTGAAACTGAGGAAATTATTTTTCTGGTTTCTGACAAGTCTTTCAATAGTCTTCTGTTGACTCAAGAAATCATTGCCTTAGAGTCAATAACCCTCATATCCACTAGAAATATTCATCTTACATTTTAGAACTCCTTTGGAATAAGTTTTATGTAGGCAGAGTAACTGAATCGTCATGCATGCTGCCAGTTTCGCAAGCAAAATTGTCCATGATAGAGAAAAAAGTGTTTATAGCCTCCCAGTGTCTTCCCTTTACATAAGAAGCTTTCAAATAACATGTTTCCATGAGCCTCCTGGGAGTTTGGATCCTTTTTACAGAATGTCACAACTGAGAATAATTGAAACTACACGTTCTTTGGTGAGGCAAGCACCCATTTTCAATTTGCTAGCATGAACCCTTGGTTCCCTTTCTGTGTGACTTTCACTTTAAACATCCTATATTTAAAAAGGAAAGAAAAGAAAAGCTCATTCCTCTATAGCTACAGTCCCATTTCTCTCCTCTCCTTGGGAACAAAATTTTTTGAAAATAATTTTTTTCACATTTTGTATTCTCTCCCCAACTCACACTATTTGGACTTTTATCCCCTCAACTAAACTGAGGTGATTACTCTCAAAATCATTAAATGACCTCTGGGTTGCCAACACAGTGTTCTTGACTGCTCAGCATCATTCAACCTTGGAGTATTCCTGGGCCTATTCTTTTTTTTGGTCTATGTATTCTCTCCTGGTAGTTTAATCCAGTTTTGTATTTTTGAGTACAACACATAATGCCAATGACTCTCAAGTCTGTATTTTGAGTCCTGATAGTTCCCCAGAGTTCCAGACTTACATATCCAATACTTACTGGAAATTTCTACATAGATGTCTAATTGGCAATTTCAACTTAACAAAGCCAAAATAGAAATTTTATTCCTGCACATCCGAACTCCCATGATTAGTCTTTCTCATTCTAGTAAATGACATCACTCTCCTTCTAGTTGCTCAAGTTAAAAATCTAGGAGTTATTCCTAAGCTTGTGCTTTTTCTTGTTACATCTTGTTCCTCAATGAGTTCTTGTTCCTCAAATACACTGACTGCCAGGTGCAGTGGCTCATACCTGTAATCCCAGCACTTTGGTAGGCTGAGGTGGGCAGATCACTTGAGGTCAGGAGTTTGAGACTAGCCTGGCCAACATGGTGAAACCCTATCTCTACTAAAAATATAAAAATTAACCAGGTGTGATAGTGCACACTTGTACTCCCAGCTACTTGGAAGGCTGCAGCAGGAGGATCGCTTGAGTTTGGGAGGCGGAGGTTGCAGTGAGCACAGATTGTGTCACTGCATTCTAGCCTGGGTGACAGAGAAGACTCTGTCTCCAAACAAAACAAAAAACCAAATATACTGACTACATTTGTCTTCATTTCCTTCTCTACCCTCCTAGTCCAAGTTTCCATGATTTTCATTTGACCTACTGCAATAGCCTCCTTGTCTCCTTTTATTTTTGTCCTCCGACTTGGTCAACTGTCCTTTGGTTATCTGATCTTCTGCTCAACACTGAACCAGGAACTAAATTTCCCAAACTCTTGCCCTTCTAGACAGATTCAGCCAAAAGGCATTGGTGGAAGACTGCTTCCTGTGATGTCTTGTATACCAGTTGCATTTTTTTTTCTGTGGCTCCAGCACCTGCTACCATTCCCACCTTCTGTAGACCTAAGTCTATTAGAAAGCCCTTGCCAAGATAATGCCAAGTGGATGACTCCAGCTTCCTGACCCTGCTCACATATTACCTCCTTCCTCTTAGAAGTATTAGTTGCTATTGTGAGTCTCAGGTTGCTTCATTATACCCTGTTTGAACTCTTAAATCTTCGCTTGTGTATCTAATTCCTAGTATTAATTCTCCTTTGTTTAAAAGATGCAAAGTTATAGCTATATTTTTTAAATTTAACTTTTACTTAAAGTTCAAGGGTACATGTACAGGTTTGTTACACAGGTAAACTCATGTCATGGAGACTTGGCATACAGATTATTTCACCACCCAGGTACTAAGCATAGTACCCCATAGGTCTTTTTTCTGAACTTCTCCCTCTTTGCACTCTCCACCCTCAAATAGGCACCAGTGTCTGTTTTTTCCGTCTTTGTGTCCATGAATTCTCATCATTTAGCTCCCCCTTATAAGTAAGAACATGTAATATTTGTTTTTCTGTTCCTGCATTAGTTTGCTTACAACAATGGCCTCTAGCTCCATCCGTGTTGCCAAAAGGACATGATCATATTCTTTTTATGGCTACATAGTATTCCGTGGTATATATATACATATTTTATTTTTGAGACAGAGTCTAGTTCTGTTGCCCAGGCTGGAATACAGTGGCATGATCTCGGCTCACTGCAACCTTCGCCTCCCAGGTTCACGCAATTCTTCTGTCTCAGCCTCCTGCATACCTGGAACTACCCTCATCCCCCACCACACCTGGCTAACTTTTGTATTTTCGGTAGAGATGGGGTTTCACCATGTTGGCCAGGCTGGTCTCAAACTCCTGACCTCAAGCGATCTGCCCGCCTCAGCCTCCCAAAGTGCTGGGATTACAGGTATGAGCCACTGCACCTGGCCATAGACACATTTTCTTTTCTTTTTTTTTTTTTTTTTTGAGACGGAGTCTCGCTCTGTCGCCCAGGCTGGAGTGCAGTGGCCGGATCTCAGCTCACTGCAAGCTCCGCCTCCCGGGTTCACGCCATTCTCCTGCCTCAGCCTCCCGAGCAGCTGGGACTACAGGCGCCCACCACCACGCCCGGCTAGTTTTTTGTATTTTTTTAGTAGAGACGGGGTTTCACTGTGTTAGCCAGGATGGTCTCGATCTCCTGACCTCGTGATCTGCCCGTCTCGGCCTCCCAAAGTGCTGGGATTACAGGCTTTCTTTATCCATGCTACCATTGAAGAGCATTTAGATTGATTCCATGTCTTTGCTATTGTGAATAGTGCTGCAGTGAACATATGTGTACATGTGTCTTTATGGTAGAACAATTTATATTCATTTGGGCATATGACCAATAATGGGATTGCTGGGCAAAATGGTAGTTAGGATTTTAGTTCTTTGAGGAATTGCCACATTGCTTTCCACAATGGCTTAACTAATTTACACTCCTGCCAGCAATGTATAAGTGTTTCCTTGTCCCTGACCTCACGGTCTGTTATTTTTTGACTTTTCAGTAATAGCCACTGTGACTGGTGTGACTGGCCAAGATTGTGCCACTGCACTTCAGCCTGGTGACAGAGTAAGACTCTGTCTCAGAAAAGGTAAACTAAAAGTCAAAATATTGAAGTACTAAGTACAATATATAAGAATATTTTAGCCTAATATGAAAGAAGATAAAATACTAGGGTCAAGTTTACATCTGTTTGCATGCTGAGCCATGAGCATACTCTTATGCTCTTCATACCTGAGTGGAAAGGAGGTTAAACAGAGTGACTGCCACTTTCATATGAGAATTCTACTTCTGGTAATGGCCGATAAAATAATTCAGTCCAACCCTACCACTGAGAATAGTTAGAAAACTTGGAAAGAAAAGGAAAACATCTGCTTGAAAGCATCGGTGAGCTCGCAGGGCAGTAAAGAATTATGGGGTCAAGATCTAGAATAAGAAGACATCCAGACGGGGAAGCTCAGCACTCGGATCAGTTTCCCAGCCAAGGATATCTGTTGATTCCAAGGGAGGCAGTAGAGAGCCTGAGAAACATAGCAGAACTTTTGATAGCTCCGTGGGACTGAAGGGACAAGACTGTCATCAAAGTAAGGGTGAATAAAAAGTAGTCTGAAAATGTATTTATATGTAGGATCTATAAAGAGCTATAAATCAATAACGACAGTGAAATAGAAAGCAAAATACTTAAACAGTTATATCACCAAAGAGGATGTTCAAAATGAGTAATATTACCCAACCAGCAGAAAGGGTAAAATCAAGGAGAATGAGAATACCAAGTGTTGGTGAGGACATGGAGGGAATGGAACTCCCATATGGTTGGTGGATCTGTAAATTGATATGACTTTGGCACAAAGTTTACCATTATCTTTCAAAATTGACATCACGCAACTCCAAAAGGTAGATATGCATGTGCCTGTATATGAAGAGAGAGGCACAAAAATATTTATACCAGTATTATGTGTTACTTCAAATATTTCTTCTGCTTCTTTCTCTGAGGATTCCAGTTATGTGTATGTTAAACCTTTTTATATTGTTTCATAGTCCTTGGATATTCTCTTGTTGTTTTTTCATTATATTGATATATCTGAAAGCTAACTGATTCTTTCACTGGCCATATCCAGTGACTCATGAGTCCATTGAAGGCATCCTTCATTTCTGTTAGTGTTTTTGACATGTAGCATTTCCTTTGGATTCTTTACTAGTTTCAGTCCCTCTGATTATATTACCTTTGTGTTATTTCATATTGTCTACTTTTTTCTATCAGAGCCCTTAAATAGCTATTTTAAATTCTCTATGTGATAATTTTAACATCCGTGTCGTATCTCTGGTTCCGGTAATTGCTTTGTTTCTACAGATTGTTTTTTTCTTACCATTTTTTGTGCCTTGCAATTTTATTTATTTTTGAGACAGCATCTTGCTCTGTCACCAGGCTGGAGTGCAGTGGCACGATCTCGGCTCACTGCAACCTCTGCCTCCTAGGTTACTGCCATTCTCCTGCCTCAGCCTCCCCAGTAGCTGGGACTACAGACGCCCACCACCACACCTAGCAATTTTTTTTTTTTTTTTTCCAGTAGAGATGGGGTTTCACCGTGTTAGTCAGGATGGTTTCTGTCTTCTGACCTCGTGATCTGCCCGCCTCAGCCTCCCAAAGTGCTGGGATCACAGGTGTGAGCCACCACGCCCGGCTGTAATTTTTTATTGAATGTTGGACATTTGTATCAGTTATAGGAATTGAGGTAACTAGGCGTTTAGTGTGAGATTTGTGTTAATCTTTGTAGAAGTTGGGCTGTGTTTAATGTTTGCTGTGGCTATAGGTGCTAGAGGCTTCAATTGCCTCTAGTTTTTGTTTTCGTCTCCTTTCTTGACTTCAGGCTTTCCTAATTACTCCTGCTCAAAAAGAGTCAGGTTTTTGCAGATTCTTCAACTGTAATCCACTGTTACACTAGTGCCCTGTTGGTGTGGTGGTAAAATGTGGGGGTAGGGAAACATTGTACCATCTTCCAATTAAATCCCAGATTTGTAGTGGGCCTGTGTCTCGCGACTGTGAACTTCATAAGTACTTCTGCAGTGATAGGGCCTTTCTACCTCTTTACCCTCTACTCCTTTCTCTGGATGTAGCAGTCACAATCTACTTCATTGAGGCTGTGATCCCTGTTGAGTACACCCCTGCCAAGTCAGGTGAGACAGGAGGAGGAAGGCTGTACGGGGAAGAGTGTGTAGGAATGCCTTTTCTCCAGCTGGGAGAGGACTCTAGCAATGTTCTTTTCCCTGGACAGAAGGCTTTGGCTGTGGAAAGGTGTCTGGGTGTATTTCTCAGTGATTACTCTTTCCCTCCTCCCTACCAGAACCACAAGGGGACCATTCTGAAATCCTTACCATGAGAACCTAGTGAGATTCCTGGAGGAAACTGTGGGAGGCCTAAAATATTTCTTACTCCCAGGTTAATCCACACTCAGTCTCCACCAATTTGGCAAAATTGCCGTTTGGTTGCACTTACCGATGTATGGCTCTAGTGGATTCTATTCTAAGTAAGCTAATCTCAATTGTGCTTTTTGGGGCGCTCTTATCTCTCCAAATCTTGGGCTGGTATTTTGCTCTGGAACCTCTGTGTTCTGCTGGGTCTAAGAAAGGTTGTTGATTTTTGGTGTGTCCAGCTTCTTTTCTTTCTTTTTTTGAGACCGGGTCTCTGTCATCTAGGCTGAAGTGCAGTGGTACCATCACAACTCACTGTGGCCTTGACCTCCGGGGCCCAAGCAGTCCTTCCACCTCAGCCTTCCAAGTAGCTGGGACCACAGGCATGTGCCACCACACCCAGCTAATTTTTGTATTTTTTTGCAGAGACAGAGTTTTGCCATGTTGCCGAGGTTGGTCTCAAACTCCTGAATTCAAGCAATCCTCCCTCCTTGGCTTCCCAAAGTGTTGGGATTACAGGCGTGAGCCACCATGCCAGGCCTCCGCTTTTGCTTGTGTAAAAATGAAAGTGACAGCTTTCAAGCTCTTTACCCATTGAAGCTGAAAGCAGACCTCCATATAGTATTTGTAATAGCCTGAACTTAATGAATCTAAATGTGCTTCACAATAGAGGCAATAAATAGAATGGAATCATATACAGCAATAAAAATAAGCACATAAAGGATTGATCTCACAATAATAATATTAAACTGCAAAAACAAAAGAAGAAAAAAATCACAAAAGGAAAACTATGGAACAGTATTAGAAGCGTGGATATAAGTTACCTTTCTGGAGGAAGAAGGAGGTAGCTATTGGGGAAGACCATGAGGAATATTTTGTTTCTTAATGTTGGTAGTGATTATGTAGGTTTTCACTTTGTGATATTTCCTGGAGCACAATTTTCTGTTAGTGTGTTATATTCATGAGAAAAAATTGTTTGCAAGAAGTGACTGCCATACTTTGGGTCATATACATTTTCTAAAATAGAGATCACTAGGAAGATAATCTTTTCTACCATATATAATAAAGTTTTGGTTAAACACTGAACTTTCTCATTGAATACTTGGTATTTACACATAAAATCAAAGCCTACACCTTAGAAAATCAGTAGTGCTTCCATTAACAGGACACTATACATATTCTGAGTCCTTGGGAGAACCAGTTTGGATTCCCTGGTCATGCACTAGAATGGAGTAGTAATGTTTGACAAGCTTGTCCTGCCTGATGACCCACAGAAGTGACTGGTTCCTTCCCAACTAGCCCATTGAGAAAGGCTTTTTGGCCAGAGGCAGATCCCTGGGCCCTGAACCCACAGAATTTATGATCATGATTGAATACTGTGTTTCTCATAGAGAATGATGCATTGTTCAATATAGGGAAAATGTTTAGCAGAGATTCATGCAGAAGGAGAGGGCGGTGTTGTTCAGTGCTAGAAAAGTTGTAGAAAGAAGAACAATCCATATTTAGATAGAAAATGAAAAGATTGGAGATCAAAAGGGAACTCAGAAGTCCTGTCTCAGAAAAAGTCCACTCTGTTTACTATAGGAGCTTACATGGCTGCAGGGAAACCTCAAATCCTTTTTGGAGAGGTAGGGTGGAGTTACAGTGAGGTATGGGGATGTGCAAGACAATGCTCAGACCTCAGCATTTTGGCTCAAAATAAGAAAGGTAACTAAGAACAAATTGCTTTGATTAAAACATTATATTTGGCAAATGAATCAGCTGTGCAAGTGGTAGGTCATTTAAGGAGAAACAGTTTCTTAATGTATTAGCCATAGATGAGTTACTTATGTGTAATCCAGAGTCGTCATTAGGGTTTCATTCACAAAGCTATTTTGGACACCTTGGAGCTATCTAAAGTCCTCCTGGTACTTGAACTACATAGTTCTTTCTAACTTGTGGTGATGGAACCCCTGAAGAATTTGGGAGCCTTTTCCGTGTCTATACTTGGATTTGCTGGGAGTGAGTAATAGCAACAGTTCAACCAACAGAAGTCCTTTAAGGAAGTTGAGAAAAAAATACCCTAAGGCAAGGAAGAACCACTGGATCTTACTCCTGTCTCAAGAGCAAAGAGAAGTGTGGTCTGAGGAGGGAATGTCGAGGGGACTTAGAACAAAGGGTCTTTGAACAAGTTCTTTAAAGACGAATAGCATCAGCATCATAGGCAGAACTTCTTGGAATGTCCTTCAAGATCACACACCCACTAATGCCTGGAATCTGTGGATGTGATGAGAAACCACTTCTTTGTTGTGTTATATGGTATACCAGTTTTCTAGGGCTGCTGTAACAAAGCACCACAAACTAGATGGCTTCAAACAACAGAAATTTATTGCTTTATAATTCTGGAGGCAAGATATCTGAAATCAAGATGTTGGCAGGGCCATGCTCCCTCTGAGAATCTGGGTAGAATCCTTCCTTGCCTCTTCCTAGCTTCTGATGATGGCAGGCAGTACTTGGCATTCCCTGGCTTGCAATCACAGCCGTCCAATCTCTGCCTCTGTCTTTACATGGGGTTCTTGCTGAGTATCTTCACATCATCTTCCTTCTGTGTCTGTGTCCAAATTTCCACTTTTTATAAGGACATCTGTTATTTTGGATTAGAGCCCACCCTTATGACATCATTTTCAATTTGGTTCCTTCTTAAAGACCCAATTACCAAATGAAGTCACATTGAGAAGTACTGGGAGTTAGAACTTGAACAAATATTTTTTGGGGGGATACAATTCAGCCCATAGCATATGACACAGTTGACTTTAAAAAGGGAGATTATCCAGGTGGGCCTAATATAATCACATGAACCTTTAAGGACAAACTTCTCTGGCTGGTAGCAAAAGAGGAAGTCAGAGATTCGATGTGTGAGTGGGATTGGAGGTGTGTGCTATTGTTGGCTTGAAGATAGAGAGGCCATGAGCCAAGGAATATGGGCAGCCTCTAGGAGATGAGGGTGGACTTTGGTTGACAGTCAGCAAAGAAAGGGACCTCAGACCCACAGCTGCAAGGAAATGAGGTCTGCAAACAACGTGATTTTGAGAGTGAATTCTTCTTCTGAGCCTTCAGATAAGAGTCCAGTCCAAACAACAACGTGATTTCTACCTCTGCAGAAAACTCAGTTGAGTCCATGTGGGCTTTTGACTCTTGACATAATTAATGTTGTTTTAAGACACGACGTTTGTGGCAATTTTAAATATAGCAGTAGGGAATGACTACGGAAACGCATAGAGTAAGTAGCCTCTTCTCCAGAGTTGATACCAAGGATTCAGAACCCTATAAGAGCTGCTGACACAATCAGATCTGGGGACAGACTATGACTAACAGTAGAAACAGATTCTGATGGTTGCTGAGAGCTAAGAAACAATTCAAGAACTTTATGTGCTGTTAATGGGCACCTGAAGCCACACTTGAGCCTAGCTAAAGGCTGCTTCCTGGTGGTGCCAGAATAAACATATGGACAGGAGCTGTCAGTGAAGCAATGGATATTGGCTGTAGAAACCTTTTTAATTGGAAACTTCTAGCCTCTTACATTATTATTCCTAGAAATAGGGGATTGCCACAGATTAAATATAACTCCTGACAACCAAGCTGCAGTTTAGGGCAAAATTGAGGAGTCAGTGGGGAAATTTGAGTGTCAATTAGGAAGGAGAGAAGAAGCTCTGTCACAGGAACTAGGCCCACACAGTGAGGCTGAAACATAAGCCTGTAGTTTGAGGGAACAGAGACCTTAAGGGTTTACTTGGGACAAGCTGGATAGCATCCAGGTTGCAGCCTGAGTAAGGGTGGGGCTAAAGCTCCTATACATGGCAGGGCTCATTCATCAACTATGGGCTAGGGTTGAGACCAGCAGCTTGGAAATATCCAATACTCACCCTTGGGTGGGAGCTTGAACATGTAGGAACTGACCTGAGGTGGTTAGAGGCCCAGAAATCCCGAATAAAATTGTATATTACTGCAGAATTTTAAAATCACACCTAATACTCATATTCTCAGCTTTATAGGGAAAGATTTGGGCCTGGAAAAAGAATACATATGTGCTTATTTCCTTAAATCTTTCATCTCATTTCTAAATCAGTATTTTCCCAGAATTTTGTGTATTTCTGTCACTTAGTAAAATAAAATCTAGAATGAGTAACTGCTTAAATAAAAAGTGAAGGTTACATACTCTATTGTGAAATAGAATGTGGCTTTTTATTTATACTCCGTTTAAAATTATGTGCCAGTAATCATGCAGTAAACATGATGTGAGGGAAATAACCTGCTAAGAACTGCTTCGTCTCAGCTTCTATAATTCTTTCCCTTTGACTGGAGTCATTGGCACCCTCAGTACAGTGATCCAGGGCTCAGCACCTGGGCACAGCCTGACCAAGTTGGGTTTAAGGGCTGCTGGGTCAGCATCAAGTCACTGTTGCTGCTCAGCTGGCCCTGTTCTTGGTCGCCCAGAATCTGCACCTAGACTCTGCACCAGCCCACCTCACTACACAAGTTTAGGTCCTGTGTCTTCCCCATCCAGCTTCAATCATTCAACCCAGCCTGTGTTCTTCCTGGGAGTCTGGCCAGGCTGTGGTGACTGATCTTTACTCTGAATCTCTCTAGTCCTCAGTATCTGTAGTGATTCAACACCTAGCATAAGTTGACTTGTCTCTGTCTCTCTCTCTCTCTCTCTCTCTCTGTGTGTGTGTGTGTGTGTGTGTGTATGTGTGTGTATGTGTATGTATCTAAATCCATTGACATTTTAGAGCTATGAGAGATCTAAGCAAGCGTATATAACCTAATCTCCTCATTTTCAGAATATAAAATAAGAGATGAACTATTTGGCTAAAATCATATCAAGGAAGAGCCAGAACTAGAATCTTATCAAACCAATCTCCTGGCCTTCTGCTATTCTTGTTGCACAGTGATGCCGTAGTGATTTTGCAAGTGTCAGTTCCCCAAGGGTCAAGAACCTATCTTTGTTTCCTTTCAGGATACCTGTCTCTATCGTAGATAGTCCATGTTGATATCATTGATGAGAAAGCTCACAGATGGGCATCTTAACCATTAGAGGTCATAATGATTATGACTACCCTTCTTTACAACAGTGAAGATTGATATCAGTTACACAAATTACTGTTACCGTTACTGACTTGGTATAGATACTGTCCATGCTTCAGCTTTTCTGCAAGTAAAATGGGAACCAATCCTATAGTAAAATCCCATAGAAGTAGTGAGTTTGATAGAAGAATAGCACTAGCCAAAATACATTCTTTAAACATAGCAGAGATACCTAAAATATTACATATCATTCAATTTTATCTTCAATTTTATTGAGAAGAAAGACATACTTGAAAGACTAATATAAGTACTAGAGATTTGCAAATGGGTAGAATTTTTTGTTAGACTGACTCTGAGGCATTTTGACCATACGTTTACTGATGAATATCGTACCAAACAATGTGCATGTCAAATGTTTCCTTAACATGTCAGTAATGTAAAACATACACTGCTACTTGCTATAGTCTGGTAATGAGAATTAATAATTTAAGTAAAACTATATTTAATCGTCATATTTCAAATTGCTGGTGTTCATTGATTAGAAAAGTTATTTCGTGGGCACAATTGTTGAAGATAAAAAAGTAATCATTGACAGGCATATTTACTTAAAGGCATTTGTGTTACTTGGGCCTGAACTGAATTTTCTGGTAAGTCATTAGTGACTGTTCTGCATGAAGGAACAGAATTTTGATCAAGTCTTATTTTTCCTTTTGCCTTTTAAAGATGACTACTATTGTAACACAGGTTACTATAGGAAACACATTAAGGAGTTGTTCAACATACTTTACTGAATTTGGCAAACTACATTCAGATGTTAACATACTTATTTATGATATTTCTGCTGATTCATCAGTTGGGTCATAGAAGGAAAGACTGAAAGAAAATTGCAGTAGTAAGCAGTAATCAAAAAGTAAAAAGCATGGGACCAGGTATGGTGGCTCATGCCTGTAATCCCAGCACGTCAGGAGGCCGAGGTGGGTGGATCATGAGGTCAGGAGTTCGAGACCAGCCTGGCTAATGTGATGAAACCAAATTTCTACTAAAAATGTAAAAATTAGCTGGGTATGGTGGCGGATGCTTGTAATCCCAGCTACTTGGGAGGCTGAGGCAGGAGAATCACTTGAACCCAGAAGGCGGAGGTTGCAGAGAGACGAGGTTGCACCATTGCATTCCAGCCTGGGCAACAGAGCAAGACTCTGTCTTAAAATTCTGGTGTTTGATAGGAGTAGAATATAATCTGTGGAATGTCCTACAAGGTCCTAGGTGTGTCTAATGTAGAGTTTGGAGTCACAGGCTTGAGAAGCATGGAGGAGATTCTGGCACAGATTTCTCAGCAATTCAGACAACGAGTGAGCAGTCATCAGAAGTAGTGATGGCCACTCCCCAGCTCAGTCCCCGACAAGAAAACCTCATCCACTGGCGAGTTTAGCAGTGATGCCGGGTAGGGGGTTTTCTCTGTACTGATGTTCAGTCTATTCTAAACCAATGCAATTTTAAATTTTTTCTGGAATTAGCATAATCACTGTATCATTTTTTATGGTATGTTAACTTGTATGTAAGAAAGCACAAAAATAAGACAACACACTTAAATGTGATGGTATTTGATTTGAAAATATCTGGCGGGTACGTAGGAAATGAGTAAAGTTGTTGTGGGGGACTAGAGAATAAGATATAAGGAGACACGGGAGTAAGCATTTCTTGATACACTTTTTATAGTTTGGTTTTTAATGATTTAAAAATTACATGATTGTAAATAAATTACTCTCAGAAAACAACTCTTATTTAAAAATAGGCATTGTTAAAAAATAAGCACATGACTTCCTCGGGGAAAAACAAGTGAAATGTGCCAGTTCTCGGCAGTTGACTCTCAATACCCTCTTTTCTTCCTTCTTCGCCACTCTCAAAGCTGGTGCAGAAAATATGGACAAAGACTCTGAGATCTGACAGAGCCCCCTCTCTTACCAGCTAGGTCATTTAAAGTCAACTTCTGAGTAGAATTAAACATCCTGCAGGGAGCATCAGCAGTCTCTTAGAAAGTGTATGCCCTTTCAGATCTGTGGCCAGTAAACATAGCCAGAGTCACGCTGCTTCCCAGACCAGACTATGTAGGCAGAATCTTCTCTTAACCCTGGCCAGGGAGGGTGTGAAGCAGCTTTTCCTTGAAGCGATGCAGGGCTTGCTATTATGTGCAGCATGATGCCAGGAAAATAAAACCTGAAGCATAAACATGTTTTGAAAATAGACCGCAATCGTACATAATGAACCATAAAAGAACATGGATTTCATTTTAAGGAGGACAAACTTTTTTTTTAATTTTTTTTTTATTATACTTTAAGTTCTAGGGTACATGTGCATAACATGTAGGTTTGTTACATATGTATACTTGTGCCATGTTGGTGTGCTGCACCCATCAACTCGTCAGCACCCATCAATTCATCATTTATATCAGGTATAAATCCCAATGCAGTCCCTCCCCCCTCCCCATGATAGGCCCCGTTGTGTGATGTTCCCCTTCCCGAGTGCAAGTGATCTCATTGTTCAGTTCCCACCTATGAGTGAGAACATGTGGTGTTTGGTTTTCTCTTCTTGTGATAGTTTGCTGAGAATGATGGTTTCCAGCTGCATCCATGTCCCTACAAAGGACGCAAACTCATCCTTTTTTATGGATGCATAGTATTCCATGGTGTATATGTGCCACATTTTCTTAATCCATTTCGTCACAGATGGACATTTGGGTTGATTCCAAGTCTTTGCTATTGTGAATAGTGCCACAATAAACATACGTGTGCATGTGTCTTTATAGCAGCATGATTTATAATCCTTTGGGTATATACCCAGTAGTGGGATGGCTGGGTCATATGGTACATCTAGTTCTAGATCCTTGAGGAATTGCCATACTGTTTTCCATAATGGTTGAACTAGTTTACAATCCCACCAACAGTGTAAAAGTGTTCCTATTTCTCCACATCCTCTCTAACACCTGTTGTTTCCTGACTTTTTAATGATTGCCATTCTAACTGGTGTGAGATGGTATCTCATTGTGGTTTTGATTTGCATTTCTCTGATGGCGAGTGATGATGAGCATTTTTTCATGTGTCTGTTGGCTGCATGAATGTCTTGAGAAATGTCTGTTGATATCCTTTGCCCACTTTTTGATGGGGTTGTTTGTTTTTTTCTTGTATATTTGTTTGAGTTCTTTGTAGACTCTGGATATTAGCCCTTTGTCAGATGAGTAGATTGCAAAAATTTTCCCCCATTCTGTAGGTTGCCTGTTCACTCTGATGGTATTTTCTTTTGCTGTGCAGAAGCTCTTTAGTTTAATTAGATCCCATTTGTCAATTTTGGCTTTTGCTGCCATTGCTTTTGGTGTTTTGGACATGAAGTCCTTGCCCATGCCTATGTCCTGAATGGTACTACCTAGGTTTTCTTCTAGGGTTTTATGGTATTAGGTCTAATCGCTAATCCATCTTGAATTAATCTTCGTATAAGGAGTAAGGAAAGGATCCAGTTTCAGCTTTCTACTTATGGCTAGCCAATTTTCCCAGCACCATTTATTAAATAGAGAATCCTTTCCCCATTTCTTGTTTCTCTCAGGTTTGTCAAAGATCAGATGGCTGTAGATGTGTGGTATTATTTCTGAGGACTCTGTTCTGTTCCATTGGTCTATATCTCTGTTTTGGTACCAGTACCATGCTGTTTTGGTTACTGTAGCCTTGTAGTATAGTTTGAAGTCAGGTAGCGTGACGCCTCCAGCTTTGTCCTTTTGACTTAGGATTGTCTTGGCAATGCGGGCTCTTTTTTGGTTCCATATGAACTCTAAAGCAGTTTTTCCAATTCTGTGAAGAAACTCATTGGTAGTTTGATGGGGATGGCATTGAATCTATAAATAACCTTGGGCAGTATGGCCATTTTCACGATATTGATTCTTCCTATCCATGAGCATGGTATGTTCTTCCATTTGTTAGTGTCCTCTTTGATTTCACTGAGCAGTGGTTTGTAGTTCTCCTTCAAGAGGTCCTTGACATCCCTTGCAAGTTGGATTCCTAGGTATTTTATTCTCTTTGAAGCAATTGTGAATGGAAGTTCATTCCTGATTTGGCTCTCTGTTTGTCTGTTACTGGTGTATAAGAATGCTTGTGATTTTTGCACATTAATTTTGTATCCTGAGACTTTGCTGAAGTTACTTATCAGCTTAAGGAGCTTTTGGGCTGAGACATGGGGTTTTCTAAATATACAATCATGTCATCTGCAAACAGGGACAATTTGACTTCTTCTTTTCCTAACTGGATACCCTTGATTTCTTTCTCTTGCCTGATTGCCCTAGCCAGAACTTCCAACACTATGTTGAATAGGAGTGGTGAGAGAGGGCATCCCTGTCTTGTGCCAGTTTTCAAAGGGAATTTTTCCAGTTTTTGCCCATTCAGTATGATATTAGCTGTGGGTTTGTCGTAAATAGCTCTTATTATTTTGAGGTACGTTCCATCAATACCGAATTTATTGAGCGTTTTTAGCATGAAGGGCTGTTGAGTTTTGTCAAAAGCCTTTTCTGCATCTTTTGAGATAATCATGTGGTTCTTGTCTTTGGTTCTGTTTATATGCTGGATTAGGTTTATTGATTTGCGTATGTTGAACCAGCCTTGCATCCCAGGGATGAAGCCCACTTGATCATGGTGGATAAGCTTTTTGATGTGCTGCTGAATCCGGTTTGCCACTATTTTATTGAGGATTTTTGCATCAATCTTCATCAGGGATATTGGTCTAAAATTCTCTTTTTTTTGTTATGTCTCTGCCAGGCTTTGGTATCAGGATGATGTTGGCCTCATAAAATGAGTTAGAGAGGATTCCCTCTTTTTCTATTGATTGAAATAGTTTCAGAAGGAATGGTACCAGCTCCTCCTTGTACCTCTGGTAGGATTCAGCTGTGAATCCATCTGGTCCTGGACTTTTTTTGGTTGCAAGGCTATTAAGTATTGCCTCAATTTCAGAGCCTGTTATTGGTCTATTCAGGGATTCAACTTCTTCCTGGTTTAGTCTTGGAAGAGTGTAAGTGTCCAGGAAATTATCCATTTCTTCTAGATTTTCTAGTTGATTTGCGTAGAGGTGTTTATAGTATTCTCTGATGGTAGTTTGTATTTCTGTGGGGTCGGTGGTGATATCCCCTTTAACATTTTTTATTGCGTCTCTTTGATTCTTCTCTCTTTTCTTCTTTATCAATCTTGCTAGCAGTCTGTCAATTTTGTTGATCTTTTCAAAAAACCAACTCCCGGATTCATTGATTTTTTGGAGGGTTTTTTGTGTCTCTATCTCCTTCAGTTCTGCTCTGATCTTAGTTATTTCTTGCCTTCTGCTAGCTTTTGAATGTGTTTGCTCTTGCCTCTCTAGTTCTTTTAATTGTGATGTTAGAGTGTCAATTTTAAATCTTTCCAGCTTTCTCTTGTGGGCATTTAGTGCTATAAATTTCCCTCTACACACTGCTTTAAATGTGTCCCAGAGATTCTGGTATGTTGTATCTTTGTTCTCATTGGTTGAGGACAAACATTTTTAAGTTTTCGTTTTTTAGATTGCCCATATGAGAAATTTCTTGTTTAATTTATATATTTGGTAGAACTATAAAATGACATAATATACCAAATTATAGAGTAAACTCTCCTGTTTGAGATGAAAAGAGAAGTCTGTGGACTGAAAGTGACCCATTTAAAGGATGTTGTTGCTTGAACTAGCTCCTGGAAATCTTCCAAGGCTCCTTTTGGGCCCTCTCTTGGCAAAAATATTGCTGGGATTTTTCTCTCAAGTTGTCTTCCTACCATAGAAAGCCCTTCTTCTCATCCTTAATTCCTTTCCAATAAGGTGAATGTTTACTTCTGCTTCTCATAGTTGACCTCCCTTTTTTCCACTCTCATTGCATTTATGGACAGTTTCCCACTGCTTCATACTTTGCTGATATCTAATCATTCCATGTTTGTGAGTTTTGCTTCCCAAGTTAAGTCTGTATTCTTACAAACAGGGGCTTGACTCTTAAAGTTTTTATTTTCCTTACACGAGAGGTTCTCAAACAGCAGATTCATCTACTCAACTTAAATTCTTAAAATTTGACACAAATTTTTAGAAGTTCAAAAACGTACTTTAAAAAGAAAGCCATGGAGACACTAAGATTGTTTGATGGGATGGCAGGTGGAGCATGACATGGATAAATTGGCAAGCCACAACTTTGCAGTACCTAGTACACCTAACTGGGCACAAACGGGAATGAGATGTTTAGTTGGTAACTTGTTTGTGATAGTCCTGGTTGTTTTGCTTTCTAAATATAATTTATTAATTGTCTTAAAAAAAAAAAAAACTTCTGTTAACTTAGTTTCTTCCTTCAAAATGAAAAAAGAAGAAAAAAATTTCCAACTAAATCTTACTTGAAAGACTTTGTGGAGGAAGCCAATATAGTCTACGATGCTAAATAGAATAAGTGATAACAGATGGCCAGCTAAGCGCTACCAGCTGTAATCATAAAGACAAAGAGAACTTTCATGGTCAAGGTTAGGGTCTTGAGCATACTTTTGATGTGAATGGAAGCTTTGTGAGGCTATGAAATAAGAATACAGTGGAATACTACACCAACCGAATGATCCCAAATGCTGAGAAAACTAAAAACTATGCTCATTTTTTTTCATTTAAAAAAGTACCTTATATTCCTTACAATAAATCCTTCCTTTATTTTCTACTTCTTATTTATAGATGAAATAATTTACACAATTAGGGAGAAGAACCACTTTCTTTACTAATTATAAGATGATTGATGGCCAGAGTTAAAGCAAAATTATCTGTGGAAGCATAATTTGTTCTCAAAGTAATGACGTGGTGTATAAGTAAGTTACTTTATAAGTTTATTTTGATGCAATATTTACTTCTGAAAGCCATGTTAGTGATGATGAAGTTAAATATCAAAATTGATAGATACTCGATTTACCAAATTATATAATCAGAGTTGGAAGAAATTTTTAAAAAGTACTTTAAGGACATTTAAAAAATGTACCTGATGGTACCTAGTGTACCATCAGACAGATGTTTACTCCATGTTTTCCGTCAGAGTAGAAATATCTATAAAGGCTTTGAAGTTTTCCAGTATTTGACAAGAGCTGTGGTTTCAGTGTTACTAGTATTTATGCTGCAACTATCCCTGAATTTGGTATTTCTTCGTCCCACCCTTAGTATTGATGTGGGAGAAAGTCAAAAGGAAAAATGGCTGTGCTTATCTTCCTACTAAAGATAGTGTTCTGTCTTTCTCCTTCAGTTTATTGAAACTCTTTTTTACAATATAATATAATAACCATAATATACATTGTGGTTCCTTGAAATGTCATAATGTTAAATAATAGCAAATAGTTACATAGAGCTTGTGTCAGGTGGTGGTATCAGTACTTTAAATATGCTAACTCATAGGATCCTCAAGCCAACTCTCTGAAATAGGCACTATCATAATCTCTATTTTACAGATGAGGCACTAAGGCAGAGAGAGAGTAAAGAACTGGCCCAGGTTGGCACAGCTAGCAAGGATGTGGCAGGATGCAAACCCAGGCAGTCCCGCTCCACAGTTAACTATGTTGCCTCCTACTCAAGGTTTCCTCTATCTCTAAATTCCCCTGTCTAGTCATTTTTTTTTTCCAGTTCTTCTGTTGCTTAGGATCTTGGTATTGCTTCAAACTGTTGATTCTACTTTTTGGATACCCCATTGGCTTCTGTGACTAGGAAGTCTCCTGGTTCTCCTGTTTGTCTGTTTTCTTGAGTGGATTTTACTATGCTGCTTACATTTTTGTGCCCTGTTTTTGTATATTAAACCTCTGTCCGCATTCTTATTTTTTTCTACTCTCATTCCTTTGGAAATCTTTTCATCAATCACCGCTTTATTTTTATTTTTTATTATTATTTTTGAGATGGAGTCTTGCTCTGTCACCCAGGCTGGAGTGCAGTGACATGATCTTGGCTCACTGCAGGCTCCGCCTCCCGGGTTCATGCCATTCTCCTGCCTCAGCCTCCCGAGTAGCTGGGACTACAGGCACCTGCCACCACGCCCGGCTAATTTTTTTTGTATTTTTAGTAGAGATGGGGTTTCACCATATTAGCCAGGATGGTGTCGATCTCCTGACCTCGTGATCTGCCCACCTCGGCCTCCCAATCACAGCTTTACTTTCATGGTTCTCATGTATCAGTCACCATTTCCAACCTCTGCCTGAGCTGTTTGCTGCATGTGTCTTTTCTGAAATGTTTCATAGATACTTTAAAGACCACAGGGCCCCCGAACGAATTATCCCCACCATGTCTTGCTGCCTCCCAGATCTGCTCTCTGTCTGTATCTCACTTCACTTAATGGTACCACCTTCCTTCCACCCACTTGGAATAGGCACTATTGAATCTCTCCTCAAAGTTCTGTTCCCCCATGACTTCCTGGAGACAGTCCTAAGGAATTCTAGAGAGCAATACCAGTTTTAGAAAGGGGTAGGGATATGCATGTTCTTGGCATGTTAGTAGAATGATGACTAACCTGGAGAGATAAAGGATAAAGCAAGGAAAGAAGGGATTGGAAGAGGTTGATTAAAGTTTGTATTTGGTGTTATTTGGTGACCTTTGAAGGGAAGTGTTGGTTCTGAGAGGCCAACATGTGTCATTGGCTCTTCATCAATAGGCTTCTTATCTTTAAGGCCACCTAACCTTGGTAAATATATTGAAGTGAGACAGGATGTTCAGTTTTCATCCTCACAGCTCCAAGACCTCAGCATTATCACTACTTCTAAACACATCACGATCTCAGAGATGAACTGACACCAGTCACAACACCATCGGTCAGTCATGGAAACTAGAAGCAGAAATTAAGGCAGGAGGGGGGGAGGGCATTCCTTTCTGGTGATTATGCCCCCTATTTATTCAGGACACTACCTCAAGAATAGAGTCACTTGGAAAGCCAGTCCAGTCATCAGAGTACCTTGTGAGCCTGAAGAGAGGAAGGATAGAAGAAGGTAGCCTGGAAGTGAGGAGGGTGATTTCCTGCAACTCCCTTCCCTACGAGAGCTGATGAGTTGCCATTTCTTTTGGAACAATCTGGTGAACAGCACCAACCTCTCCTGCACCATGTCAAACACACCTGCCAGAGGCTCCTTTTGACTTCTGGTCCATACCTTCATCCTGGCCATCTCCTTTCAGGCACACACGCTTAGGTAGGTTAATATTATTGGTAAGCTAGGGACAAGGAGACAGTTTTTTAGGATACAGGAAGTACTCCATTTCGTCTTATTGTAAGACCAAGTCTTTCCTCAATTTAGGGAGGTGGGATTTAGGCAAATAAATGAAGTCTTATTGAGTCAGAATAGGCAGGAACTTTATCTTGAACAGAGAATCTATACTCTTCGAGTAGGTCCATGAACTGACCTTAGCAGAGGCCTCCAGCTGAGGGTACAGTGCAGATTTTGCAGGTGTCAGATGTAACAGTGCAGTTTGGGGAGAGTCATAAGTATCTGGGGAATTGAATAAACAGGGGAAGAACCTGGTCAGGGGATGCTCTGGTTTCTCTTTCCTTTTTATTCATGAAATAGGAGGATAAACCATATAATCTAGACAGGAAGGGAGAGATTTTCTTTTCCTCCTACTTGGCTGAGCAAAGGAAAAAGGAATGACCCAGGGGAACAGTCCTGTGAAATCCTCTTTAGACGCTTAGATACTGGGCAAGATTTGAAAATTTCCTGGGCTTTTCTACTTCAAGATGGTTGCTTTTTATTTTGGTTGAACTGGAGTAAGAAAATATGTTTTCTGAAAATGCTCAACCTATCAGTTCTTTGCCTGTTACTTCGTTTTATTTTTTAAGGAAGCTGACTTGCTAGAAAATTGAACAAGTCTCCTCACCTCACCAAACAGACAAAAAAATGTAGATATCATAGGTTTGTGTCCTCTCAGTGATTTTTGCTGCCCTTGAATGCTTTAGGGGCCTATGTCATGAAGGTGGAAGACAGGTCATACCTCTGTGATGGAAAATATTTTGATGTGTTATTTCTTTTTCCTTTATTTTCTCTTTGTTTTGGTTTCTTCACTATGGTTATTTTACACAGTCTGTTTTCTAAATTAAGACTTGGCAATTTGTCAAGGAAAAGAAACCATAAACTGCTAAAGAAAGGGAGAGGGGAGGAAATAGAACTAGTAAAACATAGAAATCTGAACATATGGTGACCATATTTTCTGGGTGAAAAATCAGTACACATGGGAACTGTCTATCTGGGACAATACCACCAAATATTTCACATGAGTAGTGTCCCTGACAACTTGGCATGTGCAGTTTCTAGTCCCATACAGACCTTAGAATAAGGAATCTCTGTGGACACCTCCCATTGCCAGCTGCAGAGGGCGTAACTGCATCCCTGGAAAGGATTCAACTCTTCAGCTTTGCTCACAAGGGAATATTAGCAGAGAAGGTACACGTGTCCCCATTCTTGTGAAAGCGTCAGCCGACTTTGAATATCAAAGTCTCTACCAATATTCAGATGTTTGAATGGACTGGAGTTGCTAACGTAAACTCTTCAGGAGAGCACCCACAGGGTCACAAAGAGCTCAAAACTGCATATCCGATTTCATACCAACCTTACTATGCATTAAAAAGTTAATTAAAATCAGGCTTGATTCTTACTTGAATCACTTTTATTTGAAAGAAATTAACATAGAGCTATATACTTAAAAATAGGTAAATAGGGAGGAGGGGGATCTTTAGGACTGTGAAACTACCGTTTGATGCTATAATGATGGATACATTTGTCCAGACCCATAGACTGTACAACACCAAGAATGAACCCTAATGAAACTGTGGACTTTGGGTGATGATGATGTGTCAATGTAGGTTCATCAATAGTAACAAATGTAGCACCCTGGTGGGGATGTTGATCATGGGGGAAGCTACACATGTGTGGGGACAGCGGAGATATGGGAAATCTCTGTACTTTCAATTTGGCTATGAGCCTAAAACTGTTCTAAAAAATGAAAGTCTTTATTACAATTAAAAGTATATGTTTTTCTACAAGCAGAGTTCTTCACTACTATATGTTCTTAGCTCCTTTCATGCTTGTATGTGTTTGTGTACCTTTTATATTCCAGTGGTTGGGAACATTTTTGTGACAATAAAAATTTCCAAAAGAATTGTCTTGTAGAAGTGTTCTTCCTCTATTTTAATTTGCATGACAACTTCAACTTTTACCCTGTTCATGTTGGAAAAGACTAGAGTGATACTGAATGATTAAGAATTGTGTTTTAGATTGTCTGTCTCTATATGAATGCCACATGCTCGTATTTGACATGATTACAAGCTATTCAATACATAAAAGCATAGAACACTATGAAGATGGGAGACTTAGGTTTCGTGAATATGAATAAAAACATTTTTTGGTGTGTATTCTTTTAAACTTTCATCTGGAGTTTATTTCTGAAACAATATTTTGGCTTTGATGTTTTAATAGGCCTGGAAGTCATTTTGGAAGTGCTAGTTTCCTCATCCATTTTCCTGAATCCATCAGAACACTAATGAAAAGTAAAAGGCAACATTGGTCTCTTGGGATGAAAAAGGCCCCTTTTGTTCATTGATTCCTGTCTTTCATTCTTCAGTCCCTCTCTATAGGTAAGCTAACATCCTATCTCTGCCAGTTCAAGTTATTAGAAGGCGAAAAGAAACATTAGTCGTAATAAGACTTAAAAATGGTTCCAAGCTGAAGCCAGAAATTATAAATGACATATTGGTCTCCAGGGTGAGGAATTCATTTTACTTTTAACTCAACCCCAGAGAACTGAAATAATAGGAAGAGAAAAATGTAATTCCCATACAATAAGCTGCCTTTGTGCTTAAATAAGAAATTCTACATGCTCCCTTCACCTCCACCCCACTACGCATGTGTCTAGATTTCTGCATCATGGAAATTCCTGCTGAAATTTGGGCTTCCAGCCTCAAATACAACCACAAGCTGTACTTCCTGCCAGAAAGTAAATTGGTAGGTTGCAGTGTTCCGTCTCCATTTATTACCAAGTAAATGAATTTGGTGAGTCCTGTTTTGTTAAGTAGCAATGCCTGGCTATGTCTCAAGAGAACACTGTTTACTACATTCTAACAGCCGTGCTTAAAAGTAAACAACGGTTTCTTCCTAATAAAGAGCTTCCAAAATGCTTTTCCCTGGTATCAGCACATATTGTACTCACTTTAGACGTTCTCCATAAAAGTGCTAGGACACAGAATCTCTTGATTTTATTTCTCCTTTGCTGCCCTTTGTGTTGCAGTCTCATGAAGTTCCTAAGGTAAAAATGGGCCTTCTCATCGACTCACGGTGGACTTACACATACAAAGAACTTTGAGAATCTTGGATAAATGTCAGAAAGTCCAAACTAGTAATGTGGCTAAAGAGCTGAATGCACCTGTGTAAGACCATGCTGAAGAGGGTTCTAGAGTCAGGCTGCCTTTGTGTGCATCTTGGCTCTGTCAGTAACATTACCTGTGCATCTTGGGGGAAGTTATTTAACTTCTCTTTTTCAAATTCCTCAGCTGTAAACTGGGAGCATGAGTGGTACTTGCCTAATAAGAATAGCAAAAGTACCACCACGTGAGATACGCACATAAGATTTTTAGAATAGTTTTTTTGTCAGTGTTAGTTTAAAAATGCCCATCTTCCCTCTTGCTGCTACCTCTCCTCTTTATTCTCTTCCTTACCCATGTTTTCTGGGTCGTTATACTCCTGACTGTGCGGATCCAATGTATTCATGATAACAATGCTGTATTCTCTGGACCTACCCTTTTTCTTGCACACAATTGACAACCTTGTCAAGTGGGTCCTCCATGTAGGACACAATGAAATCATTTATATTAAGATGTTTAATGACTGAAAATGTCTATGCATGTTATTTTAACAGAACACAAGGTCTTAATTCAAAAGGAGTGAGGTCCAAGACAGGATATAGCCCCACTGGTGGTTAGCACCAGCATATTTTTGACATCTTTCAAGTCATAAATAGAAGAGTGTGATCAATGTTACCTGATTAAAGGGCTACTAATTGGTTTCCTTGCCCATTTAAAACTTACCATTGTCATCTAAATGAGAACCTTTATTTGCACACCTTCTTTGGCATTTTACAGAGATTATCTCAATCCTAAAAATATCTGCAAGGTAGGTGCTACTGTTGACCTTTTACAGATAAAAGAACTAAAGCTCAGAGAAACAATTTTCTGAAAGGCATGTGAGAGGTAAGAATTTGAGATTTGAGCCTGGGTTGTGATCCAGGTCCGTCTGTCTCTGAAAGCAGTGCTGTAATCACTGTACATGGCCATATAGAAATAGGGTCAGCCACCTGGTTTATGTCATTCCTTCTCCTGGTGTCAGCCAGGGGACAGCAGGCTCAATGACTGCCACTTTCTGTGATTACCTCAGTTCCTAGCACAGTGCCTTAACACAGGAGGGTCCCGCTACATGTTTGTGGGAGCAGTAAGTGGATGTGTGAATCCCTATCTCAACTTTGTACCTTCCTCAAGGAATGCACTGTGACCAGTGACTGTTGGCTGAATTTAACTGTTGAAATGGCTTTAGAAGTATTAGGGATGTAAACTGCCACCTCCACTCTGCACAAATCATTTTAGCACATTAAGTCAAAAAGAAAAACAGATAATCTGAATTACATCATATGTACCTTACTCAGAGCTGCCTGCTGTTGAAAACAGTATCTAACATTTATATTATTAATTTGGTCAACAAGAACTAGTTTTTTTTTTTTTTTTTTAAACTCTAGGATTTAAATGATCTCACTTAGGCGGTCCCCACTGTTAAAATTAACTGACCTGTATGAGATCCTTAACTTTTTTCTTTTTTCTATTACCTACCTAACGACAGATGCTCCAGCCTACCTATTTCAGTATTACTGTCTTCTGAGTGTGGTCTTACTTGCATCAATTTCATCATGGTGCGGGGAAATGTATTTCTCATTGCACAGTAAGGCTGTTGCAAGTTGAATGGTGAAACCCTGTAACTGCTTGCTGTGCTGAAAATGAGTCTCATGGTGTCCTATATTTTACTGTCCTATGAACCAAATTACTGAGGAATAATGAAAGTAACAATAACTAGAAGCATAGACCCAATATCACTACAGATTCCTGCTCCAAAGATTAGCGCTCTGTTTTTAAATAAAGGGATGTCATGTGGTGCATAAGTAAGAAATTCTTTTTGATACTTTGGGCTTTCTATTTTTTAAGTCAAAAGCATGATATTGATGATAATAAAATACAGTACATAGGTGAGATTTTCAAAGGGGAGTGCTGCTGTGTCTCTCTTGAGTGAGTGGCTTCTAACTTCAAAATAACAAAAATAACCACTAACTAAAACTCAAGGGCACAGAATGAAGATTTTATACCCTAGCATAATTATAAAAAATAAAGCTCATATCTGGGATTCAAACGAATTGCAAAAGCAAAACAAAGCCAGTGTTATCTATTAGAATTCAAAAATAGTTTTGTCACTCTGAGTTAAAATTGCACAAGAAGCAACTGATATATGCAATTGCTTGGGGATATGCAGAAACACCCAACCAAATTAAACTGTTAATTACATTGTTATGAATTTGTATGATATTTTGTTTCTTAGGTTTGTTTTCTTTCAGGAACTTGGTTGTGTTCCCAATGAAACAGTTCTAAAGCCTTTTTAGCAAGTTAGCCTGGTGTGTGTGTGTATATACATAAAACATATTAAAATTGCTCCAAAAAAGGTGATTAAAGTCAAATAGATCTACAACCAGCCAGTAAAGGTTGACACACTAAAACTGTATTTTTTTTTCTGAGATACTGAGAAAAAATTGCCATAACTTATGTTTTACTCAAGAATAAAGAAAAAAATGCTTACTTTCCTTGTCTTTGCTTTTGTGCATTGCTGATTGTGCTGATACACAAATAACTTTTCATATATTGATTTTCTGTTGAAATAAGAATCTGCAAGATGCTCCAAAATGAATGGGCAGGGTCTTAATATCTATAAATAGGGCTGGTACCAATTCAGAGAAACTTCAGTTTTCAAGCTGCAAGTGTTACATGGGAGGAAGTGGGTCTACACTGGAGGCTAGGGATTGATGGTGCTTGAGGTTTTATAAGCACTCTGGACAGTGACTCGGCTGACATAGGCATCCCTGAGGTGAGGACACACCCTCCGGGGCAATGGATCTGTCACCAGTGTGACCACTTAGGCCATCTAGATGCTGAGTTTTGTCCATTTTAATACAACATTGCCAAAAGGAAACTACAATGTAAAGAATATGATATCATCAGAATAAAACCTAGGTTGAGCCTAGGTAGTATAATCTCCAAAGAGAAGGATTCAGCATCATGTGCCCTAACTTTTCTTGGTAATATTACAGCCCTCTCACTTCCATTTCTATTACCATGACGCATATAGTCTTGGTTTTCTCATAGTACAGCAGAGGTATTCTAAACATTTCAAAAACAATTTTAATGCTAAATGTAAGCAAACATCTATGAAATACAGATGTTATAGACAGAAAACTACAATCTGTATGTACAGTATTAGCATTTTCTTGTAATAGTAACCTGATTTTCACTCCTAAAAGAGCATCTTAGACAGGTTTCTTATTTCCTAGCTTTCCAATTGCATCTCACTTCTTGTTTCTAGAAAATGCCTTTATTCACAAGGTTAAGAAATATGTTTTCACTCTGCTCTTCTCCTGAGGTCATCCAATTCTTTCTAACTTTTAATCTGAGGATAAAAATTCTTCTGGGCCTTTGCCCCAGAAGAATGCTGGAACAGGATTCATTTATTGGTGAAAATTGACTCTAAGAAGTGGTTTGGTCCATAGAGCCACAAAATATTCCCTTCAACTAGCATCATAGCCATATGTGTCAATTAGGTTGCTTTTGTTCACAAGTAACAGAAACCTGATTTAACTGGCTAAAACACAGAGGAAATAAATAGTCTCTTAGTGGAAGCAGGGAAGCCACCAGGATTGGTTGATCCAGTAACTCAAAGATGTCAGAAAGGATTTAGTTTTTGTCCACCTCTTTGTCTGCCATTCACATTGCAAACTTCGTACTAAAGCCGGATCCCTGAAAATAATAATAATGCTGCCAGTAACAAATGAAGCTACTGGCTTTCTCAACCATTCTGACAGGAGAGAGAAAAAGCATTTCTTTCTGTGACTCTTACTACAGAGAAGCCTCTGAAATCATCCCCTGATGTCTCATTGACCTGATTTGAATCACATGCTTAGTCCTGAACTGATGTCTGTTTCCTGGGAAATGCCATGAGCTGTTGGTCTATGCCTGGTTTCTTGATGCTTATGTGGGTAAAGAAATTTTCATGATTGGCATGGACTACTTAGTTTCTCTCCAGGAATGGAGTCAATCCCCTTTCATGATGAACAATGAGAAGTGGTAGAATCAATATTGGATGGTCAATCAAATGTGTATCTTCCCATAAAAAATTAATTTCCCACAAAGCCCAATTGAAAGGCTACCCCATTATGCTCTATCTTTTCAAATGACAACTGTCTGGAATTTCTTCACAAGGGGCCCAGTAGGCATTATAAATAATGATGAAGATGGTGTGGAAACATCTTCATTCTTAGGCCTATCTTGGGACTCTGAGATCCTCTATATCTGCAGGAGAATGAAAACGCTCTCATTTTTACACACATATTTACCTGTGGGATAGATCTCAAGCTATTTATGTGTTTAGCTTTAGTTAATTACAGATATGGGGAGTGGTTCTGTTGTACCCCCTACCCCTTTATCAGGTCTCTTGCTTCCCATGTTCATACAGCTCTGGAGTTTAGGAGTTCTTTGGAACAAAGGGATTTTTATATAGAAGTGAGTTTGATAGAGATAAAGCAAAGGCATGGGGCTTCAATGGATGTCACTTATGCTGGCTGTCAATAACTAGTGATCAGTGCTAGCTGCTGTCAAAGGTAGATCCTCACTGACCACTGGTAGGGGGAAGACAGTTGGTGTAGCTGGATTTTCTTTTTTTTTTTTTTTTTTTTGGTTCAGACATCACTCACATGAGTAGAGACTGAGTAGTTTATAAGCTCTAACTCTGTATCCATTGTGCTCCTGGGTGTTAGCAATGGCCTGGACTGCTGGATGAATGGCTTCAATCTACACAGTTTCTTCACAGTGGGACCTCTTGTCCCAAGCTCCACCAGTTATCATATGTTTATTTTTGAATCCTCAGCACAGCCCAATGAATCCCTTTTAGGCTTTTGCTCATCATTTGTTCCTCCAAATCAATTGATTATTCCTTGAGGTGTTTCTTTCTTACCTTAAGAAAAGACTCCTAACTTTCGGTTATACGTGCATGTTGACGAAGCAATTTATTTAACCTGTTTCAGAAAATCTAGCCATTTTCTGTGCCTTTAGTTTCAAGTTAGTCTTACTATTCCTCTTTGAAAATTACATGCTCTCAGAGCCCTGAAGACTGAAATATTTTTTATAAGATGAAATAGTAAATCAACATGGTACCATGGGTCATTTATTTTACATTATGGCTTTGAGCCAACTAGGTAGTAGATTAGATGACTCTTGGAGAATCTTTTTTAACTTTGCTGAGGTAAACATCTTATATAAACTTGCTTTGAGTTTTAGAGGATTTTTGGAAATCAAAAACATTCTATGCCTAATTTAAAGAATAGTCTAATTTTATTTGACATATCCTAGTTTCTAAGACATTATTAATGCACTTTTAATTAACAATATTTTATATATGCAATATACCAATAATTGCTTAGTGTTTCAAGGCTTCTAGAGATTATAGAGTATTTTCTTATTTTTATCTCAATTATCTTCAGCCTGTGATGGCAGGTGGCATTATGTCTATTTTATAGAAAGTTTAAACAAGAAACTGAAGGTCATGGAAGGTGGTAGAGCTGTTGCTTGGACAAAGATAATCCAACTTCTAAACCCACACTCTTTCTAGGACCAAGCTACTGGTATTTACCACTGGGAAAGGCCCCATATTAAAATCTACGATTTTCCTTAGCCTCTACGAACACTTTCTCTTATTGCCTTGGAAAGAATCTACAGAAACTAAGAAAACATTTAGATAAATTTGAATAAAGTGAAAAAAAATATATTGCCATCTCAATACTAAGGGAGAATGCTAAATGGGATTTTGCTTTTTGGAAAAGATTCCCACTGTTACAATATACAACCTGTTGACTCAGGAAGTTATCTATCTCACTTTTTGTTAAACAACAACATTACTTTTTAAAAAAAATTTAGGCTAATTAATTTCTAAGAGAATTCAAATGTTAATCTTTTCCAAAAACATGACAGTGGAGACTGAGACATACCCAGAAATCATGTTTTACCAGCTATCTGGACATCCCTGAATGTAATCATGTTGATACATAAAATCAGCCATCACAGATGTGTTGTATTATTGTTTCTAATTACTTATTTCTTCCCCTGTAGGATATCAAGTATCATCACCCTTGCCATGATTCCAAGTAGATGTTTCTTACTTGTCCTATAGTCAGGATGGACTATGTGACGTTCTTTGGCCAGTAGAATGGAGTAGGTGTGATGTATGCCCTTCTAATCACCAACTTAAATGTTCTTTGTGGTTTGATTCAGCCTTTTGCTCTTGCTATCTTCTAGGAGAACAGGATATGTAGATGGAGCTACCCATTAAACCAACATCCCAAGAATGAGAGGACACATGGAACAGACCCAGGCAGAGTCTCGACAGACCTGCAGACCCTTAGGTAAAAAATAAATGCTTGTTGAGTAAGCCTCTGCAGTTTTCAGGGCTACAAAATTAAAAAAATTATTACTAGACAAAATTTGGCTAACAATATCTGATTTCTCAGCTGGACTGCCCTACAGGGTCAGAAACTGGGAAGGGCTTGAAATGCAAGAGGTACTTGTGGAAGACTGTTGACCAAAAGACCAAAGATGACAATGGGACTGATGAACATTTCACATATAGGAATTCTTGGGGCCTCAGGGGCTTCCAACCTGAACCTCAAGGGCAAGTCCAGATCAGAGGGACAATGATTAGGTTAGATCCAGTCTGAATATATACTTTGAAATGGCATAGATTATTTTTGGTTTTGAATGCATGAGTAGCCAGGTTCTCACAAAGGCAGGTACAAATATGATCCACACATTAGTGGGCTTTGGTCTATAAATCAAATGGCTTAACTCAGATACTGAGATAAAGTTAACAAGATTCTGTTAAGATACTTGATAACTCAAGCTAAGATACTTGATAACTTAAGTATCTAATACTTGTTAACTCTATCATCTCAGATACTTAAGTCAGATCAAGATAACCCAGATACTTGAACAGATCATTAATCTCTCTCTTCATCTTCATTTTTTTTTTTTCTTTTTTGAGACGGAGTCTCACTCTACCGCCCAGGCTGGAGTGCAGTGGCCTGATCTCGGCTCACTGCAAGCTCCGCCTCCCGGGTTCATGCCATTCTCCTGCCTCAGCCTCCCGAGTAGCTGGGACTACAGGCGCCCGCCACCTCACCCGGCTAGTTTTTTGTATTTTTTAGTAGAGACGGGGTTTCACCGTGTTAACCAGGATGGTCTCGATCTGCTGACCTCGTGATCCGCCCGTCTCGGCCTTCCAAAGTGCTGGGATTACAGGCTTGAGCCACCGCGCCCGGCCTCATCTTCATTTTTATTACCCATAAATTGGAGGGGCAAAAAGCTGGATAAAAGTTGGATTACCCATTCTCAAAAGTCTCCTTTTTCGGTGCAATTATTCCCTGATTATCTTTACATTTTTTTCTTTAGCTTTTTGCATTCGTACACAGTTTAGATGTACCCATAGAAAGAACCAAGTCATTACACGGAAGGCTCCTGCACAAAAACACCATTTCAACTAGAGTAAAGAACCTTAGGTTGCAGAGTAAACAGAACCATCAACAGCTCAAGCGTGTTTATTTGGTCTTTGCCAAGACAGGAGTGCATCTGGACCATTAAGCATCTTGGCTGTGTAAGCTGCTTTCTCAGCTTTCTCCTTTGCCATTTGGTCCCTGCATGCAACTCTCAACCCTCTATGGCTGCTTTGCCCTAGCCCTGGCAAGGTCAAATAGTAACCTGCCCTTCACTGCTGCTTGCAGCTACTTCCACTCAGAAAGGAAGGTAAAAAGACTGTGCGTTTGACTTCTTTGTGTTACTGGTGAACAGGGCAGTTGGTCCCTCCGTGTCCAGAGGCCTCCAGTTGTACATGGAGACTCAGAGAACCATGGAGCTGGAATCAAGCTTACCCAGTTCAATTTAGAGATGAGATTTAGCCCAGCATGGTGGCCAGCATTTTGAGAGGCTGAGGCAGGCGGATTGCTTGAGCTCAGGAATTTGAGACTAGCCTTTGAGACAATCAATAGAAAAATTAGCCAGGCATGGTGGTGCATGCCTGTAGTCCCAGCTACTTGAGAGGCTGAGGTGGGAGGATGGCTTGAGCCTGGAAGGGTGGAGGTTGCAGTGAGCTGACATTATGCCAGTGCACTCCAACCTGGGTGACAAAGTCAGATCCTGTCTCAAAAATAAATACAAAAAACAACCCCTGCCACCCCAGAGATTTAGGCTTACTCAACCCAGTCCCAAAGCTGACTAGTGGTGTAAAGTGAAGCTTGAGGAATCTGAAGAAAAATAGACTATATAATAAGACGCAAGAGTGATCCCTAAATTGTATTAGATTAGAAGCAAAATGTTGGATAGTTTGGCTCCAGTTTCCTCAATTCTTACCCTTATCTGTCTTTAAACACGTAATTTTGGTCAGATCTTTAGCCAGCAATTCATATTTAAAAGGGCCATTGCATATAATTAGCTGTTAGCCACAGTTAAAACAGACAGAAAAAAATAAACAAAAAAGCTGCTGGTTTTATGAAGATCACAGGGAAACTTGAACCCCCTAAACTTTAGCTACTGTTGTTATAAATTATGTATTATAATTCTTGCTTTTATAGTCTTTAAAATATTCAGACAAAAGACTCTAAAGGGACAAAGTAATTAAGATTGTCAGTCATGACAAAAAAGTTTAAATCAATGTTCTATATGTGTTGTCTTTCATATTACATTATCCTTAGTTCTTATTCTCCCTGTTGCAGACACAGGAAATGAGTTAAAAGACACAGTGACAGTGGGATAAAAGGAGCCAAAAACCTAGTCTTTTTTCAACATGTTATGTGTTTTCATGTATTGCCTCATTTAAATTTTTTTTGTTGTTGATTTTTTTTTTTTTTTTTTTTTTTTTGAGACAGAGTCTCACTCTCACCCAGGCTGGAGTGCAGTGGCTCCATCTCAGCTTACTGCAAGCTCCGCCTCCCGGGTTCATGCCATTCTCCTGTTCCACCCTCCTGGGTAGCTGAGACTACAGGTGCCCGCCACCACGCCCGACTAATTTTTTGTACTTTTAGTAGAGATGGGGTTTCACCGTGTTAGCCAGGATGGTCCGATCTCCTGACCTTGTGATTCTCCCACCTCGGCCTCTCAAAGTGCTGAGATTACAGGTGGGAGCCACGGCGCCCAGCCGCCTCGTTCATATTTCTAATAAACCCCTCTAAAGAAAAAAGTAAGGAAACTGAGGCTCAGAGAGAGTAAGTTTCCCAAGATCACACACAACTCGGACTTAAATGTAGACCTTTTTAACTCCAAAACCTGCCCTCAGGATATGCTGGTTTCTTTTCTTTTTTTTTCGTTTTTAAGTTCTGGAATACATGTGCAGAACATGTAGGTTTGTTACATAGGTATACACATGCCTTGTTGGTTTGCTGCACCTATCAACCCATCATCTAGGTTTTAAGCCCCATATGCATTAACTATTTGTCCTGATGCTCTCCCTTGCTTGCTCCCACCACCCCCAGCCCCGGCAGACAGGCTCTGGTGTGTGTTGTTCCCCTCACTGTCTGCATGTGTTCTCATTGTTCAGCTCCCACTTATGAGTGAGAACTGATAAGTATGGTGTTTGGTTTTCTGTTCCTGCGTTTTCTGAGGAGGATGGCTTTGTCCATGGCCCTGCAAATGACATGATCTCATTCCTTTTTATGGCTGCATAGTATTTCATGATATATATGTACCACATTTTTTTATCTGATTTATCATTGATGGGCATTTGGGTTGGTTCCAAATCTTTGCTATTGTGAATAGTGCTGCAATAAACATATGTGTGTAGGTGTCTTTATAGTAGAATGGTTTACAAACCTTTGGGTATATGCCCAGTAATGGGATTGCTGGGTCAAATGGTATTTCTGCTTCTAGATCCTTGAGGAATTGCCACACTGTCTTTCACAATGGTTGAACTAATTAAAATTCCCACCAACAGTGCTAAAGTGTTCCTAGTTGATTTCTTTTCTTACTTTGTGTATGTATTTTAAGAGTCAATGCTATGTTATCTTACATTGCCAAAGGAACTTTGCAGATGTGAGCAAGTTAAGGACATTGGGACGGGAAGATTATTTTTGATTATCTGGATGGATAAAGTATAATCACATAGGTCTTTGAGAAGGAAGCAGGAGGACCTCCATCAGAGTGGGAGATGTAACAATGGAAACAGGAGTAGGAGAGTGGGAGAGGGAGAAGAGGAGAAAGAGGGAGAAAGGAGGCCTCACTGCTGGATGTGAAGATGAAGTAAAGCTCCGTGAGCCCAGGAATGCCAGGTGGCTTCTAGAAGCTGGGAAAGGCAAGGAAATGGATTATTTCCTGGAGTCTTCAGAAAGAACTCAGCCCTACAGGCACCTTGATTATAAGTCTTCTGACCTCTACAACTGTTAGCTAATACATTTGTGTTGTTTTAAGCTACTAGGTTGGTATTAATTTGTTACAGCAGCATACAAGATGCAAAAATATGATATGAAAACCAGAAAACATAAAAAAGGATAGACTTGACTACATAAAAAATTTGTTTCTGATATGACTTCCATTTCACACACCTGCTGAAGGGCAAGTGAAAACTGTGGAAGGTCATATGAAAGGCAAAAAAAGGTTAATGATAATGATATATAAAGCATACTAAAATCAATATAAAAACCCCATTCAATAGAAAATGAGCAAAAAATAGGCAGTATCAGAAGAAATACAAATAAACAGACAAATGTGTTTTGCCAAGAAATGAAAATTAAAACATTAAAATAACCCTTTTTAAATCTGGCAAGCTAATGATGATTTGTTAAATATCCAGCGCTGGGCAGAGTGTAGAATACGAATGTCATGAACCCTAGGTGAAGTACAATTTGGTTAAAGCTTTTTGGAAAGCAGTTTGACAATTATTATTTGAACGGTAAGTATACATACCCTTTGATGTAGCAATTTCATTTCTAGGATTTCATTCTTTAGGAATGTGACTGCAGTGCACAAAGGTATACATCTAAGAGTGCTCATAGAAGCATTGTACAGAAGAAATGCAAATACTTACAGTGGGTATTAATAGGAGATTGATTGAATGGCATTTGCTATATCCAAATCATGGACTACTAGGCTGCCTTTTAAAACATTGAGGTGGGTAAGAACAAACATTTATTATATAATATATCAATAAGCAACCAAACCAGATTATAAAATTATATGCACATTTTGATTCTATTATAAAAATAAGTATATATGTTCTGTACGCATTTATGTTTGTGAATTATATGCACATACAATTTGTATCAGTGTATGCATATGAAAAATTTGGCAGAATTTAAAAGCAAACTTAACAGGAAAGGCTGAGATTATAGGAGAGTTTTATGTTCTGCTTTATTCATTTTTCTAGCACTTGAAATTTTTTTTTACAGCATATGCTTTTAAATGCAGGAATTAAAAAGTCCTATAAAATTGTGAAAATATATTATGGTAGATGCTTAATGACTCATAAGTGACTCTTAGTGGGGCATAGTGGAGAATATTTTTCTCTGGGTAACAAATGACCAATCTAATTACCTGTGGAAGAAAGAATATAGCAATTATTTTTGCAGAGTAGACAACAAATAACTACTTTTTGAGTGAATAAAGGACTAGAGACATATTGATATGCCTGGGTAGCTAAGCATACAAAGGCTGTATAAATTTTTCATAGGATCTGGCAATCTTATTTATCTGATGCTACCTTAGGAAAGAAGTGCTCAAATATCTCTGGCCATTTCTTTCTCTCTTCTTGCAATTCCTCAAGCTGTCCTCAGTGTCTTGACACCATGGAATCTTGATATCATACGTGCTATAAACATAACTTATTAGGGAACTCAAGAACAGTGTTTTATGTTGATTAGGAATGAATTATTTCAAGAAGAAACTCCAGAGGAAATGGTCTCTGGAGTGCAATATTCTGAATTATGTCAACCAAGTGGCAGCAACTAAATCAAGTAAGATCTTGAAAGGTGTTTAAAGACTTATCATTTTGAATGTGATTATGTTTAATTATACAGCACTATTTAAAAATATCAATCTTGACAGGTTTTAAAAAATTTGGCCATTAGTTACATCATAAATGTCAGTGAGCTTGATCATTCATATAATCAATTTCAAATAGGCAAATAGAACCAGGGGATTACTGAAGTTTGCTTATATCTGCAGATTGCTTAAAAAGATCAGGACTTACAGTTGAGGCTTTCGAACTATTATTTATTCACATGTTCCTGAGAGTTCCTTTTTTGTCACATTTGTTGGGACAAGGTATAGACACCTGGTCCATTCAATTTCTCTGCCTAGGGACATTGGAACTGGATTCAGGAATGGTCATTTCTTCACTTCATACAAGTAGAACTGTCACACATGAAGACGGGGTGGTGGTGGATAGAGAGTAGAGAAAGCCTGTCGGTAGGGGAAAGAGAAAGAGAAGAATGAGGGGGGAAGAAAATGGAGGATTAGAATGACGAAGAGGAGGAGAAAGACACAAGGAAGAGAAGAAGAAGAGCTGGAGAGGGAGAGGAAGAAAATGTGGAGGGAAGGAAGAGGAGGAGAAGAGGTGGAGAAAGCAGATAAATGCAGAAAGGAACACAGACAGAATACAGTAAGATAAAAACTGCCTAAGTTTCTGAGGGATTCATAGTTCCACTTCCTTCCTGGGTCAAGATTATATTTGTATAACCAGTTCTCCCTTTTCCTTAAGCTACCTTGGTGTGATTTCTACTGCCTACAAGCAAAGAGTACTAGTTAGCACAAGAGAGGAAGTAGAAGTGCCTTTATCCAGTATTATTTCAAATAAGCCAGTGAATCAAATATTGGACTCTGGAGCTGAATAACTGTGAGTCTGCTACCCTTAGGCTCAGCATATTTTGGTTATTTTATTCTAACTCTGGGGTTTCCACTGGAAGCAGGGGGCAGGGGGCTGCATTTGAGGAATCACATTATCACGCAGGTAGTTTGTCTTTTCCTTCTTTCCCTTCTGACCACAAATATACACACACAGTATATTGGAAATAGAAGGAACCTTGGAAATCATCTGGTGCAGCCCCCTAGTTTAACAGATAAGAAAACAGAGACTCTAAGAGATAGAGGTTCATATTCAAGGTTATGTGATAAATTAGTAGCAAAACCATGACCAGAACCTTCCAACATCAGACTCCTCCCTGTGTTCTGCCTGCCTAAGTGAACATCTGTGTTGGGCCACAGCCAAGGAAAAAACAGTGCTGTGGGGAGATGGTGATAAATGTTACGAAAAACAGCAATTTTCATCAACTCTCATCTTCTTGGGAGATGGCTTAGAGTTCTTTTCCTTGCAGAACTTTCAGCCTTGCTCCCACAGCAGGAATAGTGCTCAACTTCTCAGCCTGTATTTCCAGGGTCAGTATACTAAATAAGATGAAAGCCCTGAGCTTAATTGGAACTTCTTTTGTAAAACAGGATGGAAGGGTCATTGAAATGTCAAAACATTTTCCAGTGATCTGGGCAACTTACCTTTCCCTAAAGCAATTGCCAAATTTTTCAGCATGACATTTGCATTGTGGAAGAGCTTACAGGGAATTAGAAATCACACCAGGCCAAGCTTTCATCCTCTGCAGTGATAGAAATATGGAATTCCCACTAAGGTTTTGCACACATTTTTGTTCTTTAAATTGTTTTTTGGCTATCGACATGGCTTCCAAGCTATTTCATGAACTATACTTTTCCTATGTAGAATTTGCTGCCAATAAATAACCCCAGAATTTAAATTTCAACAATTTAATGAGACAAATTTATTAATTTCAAAGAAGTCAAATGAATGTTTACTCTCAAACTTAATAAACAACAAGTCCATATTCATGGAGATGTCTTAATATTGATTTATACATACTATTCATTTTGTTATTTTCAATTAGTAGCTAGTATGTACTTTTAATTACTCATGATATTTTGTACATTAAAAAAGGATGATACATTTAGCTGGAGTCTTTTATTTTGGTATTTGAAAATTCAGGGCTGTGCTATTTTGAGATTTGAAGTTTAGCCTGTGCTATTGTTTGAATGTGTCTCCTAAAGTTCATGTGCTGAAAACTTAATTCCCAATGCAACAGTGTTGAGATGTGATTCTTTTAAGAGATGATTCACTCATGAGGGCTCTGCCCTGATGAATGGATTGATGCCATTATTGCCAGAGTGGATTAGATGGGAGTATTTTCCTAGTAAAAGGAAAAGTTCAGCCCCCTTCCTCTCTTACTCTGATACTCTCTTGCTTCTCTGCCTTCTGCCATGGAATGACATGGTAAGAAGGCCCTCCTCAGATGCTGGCACCTTGATTTGGGACTTCCTGACCTCCAGAACTGTAAGAAATAAATTTATTTTCCTTATAAATTACCCAGTCTGTGGTATTCTGTTACAGCAGTACAAAACAGACTAAGACATCTTAATAATTTTTTATGATTAAAGTATATTTACAGCATTTTCAAGGTGTTAGGAAACACAATTAAAATATTTACCTACCATTAATTGAATATTCTTGTTACTTGACATACATTCTCCTATTTTCTTGTCAGAGCAGCCCCATAAGATAGGCATTATCATTCATGATTACCTTCTTTTTACAGTTGAGACAACAGAGTCCCAGAAAGATTGAGAAATTTCAGACCACACAACTACTCTTCAGGTGGGTTGGAAAGTAATCCTAAAGTGTTGTTGACCAAGGCTTGTGCCTTTTTCTCTGCCAAGATGCAGCCAACAACCACTCAGCTGCATTTTATTCATTAATTAACTTATTTACCAAACATTTTTCAAGTCTCACATACATTTAGCCGACAGGCTCTGGCAGTGCAGAGATGAATAAAATCCAGACCCTTCTCCGGAGGTGGAAGGTAAAGATGATTATACGTGGAAACAGATGATTACCAAACAATGTGGCCACTACTGTCCCAAAACTATGTATACAAAGCCAACTATTATAAGAAACACGTTAGTTATAATAAATTTTACTTATTTCTCCACTGAAGTCATTTTATTGGCATTCTTCAAGTTCCTTTATGTAAGTCAAAAAGGAGAGCTATTCATTTAATAGCTTCAGTACTTCAGATTACAATAATTCAGGCTAGGCAGCTGCCAAGTTGTCCCGTACTAGTTAGGTTTTACCTTATTTGTTTACTCTAGTGATTCTGGGCTAGGGACATTGTAAATGATAAAGCAAGCCAAGCTGACATTCCAACCAAGAGATAACTTACATCCAGAGTATAAGTCAAGAGATCTTTCTTCTCTTCCAAAAAGCTAGGGAAGCAGTACTTTTGCTACATCAGTATTCTACCATATGGGTTAGTCTTGCAAACATTTTTCTCTGAAACCCCTTAAGAAAGGTATGATTTTGAAAGCAAACATTTTCTTCAGGTTATAGTTTTTTCAAGAAACATTTGTTTAGTTACTTTCGGGTAGTCAATAAGGCACTCCATTTCTAGCTTTCAAGTGCTGCTAAAAGCATTGGTATATTCAAGGGATAAACATTTATTTGAAGAAAACCTGTTTTATTATAAATCATTTCAACATCTATACATGGGAGATAAGAGCTACTTATCACAGGGCTTTAAATAGGTTCAAATGAGATAATGTAGGCAAAATATTTTGCAAACTCTATCAGATAAATATTGTAGCTCTTATAATAGTAAACTTATGTGCTCCAAAACACATGGTTATAAATTACAAAGTATGTGGTTTTGTGGTTTTGGTAGACTAAAAAATTTTATTTTTGAAATATATTCTAATTGATTAGATATCTCAGTGGTATGAATGACTTCCTGTAGCATATTTGTTTGATAAGTTCAGGTGTCAAACTTATGTGTTTTAAAGCACATCCATTGCAATGAACGAATGTTTTACCTAATAATTCTGATTCACTATAACTAGAAGACATCTTGATAAATGCATATTTGGCCTTTCTAGAACCCCAGTGTATTTCAGACTCTGACAATGAAAACAAGTTAAAGCTTTTAGCACAGCCCCATTAAATGTCTAAAAGCTTTTTAAAACCAAGTCTTTAATTTTCTGCAAAGCTAGACCCCTGGCTGTGAGAATGACATTGATCAGCAGTGTTATCATCCTTGAACTGTCATACTGTACTTCAATCCCATTACAATTTGGTACAGAAAGTAATCAGAATCAAATGATTAAATCTGAGCTTTGGCTGCTGTTAAAGTTTCAAGTGGCCACATAAAAAGAGACAAGCCTATGTTGTCAGCACCTAGAACTACAGCATAAATGTGTTGAAGGAGTGGGTAATTAATGATCTTGTGTAGATTAGAGCACTGAGTACAGAATGGTTCATGATGGGTCTTTATTTCTGGATAGAGCTGGCTGGTGTTAGCAAAAGTTTCTACTGGAGCTGGGCATTGCCTCTGGGAATATGTCCATACTTCCTCTTAATTCCAGTTATTATTTCCGAAGGCTATAAAACAAGAGTCAATTTTGTGTAGGTCTCCTGGGAAAAGAAAGAAAAACACCCACTGGGCAATTGGTATTATAAAATGATCATACAAACTGTATTTGAGAATGATATGAGAAAAATAGGAGGCAGAGGAAACCTATTCTTCCATTTCCAGATAAATGGCAGAGTCTGACAATAAAATTTTATTGTTGATGAAGTTAGAGTGCTTTGATATAACAGTTTCAAGAGAGGTATAGAATGCCACAGATGAATTCTTTAAACCCCAGGCACCATCTATGAAAATATATTGGGGGCAGGCATTGATAGAAGGCAGAGAGGACACTGGTCTTGAACTCAAAGTTAGGTTCGAGGATGAGCACTACTACCACTCATCCAGCAAAAGTGATTTTGCTTCCAAACTTTTTTTAAGTTTTTCATTTTGTTATCACATTATTTTTCAATTTCACAAATCTCCTTTTTTCTCTCAATATTCTTAGGTTTATAACCTTCTGTTCCTATTTTATGGATTAAGTTTACTGCATTACCTCTCTGAGGGTTTCAGTTATTGCTCATTCAAAGTTCCTACCTGCTTACTACATTGTTTGTTTCCTTTGAAGTTTTTTTTTGTTTTTGCTTTTTATATCTCTTAGATTCTCTTTCACCTTAGATACTTTTCTCAAATGACTTGCGATTCTTGGCTTCTATTTGTTTTAAAGAATGAGGCAATAAAATGTTAGTCAATTACTGTGTATAAATGGAAAAGCCATATCAATGAATAGCCTATCAAAAATGCCTTCTCCGCCCACCCCCAGTTGCTAGCAGGTGTAAGTCTTTCCTTGGTTTAGTCAGTTTACTCTTTGAAAGGTATAAGCCTTTATACCAGCATTCTGGAGAAGTGAGCAGGAATTTCACCATTTACTGAATGCCTGTATTTTCAATATAGCACACCAACCCTCAGCTCTGCCTAAGGGTTGAGTCCAGAATCTTTTGATTCAGTCTTTTCAGAGAGTAAACCTCTGAATTCTATTGATTT
Source organism: Trachypithecus francoisi (assembly GCF_009764315.1). Classification (NCBI taxonomy): domain Eukaryota; kingdom Metazoa; phylum Chordata; class Mammalia; order Primates; family Cercopithecidae; genus Trachypithecus; species Trachypithecus francoisi. The sequence goes on from NW_022681463.1 coordinate 39,233,780, forward strand.
TGGAGAGATTTCTGAGGTTCTTAATGCAGTTTTTTATTTTGTTTTGTTTTAGATAGTCTTGCCCTGTCACCCAGACTGGAGTGCAGTGCCCCAGTATGGGCTCACTGCAAGCGCTGCCTCCCGTGTTCAGGTGATTCTCATGCCTCAGCCTCTGGAGTAGCTGAAACTACAGGCACCTGCCACCACACCCAGCTAAGTTTTTGTGTTTTTAGTAGAGATGGGTTTTCACCATGTTGGCCAGGCTAGTCTTGAACTCCTGACCTCAAGTGATCTGCCCACCTCGGCCTCCCAAAGTGCTGGGATTACAGGTGTGAGCCACTGCGCCTGGCCTCTCAATGCATTTTGTTCCAATTTTCAATCAATTCCTTATTTTTATAACCAATTTGTTATCCCACTCTGTTATAGGAGGTGTCCCCAATTCCCCAGCTTTTCTGTGGATCAGATTGGTTTCCCTCCATGGCTGGCAGTAAGGTCACCTTTCTCAGGTCTGCTTGTTAGTCACTTCTTATCTACTAGCTTTGTAGTTTGCTAAGTTGTTTTGCTATTGTCTTCTTCTCTGTTCTTTTTCTTTGGGGGTTTATGCCCTTAAAAAAATCTGCTGTCATCTAGTGGGGTTTGGGGAAGGAAATAACAAGCATACATGTTCCATCTGCCATGTGTAACTGGTTTCTGTGTTTTATTCTATAGTGTTGCTTTTTAAAAAATCTGGTTGTAAAGGTGATGTATATTATTGTAGGCAATTTTTAATTATAAATTATAATAAAAATAATTCAGAAGCCCATTTTCTTAGGGCAATTAACATTTTGTTATTTCCTGAAGTCATCTTTTTTGGCTAGAAGTAAGTTTTACATAGTTGAGACGATTTTTTTTCTCATTTGTTTTATTTTTTAATCAACACTATATAGGTTTTCCATGTTATTAAAACAATTTGTAAACACTATTTTCATAAACTCCATTATGTTGATTTCAGTATACTGCCATTTATTTAGCTATGTGTCTATTATTGGACATTTGGAATATTTACCTTTTTTATCTTCTTAAATGAAAAAAAAAGTAATGAAAATCTGTATATAAAGCCTTTTTATTTTGTATTTTGAAATATTTCCTGACAGAGCAGGAACATCGTCATCTTGGGCAAACACCATCACCAGTTCCAGCTCCCTTTCTAGCCTCATGCATTTCAAGGAAATCACTTCTCTTCTAACTACAAGCAACCAGAAAGAGAGGAAAGTATAACACAGATAAGACAGCTCGGGCACAGAGGGAAGTAGGAGGAAAGTCTCTTGGGTAACTGTCAGACTTCACTCTCATACAATGGGCCCCACTAAAACAGTGGGCCTTAATAAGCACATTCCTTTCCTTTCAGGTGCACTAAGATAGAGAAGCTAAAAGCAAATTCAAGGGACATGCCTGCAGCTGCAGAAAGATGTATGGAAACAGACACAAAACTCTCCCTCCTAGATAAGCACAACAGAGAGACACAGAAGGAATCCCAGCCTCTGATAAACTCTCCCACTCTGAACCCCTAAAAACTCATAGTCTGTAAGCGAGTGTGGCTCTGACCTAACTCGGCCAGAAGTTCCTATCAGGTTTATTTAAAATAAACTTGTCCTTGTTGACTGTAAAGCCACCCTTCATGTTTCTCTCCTCTTTCTTTAATTCTTAACACTTCCAAAGACTAAATTCCAGGAAGTGAAATTACTGAGCCAAAAAGTAAGAACTCTATTAAGGCCATTAATATATATTAAAGCAAGTATTATATATTTCAACATTTTTTGGAAATGAACTCAGCAGCAGAGTAGTTACTTAGCTATTCCTAATTATGTAGCATTCTCTTGTCTCCTACCATACATTGAGAAGCCAAATGGCAGCTAATGGCCATTGTCTGGCTTTACCTCTTCCCCTGTTCTCATGGCCAAGTCTACATCTGACATTTGCAGGACCTTAGATAAAAAAATAAATGCAGACTGCAGTCTATAGATCTCCCACCTCCATTTGTTAAACCTGGCTCTGGCCTGGAGTACATAGGTGCAAATGGTCCCAACAGCTCGTCCAAGTGAATCTATACCTTACGTACCCACATCTTGAACATTTCTCAGGGCTTGGGGTGTCCACAATGTAGTCTACCTTTGGGAGAAAAGACTTGAGCCAGGGAATTTTAAGATTTCAGTCCTCAGAATACTGTTTGGGATGGAAGGTGGAGGTCATGAGCTCTAGGTAGGCCCTTCTTATCTCATGGAGTCTGACTTAGGGGGAGGGGTACAGCAATAGACAGACCATTGTTGTTTCTCCAAAGTGCAGGACTCATATTGGGGGCCCTTGTAGCCTATGTCTAAAGGCAGCATTACTTACAGCCTTTGCTAAGCTGTACTTTGAAAATGGAATAATGGGACTAATCAGCCATGAGAATGAAGTAGCAGTCTGCCTTTTCTCCAAACATGGTCCAATTTAGCATGGGATTATAGGCAATGGGTGTGGGGAGGAAAAGGAACAGAGTAGTATCTTGTTCTTTTTCTCAAGCAAAAATGGATTGATAATCTAACACCACTATATCCAGTTCTCTATGTGAGTGAAAAGTAGACTCCACTAAATATAGCATTGTAGTAGCTTGGTGATATGGTTTGGCTGTGTTCCCACCCAAATCTCATCTTGTAATTGTAACTCCCACAATTCTTATGTGTCATGGGAGAAACCTGATGGGAGGTAATAGAATCATGCGGGTGGGTCTTTTCTGTGCTGTTCTCATGATAGTTCTGTGTTATCCCTCATGATAGTTCCATAAGGGATAAACAATCAAGAGATCTGATGGTTTTCAAAAAGAGAGTTTCCCTGCACAAGTTCTCTCTCTCTGCTGCCTCCATTCATGTAAGATGTGATTTGCCCCTCTTTGCCTTCTGACATGGTTGTAAGGTCTCCCCAGCCACATGGAACTGTAAGTCCATTAAACATGTTTTTCTTTCTAGTCTCGGGTATGTCTTTATCAGCAGCCTGAAAATGAACTAATACAGTTGGCTACCCAAAGATATTAAATCCCAGTACCTGGGACTTGTAAGTGGTACTTTATTTAGAGAAAGAATCTTTGCTGGTGCAAGTAAGTTAAGGATTCTTAGATGGGGAGATTATCTTGGATTATCTGGGTGGTTCCCACATGCCATCACAAATTTTCTTAAAAGAGGCAAAAAGAGATAATACAGACACATAGAGGAGAAGGTGATATGAAGACAGAGCAGAGAGAGAGATGCAGCCATAAGCTAAGAAATGCTAATAGCTGCTGGAAGCTGCAACAGCCACAGAACATTCTCCCTAGAGCCTCCAGACAGTGTAGTCCTGCTGACACTTTGATTATGGACTTCTGCCTCCATAACTGTGAGGTAATAACTTTCTGTTGTTTTAAGCCACCCAGTTTATGGCAGCCATGGGAAACTAATGCAAGAACTATTAAATGAAAACTGGTTATCACCTTCCTTCAACCCCTAATACATGAGTTTCAAAAAACAGTGGAATTCTTAGGTCATGTTTTGTCTGGTCAAGGATTTTTGCAGAACAACAGGTAAAAAATGTTAATATCTTGAGTATGTGTCAGTCAGGACAAGGATACCATAATTCCTGGGATTGTTGCATATTACCAGATATCAGTCCCTAATTTCTATTCCCCTAAGCAACATAATATAAAGAAAAGACTCTAGAGTTTTGAAATTAGACCTTGGCTTAACTCTTAGCTCTACTGCTTACTAGTTTTGTGATCTTGGGCATATTATCTAACCTCTTACCTTGCAACATGGAAACAAACTTATCCTTGTCCCATTGTCACAGACACTTTATTAGGAACCATGTATTCTTCATGAAGATCTCCACTGATCAAGTCCAAGCTTCATATATATGTTCCTTTAATGCAGTCCAGGGCCTCATAAACTCTAGGAACTCAGTAAAGATTATAGGATGAAAAATATGTTTTTCAATTTTTGGATTATTTGATTCATATTAGAATTTGATAGCTTAACATAGTTCTTTAAATCAAGGGAATAACTCTTTAGTGGTAGAAACTTAAACATTATAGATAGCTAGTAAGGATAATTTTTAGACAGAATAGCATTTTGTGTGTGTCTTTCAGGAACAATCTATCCATAAACCGGCCCTTTTATGATTATTTGTTTCATTAGGTACACACACACACACAGGGGAGAGGACAAAAGGAGTGCAGTTATTAAAATAATAAAGGATTTATCCTTTTATATTATTATTGCAGTCTGGAAGGGTTTACATTTAGAGCAAGTTTCATTGCCCTTTCTGTGAGAGAGAAATAAATTGAAAACCATGAGGGATAAACAATCCCTATTATAGATCTTAAGGAGTGGAGTTGTGAACACTAAAATTTCCATTCACGGCAGCAGACAATCCCCAGCTTATCAAATGGGATGGAGGCCAACATTCACAGCTACTTTTTGAGACTTTGCAGAAGCAGCCTGTCTAAGGCATCAGTCTTAATCTCTATTTATTTCGGGGGATATGCTCCTTTTGGCTTAGTTTGGAATTAAAATACTTCTTACTAAACATTTTCAAATGCTCACTTTTAAACTTAATCTGTCTCTTAACATTTGTCACTGCTTTTGGAGGATCTGTAGGAGGTGGTGGTGGATTGCAAAATGATCGTAGTGATACTAGCTCTTGCTACTATAGAAAAATTATGAGTGATAAGAAATGAATTCCCTGATGTGTGGACCAGATGTGTTGCTGCTGGGAGGTCAAACAGCTGATTTCCTTTGTTTCTTTGCTGTTCTGTGGCAAAGGGAAGATGATAAACAGGTAGATTCAGAAATAGAAAGCATCAAGAAACTGGAACTTGGTGTTCAAGTGGCTAGACGGTTATACAAAGTGGAATACCTCTTTTAAGAAATGAAATTTTGGCTGAGACAATAGGAGTGGAACAAAGTCCGTGGTGTTCTGATAGACGTCTAGCAGCCACTCTTTAGAAAAAGAGATTCTTTTTTTTTTTCTTCTTTCTGGAAGTATTTGCTGATAATGTTTGTTCAGTAAATACTCCCAGGATGGCGGATTCTAAGCTTCCAGTGTAATGTCAACTGGCTCACAGAATTTCTGAAACTTTAACATTGGGCTCTGGCAGCTGGTACAAGCTGGATTCAGCCCACCATTGGAAGGGTACATGCTGAAATAGGCTGTTGTTTTTTCCTGCTAGAATCCTCCAGTACAAATGAAAGTGGTTTAGTGGAATAGGTAAAGTCTACTAGCATAGCATCTTGGGGCATATTTGTACATTGGGAGGTCAGGAAACTGTGGCACTATTTCTGGTCTGTCTTTGACCTCACACCTGAGTTGTAGGTAGTAGCATTTTGGGCATGTGTCGGTGTGGGTGCAAGGTTATTTTTGTGAATTTCATGGACCATCTAAATGGCTCTGAGTACTAACCAGGATAGCATCGTGAGGCATGTGTCTTTTGTGGACAGTGACCAAGCATATTTTGTTCTGTCCTTCTAGAACCAGGTACAAGCATCTTTTTTTGCCTCTAGGGACACCAGGAAATGCTCATATTTGCCCTATTGTTGTTAAGCATTTGTTCAAGGGTAACATAAGAGTGCATCTAGCTGCTTTGGGGCTGTAGACCTATACCTATACTGGTTTCTGCGTCTAGATCTACTTACAGAACGCATTCCCCCTTATTATGCTACTTTTGCTTCTGAGAAAGGACATTTATATGGCAATTGGTGAACAAATGAGGAAATGTGACTGCCAGATACACTGAAATTCTGAGTTTCTCAATTACTCCGGGTAGCAGAAAAAGGTCTTAACACATCTTCAAGGGACACCATATTTCTTGGGGTAATTCCTCCATTCCTTGGAGGTGCCAAAAATTAACCACATGTGTTAGCTACTATAATTGACTATAGCTGAGACTCACTAGAGAAACAGGGAAGGAAAGAGGTCATTAGAGCTGTTATTTTCCTTTATTGAATGGTCTAGACTGCTATTTTTGAGTTCTCAATTTTGATAGTGAACAGCTGAACTGGGTTAGAGTTGGTAATGCTAAGGAAAAGGGGTGAACAAGCTCTTTAGTTTCTACAAGACCTTCACGAACATTAAACATACAGCCAAGCCTACTTTGCTTATTAAATATGTCTTTTATTGGGCCAAATAAAATGTTCAATTAGATGATCTCCTAAAATATCTAGGAATTCTAGGATATCTTTATTCTGGACAACTGCCCTTAGAACTGACATCAGCTCTTGAAAGACATTTTTCAGGCTTGACCTGGATGAAAAGCTGCCACAGAGAATTAAGATCTTAGACCAGAAGGGTGCGGTAAGGTTAAAAAAAAAAAATACTACCTAGGCATGTTAGTATTTGTCCAGGAAAACAATACAGGAGCCCCTTCATTAATTTCCGAAAGATTTTTCGTACATACTGCTGGCCAGATAGCACTGAAAGACATGGAACATTGCTAAGAGTATCTGGGAGGACATCTCCCTCCCATGATCTTCTGAGAATGAAGGAATGTGGAGGTCCAGCTCTGAGATATCTACGACTTGTGGAGCTGAATGACGTTCATCTCTTTGAAGTCTTCGTGATCTCAGGTTTTAGGCTTTACAGGGAAGAATACCTGGCTTGACTGAAATGTAGGCACCAGGAGATATTGTGGTTGCCATGTGATTTGAGGGCAAGCTCCATGTCTAACACCTCCTTGAAGGTAGGGTGTTGTATTTAGTATACATGTGGTCATCCGTGCAGTGATTGCTGGAAAAATTATTACCCAGCAAAATATAGCATAGACCTTGAGGAAGTCTGAGAGGTAAATGACAGATGATCCCACGCTGTTGACTTTGTTTTTTATGGGACTATGTGAGGAGATTCCAGGGGGTGGTTCATTCTCCCCAGAGGAAGGAATTCTTTCATCAGAGTAGACTCAAAGGAGATGGCTTGATAGGCAGTTGAGACCCGGACTAGGGCCTGGTTCTCTAAGTTGCCTAATCCCTCAGAGTCCATCAGTGCCTTCTAGTAGAGGCATGATACCTCTCTTGTTAGTTCCATGGCTGAGAGCTGAAATGCAGTGGAGCTGCAGCGCAGGGGTCAGCCTATCTGCCCCTCCTTCCAGGTGGAGTTTCTGTTGGGAGGATAGGTAACTGCAGAGTGACCTGTCACCAAATGCATGTATAGCCACCTGGCCCGGTTGATCCTACTTACTGGGGCCAACTTGATATGGATGCAACTGCATGTAGTTTAGGTTAAGAATATGTTAATGTGTTCAACTGGGCCTCTATCTGGATCAAAACTTTAGTTGAAAAAAACTGGGGAGAAAGTGGGAGAATGAAACAATGGGAAGCTTAGAATTTCATGAGCATTCCACAATTAACACTTCCTTGAAGACTTCTTTAAATAGAGTTGTAAGAGTGAGTGTGTTTCTTACCATCCAGCTTCCCGGTGATGGGACACCAGCGGCTTGATCAACCAGCAGTCTCCACTAATTCATCCCACTTTTATGGAAAGTAATCTGTTTTTCTGCATAGGGATAAGGCTAAGTGCAAACTGATGGGCTTCAGGGAAGTCTGTGTCCCCTGACAGGTGTGGGGCTAAGATTTGATGTGTTTGGATGACCCAGAAACATAGAGTTTAGTGTCTATACAAAGAGAAACACATTAAGAGGAAAGAGTTCGGTGGAATCACAGCATGGTTGTCTGGGATGGGGAGAAGTAACCACAGTGGCTCTGGGGAGAATATTTGCAAATGCAGAGCTAGTATCTCTCATGGTTACCAGCAGCTAGACTAACCAGTGTCAGCGGTGGGCATTTGACTTATGTGAACAGAGAGCACAATGTGCTATGTCGTCTTATGGAAGCTGTGCTACTCTGTGGCAGCAGTGACAGGAAGGCTCAGGTTTGTAGTTCTGATGGGGGGACACTGGAAGGCCGAATTCAGAAGTTGTGCCCTGGAGGCTGTTGAATTACAGATGTGAAATATCAAGCCCAAACCAGCTGTCATCTTAAGGTAGTTGATTTAAGGTTGGAGAGAGGGAGTCAAGTAGTGGGCCAATACGGAAGTAGAGCAACCAGGAAGGTGAGGCTTTGTGTAGTGGAGTAAAGGAACAAAAATGTCTTTGGAATTGTCCTGGAAAGGGCCAGATAGTAGAGGATTTTGGCTTTGAAGCTGTACAGTCTCTGTCCCAAGTTGTGGTATAAAAGCAGCCATAGACAATATGTAAACAAATGGCCATGGCCATGTTACAATAAAACATTACAAAAATAGGGGGATTGGATTGATTCCACAGGTCACGATTTGCTGAACCCTGTTTTGACATAGTTTGCCAAAGTGCAAACAACTGGAGGGGGCTTCTAAATAGGTCCTTCATAGGTTTGCATGGCCATGTTGGTTTATATAAAGGGCACTGAGAAGGATCTGTTGGGTGGCATACCATGCCTGTTTCTTTTCTTTTTTTTTTTTTTTTTTGAGATGGAGTCTCACTCTGTTTCCCAGGCTGGAGTGCAGTGGTGCGATCTCGGCTCACTGCAACCTCCATCCATTGGGTTCAAGTGATTCTCCTGCCTCAGCTTCCTGAGTAGCTAGGATTACAAGTGTGTGCCACTATGCCTGGCTAATTTTTGTATTTTTAGTAGAGATGGGATTTCACCATGTTGGTCAGGCTGGTCTCAAACTCCTGACCTCGTGATCCGCCTGCCTTGGCCTCCCAAAGTGCTGGGATTACAGGCATGAGCCACTGTGCCCAGCCCATGCCTGTTTCTTTATTGACTTTATTTTAGGTTTTAGTACCTTTCATGACACTAATGAGAGCAGAAGATTTTAAGAAATGACAACTGATGGTCAATGTTAAATATAAAATTCTTTCTGTATTTAAATTCTCTTATGAGAAATATGACAACTTGTGTAAGAGGGTAAAACACGTTTAAAATAACTTCATTTGTTTTAATTTTAGAAGAAATAACTGATTTTTTTTCCTTTAGACATTTTCCTCTTTTCTAAAACGTGGGAAATAAACCGTATGCACTTCTGATGAAAAGGAACACTTTACTTTTTATCTTTGTTTTTTGGGATTTTTACTAGCAGTAGCTATTAGATACATTCTTGACAAGTGATATAGACACAGGCTACCAACTCCTACAATTTCTAACAGAAAATGTCTTCCCACAAGCTCAGCCAAAGGGCAAAATTGTCATATTTTGGATGTATGACACCTTTCAAATATTTGGATCAGGGTTAGACAATTGACTAAAGTGACTGTATGAGTTTTCCAGGACTGCTGTAAGAAAGGACTACAAACTACATGGCTTAAAACAAACAACAGAAATGTATTTCTTCTCTGTTCTGGAGACTAGAGGTGCATAGGTAAGGTGCTGGCAGGGAGTCTTTAGGGGAGGATCCTTCCTTACATCTTCCCCAAGCATTCTTTGGCTTGTGGATGTATGACTCCGGTCTCTGCCTCTGTCTTCCCACAGCCATCTTCCCTCTGTGCCTGTGTCTAACTTTCTGGCTTCTTGTAAGGATACCCATCATAATGGATTAAGGGTCCACCCTAATGACCTCATCTTAACTCAATTACATCAGCAAAGTCCCTATTTCCAAATAAGATCGCATTCACAAGTATTGGGGGTTAGGACTTCAATATATGTTTTTGTGGCACAGAATTCATTCAATAATACTGACCAAAGATTTATGAATCAAGACTAGACATAAAATAATGAATTGAGCTAATCACATTCCTTGTCTTGGGAATCTGAATTGAAAACAAAAAAGGAATTGTCTTTTTGAAGGGATGTTATAGATCAGGACTGTGGCTTATCCAAAGTCATGTGCCAACTGAAATTATAAGGGAGCAGAAAAGCTATAAAGAGGTGGAGAGAGGAAAGAGAGATATACACAGAAAGAGATGAAGAAAGGCAAATGAAAAGAGAAAGAAGAGTTTGCATAGTACCTCAGTTCTTCAACTGAGCATCCTTACATTCAACTTCCTTTTCCCCCAGATAAGATAACTGCAGTGGCTTTTTATTACCTGAAAACAAAAGAACAAAACCCTAACAAGTGGTTCCTGGTCCAGAAGACTCAGGGAGGTAGGTTTAAGTAGAGAAGTAAGAAAAGGGAAAGAAGCAATCAGGGAACAGAAACTGCCGGCTCCTTTATTTCCTATTTTGTTTCTCTTTTGCTGCTAGTCTTGGCTCTCTGCCATACATTCTCATAGGCAGCATTTCTTGGTAAAATCACATTGACCTTCAAATCCAGCTAGTGCAAAGGCTGTGGAAAAGTGCCTATTAATACTACATTTCTTTATTAACTCATACATCTTTCATTCTCCTGGGCTTAGCTAGACCAATAGATAGAGTAAGTACACACACACACACACACACACACACACACACACACAGATACATGCACATTCCGTCTTTTTTGCTTCTCAGATTTACTCTCCAGACTTGACTAAAATTTCCCTTTCAATTTGTATAATATGAATTCTGTTGGGCCAATAAAAGACAAGGCGGTATAAAAACCAAACTTTACACATCTCCTAATAAACATGCCAACAACTCTTATATGGAAAGCATTGTCTCCGATGTGCCCTAGACTTGCTATTTAGAGTGGAGAACCCAGCTTCAGGCTCAGGACATACTCTTCCCTACAACTGGAGACTGGTGTCACTCCTAAAGTATCTGCAGACATTAATTATTAAGTTCGATATTAATATCAGTGGTAATGTTAATATTTTCAACACTCTTATGTAATATTCCATAGAGATAGCAAAATAAATTGCAGGTAGCCTCAGCATGTGGTTAAATATTGAATATCTAATAGCCAAGAATGTGGCTTTAATATTTGTTATATTAAAGTTTTCTATGTCAAACTCCAGAAAACCTAAACAAAATACGAATAATTTTAGTTCTCTTTAATGCATTTGCTTTTTAGCACCTTCAAACCTACTCATAAGTGGGAAACATGTTTTTATCTTAAGAGTTTTGGGGATGAAAATTTTCACCCTTGTTTTCTGAAGATAATACCTTTATTGTGGTTTGTGACATTCATATTAAAGTAGTAGGGCCAAGTTGAATTGTAAAATGTGTTTGCAACTTTTGACTTTGCCAAGGAGTTTCTAACCAAATGCTTTTATCTCTCAGTATTTAACAATAGCTACTTCAGGTGGAAGGGTGTTCCATTTCATTGAGAAGGCTTTTACCAATTGCCAGAGTTTCTTTTATGTGAACCTTGACATATCTCACTAGCTTGGTTGTAAAAATTTTTACAATCATGTTATCTGTCGGCATCTGAGAATGATGCATGAACATTGTCAAGGAGAGGATACATCTTGGAGAACAAACTATATTATGCCGTTGCCTGGCACATTTAAAGCAGAAGTGCTTTATTTTAACTCGAGAAAGAGAGTTTATGTGTTTGATAAATTTGAATTATGTGACAAAAATTCTAACACTGTGAGTAGTTGTCTCTCATATTCTTGAAAAATTTACTTTAATTAGACATTATCACATAAGAAAAAAAAATACAGAATCATCCAGAAGCATATGACTGAAATCAATTGAAAATGAGTATGCCAGTATTTGTCTTCTTTTTTATAATTTTTTTATTCCTTATAAATCTAGGTTTTCATGTATTGTTATGTTACCATTTATTAACTTCAACTTTATCCTTGTGTTTAAAAGCAAACCAATTGCACAATAAAGCCCATACTTTTCTTTCAGTTTTACTTAAAAGAGATGGGAAATAAAAACTAGGTTGTGGTAATTACCATTGCAGAAACTCTTTTTGTTGTTTTATTTTTTTGTGCAGATTTGATGCATTATGAAGGAAGGGATAATTGCTGCATAATTAAATTTGCTCTCTCAGGTGCCACTGTCAATTTATTTTGTCTTATATTTTTAAAAGTTGGTAGACAACATATCCTGTGCTTGCTTTTGGAAAACCAAGCTTGGATCATAAATCTAGTACTAAACCTTTCATTGCAGAACTCAAGCACTCTAAGCTTTTTTGTTATTTTCCTTTCATTTTGGGGAAAAAACTGAAATCTCTAATAAACAGACGAGCCCAGATTCTGAAGGCAGACTATCTTATTTCAAATCTTGGCTCTACCACTTATTAGCTTTATGACCATGGGTAAAGGTATATAATCTGTCTCCATTTTGGTTTCCTCATGTGTAAAATGAAATAATAATGTTATATTTCTCATAAGGTTAAAAGAATGCCTGGTATAAGTTAGTGTTATGTAAGTGTTTGCTCTTTCTGTATTTCGTGATGCATAGACAACCTGTTTCTCATGGCACATGGTTGATCATGTACACTTACCTGGTAAGCTCATCTGTCATCTGTTCCCCACAGAGACACTATGTGGCACAGCACAGAATATAACATGAATGACACCACCTGGGACAGAGCATTGTACTCTGCATGAATGATGTCTTCTGGTGTTGTGTAATTTTTAGGCCCCGATCCATCTGCTCCTGTTTTATACCTAACATAGCAGACCATGAAGCATTTGGCAGAACTTCCTAATTATAGTCAGAAGAAGAATTTACTGTGCATTCTTGAAAAGGAGAGAAAATAAATCTTCTATTGTAGAAGAAAATAAGTGAAATAAACATATCTATAGTGATGTGACCAAATTGGTCTGAGCAATTTAGCCCATTTAATATTCTGTAATTCATCCAAAATAGAGAGATTATTCTGGGGAGACCTCAGGACTATAGTTTGTACTGCTCAGGTGAGGTAAAGCGTGCATAGGAATTGGTATTATTAAATGTTTTGGTTCCATTATCACTGCAATGTTTCCACTGGGTGTTCCCCAATGGATGTTGCTTTCAGAAGTGTGTCTTTTATAGACTAAAAAGGCATAAGATATTTTCTTTTTCTATAATTTAGGACTTTGACTATGTGCTCCAGAGTAATGACGTCAGTCATGGTATTAGCATTTCAGAGCTCACCCATAGACACCAGTACTCAAGAGACATTGATACTCAGTCGGACTAAATTCAAAGAAACACTTTGAACTTTAAGTATGGGAATTTGTGTTTATTTTTCTGTTTCGAAACGATAACCACCTGCTGCCTTGCCAGAGTCTTGTTTCTTCCAGTCAAAATAATATAGCTCCTAAAAATTCATTTTCTCAACTAAGAAGCAGAATATTAGGAGCAAATGTTCTTTTCTATTTCTTTAGTTTATATTTGTTCCTCAAGTTGATCACCAAATCCTGAGGATAAAGAAATTTACTTCAATCATCATATATATAGCATGAGGCCCATTTAGGAATCTTCTAGTCCATAATCCAATCACATTATCCTCCCTTTCTGGCTGAAAAAAGACTGTTGTCAACTGTACAGAGAAGACATCTGAAATTTCCTTTTTGTAACTTCACATTAATAATGATCATTTGCAGAAATAGACAATGTTCAAAAGATGAAGTGCTTCTCCATATTTCCTCAAATGATTATGAAATTACTATGTGTAAATGTTGATAAAGACTTTAATTAGCACCTTAAGATTTCACATAGAGATCTGTAAATATATGATAGGTTGAAATTTGAAAAGTATTTTTTTGAAATGCTTCCCATGCAGAATATTTTTAATTGAGGTCTAACACCTCATTCTGACTACATTAATTCTAGGAGCTTCTGTAACCCTATATCTTAGTTTTGACTATTGCTTTCTGCCTACAATCTTCTTACTGACCATTTTTCCAGTAATCTTACTCTTTATTTGCTTGTCATTTCTGTCACTGACTGACCATGGCTTATCTTTGTGATTCTGATTTCTTTTTTCTTGCCATTCATTTCAGCAACACTTTAAAATACCAAATGTCCTCAACTTTCTGCCATATTTTCCCATTAAATCAATTATTTAATTTTGTTTCACAACGTAAATATTCAACATTTTTGCTCTCAGATTGCTGGAGAAATTCATGCTGATTAGGTGCTCCAAAAAATGTATGACTTATAATGTTTTATGGGTTCTCAGCATACCCTGCTAGCTAGTTGCTGTGGTTGATAGTCATATTCCTCATAGCTGCCATTCCAAAAATTGTTTCTCTATCTTCAGACCTGGAAACCCATCCACAGATCTTTCTTTCATCCTAAGATGAGGAAAACTATCTGCAAAAGCAAACAGAAAGTCTAATGTATTTCCCAACTCCTATTCCCTCAGGTATTTCCCATCTTACATTTTCTCTGTATTTTTATCTGTCATCTTATTCTTTGTTCTCATACATTCTTAATTTTTTAAAATTATACTTCAAGTTCTGGGATACATGTGCAGAACACGCAGATTTGTTACATAGGTATATGTGTGCCATGGTGGTTTGCTGCACCCATCAACCCGTCATCTACAATAGGTATTTCTCCAATGCTATTCCTCTCCTATCCCCCACCCACTGACAGGCCCTGGTGTGTGATGTTCTCCTCCCTGTGTCCCTGTGTTCTCATTTTTCAGCTTCCACTTATGAGTGAGAACAGGCAGTGTTTGGTTTTCTGTTCTTGTGTTAGTTTGCTGAGAATGATGGTTTATAGCTTCATCCATGTCCCTGCAAATGACATGAACTCATTCTTTTTTATGGCTGTATAGTATCCCATTGTGTATATGTGCCACATTTTCTTTATCCAGTCTATCATTGATGGGCATTTGGATTGGTTCCAAGTCTTTGCTATTGTGAACAGTGCCACAATAAACATGTGTGTGCATGTGTCTTTATAGTAGAATGGTTTATAATCCTTTGGATATATACCCAGTAATGGGATTGCTGGGTCAAATGGTATTTCTGGTTCTAGATCCTTGAGGAGTTGCCACACGGTCTTCCACAATGGTTGAACTAATTTATACTCCCACCAACAGTATAAAAGCATTACTGTTTCTCTACATGCTCTCCAGCATCTGTTGTTTCCTGACTTTTTAATGATCGCCATCCTAACTGGTGTGAGAGGGCATCTCATTGTGGCTTTGATTTGCATTTCTCTAACGACCAGTGATGATCTTTTTTTCATATGTTTGTCAGCCACATAAATGTCTTCTTTTGAGAAGTGTCTGTTCATATCCTTCACCCACGTTTTGATTTTTTTTTTCTTGTAAATTTAAGTTTCTTGTAGACTCTGGATATTAGCCCTTTGTCAGATGGATAGATTGCAAAAATTTTCTCCCATTCTGTAGGTTGCCTGTTCACTCTGATGGTAGTTTCTTTTGCTGTGCAGAAGTTATTTAGTTTAATTAGATCCCATTTGTGAATTTTGGCTTTTGTTGCCATTGCTTTTGGTGTGTTAGTCATGAAATCTTTGCCTATCCCTATGTCCTGAATAGTATTGCCTAGGTTTCCTTCTAGGGTTTTTATGGTTTTAGGTCTTATGTTTAAGTGTTTAATTCATCTTGAGTTAATTTTTATATAAGGTATAAGGAAGGGGTCCAATTTCAGTTTTCTGCATATGGCTAGCCATTTCCCAACACCATTGATTAAATAGGGAATCCATTCCCCCTTGCTTGTTTTTGTCAGCTTTGTCAAAGATCAGACGGCTGTAGATAGGCCTCTGTTCTATTCCATTGTTCTATATATCTGTTTTGGTACGAGTACCATGCTGTTTTGGTTACTGTAGCCTTGTAGTATAGTTTGAGGTCAGGTAGCATGATGCCTCCAAATTTGTTCTTTTTGCGTAGGACTGTCTTGGCTATGCAGGCTCTTTTTTGGCTCCATATGACATTTAAAGTAGTTTTTGAACTGCATGGTGTTTGGAAGTGCTCCTCGCAATGTTTGCTTTGCAAATATTTACTCATTGATTTAACATACTACCACTATCAACTGCTGTCACTAACTGATTCACCAAAACTTGGTTAAATAATTATCTTAAGGGAACAACAGATACCATGGTCTACTTGAGGGTAGAGTTTGTGAGGAAAGAGAAGATAAAAAAATTACCTATTGGGCATTATGCTTATTACTTGAGTGATGAAATAATCTGTACACCAAACCCCTGTGCTACACAATTTGGCTCTGTAACAAACCTGAACATGTACTCTGAACCTAAAGTAAAAGTTAAAACTATCTTGTTTTTACTAATCTATTTTAGGTGTATGTATAGTTCACATTTATTACAGTGTTTAATATTAGAAGCATATTGAGTCTATAAAGTTTGGTGATGTTTTCGTGATCAGAAATACGCTGGAAGAATGTAACTCTTTTTGATATCAATTAGCCTATGGTAAAATTGGTTTTGTTATACACACTTTCACTTAAAGTTGTAGTTTTCAAGAGCCTCCTGAGGATGTTAAGTGAGGACTTACTCTATGTTTAAGTGCTTATTGTCTATCTCTACAAATAAGAATATAAACCCTTTAAGGACAGGGACTTTCTCTGACCGGTGCCTCTCATTATACCCTGTATGTCTTGGCTGGTACACAGTTGGCACTCGTAATTATTCATTGAGTAACTATGTAATCACTTAATTTGATAGCCCCTTCTCAAACCTCATTCTCCTTAAATTTTCAGACACTCTGACAATGATTTTGTTTAATATTAATGTTATTGATTCAGTATATTCTTTGCTATCATCTTTGTTGTCTTTCATTTTCCACCACCATATCCACTCAGTCACCAATTTCTTGTTCTGCAAACTTTCATACATATTTTCTACTCCATTTTCATGTCAGCATTTGTAACTGGAAAATTCCAGCACCACTAGAGAGTCTCCTAGCCTCCTCCCATGCCTCTTGTCTGATCCACCCTGCATTGACTTACCAGTATTATCTTCATTGGAAGCAAAGATCTGTCACACAACTCCCAGTGGCATCTGTTGCTTATCCTCTAGAATTGTAGGCATTCTATGGTTTGGCTCCAATTACTTTTTATTGCCTTATGCCTTATTAATTTTCTACAGAATTTTTATGCTGCAGTTAAACATTTTCAAAACACACTCTTCAGATTTCATAGATAATAAACAACAATGTAAGTAAATAAGTAAATATAAATATAAATGCATTCCTTATCCAGTTCTTCTGGAATTTCTTCTACCCTTAGTTTTCTAACCTATTGGTCAAGACTTAATTTAAATACTGCCTCTTTCCTTGAGCTCTGTTGGAACATCCCAAAGGGAAGCGACCTCTTTCTCCTTTAAATTCTTACATCACTTGCATTCCTTTTGTGTCATGCTTCATGTTACATATTTTTATTAAGTATATTTGTATTTTTCTCTTGCTTACTAAATTATATATATTTTTGAACACAGAAATATGATTATTATATCTTTTTATGTCCTTAGTGCTTAGCAAATCATCCTTCTTCAGATTTGAGACATAATTTACATGCAATGAAATCCATTTTAAGTGTAGTTTGATGAATTTTGGTAATTGTATAGTTATCACATCACAATCAAGAGAGAATATTTCTATCACTGTAAAAAGTTTCCATATGCATTCTTGAAATTTATCCACTTCCCTGGGATTAGATGATTACAGATCTTTCTGGAAATATGGTTTTGCCTTTTCCAGCATTTATACAAATAGAAACATACAGTTTATAGTTTTTTGTATTTGACTGATTTCATTTTGCATAATGTTTTTGAAATTCATCCGTGGTGTTTTATGTTTTGATTAATGTCATGTGGTAATAGTGTCTTTTGTTGCTGAGTATAAATATACCACAATTTATTCACAAGCTAATGGATATTTTGGTTGTTTCCACTTTTTATCTATTGCAAATATAACTGCCCTGAACATCCATGTACAAGTTTTGGTATGAACACCTGCTTTTATTTCTGCTGAGTATCTGGGAATGCAATAGCTAAGTCATATAGTGGATGTGTGTAAACCTTTAAGAAATCTAAGACTGGGCTTGGGATCAGTGGCTCACGCCTGTAATCCCAGCACTTTGGGAATCTGAGGCGGGCGGATCACTTGAGGCCAGGAGTTTGAGACCAACCTGCCCAACATGGCAAAACCCTGTCTCTACTAAAAATACAAAAATTACCTGGGCATGGTGGCATGTGCCTGTAGTCCCAGCTACATGGGAGGCTGAAGCACAAGAATTGCTTGAACCTGGGAGGTGGAGGTTGCAGTGAGCTGAGATCGCACCACTGCACTCCAGCCTGGGCAACAGAGTGAGACTGTCTCAAAAAATAACGAACAAAACAAAAGAAACCTTAGAAACCTTAAGACCATTTTAAGAAGTTATGGAGAAAGCTTAACAAAGCATGGTGCCTCTAGGGGCCAAATAGATGCATGTGCATTTTTGACATGTAGAATCAGAAGAAGGTACCAAGGAGAAGAAGGTACCAAGGAGAAGCAGGAGGCTAAGGGTAGATAGTACAATAAAACTTCATCACCCCTTGTTCATTCTGGACCCAAGCCAAGCTCTGGAACCCATTGACTATAAGGCAGCCTAACTCCTAGGAAGAATGTAAACACAACTCGCTAGAAATTGTAAAGTGTAATGATTTTCCCAGTCCTTCCCACCAAAATCTACACCACTGACTCAGGTGACTGCAGTCTGAGAACACGTAAATACCCAGACATTTCAAGAACTACTGGACACAGGCAGGAGTTGAATTTGATACTTGGGGAACCAGTGCATCCTCATGGCTCCCCTGCTAACGTGGTAGCTTATGGGGGAGGGCAGGCAATAAATGGAGTTCTGACTAAAACCCAGTTTCCAGTGGATTCATTGAGTCCATGAATCTACTCCCCAGTCATTTCCTAAAAGTGCAATCAGAATGGACACACTTAGTAGTTGGAATAATCCATTCACTGGGACTTTGGCCTGTTGGGTAAGAGATAATATAGTGAGACAGGCCAAATAGAAGCCTTTGAAACTGACCCACCCATACTGGTGAATACAGGCATGGAAAAAGATGTAGTAGTGAGAGTACAGCAGAGATTAGTGGGGCTGTGGTCTCCATCATTTTCTATCTTCTTTAATTTGCCAGTCTGCCCCCACCCCCAGATATTAATGAATCCTGAAGAATAACTGTAGATGACTGTGAGCTCAACCATATAGTAACCCCAGTTGCAGCTATTGTGCCAAATATACAGCCTCAGCTACATGATACTGGGGCATTAAATTGTTGAATGAATTTTTTATATTTTGATAAGAAAAGGATCAAAAATAGTTAATGTTTACATGGAATGGACAAAAGTACTTGCTAACAGGTTTGCTCTACCTAAGGCTATGTTAACTAAGTTTTCCACTCATAATAGGGTATGAAGAGATCTGGATAGTTTGGGTAGCCCACAGAACTTCACATTAATTTACTAGATCAATGACATGAGACTAATTGGGCAGTATGAGAGCAAGGGGTGGCTAATGTGATAGAAACGTACATCTGAACCCAATCTATCCTCCTTTCTTGGTCTCAACACAGGTCTTCCTCTCCTCTTTTTAGGGATAATTCATTTACTTACTCAGGAATCTTGTGCTATTGATTATGCTTTCTTTGCTTATATAGTAAACATCTTCCTCTCAAGTATATCTTTCTAATCAATTTTTGAAGCTCTCTATTAAATCAAGAGCCAGAAATTCTCTCTGTACCCCAAGTCCCAACTAGTTATTGCACTTTTCTTTGTAGCATTTTGAGAGGGTTTTCTATACTTGTTACCATTCCTTTATCCTGCCCCATCCCATAATCAATTTTTAAAAATTTAATGTCAATCCCCATTATGTAATGAGAAAAGAAAAGCCATTTTAAGGTCAATAATTACCTCCATGTTGCCAAATTGCATATTTTTTAGTCAATCTCACTTGGTTTTTCAGCAGCATTTGATAATATGTACCAACTCTGCAATCCTCTTGAGCTCCAGATTCGTATAACCAATAGCCTACTTGACATTTTTACTTGGATGATTCAAAGTCACCTTGAACTCAAATTATTCAGACTCAAAGTCATACTCTAGCTGGCACATCTAGTCTTTTCTTCCAGTGGTCCCTGTCTCAGTAGCTCCAGAAACTCAGGAGTTAACGTTCCCATTTCCACCTTTCTCATTCCCAGTATCTCATCTAGTCCCTAGGGAGATTCTTTTATCCTCCTGGTGCTTTTCAAATTTGTCCCTTTTTCTTCTCTACTGTCCCTCCCCTGGTTCAAGCCACCTTGTCTCTCACCTACATGATTGTAATAGCTTCCTAGGGGATGCTCTCTTATTCCCAGTTGTACTCTTCCAGTTTTGAATCTGCAGTCAGTGATTTTCTTTTTTCTCTAAACAGAACCCTGATCAAGTCACCCCTTCCATAGAACACTTTCATAAAATAAGAACTGAAATATTTAATGTGGGCAAACGTGCCCTACATGATCGGTCCTCACTTTTCTTCATGTTCCACATGAATCTTCTACAATTCCCTCATCTTGCATTTTCCACATAGGTAACTCTTGCCATTCAATCACCAGCTACACAGGGAAGCCTTCTCTGGCCACCTCAGTCACATCTCCCTATTAAATTCTCTCAATACATGTATAGCATTCTTTTTTTTTTTTTTTTTTTTTTTAGGACAAATTTGACTACAGGTTACTCTCTGGCAAACACAGGATAAGCACTTTAAATAACACAATACTCTTAATAATCCTATACAAGGAATAATTTTAAGGTGTCCATTTGACCTATCAGCAAACTGGGTACAGTGAGGTGAAGTAACTTGCTCAGAGTCATACCCCCAGTCCATGGCAGTCGGGATCAACCCCAGGCATCTAACTCAGAGTCCAGACTTTTAACTATCTCACTTATGCTGCCTCTAGTCTCTCAGTGAGGTTTATCATTGCTAAAATGTGCATTTGTGAGATTGTTAATGAATGTCTATTCCCTCACTGCAAGAAAGATAGTCTGTTTTGCTCATTACTATGGTGCATATTACAACCAGTAATGAAAGCATGAAAACAATGGAGAGAATTAAATACCAGAGCATGTACTGACATGACTGCATTTTAAATGTTGAGTTCCCCTCACATGTGTGCTCTACCTTGGAATTTCATATTGCTAGGTTAAATTAGCATTGGGCAGAAGAGTTTGAAATAAGCAATGAATATTTTCATAGCCTTATAACTTAACAAATTAAGAGTCTGGAGTAGAGAGATCAGCATTTCAGAAATGTTATAAAAAGTATTCACTTTTTATTCATATTGAAAGTTTCATGAACCAGAAATCATTTTTCCTTCCTCCAATTAATTATGAATTCAGATTGCTTGTCAAGCTAAAGCCAAGGGATAGTAAGAGAAGATAGCATTTTCGTGATTATAGAATAACACTTGCTCATTACATGAAATTTAAAAATGTAGAAGATTGTTAAGAAGAAATTAAGTATCAACCACTGGTTAATTTACCAGGGAAAGAAAAAAACAAACATAATATTTTGGTGCATAAATCCTTTAACACCTGTATACATAAATAAATAATATTTACATATACATATTTGCCAAATAGAAATGTGTATATATGTGTGTGTATAAGTGTGTATACTTTCAAAATCAGCATGTTATTTTAAACGAGCAATTGTAACTTAACCTTACATTAGAAGCATATTTCCCCATTGTCTTTCAAAAACATGATATTTAATGATGAAATAATATTAATATTATGGATACGCTATAATTTATGTTACCATTTTTCTTTTCTTAATTTTAGTGTTTTCTTTTACATAATAATTCAATGTTCTTTTATGTATAAATCACTGTCCACCTGTCTAAAATTTTGCTCATGATAGAGTTCCCCAAAGTGGAAAGTGGATCAGAAAGAATGAACTTTGAAGTCTGTTGATTGATATTGCCTGACTGCTTTCCAGAAAAGTTACAGGTAATTAAACACTCAGAAGTATTCAAGGATGCCTGGCTTGTTATATCTCTGCCAGCATTAAATATTGATTGTGGAAACAAAATCTTTGATGGTCAAAAACTTTGATAACTCTGTGTTAATGTTTGGGAAATGGACATTCTGTGTATTTTTTTCTTTTTCTTTTTTTTTCTTTTTTGTTTGTTGTTGAGGCGGTCTCACTCTGTCACCCAGGCTGGAGTACAGTGGCATGATCTCGGCTCGCTGCAACCTCTGTCTCCTGGTTTCAAGACATTCCTGTGCCTCAGCCTCTGAATAGCTGGGATTATAGGTGCGCACCACCACGCTCGGCTAATTTTTTGTATTTTTAGTAGAGACGGGGTTTTGCCATGTTGCCCAGGCTGGTCTCAAACTCCTGAGCTCAGGCAATCTGCCCACCTCAGCTTCCCAAAGTGCTAGGAATATGCACATGAGCTAATGTGCCCGGCCAAATGGACATTCTTATACTTTGTCAATGTGTGTAAAAAATGCTACAAGCTTCCTGTAAGGGAAATTTGAAAATTTCTGCTAAAACTTAAAATTGTCTCCTTTTTGATAGCAATTTAAGTTGCAGGAATGATACCTGAGGATATATTGATGCTTGATATCAAAGTTGTATATAGAAAAATATTCATGGCCACCTTATTGATAATAATAAAAGGTTGTAAGCAAAACAACTGTTCCTCTGAAAGAGGTTAATCATATAAACATGGCATGGCCATACCACAGACTACTGGATCAGTTAGAGCTCTGTGTGTTGAAAATAACAAATATAACAAAAAATGGCTTACACTATAAGAAAATAGATTGATAACTTGAAAGTTCAGAGGGTAGAGTGGACTTTAGAGTAGCCTTAACTCTTTGTCTGTCACTGTACCCGAAGACCGAGTTTCTTTGCTCTTCCGTTAGTAGTGTCTGTTACAAGTCTGGTTCCACTTGTGACTGCAAGATGTAGATTGACTTAAGTTACATAACCCTTATTATGTTGAAGAAGACTCTTCTATTCTTAATCTTCTTTAAAATATTAGCAATAGGCTGGCATGGTGGCTCATTCCTGTAATTCCAGCACTTTGAAAGGACGAAGCAGGAGGATCACTTGAGTTCAGCAGTTCGAGGCCAGCCTAAACAACATAGTGAGACCTTATCTCTACAAATAATAATAATATATTTAATATTATCAAATGTTTTTCTGGCATTTATTGAAATCATATTTTTAACACACAATCTCTTAATGTAATATTCTACATATTAATATTCATCAAATGAATACTAAAATCAACATTGCATTTCTGGTGAGAAGAAATCTTGTGGCTGGGCGCGGTGGCTCAAGTCTGTAATCCCAGCACTTTGGGAGGCCGAGACGGGCGGATCACGAGGTCAGTAGATCGAGACCATCCTAGCTAACACGGTGAAACCACATCTCTACTAAAAAAATATAAAAAACTAGCCGGGCGAGGTGGTGGGCGTCTGTAGTCCCAGCTACTCGGGAGGCTGAGGCAGGAGAATGGCATGAACCCGGGACGTGGAGCTTGCAGTGAGCTGAGATCCGGCCACTGCACCCCAGTCTGGGCAACAGAGCGAGACTCCGTCTCAAAAAAAAAAAAAAAAAGAAATCTTGTTTGCATAGGTAAATAATTTGATATACTAAAGTTCTTATGCAATTTTTAAGAAAAGTACACAAACTTATACAAATAGGAAATTCGTATATTTACATAGTGTTCAGATCTTTTATCAATATAGAAGTTTTGTTATCTGCTTTTACTTCAAAGGTAGGACCAACTGTTACAGAGAGAATAGAAATTTAAACACTCTTTAAATGACAAAAATTAGAAGGAAAATAATGAAGCAAAACTTTCATGTCTCAGGTTTATGAAAAAGCAGAAGGGGTCACTGTGTAACATTGCTTCCAGAAGGCTCAGTGTCATGCTAGAAAGAACCTGGGACCTAAGGTTGGAGACACCTACAGAGACCAAGCCTTGACCCCACTACTAACAAACTTTTTGAGCTTACAAGTATTTTATCTAAGATTTTTGCACTTATTAGTAAAACTGGTTTTTAGGTTTCTTTTGTGTGTATGTATGCTCACAGGACTTTATGTTAAACTTTTATTAGCACATTTTTCTCTATTGAATATTTAAATTCATAGTTTTACTCATTCTCTTAGCAGTCTTATTTGTACATAAATTCTTGATGACATTTCCAAGTCCTTCGTTGGTTACTAGTTTATTGTTTTTTTTTTTTTTTTTAAACCTTCCTCTTAATTTTGGTAATTTTTATTACACAATTGTAATGTGGTCGTGTATACTAGACTAGTTATTTTCAAAGTATAGTCCAATACATTTTTAGGACACTGCAAGGTGAAAATTATTTTCATAGTAAAATGAAGATATTTGCCTTTTCATTCTCATTTTCTTCTGAGTACATGGTATTTTCCAGAAAATAAATAATGCATAATGATATTACTACTCTGACAGCTAGTGAAAACTGTGTTCGTGTATTCTTGTGTTTAAAATATTTCTTAGTTTTAATTTTTTTTTTTTTTTTTTTGAGACGGAGTCTTGCTTTGTCGCCGGGACTGGAGTGCAGTGGCCGGATCTCAGCTCACTGCAAGCTCCGCCTCCCGGGTTTACGCCATTCTCTTGCCTCAGCCTCCCAAGTAGTTGGGACTACAGGCGCCCGCCACCTCGCCCGGCTAGTTTTTGTATTTTTAGTAGAGACGGGGTTTCACCGTGTTAGCCAGGATGGTCTCGATCTACTGACCTCGTGATCCGCCCGTCTCGGCCTCCCAAAGTGCTGGGATTACAGGCTTGAGCCACCGCGCCCGGCCTCTTAGTTTTAATTTTTAATATGCTAAGTATTGATAGAGATATCTCACCTACACAGAAGCACTTCGAGCTTTTGAAATACATTTTAAGTGTTAAAAGGAGTCCTGAGAGAAAAAGTTAGAGAATGAAAGACCTATCTAGACATTGTCCATTTTTTTTAAAGTGCAAAGTTTTTATATAATGACTATAAAAATATTTCTTTACTGTTAATGTTCTCTCTGTAGGTTATCTATATCTCCCTTATTTATGTTTCACACATTTAAAAATTAGATATGCCGGAAGTCTGTCCATTTAATTGGTTTCACTTTTTGCCTTACCATAGCCATAACCCTAATCCTATTCTGAATTATTTAATTTTTAGAGTTTTTGTATCTTTTCTAAGAATCTCAAGTTTAATCATTAAATTTTATTTATTGTTTAACATGAAAACATTTAAAACTATACTTGAGGGCAAAAGATTTTGGCCTAAACATGTAAAACAAACCAACCTAATGTTCATGTGCTACAGCAATAGAAATAGAAATGTCTTAGACATAAAAAGCCTCAGAAACAATATCCACTTGTGTTTCTTTGAAAAAGTATTTGAAGGGTGGGCGCGGGGGCTCATGCCTGTAATCCCAGCACTTTGGGAGGCCAAGGCGAGCGGATCACGAGGTCAGGAGATAGAGACCATCCTGGCTAACACGGTGAAACCCCATCTCTACTAAAAATACAAAAAAATTAGCCGGGCGTGGTGGTGGGCACCTGTAGTCCCAGCTACTTGGGAGGCTGAGGCAGGAGAATGGAGTGAACCTGGGAGGTGGAGCTTGCAGTGAGCCGAGATTGTGCCACTGCACTCCAGCCCGGGAGACAGAGCAAGACTCTGTCTCAAAAAAAAAAAAAAAAAAAAAAAAAGTATTTGAAGACCTATTAAAGTCAATCCAAAATTTTATCAAAATAAAAATGTCAGTAGTAAGAAAGTATTATTATTATTTTTGAGACAGAGTCTCACTCTGTTGCCCAGTCTGGAGTGGAGGGGCACGGTCTTGGCTCACTGCAACTTCCACCTCCTGGATTCAGGTGATTCTCATGTCTCAGCCTCCCGAGTAGCTGGGATTACAGGCACACACCACCACACCCGGGTAATTTTAGTATTTTTAGTACAGACAGGGTTTTACCATGTTGGCCAGACTGGTCTCAAACACCTAACCTCCAGTTATCTGCCCATGTAGGTCTGCTGAGATTGTAGGTCGGAGCCACCGCACCCAGCCCAGAAAGTAGTATTATAAAAATGAAGTGATGTTATTCATAGCAACTACCTAAACAGAGATTTAGTCAATAAAATTGATATAAATATGTATATTTACTAAATCCTTAGCTTTCTGATGACGTTTCTTTTAATATATATATTTAAACAATTTATTGGGTAAAATAGGCTTAAGCCACAACATTTTCCTCTTCGAATTTCTTTTTTTTTTTTATTTTAATCAGCTTTATTTTTCTTTAAAGCCACTGTCATCATTAACTTTATCATATATTTAAGTGTTTGTGTATTTAATGTCACTAATTCCTCCCACTAAAATGCAAACTACATCAAGGCAGGAGTATTTGTCTATTTTCTTTTTTTTTTTTTTTTTTTTTTTTTTTTTTTTTTTATTTTTTTTTTTTTTTTATTATACTTTAAGTTCTAGGGTACATGTGCATGACGTTTATATCATGTATAACTCCCCAATGCAATCCCTCCCTCCTCCCCCCTCCCCATGATAGGCCCCAGTGTGTGATGTTCCCCTTCCCGAGTCCAAGTGATCTCATTGTTCAGTTCCCACCTATGAGTGAGAACATGCGGTGTTTGGTTTTCTCTTCTTGTGATAGTTTGCTAAGAATGATGGTTTCCAGCTGCATCCATGTCCCTACAAAGGACGCAAACTCATCCTTTTTTATGGCTGCATAGTATTCCATGGTGTATATGTGCCACATTTTCTTAATCCAGTCTGTCACAGATGGACATTTGGGTTGATTCCAAGTCTTTGCTATTGTGAATAGTGCCGCAATAAACATACGTGTGCATGTGTCTTTGTAGTAGAGTAATTTATAATCCTTTGGGTATATACCCAGTAGTGGGATGGCTGGGTCATATGGTACATCTAGTTCTAGATCCTTGAGGAATCGCCATACTGTTTTCCATAATGGTTGAACTAGTTTACAATCCCACCAACAGTGTAAAAGTGTTCCTATTTCTCCACATCCTCTCCAACACCTGTTGTTTCCTGACTTCTTAATGATTGCCATTCTAACTGGTGTGAGATGGTATCTCATTGTGGTTTTGATTTGCATTTCTCTGATGGCGAGTGATGATGAGCATTTTTTCATGTGTCTGTTGGCTGTATGGATGTCTTCTTTTGAGAAATGTCTGTTCATATCCTTTCCCCACTTTTTGATGGGGTTGTTTGTTTTTTTCTTGTATATTTGTTTGAGTTCTTTGTAGATTCTGGATATTAGCCCTTTGTCAGATGAGTAGGTTGCAAAAATTTTTTCCCATTCTGTAGGTTGCCTGTTCACTCTGATGGTAGTTTCTTTAGCTGTGCAAAAGCTCTTTAGTTTAATTAGATCCCATGTGTCAATTTTTGCTTTTGCTGCCGTTGCTTTTGGTGTTTTAGACATGAAGTCCTTGCCCATGCCTATGTCCTGAATGGTACTACCTAGATTTTCTTCTAGGGTTTTTATGGTATTAGGTCTAACATTTAAGTCTCTAATCCATCTTGAATTAATTTTCGTATAAGGGGTAAGGAAAGGATCCAGTTTCAGCTTTCTACTTATGGCTAGCCAATTTTCCCAGCACCATTTATTAAATAGGGAATCCTTTCCCCATTTCTTGTTTTCTCAGGTTTGTCAAAGATCAGATGGCTGTAGATGTGTGGTATTATTTCTGAGGACTCTGTTCTGTTCCATTGGTCTATATCTCTGTTGTGGTACCAGTACCATGCTGTTTTGGTTACTGTAGCCTTGTAGTATAGTTTGAAGTCAGGTAGCGTGACGCCTCCAGCTTTGTCCTTTTGACTTAGGATTGTCTTGGCAATGCGGGCTCTTTTTTGGTTCCATATGAACTTTAAAGCAGTTTTTTCCAATTCTGTGAAGAAAGTCATTGGTAGCTTGATGGGGATGGCATTGAATCTATAAATCACCTTGGGCAGTATGGCCATTTTCACGATATTGATTCTTCCTATCCATGAGCATGGTATGTTCTTCCATTTGTTTGTGTCCTCTTTGATTTCACTGAGCAGTGGTTTGTAGTTCTCCTTGAAGAGGTCCTTTACATCCCTTGTAAGCTGGATTCCTAGGTATTTTATTCTCTTTGAAGCAATTGTGAATGGAAGTTCATTCCTGATTTGGCTCTCTGCTTGTCTGTTACTGGTGTATAAGAATGCTTGTGATTTTTGCACATTAATTTTGTATCCTGAGACTTTGCTGAAGTTGCTTATCAGCTTAAGGAGATTTTGGGCTGAGACAATGGGGTTTTCTAAATATACAATCATGTCATCTGCAAACAGGGACAATTTGACTTCTTCTTTTCCTAACTGGATACCCTTGATTTCTTTCTCTTGCCTGATTGCCCTAGCCAGAACTTCCAACACGATGTTGAATAGGAGTGGTGAGAGAGGGCATCCCTGTCTTGTGCCAGTTTTCAAAGGGAATTTTTCCAGTTTTTGCCCATTCAGTATGATATTAGCTGTGGGTTTGTCATAAATAGCTCTTATTATTTTGAGGTACGTTCCATCAATACCGAATTTATTGAGCGTTTTTAGCATAAAGGGCTGTTGAATTTTGTCAAAAGCCTTTTCTGCATCTATTGAGATAATCATGTGGTTCTTGTCTTTGGTTCTGTTTATATGCTGGATTACGTTATTGATTTGCGAATGTTGAACCAGCCTTGCATCCCAGGGATGAAGCCCACTTGATCATGGTGGATAAGCTTTTTGATGTGCTGCTGAATCCGGTTTGCCAGTATTTTATTGAGGATTTTTGCATCGATGTTCATCAGGGATATTGGTCTAAAATTCTCTTTTTTTGTTGTGTCTCTGCCAGGCTTTGGTATCAGGATGATGTTGGCCTCATAAAATGAGTTAGGGAGGATTCCCTCTTTTTCTATTGATTGAAATAGTTTCAGAAGGAATGGTACCAGCTCCTCCTTGTACCTCTGGTAGAATTCAGCTGTGAATCCATCTGGTCCTGGACTTTTTTTGGTGGGTAGGCTATTAATTGTTGCCTCAATTTCAGAGCCTGCTATTGGTCTATTCAGGGATTCAACTTCTTCCTGGTTTAGTCTTGGGAGAGTGTAAGTGTCCAGGAAATTATCCATTTCTTCTAGATTTTCTAGTTGATTTGCGTAGAGGCATTTATAGTATTCTCTGATGGTTGTTTGTATTTCTGTGGGGTCGGTGGTGATATCCCCTTTATCATTTTTTATTGCGTCTATTTGATTCCTCTCTCTTTTCTTCTTTATTAGTCTTGCTAGCGGTCTGTCAATTTTGTTGATCTTTTCAAAAAACCAACTCCTGGATTCATTGATTTTTTGGAGGGTTTTTTGTGTCTCTATCTCCTTCAGTTCTGCTCTGATCTTAGTTATTTCTTGCCTTCTGCTAGCTTTTGAATGTGTTTGCTCTTGCCTCTCTAGTTCTTTTAATTGTGATGTTAGAGTGTCAATTTTAGATCTCTCCTGCTTTCTCTTGTGGGCATTTAGTGCTATAAATTTCCCTCTACACACTGCTTTAAATGTGTCCCAGAGATTCTGGTATGTTGTATCTTTGTTCTCATTGGTTTCGAAGAACATCTTTATTTCTGCTTTCATTTCGTTATGTACCCAGTAGTCATTCAGGAGCAGGTTGTTCAGTTTCCATGTAGTTGAGCGGTTTTGATTGAGTTTCTTAGTCCTGAGTTCTAGTTTGATTGCACTGTGGTCTGAGAGACCGTTTGTTATAATTTCTGTTCTTGTACATTTGCTGAGGAGTGCTTTACTTCCAATTATGTGGTCAATTTTGGAATAAGTGCGATGTGGTGCTGAGAAGAATGTATATTCTGTTGATTTGGGGTGGAGAGTTCTATAGATGTCTATTAGGTCCGCTTGGTGCAGAGATGAGTTCAATTCCTGGATATCTTTGTTAACTTTCTGTCTCGTTGATCTGTCTAATGTTGACAGTGGAGTGTTGAAGTCTCCCATTATTATTGTATGGGAGTCTAAGTCTCTTTGTAGGTCTCTAAGGACTTGCTTTATGAATCTGGGTGCTCCTGTATTGGGTGCATATATATTTAGGAGAGTTAGCTCTTCCTGTTGAATTGATCCCTTTACCATTATGTAATGGCCTTCTTTGTCTCTTTTGATCTTTGATGGTTTAAAGTCTGTTTGATCAGAGACTAGGATTGCAACCCCTGCTTTTTTTTGTTCTCCATTTGCTTGGTAGATCTTCCTCCATCCCTTTATTTTGAGCCTATGTATGTCTCTGCATGTGAGATGGGTCTCCTGAATACAGCAGACTGATGGGTCTTGACTCTTTATCCAGTTTGCCAGTCTGTGTCTTTTAATTGGAGCATTTAGTCCATTGACATTTAAGGTTAATATTGTTATGTGTGAACTTGATCCTGTCATTATGATATTAACTGGTTATTTTGCTCGTTAGTTGATGCAATTTCTTCCTAGCCTCGATGTTCTTTACATTTTGGCATGTTTTTGCAATGGCTGGTACCGGTTGTTCCTTTCCATGTTTAGGGCTTCCTTCAGGGTCTCTTGTAAGGCAGGCCTGGTGGTGACAAAATCTCTAAGCATTTGCTTATCTGTAAAGGATTTTATTTCTCCTTCACTGATGAAGCTTAGTTTGGCTGGATATGAAATTCTGGGTTGAAAATTCTTTTCTTTAAGAACCTTGAATATTGGCCCCCACTCTCTTCTGGCTTGTAGAGTTTCTGCCGAGAGATCTGCTGTTAGTCTGATGGGCTTCCCTTTGTGGGTAACCCGACCTTTCTCTCTGGCTGCCCTTAAGATTTTTTCCTTCATTTCAACTTTGGTGAATCTGGCAATTATGTGTCTTGGAGTTGCTCTTCTGGAGGAGTATCTTTGTGGCGTTCTCCGTATTTCCTGAATTTGAATGTTGGCCTGCCCTACTAGGTTGGGGAAGTTCTCCTGGATGATATCCTGAAGAGTGTTTTCCAACTTGGTTCCATTTTCCCCCTCACTTTCAGGCACCCCAATCAGACGTAGATTTGGTCTTTTTACATAATCCCATACTTCTTGCAGGCTTTGTTCATTTCTTTTTCTTCTTTTTTCTTTTGGTTTCTCTTCTCGCTTCATTTCATTCATTTGATCCTCAATCGCTGATACTCTTTCTTCCAGTTGATCGAGTCGGTTACTGAAGCTTGTGCATTTGTCACGTATTTCTCGTGTCATGGTTTTCATCTCTGTCATTTCGTTTATGATCTTCTCTGCATTAATTAGTCTAGCTGTCAATTCTTCCACTTTTTTTTCAAGATTTTTAGTTTCTTTGCGCTGGGTACGTAATTCCTCCTTTAGCTCTGAGAGTTTGATGGACTGAAGCCTTCTTCTCTCATCTCGTCAAAGTCATTCTCTGACCAGCTTTGATCCGTTGCTGGCGATGGGCTGCGCTCCTTTGCAGGGGGAGATGTGCTCTTATTTTTTGAATTTCCAGCTTTTCTGCCCTGCTTCTTCCCCATCTTTGTGGTTTTATCTGTCTCTGGTCTTTGATGATGGTGACGTACTGATGGGGTTTTGGTAGAGATGTCCTTCCTGTTTGATAGTTTTCCGTCTGACAGTCAGAAGGACTGTCTGTTGGTCTGTTGGAGATTGCTTGAGGTCCACTCCAGACCCTGTTTTCCTGGGTGTCAGCAGCAGAGGTTGCCGAAGATAGAATATTGCTGAACAGCGAGTGTACCTGTCTGATTCTTTCTTTGGTAGTTTCCTCTCAGGGGTGACTCCACCCTGTGAGGTGTGGGGTGTCAGACTGCCCCTAGTGGGGGATGTCTCCCAGCTAGGCTACTCAGGGGTCAGGGACCCACCTGAGCAGGCAGTCTGTCCGTTCTCAGATCTCAACCTCTGCGTTAGGAGATCCACAGCTCTCCCCAAAGCTGTCAGACAGAGTCATTCGCGTCTGCAACGCCCCGCTCTTTCCCCTAATGGACTGCAGCTGTGCGCTGTCCGCAGAGGTAGAGTCTACAGAGACAGGCTGGCTTCCTTGAGCTGCTGTGAGCTCCACCCAGTTCGAGCTTCCCAGCGGCTTTGTTTACCTACTTAAGCCTCAGCAATGGCGGGCGCCCCTCCCCCAGCCTCGCTGCTGCCTTGCGTATAGATCGCCGCAGACGGCTGTGTTAGCAGTGAGGGAGGCTCCGTGGGCGTGGGACCCTCCCGGCCAGGTATGGGATATATTCTCCTGGTGTGCCTGTTTCCTTAAAGCGCAGTATTGGGGTGGGAGTTACCCGATTTTCCAGGTTTTGTGTGTCTCAGTTCCCCTGGCTAGGAAAACGGATTTCCTTCCCCCTTGCGCTTCCAGGTGAGGCGATGCCTCGCCCTGCTTCAGCTCACGCTGGTCAGGCTGCAGCAGCTGACCAGCACCGATTGTCCGGCACTCCCTAGAGAGATGACCCCAGTACCTCAGTTGAAAATGCAGAAATCACCGGTCTTCTGTGTCACTCGCGCTGGGAGTTGGAGACTGGAGCTGTTCCTATTCGGCCATCTTGCTCCGCCCCCCGAATTTCTTTAGATCATGCACATTAGTATCCTACTGCTGCTGTAACAAGTTACCACACACTTAGTGGCTCAAAACAACACAGATTTATTATCTTACAGTTCAGGATATCAGCAGTCTGAAATCAATTTCACTGGCCTAAAATAAATGTGTGTTACCATATTTGGTTCCTTCGAGAGTCCCTAGTGGAGAATTTATTTCCTTTTCCAGTTGATAGGGAACATCTATCTACATTCCTTGGCTCATGCCTCCTTCCCCCAGCTTCAAAGCCAGTACAATAGCATCTTCTTTTCTCTCTGATTCTTCCATCATTTCTCTGACCCTAATCCTGTTCCCTCTTTTAAGGACCTTTATAATTACATTGGGTCCAGCTGGATAATCTAGGGTAATCTGCTCTCCTCAAAATCCTCAGTTTACCACACCTCTGTGGTTCCCTTTACCTTGTAAGTTTGTATAATCACAGATTGTGGGCCTTATGATGTGGCCATCTTTGGTTGTCGGAGAGGGGGTACATTATTCAGTCTGCTACATTGTTCCCAATTATTCTGATACTTAGTATTCCAGGGGGAAAAAAAAAGATGAAGTCAACCTTATTTTCATTTTATTAAATATTTAGTTGTTTTAAAAGCAGTATAAAAATGTCCTTCTATTTTTATTTTTCAAAATTTTTGAAATAATATGGTAGTGGATTTCACTGGTAAATGTGTTGGACCCAGTTCTTCCTCCCTTTGCCAGAAAACTTTGCAGTCCCTGCTTCAGTGGGGCATGTACTTCTGAGCCCCTTGTCTTTAGTCTTGGCCAGCTGACTTGTGCCTCAGACTCATTTCATTACTCCCACTTGCCCTGATCTACCCACATGTACCAGGCTTAAGTCACATGCACATATAACATTTCTTTAGCCTTGAAGATTAATTCTCCCTCTTGGGATACATTCCTTTTATCCTCCAGGTCACTTTCTCAGGGTCACCTTCCCTGACATATAGGCAAAATTTTACTGCCTAGCAGCCTTTCACTGCTGTTCAGTCTCTTTAAGCCAATGGCTGAGACACAAGACTCCTGTGTTCAACTGTTCTTGGAAACAGAACTCATTCAGCAAATATTTATTGTGCATTCACTAAATAGTACTTTCGACTACTCTTAATCCCAGCAAAATGTCCCATCTCCCCAAAACAGCCCCTGTTGACTGAGGTGGTAGGATCTGCTCAGGCAATCTGGCAGCTGTATCTGGAAATCTGTTTTCTACCTATATATGTACTCACACTTATCTGGAGCATATACCTGTAGTTCTTTTTTTGAGTCTGGTACTACAAATCATAGCAAAGACTCCACAATTTAATGAGTTATTCTATACCCTGCTTTCATTTTAATGTAATCCTTCGTCTCCCCCATTATGTATGTATATGATTAGGATTAATTTACTATTTGCTTTAGATTTTTGTAGACTCAGAACTGCTGAGGTTATGCCTAGGTAGACAACCTTGACAGGAGTTGGGGCTTACTAGCAATATGGACAATCAGGATCCTAGGGCATCTGACGCATAAATAAACAAGATAGTTTCTCAACAATTTGTATAGAATTTTGCCTTCAGTAAATACGCTTCATGCCGAAAGGCCCTCTGGGACCACTTTGCGGTACACCAGGATTGACTGATGAGCCCGAGAGCCAGTGCTCATTGGAGAAAGCTGACTATGTCATTCCGCATCTCATTTCCCACCTGCCAGGCAGAATGCGATGGCCTGGATGACAGCTGACACCATGAGATTCCATTTCTTTGCACAAGGAGGGCACAGAACTGCTCAGTTTGACTGGGAGAGGCTTTGTTTCTAACGATTCTGTTGAAAAGGGGAGAGCCTTCAAACTGTCACAGAATTCTGCTTTCTAGTTATGGTCTCCCTGTGACCTTGAGCTCAGCCGTGTATCCGTTTCTTTGACACTAAGGACGTCGTGTGTTCTTCTGTAGATCACCCCTTCTTCCCTATCCTGGACAAGAGGGGAGTATAAATGACTTCTTTCTCAGTTAAATTCCTGACGATAGAGATGCCTCCTGGCACCATCGGCATCCTCCCTTTCTCCCTCCTTTGTGCTCCTGTTCCTTGAGGCATATCTCTTCCCCCTTATCAGAAGGGTTACAAGATTCAACATGTTTATACAACTTGTGGATGATTGATCTTCCTAGAAACCTCTCTTTGTGACAGTCTACAGTAACCTCTTACCTAGCATAAACTCAGGTTACATTGATCACATGCCATGATCACATGCCAATCACAAAGCTTGTGATTTTTGGCACATTAAGCTGACAACTTTGTTGGCCTCAAGATGTGCTATAGCAATAAATGTTCTTTCTTAAAACTAGCATGACACTAGACTGAAGCTCCACAAGATAGACACTGTATATTTTGCTCACAGCTATATCCTTAGCAAACCATGAATTCTTTTGACCATGGTAAATTTTGAATAATGAATGAGTGAATGGTCTCCTTGACTTCCTCTGCAAAGAATTCTAATTTTCTACTGCTGCTCTTTTCCTGCCTTCCTCAATATTTTATGTCAAGTGAAGTGAAAGTAGAAAGAATGGGTTATGTATGGTTGGTAAGCAGGTCTTCTCAGGTGTTTTCTGGCATCTCTCTTAAATACCCTTTGCCCTGAAAGTGCTCTGGCACCAGTGAATTTGGCATTGTGACATCTTCTTGCCCTTCTGTTGCTTACTCTTTGGGTCTGTATTTTACAAACATCTAGCTTTGCGGTATTAGAATTTCAATTTGAATTAAATTAAACGAAAATGTCTCTTCTGTCTGGGGGAAGCTTCTTTTGCTGTGTCCTTTCTGGAGGAACTTTCTCCCCAGTGTGTGGAAAATAGCTGCCAATATTTCATAGGCATTTCATGCCTCTCATCTCAGAATCTCTGTCCCAAAGTGGTGTATGGAAAATCATGGGGGAGACTCAGGTTGGCTTGACTTGGATCACACACCTACCCATGGGCTACCCATGGTGGCCAGAGAACCAAAGTATTGATATGATAAATTCTTTCTAGTGAGAAAATTAAATGGCACTCTAAGTCAGTCAATATATTTTTTTAGGGAAGTGGGGGCTTCTATGCAGTGTCTGATAGTATAGTAAGAGAAGGTAGTGATTATTTCCTGACATACCTATGAAGACCAAGTTTGCCTTAAGTTACATTGTCCTTTACATTACTGAACCCAGGCCAGGCATGGTGGCTCATGCCTGTAATCCCAGCACTTTGGGAGGCCGAGGTGGGCGGATCGCCTGAGGTCAGGAGTTTGAGACCAGCCTGGCCAACATGGTGAAACCCAGTCTCTACCAATTAGCCAAGCGTGGTGGCACGCACCTGTAATCTCAGCTACTCAGGAGGCTGAGGTAGGAGAATTGCTTGAATCTGGGAGGCGGAGGTTGCAGTGAGCCAGGATCTCACCATTGCACTCCAGCATGGGGCAACAAGAGCAAAACTCTGGCCAAAATAAAATAAAATAACTCACTGAACCCAGCTATAATAGCTATTCTTTAAATTATTATCTACTAATGCTAACATCTGGCTCATCTTGGAGTCAATTTCTATGGATTATCTTTTGACAATGGATCACATTTTCTCATTGTGTTAGTCCATTTTGCATTGCTGTAAAGGAATACCTAAGACTGGGCAATTTATAAGTAAAAAGTTTATTTGGCTCATGATCTGTGGGCTATAAAAGCATGGCACCCACATATGCTTGGCTTCCCGTGAGGCCTCAGGAAACTTAATGGTGGAAGGTGATGGGAGAGCAGACATGTCACATGGAGCAAGAGAGAGCAAGAGAGAGAAGGAGGAGGTGCCAGTCTCTTTTAAATAACCAGATTTCACGTGAACTCATCAAATGAGAACTCACTCATTACCACAAGGACAGCACCAAGACATTCATAAGGGATCTGCCCCCGTGCCCCAATCATTTCCCACTAGGCCCACCTCCAACATTGGAGGTAACATTTCAGCATGAGATTTTGAAGGAACAAAACATCCAAACCATATCACACATTTTGTAGTATATCTACTAATTTTGTATTATATAGTGGACATAGTGAACATTGTGTTACAGAGTCTCTGAATTCCACTGTATTCTTCCAAAGACCATTGATTTTATTGTATTAGCAGGCAATTAAATGAATGAGCTAAACCTGAAAACTTTGTATCTTAGGCAACAACTCTAATTTGGTTTAGTTCTTTTCTCTTTTGCTTGACTGTCTTATGCATGCATGCTTCAGGGATCAACCAGAGATTTGGGCATAATTTATTTAAAAATTTGGAATTTCCCTTTTTAAGTTATCTCCTTTCTAGGATTCCTCCACTCTCATTCTATTGGCTGTAATTATCCCAAATTTTGTCCTAGAGTTCTTTAGGCCAGAAAGACTGGCTTTTCTATAAGAGTTTTAGATGTCCTTCATCTCAGTGGGGACCTCTGTTAGTCTGCATTTAAATCAAACCCCCAGTCAAACAAATTGATTATTAAACATTTTTAATGTGCTCTCTTTGAGTTTGTAAAAAGAGGCACCTTTTTCCAAAGAGAAGTCGAAAGTGGGGAGACAGGAGCTCAGAACTGTGTCAACAGTTCTGTGACCTCCAGAAAGTCACCTAGTCCATTTGACATATGGTTTCCTCATTTGGAAAATAAGGTATCTGCCTCAAAGATCTTTAACACTGATGTATCTCCCAGTTCTAACATTCTGTGATTTTCATGGTGGGATGACTTTGAGAAAATGAAGACCAGCTGCCATTCCTCTTTTTTAAAAAACAGCTTGCAGGCCGGGCGCGGTGGCTCAAGCCTGTAATCCCAGCACTTTGGGAGGCCGAAACAGGCGGATCATGAGGTCAGGAGATCGAGAGCATCCTGGCTAACATGGTGAAACCCCGTCTCTACTAAAAAATACAAAAAACTAGCCGGGCGAGGTGGCGGGCACCTGTAGTCCCAGCTACTCGGGAGGCTGAGGCAGGAGAATGGCATAAACCCGGGAGGCAGAGCTTGCAGTGAGCTGAGATCTGGCCACTGCACTCCAGCCCGGGCAACAGAGCGAGACTCCGTCTCAAAAAACAAAAACAAACAAAAAATAAACAGCTTTTGCATTGTGGTATAACTAGCATACGAAAAAATTGCACAGACTTAAAGTACTAATATACAATGTGACAGATTTTGATGTATGTATTGAAATCATCACCACAACCAAGATGGTTAGCATATCAATCACCTCCAAATTAACTTGTGTCCCTTTGTGATCCCTTCCTTTTCCTCCTCCCTTAATCTCCTTCTCCCCAAACAGCAACTACTAATCTGCTTTTGGTTACTACAAATTAGTATGTAGTGGCATCTTATTGTGGTCTTTATTTACATTACACTAATGTCTAATGATGTTGAGTATCTTTCTGTGGACTTATTGGCCATTTATATACCTTCTTTGATAAGGTGTCTTTGAAATATTTTGCCCATTTATTGGATGGTTTGTTTTCTTATTATTGGGTTTTGAAAGTTTAAAGACTATTCTGTCCTTTATCAGACATATGCACTGCAACTATTTTCATTCAGTTTGTATCTTTTTTCATTTTCTTAACAGCGTCCTTTGGAGAGCAGATGTTATGTGGAGCTTGAATTTCTGACCCACAAAATTGTAAGACCCTGTAAAATGGTGTGGGGCTTAAGTCATCGAGTTTTAGTGTAGTTTATTATATAGCAGTACATTTTCAGAATGTAAACCATGCAATCTTGAATTAGGTGAGGAATGAAGAAGAGAGGGAATGGAAGTGGAGTAAGGCAACTGATCTAATGATTAAAGCTGCTGCTTGCCTCACCCGATGCATCCACCCCTTTGGGAAGTTGGGCCATTCCTCAAATACTTCAGATCCTGAAGAAAGAGATGAAAATGTAGCTGCTTCTCTACATAAATGAGTCTACCCTCTCTTCTAAGTTACCTGTTTTGGAAAGTGGAAGATTGCTAACCAAGAGGGCAGATCCCTCAGACTCCTCTGAAGTTGGTGAGTGTATGTCAGGGAGCGTTGTAGTGTCATGGTCTCTGCCAAAACTTTGAAATGGGATGGGATTTCTGCCATTGCTCTGGGAAGTCCAGCCTCTAATGAGTCCTCTCCTTTTCCTCACCAGGGCCTTAAGCTATTTCTATCTATATATCTGTTGAAATATTCTTAAGAAAGAATCCAGTATCATGTATCTTTTAAGGTGGTCTTAGTTTTGCTTTTTTTTCCATTTCTTATCCTGTGCTAATTATTTTCTATAAAGATTTATCTTCTGTGGAGAATTCCATGGAATACCTTTCATTCATTCATTTATTTAAGTTTTCATTCACTTATCCTACAAGTATTGTCTGTGTGGACAGTGGGGAACAAGTTGTAGTCCCTGCCTTCAGGAAGCTTGTAGAGTAATTTCATAGTCATTTTGGGCAGCTGTGGGTATAGGGATGGGGTCTTCCTAGATATCTTTTGTCTGTCTGCCCAAGTCCTCCGTAAAACATTCTCAATTAACATAGGCCACTCCTAATAAGAGCATATGGGTATGAGTGCTGCTGAGGGTCTTCCAGTTGAGAAGCAGAAGTGTCATGTTGTTCTTCTACAGAGGAAGTAGGGGAGGGAGTGTTAACTTTCTATGTAAATGATATTCTCAGACTACAGTTGAAGGACAGTTGCTTTGCTCACAGAAATACCTCTGGCACGTCAAGATGATAGGTTTGGAAATCCTGAAATATCTTCCTTTTTTCTGACAGTGAAATTTGAAAGTGAATATTTTGATGTGAATTTCTGCACTAAGTGATACCTGAACGTTTGCAGACACAATGTAATTAGAGTGTTGGTTGGTGCTTGTTGGATGTGAGTTTCAAGAACTAGCTCGATTTACTGTATAAACAAAAATTGTAGTGAACAAAGTTGTTAGCAAAGTTCTTTTTGCTTCAAAATACAGAATAACACATCACACAAGAAAATGGAGGTCTCTAAGCAGAACAAAATCCAAGTGTCTTCTTTTTGCCCTGAAGTCACAAAGCCACATATGATGGCAAGAACAGTTCTCAAAGCCCAGACTATCACAGTGAAATGCCAGATTCTTTCCCCCTTCAGCTGAAAAAGCCTGTTAATGCTTTATGTTTTTGTTTGCAATTGTCTAAAAAATAATTTGGGGGCAATAAAGGAAATATAGTTAGAACAGCTAAATTATTTGAAGAACCTGAAATGTTTTCGATTATATAAGCATGCAATTAAAATTACTTGGAGCATTTTTAAATATAAGATGCCATACATATTCATTGTAAATCTTAAAAATACAGATAAAGATTATTTTACTGAACCATCAGCTATTAATATTTTGTCCCATGGTTTTTCAGTCTTTTTCCTTTATTTGCTTTTATGTGTTGTTTTAATTGCATAAAGAATATAAAATTAAATTCAAGACA
Source organism: Trachypithecus francoisi (assembly GCF_009764315.1). NCBI lineage: Eukaryota > Metazoa > Chordata > Mammalia > Primates > Cercopithecidae > Trachypithecus > Trachypithecus francoisi. Next base: position 39,273,541 of record NW_022681463.1, read on the forward strand.
TAAAAAAACCAGAAAGATAGTATAAGAGGAGTAAGTGGGCTGGGTGCAGTGGCTCATGCCTGTAATCTTGGCACTTTGGGAGGCCAAGTTGGGCAGATCACCTGAGGTCAGGAGTTCCAGACCAGCCTGTCCAACATGGTGAAACCCTGTCTCTACTAAAAATACAAAAACTAGCCGGGCATGGTGACATGTGCTTGTAATCCCAGCTACTCTGGAGGCTGAGGCAGGAGAATCACCTTCTGAACCCAGGAGGTGGAGTTTGCAGTGAGCCAAGATTTTGCCACTGCACTCCAGCCTGGCAACAGAGAGAGACCCCTTCTCAAAAAAAAAAAATAAAAAAGTGTCTTCACTCAGACAACCACTATCATGAGTTTGTTGTCAAGCACCCTCTATTTTTTACTATGCTTACAGAATGTATTTACCAAAAAATGGGATTATACTCTACATTCTTCTTTATGACCTAACATTTATCTAATTATATATATTTTATAAGATCTTTTACATCATCATTTCACAGTTTTAATGGAATGGACATAGAGATTTAATTACATAGGCCCTTATTAATGATATTTAGATTGGTTCCAAGATCATCCACATAGTATATGAGTATTTATGTATCTCCATAATTGGTTCCTTGGGATAAATTATAGAGAGAAATGTTGGATCAAATATTTTAACTTTTAAGGCTTCTCTTGAGATTGAAAAATTTGCCCACCAGAAGAGTTTTATAAATTTATATTTCTAGCAGCAAAGTATGAAAAAAGCCTCTTTTCTTTACAGTTAGTTGTCAATGTTGAGTGTTATGTTTTTGATCTTCTGTGATTCTAAAAATAGTATGTTATGATTGTAATTTATATTTCTTTGATTGCTAGTAGACTATAAGTATGCAATTTTATAGGAAACAATAAAATGAATGCTTTTAGTATAATACTCAGGGCTTAGCTGGATAACTTATTTAAGTGATACAAAGTGGGAGAGTTACTGTTTAGCATTCTTTAAGATGAAATGGGATGTGTGGCAAAAATTAATCAGAGATTCCATGTCAACAGCCTGACTCCATGCTTATTTCCCATAACAACTGGCAACAGAATGAGAGGTGCTGGGAGCCAACTGAAGCAAGGAAACCCTTTGTGGTGCGGTGTTGTATTTGAACTGGGGAATTTTTGGCCTTGGGTTCTCTGGTGTTTTGACTTTCTAACTGACTAGACAGCAGGACAACCTCTTTAAATCCTTTTCTTGTTTTAGGAAAATGGCACCAACCAAATTTGGAGTTAATTTTGCAATTGGACCTAATTTTGAAAAACTATTATTTCTCCTCTGCCTAACTCAGTAATTCTCAACCACAGACTGAACATTCAACTCACCTGTGGGGCTTTTCCAACAATTTAGTCTGCTCACCCTCTCTGTTCCCTTTGTTAATAAAAGCAGACCCACTCGCTTGTTGCTTGCAGAGTTCAATTAACAACAGCAGGGTTTTGTAGAAAAAGAGTGACTTTATTTCAGACCTAGCAGAGGGAAAGTAGTAGTATAGGCTCCTGTCTTGAAGATACCATTTTGGCTTTGGGGTAGAAAGCTAGGGCTTTTAAAGGGAGGGTTGGCATGAACAGCATGCAGGGGAGGGTACAAAGAGGTGAGGGGTCTGTGTGACTGGCTTCCAATGTCTTATCTATCAGGCGGTCTGGCTGGTGTCATAGTAGGCAGAGCTAGGCTGTAAACTGAGCCAATCTCCCTGTGGGAGAGAGTTCCAGAAGCACCTGGTTTGCTTCAAAATTCAGTTTCTGGAACTTCTAAGCACACAGTTAGTTAAGCTTGCCCATGTAGGGAGTGTCTGTTGGAGATAAGGTATAGGTTATAATTGCATTCCCAAAGAGCTAAGTAGGAGTTGGGGTAAAAGGAAAAAGGGGGAAAATATTTAATTCCCTTCTACAAATTGAGTACTCAGTTATACCCTTAAGCCAATTAAATGAGAATCTCTAGACAATGGGACGTGGGCATGGTAGTGTTTTACTGAAAACTCCGTAATATGACTCGACTATGCATCCAGGCTAGAGAACCACTGGAGTGATTTATTTCCATCCTTTGCTATAACAGGAACTACTTCTCTTCACATATTCCCCCTCCCTGTGTACACATGTCTTTTCTCCAGGCAGTTCTAAGCTGGATTTCATTGAGAAGAATCAAAACAACAATAAGAGGAAAAAACATATAGGTTTCTTAGGCACTTAAACCTCACAGTGATAAATGCCAAACGGATGCCTTCTTGTTTAATAAGTACTCCATCTTGTAAGAGACAGTTCATTTTGTTCAATGCATAAAATCAATTTCAAATATGTATTTGCTCTAACAAAGAAATCATTCACTTAGCTGCAAGTATGTGAGTCTAAAGGTTCATCCAGAGGACTGGGAATGGATAGTGGTGTTGGGAAGCAGCCTGCGAGGCTGGAGAAAGCTTCCTGTGAGGGGCTCTGTCGTGACCTCTGGCAACTGGTCCACAATCTCAGATCTAGCTCCTTTGTTTTCTTGCTGACACCTAGGCTATAAAAATCAACAATCCTGTGGCTAGTCTGACCCATGGCTCTGACTCTCCAATCTATTTCTCCTCAGGTTGGCTCTGATGTAGGTCTCTCTAGCTTCCCTCTAGACTCTCAGTGCTCGTTTAAAATGTTTGTCTTTCTCCCATGGTTCTGATCAGAAAAGAGTATCCACAAGCCAGAAAGGAAGTCTGCTCCCCTAGCAACAACAGTCTGCTTTTTCTATGGTCTTCTCCAGTTCCCTCTTTGGAAAGCTTCCCCATTCTCTAGAACAGTGGCCAAGAGACAAAACAGCATTTGATATTCAAAGCCAATGTTTAGTATTCAAACAGTGCTATCCCAGAAGAAAAGTTCTTCTCAGCACTTTAAAATTCTTTGACTCTTTTCTGTTTCAATACTTGTGACTCTGCTTCCACTTGCTGCTGGGGGAAATAGGAATGTGGTGTAAAGAAAATGAAATAGTGGTCAAATACCTGCAGGCACTCAGGAGACTTTAGCAAGTCATACCTCTCCGAGCTTTAACATACTCATCAGTAAAGTCCATAATAATTGCTGCATTGCTGGTTCCATAGAGTTGCAAATGAGATGACATATGGGAATATGATTTGAAAACAGTGAGGCGATAAACACTTCAATTTATAAACAATAAAATGCACAGACCTAAAGTTCAGTACATTTTAACAAATACATACACCTGTATAACTAATACCTAAAGCAAGAGGCAAAAGCTTACCTGTGGAAAACTCCCCCTTGATCTTTTCCAGTTAGTCCATACTGTACCTTTCCCAGCCACCACAGGCAACCACTATTCTGATTTCTAGGACCATTGATTCAGTTTTCCTATCTTTCAATTTTATTTAAATGGGATTATATACTAGGTATTCTTTATATTTGACTTTTTTCTCTAATGTTATGTTTGTGAGATACATCCATGTTTTGTGTACCATTTCTTTTACTGCTGATGAGTAATTTATGGTATGAATGTATCATGCTTTGTTCATCCGTATTCCTGTTAATGAATATCTGTGTTATTTTTCACTTTAGCTATTATGAGTAAATTGACTATGAATATTATTGTACATATTATTTTGTGGATATGTACTTTTTTGGAATACACTTTTTTCTTGAGTATGTACTCAAAGTGGAACTCCTAGGTAATAGGGTAGGTGTTTGTCTTTGTAAGAAACTGCTAAACTGATTTCCAAAATAGTTGTATGAGAATTCAGGTTGTTCCACATTCTTGCCAATCTCTTTCATTTCTTTAATTTCAACCATGCTAGTGGATTTCAATATAATTTTAATTTGCATTTCCCTAATACTAATTGTCTTCTCATATGATTAGTGGTCATTTGTATATATTCTTTGGTGATGTTATGCCCAGACTGTTTATTCCCCGAAGAAGACCACCAGAGTCCAGAGTCAAAGCCAAGCGGCAAGGATCTTTACTGCAAGTTCGAACTTGGTCCCTCTGCTCCACAGCATACAAGAGGGCCCCGAATGATGCATGTGCTCGCTTTTTATAGCCCGATGTAAACAGGATATGTAAGGTTACAGAGAAGGGAATTCTTTGGGTTACAGCATTACAATTGGTTAACATTTTAAGTTATACATTTAGCAGTTTTTTTTATTGGTTCCCGCGCTTTCAGTAAAACCACTCCACAAACGGTTGTGACCTTATCGGGGACTCTCCAGGTGGTGTTTTTCTAAAGTTGAGACAAATGGAGGAATGTTTGCACTGGGCCCAGGAAGTTGAGACAAATGGAGGAATGTTTGTACTGGGCCCAGGACTGAGATATATGGAGGAATGTGTTTGTACTGGGCCCAGGACTGAGATATATGTTTGATTTCTTACAGTGAAGTGTTAAATCTTTGCTTATTTTTAAAAATAGATTACTACTGATTTGTAGGAGATCTTCATATATTTTGAATACAATTGTGTTATGACATATGCATTATGAATATTTCATACTATGGCTTGTTTCTTCGTTTTTTAAAATTATTTTGAGTAGGAAACATTTGAAATTTTGACAAAGTCTAATTTATTTGTTCCTTTCTGGTTGGTGATTTTCATGTCTTATATAAGAAATATTTGCTTAAACCAGGTCCACAAAAAATATTTCCCTAGGTTTCCTATTTCACCGCTGCCCAAAAACTTGATATATGTTGTGCTTTGGTGTGGGTTTCTTCATATTTCCTTTTCTTGATGTTCATGGAGACTCTTGTATTTAATGAGTTTATAGTTTTCATCAAATTTGACAGATATCAGTTGTTTCTTCAGATTTTTTTCTGCCTTCTCTTATTTTCTAGGAAAACTATATGTATGTTAGGGGGACTGATGTTGTCTTAGAGTTCACTGATACTCTATTCATTATTTTCTTCAGTCTTTTTACTTTCAAGTTTCATTTTGTATAATTTCTATTGCTATATCTTCCAGCTCACTAAATTTTTCTTCTGCAATATTTAATCTTCTGTAAATGCCATTCATTGTATTTTTTTCTCAGATGTTGTATTTTTTATGTTTAGAGGTTAGAAATTGGTCTTTAAAAAATATCTTCCATGTCTTTTCTCATCATGCTCTAGTTTTTTCCTATGATAGAATATATCTATAATCACTCTTTTAATGTCCTTTAAAAAAATTATATCATTTGCATCATTTCTGAGTTCATTTTTGTTGCCTGATTTTTATCCTCTTTATGGGTTTTAATTTTCGGCTTCTTTGCATGCCTACTAAATTTTTATTGGGTATCAGGCATTTTGAATTTTACGTTGTAAGCGTGTTAGCTTTTTTGGTATTTTTGAAAATAATTTTTACCCCGGTTCACAATTAAGTATACCTGAAGCTAGTTTGATCACCATGAGGCTTGTTTTAAGGTTTGTCCGGTAGATCTACAACAGCCTTTATTCTAGGTCTTTACTACATGCTTTGTGTGTTAGGAAACCTTCTACTTTGTTTTGGGGAAACAAACTTTTTCTAACTCTGAATGAACTCTAGGATTTTTGTTTCTGCTCCTTTCTGGTAGTCGTTTCTCCAGTTTTGCTAGTTTCATCATATGAGTGCTCTGATTAGTATTGTGCCAAACACCTGACAGGAGTCCTCTCTGAAGTAATCTACTTTTCAGTATTTCTCCTCACCAATTCTACCTTCCTTGAGGGCTTCCCAGACCTTCCAACTATCTTCTTAAAGATCTTCCAACTATCTTTCAACTCAGTGAAACTTATGGGCTCTGTCTAGGAATTGCAATACATATCCTCACTATGTCACACACTGTCTTAAATTAATATTACACTAATTCATTTATAATATAAAAACCTTATGAAAATGTAATACTGTTCCCCAAGTTTTTGTGTTATCATGGTCATATATTTAGTCTCTACATGTGATATAAATCCTGTATAACTGTCAAATATCTACTAAAGAAATTTAAATAATACAGTTTTTACATTACATATTGACTATTTCTAACACTCATTATTTTTTCCCTGTATTTTCAAGTTTTCATGTGATACCATTTTCTTTCAGCATAAGATTTCCCTGAGCATTTCTTCTAGAGGGAGTCTTCTGTAAATTGATCTTTTTCAACTTCTTTTAACATAAAGTGTCTTCATTTTGTCTTCATTTGTGAAGAGTATTTTTCGATAGATATATGCAATCCTAGGTACATACTGTTTTTTACATTAAAAATTCATTCCATTATTTTCCCGCTTCTACATTTCCTGGTAAGTTAGCTTCCTTTCTTATCATTGGGCTCCTTTTTAAAACGTATACTTTTCTTCTCTCAGGTTACTTTAGATTTATTCTTTATGTTTTGTTTTCAAACATTGTACTATGTTGTGAAATAGGTGTTATTTTCTTTGAATGTATCTGGCTTGGGTTTTGCTGATCTTGAGTCTGTGGGCTGATTTTTCTATGCCACCAAAATTGGGGAAAAAATGACATTTATTTCTTCAATTTTTTTATAACTCTTTTAATTATTTTTTTCTCTTCTGAGTCTGTGCTGACCAGTAATAGTTCTTCCAAGAGTTGAGTTAAACTTATTCTGGCTACAGTTTAAATTAGACTGAATTATCCTCTGGTTAACATAACCCACAACTCCCATATTTCTTGATGATGAGGGATTGAGCTCACTCTGTCACCCAGGCTGGAGTTCAGTGGCATGATCTCGGCTTACTGCGACCTCTGCCTCCCTGCTTAAAGCAGTTCCCCTGCCTTAGCCTCCTGAGTAGCTGGGATTACAGGCACACACCACTATGTCTAATTTTTTCGTATTTCTAGTAGAGACAGGGTTTCACCATGTTGGCCAGACTAGTCTCGAACTCCTGACCTCAGGTAATCCGCCCACCTCGGCCTCCCAGAGTGCTGGGATTACAGGCATGAGCCACCATGCCCAGCCAAAAATAGGTTCAAGCAGATCTCTAGAGCTTATTCATCTTGATTAACTTAATATTTATGCCCATTAATTAGTAACTCCCCATTTGTCCCTCCACCCAACCCCTGGCAACCACTATTCAACTCTTTGATTTTATGAATTTGACTGTATTAGAACCCTCATATAAGTGTAATCATACAATATGTCTTTCTGTAACTGACTTATTCCACTTAGCATATTGTCCTCTAGGTTCATCCCTGTTGTCACATATTGCAGAATTTCCTTCTTTTTAAAGGATGATTACCATTTCACTGTTCGTATATACCACATTTTCTTTATCAATTCACCTTTAGATGGATATTTAGGTTGTTTTTACATCTTGGCTATTGTGAATAGCAATGAACATGGTTGTGTTAATATCTCTCCAAGATCTTGATTTCATTCTTTTGGATAAATACTCAGTAGTGGGATTGCAGAATAATACGGTAGTTCTATTTTTAATTTCTTGAAGAACCTCTTTACTGTTTTCCATAGTGGCTGCATCATTTTGTCTTCCCAGTAACAATGTGTAAGAGTTCTGATTCTCCACATCTTCACCAACGTTTGTTGTCTGTTCTGTTCTTTTCTTTTTGTTTTGATAATAACTATCCTAACAGGTATGAGGTGATATCTCATTGTGGTTTTGATGTTCATTTCTCTGAAAACTAGTGATGTTGGGCAATTTTTTTCTTACTCATGTTGGCTGTTTGTATGTCTTCTTTGGACAAATGTCTGTTCAAGTCCTTAGTCCATTTTAAAATTGGGTTATTTGCTATTGAGTTGAAGGAGTTGCTTACATATTTTGGAGATTAACCACTTATTAAATAAATGGTTTGCAAATATTTCCCCCCAATTTCTAGGTTGCCTTTTCACTCTGTCAATTTTGTCCTTTGCTGTGCCAAAGCTTTTTAGTTTAATGTAGTCCCACTGTTAATTTTTGCTTCTGTTGTCTGTGCTTTTGGTGTCATATTCATGAAATCATTGCTAAGAATAATGCCATGAAGCATTTTCTCTGTTTTCTTCTAGAGTTTTATAGTTTCACATCTTAAGTTTAAGTCTTTAATCCATTTTGAGTTGATTATTTTTGTGTGGTATAAGCGTACAATTTTATTATTCTGCATGTGAATATCCAGTTTTTCCAACATCATTTGTTGAAGAGACCCTCCTTTTCCCATTGGGTGTTCTTAGCGCCCTGACTCACATTGTTTTCAAAGCTTCCTATTTTTTAGGTCCCTTGACCTAAAAAACTGTTTTATGGCTATTCCATTTCTTTACCCATCTTCATCCAATCTGTTGTTTAATTCAAGTGTAGATGCTGCTGTGACTGTCAGCTTGATTATGAAGGCTTTCCTCTCTTGAAATTTAGTTCATCATGTCTTCCTTTCATCTACCTCTACTTTATAACCCCATAGAGAAGTATGACATTTTATTTAATCTTTTTATGTTTTTATCATGAGAGTGAAATCTATTTGCATTATTTTATGCCATTACTAGAAGCAGAAGCCTTATTAAATATATTTAAATTACTCCTATTATTTCCAAGAATTCATCCAACTTTGGCTCCCTATTGCTGGTAGACTTCAAAAGGGATTGAAAATGTATAAAGAAATCCTGAATGTCTAACACTTCCACTAAAAGAATGTTGCCTATTTCTAATTAAGTGTGGACGTTTTTTAAGTATAAAGAGAAAAAAATAAAACCTGTACAGCCATCTCATTATATAAAAGTTATATTTTAGAACTATTTAGCTTTAATTTACTTTTCCATAAGACTTAATATTCACTGCCGTATTTTACTTTCAATCCACTGTAGTATGCTCTGGGATCTTTTAGATCCTCATTTCCTTAAGATGACTAATTTTGATATTCATAGAATCCATCCACCACATTTTATATTATTTCCTTTTGTCAATTGTGAGGATAATCTCAAAGGTTCACCTGAAGTGCATTCAATTGTTTAATTTGCTAAGCCATTTCCCTTTTTTCTAAGCTAATATTCTGAGGGAAAATAAAATTACAGTTCTGATGGAGACTACAGAACCAATCAAACCAATAAGAATAAGAGCTGATTCTTACTCAGTTCAGTTATTAGGACCTAGGAAGCAAAATAGTCATTTTGTTTTACTGGTTATTAGTGTTCCTGTTCTCCGGCCTCCTTTATCCATTCAATAAACACTGAGCCCTCTTTTCAGGCCCCATTCTCATTAGGCATAGAGATACAATAAAGAGTAAAAACACAGTCCCTCCCTTCAATGCGTCCACCATCCACTGAGCAGAATGACAAGAAGTTATGTAATTAAAACACCCAATACCAAATTCCAAACAATAGGTTTTCTTAGAAGGTAGAATATTAATACAGCAGGCATAAGTAACAGTTCTGGCAGAGTAGATGGGACCTGTCTTAGATATATGGAGACTTCATATCAGAGCAAAAAGCAACAGACTGCCAAAGACCCACATTCTCACTGTGCCTTAAAACATTCAATCAGAATCATCTCAGCCTGTGACCCATCTCATAATTCTCTTTGTTTGAAGTTTCTTGTTTGGGAAGAAGGAGAAGGAACATATCAGTTTCTGAGCAGGGTCCATGTCTGCTTTTGTTTGCAGAGCACTTGAGCTTAGGGAAGTAACTGAATCACTTCACTTAGATTTTTGTAAAACTTCACAAAAATACAAGGTCAACCACGATGCTCCAGAAGCCTTAACAAATAAAATGTTTTGTTACTTTAATTTTTTGGATAGATGAACTTCTTTCTTGTTTCCAATCTTAACAGCTAAAAATCCATCAAATTACATTAGTTTGTTTCCTCAGTAAACACAATTGAGAACAAATACAAGAACAGAATTCTAAATACTAATTCTAATCACTAATTTTTTTTCAGACTTTAATGTTAATACAAGTCACTTGAGTACCCTGTTAAAATGTACTTTACAATTCAGTAGGTTTGGGATATGGTCCAATATTCTGAATTTCTGACAAGATCCTGCAAGCTGTTGATACTGCTGGTCCAATTGCCACCTTTGAGTAGCAAGGTAATAAAATTCTTTCTTGATGACAGAGTCCTGGCAGTCCTAGAAAGTCATTTTTGTGGGTACATCTGTATTTATCACTTCATATCATTATCATTTATCACTTTTCTTATACATTCATAGCCTTGGAATGCCAAAGGTGAAGGGAACCTTGAGAAATAAGATTAAAAGTTGTAGGTTCTGGTAGGTTGCTTTTACTAATGGGCCCAATTCTTCTACCCCCATGTATTTGAATACTGCGCTGTGTGGCTTCATTGTGCCTCCTGTATCAGCCATGTGACTTGCTTTGCTTAATGGGATGTTAGATAACGGCACAAGCAGGGGCTTGAAGACTACTCTTGTGCTTGGGTTTGCCTTTGCTTGTTTCTTTGTTCCTCAGTTCAGCCTTCTGAAGAATGAGAGAGGCACCTGGTTTTATTGCCTTGCTGCCCTGGCCAATAGTCAGCAGACCACCCAAGATGTGACTGAGCCCAGTCAACACTGGAAAAACTGCTGAACTCAACCCTGCCCAACTTGTTGACTTGTAAATTCATCAGCTAGATAAATAAATACCTATCGTTTTAAGGCTAAATACCTATTGTTTAATGGTGTTTGGAATGATTTACTATACAGAACTATTGGGGCAATAGATAGTGGATAATCTTTTTTTGATGGAGGAAGAATTTGCATAAAGGCAGGCATGGGGTACCAAAATCCTCATCCAATATACCTTTTCTCCCCAACACCCTAGAACCTTTTTTTTTTTTTTTCCTTTTCCCGTTACTACTTTTGTCTGCCTAAACTTGGTTGCCAAACTTCATCTAGAGTCAGAAAAAGAAATGTGTTTAAATCCTAGTAGTGGGGCTTATTAACTCAGGACCATTGAACCCCTCTAGTTTCAATGTAATCAGTAGTACTGCTTATCGCATAGGGTTATTGTGAGAAGTGAACTCAGAAAATATAAGTGAAGTGCTTAGCATGGTGCCTCACCCATAGTAAATGCACAATAAATGGTAGACACTAAGAAAAAATTGGCCATAACAATTAAGGTTTTAGCAAAACAGGTTAATGCTAATTATACCTCCCTAGTAAAGGCTAACTACTAGATAATTAATTTATAAGGCAAATACAGTACATGTATTAAAGACTATTACAAGCCAGTATTTTGTGAGATACCAAGGAAGAGAAAGATATGAGTAATACACAGTGGAGTTGCTCCATTTTACCTTTCTGAGACTTAAGACAAAAAAAGACATAGGTTATTAGAACACATTACTCAGTAGAATGTATTCTTTTTTAATAACAAAACCAGAAATAGAGGAGCAACAGAGCTTGTTATCAATTTCATGTCAATTTTGGCCTATTTAATCTCGCTTGGTCTCTGGTATTTAATTGTCTAGTAAACTATCTCTGCATTAAACTTACTTTATGAAAACATTATTATTTCAGTTTTACCTTAATTTCACATTATGATGATTTAAAAAAAAAAAAAAAATCAGAGATGGGCCAGGCGCGGTGGCTCAAGCCTGTAATCCCAGCACTTTGGGAGGCCGAGATGGGTGGATCACGAGGTCAGGAGATCGAGACCATCCTGGCTAACCCAGTGAAACCCCGTCTCTACCAGAGAATGGCGTGAACCTGGGAGGTGGAGCTTGCAGAGAGCTGAGATCCGGCCACTGCACTCCAGCCTGGGCGACAGAGCGAGACTCTGTCTCAAAAAAAAAAAAAAAAAAAAAAAAAAAAAAAAAAAAAAAAAAAAAATCAGAGATGACAGACAGTATTCAAGACACTGTTTAAGAAGCTTTGTTTTTAATGGGTTGAGTTCCTGCCAGAATATGCTATTCAAATAGTTGCATAACATCTCTGAAGGACCAAAATATCTTACTTTTATGGGTAACAATTTTATTTGTAACATTGATTCCATAAACTCATTCTCTGAGTCTGGGCTAATAAGTCTTTCTCTAAAGAATCTTAAATATTTTTCTAAAAGTTAATTTTATATGTAAAATTCTACTCTTGGCAGCTGCATCAATTTTACCATGACTGTTTTCCTTAAATTGAACTGTATCTTATTTTAGTCAAAAAAACAGAACAATTCCCTATTCAAAATTCTATTTGGAAGATTTTTTAACTTCGTAAGTAACATAGACTTCCAGGGATTTTGGTTTGTAGTGAGGAAAGCAAGATGATTTGAATGACACCCACTTCATATTACTAGAATCGATTTTCCTGGGTGCCCCTTCTACCCTGTGACCTTTATTTCTGCTTTCTTATTTTGCAGACTGTTGGACACTACATTTCATGGTTTGGAAAAGACAATTACTTATCTGTTATTCCTTCATTAATACATAAAAGAATCTTAGAGGGGAAACAAGTTACTTTTAGAAATAGTAAAAGTGTCTATATGGTTAAAATTATGGAGAGCTCTGTCTTGAATTGACTTTGTTGATAAATATCGGGAGTTTCCAGAACAATAAAGTTTAGTATGAACTGGCTGGGTGCGGTGGCTCACGCCTATAAACCCAACACTTCAGGAGGCTGAGGCAGGTGGATCACAAGGTCAGGAGTTTGAGACCAGCCTGGCCAATATGAGGAAACCCCGTCTTTACTAAAAATACAAAAACTAGCTGGGCGTGGTGCCGTGCACCTGTAGTCCCAGCTGCTCGGGAGGCTGAGGCAGGAGTATCTCCTAAACCCTGGAGGCAGCAGTTGCAGTGAACCGAGACTGTGCCACTGCACTCCAGGGTGGGTGATAGAACAAGACTCTGTCTCAAAAAAAAAAAATAAATAGTATAAACCAAGAGAGATGGAAAGCAGTGTGATGTTTTATTTATTATTTTCTCTTTAGGACAACTCATTCAGATACTAAGATCCTGGAGGGATGAGAAGCAGGAGAGGTGTATGCTTGACTTGACATGAATGGCATGCACCTAGGCATTTCAAGCTCATAAGTTGGGCACTTAGTCTGCTCTACTGCTGGTCATGTCAGCATTGTCTGCGGTATGGAAAATGCGAGTCTTCTCTTGGGTGTTAGGTTTGGGTAGACAAAGAGGAAAAGATAGTGAGTTTGGACTGTATATATATTGCTCCCAGTAGTACATAAAGAACAATGTTCTGGGAGGTCAAGCAACAATAATAAATAATGGAATGTAAAATGCAAATATGGAGAGAAGATTTTTCTGCTAGGCTTTAATCTTGAAGGATTTTTAAAGCCTTTTAAAATTATGTGGCTTTCTACAGTCTTGAGCAAGAATGACAAATAGCCTAATTGTCAATACACTATGTACAGAAGGAAGATGGGGCATGGTAAATAAATAGTTGCAACTTAATAAGAAACAAGACAGAAACAAAATAAAATGAAACTTCATATAGAAAAAGAAGCTACAAAGTAGAATGCTGTTTTCTTAGCTTGAGCTAAGGCTATATCAAACAGCTATTAATAATTAATTTTTTTTGTAAAATAGATATAGGCCTTTCATATAACTCACATTAAATGCAAGATGCTCTTTATTAGATAGCTATAGCACTGGCAATAGTTACAGTTCATAAAAATAAAATTTTAAAAAGGCATTCTCCAAAGTTTTTCTTAACTTTTTCTTTTGGCTTTTTACATATTTGTTGAAATAACGTTGAGAGTACATAAATATGTTGAGAGTACATAAATTCTATTCTTTTCTTAGTTTTCTACTTATGGAACCCAAAGTTTTGATAGTCTAGGTGGATTCTCATAATTACAAATTTCTTTATGCTTGATGACTAATCTTTTGGCAAACATTGGAATTCTGATCTCTTAAGAATCAGACTGGGCACAATGGTGCATGCCTGTAATCCCAGCGCTTTGGGAGGCCAAGGCAAGTGGATCACTTGAGCCGGGGAGTTCGAGGCCAGCTTGGGCAACATGGCAAAACCCTGTCTCTATGATAAAAAAAAAAAAAATAGCTAAGTGTGGTAGCACATGCTTGTAGCCCAAGCTTCTTGGGAGGCTGAGGTAGGAGGATTGCTTGAGCCTAGGGGACTGAGGATGTTGTGAGCCGTGGATACGTCACAGCTCCCCAGACCCAGACAGTGAGACCTTGTCTCAAAAAAATAAAAATAAAGAATCAGACATATGTATCCTATACAAGAAAAGGTATGAAGATGTAAATAATACAGCCTTAGGCTGCTGCATTGAGAAGTGTCCTGGCATCCGTCATACTGGAACATGCTACAGATACAGATATCCAGAAATAGAAAAGGTTTCAGAGAAGGGCAAATGGAGAAAGAAGTCATTCTTAAAATCAAAGTAAATGACAGTGGCATTTCCCCAAATATATTGTAAGAAGCAATCTCCTTAGTAATAGACTTAATGAGGACTTTGCTCTTCAAAGTCTGAACTTTGATCAATTCCAGAGAGACTTGGAATTTTCTTTGTTTGGTGATAAGGGAAAAGAAGTATGAGTGTAGTTGTTTCAGTGCAAAGCAGATCAGGACAAGAGCAAGTGGGACACTGAAAGATCAAGTCAGAAAGATGGAAAAAGAAGGAGTCATAGAACATCAAAAATATTCCCCTAGCTTCACTAATTCTTCAGTGAGTAGGGATGGGGAGAGATAGTTAATGATGGAACACCACTTTGGAATTCTTATAGTTTGCTGTATTCCCCTGTACTTCTGTCAATGTATACCAAGATGCCTACTAGAGTTGTCCATTTCAGAATGTAAGTTTAGTCATTCTCACTTCAGTTCTTTTGTCTTCTTACCGTCATGCATCAAGGAACTTCAGGCATTGTTGTGGATCTATATCTGAATCAGCTGGATCCCAACTAGAATAATTCTGGTAGCTTAGAGTAAATACATAGCATCTCTTCTACCATGCTAACATACTAAGAATCCAATCTGGAAGTGATAGAGCCATCCCTCCATATCCATGGGAAATTAGTTCAAGGATCCCCACCACCAATACCAAAATGCCTGAATGTTCAGGTCCCTTACATAAAATGGCATGCTAGTTGTACATACCTTATGCACATGCTCTTAAGTACTTTAAGTCATCTGTAGATTACTTATAATACCTAATACAGTATAAATGCTATGCAAATAGTTGTTATACTGTATTTTTAAAATTTTTTTTCAAATACTTTTTATTCAAGGTTAGTTGAATCCATGGATGTGGAAACCACAGATATGAAGGGCCATCTCTGTACACATGGTACACACAGTTTATGAGAGAGAACATTTTGACTTCAGAAATGGGAGAGAATACTATGCTTCTGGTTGTAAGATATTTAGTTTTGTAATACCACAAAAGGAATTAAAGTAACTTGCCTGTTTATAATACTTTAAAAGTTATAAGCACTTTGATATTTATTATCACATTTTGTTCTATCCTTGTGTGTAATAGATTTTTACATATGAGAAATGAGATTAAAGTAACTTAACTCACCCAGATCATGCTTGTAGTCAAAAGACCTATATTTAAGATTTTGTCTCTTTCAGTCCTATTCTCCTGTCACCTTGCCATTCTTTCCAGCATAGACTACTAGATAACAGTTTCTACATTACAACCAAAGTTTTTCTTAGTCATCTTCTTTTTTTTTTTTTGGAGATGGAGTCTCATTCTGTTGCCCAGGCTGGAGTGTAGTGGCATGATCTCGGCTTACTGCAACATCCACCTCCCCAGTTCAAGCAATTATCCTGCTTCAGCCTCCTGAGTAGCTGGGATTACAGACACCTGCCACCATGCCCGGCTAATTTTTTGTATTTTTACTAGAGATGGGGTTTCATGATCTTGGCCAGGTGGGTGTTGAACTCCTGACCTCGTGATTCACCCACCTTGGCCTCCCAAAGTGCTGGGACCACAGGCTTGAGCCACCACACTCGGCCTAGTAAGGCTCTTTTTATAGACCACTTACCTGACTTTTTCTTTCTCATAGCATAGCAATATTTGTTTTAACCACACTCTTGTTTTATACCTTAGTCACTTTTTAAAAATAGAAGTCCTTTTATAAGAATATTTTACTCTTTCTGTTGTTTAATTAAAAAGCAATAAACGAATATGCTATTCTTTTAGGAATATGCAAATGTATGTTCTTTAATAAGAAATAGTTGTTCAAAATTTGCAGTTGCTGACTTCCAATCCAAAAATGGTAAAACAGGCATATACACTTTATGAAAAAGGGATTTCAAAGCCCTTAATAAAGTGGATGATTATAAACAAAAGTATCTTGTAACTATGCAGTGAACAGAGTTGCAAAAACTGCTTTTCCAGTGATAGAAAACAAAGTTGATATGTCGGACTCTGTCATTCTTCTCAAAGATTCATTAAGTGTAATGTAACAAGTTTTCCAAGGTGATCTTGAGTATGAACAAAAGGCTAGCCTGTATCCGGGGAAAAAGGCAGGTATTTCCATTTTGTTTTGCTTTGTTAGAATATTTTTTGTTTGGTAAATGTTATGGAGAAACCAATGTTAAGTAGTGTTCTTTTTCTAAAGCTACAGTAAATCATTTCAAACTCTCTGTGTTTAAAGGGCTCATGTAGGGAAAAAAAATCATTGACCAGATTGTAAAATTACAGAGCTGATGGAGTAAAAGAAATGGCATATCATCCAATATATTCTTCAGTTTTTTTATGTTTTTCCTCACTCTGTTTATTTACTTTTATTTTGAGATCCCTAAATCTGAAACCTCAGAACCAATTCCTGTTTTCTGGTCCCAGATTTCAGTTTGCTGATTGTATAAGAATATCACACAGTTTCTATTGTTCAGTTAGAAAACAACAAAATAGTACATTATATTTTAAGAAAGTGCAAATGCATATTTTAAAATAGAAAACACCTGTTTGTGTGCCCAGAGACTCACTATCCTTGGGCAGAAAGAGTACACGTTTCTATTGCTTTAATTGACAGCAAAAGGTGTCACTTTCTTGATGGCTCTACATTTCAAGTGGGCATAACTATTTGTTTTATGGATGGAAGTGGGGGAGAGTGGAATTCTAGGTTATTTGTGTGGAGATAGTGGTCTTTTCAGCCAGATTTCCCTTGTCAAAATTACAGCAAGATCACAGTGTGTGTCAAATTTCCCCATCACAACTGGACGGAAAAAGCACATGACTGTAGCAAGATCAGATAGCAACTTGACACATCTGTACTCATGAAGTGTCAAGTTGAGAAGCCACTAAAAAAAAATGTTGGTTGTCTCAAGAAAACAGTCAAGCAAAGGGCAAAAAGGATAAATGAGATGAAAAATAGGATCAATCAAATGCTCTTCTCTCAAACCAGGGAGGTTGTAAAAACAAGAGACCAGCCTCAGCCCTAACTGTTTTAACTTAAGGGTGATCTCAGAAATACAAGAGAAAAATCATACAAATAAAACAAAGCAAACACAGATCATGTTAGATTTTCTCCTTTTCAGTATAAAATAAGGACTTTTTCAAACCAGTTATCTATAAGCATAGATGAAACTTGGTGATTTGAATATGTTAAAATTATGGCTTGGGTTTTTTTCCTCTGCACCCACATACTTCTTGATTATTCTGAGAGCAGAGGTCTCTTCGTGGCCATCCAGAAAGTGAGTGACCCAAAGACTTCTGCGAGTCATGAAACAGCATGTGACAGAGAAAAGGTGGCCCGGACTCCCAGATGGGAACGATGATGATGAGCACAGCTGTACCGTCCCCCAGATGTGTATGTTTCTACATGTCTGTTTCTATGTGGCTCTTGCTCAAGAGCTCCAGCTCACTGAGGGGTTCAGTTCCTAAGATCCTTTACTCTGTCTGGAAAGAGAAATGTGAGTTGGAAATGCTAACCCATGAAGAAACCGCTGTCCTTTGGGACAGTGGAATACTGAAGCCTGGGGCTCCCCTTTTCCAGGCTCTTTCACTCTAAATGTCCTTTATTTCTTCAAGCAATGCTGGGTGGTAGTGGTACCTAGCCTCTACAAATCAGCCCATATTTTTTAAAAAAATGTATTTCATCCAAAAATGTACCAGCAAATAAATTATTTGAGGGCAAGGACTCTCCTCTGCATTAAATACCCATCGTGTGGCCCACAGTAGGTGCACAGGAGATGTTTCTGGATGAATAAAATATAGCTTACTTTTGCCATATTGAAGATTTTTACAAGTAGGTGTTAATTCTCTCATCTGTAGTAGTTCTCTGCCGGTTTCAGTAGGATCATGATTACGAAAAGTGCCACTACTAAAACATCCTCCACTGGAGCTGATTAACTGAATGATTGACAGCTGCAGATCTTTGTATATCCAATTTTGAAGATAACATAAAATGAGTTTCCCTGTTGTCAATATGGATTTGCAATGTGGTTTCATGAAATTTCTCATGTGGGTTAAACTAAGTAGAAGAGGTGGGAAATCACTCTGGTCTGATAGGATCTGTACTGCCATCTCGTGAGGTTAGTAGTTGTATTTATGCCTTATGAGCTAGAAAGAGATGTTAATGATTGTATAGGATACCAGTGAAGTCACTTTCAAAGCAATTAGAAGATTTTAAAGCCTCTATTGTGTGCACGGCCCTAAGAGGAGGGAAAGGGAGGCCAAAGAAATTTAGTATGGTTCTCTGTCCTCAAGGGGCATAAATTCTAGTTGAAGAGCAAAGGCATGTGCCCACCTGTGTGGCTTTCTCCCTTATTTCATACAGGCCTCGCTCAATCATCACCTTATTAGAAACCCCTTCTCCCAGCACCCTTCCCTTACCATCATGTAGTTTTAGCCCACCTTACTTTTCTTCATAGTACTCATCACAATATGAGATAGCATTTATTTGTTTGCTCATTTTCTATCTCCTCCCACTAGAATGTAAGCTCAGGAGTGAAAAAGAGCTTTGTCTATTTTGCTCATTTCTCTGTGTCCAGTGCCCTGGGGACTGGCCCCTTAATGAACAGTTACTGCAGAGTGGACAATCAATATCAGGTAGCCTATAATTTTCTCATCTGCTTGACACTAAATAATCTTTGAGTCCTTCTATGGTCAAGGACATATGTCTAGTCAGTGTATAAAATAAGAATTAAAAGAAGTAACTTGTTCTTATCCTATTTAGAAAAATGTGAGACCCAGTAGATTTCACCTCTTTCAAAACATTTATTGAGACTTTTTGTTTTTGTTTTTGTTTTGTTTTGTTTTCCTGTTGGTCTTGCTCTGTCACTCAGCCTGGAGGGCAGGGATGCAATCTCGGCTCACTGCAACCTCCGCCTCCTAGGTTCAAGCGATTCTCCCATCTCAGCCTCCTGAGTAGCTGGGTTACAGGCACCCGCCATGATGCCCAGCTAATTTTTGTAATTTTTTTTTTTTTTGGTAGAGATGGGGTTTCACCATGTTGGCCAGGCTGGTCTTGAACTACTGACCCCAGATGATCCACCCACCTCAGCTTCCCAAAGTGCTGGGAGACTTCTTATTTTCAGCCAGGCTTCCTTTTTTCTTTTTTAGATCTGCTATTTTCTGCTAGAGTCAATTCTCATTACTACCACTCTTACTGAAGTGACAGTTGTACAGATGGCCTCAAAAATGTCTGATGGTGTTTTGTAGTATGCAGAATCTTATACTCACAGAAATAATCTTTTTATAGATGTTACAGTCTTGGGAAATGAAGATCACTCAAATTGAATTGATTACTTGAGGGGAAAAAAAGAATCAATACATAACTGCTTAATGTCTCCCAGACTCAGAATTACAGAAAAAATTTTGTTGAAACACAATGAAGTTATACTGTGCGATTCAATCACAGACCAAATCTTTCAGGATTGGTCTTGCCCTGAAATCCATCAATAATAGCAATATTGTTTAGTTGCAAATGCAATTTCGGAGACTAATGTGAACTGTTTCCTAAAATAGCTATAGCAACAACCAATTTAATTTTCGCATAATAATTTCTATTTTTTTTTTTCTGTAGACATGGTTATCTTGGATAACACCTGATGATAAAAACAAAGGAACTGTAATTCTTCAGCCTTGGCTTGAGTTTTTTTATGCCTTAGGGAATGAATAAGTATGTAAATGAGAAATGAATCATGCTAGTCACTTGTCAATCCAAAAATGTGTGAGAGAGGTAGGCTAAGCATGATTGGCTGGGTGATCGGAGAATCTACTGAAATATGTTGCTTTCTTTAAAATACATTACTCTCTTTAATTGAATTAGGTTAACTTCATGTGATTGGCACATACGTTAAGATCAAGGATTGATGATGAGCAGGAGGTGATGACCAGAGGATAACACTAAATTTGAAGAAAGATCAGAAAATCACCTAAGATTGGGCTGAATGACCTTTAAATTACCTTCCAACCAGACACTGTATGATTTTTTTTTTTGAGATGGAGTCTTGCTTTGTCACCCAGGCTGGAGTGCAGTGGCGCGATCTTGAACCTCCACCTCCCAGGCTCAAACAATTCTCTTGCCTCAGCCTCCCAAGTAGCTGGGACTACAGGCGCATGCCACCACGACTGGCTAATTTTTTGTGTTTTAGTGGAGATGAGGTTTCACCATGTTGCCTGGGCTGGTTGCAAACTCCTGAGCTCAGGTAATCCACCTGCCTCAACCTCCTAAAGTGCTGGAATTACAGGCATGAGCCACTGTGCCCGGTCCAGACACTGTAAGATTTTTAAGAAACTGTAGCCCATCACTTGGTGCCTTCATCCAGCAATCTCTTTTG
This sequence comes from Trachypithecus francoisi, assembly GCF_009764315.1. Lineage (NCBI taxonomy): Eukaryota > Metazoa > Chordata > Mammalia > Primates > Cercopithecidae > Trachypithecus > Trachypithecus francoisi. The sequence continues at coordinate 39,294,118 of NW_022681463.1, forward strand.
AAGTAACGGTAGGGAACTGAAAAATCTGAGATAGAGTGAAAGAGATAATAAACAGGTTCTTCCACCTGGGTTCTTACCTCCGCCAGTGGAGGATGTTTTAGTAGAAAATAACAGTCCAACTGATATTTTCCAAGCTTGTTGGGTCTTAAGAGTCACTAGATGAGATTGTTAAAAATACCAAGTCTCAGGCTCCTCTCTGTCTCTGAGTTCTGCAGATTCTGATTAAGTGGACACAGTTTAAAAAAGAGGGAGAACCCCTTCTATAGTCCTACTAGAAATTATGTTAATGTCATTTTATGTTTTTGCATTAACTACATAAAATGACTCACCCTATATATGATTGTTTCTGCTTATCTAGATGTTTGCCTAATCCAGGAAATGATGAATTTGAATTTTGAATTACCAAGGGACAGAAGTATGATCACATCTACATTTAATTTGTGGTGATTTTTATATATAAGTTTTAGATATATGCACACTTAGCAAGCATTTAAAAAATTATTTATGTTTATCTTATGTTACACACATAAATTATATAGAAAATTGTGTATGTATTTGTTTTGAAAACATTGAAAAGGAAAGTGATTCATGTTGTTTTCCTTTCATATCATAAAATAAATTCTCAGAGAAAGAGGACTTGTCAGTTTTAAAACAGTGTGTAATTGCCAGTAAGATTATTTAGATTACATTCTTAACACTTCTCATCATGGAGGAAATGTTTTGCAAAGAGAGGGTACACTGACATAGGAACAACATCATTGATTTTCCTGTTTAGAACAAAAAAGTGCAGCTTGTTGCCAGCACTCATTTAATTTTACATAAACACGCTTTTTGAGGGTGAAGCAAATCTGACTGATTTTCAAAGTGAAAATAAAATATACAAACTGTTCTTGGAGTTATTTCTAAACAGAACGAACATCAGAATTGTCTGAATCATCAGAACTGTCTATTTCAGAAAAATGGATTCATCAAATGAATCTTTGGCCAACAAATGTTCAAGAACGATATTAACATCACATGTAGGAATGCTACGTTTTCTAGGGTTTGACATTTTTAGCAATGAGGAATTACTATATTTTGTAAATAGAAATAACACTACTGAAAACAGAAAGCTATAAATAGAATGATGTCTTTTGTTTCCAAGTAACTATATTAGAGCCATGTGAAAATAATAAAAGCAAGATATTTTGTGTTAAATTTATCTTGGGGTTAATGCTGCAGCCACAAGTACCACCAGTGAGTATTCTTGGGGCAAATGTAAAAAGTGTTAACAATTTTAAAAGTCTTATGATCTCATGGGTGTAAATTAAGATGTTACTTCATTATGGACTCAAGTGAATGATTCTCAGGATAATTTTTGACACATTTGTACATAATTACTTTGGAAACAACATAGTAATTTTTGATAACTTTAGAAAATCACCCTGAACAAAAAGGAAAAAATGTTTAGCCAGTTAGTATGATAAAATCATTAATTAAAATATTTAACTCCCTGCTGATATTCTATAATGGAGCTGTCACCAGAAAAACACAACGTGACTATTTTTTCTTATAAGAAGATTTTGCATTCATAATTCAGAGTACTCATTGAAGGGACAAAGACATTTGCACTCACACAGCTATGTGGATAAAGGGATTCATATTACCTGAGCACTGATTGGTCTTTGAGTTCCCAAGTGGAGAAATTGACATTCATATATTAGAGCTAATGAGAGATGGACCTTCTCCCTAGACACTTGCTGAGTTAAAAGTAACATTAAAATATTTTCAAAAATTATAGGGAAAAACCAATATGTGTAGCTCAAAAAGAGACTGAGGACTAAGGTGGGGGGTGGTGGTGGATTAACATCTGGTAAAGGCTTGTGCAATCCTGAGGCACATTTCTCTGTGCTTCAGCCTTTCACTGGGAAAATTATACTTTCTCTGAGTTTACAAAGATTCAATGAGCTCATCCATGTAAAGTGCTCAGAAGAGTACCTAGCAGATAAGAATGGCCAACAACAATAGCTATTATTATCACAAATCTTACAGTACAGAGTGGTCTCCAGGAAATCACCTGGTCCAGATATCCCTCTTCAGCTGTGTTATTTTGTTTCTAAAAATGAGGTGATGTGGACTCGTAAGGAGAAGTCTAGAGCCTACCCCATAAACCACCTTGTCTTATATACATTCACTGACGTTATAGCCTACCTCTTCCCTTTCCAGAAAATAATTTTGGAACATTTTCTGTCACATAGATGCTTAACTGATGTTGAATAGAGAAAGAATTGTATGAGTTATTCTTTAACAGCTTTATCAAGGTGTAATAAAATTGTACATATTTAAGATATGCAACCTGATGTTTTGTTATATGTATACATTATGAAATGATCACCATAATCAGGCTAATTATCACATATCCATTACATCACAAAGTTACTATTGTTGTCTTTTTTTCCCTTCTCCTCTTCCTCGTCCTCCTTTTCTGTCTCCTCCTCCTTGTGTCAAGGACAGTTAAGAGCTATCTATCTTTTAACCAAATTTCAAGTATACAATACAACATTGTTAACTGAAGTCACGATGCTCTATATTAGGTCTCTGGAACTTATTCATTTTGAATAATTGAAACTTTATATATTATATAATAACATTATATCTATGTATACATATATAATATATAAATATATTATTATTATATATATATGTTTAATTGAGATGGAGTTTTGCTCTTGTTGCCCAGGCTGGAGTGCAATGGCACCATCTTGGCTCATTGCAACCTCCATCTCCCAGGTTCAAGCTATTCTCCTGCCTCAGCTTCCTGCGTAGCTGGGATTACAGGTGCCTGCCACCATGCCCAGCTAATTTTGTATTTTTAGTAGAGATGGGGTTTCACCATGTTGGCCAGGCTGGTCTCGAACTCCTGACTTCAGGTGATCCACCTGCCTTGGCCTCCCAAAGTGTTGGGATTACAGGCGTGAGCCACCATGCCTGGCCAGTATAGGCTTTTAGACTAAAAGCCAAGATGTCTTGTAATAAATTTCTGTTGTCTATAGTGCCTCATAACTTCCATCTATTAATGAACACAGAATCTGCTACTTCCTAAAAGTGATGGAGCAGGCAAAGAGCAGACATGGAGACAATCACATGAGCTATTTTTTTTCTTTTTTTTTTTATTATACTTTAAGTTCTAGGGTACATGTGCATGACGTTTATATCATGTATAACTCCCCAATGCAATCCCTCCCTCCTCCCCCTCCCCATGATAGGCCCCAGTGTGTGATGTTCCCCTTCCCGAGTCCAAGTGATCTCATTGTTCAGTTCCCACCTATGAGTGAGAACATGTGGTGTTTGGTTTTCTCTTCTTGTGATAGTTTGCTAAGAATGATGGTTTCCAGCTGCATCCATGTCCCTACAAAGGACGCAAACTCATCCTTTTTATGGCTGCATAGTATTCCATGGTGTATATGTGCCACATTTTCTTAATCCAGTCTGTCACAGATGGACATTTGGGTTGATTCCAAGTCTTTGCTATTGTGAATAGTGCCGCAATAAACATACGTGTGCATGTGTCTTTGTAGTAGAGTAATTTATAATCCTTTGGGTATATACCCAGTAGTGGGATGGCTGGGTCATATGGTACATCTAGTTCTAGATCCTTGAGGAATCGCCATACTGTTTTCCATAATGGTTGAACTAGTTTACAATCCCACCAACAGTGTAAAAGTGTTCCTATTTCTCCACATCCTCTCCAACACCTGTTGTTTCCTGACTTCTTAATGATTGCCATTCTAACTGGTGTGAGATGGTATCTCATTGTGGTTTTGATTTGCATTTCTCTGATGGCCAGTGATGATGAGCATTTTTTCATGTGTCTGTTGGCTGTATGAATGTCTTCTTTTGAGAAATGTCTGTTCATATCCTTTCCCCACTTTTTGATGGGGTTGTTTGTTTTTTTCTTGTATATTTGTTTGAGTTCTTTGTAGATTCTGGATATTAGCCCTTTGTCAGATGAGTAGGTTGCAAAAATTTTCTCCCATTCTGTAGGTTGCCTGTTCACTCTGATGATAGTTTCTTTTGCTGTGCAAAAGCTCTTTAGTTTAATTAGATCTCATGTGTCAATTTTGCTTTTGCTGCCGTTGCTTTTGGTGTTTTAGACATGAAGTCCTTGCCCATGCCTATGTCCTGAATGGTACTACCTAGATTTTCTTCTAGGGTTTTTATGGTATTAGGTCTAACATTTAAGTCTCTAATCCATCTTGAATTAATTTTCGTATAAGGGGTAAGGAAAGGATCCAGTTTCAGCTTTCTACTTATGGCTAGCCAATTTTCCCAGCACCATTTATTAAATAGGGAATCCTTTCCCCATTTCTTGTTTTTCTCAGGTTTGTCAAAGATCAGATGGCTGTAGATGTGTGGTATTATTTCTGAGGACTCTGTTCTGTTGCATTGGTCTATATCTCTGTTTTGGTACCAGTACCATGCTGTTTTGGTTACTGTAGCCTTGTAGTATAGTTTGAAGTCAGGTAGCGTGACGCCTCCAGCTTTGTCCTTTTGACTTAGGATTGTTTTGGCAATGCGGGCTCTTTTTTGGTTCCATATGAACTTTAAAGCCGTTTTTTCCAATTCTGTGAAGAAAGTCATTGGTAGCTTGATGGGGATGGCATTGAATCTATAAATAACCTTGGGCAGTATGGCCATTTTCACGATATTGATTCTTCCTATCCATGAGCATGGTATGTTCTTCCATTTGTTTGTGTCCTCTTTGATTTCACTGAGCAGTGGTTTGTAGTTCTCCTTGAAGAGGTCCTTTACATCCCTTGTAAGCTGGATTCCTAGGTATTTTATTCTCTTTGAAGCAATTGTGAATGGAAGTTAATTCATGATTTGGCTCTCTGCTTGTCTGTTACTGGTGTATAAGAATGCTTGTGATTTTTGCACATTAATTTTGTATCCTGAGACTTTGCTGAAGTTGCTTATCAGCTTAAGGAGATTTTGGGCTGAGACGATGGGGTTTTCTAAATATACAATCATGTCATCTGCAAACAGGGACAATCTGACTTCTTCTTTTCCTAACTGGATACCCTTGATTTCTTTCTCTTGCCTGATTGCCCTAGCCAGAACTTCCAACACTATGTTGAATAGGAGTGGTGAGAGAGGGCATCCCTGTCTTGTGCCAGTTTTCAAAGGGAATTTTTCCAGTTTTTGCCCATTCAGTATGATATTAGCTGTGGGTTTGTCATAAATAGCTCTTATTATTTTGAGGTACATTCCATCAATACCGAATTTATTGAGCGTTTTTAGCATAAAGGGCTGTTGAATTTTGTCAAAAGCCTTTTCTGCATCTATTGAGATAATCATGTGGTTCTTGTCCTTGGTTCTGTTTATATGCTGGATTACGTTTATTGATTTGCAAATGTTGAACCAGCCTTGCATCCCAGGGATGAAGCCCACTTGATCATGGTGGATAAGCTTTTTGATGTGCTGCTGAATCCGGTTTGCCAGTATTTTATTGAGGATTTTTGCATCGATGTTCATCAGGGATATTGGTCTAAAATTCTCTTTTTTTGTTGTGTCTCTGCCAGGCTTTGGTATCAGGATGATGTTGGCCTCATAAAATGAGTTAGGGAGGATTCCCTCTTTTTCTATTGATTGAAATAGTTTCAGAAGGAATGGTACCAGCTCCTCCTTGTACCTCTGGTAGAATTCAGCTGTGAATCCATCTGGTCCTGGACTTTTTTTGGTGGTAGGCTATTAAGTATTGCCTCAATTTCAGAGCCTGCTATTGGTCTATTCAGGGATTCAACTTCTTCCTGGTTTAGTCTTGGGAGAGTGTAAGTGTCCAGGAAATTATCCATTTCTTCTAGATTTTCAAGTTTATTTGCGTAGAGGCATTTATAGTATTCTCTGATGGTTGTTTGTATTTCTGTGGGGTCGGTGGTGATATCCCCTTTATCATTTTTTATTGCGTCTATTTGATTCCTCTCCACATGAGCTATTTTTACAGAATACTATCCATCCATGCTAATTTCTTTTTTTTCTTTCTTTCTTTCTTTCTTTCTTTCCCTCCCTCCCTCCCTCCCTCCCTCCCTCCCTCCCTCCTCCCTCCCTCCCTTCCTTCCTTCCTTTTTTCTTTTCTTTTGGATAGAGTCTTGCTCTGTCACCCAGGCTGGAGTGCAGTGGCGCGATCTTGGCTCACTGCAACCTCTGCTTCCCGAGTTCAAGCAATTCTGCCTCAGCCTCCTGAGTAGCTGGGACTACAGGTGCACACGACCACGCCTGGCTAATTTTTTTTTTTTTTTTGTATTTTAGGAGAGACAGGGTTTCACCATGTTGCCCAGGCTGGTCTCAAACTCCTGAGCTCAGGAAATCCATCTGCCTCAGCCTCTCAAAGTGCTGGGATTACAGGTATGAGCCGCCATGCCTGGCCAGTTTATTTTCTTTTACAATTTTTTGACAAGTAAAAATTGTATATACTTAGGACATGCCACATGATCTTTTGAGCTATATGATACATTGTGTCATGGCTAAATAAAGCTATTTAACCCACCAATTACCTTATATACTTATTTTTTTGTGTGTGGTAAGAACATTTAAAATATACTCTCTCAGCAATTTTCAAGCATGTGATATATTGGTATTAACTATCGTTACCATGATGTATAATAAATCTCTTGAATGTATGTCTCCTAACTGAAATTTTATTTTATTTTTTTACCAACATCTCCCCAATCTCTTTACCTGCCCCTCGTCCCCACTCCCAGTCTCAGGTAATCACCATTCTACTCTCTGCTTCTATGAATTTGATTGTTTCACACTCCATGCATGAGTGAGATCATGTGGTATTTGTCTTTCTGTGCATGGCTTGTTTCACTTGGCTTGATGTCCTCCACGTTCATCCATGTTGTTGCATATGATCAGATTGCCTTATTTTTGGTTACAACTTTTAACCACCTCTCTCAACTTCACAGACTGTAAGCTTTATGAAAGCACGAACTGCTGTTATCTTTACCAATATGTATCTTGCCATTAGTTTAGTGTCTAGTATAAAGTAGACACTCAAAAATCTGTGTTGAATAAAGGAATAAACATAATAGGCATAGCGTATTTATTATGTTGCCAGTGCTGGGTACATCACTTCACATACATAGGTGCTGAATCAATATTGAATGAATAAACATAAAAATGAAATGCAGCATCAAAATTTGGTTTTTTTTCTTTCTTTTCTTAACGTAGCCTTGAGTCAAGTAGGTATGTTCAATGTGCCAAACTAACCTGTTATGTTATGTAATCAAAGCCCTGGTAACAAATGAAAATCTATTAAAAGAGACTCTCACTCTCCTTATAAGTCCCTGTTTCTTCCGATTCAAGTTGAGTATGCTAAGTGCCCATTGAGACTTCAGCCTTATCTTTCTAGCGGTGGCTCTGGACTTATATAAAATTTCGCTTTGAGACAATGGTTGGGGAAGGAGTATATGGTATGAGACTGATAAAAAGAGTGAAGAGTTGAGAGGCTCCATTTGGATTCAGTTTGTACCATTGTTAGGAGTACTCGGTTGAATACTCCAAATGATGGTTCAAATTCAAACCAAATGGAGCCTCTCCACTCTTTATAAAGAAAAAACAGAAGGACTGTGGTATTGAAAATCTTGCTTTTGGAATAACATAAAATATTAGAGATAATATGCTTTGCCATTAAACAAATTCATGACCTAGAATTTTTTTTTTAATTTTTTATTATTATACTTTAAGTTCTAGGGTACATGTGCATAACGTGCAGGTTTGTTACATACGTATACTTGTGCCATGTTGGTGTGCTGCAACCATCAACTCATCAGCACCCATCAACTCGTCATTTACATCAGGTATAACTAACAATGCCATCCCTCCCCACTCCCCCATCCCCATAATAGGCCCCAGTGTGTAAAGTTCCCCTTCCTGAGTCCAAGTGATCTCATTGTTCAGTTTCCACCTATGAGTGAGAACATGCGGTGTTTGGTTTTCTGTTCTTGTGATAGTTTGCTGAGAATGATGGTTTCCAGCTGCATTCATGTCCCCACAAAGGACACAAACTCATCCTTTTTTATGGCTGTATAAAAAATTGTATATGTGCCACATTTTCTTAATCCAGTCTGTCACAGATGGACATTTGGGTTGATTCCAAGTCTTTGCTATTGTGAAAAGTGCCGCAATGAACGTACGTGTGCATGTGTCTTTATAGCAGCATGATTTATAATCCTTTGGGTATATACCCAGTAGTGGGATGGCTGGGTCATATGGTACTCCTAGTTCTAGATCCTTGAGGAATCGCCATACTGTTTTCCATAATGGTTGAACTAGTTTACAATCCCACCAACAGTGTAAAAGTGTTCCCATTTCTCCACATCCTCTCCAGCACCTGTTGTTTCTTGACTTTTTAATGATTGCCATTCTAACTGGTGTAAGATGGTATCTTATTGTGGTTTTGATTTGCATTTCTCTGATGGTCAGTGATGACGAGCATTTTTTCATGTATCTTTTGGCTGTATGCATGTCTTCTTTTGAGAAATGTCTGTTCATATCCTTTGCCCACTTTTTGATGGGGTTGTTTGCTTTTTTCTTGCAAATTTGTTTGAGTTCTTTGCAGTATCTGGATATTAGCCCTTTGTCAGATGAGTAGATTGCAAAAATGTTCTCCCATTCTGCAGGTTGCCTGTTCACTCTGATGGTAGTTTCTTTTGCTGTGCAGAAGCTCTTTAGATTAATTGCAACCCATTTGTCAATTTTGGCTTTTGTTGTCATTGCTTTTGGTGTTTCAGTCATGAAGTCCTTGCCCATGCCTATGTCCTGAATGGTATTACCTAGGTTTTCTTCTAGGGTTTTAATGGGGATATCACCACCGACCCCACAGAAATACAAACTACCATCAGAGAATACTATAAACACCTCTACACAAATAAACTTGAAAATCTAGAAGAAATGGATAATTTCCTGGACACTTACACTCTCCCAAGACTAAACCAGGAAGAAGCTGAATCCCTGAATAGACCAATAGCAGGCTCTGAAATTGAGGCAATAATTAATAGCCTACCCACCAAAAAAAGTCCAGGACCAGATGGATTCACAGCTGAATTCTACCAGAGGTACAAGGAGGAGCTGGTACCATTCCTTCTGAAACTATTCCAATCAATAGAAAAAGAGGGAATCCTCCCTAACTCGTTTTATGAGGCCAACATCATCCTGATACCAACACCTGGCAGAGACACAACAAAAAAAGAGAATTTTAGACCAATATCCCTGATGAAGATCGATGCAAAAATCCTCAATAAAATACTGGCAAACTGAATCCAGCAGCACATTATAAAGCTTATCCACCATGATCAAGTGGGCTTCATCCCTGGGATGCAAGGCTGGTTCAACATACACAAATCAGTAAATGTAATCCAGCATATAAACAGAAGCAAAGACAAAAACCACATGATTATCTCAATAGATGCAGAAAAGGCCTTTGACAAAATTCAACAGCCCTTCATGCTAAAAACTTGGAATAAACTAGGTATTGATGGAACGTATCTCAAAATAATAAGAGCTATTTATGACAAACCCACAGCCAATACCATACTGAATGGGCAAAAACTGGAAAAATTCCCTTTGAAATCCGGCACAAGACAGGGATGCCCTCTCTCACCACTCCTATTCAACATAATGATGGAAGTTCTGGCTAGGGCAATCAGGCAAGAGAAAGAAATCAAGGGTATTCAATTAGGAAAAGAAGAAGTCAAATTGTCCCTGTTTGCAGATGACATGATTGTATATTTAGAAAACCCCATCGTCTCAGCCCAAAATCTCCTTAAGCTGATAAGCAACTTCAGCAAAGTCTCAGAATACAAAATTAATGTGCAAAAATCACAAGCATTCTTATACATCAGTAACAGACAGAGAGCCAAATCATGAATTAACTTCCATTCACAATTGCTTCAAAGAGAATAAAATACCTAGGAATCCAACTTACAAGGGATGTAAAGGACCTCTCCAAGGAGACCTAGAAAATTTATCTTTTTATTCATCACTGATTTGGGTAGCTGAAAACTGAGTCAATTATCATCTCATAGTTATCCCAGAAAAAGAACAAGTATAAAAACAGTCCCTCTTGCTACCTAGCTTCCTGTTATGTGCTCTGCACATATCTCTGTTGTGGCAATACTATGTTATTGAACAATTTTTATATTCATATACATGTGAGATGGGGTTTCATCCTCACTTTAGTTCGTTAGTTTGATTGAGACAGTGTTTCACTCTGTCACCCAGGCTGGAGTGGAGTGGAGCAATCAGGGTTCACTGCAGCCTTGACCTCCAGGACACAAGTATTCCTCCTACCTCAGCCTGCTGAGTAGCTGGGACTACAGGTGCACACCACCTGGCTAACTTTTTTATTTTTTGTAAAGATGGGCTCTCATTATGTTGCCCAGGCTGCTCTCGGACTCTTGGGCTCAAGTAATCCTCCTGCCTCCCAAAGTGCTGGGATTATAGGCAGGAGCCGTGAACGTGCTTTGTCATTAAATGAATTCATTACCTACATTCTTTTTATCCATTATGGATTTGAGTAACTGAAAATAGAGTCAATCTTCAGATTTCATGATCTCCACCAGTGTATCTTATAATTTACTGATTTTTTTTTTCTGGCAGTTTGGATTTGTTGATCCCCTCTAGTGAATTTTTCGTTTTCTTTCTTGTAACTTTTAACTTCTGGATTTTTACTTATTTCGGTTTGTTAATTTATGTATTGCTATTCTCTGATGACACTGCCACCATATCTTTCTTTACCTCTTTAAACATCATTTTCTTTATTTATATTTATAACAAATTTGAAGTATATGCCTCCTAAATCTAACATCTAGGCCCTCACAGGGAATTTCTATTGCCTACTGTTTTTCCCTATGGATGGATCACATTTGTTTTTCATTTCTTGTAATTTTGTTAAATCTGGACATTTTAGATAATACATTGTAGCAACTCTGAATCATAATCTCAACACCCACGTACCTACAGTTTTTTTTTTATTGCGTGCTTATTTCTTTAGTGTCATGGTTGTACATTTTAATGAAGTCTACTTCCATAGCGACGTATAGTCTCCTTATGTTACTCCTCATTGGGCACAGCCTTGGACATATTAACAGTCACCACAGAATGACAACAGTTTTAGTAGGGCACTCTTTCTCTTTTCCTGATCTATTGTCTACCTCCCTTGTCATCACACCCAGCTGTTAGCCTCCAGTAATACCTGCTGATTGCTCTATTATTTTTGATAATGCATTGGGACATATATTGCTGCACAGTCTGATCTAATTACATTTAGGATTCTCTGCAGGATTAGCCTTTGAGGCTAGTGTTTGAGGCCTGTTATGACCCAGAGGTCTATTCTTAGCTGTTTCTTTCCCTGATTCTCTCAGTTGAATCACAAACTGTTCTACAGTTTAGCCTCTTAGTTGCTCTTCTAAAGCTACCAGCTTCCTCTTAATTGCTCACCAGCAAAATCTCCTTTGTTTTAGACAGCATCCTTTCATTTGAACTTCACCACACTCTATTTTAAACAAAATCAGTGCCTTTGGGGAGAACTGCAGAGGTCTCTGTTCTTACAGGTTGCCTCTTTATTTAGAAAAATTGGTTTCACTGTTCTGGAGCTTGCAGTAGGGACAGTGGCCCATTTCTCTTGGAGTGACTCCATGACACTCTTATTTTATGAGTGGGTTTCTGGGCAGGGGTGATATCCTCTGTTCTTCTCAGCTTGGTTCATCCAGTAGGAAGCCTCTACTTTATGAATGAACAGGAGAGAGGGTGATTGGGGCTCAGTATTCTTGGCCTGTCGTGCCTGGATAGAGCTTCTGCCACTAAAATGAGGAGGGGTGTAGGAATGGAGTTCCAGACCTCTCAAATGGTTTGCCTGAGATAGAGCTTCAGCAACATGGAGCTGAAGGTATAAAAAATGCTAGGATTACAGCTTCTTCATGGGAAGGAGAAGCTGTAATCCTATCCTGGGAACAATAAAGAGCCAACAAAGGCCATATTTATTATTACACACTTTTAATATACTGGGAGAACTGGATTTACCATAGTTAAGTGCATACCTTACCATGCTTGAGGCACTGTACTTTCCTCATACTGTCCATGAATGTCAGAGTTTATTTAGACCTATTTTTCACAGGTAGGGAGCAAGGGATACAGTAGAGGGAGAGAACCCCATGTTCTTGGCTACACCTTCTAAGAGTTCAGTTTCCATTATGGTGATATGGAATGGGGTGGGGGTTAGGTCATGGCTCAACTGCCACAGACTCACTGTTCTTACCAAAATTGAGTAGGTTTTCTTAAATAATTGTTTCTCCATTTGCTGAATGCCATCAACAATTTTCAGAGAGTTTTCATGTTTTACTTAGTTAACATACTTTTACAGTTTTTACCAATCTTTGTTGTTCCCTGGAGAAAGGCCCATGGGGATCCTCACTTTGCCATTCCGGAAGTCACATCTCAATATTTGGCATTTTAATGAGCTTACAAAGCTATCAAAACCAGGCCACTGCTCACTAGATTAAATGTCCCCTTGTTACCCATTAGAAAAAGCCTCTCTGTTCTGACTTTCCGACTATGCACCACCACCTGCCAGGAAATTGTCATAATAAATATACGATCTACAATGCCAGTCCATATAAAAACTGCCTTTAGAGTTGTTCATTATGGCACTTAATAAGCTGGGCATAATGTCCCTGCATGGACCTTTAAAGATGATGTTTTGTCAGCAGGAAAACAAAATGAGGTGACAACAGTGTATTTCTAGGGTCCCTGAACTTGCCTATTGAATACACATCTACCCTGTCTATAAGAGAGGTCATCTTTATTTTTATGCACATTTAATATAATGGGAGCACTGGATTTACCAAAGTTCATACCTTGTCATGCTTGGGGCTCCATATTTGCCTCATACTTTCCATGGATGTCAGAGTTTATTCATTGTTATTTTTCATAGGTAGGTAGAAAATGTATCTCCTGTGAAGTATATTTATATAAAGTAGAACGACTAAATAAACGTGTGTTTCTTTAATGTAACAAGCATGAGAACCACATTTAATCCTTAGTCACCTTTCCTGCATTTCATTTTTTGTGAATCAAACATCCAGGTCCATATGCTATTCTGCTTTGTTATACTATGAACTTGTAGAATGTTCACAGTAGTGTTCAGTGAGTAAGGAAACACATGCCTATTGATTGTGAAGTGACCATAAAACATTTGCAATGTGTGTATTTACAGACTTTTTAATGCTTTCTTACTAACTTTTCTCAAAAACCATGATCCTATTTCCCTCACCTGAAAATAATGAGCTGCAAGTCTCATGTGAATATATGACAGGAAAAGATACAAGGATAAACTTGGAAAAGAAACATGATCTGTAGCCTTACATTTAAAGTGCCATGTTGTTAGCCCTACTCCTTTGTTTTCAGCTTTTATTTTACTTTCGATCATTCCTCATTTCTATTTTTTCCTTCTGTCATCATTATTCAGAACCATTATCTCAGATTCATGCTGCTCTTTGGCTGCTGTGGGGTTGCTGCTTTTTTCTCCTGAGAGAAATGAGTACTCAAAGTGACTGATGCTGCTAATGCCTGCTACTGAGTTAGAAAGGAGTTAGGTAGATGCCATTACTTTTCTTCAGGGACAGCAAGTGGAAATCTGGAATGCCACCTGGTAAGAGGTGGATTAGTGAGAAGAAGGTAAAATCTTGAATTTAATGTTACCTGTTTCTTGGTTCACATGTACCTAACTCTTCAGGTGAGTTTGGCATTATACACCATCTTGAAACGATTCAGTGACAATGCCTAGTGTAAAAAAATGTAGTTACTTTTATGGTTTTTCAGTTGGTTTTATTGATGTATAGTTGGGTTACAGTAAAATGTATCCTTTTTTAGGTGTAGAGCTTGTTATTTGTCAGAAAACGAATACAATTTGTGTAACCACTGTGGCAACCATGATATAGATTATTTTCATCACCCCTCAAAGTTTCTAGTGCCCCTTTCTGGCTGACACCCTCCACTTCCTCCTTTCACCTCTAGCAACTGATTTCTGTATCCTCAGTTTTGCCTTTTTCAGAATGATATATAAACGGATCAGAAAGTATGCAGCTCTTTGTGTTTGAGTTCTTGCGCTTAGCTTAATGCCTTTAAGACTAATTTATTTGTTGTAGGTATTAAGTAGTTTGTATTGCAAAGTAGTGTTCTATTGTATCATATACCACAATTTATATATTCACCGATTCTTGGGCATTTAAGCTTTTTCCAATTTTTGGAAACCATGAATAAAGCTGATATAAACTTCCATGTACAGAAATTCGTGTGGACACACTTATTTGTTTATCCTGAATAAATACTTAGGAGTGAAACTGCTGGATTGTGCCATGCATATATATTTAATGCTATAAGAATGACCCACACTCTTTTCCAAAGTAGGGTATGCCATTTTGCACTTTCATTAGTAAAATATGAGATTTCTAATTGCTCCACATCCTCACCAGCACTTGCTTTTGCCAGTTTTTTTGTTTTTTAATTTTGCTGTTCTAGTAAGTATTTAGTGATATCCTTAATTTTAGAGATCTAGCTTGCCTCTGTGGTTTTGGTTTGCATTTCCCTAATAACAAATACGTTGACCTTTTTATAGACTTATTTGCCATTTTGCTTTCAACTTTGTTGAAGTATTTATTCAAATTTCTTAGCCCATTTTTCTTTTTTTTTTTTTTGAGACGGAGTCTCGCTCTGTCACCCAGGCTGGAGTGCAGTGGCGCGATCTCGGCTCACTGCAAGCTCCGCCTCCCGGGTTTACGTCATTCTCCTGCCTCAGCCTCCCGAGTAGCTGGGACTACAGGCGCCCGCCATCTCGCCCGGCTAATTTTTTGTATTTTTTTAGTAGAGACGGGGTTTCACCGTGTTAGCCAGGATGGTCTCGATCTCCTGACCTCGTGATCCACCCGTCTCGGCCTCCCAAAGTGCTGGGATTACAGGCTTGAGCCACCGCGCCCGGCCCTTAGCCCATTTTTCTAAACTTTCAAAAAGTTATAATTGACAGCTATGAATTGTGAGTTACAGTAAAATTTAAATATATGTATGTACACATATGTAATTGAGTTGACTTTAATAAAATATGATTGAGTTGTAACAATTTTTAAATATATATATTTGATCTCTTTTGGATAGAAGCTCTTTATCAGATATGTGTTTTGCAAATATTTTCTCCTAGTCTGTGGATTATCTTTTAATTTTCTTAATATCATTTATTCAAAGGCATAAAATTTTATTATTAAGTCCAATTTACCAAGTTTTTTTTAATAGCACATGCTTTTTTGGTTCTAAAGTTTTTGCTATTCAAATGTCATAAGAATTTTTCTCTTATGTTTTCTCACAAAATATGTATAATTTCACACTTAAATCTGTGATCTATTTTGAGTTGTTTTATGCTTATGGTGTAAGATGTAAGTTGAGCTTTTTGTGTGTGTGTATGTGGATGTCCATACCTAAAAGCACCATTTGTTGAAAAGACTATTCTTTTTCCAGTGACCTACTATGACATGTTTGTTGAAAATCAGTAGACAATATCTATTTCTCTCTCTATATAGGTCCATTTCTGGACTTTCTTCTTTGTTCATATTTTACATGAATAGTATATTTTCCATTATAGCTTTATAGTTTAAAATCATGTACCACAAATTCTACAACTTTTTTCTTCTTTCCAAATTTTTCCCCATATAAATTTAGGGTCAGTTTTTCAATTTGTACAAAAAGAATATCAGGATTTTGAATGGAATTGTGTTGAATCTCTTTATCAAGTTATGGAGAATTAATACCTTAGCAGTATTATTTCAATCTATGAACATGATATAACTCCCATTCATTTAGGTTGTATTAATTTTTCCCATCAATGTTTATAGTTTCAGCATATAGATCTTAGAATTATTTTACTAGACTATACTTAAGAATTTCTTGTTTTACTGTCCTATTGTAAATGGCATTGTTTTAAAATTTTTAATTGTGCATTTGTACTATAAAGAAAACATTTGATTTTTGCATATTGCCCTTTATTGTATCTTGCTAAACTCACATATTAGTCCTACTTAAAATTTTTTATAGCATATTTGGGATTTTTCTATTTAGAGCATTAAGTTGTCTGTTACTAAAAACTCTTTTATTTCTCTCTAATTTTTATGGCTTTTTTTCTTGTCTGTCTTATAACGGATAGAATCTCTAGGACAATGTTGAATAGAAGGGATATGAGTAGAGACACTTGCCTTTTCTCCTTTTCTTAACAAATTTATTCAATTAAAAATATGGAGGTAATAGAGAATATCAGAGTAGTATCAGAAATGTTAAGTTCTAGTCCAGATTTACAATGAACAAATTATACATAGCTTAAGATATTTTTTCTCTCTACTTTATTGTGATGAATATCCACAGCATGAAGTGTTTAATACCAAATAAAGAAAATAAAGATAAGATAATAAGAGTATCAGATTTCTTGATAGTGATTTTAATTTGTATGAATGAAATAGAAAAGGTCTGACACCCAATTAAATCTCATGATCTACAGACAACAATATTTAAGGATATAACTGTATAGTTATAACTACTCAGTGTTACTTAAATTTTAATACTAGTCATGTACTGTGTACACATTTACAATGTTGAAGTAATTCTAAATCAAAAGTTAGAAATACCAGATTTTGTTGCAAATGAATTAAAAAATTGTCAACTTGCACAGTTTCAGTCTTTGTATAGTGTGCCTCATAAGATTGCAGTTGTTGTGTAACAAAGAAAATGTGCATCACATTACAAATTACATTATTCATTTTATAATTTCAAAATTAGGTTTTATGGGTTTAAATTGTAGAAATTAATGTATTAGGTGTGGATGCCTTTGGGTGAACTAATATGATCAAACATCTGACTCTAAAGGGCTAAAAAGCAGCCTTTAGATGATGGTGCTCTTACCCAGAATGTTTACCTGATCCTTATTGTTTTCTAATGAGAAATACCTGAACCACTTCTTGTCGAATGATCCCTTTATTATGTAATGGCCTTCTTTGTATCTTTTGACCTTTGCTGGTTTAAAGTCTGTTTAATCAGAGACTAGGATTGCAACTCCAGCCTTTTTTTGTTTTCCATTTGCTTGGTAGATCTTCCTCCATCCCTTTTATTTTGAGCCTATGTTTGTCTCTGCACTTGACATGGGTCTCCTGAATACAGCAAACTGATGGGTCTTGACTCTTTATCCAATTTGCCAGTCTGTGTCTTTTAATTGGAGCATTTAGCCCATTTACATTTAAGGTTAATATTGTTATGTGTGAACTTGATCCTGTCATTATGATGTTAGCTGGTTATTTTGCTCATTAGTTGATGTAGTTTCTTCCTAGCACTGATGGTCTTAACATTTTGGCATGTTTTTGCAGTGGCTGGTACCCATTGTTCCTTTCCATGTTTAGTGCTTCCTTCAGGAGCTCTAACTATCCGAAATATACATGCACCCAATACAGGGGCACCTAGATTCATAAAACAAGTCCTTAGAGACTTACAAAGAGACTTAGACTCAAAAACAATAATAACGGGAGACTTTAACACCACACTGTCAACATTAGACAGATCAATGAGACAGAAAGTTAACAAGGATATCCAGGAATTGAACTCAACTCTGCACCAAGCAGAACTAATAGACATCTACAGAACTCTCCACCCCAAATCAACAGAATATACATTCTTCTCAGCACCATATCGCACTTATTCCAAAATTGACCACATAGTTGGAAGTAAAGCACTCCTCAGCAAATGTAAAAGAACAGAAATTGTAACAAACTGTCTCTCAGACCACAGTGCAATCAAACTAGAACTCAGGACTAAGAAACTCAATCAAAACCGCTCAACTACATGGAAACTGAACAACCTGCTCCTGAATGACTACTGGGTACATAACGAAATGAAGGCAGAAATAAAGATGTTCTTTGAAACCAATGAGAACAAAGATACAACATACCAGAATCTCTGGGACACATTTAAAGCAGTGTGGAGGGAAATTATAGCACTAAATGCCCACAAGAGAAAGCAGGAAAGATCTAAAATTGATACCCTAACATCACAATTAAAAGAACTAGAGAAGCAAGAGCAAACACATTCAAAAGCTAGCAGAAGGCAAGAAATAATAAGATCAGAGCAGAACTGAAGGAGATAGAGACACAAAAAAACCTTCAAAAAATCAATGAATCCAGGAGCTGGTTTTTTGAAAAGATCAACAAAATTGACAGACCGCTAGCAAGACTAATAAAGAAGAAAAGAGAAAAGAATCAAATAGACGCAATAAAAAATGATAATGGGGATATCACCACCAACCCCACAGAAATACAAACTACCATCAGAGAATACTATAAACACTGTCTATGCAAATAAACTAGAAAACCTATGAGAAATGGATAAATTCCTGGACACATACAGCCTCCCAAGACTAAACGAGGAAGAAACTGAATCCCTGAATAGAACAATAACAGGCTCTGAAATTGAGGCAATAATTAATAGCCTACGCACCAAAAAATGTCCAGGACCAGATGGATTCACAGCTGAATTCTACCAGAGGTACAAGGAGGAGCTGATACCATTCCTTCTGAAATTATTCCAATCAATAGAAAAAGAGGGAATCCTCCCTAACTCATTTTATGAGGCCAACATCATCCTGATACCAAAGCCTGGCAGAGACACAACAAAAAAAAGAGAATTTTAGACCAATATCCCTGATGAACATTGATGCAAAAATCCTCAATAAAATACTGGCAACCCGAATCCAGCAGCACATCAAAAACCTTATCCATCATGATCAAGTGGGCTTCATCCCTGGGATGCAAGGCTGGTTCAATATACGCAAATCAACAAACTTAATCCGGCATATAAACAGAAGCAAAGACAAAAACCACATGATTATCTCAATAGATGCCTGAAAAGGCCTTTGACAAAATTCCACAGCCCTTCATGATAAAAACTCTGAATAAATTCGGTATTGATGGAACGTATCTCAAAATAATGAGAGCTATTTATGACAAACCCACAGCCAATATCATACTGAATGGGCAAAAACTGGAAGCACTTCCTTTGAGATCTGGCACAAGACAGGGATGCCCTCTCTCACCACTCCTATTCAACATAGTGTTGGAAGTTCTGGCTAGGGCAATCAGGCAAGAGAAAGAAATCAAGGGTATTCAGTTAGGAAAAGAAGAAGTCAAATTGTCCCTGTTTGCAGATGACATGCCTGTATATTTAGAAAACCCCATTGTCTCAGCCCCAAATCTCCTTAAGCTGATAAGCAACTTCAGCCAAGTCTCGGGATACAAAATCAATGTGCAAAAGTCACTAGCATTCTTATACACCAATAACAGACTGAGAGCCAAATCGTGAGTGAACTCCCATTCACAATAGCTTCAAAGAGAATAAAATACCTAGGAATCCAACTTAAAAGTGTTGTGAAGGACCTCTTCAAGGAGAACTACAAACCACTTCTCAGTGAAATCAAAGAGGACACAAACAAATGGAAGAACATACCATGCTCATGGATAGGAAGAATCAATATTGTGAAAATGGCCATACTGCCCAAGGTAATTTATAGATTCAATGCCATCCCCTTCAAGCTACCAAAGACTTTCTTCACAGAATTGGAAAAAACTACTTTAAAATTCATATGGAACCAAAAAAGAGCCCGCATTGCCAAGACAATCCTAAGTCAAAAGAATAAACCTGGAGGCATCATGCTACCTGACTTCAAACTATACTACAAGGCTACAGTAACCAAAACAGCGTGGTACTGGTACCAAAACAGAGATATAGACCAATGGAACAGAACAGAGCCCTCAGAAATAATACCACACTTCTACAACCATCTGACCTTTGACAAACCTGACAGAAACAAGAAATGGGGAAAGGATTCCCTATTTAATAAATGGTACTGGAAAAACTGGCTAGCCATAAGTAGAAAGCTGAAACTGGATCCCTTCCTTACACTTTATACAAAAATTTATTCATGATGGATTAGAGACTTAAATGTTAGACCTAAACCCATAAAAACCCTAGAAGAAAACCTAGGTAATACCATTCAGGACATAGGCATGGGCAAGGACTTCATGACTGAAACACCAAAAGCAATGACAACAAAAGCCAAAATTGACAAATGGGATCTAATTAAACTAAAGAGCTTGTGCACAGCAAAAGAAACTATCATCAGAGTGAACAGGCAACCTACAAAATGGGAGAAAATTTTTGCAATCTACTCATCTGACAAAGGGCTAATATCCAGAACCTACAAAGAACTCAAACAAATTTTCAAGAAAAAAATGAACAACCCCATCAAAAAGTGGGCAAAGGATATGAACAGACACTTCTTAAAAGAAGACATTTATGCAGCCAACAGACACATTAAACAATGCTCATCATCACTAGACATCAGAGAAATGCAAATCAAAACCACAATGAGATGCCTTCTCACACCAGTTAGAATGGCAATCATTAAAAAGTCAGGAAACAACAGGTGCTGGAGAGGATGTAGAGAAATGGGAACACTTTTACACTGTTGGTGGAACTGTAAACTAGTTCAACCATTGTGGAAGACAGTGTGGCGATTCCTCAAGGATCTAGAACTAGAAATACCATTTGACCCAGCCATCCCATTACTGGGTATATACCCAAAGGATTATAAATCATGCTGCTATAAAGACACATGCGCGTGTATGTTCATTGCGGCACTTTTCACAATAGCAAAGACTTGGAACCAACCCACATGTCCATCAGTGACAGACTGGATTAAGAAAATGTGGCATATATACACTTTTTTATGTAGCCATAAAAAAGACTGAGTTTGTGTCCTTTGTAGGGACATGGATGCAGCTGGAAACCATCATTCTCAGTAAATTATCGCAAGAATAGAAAACCAAACACCACATGTTCTCACTCATCGGTGGAACAATAAGAACACTTGGACACAGGAAGGGAAACATGACACACCAGGGCCTGTTGTGGGGTGGAGGGAGGGGAGGGATAGCATTACGAGATATACCTAATGTAAATGATGAATTAATAGGTACAGCACATGAACATGGTACATGTATACATATATAACAAGTCTGCACGTTGTGCACATGTACCCTAGAACTTAAAGTGTATATATATATATATATATATATATATATACATACCTGAAGCAGTGTAAGTTCAATAAGGAATTGTGTGAGTGTGTGTGCACGCACGCTTTGCTGTTTCATGCTTGCTTGAATTTGACCTTTTTTTCATTTCAGTGACAGGTATTTATTTTCTCAGAAGAATATGAATTATAATAATAAGGCAAAAGTAGGTGCTGATTTCAACCTTTGACGGGGAAAATAGAATCTTGTAGTCCAAAGACAGGTAATAGCTCTGAAAGCTTTATGTCAGAAGAACAACTTTTTTAAAATTTAAAACTTTTTTTTTTTTTAAACATATTAAGAACAAAACTTGTGGTCTGAACTGAGATTTTAAGCCATAGGAAGTAAGAACTCAACATATGCCCAGGTTAAAAACAGAGTCCCTGTAATTGAAGAGTGTGAGGAATGCAGAGAAGCCGAGGAAGGGCTCAGAGTCCAGGAGAATGGAATGACCTTTCTTCCTGCTCCCTCAGATGAGCAGCAGGCTCCCCTCTAGCCTGAGCCTTGCCTTGGGTGTGAACAGTGAGAAGAAAGGAGCTCCAGGGGAGTACTTACTGAACTCAAGGAGGAGATTACCATGCAGGGAGTCCCTACTCGAGTATCCAACACAGAGCAGTCGCAGATAGAGGAGATGGTGTCATGGTGTGTTTAGACAGAAAGGGGGCCTGAGAGAATGTCCCTGCACAAATCTCAGCTCCCAAGTGAACTGTCAGGATTCCACAAATTCCTCTCTTGCCTGTTGGGGTTATAGAAAATCAGTAAGGATAAAATTAAGCTGATGGCTGTAGGGTGCCCCCACAGAGCAAAGTTGTGGCTATATGTAAGGAAATCGGCAGTGTCCATGAGAGGAAAGGGAAGAGTGATCAATAGTAAGGCATTGGGTGATGTCCTTGGAGGCAATTATATGGTTGGCCCAGGCTAAGGAAGAAATTCACAACTTATATCAGCCATAGCTACTTCAGCAGATGCCCAGAGACAAATGAGACAATACATTCATTCGATAGATGGCATCAGAACCTCTGACTATCCAACTCCATGAGAACATTCAGCTTTCCCTGAACCCAGACACTATCTTGGAAGGGAAGCAGGAATGGAAGGCCCCTTCAGAAACAAACAAACAAAAAAGAGTTTGGGACCAAGATTATGCTTTGACCAGGCTCCATTTTTGTCCAAAAGTGAAGTCCCCCTTTAGTTAGAAAGTTTAAATCATCCTGCCAAACCTGCCTGCCATCAGAGAAAAAAGTGTTCGGCAACATTGTGAATGTATGGACAATAAAGAAAAGAAACTTCTGTGTTTTGCACTTTGGAGTATCGTGTGAATTTTCATCCTATTCCAACCTTCTGAAAAATAACAGTTTTTCAGAACAGAACATTTGCTTCATAGATATAGTTGTGTGGCTGCTGCCCCTCCCAGTAATAGCACTAAGCTGAATGCTTGACTTCTTGGCAGATATAAATTCTGCGTCCCACTTCTTACCTCGTTACTGTCAACTTTGGAGTCAGAAATCCTTTGAAAAGGCTTTGAAATATGACGCCAGTGAAAATGTATTTTGTGTACCATGATGGATCAATTATAGTCTATATTTTTGAAGAGTAAAACCTGTTCTTTACAAGAGAGTCATCTGTATGTTATTGAGAACTATTTTATTATACTTTGAGTTCTAGGGTACATGTGCACAACGTGCAGGTTTGATACATATGTATACATGTGGCATGTTGGTTTGCTGCACCCATCAACTAGTCATTTACATTAGGTATTTCTCCTAATGCTGTCCCTCCACCAGCCCCTACTCCCCGACAGGCCCCAGTGTGTGATGTTTCCCGCCCTGTATCCAAGTGATCTCATTGTTCAGTTCCCACCTATGAGTGAGAACATGCAGTGTTTGGTTTTCTGTCCTTGTGATAGTTTGCTGAGAATGATGGTTTCCTGTTTCATCCATGTCCCTGCAAAGGACATGAATTCATCCTTGCTTATGGCTGCACCTGGAGAACAATATTTAAAAGTAGATACATAATGGGATTTGTATGGCTTTAAGTTGGAGGATGAACCTGAGGTGATCCAACTGGAGAAGCCAATATCAGTTAAAAATAAATACTCTGATGTTTTAGGATAGTGTTCTTGAAGGAGTGTATTGTCTGTCCAGAACAAAGCAGGGTTGTTTCCTCTTGACTGCAAAGGGTTTCTTGCTTCCCCTGATGTTCAAAATTCCTGCCGTGGGGCTGTTTATAGGTGAATCTGCATCAAGAAGTTCCATACTTACGGAATGACAGTTGTCATCTGAGTTTCAGGCTTTCCTAACACTCGTACCAGTTTTAGTTTCAATATTTCAAAAGAAATTAGCATCTAGTCAAGAGTAATGAAAATACATTATCTCTTGTTCGGCACGTATTTAGACCATGAATGAGATAGATTTGGGTTTAGAAATAAGAAAGAATTTCTTGCCTCTCACCAGTCTGACCTACAGCAATGATTCTCAAAGTGCTGTTATTAGTCCACCTTCACCTGGAAATGTGTTATGAGAAATTGAAAATGAAAGCTCTCAAGCCCCAGTCCGGACCGACTGAATCCAAAACTCTGGTGGGCGAGGTGAGGACTTGTGTTTTAACCAGCCCTGCAGATGATTCTGATGCATGCTAAAGGTGGGGAACCATTAATCGATAGGATATTATTTAAAACAAATCACCTTTCTGAAATTCCTTAAAATAAGAGGGACAACTGCGTATACAGAACACTTTGGTAAAAATATTTTCAAGAAGTAGTTGGACAAAATAATCTATTTAATATTACTTTCTTGACATATATCTAAAATGTTTAATTATGCATTTCCCAAAATGGTACATATAGTGTAGATCACTTTGGTCACTGTTTTAAATGTAAACATATGTGATACAGAAGTTAAAGACGAAAATACATGTAAAATATTTAGAATAGTGCTTGGAACTGTGCCTTGCACTTAGCTGAATGCTGTAAAAAGTAACAGCTCTTAATGGACATTTACTTCATGTAGGTAATGTGCTAGCCAGTTTCATATAAATTATCTTATATAAATACCCAATTTTAAAAAAAAAAATATAAAGCTACAGGATACATGTGCAGGAAGTGCAGGTTTGTTACGTAGGTAAATGTGTACCATGGTGGTTTGCTGCACCTATCAACCAATCACTTAGGTATTAAGCCCCACATGCATTAGCTGCATTAGCTATTTATCCTGATGCTGTCCCTCCCTATCCCACCCCCCTACAGCCCCCATTTGTGCGTTATTCCCTTCCCTGTGTCCATGTGTTCTTTTTGTTCAGCTCCCAGTTATACGCGAGAGCATTCAGTGTTTGGTTTTCTGTTTCAGTGTTACTTTGCTGAGGATAGTGGCTTCCAGCTCCATCCATGTCCCTGCAAAGGACAAGAACTTGTTCCTTTTTATTGCTGCATAGTATTCCATGGTGTATATGTATCACATTTTCTTTATCCAGTCTATTATTGATGGATATTTGGGTTGATGCCATGACTTTGCTATTTTGAATAGGGCTGTAATGAACATACACATGCGTGTATCTTCATAATAGAATGATTTATATTATTTTGGGTGTATACCCAATAATGAGATTGCTGGGTCAGATAGTATTTCTTATTCCGTCTTTGAGGAATTACCACACTGTCTTCCACAATGGTTGAACTAATTTACATTCACACAAACAGTGTAAAAGCGTTCCTATTTCTCCACAGCCTCACTGGCATCTGTTGTTTCTTGACTTTTTAATAATCACCATTCTGACTGGCATGAGGTGGTATCTCATTGTGATTTTGATTTGCGTTTCTCTAACGATCAGTGGTGTTGAGCTTTTTTTCATATGTTTGTTGGTCGTATAAATGTAATCTTTTGGGAAGTGTCTGTTCATGTCCTTTGCCCACTTTTTAATGCAGTTATTTGGTTTTTCTTGTAAATTTAAGTTGCTTGTGGATTCTGGATATTAGACCTTTATCAGGTGGATAGATTACAAGAATGTTCTCCCATTCTGTAGGCTATCTTTTCACACTGATAATAGTTCATTTTGCTGTGCAGAAGCTCTTTAGTTTAATTAGATCCCATTTGTCAATTTTTGCTTTTGTTGTGATTGCTTTTGACGTTTTTTTCATGAAATCTTTGCCTGTACCTATGTCCTGAATGATATTGCCTAGATTTTCTTCTAGGGTTTTTATAGTTTTGAGTTTTATATCTAAGTCTTTAATCCATCTTGAGTTGATTTTTGTATAAGGTATAAGGAAGGGGTCCAGTTTCCATTTTCTGCGTGTGGCTAGCCAGTTTTCCCAGCACCATTTATTAATAGGGAATTCTTTCCCTATTCCTTGTTTTTTTCAGGTTTGTTGAAAATCAGATAGTTGTAGATGTGCGGTCTTGTTTCTGAGTTCTCTATTCTGTTCCATTGGTCTGTGTGTCTGTTTTTTTTTTTTTTTTTTTTTTTTAACCAGTACCATGCTGTTTTTGTTACTGTAGCCTTGTAGTATAGTTTGAAGTCAGGTAGCATCATAGTGTCAGCTTTGTTGTTTTTGCTTAGGATTGTCTTGGCTATACAGGCTCTTTTTTTGGTTCCATATGAATTTTAAAGTAGTTTTTTTTCTAATTCTGTGAAGAACATCAGTGGTAGTTTAATGGAAATAACATTAAATCTATAAATTATTTTGGACGGTATGGGCATTTTCATGATATTGATTCTTCCTATCCATGAGCATAAAATGTTTTTCCATTTGTTTATGTCCTTTTTGATTTCCTTGATAAGTGGTTTGTAGTTCTCCTTGAAGAGGTCCTTCATGTCCCTTGTTAGCTGTATTCCTAGGTATTTTATTCTCTTTGTAGCAGTCGTGATGGGAGTTCATTCATGATTTGTCTCTCTGTGTGTCTACTGTTGGTGTACAGGATAGTTGTAATTTTTGCACACTGATTTTGTATCCTAAGTCTTTGGCTGAAGCTGCTTATCATCTTAAGAAGTTTTTGGGGTGAGATGATGGAGTTTTCTAGATGTAGGATGTCATCTGCAAGCAAAGACAGTTTGACTTCCTCTCTTCCTATTTGAATACCCTTTATTTCCTTCTCTTGCCTGATTGCCCTGGCCAGAACATCCAATGCTATGTTGAACAGGAGTGATGAGAGAGGGCATTCTTGTCTTGCCTCAGTTTTCAAGGGTAATGCTTCCAGCTTTTGTCCATTCAGTATGATATTGGCTGTGGGTTTGTCATAAATAGCTCTTATTATTTTGAGGTATGTTCCATCAATACCTAGTTTATTGAGAGTTTTTAACATAAAGGGATGCTGAATTTATTGAAGGCCTTTTCTATGTCTATTAAGATAATCATGTGGTTTTTGTTTTTAGTTCTGTTTATGTGATTAATTACATTTACTGATTTACATATATTGAACCAGCCTTGCATCCCAGGGATAAAGCCAAATTGATCGTGATGAATAAGCTTTTTGATATGCTGCTGGATTTGGTTTGCCAGTATTTTATTGAGGATTTTTATATCAATGTTCATTGGGGATATTGGCCTAAAGTTTTCTTTTTTTGTTCTATCACTGCCAGGTTTTGGTATCAGGATAATGCTGGTCTTGTAAACTAAGTTAGGAAGAGGTACCTCCTTTTCCATTATTTGTAGTAGTTTCAGAAGAAATGGTACCAGCTCCTCTTTGTTCTTCTGGTAGAATTCAGCTGTAAATCTGTCTTGTTCTAGACATTTTTTGGTTGGTAGGCTATTTATTACTGCCTCAATTTCAGAACTTGTTATTGGTCTACTCAGAGATTCAACTTCTTCCTGGTTCAGAGTGTATGTGGTGTATGTGGGAGGGTGTATGTATCCAGGAATTTATTCATTTCTTCTACATTTTCTAGTTTAAAGTATTTAGTCTTCACAAATATAAAGTAACTTTCCAAATGCTACCTAATCAGTAGGTGATGAGTCATCTGTAAGTCTGTTGCCTAACTATAAACCTACCTCCCTAAGTAAATTCACTTTAAGGGCCCTCTATATGCGATGTGCATTAATGACCATGATGGGATCTTATTTTGAAATACTAGTCCCTTAGTAATAATCAGTGTCCAGATGACATAATGTGTTTGATTAATATGAGGATTCATGTTGAAATAAAGCCATTGAGGAGGTGGACCATCATTAGTAGCATTTATATTTATGATGTGCTTAAGTGTATCTTCTATAACCTATCTTTGACATGAAATCCTCTTCATAATGTGAGCACTTTAACTTTATTACCTTTCCCGTGACTCTATTATATATCACTTAAAGAGCAGTCCTCATAACTAGACTGAGAGGAGCATATAATAAGAATAGCATTTAAGTCAGTAATTTGCTGAGTGAAATTTTTATTACATTATTACAAAAAAGATCTTTCCTGTAAAAACTAGAACTCTGTGCTACATTATGGCTATCATAAACATTGGTTTTGATAAAAGTAGTGATAAAATACATTTGTAAAATACTTTATCATTCTATGTAATGTTAATTGGTATTTCAGTGCTGTATGAGTACAGATCAACATCAGTTACATGGAATCTAATTGCCTGTAACAATTAGGTGTACCTAGCAATGTCTTGAGGGCTGATCCTATGAGTAGAAGTAGGGAAGAACAGAAACAGAAATTTAGGAGACCGAAATTCAATAAAAAATGGTAAGTTTTGGCTGGGCACAGTGGCTCACACCATTTATTCCAGCAATTTGGGAGGTTGAAGCAGGTGAATTGCTTGAGCCAAGGAGTTCAAGACAAGCCTGAGCAACATGGCAAAACCCCATCTCTACAAAGAATGCAAAATTAGCCGGGTGTGGTGGTACATGCCTAGAGTCCCAGCTACTTGGGAGGGTGAGGTGGGAGGATTGCTTGAGCCCAGGAGGCAGAGGTTGCAGTGAACCAAGTTCATGCCACTGCACTCCAGCCAGGGTGACAGTGTGAGACACTGCCTCAGAAAAAAAAAAAAAAAAAAAAAAAAAGCTTTTATCATGAGCTCAGAGTTCCAGAGAGCACTATTATTATTCAACCAAATCATCAGGAGGTCATATAAAATTTCTGGGTCATATAAGGCTCTTGCTTTCTCCTGAAACTAAACTTGACCTAGAGTAAAAAATTGGTTTCCTTTTTTTAAAAAGCATAAATAAGGATGAGTGTTATGGGTTGAACCCTATCCCTCCAAAAAGATATGTTGAAGTCTTAAGTCCCAGTCCTCAGGATGTGATGTAATTTAGAAATAGGGTCAGGGAAGATGTAACTAGTTAAGATGAGGTGATACTGGAATAGGGTGAGCCTTTAATCTGATTTGACTGGTCTCCTTGTAAGAAGACAGAGACATAGAGGGAAGACAGCCATGTGAAAACGTAACCACACAGGGAGAACACCCTGTGAAGATAGAGGCAGAGACTAGAGCGATACATCCACAAGCCGAGGAAAGCCTGGAGCTACCAGAAGCTGGAAGAGGCAAGGTGGGACACCCCCTTAGAGGTTTCGATGGGAGCCTGGCCCTGCCAGCAACTTGATCTCAGAGTTCTGGCCTGTAGAACTAAGAGAGAATAAATTTATAGTGACTTAAGCCACCTTTGGCCAGATGCAGTGGCTCATGCCTGTAATCTCACCACTTGGGGAGGCCAAGGTGGGTGGATCACCTGAGGTCAGGAGTTCGAGACTAGTCTGGCCAACATGGTGAAAAGCCATGTCTACTAAAAATACAAAAAATTAGCTAGGCATGGTGATGGGCATCTGTTATCCTAGTTACTTGGGAGGCTGAGGCAGGAGAATTGCTTGAACCCAGGAGGTGGAGGTTACAGTGAGCCAAAATCATGCCTCTGCACTCCAGCCTGGGCAAAAAGAGT
Organism: Trachypithecus francoisi; assembly: GCF_009764315.1. Classification (NCBI taxonomy): domain Eukaryota; kingdom Metazoa; phylum Chordata; class Mammalia; order Primates; family Cercopithecidae; genus Trachypithecus; species Trachypithecus francoisi. Next base: position 39,323,170 of record NW_022681463.1, read on the forward strand.
GCAACTTGGTCTCAAAAAAAAAAAAAAAAAAAAAGCCATCTTCTTTGTAGTACCTTCTTGAGGCAGCCCTAGAAAGCCTGCACGATGGGAGAGGAGAAAAATGCAGCAGAAATATGTGAAGACGGAAAGCCCCTCGGAAGCATTCATTGATTCAGCAATACCAAGAAAGCTGACTTCCAAGTTCACTATGATGAAGGTCAATAAGCAATTTGATTTCCATTGCCCATTCTCCTATCCCCCAAACTCAGAAATTGTTAATACGAGGTACCTATAGAAGCAGGACTGAGGGAGAGTAGAGACAGAAGGATACAAAGGTGAATAGAGAATCAAGTAAGTAGAGAAACAAGGATTATCATGTAGCACTGGGCGCTTTTGAAGAGAAAGAGATGAGGACCCTGGAGAATTTTCTTGAATTCTTGAATGTAGCAGTGTTTTTACAGATATTATTTATATTAAGACCCAATAAATCCAAGCCGGGAGTGGTGAGCTAACGTGGGCAGATATTTTGATATTTTAAATGTTTAATGGTCTGACTTAATACAATCTAAAAAGACTGGGCAAGGTAGGAAAGAAGACAATTTGTTGACCATGATATAACAAAAATAGTTGCATCTTAGCAACAGTGTGATTTGACAGGACTCAAGAGGAAGTCAAATTGGAAGAAGTTGGCTTCCATGTAAATATTCTGGCTTAGGATAGGTTTGCGGGGAAAAGGGCACGCAATTAACTCTAGGTTTTGAAAAATAAGGACAAAGACACTTCGCTTTGACCAGGAATTTGTCAGTTAATTCACTTTAAGACTGCAGTGAAAGAATCACCTTATTGTACCCAAATTGGAATAAATGCAAAACCTTTGAAACTTAATTTTAAGTATGAACATTCTAACAGCAGTTTATCAGTGATTTGACTTTTTGGTTTGTCAGAATTCTCTGTATTTGCTGTTTTTCTTTACACGGATGTTTGTAAAAATCTACTTTGTACTTAATTCTTTTCTTATACTTACTTAATGAGGCACTTTTATTTTGAAAATAATTTGTTGTCCTCCTAGACTGTTTTCCTACCTCAAACTTGAAAATAATAACCTTAATAGTGTGTCAAGTGAATGAACCCAAATTTCCTTTAATGTGTTACTGAAAAAGTCCCAAATTAGATTAAACCATTAAGTATAATCCCACAAGTCAAAAAATACATTTTTATAAAATGTATTTCTGTTCAATGGAAATACATGTATTTTTGCATAACTAATTGATTATATAACTAATAACTACCTCTATTTCTGATAAAGATCATCTGCTTTTAAAGATTTTTAATTCAGAGAAATTATGGAATAATCATATTGATGACTAATAAAGTAATATAGATGAACATTAATTTCCTATTACTTAAAAAGGATCTTGAATCTAAAACCCCAGATTTTTAATTTTCTTCCAATAGTCTCTCAGAAGATTCATGAAGCCAAATTGCATGATAATTAGGACAATGTAAATATTTCTAATTATGCATAAAAACTTTGTGTCTAGAAGAATTCAAATAACGCAAACTAAATTTAATTCCCATATTATAGTATTATAGCCTGTTTTTAAATTATCTATCCATCTATTTATATCTTAGATGGTCAGAACAAAAAAAAAATGTTTGTATGTTTTAAGTTTGACATTTCTCAGAATAAATGGAGTTCATTTGAACTGGTAAATGTGGTATTCAAGAAACACCTGAGATTTTAAAGAATTGGTTCACATGGAAAAAATACAACTATTTTGGTGATTTATTTTTCCTTCAGAAAGCAGTTATAATGCTAACTCTTTTTGTTCACAATGCCCCATTTTCAAACCGTGTGATTTTAAAAAGTGAATTTAGGTCAAGGGCTATTTTGAAAATCAAACAGGGTCACTACTTCTCCCACAGAATTATAACTAGTCGTGTAGTGAACCAGTTTTCATAAATGTTGACTGGATGGCATATATGTCTTTATTCAAGTATTGTAATGTTAATGCTTGTTTTAGTTGTAGGTTTTGTTTATTTCAAAAAGATAGCATTACTTCACCTGCTAACTTGATGTTCTTTTTTAAAAAAAAATCTTTTTCCTTTCTACTATAGATGAATTTGTGTTCAAAAGAGGCTAGGCTATATAAATCAGAAATTCAGACTCAAATTTCCATAACAAACTGTTCAGTTTACTGAAAAGTTAAATGGAAAACAATTTACTTGCAAAAATGTGATGAATATCTATTACATTGAAAGAACCATGACCTACTGGAACATATACAAAGATGAAGCTAATATATAATAATTTCCATACATGCCAGATGATGCATTCTAAAAAGAGAAAAATATCAACATTTTTACCACCAGATTTAAAAGCTAAAATTGTTTACAGTAAATTCCTATGAAGATAAATGTTCCCAAATATTAATGTCAAATTCAATCTTCATCAAATATGAACATAGATGTGCAATTTTTTTTTTCAAACAATGGTTATGTTTCAACTCACCATCACTAAGTGGGTTATTTTATTGTTTTGGAAGTAGGGTAGATTTATTCTAATCAGTTCTCACATTCTTACTGTGTTCAGCTCTTCCTTAGGATCAATGTTTTCCTAGTGAAATAGCTGTACTTAAACAGGCAGCTTCTAGGTGCAGACTAATGATAGCTAGTCCTCATATAGTGCTTTCTGTGTGCCAGGCACTTTGAAGCCTGTTACACATATTATCACAGATTATTCTCAGAACAACCCACAAGATAAGTACTATTATTATCCCCATTTAACACAGAAAGGTTAGGTGACTTGCCCAACTTTATGCAGCTGTTAAGTAGCAGAGACTCAATTCAGATTCAAGTACTCTGGTCCATAAGACTCTGCCCTGATTCATAATACTGCAGTCCGAGATTTTAAAGTGATAGCTATATGGACTTATTCACTCACAGACCTATCATTAAAGATACTGATTTTGCTAAACTGAACTAAGCATGGAAGAGGGAGGCAGAATCCACTCTGATGTACCATGCAACTAAGGGAACTAACCAAATACATAATCATGTACTTGTAGAATTCATCCAGTGACCTGTTTAAAACACATTATTATTTCAGGGACGTTGACCATGATAAAAGAGAAAGAAAGGAGTAACTAGAAAGAGATCCCTAAAACTCACAATTGAAATCATCAAAGTTACTAAATGTTTTAAGTCAAAACAGAAGAAGAACGTACTTGAGCCTATTTTGATTTTAGTCACAGAGGCATAAATTACTTATGTTGTATCTGACGGTTACAACAATTGAACTGTTTTCAGATCCCTCAAATCAATTAAAAATAAACATTATAGATAAGAGTTAATCAATAAACATGTCATCTGGTGCTTGATCACAGCCAACTGTCTGAAGGACTGAAAACTGGCATTATCCTTCTTTCTGGATGTGAACACTGCAGGGCAGGAATAGCAAATAGATTTCAGTTACTGTGCAGCTTCAGTAGCTTGCTAGGGCTGCCCAGGTGCCCAGGGAGCTGTGCTGCAGAAGGTTCTGAGGCTGCATCCAGAAACCAAAGGGAAAGAAGCTGCAATGAATTACCAGCAGTTACCAGGATATTTGTTATCCTGGTTATTAAGTAAAAGATCTTAATTCTAGTAATTATGAAAAAAATCCTCCAATTTAATGTGTAGTCTAATTCTCTTTACTTCAGCTTGCCTTTGTATTTATTTGTACAACTCTGCCTCTGGAGGTTGTTGTCAGGGCATGATTTTCTTGTAATTCATAGTCCTTTAAGTGAAGGTATTATGGATGTATAGAACATTTTAATTGTTCAAGGTAGCATCATAAGCCCTGTTAGGAAAATAAACAATTGAGGAAACAAACCTCAAAAACATGATTGCCTTTTTGTTGTTCTTCTGAAGAAGTTTTAGTACTAGAAAAAGAGTATTATATTTCCTCAAAGAAGCAAAGCATAACATGCTTCAGAAATAATCACGTATTTGCAATAAAGTGACTGGGTTGGAATTTTACTATATATACATAATCAGGTGATGAAAATTCCTTACGTTGTTACTTCTGGTGCAAGTATTTGAATTTAGTGAAACAACATCCTATGAATAAGTCTCGCTATCGACTTCTTCAAAAGTGTTGATATTAGAATAAAATTAGTAATGAGTTAACTGTTGAAAATTATTCAGCATCTGGGCCTCAGAGTTGCCAAGAACCAAAGTGTGCTTTGGTTATTGGCTGAAATTCTGGAGCAGATGAAGGAGGAAGAGGAAGAAGAGCAGAATCCTATGCCAACATCAGATGAGCAAGGTGCTAAAATGACTAATGGGATGAAGTTACATACAGTACCCTTAACTCAGAAAACATTTCTGTTTCATAGTGCTAACTACAAAAGGAAAAAAAAAATACCCAGTAACTTTGAAGTTTAATCTTTAAAGATACAACTGTTAACACTTTCGGCTGGAAATTCAGAACTTTCTTCATCCCAATGAATGTGATTTTGTGAGTGCTATGGTTTGAAAGTTTGTCTCCTCCAAAATTCATGTTAAAATGTAATCCCCAATGTGGCAATATTGAGAGGTAGGGCCTTAAGAGGTAACTGGATCATGAGGGCTCTGCTCTTATGAATGCATTAATCCCATTTGTGGATTAACAGACCAATAGGTTATGTAGAGAGTGGAGCTGGTAGCTTTATAAGAAGAGAGTTCTGAGATGAGCCCATTAGCATGCTAAGCTTCCTCACCATGTGATACCCTGCACTGCCTCAGAACCCTTCAGAAAGTCCCCACCAGCAAGAAAGCTCTTGCCAGGTGTGATCCCTTGATCTTGGACTTCTCAGCCTCCACACTGTAAAAAACAAATTCCTTTCTTAATAAGTTACCCTGTTTGAGGTCTTCTGCTATAAGCAACAGAAAATAGACTAAGATAGTGAGCATGTAGGTTATGGCACATTTATCAGTAGGCAAGAGGAGGTTGTCCAGTTTGATGAACGTGAGATGCAGTCTTGAACTTTGCTGGTCCTCACAGGAAAGCATAAGTTGGCTCCAATTATGCTAGATCTTCAGCAGGCACTATTTCCACAAGGGTTACTAATTGCTCTGTTTTGGTACCAGTTTACAACCATTGCTCCCAGAACAGCCCATGATGAGGGCTGTGGCAGGCTGGGCATCTTAAGGGGTCATTCCTGGGCATCATTTCATCAATAAAGAACCATTAGAATTACTATCTTCATCTGAATTCCTGGTGTTAATATGCCTTTTCAAGTTTCTGTGCCGTTACACATGGAATTTCCGCAACTGAAAATGTTCTCCTTCTTCTTTTCCATAAAAATTCCATTAATCATTGAAAACTAAAGCCGAAACCTAACGGACAAGTGAAATAGATACTTTTCTCCTAAATCTGGCAACGGCTTTTGCTTTCAAGTCACTCCAGGGTGGGAGTCTCTCCTACTGTCATATAAATGGCACAGTTGACTCTTGAACAACACAGTGACCCAGGGGTGTCATGCAGTCAAAAATCCACAGCTAATTTTTCACTCCCCCAAAACTTAACAACTAATGGCCTACTGTCAATCAGAAGCCTTACTGATGATATAAAGAGACAATGAACACATACTTTGTATATGTATTGTATATGGTATTCTTAAAAAATCATAAGGAAGAGAACATATATGTACTGTTCATCCAGTGGAAGTGGACCACGTGGATCGCCATAAAGATCTTCATCTTCATTATCTGTCTTCAAGTTGAGTAGGCTGTGGACGTGAAGGAAGAGGAGAGGTTGATCTTGCTGTTTGTTTCAAGAATGCTAGAAACAAAAGAAATGGGGGAGGTAGAAGGGGAAACAGGAAAGGCAGGCACAGTCCCTGTAATTTTTTTTTAATTAAAAAAATATTTTTTTAAATGTGTGAGACAGAGTCTCCCCTTGTTGCCCAGGCTGCAGCGTATTGGCTGGAGCTCAATGGAATGATCTCCGCTTACTGCAACCATTCCCTCCCGGGTTCAAGCAATTCTCCTGCCTCAGCCTCCCAAGTAGCTGGGATTACAGGCATGCGCCACCACACCCAGCTAACTTTTGTGTTTTTAGTAGAGATGGGGCTTCACAATGTTGGTCAGGCTGGTCTTGAACTCCTGACCTCAGGTGATCCACCTAGCTTGGCCTCCCAAAGTGCTGGGATTACAGGCGTAAGCCACCATGCCCGGCATTTTAAAAAATTTCAATAGTTTTGGGGTACAGGTTTTCGGTTACATGGATAAGTTCTTTAGTGGTGATTTCTGAGATTGTAGTGTACCTGTCACCTGAGCAGTGTACACTGTACCCAATATGTAGACTTTTATCCCTCACCCCCATTCCCAACCTTCCCCATTATATCATTCTTATGCCTTTGCGTCATCATAGCTTAGCTCCCACTTATAAGTGAGGATATATGATGTTTGGTTTTCTGTTCCTAAGTTACTTCCCTTTTATTGAAAAATCAGCGTATAAATAAATGAACCAGAGCAGTTTAAACCCATGTTGTTCAAGGTCAACTGTGTATATGCTAATTGTATTTGCTTAAATGCAAGTCTGGTCTTGGAAATTGATTTGCTCCAAAAGATAAAGAAAAAAAATTGAAGGAACTAGAATATTTTATAGGTGTAATTTACAAAAAGACTTTATCTTCTGCATACAAATTGTGGTTACTTGTGCATACCACTTTTCATCATTAGATAAACTAAGATGAAAGCTCCAATTTAAAAACAGTCTGTTTTCAAATATAATTGTTCCATCAGGCTGGAGCTCTTTCTTGTTGGAAAAGGGGAGACAGGGACATTTCAGTGTGTTTTTCTGCACTCTGTAAGACTGTGGCTCTTTTTTTTTTTTCTTTCTTTTTTTTTTTTTTAATTAAACTATCTTTAAATAGGCCAAAATTTTGGCTTTACATTACAGAGCGTGGCACAGTTTTGTTAAGTACGCCCTTGCCTTGATGTCCTCAGAGCATTGTTTAGAAAATTACTTTTACTGGCATATTTCCTCTTTCACAGCACCCTTGAGAAAATTGCTACATGGAAATGGGAGGGTAATAACCCAGTCTCTTCCTAAAATTCTTAGGAAACTATATTCAAAGACAGATTTAATTAACAAAAGATACTAACTCATACACACACAAATATTTTGTTAGTAAGAGTCTAACCATGTGGTGTCATTGGTATTACTTTCACACCATTAATAACTTTGGGGAGGACTGCAAGTGAGACAGTGGGTCTGGTCTAGGAGTAGAGTTGCTGCTGAGTAATCATCTTCCTGGTGGGCCAGAGTATATTCCTGGAGGTTCTTGATTTTCAGACTTTTAACAGCTGGTAATTTGCTGTAGAGTCACAAGGGATTGTAGAAAAAGCAGCTGTGTTTCTTCCTGAATAAAAAAAAACTTCTCTCCTCTGAAATTTTCTGAGTTTTTTTGTTGTGTTTTTGCTTTTTTTTAAATTCAGGAATAGTAGTCATATTGAAAGAAATAGTGGTTGGCCTTTTATATATCATTTTACTATTTACACAGCGCATTCCTAGATTTAATTCTTGTAACTTGTGAAATGGGTATCATTATTAGGCACCAATTAAATTGGCTATAGAGCTTACACTGGTTTTTCCAGTGGCCATGTCTGTCTTTGCTAATCCCATCCTTTCTATTGGAGAATTGGTTTCTTTTTCCATCTCTGGCTCACAGGATCCAATATTTTTTAATGACCCACACTCTGTGGCTTAGCAATTGTTAAGGATTGGTCATGGTTTAGCAATTGTTAGGGATTGGTCATATGACCCAAGCCAGTCAAAATCCTTCGTTGGAATTTTATTTTGTAATATCAAATGTGTGCATGGTGGGCAGGTCAGTAAGTGGATATGAGATAATTTTAGAGCTGTTGACAGTCATGTCCCCAACAGGGTGGCATAAGCCTCTTTGAGAGAATAAAATCTACATGCAGAGAGTGACAGATAAACTATGGAGAAAGACAGACCCCACCTGCAGTTTGGTTCCATAAGTCAATTAACTACCTATTATGTGCTCAAGTCATTACCACTAAAGTGAATTGATACAATACTAATTCCCAATTTAAACTTGAGAAACTGAAATCTTGTCAACATAAATGACCTTCTAGAGATGTTAAAATGTGTTATTTTTTCCTTCCCTTTTAGACTCGTTTCTATTGAACCGCTCTTTCAGTTGTGCCATTAATGTAAACCGAAGGAAGTTAAAGAATAAAATTCTCATTATGTTGACTCAAGGCTCTTTCAACCTGCCATTCATTGATACTATACGGTGTTTCTCTTGTAGCTAGGGGGACTTTACCTGAAAGTGTTTTCTCACATGTCATTATAAGGAAATGTGTCGATATAAGGCAAAACATAGATTCTTCCAAATAAAAGTTTATAGCTTGAAAACATTACACGTTTTAACACTGATTTTGTTTCCTGCTTTGTTTGCTGAAACAAATGTAAACCTTTGGCATCTCTTTAGCAACTGTACAGAACTGCACAGTACACATTTTCTACTATTCATCTCCCCTCGTTTATATTTTGTGCATCTATTACTTTTGTCATCAAGTTTTGATTTTATTCCTTTTGTATTATGTGCATTTGTATAAATAAGAAATGAAATAAAAAGAATAATAACTAAGTAACTTATATTTCAGTGGAGTAGCTTGGTATGCTTTTTTTCCAGACTTCCACTAAGTACTATTGAAAACTGATACAGGCAGAAACTAGCAATGGCACTTCAAGTTAAAGATCGGTGAAGGCCCTCTGTGAAGCCTTTTTCATTCCATGGGCCAGAACTTGCATTAATACCATATCTTTGGGAGGCATATATTAAGATTCTTAGATAATATGGCATGTGTTTTACTCTCTGAATAGGAAACATATGAGTTTTCACTATTGAGATAGGAAAGGACTTTGGCATCTCCTAATTTTCTGCTAATTATTAGAAATGGCGACTGATAGAAACACTGAGTTGAAAATAGCTATCATATAACTGCTTAGGATCAATGTTTCTGAGCAGGACAGCACCAGGAGAACCTGTGTTTCTAATTTCACTCATCTCTCAACACATAGTGATAGAGGCAAGAGGCAGACAAATGCCTAGGCAGATAAGGAAGGGTCCCCGGAGAATCTCCAACCTGACCTGTAAGTATTTATGCCAGATGTTTTGTGCAGAAGAGGGAGCCTGCACAGCGTCTCCTCTGGGCATGCCTGCAACTGCCTGGAGGCCCACAGGCACTGCGGGAATGGGGTGGAGCCACCAGGAATTCGTGCCTTATGTAGGGGGAGGATCCTGGTTTCTTCAGCTCATGAGCAGTGTCCTGGTATTCAATCTGTGAGGTGGGATCCTGTAGTAGGACCCCCTCTTTCTTTCCCGAGAGCTTTCTTTTATGCTTAATAAATCCGTTCTCCCTTACCCTTCAATGTGTTCCCGTGCCTAATTTTTTCTGGTCATCAGACTGGAACCCGGTTTTAGCTGAACTAAGGAGCAAAAATCCTACATCAATAGGACCATCAGCTTTTCTCTTTCTTAATGCATTCAGAGACCACTTCAACCGGTAGCCAGAACAGCAGAAGTGTTTTACATCTTGGGATGCTTAGCTACCTAAAGATTTTCATTGGCCCTGTTCATCTTTTCACATTATATTCCTGTTGGTCACTGTCCAGCCTTAGAATGAGTAGGTCTTAGATGACAAGCTGACTCCTGGTCCATTTAATTGGCCATGTGTGGAAGTAGAATATATGGTACAGAGCCTCTCTGTGTGGGCAGTAGGGCGCTACTGTGAGCACTGCTCACTGATTTTTCCAGTGGCCGTGTCTGTCTTTAGATTGTCTAAAACTCAGTGAGCACTACTGTGGGCAGGTAGTTAACCTCACAAAAGGGTATGAGCATGGCAGACGTTTTGAAGATTGCCTAGTTTAGCACAAAGGCATATTTAATTTATTATACCTCTTTCTTCCTTTATAAAATCCTTAAGGGTAAGAATTTACCTCATGAGTTTTTCTATATACTTTATGTTTTCATATAAACTACATTATTATTTTCTAAATACTTTGTAATTATTTTAATTTCCTTTTTTACTCACTAGTTTGTAGAAGGAGTTTCTAAATCTTCAGATATGTTTTAAAATTACACATTTGGTGTTGATTTCTAGGTATTTTGTACAGTAGTTAGAGCATAGCATGAAAAAATGTACTTGTAGAATTTCTTGAGGTTCTTTTGTGACTTAAAGTAGGGTATTTTTGGGTAAATAATACATTTTTTTTTCTCTATAATCTCTTACGCACTGAAAGTACTCTATTTAAATATCTTGCCTGGGTCTTGTGTTTTGTTCATTTCTTTCTTTCAGTTGTTCCACATATTTTAATGCCATGCTATTTGTTGCACCCAAGTTTACATTTATTTTACTATATATGCTTTTGTGAACATATAATTATTCTGTTTGGCCTATTAAGTGCATTTGGCATCAAATTCTGTAGTTACCTTTTTAAATATGCCTTCATTTTTCCTTTTATTTTAAACTTCTGAGCCATTTTGTTTTAAGCACTTCTTTAAAACAGCACGTTTGGAATATCTAGAAACTTAATCCTGATATATTTTCTTCATAAGAAACTTTTAAAATTTGTTTCTAAATGAAGAAAATATTAATATATATTAATATATACCCAATCCTTGACTGGATACTCACTAATGAGCAAAATAATTAGAAAAGTGTAATATGTTAGAATACACATTAAAAAGCATGTATTGAAAAGCCATGAAAATAGACAAATCGCTGGAAAGAATAACCAAAACACCAACCTAAACTAAACACAATTACAAAATTTTAAGATAAGAAAATGAATATAACCAGAAATGTGGAGAAGAGTGAAAAGAGTGAAGTGTATACTTTATTCTTTCTGGATAACTTTATGACAATGAATTGGAAAGTATATGTAGAATGGAGAGATATAGAATGCTTCTGAGCAATAGTGTAAAGATGTCAATATTCCTAATAGAAATTCATAATTTTGAGGTAATTCCTATTGTATACAATTGTAAATTGTTTTAAAATTTCCAGTGGGAAAATAAATTGGTAAAACAATCAAACTTTTTCTCCTCTTTGAATACATTTGAAGTACTGTTACCAGATGGAGAGTCTTGACTGAGAGTTGTCCTTGTTCTTGGTATGTTGAACAAAGAATTGAACAAAATGCACAAACAAAGCAACAAAAGAACAAAGCAGAAGCAATGAAAGCACAGATTTATTGAAGTGAAAGTATACTCCACAGAGGGGGAGCAGGCCTGAGCAAGCGGCTCAAGAGCCCTGATTGCAATGTTCGTCAAGGTTTGTGTTGAACTAAAAGAATTTGTTAACACCCTGAGGTACCCTTTAGAGACCTCCTATTGGTTGCACACTATGTGAATGAAGGATTGGCCTGCAACCAATCAGAGGCTGAAGTGAAGGCGTGGCTGGCAGATGAGTTAGAGGCATTTCCTGTTTCTGACACAGGGTAGGAGGAGTTTTGTAGAGGGAGGGATCTCTGGTCCCTTGTCACTTGGGGATGGAGAGGTGGAGTTTTCCTTTCAGTCCAAATCTAAGAAGTCAGCAGGTTGACCTTAGGCTTTCTGTTTCCAGACCCTATTCTCTTGCCTCAGTATGAAAACCAATTGCAATCAACAGCAAGTGTGCAACAGTTTTTGGCTATGTGAATGCATGAGAGAATAAATATTACTTGCATTATCTGGTATTAAGACATAGTAAAAAGACATAGTGGTTACAACAAGATGGTACTGGTCTCAGTGTCATACCAGCATTCTAGGTATGCCTGTTTAATAGAATATGGGATAGGTTTATTTAAATAGAAAATAATAGTTATCTTAAAAACTAGGACAAATCTTGACATGTTATTATGGGAGGAGGTCTGTGAATAACTGATAAGTGACAAAGCTATTAAAAGATATTTATAGTACAATAACTAATGCCTATTGTTTACCTATTAGGCACTTTTCTATGTACTTTTCTAAATTGATAGTGAAACAATATTATAAAGTAGATATTATTTTCTCAGTTATAGATAGCAAAGAAGATGGATCAAAGAGGTTAAGTTGTATAGGATGAATAAGTTTAGAGGTTTAATGTACAGCAGAAGGACTAGTTAATATTACATTGTATATTAAAAATTTGCTAAGAGTAGATTTTAGGTGCTCCAATGCAAAAAATGGTACATATGGAAAGTGATGGACGTGTTAATTTGCTTACTTCATTTCACCATGGATATGTACATCAAATATCATGTTGTATGCCTTAAATTTATACAATGAAAAGTAAATGTTGTAGAAAAGAACATTAGCCAAGAGGCCTGGGAAGGAGGAGCCATGGTTTATGTTAAGTTCTGACCCCAAGAGCCAGGTGATAAGTAATATGCCAACCAGGAAGGCAGGAGGCTCAGGAGTCATCACAGAGCCTTTCCACATCCTTGGAGCCTCTTACAACCACATATCTCAGTAGATGCACTTCTTAAATGCACCAAACATTGAGTCACCTTGAAGGGCTTAATTTTACCACTTCTGGTCACTCAGTCTGTGTTCTCCAAATCAATCTTATCAATTCCATTCCCAGTTAGTTGTAAAAGAAGTAGTTACTGCAGTTACTCAAATTATCTTTTTTTAAAAAAAAAAAATAATAATGTTAACAGATCAGAAGACACTTTCTGCAAATCAATGTAGGCTGAGGACTCACAATTTGAATACACTTCAAGATCAACTTTTCACCCTACTTTCACTTTATGTGTTTTTTTTTCTTCATTTTCCTCACACATTGTCAGTGTGAGATGTCTATTTGTGGATTTGAGAGGAATCTTTACTGGAGCAGAAGAGATGGCTTTCTCTGTAAGAAGAGGAACTCTGCACGGCTGGAAAGTGGGCTGTCTTACCACTGTCATAGAACACTCTGTGACTTGGACATAGTCAGAAGAGCATCTGGAAATCTGTAAATAACCACTGAAATTTTTGATTCAGTTCATACTAGAAACTCTCCCCCTCCATTATCAATGAATATTGGTTGGCATTTGTTTAAAATTACAAATTGGAGCTAATCGATTTAGCGACTATCTTTTAAACAGAGGTTACTTCCATTATTTTCCTGTCGGGGCGGGTGGGGAAATAGTCAGAAACAGAATGGCACTTCAAGTACCTTGAGAACTATTATTAATGTTTTGACTCACAATCAAAAGCGACAAAGAATAACAGCTCCAATTCTGAATAACAGTTAAAATCCTAGAACAGGGCTAAAGGAAGAAGCAAATGAATGGAATTTTCTAAACAACTCAAAAGGGGAAAGAGAGAGGGAGAACCTGGAGAATCCTGTCAGTAGTAGAAATCAGAAAACAACTGGCATTCATCAGATTTAATTTCTGCAAACCAACCAGTGTCCTGGAAATCAGACATTTACTCAGCAACTCTGTAGTAAGCACCATGTATGACTTTTGAGGAAATGAGCAAGGACATAAATACATTTAAAGTGTAATATATACATATATATAATAATACCTGAAAACATAAATGTTCTAGAGTTTGCCTTGGTGAAGACTACATAATGCAGTTTCAAGGGTTAAGAAATTGCCACTAACAATGAAGAAAATTTCCCACTTTCTGTTTACTACATCTGAAATTGATTTATGAGCACATACCCTAAGACTTAAAATTAACTTCTGGAGAGAGGTAACTCATTAGTGTAAGGAATGTATGCATGATACTAATGTTTCCTATTACGGGAGGGTCATAAGGTAGGAGGAGGAGAAAACAGTAAAGAGCCCTTAGCAATAGTAAGTTCACAGAATGATACCTCACCTCTTTCACAATTTTGTACAAACCTGGACGTGCATGCATCTCGTTTATCTCAACTGTAAAAGAATGGTTTTAAAAATGAAGACATTTTCTTTACTTTTTGTTTTCTTCTGTTCTTGTTTTGAGAATCTAGCAAATCTATAAATGCTGTCACGAGAAAAAATGTTCATATGTGCATTCATCTGTAATTTGGGGGACAACTTCTGAGATTCAAAGACTCTCTGAAATCTATCTAAGATGGCAGGTTAAGAACAAATGATCAAAGCATTTGTTGGCATCATTAGAATAATGGGGTGTTTGTTAGAAGTCCTGAATGTGACAAGCACTTTCAAGAGGAGGCATGAAAAAAGGTCTGGAAATATAATTCCTGAGTGGTGTCTAGAGTGAGTTGGTTTGTCTGGTGTGAAATGTGCAAATGAATAAAACAAAGACAAAAATCAAAAGCTCATAACCGTACCCTGGTCAAACATAATTTGTAGAATGCAAGTCACAGAAAAAAATGTGTTTCCTTCTCTCACTTGTCTCTTAGGCTGCTCAGTGAGCTAGATATTCTCTTGCCCTTGCATGAAAAAGGGAGGTTACAGGACACTGCAGAATGTAAGCCAAAGGCTTAAGATCACTTTAAATCACAAAATAGTCTCATTTGGTACTTAAAAGTACTAATTGTCTCATATATAAAAGTTAATGCTTCTAATTTCTACTGGCTGAGGGAAAAGGTGAGGGGGTTGACATGAGCTACAACCTGCTTTGATTCTCTTCCCCACCCATCTCACTAACCCTGACGTCTGACAGCTCGGAAGTTAGAATGTTGAAAGTGAGGGGATATAGGGTATGAGAAGGTTCTTGCTCTTGTAAACCGTCTTCATGCTAGGTCTGAGTCAGGCAGGTTCAAACTCACTTTTTTCTTAGGGGTGGGACCCCTGCTTCTTCATTGCTGGAGATCTTTTATTAGCAGTTCCCTTGATGTACATGAGGAACATTTATCTGGCTCCTCATTTTCTCTCCTTTCATAGTCCCTAGGAACCCTGAACTTCCCTCTTTACAGGACAATTCCTCAGCATACTTCCCCTGTGACCCTTTCTCCCTCATTCTAATCGTGAGAAGGAGTCATCACTCCTTTGCCCTGATGCGTTTTTTTGGCTCAACATAGGAACCCTATTTCTTTTTCTTTCTTTCTTTTTTTTTTTTAATTATACTTTATGTTCTAGGGTACATGTGCACAACGTGCAGACTTGTTACATATGTATACACGTGCCATGTTGGTGTGCTGTACCCATTAACTCGTCATTTACATTAGGTATATCTTCTAATCCTATCCCTCCCCCATCCTCCAATCACACAACAGGCCCCGGTGTGTGATGTTCCCCTTCCTGTGTCCAAGTGATCTCGTTGTTCAGTTCCCACCTATGAGTGCCACTTCCACTGCTGAAGTAGCTGGTTAGTTTGCCTTCTCCTTTCTGCAATTCTCAGGCAGGATTCAGACTCAAGTTATTAAAATCCCCCAGTTGCAGGAGTCCCATTTGAAGCTCAGTGGTCCTGTAGAAGTTGAGGTGATAAAAACAGCTTACCCCATTCCTCCTCCTAGGTAGTGGTGAATGGCTCTTTGTACACTGGCAACTCTGTCTACAAGGTCTTTCTCACAAATTCTCTGTGGACATTTTATATTCCCCGTGAGGAGGAAGTACTGAATATTATCTTGAGCATCTAAATTTTTTCAAGTTCTATTGATTGATTAGTTCAACTTACAACCCATTTTTGAATCAGACATCCATCATCATAGGCTAAAAATGAGACAAACTTTTCACCTGACAGAAAACAAAAACATATATGGTTTTGCAGAAAAGAAAACTGAAAATTAAAGCATAATTTTAGACAAAAAAGTTACAAATCATTACATATGGCTTTTATTTAACAAATTTAACAACACTGTTGCTGCTTTTCCAAGAACTTTATAGACTACCTCAGTCTTAAACATGATCAACTTTGTGATGCAAGCACTATCATTTTAATCTCCATTTTCAAGTGAGTAAGCTGAGGTATAGAGAAGCTAAGTAACTTGTCCAAGATCACATGGCTGGTAAATGATAAATCCCAGATTCAAACCTAGGAAGTCTGGCTCCACTGTGATTGGTCCTAGCAATTATGCTGTACTTCTTCTCAAGGTTACTGGAGGCCCTACAGAATACTTTTTTTTGTTTGTTTTTTTGAGACGCAGTTTTGTTCTTGTTGCCCAGGCTGGAGTGCAATGGCGTGATCTCGGCTCACCGCCACCTCCGCTTCCTGGGTTCAAAGCAATTCTCCTGCCTCAGCCTCCCGAGTAGCTGGGATTACAGGCGTGCACCATGCCCAGCTAGTTTTGTATTTTTAGTAGAAACGGGGTTTCCTCATGTTGGTCAGGCTGGTCTCGAACTCCCGACCTCAGGTGACTCACCCGCTTTGACCTCCCAAAGCGCTGGGAATACAGGCATGAGCCACTCCACCCAGCCAGCCCTACAGAATTCTAATAGGAGAAAGTTTATTTCTTATCAATCTTTATTCCAGAGCCTCTAGTTTCAACCACTCTCTTGCCACCACTCTCAAATGCTTTGTTTCCCTGTAGCTCTGTCCTTCTCTCACCTGACAAATCAGATCGCATCAATTTTCTACCTAAAACCTTTGAATATGTTTAAATTACCAAGACCAGATTTCTTAGTGATGCATAAAAAGCCTTTCATGTTGCAGTTTCTTTTAAACTCCCCAATTTTATTGTTATTTTATCACATTCTGCTCCATCATACAAACCTACTTGCCCTGTGTCCTCAACATGCTAATACCATTTACTTTCTCTATATCATGGAAATACTCTCTCATGTATACCCCTATAGTCCTCAAACTACAAATGGGTTGATTTTTCTACAAAGCCACCTTTGACCCTCTTATCCATCCATCAACCCATCAACCCATCTATCCATCCATCCATCCATCCATCCATCCATCCATCCATCCATCCATCCTTTCCTGTATTCATCACATATTCACCAAGTGCCACAGGTTTCAGTGTTTCAGGTTCTGAAATACCATGGTGGCCAAAGCAGATACAAGTCTGCATTCATTCTGTGCGATTCTCTTCATCCCCAGAAATACATACATTTAATTTCCTAACACAGCATTGTGTAATAGTCTGTGGACATCTGTGTCCTCCACTATGATCTGAGATCTTCCAGGACCCCTGAAAAGGTCTTTCAAGTAACATTACCTCCATATCCCCAGGTGCCTAGTAGATTTCTTATCACATATTTGATGGTTAAGTGATGGATTATTAAGTAATACATGCATATATTAATGAGAGGTAAATGAATGGATGAATCTAAGAAAACTGTTCTTGCTGCTTTTGTACTATTGTCTGATGGAGTTAGAAGTTGCTACTAGGCTCAGCACTCTGGGAGGCCAAGGTGGGTGGATCTCCTGAGCCAGACCTGATTGGGCAACGTGACAAAACCCCTTCTCTACAAAAAATTAGCCAGGCATGGTGGCACATGCCTGTAGTCCCGGCTACTTGGGAGGCTGGGGTGAGAGGGTCACTTGAGCCTGGGAAGTCGAGGCTGCAATGAGCTATGATCATGCCACTGCACTCCAACCTGGGCAACAGACTGAAAGCCTGTTTCCAAAAAAAAAAAAAAAAAAAAAAAAAAAAAAAAAAAAAAAAGGTTAGTACCAGGGGAACTGATAAGGAAGTTGTTTCTGGAGTCTAGGTTCAAGGGTTTACAGTTTGGACTGATTTTCTTACAGCTGTGGAAATAAAAGTGGTGGAACCAGAAAAGAGTTTGCCTTGGTTGGGAAAGCATAAATATGATTCTCTCTGAAGGCTAGAAGAGTGCTGCCTTTCAGTTTTAAGACTTCATTTGCCGTCCAGAAAACTTTTTTTTTTTTTTTTGAGATGGAGTCTTGCTCTTGTCGTCGGGGCTGGAGTGTAGTGGCGTGATCTTGGCTCACTGCAACCTCCGCCTCCCTGATTCAAGCGATTCTCCTGCTTCAGACTCCCCAGGAGCTGGGACTACAGGGGTGTGCCACGATGCCCAGCAGCTAGTTTTCGTATTTTTAGTAGAGACAGAGTTTCACCATGTTGGCCAGACTGGGCTTGAACTCCTGACCTCAAGTGATTCGCCCACCTTAGCCTTCCAAAGTGTTGGAATTACAGGCATGAGCCTGCTGTGCCTGGCCCAGAAAACTCTTGAATTGATCAACATGGAAGATCCTAGCCAAGACAGGCAAAAAGTGAAAAGAGATTTTAAAAGTTTTTCCGGAACTTATGATTTCATTTTTTTCTATTAAAGGTTAGATGCTCAGTTTCTATTTCAAGGGACTCCAGTAAAATATTTTGATATCTGAATACAAAATCAATAAAACACTCTACTATGCCAAGTTACCCATAGTCTTTTCATGAAAAATGAATTGCATACTCAAATACTTTAAAGGGAAAGTGTATTTAAGATGTTCCTGTTTTTAATGTGAGTCTGTGTTGACATATGAATTAAGTACTTAGATTGACTTTCAGCACATTTTCTTAAATCCATCATCTGCATTCCCAGAAAAACCTGTATTTTTGTTAGATTCTTTTATGCTTATCTAGTAAACTAAATAAAATAATGCTTTCTTTGATGTCACCGTATGAAGGATTAAATTTCCTCTAAGGAAATTATTCATATCCTTTCCACAATATGGTGAAAGTGATGAGTCACCTGCCATTGACCTTCACATGTTTATGTATGCTTATCTAAACCACACATCTGTTCTTTATTTTCCAATAAAGGGACCATATGCCCCTTGACTCACATATAAGAGCACAGTGTTCTAAAACAAACACACTGAAGTTAATTTGGGGATAAAATGAACTTTGAAGAGGATTCACATTCAATACTCTAGCTGTAAAAAAAAAAACAAAAACCAGAATTTATTCCTAAACTCAAGAGTGACATTTCATCTCTTCTCCCTAATACTCTAGTGAAGAAAACAGTTTAATAAACTATTTAAGAAAACTATTTAAGAATGAATAATTCTTCAGAATAACTCTTGAAATATTTTCTCAAACTTAGGATTTTACCTTTATAAGCTAGCCAATTGCAGCCTTAAAACAATATCAGCTACAGGTTTGAAACTTACAAGTAAATAAATATTAAAAAATAGTATTTTATGTTTGAAAAACTCTACTTTTAAAAAACTACTTTCACATTATGTACTTTCCTATGCTCCTTATAACAATTTATTAAGGTAGAATGGACTATTATTATCTTATTTCTGCAAATGGGAAAACTAAAGCTCAAAGAGTTTAAACAAATGGCCTGAATTGATAATGATAACACAGAAGACAGAACTTAAACCCAGGTCCTCTTCCAAATATGATGTTGAAAATCACAGTGATGGTTCAGAAAACTGCAGTGTAATCGTTTAGGTCACATGAAGATGTTTGTTCTCAGCAAACACAAGTCATAATCATTGAGACATGTATCCATGATATTATCTAACTATCTGTCTGTCTACCTATCAACATTTTCTTAGAAATTCAGGCAGAATTCAACCAAAGCACAGCCAGAGTAGAAGATTTTAACATATCTCTTAAGGAATTTAATGGCTGGGGTTGATGAAGAGAAAAGGTGCAGAAGAGACTTAATATAGACATATTGTATTCCAAACCCAAGTCAAATGTATGATTTTCAACTGTTCATAGAAAACATACCAAAAATCAACCATACACTAGTCAACCAGATATGACAACCAGACTAGTCAACTAGATAAATTCCATAGTAAAATAATCTTATATGTTGTATTGAAAAGTATTCTGCAAATATAATCACTTGAAAATATAATAACAAAGTGCTCTCTAAAATAGCCCAAATTGGAAATCAAGATAAAATGAAAGACATTTTGAAATTAATGTCAATGAAATGCTATTATATGTGTCAAAACCTGTAATGCATGTTTAAATTTATAATCTAGAGGTAACTTTATAGTTTAAAAGTTGCATCAACGAGTAGAAAATACATAACACAACTGAACTAAAAGTTAAATGTCTAAATTAGAAAAAAAGTACTAAAAATGTTGAGGGAAGGAATTAATGAAGACAAAATGTTTTTTTAAAAAAACTAATAAATTAGGTAAGAAGAACTACAATCACCACAACAAAAAGTTCCATATGGAAGGAATTAATAAAGAAATGTTTAAAAAAACTAATGAATTAGGTAAGAAGAACTAAAATCACTGCCACGACAAGTTCCATACAGGCCGAGCGTGGTGGCTCACACCTACAATCTCAGCACTTTGGGAGGCCAAGGTGGGCTGATCAGTTGAGGTCAGGAGTTCGAGACCAGCCTGGCCAACATGGCAAAAACCCATCTCTACTAAAAATAGAAAAATTAACTGAGTGTGGTGACATGCACATGTAGTCCCAGCTACTCAGGAGGCTGAGGTGGGAGGATCACTTGAACCTGGGAGGCACCACTGCACTCCAGCCTGGGCTACAGAGTGAGACTCTGTCTCGAAAAATAAATAAATTAAAAAATAATATTTAAAAAGTTACATACAGTGCTGGTTCTTTATTTTCTTTTAATTTTATTATTCTTTGAATTTTAATTTAGGTTCAGTGAGTACATGTGCAGGTTTATTACATGGGTAAATGGTGTGTTCCTGAAGCTTGGTGTATGAATGATCCCATCACTTAGGTAGTGAGCATACTGCTGGATAGGCAGTCTTTAACTCACCTTTCCTCCCACTTACCCCCTCAAGCAGTCCAGTCTCCATTGTTCCTATCTTTGTGTGCATGTGTATTCAGTTTTTACCTCCCACTTGTAAGTAAGGACATTAAGTATTTGTCTTTCTGTCCCTTTGTTAATTCACTTACGATAATGACCTCAAGCTGCATCCATATGGCTTTAAAGGGCACAATTTCATTCTTTTTTATGGCTGCATGGTATTCCATGGTGTATACGTACCATATTTCTTTATCTAGTCCACTGTTGATGGAATCAAAAGTTGATTCCATTTCTTTTGCTGGTGTGAATAGTGCTGCAGTGACCATATGAGTTCATGTGCCTTTTGGGTAGAATGATTTGTTTTCCTTGGGTACATTTGTTTTCCTTTGAGCAAATTTGAGAAATGTGGGGTGAAATTACAGGAAGACCTTCTACTTTATATATATCTATAATATTTAAACTTATAAGTTGTATTATTGTTATCAAACAATGTAATACAAATATATATAAAATGATAAAAGTAAAAGAAAATCATTAATTGGCCAAAAAAACAACAAACACGAGACACAGTGGGATATCTTAATATATAAAAGGAACTTTTGAACAAATAAGATGAATACTCTTAAAGATTATAAAAACATTAGTCTCCCCAAATTACAATCAACTCAAGAATTTAACAATTATTCAACATCATTATTAATAAGAGAAAGGCCAATTAAAGTATTAGCATGCCATTTGGCATTTAACAATTTGGCAATTTTTAAAAATATGCATTCTACTTTAGATGATTTTTTAATATACTGTTTATATACAATAACTTAAAATCAAGAACTTTGAAATGATGCATACTCTTTAAACCATAATTTAATTTCTGAGAGTCGCTGCTAAGAAAAATATCGGTGATATAGCAAAGAAACCCGTATCACAGGTGATCTTTATAACTTCATAAGAGTAAAAAGTGTATATAACCTAAATATTCAACAATTTGGAGTAGCTGTCTTAATTCTGGCATAATACAGCAATGGGAACTTGTGACTATGTTATTCCTTGGGCTCTGAGGTTTCTTTTCTCCAACTTTCAGAGTCTCCTTATGTTTTGTGGATATTGTCTGGGGTTTTTAGTCATACTTAGCAGCAGGAATGAGGAAAAGTACACCTGCTCCATCTTTTGAAGCCAAATTGGAATACATTTAAAAACTGTAAAGAGGACCCTGGCTTACAGGATGATAGTGGTGATGGATATGTGGGATGCAGAAAATCCTAAGGGAACCCCACTTATTCTTTGTCCAAGTGACTGCAGGGACCATTTCTGGAGCTAATGATTCCTGAAGAAAGAGGCTACCTGTTTTCCTTCGAATGTGTTTTAATAGGTTCAATAAGAAATATGATCAACAGGAAAGTCTCTGTTATTCTTCTTTCCAAGAAAGGCAAATTAATGAAATGTGAGAGAACAGACAGAAGGAAGGCCAGATTTATGAGGAAGTGGTGATTATATTAGAGAAAGTAATAGGAAAAAGATGTATTAATTATTAAAAATTAAGATTTGGGATATTTATATAAACGGATATAGTGGCCACTATTCCCAGAATGCTGAGATGAAGGGAATTTCATCTCTGTGAGGACAATGTAAGTTTCAAAGAGGAGCTGTAGAAAATAACAGTGAAAGGGCCGGGCGTGGTGGCTCAAGCCTGTAATCCCAGCACTTTGGGAGGCCGAGACGAGCGGATCACGAGGTCAGAAGATCGAGACCATCCTGGCTAACACGGTGAAACCCCGTCTCTACTAAAAAAATACAAAAAAAAACTAGCGGGGCGAGGTGGCGGGCGCCTGTAGTCCCAGCTACTCGGGAGGCTGAGGCAGGAGAATGGCGTAGACCCGGGAGGCGGAGCTTGCAGTGAGCTGAGATCCGGCCACTGCACTCCAGCCTGGGCGACAGAGCGAGACTCCGTCTCAAAAAAAAAAAAAAAAGAAACAGTAATAAAGTACGCCACACATGTGAAAACTCATATTCTCTAAAACAGGGTTTTCCTCCTTATTTCCAGCTTTATTCTGTTTGGAAATTCCATCACACTAATTCCCTGAAACAATTGAAAGAATTATTTACAAAACTGATTCATGCAGAATTTCATGTTCTAGTTTGCTCATTAATTTAATAAAGCAATAAATGTACTCTAGAGGACAGAACTCTGAAAAAAGCATCATAACAGAAAGATCCTCTTCAAATCTAAAATGATGGTAAAATCATTCAAGAATAATAAGGATGTGACTCGCAGTGGAAGAAAAAAATGAACTTTGCAAATACAAGTTGAAACAATCCTAGTAAATATGATAACAAATTATTTCTGAGTGCTAAGTCACCCGTGTATCTATTAACTTAAGAGTAACATATACATAGAAAATTACGGTGGAGATTTATAAGTGTGCAATACTTATGACTGATAGTATGATTAAGTGTCTTTGATTTTGCACCATTCAGAACAGTCTTATGAATTATCATTTATTAAGCAGGTAAATTATTGAAATTATCTTCAATGTACTTTTAGTGTGAAAAGTATTTTACCATATCTTTATTCATCCATGCTAGTGTGTACAAGAAGCTGTCCTAGAATCTGTGGTCCACATAAATTAACCATAAACTTTGCCCACAAGGTGTTGCGGAGTAACTTAGGTACCTTGAATTACTTTCTGGAGTGGGTGAGATATTTATTAAAAATAAGTAGATAGTAATTACATTAACCAGGGTACTCCATTTGCAAGCATGATATTTTACAAAATTAGCTGTTCTAGAATGTGTAAAAATGCCATGATGAATTCATCTGTGAGCTGCCCATTTCACTAGCAAGCAGTGACACAGATACAACAAGAATCTCTGGAAATGGTGCAACATATATTGGTAAGAATGTGATAGACTAGGTGAAAATTCTAGCTGTGAAAGTAATTGACCTTACACACATTATTTAGTTGCTTTAAGCCTGAGTCATTAGCCAAGTTTTGAAACCTTAATCCTAATTGAATCAGGAATCCTAACATTTATGGTCATTTGATGATCAGAACTGTCCACACCCACACAGCTTGCTATCCTCCTTGGGAAAATTGTATTGTTCAACTGTCTTCACTGATACGACTTTACAATTCCAGGAAACTTCTCAGGAAGATAAAAGTTGTAAATAAGGATATTGTTTGTTTTAGAAAAGCTCCCCACCTCCCCAAATAAAACATCCAAATGAATATCAGACATTCAGCTTTTCAATAACTGGCATCAAACTACTCTTCTCCTTGTTACTCTGAAACCTCACCTCAAAATCTCCACCTTGCTCACTAAACCTCAACTGTTATAGCATGATCCTAATCTAATACCAACCAAGCTCCCACAATGAAAGGTGAACCTTAAACCAAACTCCGGATCTCTTTTTTTTTTTTTTTTTTTTTTTTTTTTTTTTTTTTTTTTTTTTTTTTGAGACGGAGTCTCGCTCTGTCACCCAAGCTGGAGTGCACTGGCCAGATCTCAGCTCACTGCAAGCTCGCCTCCCGGGTTCACGCCATTCTCCTGCCTCAGCCTCCGAGTAGCTGGGACTACAGGCGCCCGCCACCTCGCCCGGCTAGTTTTTGTATTTTTTAGTAGAGACGGGGTTTCACCGTGTTAGCCAGGATGGTCTCGATCTCCTGACCTTGTGATCCGCCCGCTCGGCCTCCCAAAGTGCTGGGATTACAGGCTTGAGCCACCGCGCCCGGCCCCGGATCTCTTAAATATTCCAACTTTACCCTCTACCTGCTAAGAAGCTACTAAGATTCTATCAAGATAATGCGTTTTCTTTCCTTCAAAAGCAACAAATCACTTTGTCCTGTGGACCCTTCATTTCAGGGGGACTTTCAGGGAGCAAGCATTTTGTAAGTTCTTAAGAAATAATAGGAAAACTACAAACTTTCAAATTAGGAGATGTGAAGGCAATGTAAAGAAAGGGGCCTATCATAATTGTAGCAGATGAAAGTAAAGGACCAATTTTATGCTAATTTTCACATAAAGAATAACTGCATGTGCTGACTATTATAGTATAGGACAGAAGAAAATTGAATTAAGTGAAACGGTGAAGACTGTAGATTATGTCATAAAATAAAGTGATACCAACCCATAGCCTTTCCCTTTTAACCTTGGTGGCAATTTCAAATGGGAAAGCATTTAACTGAAACTGACTCTAGGCTTCCTGAATGGTTGAGAGAGAGTCTTTTATACTCTTCTAACCATAAGAGCCAGGATTACGAAATGAGGATGCCCAAGTTATTGTCCTACAAAGGGAGGGATGAAAGACATACTAAGCAAGTTCTGTTCCCAAATGGGACTGGAGCGCCTCTAGAAAAACACGAGTTATCCTCTATCAATGCGAGCTCATCTAAAAGTCCAAGATAGCGATCAGTCATAGCTTTGCCTGATCAAGAGATTGAATTGCAACTGGAGCTCCCATCAGTGCCCCTCAGAAGCTTAGAGCTATTGCCCACCATCCCTTGGAAGCAATGGTGGTAAATGAACCATGCTCTCATGGGACAATGCCTTCTTCATTTATTTTTATTTTTGTTTAACTTTTATTTCAGGTTTAGGGGTACATGTGCAGGTTTGTTATACAGGTAAGCTCACGTCACAGGGGTTTGTTGTGCAGATTAATTCATCACCAAGGTACTAAGCTTAGTACCCAATAGTTATTTTTTCTGCTCGCCCTCCTCCTTCCCTCTACCCTCAAGTAGACTCCAGTGGATGTTGTTACCTTCTTTGTGTTCTTGAGTTCTAATCATTTAGTTTCCATTGTAAGTAAGAACATGTGGTATTTGATTTTCTGTTCCTGCATTAATTTGCTAAGGATAATAGCCTCCAGCTCCATCTATGTTCCCACAAAAGACACGATCTTGTTCTTTCTTATGGTTACATAGTATTCCATGGTGTATACATACCATGGAACAATGCTTTCTTCAAATATTTCTCTTTGTGAGGTAGAGCAAAGCCTCATCCTCTGTTTCTTCTGCATTGTGCCCTTCCATAAAAGAACTTCATACCTTCCCATCATCGTCTGATATGCGTTTGGTTTGAGGGTAAAGGGTGAGGATGGCAAATAGTATGCTGGGAAAGGGCTATAGGCTTTGTTCAGCCATTGTATGGGGACTGGGGCTGTTAGCCATGAAAGTCACACCTTTGTCCATGTCGAGTTTTGGAAGGTCTGGACCCGTGAAGAGATTAGGCATGAATACTGGGGAGGGCAGGTTTGGAGGCTGTTCATTACTCATTTAGCTGATATTGAGGGATTATTATTTGCTAGATACTGTGTTGTGATGAATAAAACGATGAGCAGGCAGATTTTCTTCCTTCCTTCACTGAGTAGAGTTTAACACTGAAGATGAACCTCAATAAGGGAATTTGACATGTAAGAGTAAATGTACATAATAGATATGGGCAGCCATGATGCTGTCTAGGAAGCTCTGCTGGCCACAGTCAGGGAGGTTGGAGAAGGCTCCCTAAAAAGTATGATTGCAATGGTACTTAAAGGAAGAGGAAAACTTACCTTGGCAAAGTGATGAGGGAGGAGTATTCTAGGCAGAGAGAATAGCATGGATGAAGGTGAAGTGATAAGGACCACATTCAAGGGACTTTGGTAAGATCAATGTAGAGCAGGGTCTTGAATTAGGCTGAGGGACGGGAGGGGCAGATCCTGTAGGTGGTGGAGACTGCACTCAGTTTCAGCCATTATCCTGAGAGCAGAGGGAGAAGGATAGGTCTGCAGCATGAGCAGTGGCCTCTAGAGATTGGAAAGAGTAAGGAATCCTGATTTTCAAGGGTGGCAGAGACCTATGCCCACACATGCGTGGCACCCACAGCCAATACAACAGACAAGTACTATTGGCTTTATTTTCAGATATATTCCAAATCACATCTCTTCTCACCTCTTCTGCATATGTCATGGCAGTGAATTCCTAATTTGTCCCCCTACTAACTTTTGTCCATCTGCAGCCTATCATAGACACAGAAATCCAAGTGACTTTGTGAAGATGAAAATCACATGGTATTTTTTTTTTTTGACATACTTTTCCCATCTATGGTAAGTAGAAATCTAAGATTATTTCCAATATGACCACCCCTTGGTGTAGATGCCTTGCATAACTGCTTTGTCTGAGTCTGAGAAGACCTGTGATTATGAGGGTCCCCAGTCAATTGACTTTAGATTAATCAAAAGGCACATTGTCTTGGGTGGATCTGACCCAATCAGGTGATCCCTTTAAAGAAATCAGAGACATCTGAGGCCATACAGATTCTCTGCTGGCCTGGGAGAAGCAAACTCCCATGTTGTTGAGATGACAATGTAGCAAAGACCTGAGTGTGGCCTCTAGGAGCTACGAGTAGTCTTCTAAACTTCGAAGCTAGCAAGAAAATGGGAAGCTCAGTCATGCCTCTGCAAAAAAAAAAAATCTATTCTGCAAACATCTTGAAGGAGCTTACAATGTATTTTTTTCTCATATCTCCAGATGAGGATGCAGCCAGATAACACCTGATTTTAGCCTTGTGAGACCCTGAGCAGAGGATCTAGCTAAAATAAGTTGGACTCGTGAGGCATGGAAATTGTAGGATAAAAAATTTGTCTTTTCAAGCCACTGAATTTGTAATAATTTGTTACACAGAAACAGAAAGTGGTGCTTAATTTATCAGCACTTATATTGAGGAGTAGGTCTTCTTCTTCTTCTTTTTTTGCCTAAATGATATTTTTATCTCTAATACTTCAAACAGTATGTGGGACATATTGAGTGTTCAACAAATATTTGTTGAAAGAAGTTTCAGATTGAAGATGGCAGGATTCAGTGAGTGGATGACAATGTGGGCACGTGTGGAGGCTGATCACTCAGCCTGCTAGTCTAGAGGAAGTAAAGAGAGTTTTTATGGTCAGTGAGAGGCACCTGAGAAGGCTGTGCTTGAGGCCTGCCTGCATAAGCAGTGTGACAGGTGGCAGGAAACCAGCACTCAACACTGATAGTGTGAACCAGGTGCACGACAGTGATGACACCTTCCCCAGGGGCAGAAGATGGAAGACTTCCCTGGGCCACATTGTTATAGGAGTCCTGGAATTACCCAAACAAGGCAAGGCACCATGACCAATGAATGATGTTGGTCCTCACTGACCATGGCAAGTGGGTGCTCACAGCTGGATTTGATGTAGAGAAATAAATGTGGCAAACATTGCACCTTAGTGTCATGGGGAATTTCAGACCCTGTGTAAGGCCTGAGAGTCTTTGAACTTCGTGCTTGATTTTCACTCAAAAGAGAATCCTTGCTGATGAAAATCATTTTCAATCAAGAAAATGATGATAAGACAATAATAAAGTAGAGAATTAATGACTTGAATTTCTATTTTTTAAGCTCAGGGTAATGCTATTTGGATTTGACACAGGAATGTAAAACAGCAATGAATGGTAGGGGTAAAAAGCTTGAGCTCTGTGATCAGATGGCTTGTGTTTTTGCATTGCGATGCTACTGCTACCTACAGGATGTGGTAGGTGCATCCACAAAAAGACTCACCAATGCTGTTAAGGCCATAGCACTTCACGTTCACCTCCATATGACACATAACCATCTCTCTTCTTTGTGCCTTAAGTTTACCTTTCTATAAAACGGGCATAGTAATAGCATCTACTTTGCCAAGTGGATTAAATTTGGTATTATGTAAAGTCCTTAGTGGAATGGTTAATAAAAATTCATGGTCATTAATAGCATTGGGTAGTTAATTAGATTCACTCAAGCAAGTCTCCATCTACATACAATCAAGGTCTAGATCTCTGAGATTTTTAAGGGATCGAATCAGCTATGTCACATAGCTGGAGTCAGAAATTGTAAAATGCCTCTTCTTGGGTTTAATCTTGCTCTGTTCTTAACTGTATTTCAAGGCCATCAAGGTGACACATGCCAGCTGTTGATAGTTAGGTTTTGATGTACACATATACACACGCTGAACATTAAATAGATATTCCCTGTGAAATACTAGTTCCCAGAAGATAGTCTCCTCTGTATTTGATGAAATAATCTCCTTTCTAGGATGATACTTTAAAAGACCTGACCTTCACTGACATCACCCACATGCCAGATGAGATTACTGAGCCACATAGCAACATTTCTGATATGAGATAGTAATAAAAAACCTTTTTATTTGCCTTATATTTTGAGGGCTGAATATAAAATGCAATTTCCAGACTTGACTACTCCAAGAACCAGTTGAAAATTTTGTACATGGTTTTGTTTCTATAAGCCAAATGTATCTCTCTCACCCCTATATCAAAGACTCAACTTAATGGAAGTAATACAACAGGTTCAGAATCCAAGGACTGTTTTCCATATACTCTGAGGATTACAGAATAATTTTAACCATCATAAATCCCACACATTCTGAAAGGAATGCATTCTGTGCGCTCAGAGATTGGGTAGGTTTCAACCCAGCCCTAAACGTGGGTCAGGTGTCCTAAAAGAACTGCCCCAAATTGCCTGAGGAGGTTATATGCATTTATCTGAATTCCTCTGAGGAACAGATCTCCTCTGTAAGAGAACAATAGGCACACAGGATATTTAGAGGCAAGAAAGTTTCCAAAGTATGGAACATGCAGAAGAGGAAAGACATCTTTGCACATCTGTTACAGCAGACTTCTCACGTCCTTTGTGACCATGAAGCCAGCATTTCATGCCAGGGAGTACATCTTAAACAGACAATTCTCTCCGTTGCTGCTTACTGGAAGTGGAGCACTTAAATCTCTCAAAACCTACCAACTTTATACCAGAGAATTCTACACAGGGTCTTGGTGACCCATGGGGGCGTCACTGAATTTTCAGAATGATAAAATAATTTATTGAAACCAGTGAATTGTTGTGTGAAGGGCTGCATTTGACGTGCAATCGCTATTTTTTATTTCCCTATTATGTGTCAGTCAGGCAAGCACTTTCACATATGTGGTCTTAACTATTTATGATTTTACACATGAAGATACTGAAGCTCAAACTGTTGCCTAAAATGTGATATTGGTGTGAATATTTAGTTGTGATTTGAATTCAGGCTTCTATCTCAAAACCAGTGTTCGTTGTATAAAGAATATCTTTATATAAAGAATTCTTAGACTGTTCTGGCTGCTATAACAAAATACCATAAACTGGGTAGCTTATAAAGTACAGAAATTTATTTCTCACAGTTCTGGAGGCTGCAAGTCCCAAGATCAAGGAGCCAGCGATTTTGTGTTTGGTGAGAGCTGGATGTCTCACAGGTGGCACTTTCTTGATGTGTCCTCATGTGGCATCAGGAGCAAGGCAGCTCCTGGGGACTCTTTAATAAGGGTCCAAATCCCACTTACGTGAGCTCCACCCTCATGACCTAATCACCTCCTCAAGCTTCCCATTTTCTAATGTCAAGTTCAAGGGGGGTTTCAAGTTCAACATACAAATTTTGAGTGGACAAAAACATTCAGACCATAGCAAATCACTTTTAGATTTGCAGCATCATTGAAAGAGAACATGTTTGAGAAACTAATTTTGGAGGCAGAGAAGAATGTGATGTTTTCTTTCAGCAATCTCTGGCCTTGTAAAATAGAGGAAAATAAGTGATATTCAGTATGAATATTTTTTTTTCCTGAAATGAGATGCAACGGATTTTGTGCTCAGTTAAATCTTCTTTCCATTATGTGTTCATTATTGAGTGTGAAAAGCTTTCTCCCCTCCCTTTTAGACTTCAGCATAGCCACATTTTAATTGTTAGAAACTGCTTTTTGATTTAGGGCAACCTTTACACAGCCTTTTCAAATTCAAGAAATAAGGTACAATACAATTGAGAAGCTTTTGCCGTCAGCCTCGGCTGCAGCCTCTGAGAAGTGTGGGTGGCTGAGAGCAGCCATCCTCCACGGCAGGACTGTTTCAGCAGCTGTGCTGAAAAGCCAAAAACAAACATGACTCTTTCTGACCGGGAATTTCTCCTCTTTGATTCCTCATCTGCATAGAGTCTCTTTTTGCCAGAGGTTTTTGAATCCATTGAGGGATGACAGGAGAAAAGGGCGCACTTCAGGTTACAAAGTTTGACTTCCCCTGTCTATTGATTTGTGGTACCATGTAGATTTGACATCAACAAGAATTAAGCATCAGCCAATAGTTGCATAGAGTCTTTACGTCCCTTTTCTTCCATGGGGAGCTACTTTAGACTGGTGTCTCAATATCTCTTACTTTTGAATGTTAATTTGGGTGATGCATGGATGTGAAAAGCTTGTGGTGTATCAGAAAGTTCATACAAGAAAATGATAAATGTTCTGTTAGCTTAATTACATTTTTAGAGGACTTTCATTCTAGGGGTTTAGGAACATGGATCTGAGGTGGCATTAACAGAATATGGATCCTGCCTCTACCACTTTTTAGTTCTGGCTACCTGAGCAAGTCACTCAAACTCTCTGTACCTCTATTTCTCTACAAACTAGAGACAATGATAGCAAATTCATGCAGTTATTCAAAATGTTTAGACTCAGTATATGTAAAGCAATAATACCATGTGTGACACACAGTGTTAGTTATTCTAAAATATGTTTCATTACCCCAATATGCACTCTAGCATGGGACTAAAGTATTTGAATCCAAGAATTGAATAAAATTCTTGACGTTTTCATGTGAAATATGAAAAGCAATTTCTCTTTCTCTAAACTTTAATTTTCTTTGTGAGCACTACATTTAATCAGAAATTTTAACCATGGGTATTGGGATGCAGGATTGATCTCTTTCTTTTAATTTGGACACTGAGAGATCTCATATTTCTGAATTAGTCTGCATCTTTGTGAGCCTTTCACCTGGCACTTTGCCAGCAGTATGTAGGAGTCAAGGGAAAATTACTGCTAACAGTTGGAGATGATATTCAGAAAGGTCTTTGTTAGGAATGAAAAGTTGGCATCTTTGTGGTGGTGCTAGGCTTGAATTTTAAGTGATCCTGGCTATGAAACACATGGATGGAGGAATTCCAGAAAACTAGTTTTCTTTTCTCATAGGAAGCGTTTGGTACTAACAATCCACAGAAAAATGGGGAGTGGTTTAAACACCAGGTAAATTCTCACAAAACGCTTTTTATATTGACAAAAGGTATGCAGACATTACCTTTAAGATAGCATTGTAGATAGAATTTCAGGTTAATCTCTTGAAGATGAAAACTCAAGCATATATTTATGAGATCAAGTTAAATATTATTGTCAACTTGATACAGCTATTGGTGAAAGCATTCTGCGAAACACCTAGATCAGCAGTAGGCTCATCGGTCCAGCCTCTTACGTATCCCACAGCTTCCACCAAGCACTAATCTGCCCAAAGGCTATTATAGACAACTGACCTCACACATAGAGAGCTCCCAACATGGTGTGGATTCCAGAGGGATTGAACACCACCTTCTTTATCCAGCTTATTAATACCTAGAGTTCTAATCTGAGCATGCTATTGATTTCAGTTCCATGGATTCTTTTAAGCATGTGTTTTGATAAAAGAATAAGGTGGTCCCAGCTACAGGAATCACTGACCTCTATGATACCAAATCTACTGCACACTTTTTGATATTCATTTTTATTTTACTTCAGAAGCATTTGACAGAACTGACTTTTTCTTCCTTCAGTATTCTCTCCTCTTGGCTTCCTTGACAACTTCCTCCCTCCCTCTATTTTGGACACCCTTTCTTAGTTTGCTTAATTGGCTTTATCCAATCAGTAAATATTGGCACTTCGAAAGCCTCTTGCTCTTCCTCTTTTCTGTCTTTCCTTTCGTGACCTTTCCACTCTTGCCACTTCAGTACCACTCATTCACTAATAACTCTTACTTTTCTTAGGCTCCTCACAAAACAGAGAAAGATCAAGGCTTGCATGCAGGTAGTGATTTGGAAAGTTATCCCAAGCGGTGGCAATGAGGTATGCTGGAAATGAGACAAGGAAAGAGGAAAGACTAGATGCATTATCAAGGCAACACTCCTGCAGGCACTTCTCAGATGTCTCCACCCAGAGGAGAGTAACAAGAAATGTTCATTCATCAGCTGCTTTTCCTGGTTGTTCAAGGGTGGCGCATATAAGTTTACTCCTTTATACTTCTGGGGTGCACATATGTGAGCCTCAGGCAGCAAACAAGAGATATGTGGCATTATCAGACATTATCGGATTGGACCTGTGAAAATCTGATTGAAACTTGGATACGGGATACCAGCCATAGTTGTAGCAACTTTGGCCAGTGTAAGAGATAGGGATGAAAGGTTGTGAAGATGCACAAAAAGGGCTGTTACAACTCCCAAGTACATTTCTCTAGCCCAGACTTTACTGAGCTCCAGACCCATGTAACTTCTTAGACTTTGCATATACTAAACTGATCATACGCTCCTTTTCCCAAAGCCTGTACTTCCCAAGTTTCCTGTCTTAAGAAGTGGTACCTAGTTTTTCATGTCACAAAACCTAGTCATTATACTTGACATTGTGCTGTCTTCAACTCTCCGTATGAATTCATCCCAAATTAAACCTCTTGGTGATTCCTTTCCATTTCCATAGCCACTACCATAGTCCTAACCACTGTCTTCTTTTACTTTGACTGTAATAGCTACCTAATATTTACTCTTTATTCCTTCCAATCTGTTCTCCACTTTGAACAGAAAGGACCCATTTTAAAAATGAAATTGTAAGCACATAACTCTCTTAAGTCCCCTTGCTAGCTTCCCATTGCTAAACATAAAATCCAAACTCCTTAAACGTGATCCGCACAAACTGGATGAACTGAACCCTGCCCATCTCTGGTCATCCTCCTTACTCACAAGGGTCCACTTGCACAGAGCTTCCTTGGATGTGTCAAATGACACAAGTCCCTTCCTTCCTCTATTTCTGCTCACACTCCTTTGGTATGTATTCTGTTTTCTGTGAATTTTTAAAATGCTGATTAACAGAGAGATGTGAAACTTTGAAGAAAGGGATGAGGCAAACATGGAGAGGTCTAAGAGGGGAATAAGTAGTTAAGGAAGATGGAACTGAGGTCTTTCTTAAATGTTTACTACTTTACAATTTTTATCTCAGTCTTGCATCCAAGTCTTCACTATTTATTTACTTAGCAAACAGTTATATCAGTTGTACAGCACTTAGTTTGTGCAAAGCAGCATCCCAAGTGATTTGACAACATTAATTCATTTACTTAATTACTTCTGTGTTGCAGAACACAGCAATGTTTCAGATTCTGGTTCCTTAATGTTGCCATGCTCTTTAGACAAAACACTATACCTCTTGTGATTGTGTAGAATGAGTGGTTTAAATCTTGAGATGGAGCAATTACAAATTATGAACTTCTAGAAATACCTGACTCTTTAAAAATCTTATTTATTTTTCATTGATACATTTAATATTTAATGAGAACCTTCTACATGTTAGGAGCTGTGCTACCATTGAATGTGCTGCTAGAACCTAGATTCACTATGCTTAGACCTCACGTCTCCCCACTTTGCTGGAATTCCCTGCCATGTGTCCCTCTTTCCATTTTGGATACATCTCTTCACACCTACCTGTCAACTTACAATAAGAAAATACATTTAATTTATTCCAAATTTCTTATGTTGGGATACAAGACCATTTACCATGTGTATGTGGCCCAGCCTATTTCCCTAGGAGTTAAATTCTAATCTCTTTTCACATATACTCCATCTTCAGCCATGCTGAAATCCCAGCAGGAGTATTTCACCTGAACTGCCCTCTCCTCTCCTTCCCCTGTCTTTGCATTTGCCCTTCTGCTTGCAAAACTCTTTCCTCTTTTATTGCCCCAAAGACTCCACCCACTCTTTTTTTTTTTTTTTTTAACAAACACATGTACATAATTCAATCCCACTGTAAGTAGATATGTGCTTTTAAACGGATGTATAAAGGAGCTATGTCAAGGGAGCAGGGACAGCAGCCCCAGGATGCAGGGTCAGCAGTGGATGATAGTCATCAACAAGATCTTTTAATATCTGTGAAATTTCTTGAGAGCTCACTGCTGAGCCAGCGACCACAATAATGATGAATCTGGGGGTCAGAAGGTTGCTGAAGACTAGGCTACAGATGTTCAGGCACTTGATGGTGGAGGCAAAGGTTCACTCATGTTTAAAGACCCAGGCCAAATGCTGTCTTCTGGAAGGAAACCTATTTTGCAGAGCTGGCCACTCTTTCCTCTGAACTCTCACATCGTTCTGTACTTGTTTTATTTTCTCAAAGATACTATCCTTTACGTATTTGCAAGTTCCTAATTAGACTCTGAGCCTTTCAAGTTGACAAGTTATATAGCTTCCTCATTTTTCTTTTATCAGCATTTTGGGAAGAGAGACTATCACCATCATAACAACAAAGATAAAATATTGAAGAATAAACCCAATGAAAGATGTTCAGACACAATATGAAGAGAGTTTTAATATTCCGTTGAAGAATAGGAAGTAACTTCTAAATAAATGGAAAGCCATTTCCTGTTTTTGGATAGAAAAATGAAATTATTATTGACAACTTTCCCAGAATTAAACAATAGACTTCCCTATACTTCAATTAAAATGTCAACATATTTTTTAAAAACTTGACCAAAAATCAGGTTAAAAATTAATATGAGAATATTTTGAAACATTTTGATACTGAAAAATAATTAACAAGAAATCATTTTTATTGTTTTAAAAGTACTATGGAGCTACCCTAAAATAATTTGCTAATAATGGATAACTAGATCAAGAAAACAGAAATTCAGAAATATAATCATAAATATTAATAATTTGATACAGAAGACATTTAAATTTGTTGAAGAACTAGTAGATTAATCAGAAAGTTCTGTTGGGCCTTTGACTAGGTATTTTTAAGCAAAGATGAATCCCTACTTGAAGCTTTATTCTGAAATAAATACCAGAAATATAAGTATATAAATATATGGCTCACACCTGTAACCCAATGCTTTGGGAGGCCAAGGCAGGCGGATCACCTGAGGTCAGGAGTTCAAGACCAGCCTGGCCAACATGGCAAAAACCTCTCTCTACTAAAAAATACAAAAATTAGCTGGGCGTGGTGGTGGACACCTGTAATTCCAGCTACTCAGGAGGCTGAGGCAGGAAGAATTGCTTGAACTCAGGAGGTGGAAGTTGCAGTGAGCCAAGATCATGTCACTGCACTCCAGCCTGGGCGACAGAGCAAGACTCTATCTCAGGGAAGAAAAAAAGTATATAAATATAAAGAAATTCTAAAAGTACCAGAAAAAAATTATTTTATTTTAAAAATTCTTTAGAAAAGTCTTCTTCTAACCCACAAAGAGAGGAAAAGACATAAATTGGACCACATTAAGAATTGCAATGTTTCTTTTTTTAATTTTTGAAATATGTATTATGGTAATCAATAAAACTTTTTGTGGTAATAACTAGTAATAAATTTATTACGCAGATTAATCATTCTTGAACTTACTTCAGAGGAGCAACTGGGTCTTTGTGTCACAAAACTGACAACTGAGGGAAATATTTGCAAAATATAAAATATATGCCAGACACACATTCTATTTCCTTAATACACAGAGTTCTTACAATAGAAAAATGAGCAAAGACTTGAAGCAACATTTCACAGAAAAAAATTACAGTGAGTAGCCAGCATATGATAAGATGCTAAAATCACTCATAATATTTTTGTCTATCATATTGTAAACACTAAAATATTTTATGATAGCCAGATTTGGCTAGAAGAAATAAGTACTTCCACATCTTGTTCAAAGACAAGTTGAAAATATGATTTGTTGTTACCCAGAAATCCCACTTCTCACAGGAATTTATCTAACAGTTTGATTGCCACAGGCATACAAATATATATGTGCAAAGATGTTCGCTGAAGTTCAAATGCGGGAACAATACAAATATTTATCAATAGAAAAAGTACTAATAATATTCATACATTCTGCTGTTTTACAATTGTGATCAGAAGTGGGTAGATTTAGTTACTTTGATGGAAAATTGACCAATATATTGGTTAATAAGAAAATATAGAACAAGCGTTGGTATAGATAAAAGGACAATGCATATAATGTGTAAATATATTTTTCTGGAAAGGTAGATATGAAACTGCTAATATGGTTAAGTCTGGAAATGACAACTGAGTGGCAAGAGAGATGGCAAGGAGACAATATCACCTTATACGCTTCTGCATTGTTTGAATTAGTTTAACTGAAGTTTTTAAAATACATTTTATTTTTTTCCTAAAATGGCAACTCATCTTACCTCTCTCACTTTACACTCAGACAGTTATCCAGAAATAACTTGTTTGTTCTAAGACATATAGTGTCTGGTAAGTGATGAATCCAGAAATTGAAATATTCACGCTCACTTGATGTGACAAATCCCTTTGGGGGTTAAGTTTTATATTTATAGTTTGCTCTGACAGAAATATTAAAATCTGCATTTGCATGCCACAGCGAGGATGTTTTGGACACAAACACAGGCTCTTGCTGCTGCAGTGAAGGGCAGATGCCTCCAACAGGAGTGACAGTATTTATTCTGGCATTGTGAAAATCCTATTTTTTTCCTTGTCCTTTGCTTTCTGTACTTCCCTCTGGGTTAAGCAGAAAAATAACTTTTACAGTGGTACCATTTTCTTAGTAGCTTCCTGGTAAAAATAAAAGGGGGAAAATTTGACCTTTCTATGTGGTCTAATTACTGAACCTGGAAGCTTGACTCTAAACGGTGTAAATACATGTACAAGTAATTAGATGAATGCGTGTTACGATTCTCATGTTTGGTCAGAACTTTAGAAGGCTTGGAGGTAACAAATATAAATGAGAAAGAAACATATAAAGGATGTCCTTTCTAGGCTGTTTTTGTTCTCCAGAAGCATCTGTTTCTGGGATTTCAGTCAATTCCCCTTACTTGGATTAAAAGAGTAGAGCTCAGTATCCAGTCTCCACAGGGAGAAGAACCATGTTAACACTGATCATTTTTAGCCATGTTTTCAGTGTTGAATTCCACACAAT
Source organism: Trachypithecus francoisi (assembly GCF_009764315.1). NCBI lineage: Eukaryota > Metazoa > Chordata > Mammalia > Primates > Cercopithecidae > Trachypithecus > Trachypithecus francoisi. The sequence goes on from NW_022681463.1 coordinate 39,360,701, forward strand.
TAAATAGGCAATTTCCCCCAGGTGGTGGTTTTAAGGCATGATTTCTTTAAAGATGAGTTTTTCAATAATATTAAACGTAGAGTTTTGTATGTGGTGGTAACTGAGCAAACTTTATTCATCGCCACATAAGTTTGCTTGGTTAAGTGACAGTAGGATACAGAGGACATAAGGAATTTCAACTTATAATATTCAGTGTTTATAATAAAGTTAGAACAACAAATATATAGTCAGAGGCAAAAACTCAATATTTAAAGCAAGAATATAACAATATTTAACTCTGTACTTCTCCAGACACTGAATACAGTAATTTAGCACAGTACATTGGCACTCTCGGAATTCAACTTGGCCAATTTAATAGGAGACTTGTTCCTAGAAATATATGTACTGTATTTTTTTAATTGTTCCTCATAGACCTGTTTATAAGGAAAGCTAATTCATTTTTTGTGACTCCAATGTAAAAACATGAACAGGGAGGTATCTCAGCTACTTATCAGAAAAGGGAGAGATCTTAGTACTAGATTCACTTTTCAAAATGAAGTTTAGGTAATTTTATGGAGTTTGAATTCAAATTTTATTTTAAAAAATAGATCATGCTCAGTGAAAACAATTCAAAGAATTCAAAAGGTTATAGGGTGAAAGTGAGAATCTCCCTCTACTCCTTTCTACTTCACTTCCCAGAGTAAAACTCAATTCATATATATATATATATATAATAACTAAAATATATATATAATATATATATTTTGAGATGGAGACATGCTCTGTCACCCAGGCTGGATGGAGTGCAATGGTGCAATCTCGGCTCACTGCAACCTCCGCCTCTCAGGTTCAAGCAATTCTCCTGCCTCAGCCTCCCAAGTAGCTGGGACTACAGGCGCCTGCCACCATGCCTGGCTAATTTTTGTATGTTTAGTAGAGACAGGGTTTCACCATATTGGCCAGGCTTGTCTCAAACCCTGACCTTCTGAACCACCCGCCTTGACCTCCCAAAGTGCTGGGATTACAGACATGAACCACTGTGCCTGGCCAATTCTTATATTCTTAAATATTTTTGTCAGAGATTGGTTTTCTTTGCTAAGATTTTCTATATTTTCATTGATTTCAAGATAATTTTCAGTTGCTTGTTAAAGCCTTTATATGAAGGCAGCTTTTAAATCCTTGTCAGATAATTCTAGTGTCTGATTCATCTTGGCTCTTGCATTAGTTGATTGTCTTTTCTTGGCACAGTGGGTTACTTTTATTGTATCATAGACATTCTGAAAATTGTGTTAGGAGACTCTAGGTCCTATTTAAATCTTTTATTTTAATAAAAAGTTACTTGCTTAGGTTTGGCCCACAGCTCTAGACTTATTTTGTGGGCTGTGGTTCTAGCAACAATTTAATTTTTTAAAAAAAGTTGTGCACCTCAATGGTTTTTAGTATAATCACTGATACATGCAACCATCACCATGGTCATTTTAAGAGCACTTCCATCATACAAAGAGAATCCCTGTTCTCTTTGAGAATCACCTCCCTGTCTCCCCATTACCCAGCCCTAAGCAATCATTCATTTACTTCTGTGTCTATAGAATTTCCTGTTCAACATTTTACATAAATGGAATCACAGAATATATGATCCTTTGTTACTAGCTTCTTTCACTTAGCATAATGTTTTCAAGGTCCATCTATGTTATAGCATGTATGAGAACTTTATCCCTCTTTATAATTGAATAATTTTCCATTGTGTGGCTATACCAAATTTTGTTTAGCCATTCATCAGTTGATGGACATACGGGTATTTCCATAGTGCTGCTATGAATATTTGTGTACAAGGTTTTTGTCTGAACACCTTTCTTTGCTTCTTTGGGATATATGCCTATGAGTAAAACTCCTTGGCCAGGTGACAGTTTTGTGTTTAATTTTTGAAGAACCACTAAACTGGATGACACAGTGGCTATACCATTTTGCATTTCCACCAGCAATATATGGGGTCTCCAATTTCTCCACATTGTCACCAACACTTGTTATTTTCTTTGTTGTTGTTAGTTTGTAAACAATTTAACCTTTAGAGCCTTTACACTGCTATTTTTATCTGTTTGGTTTATTTGGTGTCGCTGGGGCTCTCACTGGACCCTGCTAATGCTGCTGAGAGGAGGAAGGAATCTCCCGCAACTGAGCTGCCTGCCTCTAGGTGGGGCAGGGAGTCTCTCCCTCTCCCAAGGGATAAAGAGTGCTTCTGGAGTCAATTCTTATTGTGGCTGGATCCTCTCTGAGGGTGCTGCCTGACTGCTCAGTGGCTTCATGTGGGGAAGGAGAGTCTCAGGCCTGATGCAGAAGGAGGGCATATTCCTCGGTGGCATATTTTCAGCACGAGGCTTGATCACCACCCCCGTATCTGTTGCCTTGCTTACCTGGCATTGCTGACAGAACTATTTGATTCAGGGGAGGAATGAGCCTATTTGGGTTGCCTTCCATTGCTAGACTGGAAATTTGGCATGCTGGGACTGGATAGCTTTTTTCTGTTGGGTAGAGGATTGTAAGACCATTAGATATTCTGTTTTCCTGCCTGTCTTGGAATCATTAACCAGTTTGTCTTCCACTTTCCACCTCTCAGAGTTCTCCTTCAGTTGCTTCTTGTATTCCAAAGTTTATAATTATGCTTAGTTGGGAGGAGCTGGGAGAAAAGAATCTACACCCTTTTATCCAAACTGGAAATCTAATTATTTCTTAACATGTATGTCTCCTTGACTAAGCACTGAGCACTTAAGCATAGGGACCGTGTCTTGCTTGGTGTTTTCAGTGGTTAATTTAGTTTCTGACACATGGCAGGCACTTACTAAAGATGTGGTAATGAATTAACATACAGAATTTGCTCTAACTGTATTTTAGTACAGTGAGCTTCTGTGCCCTGTTACTTAGCAGTGACAGTGACAACAAAGCCAGATTAGGGATCTGCTTAATAATGTAAAGATGTAACTTTTTTCTCTGCACTTGGATAGCTGACATCACATCTATCCTTTAGTGTTACCTCCACTGCATACAACTAAAAAGTGTCAGGAAGAGATACTGGAAATGCTTCATGCTGCCATGTTATAAGCATCAGAAAATGTCTGAGTGAGTATATTAGTCTGTTCTCATGCTGCTAATAAAGACATACCCAAGACTGGGTAATTTATAAAGGAAAGAGGTTTAATTGACTCACAGTTTCATATGACTGGGGAGGCCTCTCAATCATGGTGAAAGAACAAGGGATGTCTCACATGGTGGCAAGCAAGAGAGAGCTTGTGCAGATGAATTCCCCTGTATAAAACCATCAGATCTCATGAGACTTATTCACTGTCACGAAAGCAGCATGGGAAAAACCCATCTCCATGATTCAATTACCTCCTACCAGGTCCCTCCCACAACACGTGGGAATTGTGGGAGCTACAATTCAACATGAGATTTGGGTGGGGACATAGCCAAACCATTTCAGTGGGTGGGCAAAGAATTTTCTCAATGGGTATTAGAAAATGGTCTATATACAGCTCTGCTGCTTGACGCTTCTTTTAAGACCAAATAAGAAATTTTGTTCCTCTGATAATAAGTTTGCTTTTAAAACAGCAAGCATCTAGCATAAATCAAAGGTGTATTTTATCTCCCACTCTCTGACTTACTTATTTACTGTCATGACTTAATGGAATTATGGGGCAAAAAAAAAAATAAGTCTAGGTTAAGATTGTTTAATAGTTGTAATAATGTTTCCCTCTTTCAGGCTGTCCCCTTCTGTGAAGCCTTGAGCTAGCTACATTACTTTTAGTCCAAATAAACTTCAAAAATCTCTCTCCTGTAGATGCAGAAGTTGCAAATTAGAGAAATGAATTTATATTCTCTAAAGTAACACCATTTGTATTTAATAGAGTTTCAATCTCAGTCATCACTCTTTCATGTTTAGTGTCTCTAATAAGTCAAAAAATTTCTAAAGGAAAGCATGAAAATGGAACCCATGACAAAATAGGATTTTATGAACACATTTTTTCTTTATATACAAAAGTGTCAGAGCAATAGCTTAGTTAATGTTATAGGATGTTTTGATGTGATGATAGTAACAACTGCCTTTTAACAAAATAATGCATTGCTTATTAGCTCATTGAACTACAATAGAGAACATTGTTTCCAAAGGCAATAATGTCTGATAATACAGTGACTCTTGCCCTGCCCCCTACTGTGTTATTTTCCTTCCTCCAAGCTGACAAAGGCATTCAACAAAATGAGGAAATCGTGGAGGGCACAGCTGAATCAAATTTTGAAACAAACAGCCTAAGATAAGTGTGTCACATGAGAACAGCTCTTAATTGTTCTGTGATAATTCACTCAAAATATAATGATGTTGTTAGAAAGAATGAACTAGTTTCTTGCGGATTAAGAGAAAATCGTTTGTAGAAGATGAAAGGGCATCTTGCATTTGAATAGACAGAGAAAAGAACTGCAAGAACATGAAATTACTTTTCGCCTGATAAGACATTTATCTGTGTTTCTCTATCCTCATGCTAAATGAGGTCTAGAAGACAGTCCTTTGAAAGCAGAAATGGTATTAGGTTGGAATTCTGTTCCAGCCACTCAGAAGGCAGATATAAATAAACATGGCAGTGATGCTGGTTACTAATGAAGAGACCTCTTTTGCAAAAAGCATCTTAACTAGCTTAAAAAAAAAAACTGCCCAGGGCTTTTCACCAAAAGCCAAGGCTCCATTCTATGTATACAAGGAAATAAAATGTGTAAAGTAGCCTCCCTTCACTGGAAGAATTTGGAACCTGGAATGTATTAGCTCAAATCATACTTCTAGTATTCATACAGATTTCAAAGCTGATAGTCATGGTATTTTTCCTTTGAAGATAAATCTAAAATCTTTCCAATTCACTCACTTTTTTGAACAATTCATCCTCTTTTAGTAGGAACCTAATACTATAAAGTAGATTCCATATTGAACTTATTCTTGAGCTTCCCTGATCTGTCTGCCATTTGCTATGCCTCTTCCAATGGAGAGTCTTCACCACATTGTAATGGTGATCCCCCCAGGCCTTCAGTCTCACCCATGCTCAATGGAATCGTCAACGGGTAGTATGTTTGGTGGGAATGGGATGAAGCAGAGGTCTTTGCCTGAAATGGTATAAGTGGGCTTCTGAGTACAGACGGTTCTCAACTTAAATGATTTAACATATAATTTTCAATGTTACAATGGTGCAAAAGCAGTATCTATTCAGCAGAAGCATACTTTGAATTTTGATTTTTGGTCTTTTTCTCGCTAGGAATATGTGATATGATACTCTCTCGTGATGCTGGTCAGCAGCAGTCAGCTGCAGCCCCCAGTTAGCCCTGTGGGCACAAGGGGGAGCAACAGAGGCTATATGATACAGTGCACCAAATACAATAAATTCAATAAATTACATGAGATATGAAAACTTTATTATAAAATAGGCTTTGTGTTAGATGATGTTGCCCAACTGTGGGAAATAATGTAAGTGTTGTGAGGATGTTTAAGGAAGGCTGGACTAAGCTATGGTGTTCAGTAGGTTAGATGTATTAAATGCGTTTTCAACTTATGATATTTTCAATATGCAATGGGTTTATTGGGATATATTTCCATTGTAAGTTAGTAAGTGAAAACTACTGGGGACTTTTTGGAATAAGGGAGAAGTTGGTTACCTTTTAACAAGGATTTCCCTAGAAATATAGATCTATCTGCTGTTAAAGAGAGAGTAAAATCTCAGGATTGAGAAATGAAAATGGAGCAGGCAAGCTGTAAGTGGTATGGCAGATGACTGATTCTGAATAAACCACTTCTTCAATACAACCCAGTCATGCATAAATAAAATTCATGCTGTGTTCAATATATACATTCCTGGGCACTTGAGAAAATTAAAAACTAGAACATGGAGTAGTGAGACAAACACTTGTAAAGGCTAGACTTTGGAATCAAATACCCAAACCATTAAAGACAACAGGAACCCAGGTGTTAGAATCAGTGTCAGGGAGTGAAGGTAATTCTGATATTCCTAATATAAACTAGAATCCTCAAAGGAGACCCAGGTTACTTTGAGGATAAATAAATGTATAAATTCCTTTAGGAGGGAAGCATTCTGATTTTAGTCTTTAAGGAATCCATGGGGTAAATTCAAATAAATATTGAATATAGATAAAAAAATTCTGTAAAGTTCAAGAAAAAATTATATATGAGAGTCAATGAAAACAAAAACAATTTAGACACACAGTACTTTAGATTTTGATATTATTACATAAAAGTATAAAATAACTACAGGTCTACATCTGAGATATTGTAGGTTTGGTTCCAGACTACCTAAATAAAGTAAATATTGTAATAAAGTGAGTCACACAAATTTTTTGGTTTCCTAGCACATATAAAAGTTATGTTACACTATACTGTAGTCTGTTGGATATGCAATAGCATTATCTCACACCTAAGTAAATGAACAATTTACATACTGTAATTGAAAAATACTTTGTTGCTAAAATATGCTAACGATCACCTGAGCCTTCAGTAAGTAGCAATGTTTTTGCTGGTGGAGGGTCTTCCCTCTATGTTGATGGCTGCTGACTAGTCAGGGTGGTGGTGGCTGAAGGCTGAGGTAGCTGTGGCAATTTCTGAAAATAAGATGACAATAAAGGTAGCCACATCGATTGACTCCTCCTTTCATGAAAGGTCTGACTGTAGCATGTGATAGATGAGTGATAACATTTTTTCGCAGTAGAACTTTTTTTTCAAAATTGGAATCAATCCTCTCACACCCTGCTTTATCAAGTAAATGTAATATTCTAATTTCTTTGTTGTTGTCTCAGCAATGTTCATAGCATCTTCACCAGGAATAGATTCCATCTCAAGAAACTACTTGCTTTGCTCATCCATTAGAAGCAACTCCTCATCCTGTCAGGTTTTATCATGAGATTGCAGCAATCCAGTCACAACTTGAGGTTCCAGTTCTAATTCTAGTTATCTTGCTGTTTCTACCACATCTGCCATTACTTCCTCTACGAAAGTTTTGAGTCCCTCCAAGTCATCCGAGAGGTTTGGAATCAACTTCTTCCAAACTACTGCTAATGTTGACATTTCGACCTCCTCTCTTGAATCATGAATGTTCTTAATGACAAATATAATGGTGAATACTTACCAGAAAGTTTTCCATTTACTTTGCCCAGATCCATTGTAGAGATCATCACCTACGGCAGCTATAGCCTTACAAAATGTATTTCTTAAATAAGACTTGAAAGACAAAATGACTCCTTGATTCATGGATTGCAAAATGAATATGTTAGCAAGCATGAAAACAACATTGTGTACATCTTGATCAGAGTTCTTGGGTGACCAGGTGCATTTTCAATGAGCACTCATATTTTGAAAGGAATATTTTTTTCTAAGCAGTAGGTCTCGACAGTGGGTTTAAAATATTCAGTAAACCCTGCTGTACACAGATGTGCTATCATCCAGGCCCTGTTGTTCCATAGAAAGAGCACTGGCAGATTCAACTGAGCATAAATCTTAAGGGCCCTAGGATTTTTCAGATGGTAAATAAGCATTAACATCAACTTAAAGTCACCAACTACGTTAGCCCCTAACAAGACTCAGTCTGTCCTTTGAAGCTTTGAAGCCAGGCGTCAACTTCTCTCTAGCCATTCAAGTCCTAGATAGGCATCTTCTTCCAGTAGAAGGCTGTTCTATTTACACTGAAAGTTTGTTGTTTAGTGTAGCCACCTTCATCAATTATCTTAGCTGGATCTTCTGGATAATTTGCTACAGCTTCTTTATCAGCATTTGCAGTTTTACCTTGCACTTTTTTTATATTACTTTTTTTTATTATTATACTTTAAGTTCTAGGGTACATGTGCACAACGTGCAGGTTTGTTACATATGTATACATATGCCATGTTGGTGTGCTGCACCCATTAACTCATCATTTACATTAGGTGTATATCCCAATGCTATCCCTCCCCCCTCCCCCCACCCCACGACAGGCCCCAGTGTGTGATGTTCCCCTTCCTGTGTCCAAGTATTCTTATTGTTCAATTCCCACCTATGAGTGAGAACATGTGGTGTTTGGTTTTCTGTTCTTGCGATAGTTTGCTGAGAATGATGGTTTCCAGCTGCATCCATGTCCCTACAAAGGGCATAGACTCATCCTTTTTTATGGCTGCATAGTATTCCATGGTGTATATGTGCCACATTTTCTTTCTTTCTTTTTTTTTTTTTAATATATATTTTAAGTTAGTTGTGGAGATGGCTTCTTGTTTTAAATCATATGAACCAACCTCTCCTGGCTTCACACTTTTTATCTGCATCTTCCTCACCTCTTTCAGTCTCACAGAGTTGAAGACAGTTAGGGCCTTGCTCTGGATTAGGCTTTGGTTTAAGGGAATGTTGTGGCTGGTTTAATCTTCTGTCAAGGTCATTCAAATGTTCTCCATATCAGCAAAAAGGTTGTTCCACTTTCTTATTTGTGTGTTCACTGGAGTAGCACTTTTGATTTTCTTCAAGAACTTTTCCTTTTCATTTGTCAGTTGGTTAACTCTTTACTGCTAGAAGCCTAGCTTTCAGCTTATTTCAGCTTTCAACATTCCTTTCTCACGAAACTTAAATTATATCTAGCTTTTGATTTAAAGTGGGAGATGTACAACTCTTCCTTTCACTTAAGAGGCTACTGTAGAATTACTAATTTACTAATTGGCCTAATTTCAGTACTGTTGTGTCTCAGGGAAAAAGGAGGCTCGAGGAGACGGAGAGATATGGTAGGGAATCGCTGGTTGGTGAAGCAGTCAGAACACAATATTTATCTATTAAGATTTCCATTTTATTTGAGCATAATCTGTGGTGCCTCAAAATAATTACAATAGTAACATCAAAGATTACTGATCACAGATTACCATAACATATAATAATGAAAAAGTTGGAAATATTTTGAGAATTACAAAAATGTGACACAGAAACATGAAGTGAGCATATGCTGTTGGAAAAGTTGTGCTAATAGAGTTGCTCAATGCAGGGTTGCCACAAGCCTTTAATTTGTTTAAAATAAAAGGAACATCTGTGAAATGCAATAAAGCCAAGTGCAATAAAATGAAGTATTTTGTATGTATGCAATGTTTAGGAAGTAAAACATGTACAAAACTCATCAGAGAAAAAGGAAAAGGGACTTCATAAATAATCAATAGCTTTGTTTTTGATCAGTTCTAGGTGATACAGATCAACTCTTCTAGAGAAGATAAGCAAAGCTGGAGATGTGTGTGCGTATGTGGGTGTGTATGTGTGAGGTGTGTGTGTATGTATGTGTGGTATATGGTGTGTATGCATGTGGTAGATATGTAGATGATGTGTGTGTGCTATGTGTGAGATATGTGGGGTGTGTGTGTGTGTCCACCAGATTATAGGAATAAGTGAACAAAAGAGGCAGCTAAGAATTCCCAGGCCAAGACCCAGGTGAAACATAAAGATCCAAAAAGTGCACAAAGGGATAGCATATAATAGTAACCCAGAAAAATCTGGAATAGCTGTCAGAAAGCATTACTAGAGGTAAGAAAGCCACTCATAATGCTAAAAATTCACCTGTGCTGTGGTCTGAGTGCTCCTCAAAGTTTACATGTTGAAATGTAATCCCTGTTTTGGTGTATCAAGAGGCAGACCTTTTCAGAAGTGGTTAAGTCATCAGGCAGAGGCCTCATGAATAGATGAGTGCCTTAGAAAGGGCTAGACTGGAGGGAGCTAGCTTAGGCCTGTTCCCCCTTCTACCTCATCTGTAATGTGAGAATACAACATTCATCCCTTCTTGGGGACACAGCAACAAGGCTCCATCTTAGTAGCAGAGATCAGGACTTCCCCCAATATTGAAGCTGCCAGTGCCTTGATATTAGACTTTCAGTCTCTACAACTGTGATAAATAAATGTAGGTTATATATAAATTACCCAGTCTCAGGTATTTTGTTATAGCTGTGCAAACAGACTAAGACATTCAGGAAGATACTATAATAAGTTGTATGAACCTAATAATTTGATCTCGAAATATGCAAAACAAACATTGACAGAACTAAAATGAGAAATAGACATATTCAAAATGATAATGGACAATTTTAAACTTGTATTTTAATAATTAATAGAATAGTCTGGGTGCCGCGGCTCATGCCTGTAATCCCAGCACTTCGGGAGGCCAAGGAGGTTGGATCACCTGAGGTCAGGAGTTTGAGATCAGCCTGGCCAACACGGTGAGACGCTGTCTCTACTAAAAATACAAAAATTAGCTGGGCTTGATGGCAGGTGCCTGTAATCCCAGCTACTCAGGAGGCTGAGGCAGGAGAATCACTTGCACCTGGGAGGCGGAGGTTGCAGTGAGCCGAGATAGTGCCATTGCACTCCAGCCTGGGTGACAGAAAAAACTAATAAAACAAGTGGAGAAAAACCATAAAAAATAACAATTTTAAGTACTCATTACAGACTTAACGCCCCTAAAATATACTTCTCTGCTCAATAACTATAGATAGATTTTTTAAATGACAAATGGGGCAGTCAAAAAAATTGATCATATGCTGCCACACAAATCATGTCTCAAAAATTTCAAATGAGACGATACAGACTGTAATTTCTAATCAAGGTATAATTAATTTACAAATCTGAGAAAAAATCCATTAAAAAAAATATCGAGAGCCCATAAGAATACTTCTAAGTTCCTCATGGTCATAGAGGAAATCACAATGGGAATTAGAAAATATTTTTAGTTGAATGAAAAATAGTACGTTACTTACAGAAGTTTCACGTTTCTGTTAAAATATGCTTATATGGAAATGTGCACCCTTAGAAGTACATAGACTGCACATGTATCCCTGAACTTAAAAGCTTAAAAAGTGCATAGACTAGTAATAAAGGCTGGCAATTAATCATCTGAGTTTCCATCTTAATAATGATAAGAAAATAGTAAATTAAACTCAATGAAAATAGAAGAAAAGAAATATTATAGGGACATAAATGAAGAAATATAAAAAGATTAGCAAAATTGTTATCTCTTTGGTCACATAATAAAAACAAAGAAGACATAAATAATATCAGAAATTAAAAAGGAAACATTAAATAGTAAAGCATAATAAGTTGGTAAAATTATAATCTAATGTATATAATAAACAGAATGATACAACTTAGCAAAATTTGCATGGAAAAGAAATGTTTGTAGTTTTATGCTTATTAAATATAAATATGTTGACAAGTTTTCTAAAGGAAAATCATTGGCTAGTCCAAAAGTCTCTAATCAGTGACTTATAGCAAACACTACAGTAGGAAATGATGAATTTGCTTTGCCTAAAAATAAAAAATGAAGAGCAAGTACCTCAACTTAATATTTGAAACCAAAATGACAAGCATATGTGAAGCAGATCTAGTAGAATTTTTATGAAGAAATACCAGTAATTGAAAGAAAATCTTAATGGAGCGATTAAACAACACATACAATATAACTGAAGAAAGAATGAGAAGAGTGGGAGACAGATATAAAGAGATTACTTAGGCTGCAACATGGGAAAACAGAAAGAGGAAAGTAGTGAAGTGATGATCCCGGACATGAAAGATTGAATGGGACAGTTTAATAATATATCTTATCATGGTCTCAGAAGAATAAATAAAATGAGGTGAAATGTTCAAAGAGGCATTGGCTGGATTCAAAGACACAGAGTACACTACATATTCAAAGCAGAATAGTTGAAAAACTATCAACTTAGTAGGTCTATAGAAAACCTCGGGAAAAGGTAGCCAGAGAGAGGAACAAGAAACCTACAAAGAACCACACTTGAACTTCCAGCAGCCTTCTTAAATACTTGGAAGTCAAATAATAGCAGAATAAATCTTTCAGAGTACTCACAGAACATAACTGGGTTGAAATAAATATATTTTCATATAAAGAAAATCTAAGTTCATTTAGCACTAACTTCACTAAAGGCATATTAAAAGTTTTTCTTCAAGAAGAAACAACCTAACCTGCCACGTAAGATGCAAAAAAGAATTGTGAGAAAAGAAACTGGTAAATATGTTACGTTAGCTATTTAATGCTGAGTAACAAATTGGCTCAAAACGTGGTATTAAAACAACAGTAACCATTGCTTATCTCAAACAGTTTCTTTGCCTCAGGAATTTGGAAGTGGCTTGCATAGATGGTTCTGGCTTGGGGTCTTTCATGAGGTTGCAATCATATGGGAACTGCGGTTGCAGGCAGGTAAAGGTGTACATGTGGCCAGAGGATCCACTTTCTAGGTGGCTGGCTCACACAGCTGGGAATTGGTGTTGGGACTAACTTTCCCTAACAGTGCTTGGATGTTTTCACAGTGTGGTGACCAGACTTTTCTAGAACCAGTAATCCAAGCAGCACCAAGGCAGAAGTTGGAATACTGTTATAACCTGTTCTAGGCAGTCACACACTATGGCTTATATTATATTCTGTGACCACACTGGTCAGTCACTATTCAGTGCGAGAGGACATCACACAAACATGTATACATATAATTAGAGTCAATCATTGTCTTCATAACATAATAATAATGATGTGTTCCTTTTTAAAAGAAAAGAAAAATTAAGGATAAAATTATCATTGGCAGGAACATTATCAGAGCTAAATTATTTAGTCTTTTAATTATTCAGTAAGAGGATAAAGAAACTGATTTACAGTTTTGTGCCCATGGCAGCATTTTAATAGTAACCAGTTACAAAATTAGAATACATTATGTAAGTTGTGAATTGCTTAGAAAAAGGAAAGAAAAACGGAGGTGACCAAATTAAAATATAATTAATTGAAAATATAAAATGGAAGAAGCATAAAAAATGGAACAGTTCCAAAGCACAGTGAAAATGATAATCAGTTCTGATATATTAGTAATCACATTAAGTTAAAGAAGAATAAATTTCCAGTTAAAAAATGCCAGTTTGAGTAAAATATATCTCTTTTAATTTCATAAAACATGAAGATGTAGAAAGTTGAAAATAAATGGTTAGAAGATATATATGAAAACATCAGGAAAATATAAAACAAATAAAAATGTGTGTAGCTATATTAATATAGAAATATAGAGTAACCAAGAATAAATTTTTTAAATGTAAAAGAAGCCTTTGTTGTTCATATACATGTGTATGTATACACATACGTATATGTATACGCATATGTATACACATACATATGAACAACAGATTGATTGTATTGGTTCAGGGAAATTTCAATCAAAATCCCAACAGATTTTATTTTTGCATCTTAAAAAACAGATTCTAAAATTTATTTGGCATAGCAAAAGCTGAAAAACAGGAGTTTCCTGAAGAAGAAAAATAATGTGGGAATATCCCCTTGCATATTCCAAGGCTCATTATAAAGCCACAGTATTAGCTAGAGACATGCTATTCAAGTAATGCTGAGTATCAAGGTGACATTGATGCTGGCACTCCTGGGACCATACTGGAACTGCCGATCGAGAGCACACAACAGTGAATGCGACGACTGGGTCAGAGAGAGGGAGTATATTCAATTTTATAAGATAATCTCAAACAACTTTCCAAAGTGATTAGACCCATGTCTATTCCATCCGCACTGAGTGTGAACTCCCACTGCATACATCTAAGATTGGTTTGTCCACCTTATCTTTTGCTAACAGGGTACATCTGTAATGGTATTTTATAGTAAATATTGCAAGAGACATGTTATTCAATTGTCCCTAATAGGCCAGAAGCAGCCCCTGAATATACAGAAATTATATATAATACGTGGCATTGCAACTACTTAGGGAAGAGTAGACTAGAAAATAAATGGGGCCAGAATATTTGTTTATCTCTATGGGAAAAATAATTGGATTCCTGACTCGTATCATATACTAAAATAAATTCCAGGTGGATTGAAAACTGGAATATTAGGGGCAAAACTTTAAAACATTTGAAGAAGATATTTGGGTGAATGTTTATGACTGAAGTAGGAAATAATTTTCTTAACTAGGACTCCAACTGCAATGAAACAGAAAGACATGGCATAAAGAAAAATACTCATAAATTGTATTGTATTAAAAACAATACCTTTTCATTAAGACATCATGGAAGTCAACATATGCAACAAAACTAGAAGACATCTGTAGCAGATATCACTGATTAATTATATTAATTCCCAGGGTATATAAAGAATTTGTGTTGATTGGGAAATAGTGGAAATGCTGACAATATTAAGTGCTGATGAAAACGAAAAGCAAGAGTGCCGGACAATCTAAACATTCATTCTAAGTAGACATCCTAAGGAAATATTTATATGTGTACTAGAAGGAATGTGTAAAAACGTGCAAAACATCCCAAAATATGTTGAACATGAGCACAGAAATGCATACTGCTGCAGACTAAACTCTCTCCCCACAGTTCATATGTTGAAACCCTAACTCTGAGTACCTAAGAATGTGACTATGTTTGGAGGTAAGGACTTCCAAAGGAAATTCATTTAAAATGGAGTCCTTAGGGAATGCCCTAGCCAGTCTGACCAGTGTCCCTTTAAGAAGAGGGGATGAGGACACAGGGGAGACATCAGAGTTGTTCATAAAAGGAGAAAGGGCATGTGAAGACACATTCATCTATAGTGTTCATCTATAGTAAAATGGGTGTTAAAATGTGGTATATTAAAGTGAGGCAATATTATACTGGGGTGAATATGGATGATGTACAGTTCCTCATACTCTTTGGGTAAATCTCTTTGAAATGTAATGTTGAGAAAACAAAGATTTAGAATTATGTTTTGACCAAGATGGTCTATTTCCTTTCAGCTCGACTAAACTTTAGAAAGGTTTCTTCCTGACCTAAGCTCCTGATCTCCCTTTTCTTAGTGAGTTTATTTTAGAAAACTTGCAATTGTAAATTCTTTCTCTGCCCTTTTAAGATGCAAAGCTCCCAGCCTCTTGCCAGTTTTACAACATAGCAATGTGTTTTGTATGATTTTGGGAGTTATTCTATGACATGTAATCACCAAAAAAGATAGGGCCCTTATCTCTCAGTCTCGGTGGTGGGAAAGGAGCCTAACTTCTACTCTCCCTCAATTCATGCCAATTAGCAAAAATAGATGACCTAACTATTTAGTAACCTCCAGGCTTATGTCCTTCAGAACCTTTGCGCCAACTTGACCTGGTATTGAAAATCTCTCCTGCCTTTTGTTTCAACATAGTTCACTCTATATTCCATATTGTGATAGTTGTGAACCTATTGTGGTCATCTTGAAAAAAGTCTTCCTTGCCTGGTTACCTTGTCTGGTGCAATTTTACTTTGATAATGTAAAGTTTAATATCATTTCTTAAAGATTTCAATCAATAGAAATATATAGTTTAGAGGTTTATATACATATGGTAAAACCATTTTTAAAAACTGCAAAATTAAAGGCCTGTATTTGGAAGCTGATTTTCTTTGGGTCAGGTAGTATACACAGAATTAGTGATGTTCTAGTTCTTAAATTAGTTCAGAAGTTGTTTCACAGTTTTATAGATCTCTCTCATATATATATAACACATATATATGTGTAACAATATATGTAAATATATTTAAATATATGAGTACCACCTAGTAAATAGAAATAAACCAAAGAAATTGGGACTGACTTTGAGAAATTTCAAAAATTAGAGAAAGGAGCCAAACAGAAAAATAAAGCCAAACAAAAACAAATAAGTGACCCCAGTAAGTGAGTGGGAATTGGCTATCCGCATTGTCAGGTTTTTCTTAACCATAAACAACATTTGTGATGCACTTACACTTCAAATAGGATTTTAGTCCTCTATAGATCAAATTGTAGCCTAATTATAGCAAATCAAATCAGGATTGCAGCATGAATCCATCATCATCATCATCATCATAACCATGCTCACTAATATGTACTTCAATTCTTACATATTAAACTTCTTTTACCAACAAACCCCTGAACATCATTTAAATTTTTGCTAAAAATAGTTTGAAGCAGGAATATAGATAAAGCCAGAGGAACCGTCAGCAGTGACACAGTGATAGGTGGACTTTCTGAGGTACAGCTTTTAATGTAACTCAATACAAGGGAATCTTAGTCACTGTGTTTTTCTATTCCAATGCTCCCATATCCAGGAGAATAAGTGTGATTCATTAAGCACAGCAAAATACCAAGCTATGGCAGGTGGTGCTTGGGAACAGTGGCCATTCCATTTTGAGTCAGCTACCGATGTTTGAAACAGAGTCAATCTGAGTTTGACTGACAGATGAAATGGTGGTCTCATGTAATCTTCACTGTTACAGAAGTAAATGCTTTTCTAATCATAAAAGCTGCATGGCCCTTTTACAAATACCCTGTGAGTTCCTTTCCCTCCTTGTGTTATAATTTTCATTTTTTTCACCTGATCTTAGCTTAGGTGCTCTGAATTTCCAGAAAAAGGAAGATTAGAATCAGGATCATGTGTAGAATAGTCCAATTTAAAAATCTGTGCTATAGTAGAGTTTATTTTAATGTACTTTATGTCCTTACTTCCTTTGATGAATGCGAGCCTCTAGGCAGACAAGCACGACTTGAATGTCAGATTCCAATACTCTGTCTCCCAGGAATCTTGGAGGGTAGATAACATTACAGAATGGGCATCAATCAGAAGTGTGTAAGATTTTGTGGTGAAGGAGTTTATCTAATAGAGAATCAGTGGAGTGAGGCAAAAATTGCTGTAAAGTAGCAAGGAATTAATTTATTCAAGTTATTCTTTCCTATTACTTTAAACTTAAATACCTAATAAAAGTTTGAACATTTACCATGTATAAAGCATTGCACTTAAGGAGATAAGTTCTGGGAATTAAGTTTAGTATAAACAATAGGTCAAAACCTATTCATCAAGGCTAAACCTGTTACAAATTAAAAAAAAAACTATTTAATTAACTTTGCTACTAGAAGTTAGAAGTTTTGTGTAACAACCATAGATAACAAAAATTGTTTTAGCTAGAATTTGACAATAGAGGCAAATATTTGCATAAACAAAATTGCTCCTGGAATTAAACTTGTAAAAGCAAATAAGAGGCATATTTCCTTATTGCAACAATGCTCAACATTCATAGAAATAATCTTTAATTTTATGTGCAGAGGAAATTGACTTTGCCTTTATGGTGTGCTATCTATATTCATTCAACCAATCATTTCTTAGCACTCATTGTGTGTCAGGCACAATTCCTGGTGCTGAAGATTTAAAAATTAAAGTCTGTGCCACCGAGTTACTCATTAGACTAATTGGAATGATTGAAAAGTGAACAGCTACCATCTTCTAGTCCAGAATGATCAAATTATACAAAATTCAATCACTGACAATTAGGCTCAGCTGAATGAACAAATCACAGAGGAGGTGTGTCCCAGTTGGTTCAGAAATAATCAGGGATTGATCGGGTGGGTGGCAGAACAGGAACTCATAGTTGGTTCAGGTGTGACCGTGAAAGGGTAGAGCATTCTAGGCAGAAAGAGCTAGCAGGTCATTCATTCAGGAAGGGAAAATTCAGTCCTAAAAATACATTGTGAGATCCAGAAAATAAAAATACAGTTAATCCATTGGGTGCCTGGGTGAATTAGATCCTAAACTTGCACTGACCTCAAGACAGTGAGACACTCAGACACTTTTTGTCTGTGTCAGGGCCAGTTGGTTCATTCATTGGCTTCTAAGTGATTTGTTCTTGGTGTCTCTATATGTTCTACACATTCCATACATTTTAATTCTTAGCAGTCATAGATCTTAAGATCTAAGAAGTATGTAGGGCAGTTTTTAAATTCCCCAAAACTTTTAGAACTTTCAAGAGAGGCAATATAATATATTGAACTTTCCAGCATCCTAGAGATACTCACGTATCAAAATTGCCTCCTCGTAGCCCTAGATGTTATCCATCAGAACTCCTTAGATTTCACTACAGCTTATTACAGTGAAAAAGCACCCACGTGTCCCTAAGTGCGTATTCAATTTATGAGCATCAAAGGACAGAAGAGCATCAGACAGATTTAGATACATTAAAATGTAGTCTCTATGTTTATAATGATATGCAGCCACATAAAAATAATATAGCAAACACCTTGTACTACAAAACAACTGTGGTGAAATTTTTGACGAGAAAATATCCTAGTTTGAGAACATTAGATTAGACATGAACATAAATTAAATATATTATTAATTCATTTGGAAAGGTTGAACATTTAAGAAGGCTGTTTCTACCAGTAGAAACAAAGATGGAGAACTGTCAGATAGTTGTGGGTTGCTCAGAATTCTTCTTGGCTTCCAGAAATTGAATTGGAAACAGATGTCTGCACACAAAGTGAAAATGATCTTATTAGTAAATGCGTCTTTAAGTGAGACACACTGACAAAAATGATTCTTTAGTGGACTCCCAGTCAAAGGAAAAGAAATATTAGATAAGTTAGAAAATATGTCATAGTGCTCTAATTCTAGAAGTCGAGGGTGGCAATTTACAGGCAATTTTCAGATATGCTTGAAAAAACATTTTGTAATTTATCTATGATTCGTTTTTTTGTGATCAGTTTGATGAACAACAAGAAATGGTTGATGAAATTTACTAACCATCTGGAAGAGTGCCCAGATTCCATGCTTTTTAGTTCTGTTTCAGACCCTAGTATATTTACTTTTGGTTGGTCAGAAGCACCAAAACAGACTTTACAACAGGAATTTAAGAAAATAAAAAGTATCTGTTCTGAAAAGAGAAAAAATACTATTATTGATAAGAAAATAATCAATTTTACTTTATCGGTATATTGATTCTCTGTATAGCTTTTGTTTTAAATTTCCTATATTACAACAGATTAGTTTTTGCTTTCTCTGCATTTTGAATCAAAATTTTAGTGGCAGTTTCATATATTAGTGTTTAGTTAGGTATTTGGAGTTGTTTCAAGGAGGATGACTTATGTTTCTTGACTTCCAAACATGAATGAAGAAATATATTACATAGCATTATGTGAGAGCTTCTTATGTCATACTTTTGACATGGTCCTCAATAGATACTATACTACTTGATTTTATTGAACTAGAGAGGGGTGTGGTATGTTTAGTAATTACCACCAGGGGGCAGCAGAGGCTGTAGGATCTCAAGACATGGACGTGGCTCTACTGGCCAAGATGGGTACAGCCTTGCACTGTCCCTCCAGTTCTGCTGGGTTGTGGTTCAGCTCGGGGTGATCATCAGAATGGTACAGGAAGTTTTTTTAAAAAGTTCTGGGAGCATATAAGTATCGAATCATAATCTTTGAAGAAATGGCCAGAACATGTCTAGTTTCCGAAACTATTGGTTATCTTCATGCGTGAGAACAGGTAATGACAGAAGGATAGGAAAGAGTTTCTCTGCAGTTGGTAGAAAAAACGATTAATCTCCAAGAAGAATGCCTGCGTCCCATGGGTTGACCCTAGGGAACTGTGGAATGGCTACTGAAGCACCAGGGTTTGGTCTAGATCCTGTTGCTTGCTGCACAGAAGGCCAATCACTGAGATGATAAGTATTGCCAGAGAAGAAGGATTTAATTGGATACTGCAGCCGAAAAGATGGGAGATCAATCTTAAACACATCTCTCTGACCAAGTACAATAGGGGAAGGAATGTAGCTAAGTATAGGGGAGCTAAGCAAGAGAAGCTAGTCAACAGGAGGCAGGTGGTTGACTAGGCAATCATGATGGGTGAGGGGTCTGGGATCTCATTGTCCAGATGTAGTGACCTAGTAAGTGTCAGCTACTTCATACTATCTGGGAGGTCTGATTGTCAGTATCCTGAGGAAGGAACTCAGATAAGACCAGTGCAAGTTTTATACTTTAAGACCAGGAGAGTTAATATCTATGTGTATTCAAACACAGTAAAGATCAGTTCTATGGGCCAGTTGGGCCAGTTTGAGTGTTGTGGACTATAGATGGGATTTTCAGGGGCTTATTTGGGGATATTGGGTTTCATATTCTGTAGTTACATGGCAGAAAGAAAAGTAAAACAAACTTACTTTTACTGGTAAGGAATACCTACTGACTTGTATTAGCTGTAAGTTGACCTACAAAGAGTTCTACTTACTCTCTTTTGTTCTGGCTCTAACTGCAGTTGCTCCCATGCCTCTAACTTACATCAGTGATTTCAGTGTTCACTTACATATAGAATGCTTCCCTCTTTGGTTCCCTCTTTATTAAGTTTTTAATATTTGCATTAAAAACATTGATGGTGGTTAGAACACAAAGTCCTGATTCTGTCTCAGATATACTACCCGCGCCCCCCCCGCCCCCATGCCTTTTTCTGAGATAGAGTCCCTTGTACATTACCATCCTCTTACTGTGCTGGACTCAGGAGTATGTAACTGTTTCTTTTCATCTTCCAAGATCAGCTAAGTAAGAAAATAGGACAGGTGTGGTGGCTCACACCTGTAATCCCAGCACTTCGGGAGGAGGCTGAGGTGCAGTTTGAGACCAGCCTGGCCGACATGGTGAAAACCCGTCTCCACTAAAAATACAAAAAATCAGCTGGGCGTGGGGGTGCATACCTGCAATCTCAGTTACTTGGGAGGCTGAGGCTGGAGAATCGCTTGAACCTGGGAGGGGGAGGTTGTAGTGAGCCGAAATCTTGCCAACTGCACTCCAGTCTGGGTGAAAGAGCGAGGCTGTCTCAAAAAAAAAAAAAAAGGAAAAACAAGATATATACATGTATATCTTTGAACAGATTGAATCTACAGTGGTCAAACAGTAGCTGGATAAAGCCTGGGACAGCAAAGGGGATGTAAGCACAGAAATGTTTAATGTTCTATGGAATATTACTTACAAAATAGGGTTTGTAGTCTGGGCTCACAGGCTTCGTTTTATTCAGGATAGACTCCAAGAATAAAGGAGTTTTTGTGATATTCAGTTCCTCTAATTCTTTTTGGAGCACTGCAAGCTCCTCTCCCAGCTAAGTTAATGAATTTGAATTTTATTCTGAGCGTATTGGAAAGACTTTGGAGGATTTTATCCAGGAAAAACAGGTTCAGTTTATGTTTAAAAGAAAGGAATATAACTGCTCAATGATGAACAGATGGTAAGGAGATAAAAGTAAAAGCAAGAAGATCAATTAGGAAAAAAATCATCGTCTTAGAGATGATGTCACTTACACTGTGACAGTAGTGACGGAGATGGATAAAGTAGACAGATATAGTACATGCTTTCAAGTTTCTAAATAAACTAGGTCTATGTTTGTTTGGTAAGGTGTGGGGGCAGAATTTTGGAAGACAATGGTTGGAAAGCCTGTTCTTTTTCTTTCAGTGCCGTTGTATAGGTCTGTGAGCTGCTGCTTGTGCTCAGACATTACTATGCAAACTGGGTAAGGAAAAAAATGAATTTGTTCTTCTAAACACTACATTCATTAATTTAAGGAGATTAAAGTGTTTTCTTATACTCAGATTTGTTTTCTGAAGAAACAACATACTATGAAGAAACACAGGACACATGTGCCCTCACCCTACGTTATATGGAGATAGGAAAAGAGTTCACCAGGCAGGATCCAGCATGCTGTGAGGGATGACTGGTAGACTCTTGCTGGAAGCACCGACATATGCCCAGAAGTTTGTTCAAACCAGATACAATATTGCATGTCTGGTCCTAAGATCAGCCTATCTACACATCAAGGGTGAGGTATGGATGTGTTTTGTTGGAATTGGGTCATCACTAAATATACATTTTTCAGTTTTCCTTTGTTGTTCTGTTCTTTTTCAGTGAGGTTCTTTTTTCATTTTTTTCTTTTTTGTCTTATGGTCACATGTGTGAGTGATTTTAAAAAGAACGTAGCATCATCATCCTGTGAGAGGACTGACCTGAAGGTCTGGGTATCTGTGTGAGATTTGTCTCTTGCCAAATAGCTAGACAAGTCACTTAGCTCCCCTGGATAAATGTCTGTGATAGAAGGAGTTTGATTCAGTGATCTCCAAATGTCTTCCAGCCCTAATAATTTGTGACTCTGATTTTTGAGGTTCATGTGGAATCAGTGTGAACTCCTGACACCTTCAATGGGCTGCCAGTTTTCGCCTTAAATGAAGGAGTCTCATCAGCTGCATTTGTATCAGCAGTCTCAGAGAAACACAAAGATTTGAACTTTCAAGGCAAAGAGAAACATAATGGCTACAGGTTGCTGCTTCAATTCCACTGGAAATATCTGTATTTCCTTCCGAGTTTGTTGCATTCTCATTTTGGTGTTCCTTGGGATTGTGATAATCATTTTTTTAGCTATCTTCTTTGTTGAGAGCTGTTTATTTTTTTATGTGCCACCTGCCTATTATTTCTCTGTCTCTCCTAAAAAATAGATGAGTTAATCAGAAGTGAATTGTCAAATGCCCCTGAGTCCAGGGCTTCCATGTTCTCTTTGCTGTCTCATGTGGCATGGATCACAAAGACCTTTGGTTACCTTACATTGTCCAATTACATTTCTTAAGGATTTACTTGGTGCATGGCATTGGACTAATAGTAATGTTCTTCAGATTTGTGTTTTCTTTGTAATCTAATCTAATGCTAAGGCAGATTAATATTATGTAATATATACCACCATTATATATGCATAATAATTAAGGTAAATATGTTTTAAAAGATTATACAGACAATAGGTTAGCAAGAAGAATTTCTGCTAGAGAAGCTAAGTTAGACATAGTGAGGCATGTTGGCCTAGCAGGCAAAAAGAAATGGATAATGAGGCTGGGAACAATGGCTCACACTTGTAATCCCAGCACTTTGGGAGGCTGAGACGGGCAGATCACCTGAGGTCAGGAGTTTGAGACCAGCCCAGCCAACATTATGAAATCTGGTCTGTACTAAAAAAATGCAAAAATTAGCTGGGTATGGCGGTGGGCGACTGTAGTCCTGCCTACTCAGGAGGCTGAGGCTGGAGAATCTCTGGAACTTGGAAGGTGGAGGTTGCAGTGAGCCAAGATCGTGCCATCACCATTGCACTCCAGCCTGGGCGATGGAGCAAGATTCCATCTCAAAAAAAAAAAAAAAAAAAAAGGATAATGAGTAGTTTCCTTCATGAGCCCAGAGCATCCAGACAATTCTACTGTTTCTTCTTGAAGGTCATAAAATGCAACAAGAAGCTTAATCTTAGGCACTGTGGCAGTTCATAAGAAGAGCAGCCAGTGTGCACTGAAGATATATAAAGTGGAAGATGTTGGGTGAATATTACCCCCTGCCTTGTGAACTGAAAACCCAAGTTAATTAACAGGCTGCTAGCTTCCTTCTGTTTCTTTGGGTAAACTTCTGAACTTGCAGGATTTTGCCAAAGAGTTGGGATTTTCCAGGGGCCAATGAGACTGCCATGTTTTGTTACTAACTTGGATGAAATATGTGGAAGTTTAAATTGCTCATCTGTTCCTGCTTCTTTTATCCAGCTTGTACCAGAAGTGACCATTCCCACGTTGTTCTAACTCACCCCAGTCGGCAGTTGCCAGTTGCCAGTTGCCAGCTTTGGTGGTGGTTGTTTTAGAGGTTGCTTTGTTGCCAATGCAAAGTTGAGAGTGGATTCTGTAAATCGTTTATGTGGGGTTGACTCCATACTGAGTATAAGCAATTAGTTGGTTACTTAGTCTGAACATGGTTTCTGTACAGGCTGGGATAATACCCATGCTACTCTGTTAAATTATGGTTACGTTTTTGTCTCATTTGCGTTAAAGACCAGAGGCATGCATCCTGAAATGGAACTTAGCCAGCAAGTTATTCTTTGTCTACAAACATTGAAAGTAATTGGCACCCCCACCTCCTTCTACTCTCCTAAGACCATCCCAAGCAGCCGCAAAAGGCATATTTGATAATGCATGCGCAGGAGGAGAGCAGCACCGATTGCCATGGGAGACATAAATGAAAGCAGTAAACACAACAGAAAACCATTAAAGATGACTCCTTTGGGCCAGAGCAATTGCAATGAACCTGAAACTTTTCTGCAATTAGTATGTGAATTCTGACGCAAATAAAAGGTATATTTATTATAAGATGTTACAGAAGTGTGGCATCTACTGTGGCTTAGAGCATGGAGGAGATGCACTAGATGAAGCAGAGATAAATGATAAAGAAAATCCTGTCACGAGTTTGCTGACCTTATTTAGATGTTAAAGTTGACATTAGAACTACATTCTATCTTTCATTTAAATAAAGTACATAATGTGAGTTAATCCATCCTTAACTCACCAAAGGTTTATAAAATCTAGAGTCCAACAGTACCAGGTAATGTGTTGCCAAAGGAAAGTGGGTGGATTCAACCAACAATTGAAATCAGGTTTCATGCCCAGAATGTGGTTCACCTGTACAGGTTTGTCCCGAGCTGCATAAAGAATTGTAGTGTCTCTGGTGCCTACCACAGTTAACTTAAGCATATGCAAAAGCCAAGTTTTGGTAGACTAATTGCATTTTCCTTAAAAACATTTGGTGCACCAGATAAATAATTTTAAGGCCTGGATAAAAATACTCTATAAATATATGATTAAATTTTGCCTTTAAATACACAGACTCTAGTTAAAGTCATGAGTACTTGCAGATGGGGAGTCACAGGGATTTGATCAGAATATACTCAGTGGAAAATGGTAAAGATGAGACTTGTATTTTTAGGACAAAAGGGGAAAAGGAGGTGGTCTGGGCCAAGGCAGTATTTTGTAACTGAAAAAGACCTTATCGCATTTCAACTTGTACTTTAACTCATGACCCACATTTTGTCTTTTAAATGCTGTGTCAATATTCAAAGGCAGAGTAGCAAGAAAGTTTGAGGTGTGGAATAAAACTGTGACACAATAGTGTTTCCTTCTTTACATGTTCAAAACAGAACAAAAGATTCTAACGGAAATGCTAAATATTTTGCCACATGAATATGTTTAATCCAGTAATGAAATGGTTTACTAAATAATTTTTTAGAAATGTTACGTTAAGATGGCTATATAGAACATAGATTTGGGGAATACAATTTGAAAGACATTGCATATAGATATCTGACTCAAGAAATTGTTTTCTAAAAAAAATATAAAACTTAAATACCGTTTTTCCATGGTTTGCAGTTAGCAAAATCCAAACAGTTGGAAAAATCTTATGCAACGCATGATCCATTTTTTTTCTCTGTAAAAATGTTAGAATGGGGTCAGGGAAGCCTCTAGATTAAAAGAGATTTAAGAGATGAATCAGCCAATTTTAATATATAGACCTTGTTTAGATTCTGATAAATTGTAAACAAAGTTTCCCAGCACTTATAAGACACTTTACAAAATGTAACCAATGACAGCATATTTCATAATGTCAGAGAATTCATTTTATTTAGGTGTTACAATGTTTGAAACATAATTTCAATTATTTGGAGTACATACTGAAATGTTTACATATAAAATAAGTTAAAGAGTTTGACTCAGAAATTTGGTCCTGGAAATAAAGCCAACAGACAACTCTTAAAACCTAATTTCGAGTATTTTAAGAAATTACTGTCACAAACAAATATATTTTTAGGTTCTTGGTATTTACAAATGATTGCATTCAGGAGAAAATAATCTTTCCTACTAAGAGAGTAAAGGGGAAAACCACGCATTCAATTTGTAGAAAAAAAGCCATTTTAGTTATTTCTATTTTTATTCGTGGCAAAGTATACCCGAGTTGGCCTATTTTTCCATTTAAGCCTATTTATTATTGCCTTCCAATATTCATTAGATATTTTTGCTCCTCTTGGAGGAAATACCCTTTAATGCCCCTTTCTAACTACAGGGCTATTGTGCAGAGATGCTACCTGGTGTATGTCTGGAAGATAGCAGATTGTGGATCCCAGGTAGGCTTTGTGGGGTCATACTGCTGGATGAATGACTTTGAGGATATCACTTCCCATAACTTTTTTTGGGGGGGGGGTATCATGTTATAACTTTTTTTTATTACACTTTAAGTTCTAGGGTACATGTGCACAACGTGCAGGTTTGTTACATATGTATACATGTGCCATGTTGGTGTGCTGCACCCATTAACTCATCATTTACATTAGGTATATCTCCTAATGCTATCCCTCCCCCCTCTCCCCACCCCACAACAGGCCCGGTGTGTGATGTTCCCCTTCCTGTGTCCAAGTGTTCTCATTGTTCACTTCCCACCTATGAGTGACAACATGTGGTGTTTAGTTTTTTGTCCTTGTGATAGTTTGCTGAGAATGGTGGTTTTCAGCTTCATCCACGTCCCTACAAAGGACATGAAGTCATCCTTATTTATGGCTGCATAGTATTCTATGGTGTATATGTGCCACATTTTCTTAATCCAGTCTATCATTGATGGACATTTGAGTTGGTACCAAGTCTGCTATTGTGAATAGTGCCACAATAAACATACGTGTGCATTTGTCTTTATAGCAGCATGATTTATAATCCTTTGGGTATATACCCAGTAATGGATTGCTGTATCAAATGGTATTTCTAGTTCTAGATCCTTGAGGAATCGCCACACTGTCTTCCACAATGGTTGACCTAGTTTACAGTCCCACCAACAGTGTACAAGTGTTCCTATTTCTCCACATCCTCTCCAGCACCTGTTGTTTCCTGACTTTCTAATGATTGCCATTCTAACTGGTGTGAGATGGTATCTCATTGTGGTTTTGATTTGCATTTCTCTGATGGCCAGTGATGTTGAGCATTTTTTCATGTGTCTGTTGGCTGCATAAATGTCTTCTTTTGAGACGTATCTGTTCATATCCTTTGCCCACTTTTTGATGGGGTTGTTTTTTTCTTGTAAATTTGTCTGAGTTCTTTGTAGATTCTGGATATTAGCCCTTTGTCAGATGAGTAGATTGCAAAACTTTGCTCCCATTTAGTAGGTTGCCTGTTCACTCTGATGGTAGTTTATTTTGCTGTGCAGAAGCTCTTTAGTTTGATTAGATCCCATTTGCCACTTTTGGTTTTTGTTGCCATTGCTTTTGGTGTTTTAGACATGAAGTCCTTGCCCATACCTATGTCCTGAATGGTATTGCCTAGGTTTTCTTCTAGGGTTTTCATGGTTTTAGGTCTAACATTTAAGCCTTTAATCCATCTTGAATTAATTTTTGTATAAGGCGTAAGGAAGGGATCCAGTTTCAGCTTTCTACATATGGCTAGCCAGTTTTCCCAGCACCATTTATTAAATAGGGAATCCTTTCCCCATTTCTTGTTTTTGTCAGGTTTGTCAAAGGTCAGATGGTTGTAGATGTGTGGTATTATTTCTGATGGCTCTGTTCCATTGGTCTATATCTCTGTTTTGGTACCCGTACCATGCTGTTTTGGTTACTATAGCCTTGTAGTACAGTTTGAGGTCAGGTAGCGTGATGCCTCCAGCTTTGTTCTTTTGTCTTAGGATTGTCTTGTCAATGTGGGCTCTTTTTTGGTTCCATATGAACTTTAAAGTAGTTTTTTTCCAATTCTGTGAAGAAAGTCATTTGTAGCTTGATGAATTGATAAATTACCTTGCACCTTCCATAACTCTTGATTGGAGAAGAGACCCAAGTCAGTCTGCAATATCTCAATGCTGAACAAATAACATTATCTGCAGTTCACTCTCCTGATCTGATTTTCCATATTGTACATATGAGATAACATGCTGTGTATATTGCATATGGGTATAGGTTTAACTTTAAACAGTTAATTGCTGATGGATTGAAAGGAGATACCACTTAATAAAATAAGAAAGTAACAAAGGGAATCCTAGCAGAGTACAGAGACTTCGCAGAGAACAAAAAACAAAAACAAAATGCCAAACAACAATACAAAACTCAAAGTAAAGGATGGGAACCAGATGGAAACAGTAAAGGGACAAGAATTCAGCTAGTAGCTTAGCTTGTACATTATGAGTCTTGGAACTTAAAACAGACTTGGGAAACAGGCAAAAGGACAGAAATGGGATGGAAAAATTAATTACAATTAGAGAACTTGATAGAGCTAACCTCATAGTGGGAGGTCAGTAAGTGATCCTTCAGTGGTTGTATATAGATAAACTCTGGATCCATTTTTATTATTTCCTTTGAATACTTTCTGTTTACAATGCGCTCTATCAGGCACTAGGAGTGCAGTGATGGACTAACAGATAATAGGTATCTATACTTGTCCGTGTGTGGTTTGTATTTATTAGTTATTATTGCATTCAAGAAGAATAGCTTGAAATTCTGTTGCAAAAATGATAGCTCACTCTGAAGATTAGTCCTAGACAGGACTCAAAACACACATATTCCTATAATACCTCATAGCTAAAGGAAGCACCACTGACTTTAGGCTGACAGCACCACTCCTGCATCTGGACGTAACTCCTGGAGTAACTCAGAGTGATCTTAACCCCAACACAGAAAGTGCAAAATAAACATTTCTAAATCCAGCGGGAAGATGTACAGAGAATGGATGGAACACTTGGCTTTTTCTTTTTTCATTTAACTCTTCCTCCTTTTTATCTTTTCTTTTCTGTTGTGCAGTTTGAATGGTTTCTTGATAAATAATGAAGCACAGGAAGTAAAACAGATACCAAAGGCAAGAGAGACACATATATGAATATCAGCTGCACATAATGTGTATTTTAAATCAATCAGGAATCTCCCTGGATTTGATAACAGATAAAGAAAATGACATATAAGTTCTATGAAGAAAGCAGTCATTTCTAATTGTTTTTACCCCTGGATTCCCAGACCTAAAACATTTTCTGGTACATATTAATAGATATTTATTGAATGAATAATGAAAATGACAAATACATTCAGAGCAGCAAACAAAAAATATATGATGATGATGATTGATTCTGGATTATTGTATTCCTTCAGTCTATTTCTTGTCATATTTTAGTCTAAATATTTGCTTCTCTTTGGCCTTATGCCTATTTGTGTTCTCAGTCTTATAATATAAACTAGATAAATTCCTTTTTATCATTGACACTATCTAAGGCAGTATTTGATAGATGCATATAATGTACATTATATATTAGTAGTGTCTATGAATGCTTAGGATATTGATTTAACTTTTTCCTCCCCCTCATTAATAGTGATTCAAAAGTAAACCCCAAAAGCATTGCCATTTCTCATTAATTCAAGGACTAGTCATCTAGGTTACCTGTTCAGAGCACTATCCAGATTCTGTGCTGCTTTTCCTTTGACTTGCTAGATAGATGTGTTAGTCCATGTTGCATTGCTATAACAACATCTGAGGCTGGGTAATTTCTGCAGAAAAGAGATTTATTTGTCTCACGATTTCACTAGCTGTACAAGCATGGCACCAACATCTGCTTGGCTTCTGATGAGATCTCAGGAAGCTTCTATTCATGGCCTACGGTGAAGGAAGGGCAGGCATGTCACATGGAGAAAGCGGGTGCAAGAGAGAGAGGAGTTGTGAGGCTCTTTAAAACAACCAGCTCTCATGTGAGCGAATAGAGTGAGAACTTACTCATCACCAAACCATTCATAAGGGATCCACTCCCAGGACCCAGACACCTCCCACTAGACCCCACCTCCAACATTTCAACACTACATGTGGAGAGGACAAACATCTAAACCGTATCAACAGGCTATCCTGGGATCAGTCTGAATTAAATGGCTTTTTAGTATGTAGGCATGTATATTAGTCCATTTTCATGCTACCAGTAAAGACATACTTGAGACTGGGTAATTTATAAGGGAAAAAGGTTTAATGGACTCACAGTTGCACATGGCTGGGGAGGCCTCACAATCATGGCAGAAGATGAAGAAATAGCAAAGTTACGTCTTACATGGTGGTAGACGAGCTTGTTCACTGGAACTTCCCTTATAAAACCACCACACCTGGTGAGAGCTATTCACTGTCAGAACAGCACAGGAAAGACCCGTCCCAGTGATTCAGTTACCTCCAACTGGGTCCCTCCCACAACATGTGGGAATTGTGGGAGCTACAGTTCAAGATGAGAGTTGGGTAGGGACACAGCCAAACCATATCAGCATGTAATATACTGGTATCTGTAGTTTTGTGAAAAAGTGTGGAATAAAATTATGGTAAACAAGAAGTGAAATGTTTCCCTATAAGATTTTGGATGGCTCTTTTGAAGGCTGTTGTCTGTTCACTTGTGTCTCACAAACCCAAAGCATCTTAGTTTATCCCTGCATTTACTTTTTGCTTTCTTCCTCTGTGTATGCCCTGGGAGGGCAGTAATGGATGATAGAGTCAAATCCATGAGTGAGTGGTAGTTGGTCCGGATAACTGGGGTAGAATATGATTATCCGTTTGGCATCAAATTTGCATCTTCCTTACCCAGGATCCCCCATAAGCACTGGAGAGAAGCATATTCATGTCAGGTGAATGCCCAGAAGGCTAGCATCGTGTGGCAAAAGTTTCATAGTCAGAGCTGATTCTCAAATGTGTTTGTTCAGAGCACTTGACTTTTAGTGGATTATTTAACTCAATTGTAAGTTTATCTCCAAATGAGGGTAATAATATCAAACTTATATAAATGTGAGAATTAAATTAGATAATGAATTTTAATGCCTAGTACAGTGCCTGGCTATTAATAGGGCACAGCAGATGCTAGTTAATATTATTTTTCTTCAATAGAAATATAATTAAATATTTTGTTATAATGAAATGATTCATTATGTTGATTATCTTTTGGTCTTCTCAGGTTTTTTTTTCTTTTTAAGTTAACAGTGGAATTTGCCTTCTTTGAAATCTCATAATCACAAATGTAATGTTCTTTATCGTTGGCCTCAAAGATGTTCTTTTAAATGATTAATGTCATTTAAGGGATGTTAGAAATGACCTATCCTCACCTGTTGACTCTGCAGGTGAGATTATGGTAAAGCAGTGAGGCTGAGTGGCACATGGTCTCAAGTACCAGTTAGTGACAGCTCTGGCAACTGCTCAACTGTCTACTACTGTGTCCAGTTATCTTTCCAGAGAAACTATAGTGTTTTTAAATCAAGTCCTGATTGGGCTGTGAGATAGACAGTT
Source organism: Trachypithecus francoisi (assembly GCF_009764315.1). Taxonomy (NCBI): domain Eukaryota; kingdom Metazoa; phylum Chordata; class Mammalia; order Primates; family Cercopithecidae; genus Trachypithecus; species Trachypithecus francoisi. Next base: position 39,391,590 of record NW_022681463.1, read on the forward strand.
GACCCAAGGTACACTCATATGCTTGTCATTCCTGTTAAAATGGATTTATGACTCACAGATGTTACAACCTGAGGTTGATGTTAGAACTCAGAGGGTATGTTGCAGGAAGGGACAGTATGGTGGCACCCAAACACATACAGCAGCAGAGAAAACCAGCCAACACAGTGAACAGTATGGAAGATCAGCCTGTAATCATCCAGTAAACTCCTCTATTTTACCTCTGTTAGTTGTAGTGGATTTCTTCTACTCAAAACCAAAAGACCCTTGACAAGGACTAAATTAATAATTATTTTTATAGCACCGAGTAAGTATTTAACTGACAATTTATACCTTATTAATAGACATTAATTAATGCAACTTGGATTTCGATTTCACAAATGTGTTGGCACCTTAGACGTACTCTTGTCTTTCATAAAATAAAGCCATCTGCTAATAGCTCTGTTCAAAGCGTAAAACATTGCATTACTTAAGCTAACACAGAGCTTCTGAAATGGAAGTATGAAGAGAAAGGATCCTTAATTTTCTAATTACTCTTTCCTGCTATTGAAATTAGCCAGCATTTTATCTTTAATAGGAACAATTATAAAGATAAACATTTGCCAGATAATTTAAAGGTTAGTCACTATGGCATGACTAATGTCTATGGGAAAAATAATCAGCAAATTCTCCATTGTTACAATGAGAGTAATACATTTTCTCAATGAATACCTGGGAGATTTAACTCCTCACTCTTCTCAGTGGATCTGTAGCCATGTCTGGTACAAAGTGGGAATTTGATGCAGTTTCCTGCTTTTGCCAACGAAAAAATGGCAAGACTTCATCTTTCATTTACAACATTTTGCTTGTAACAAAGAAAAGTTTCTACTTTGATGATAAATTTTTCATATTCCAGTAACTTTTTCTCATTAGCTGGTAGGTGAGGAAAAGGATCTGGAAGTATGGGGGGTGGTGCAATAACATTAGAATTGCATCCCCACATTGCACCAAATGTGTCCCATGGGAGTTGAGGGTGGGAGAACTCTTCACTGCCATTTAGCAGTGACCCTTAGCTTAGTCCCTGTCAGCTTTTGATTCTTTTCCAAAACATTTGCATGTATATGGGGGAATGGAAGAAGTGGTCTTAAAATAATAACCTTTTTTCATTTGGAAAGCTTGAAGAAATTAAAATTTTACTCTAGTATTTAAACTAATGTTTCTTAAATAAGATGGTTAACTTTTCAGGTTGAAGAATCAATTTCCTAAAGCTAAACACCCAGTCAGCTGTATGGCTAGCTTACAGCATCCTCGTGGTGGCCACATAATAGAAAAACATCTGATGTATAGTCAGTTTCCCAAGCCAAAGCACACATCTGTGCTCCCAGGATGTCCCGATGCAGATGCTGTCCTTTTCCAGCCAAGTAGTGTGTACTGCCACTTATTATAATAAAGCCCTTTGAGAGGCAGTATGAACTCGACTCGCTAGCCATATTCATCTCCACCAACTAGTAATGACTAGTTGATTTTTACAAATTGCATATTTGAATTTTGCACATGCTTTGCTCTTTGAAAAGGCAACCTTCCCATATAAAGAAAGAGAAGGCCATTTGTTCAGCTGCAGTGTTTGGTACCTTGTTGTAACAGTTCTGTTCCCTGATAAAATATAGAGCCAAATCTGAAAATGTGCAGATAACTGGTTCTACCCAGGCCACTTATCTGTAGAAACCTGATAATTTGATTTTTGAATAAGCTCTCCAGGTGTTCTTAAGCAAAGTAAAGTTTGAGAATCATTGATTTAGAGGACTTCAGCGTAAAGTTCTCTCCTAGTAAAACTGGTTTATTGAACTTCTAGGATTTTCCTGTGATGTGGCTGCTCTGCTGGGCCTGTAGTAAGTCTGCCTAGCTTTGGAATGCTTTATGAAGATGTCTTTTGTGGCTACCCACATTCTCCAAAATGTCTTTACCTCCACTCTCCTGGCTTTTTTTCAGTTAGTCCTAACATGTGCTGGAGAAAATAATATCATTCACTGTGCAACTTCAAACCCTTACATATAAATAAGATTCCCCATTTTTAGCCTAGGAGGAGAAATGCTTATACCAGCTTACACATACTTATTCATGTCTATCTGTCCTGTCTTTAACAGAATTGCTGAACATCTATGAAGAACAAATAGCATCTTTGGGAACAGTAAGACATCTGTCATGCTCAAAGGAGGTTATAAAGATCTGAGTGTGGTGATACAAACAGGTGTGCTGACAGGCACTGGGTTTGGCATTGAGGTGATTCTAATGTGAGCAGAGTAATGTGAGCAGAGTGTGGTACTCGAAGACCTTGATGTTTTGAACTTGGACTCTGGTGCAGGAGTGGAAGGGTTGCACTTGAACCCACACACCATGGCATCTGCATCATAAACATTCATTGAGGTCTGGGAGATAAGGGGGCTTGTGTAAGGGAGAACCACTTGGTGTCATTTGTTAGGGAGATGACTGTGCTACCATTGGAGGATAGAGAGCCAATTTACAGCAGTAGAACATGCTCTCTCTTTTCAGTTATATTATCCTGTTTTTCCGTTTAAATGTTAATCTGAGTTAGCATTTTCCCCCAACTGAAAGTGAGATGGCAGTTGTAACAGAGGATGGAATGAACACCAGCCTGAATGCTTGCCAGTCGGTGTGGTTGAACTCTTCTCAGCTTGGAAATTCAGAACAAGGAGTAATCTATGCGGATTGAGGCTTTTCCTTCAGGATCTGCAAGTTTGCCTCCTACTCTTCCCGATTTTAGACAAGTCTTCATCAAACTGTCCGGACAGAAAATACTCCATTTTTATCCTAAGACAAAATAAACAAATAGCAAACCTCTAATGAAAACATACAGAACCTGTTGGTTATAAATTACTTTTTAAATTTTATTACAATGCCGTATATACTCACTCACTGCAAAACATTAGAAAACATTTCACACAGGAAGAATAGCAGAAAATTTATCTTCACCACTTTTAACTTTTTAAATTTAATGTTGAATCCCTTGTGTTTTTTCCCTGTCATACACACTATGCATGCACATTCATATCCACCACATTCACCGTATTCATCTCTTTTCACTTTCACACACAGCTTTCACACTTGCAAATATTTAAATTTAACTCCATATTCTATACATGTTTCCCTTTCATTTAATACTCATTTTTATCATTATTTGAATGGCTGAGAATGCCTTATTACATATGAATGTAACACAATTTCTATAAGCAGTTCTCTGTCTTTGGACATTAGATTATTTCTATTTTAGTTTGAGTATGACAATATATACGCATGTAACCACATATATCTCAAAGTATTAACATTTCCAGTCAGAAGGTCAAAATGATCCTTTTGAGACAAAGGTATCAGTTATAGTTTGGCTGATGGGCTTTAAATTCTGGCAGTTGCAATGGTTAAAATCTCAGAAAACTGGGCAGAGTCTTGAAGAAGACAGTCCTAGGCTTTTGGCTGATGAAAAATTTTGTACTGCTCTTTAAGCACAGGGAATTATTCCAGTCTGCAAAGTGAACTAAATAAATAAGAGACCAGGCAGATTAATGGTTTGCAGACAGAAAGGTTCGGGGAAGATCTGGCCTTACCGTGATTGATGTTCTCCAAGTAGAAAATGATAACATGCCTGGCAAGTGCTTAACAGTCTTTAAAAAAATGGCCTTCCTCTTTCCTGTGAGTAAAACTTTCTAAATGCCCTTCTTTTAAAATTACTGTATCAAATCATATTATTTTTATTTTGGAATCTTTTAAAAGCTATGAAAAGATACATTTAATACAACTTCTTTAGTGAAATCATAATCAGCATTTCTCACCAAAGAACAATTGTGGGAGGGAGGATTCTTTTCAGAAATACAAAGAACAATGCCAAGTTTCTGATTTTCAGAGGAATTGCTTAAATAAGGCACAGAAATGAACTAGGGAAAAAATCAAGTTATGAAAAATTTTCAAGTTTTTCTCAAAAGAAAGTATATGGAAAAGTTCATTTAGCAAAAGATGAGGCTTGGATTTTTAAAGAAATGTATGTTGGGATTGCCAAACTGTCCATTTTATTTATATTAGGATTCTTGATTTTTAAATATTTTATTTAACTGTGGGGGCTATGATCGGTTGATTAAAATAAAGCCCTAGCTTTTGCAAGTTTCATGCTATGGAAAAGTCAATATAGATTCAATTTTATGATTTAAGAAATAGAAAAGAAAATACTTTCACTACCTTTCTGACATACAAACATTCCTGGATGTCTTTCCCCTTCTCATTAGTAAAAATTCCATGACTATTAAAACTTTATACATGCTTTTATTTAAAAGGTATTATATCATGCTATTTTTTATTTTGGAATCTTTTAAGAGTGATGAAAAGATACATTTAATGAAACCTCTATAGATAACATAGTACTTCAAACCAGAGAACAATTTAGCAAAAGATTATGCTAAATAGAACTACACTTACATATGTAGGTGGCTTCTCCAACAATTTAGAAGTCAGGGAAATAAAGTTACCTCCTATGAATTATATTTCCTTAATTAAGACCAGCTTGAATGTATTTAATCTTTAGTAGTAAAAAAATTTAAAAGGAGAATGGTTAATATAGCATAGAAGTCAAAGGAATAAACCGTGAAAGTGTGTATGTCTAGCTGTCTTCAGAAAGATGCTGAGTGGGAGCTGTAGGAATATGCCTGTTCCTCAGAGAGGAGATCTGAACTGTGTTGGGGATGCATTACTCTTCTGGGCTTGACACTTAGAAATAGGAAACGACCAACTGGTTCATAAATAAGAAGTGTTACAGCTTACCACCTACGTTTTCCTTACCTCTGAAACAGAACCACTAGTAAGTAACTTCTACTTTCCTTGTCTTGGAGCATTTTTCACCTTTTCCTGGTTGAAATATAGTATCTATATAATTCTGCTTCTAACATGGTCATGGAGAGATGCGTAAGTGCTAGAACGTCTCTGTATCCGACTCCCTAAGGGAGGCCAGTGAATATCCTAAGGCTCCAAGAGTTCATAAGGATGGGATGGAAGGCAAAGATCAGTGGTTTCAGTGATAAGCTGATGTAGCCCAGTTCTCCAGAGAATGCAATCTAGTGATGACTGCATTTTGATTAGAAGGGGCTTCCCACTGGCGAGGGCAGTGTAATGCTTGAGACCCATGTTAAGTCAAAAGGTGGCTTTTTGAACAGCCTGTTTCACATGTGACTCAGTGGTCTCAAGATCCTGCCAGTCTGATTTATATCTGTTTTCTTTGACATGGTCTAGAATTCTGAAAGTCCAAGGATATATGAAAGTGGGATACTGAAAATGGTACCACTATGGGTTAGCAAATTCAGTCAACATTCAGGATAAATTAGTCTGTTCCCTCCTATTGTTGATCTCTTTATCTTTTTATCCTATATTGTGGGTTCTTTAACTTTATCTTCTCACTTTTCTTTTGAAAATTTTTTAAACTTTCATCTATTATATTTATTTTTTTCCCATACCGTTTAACTATTTTTTTTTTAAATGGAGTCATGGTTTTATTTCAAGAATTCAATATCTTTAATTATTTTTCTAAAGATAATAATTTTACTTTTTGAGTTTTTTCTGCCCCATGCATTTTCTCTCTTATTTTGAGTTACTGTGTATGAATGCTAGTGTCTTTTTGTAAGTTTTGGTATTCTTTTTGGAGTTAGAATGATTTCTTTTTCTCTTTTTTGGTGGGAGGCAGGGATGGAGTCTTGCTCTGTTGTCCAGGCTAGAGTGCAATGTTGTGATCTCGGCTCACTGCACCCTCTACCTCCTGGGTTCATGCAATTCTTGTCTCAGCCTACTGAGTAGCTGGGGCTACAGGCGCATGCCACCACACCTGCTTAATTTTTGTATTTTTAGTAGAGATGGGGTTTCACTGTGTTGGCCAGGTGGGTCTTGAACTCTTGACCTCAGGTAATCCACCCACCTCGGCCTCCCAAAATACTGGGATTATAGGTATGAGTCGCTGCACCTGCCCAGGAGTTAGAGTGATTTCTGACTGCCTCCAAAGTAAGGCAGTAAAGTATTGTGTCTGTTAGACCAGCTATAATATTGAGGTATCCCCAAATCTATTATTTTCTCTTTTTTTTAGAGAAGATTCTTCGATCTTCTGCCTTGATGGGCAGGGCGTAGCCAGTAAGGACGAGTGAAGAGGTGTCACTCTTAGACATGAGTGCTGCACCTCACCCCTTACTCTCTGTGCCTGTCTCTGAGCCAAGACCTTTCTGGTATGATTTCTGCAGGGAGTAAACCTCTCACTTCTTGCAGGGGTATAGGAGGAGGAGTCACCATGGTTGAACAGGGTGAAAGAGGGACGAGTTCCTCTGATAGCTCCATGTCTAAAGTGTCAGCCTCATATGTTTTAGCTGTCTTTGTTCTCTCATTTCTTATCCTCCTTGGCATCCCAATTTCTGGCTACAGCCCTTAGTCTTTTCTGGGTTCTGGGAGGTGAATTTGCTTGTTTCTTATATGGCATTTTTTGTATTCAGATGCTAGTTTTCCACTTTCTCCACTCTCCTAGGTCACTTACCATTCCCCTATCTGCTTTTCAGTTCAAATACGGATTACTAGTACCCATCACTATGTCTGATCTTACCCTCTTTGTCCTTGAGTGTTTACCACTTTTCTTCTTTAGTCTCTTTCTCGAGTCATCTCAGGACATTTGTAGCCCAATTCATGTTTGTCCACATGCCCAGGTTTAACTTCCACTGGAGTGTGCATTGCAACAGAAAGGAAAGCTTGTAACAGGCTTGGACAGGGTTTCCTGGGCCACTTCTTTCTTTGGTGAAGCTGCTTCCTCAAATCTTAACACCAGAAATAGCCTATTACCTCCATGCCTTCATATCACAGTGCAGACTCTGGTCCCAGAAAAAAGGAGGGCTGTGTTTCCTTCCCCCATAATCTCATTTCCTGTCCTGGTATTACTTGCACTCCACAGGAGGACATGATCTAGCCTTGTGGTCCCAAAGTTAAACAGTTGTCTGGCTGCTTCACCATACTTCCTGGATTCTGAGTGATTTAGGATTAAGTTACATCACATGTGACATTAGCAGCCCTGGACATATTGCTCCAAGCTCCGTTCAATTTCTTTTCAGCCTCTTCTTGGCAGTAGTTTAGAAATCTTGTGGTCCAGGCTAAAGCTGGTTCTCCCTCGTCAAAGACAATTGGAGACAATGTGTAGGAATGATGATCAGTGCAATAGAACTAGCACCTAGTACTTGTAGAGCAGTTAAAACCATTTCAGCTCAGGGAACTGAGAAAAGAACTGAAGTTTCTTCCTTCCCTTCTTCTCCTCTTCCTCCCTTCTTCTCCTCCTCCTCCTCTTCCTCCCTCTCCTCTTCCCTCCCCCTCCCCCTCCCCCTCCCCCTCCCCCTCCCCCTCCCCCTTCCCCTCCCCCTCCTCCTCCTCCTCCTCCTCCTTTCTTCTTATCCTGATCATGAGGAACAAAGAGGTCCCAGCCTTCCCTTGGAGGAATCCTGCTCTGTTACAATTCTGAAAGCCAGGAAGATCTCCATTACCTCTAACCTAAATTGCCTCTGACTTAATTCAATGTTATTTTATTGTATTCAGTTCACCATGAAAAGGGAAAATATAGTAAGTTTCAATTTCATGGAAATCCTTCATACGCTTGAAGATGATCATTAAGCCACTCCAGGTTTTCCTTCTGTAGCCTAAGCAACACTGACAAAAATCTTTCAGAAATGATTTTTAGATCGTGTTGGAGGAGTGATACTTCTCTCAATAAAATGTGATCTCGATGCTTCCAGAATTCTTTCATCTCTGTTGCTTTTCTGACCATGTGATTTTTTTTTTTTTCTACCTAAGTGTGCATTTCAATCCTACTTTATAAATCTCATTTACAATGTTTAGCACTTACATACTCAAAACATATGGGCCTAAAAAAGTATACAACTTTACTCTAAATTAAAGCAGACACCACAGCAATTCAAAAGTGATCACTAACTGACTTTGGTCTTATGAAAACAAACTTTGGTCTCTCAGGCTGAATTTCTTCTTTCAGAGGTTCACAATGGAGAGAACAGCCTGTGTATAGAAGAGTGTTTTTGCGCAGACACTGCTTGAAAGCAGTTAGCATTAAGTGTGCCTGTGTGGTTAGTGCAAGCTAAACAAAGAACCAGTAAAAGCACAGCTTTAATCAACTCCAGTTGAGAAGAAAGTCTTAGGGATTGTGTCTGGGATAAGAAGAATTATACTGAAAAGCAATTTTCTCTAACAGCATACATGTATCTCACAGTTTCTATTTTCAGTGAGAAAATATGCCATAAAATGACTAATAAATGTCCATGGTATTTCTTCTTTATTTTTAATTTTTGTGGGCCCATAATAGTTATACATATTTATAGGGTACATGTGGTATTTTGATATAAGTGTGTGATATAAAATAATCAAATCTGAGTAATTGGGATATCATTCACCATAAACATTTATTATTTCTTTGTGTTGGGAACATCATAAGTCTTCTCTTCCTAGCTATTTGGAAATATACAAAAATTTATTGTTAACTGTAGTCTACAAAAAATTGTTAACTATTGTGCTAACGAACACTAGAGTATTATTCGTTCTATCTAACTGTACTTTTTGTACCCATTAACCAACCTGTCTTCAATCCTTGCCCCGACAAATCTTCCCAGCCTCTGGTAACCATCATTCTATTCACTACCTCCGTAAGATCAATTTTTTAATCTCCCACATATGAGTGGGAAACATGAAATATTTGTCTTTCTATGCTTGACTTATTTCAGTTAACATAATGTCCGCCAATTCCATTCATATTGCTGCAAATGACAGGATTTCATTCTTCTTGTGTTCCATTGTGTAAGTATACCATATTTTCCTTATTAATTAATCTGTTGATGGAGACTTAGGTTGATTCCATGTCTTGACTGTTGTGAATAGTGCTACAGTAAACATGAGAGTACAGATATCTCTTTGATATACTGATTTCCTTTTTTTTGGCTGTATGTAGAGGACAGTGGGATTGTTGGATCATATGGTAATTCGATTTTTAGCTTTTTTTTTTTTTAAGTACCTCAATCTTTATTTAGGTCACTGCTCACTACATGCAAGTCCTAAAAAAAAGTTTTTTTTTCATACATACAGGCTTATCATTTATAACAGTAAGTCTACAGAGATTCATTATAATACAATAAAGAAAATTATCAAAATACCATAAACTTTCACCTGCCTTTCTTCAAGGTTACAGTCTCAAATGACTCATAAACTAACCTGCAATGAGGTGTACATAAAAGTGAAATGATGGTATCGTAGTTAAGTGTTGTGTCATTTTGTCACTGCCAGTTAATGTAACAGTATTTATCTAACAGGAACTTTTTATAAAACTTAACTATTCTTTAAAATACTCTAGCAGGAAAAATAAAGTGGTGGGGGAATTAAAAATCGATAAAACAAGAACAATGGAAAATTTGAATTGTTAAAGTAAGGTGATGGATATAGGGTTGCATTACTATTCTATTTTGCATATATTTGAACATTTTCCATTATATGATATTTGAAAAGGTGCTAAGAAAAATAAAAAGAAATATAAACCTGTGCACAATCATTCATCATGTCAACTAACGTTACACAATTAAGCTAATAGCCACTTTTTCTTTTTCTTTTTTCTGAGACACAGCCTTGCTCTGCTGCCCAGGCTGGAGTGCAGTGGGGCTATCTCGGCTCACTGCAGCCTCTGGCTCCTCAGTTCAAGCGATTATCCTGCCTCAGCCTCCTAAGTAGCTGGGACTACAGTCACGCGCCACCATGCCCAGTTAATTTTTGTGTTATTAGTAGAGATGGTGTCTCACCATGTTGACAAGGCTGGTCTCGAACTCCTGACCTCAAGTGATCCACTCACCTTGGCCTCCCAAAGTGCTGGGATTACAGGCATGGGCCACCAGGCCCAACCCACTTTTTTCCTTTTTTATTTATTTATTAATTATTATTATACTTTAAGTTCTAGGGTACATGTGCATAATGTGCAGGTTTGTTACATATGTATACTTGTGCCATGTTGGTGTGCTGCACCCATCAACTTGTCAGCACCCATCAACTCGTCCTTTACATCAGGTATAACTCCCAATGCAATCCCCCCCTCCCCCCTCCCCATAATAGGCCCCGGTGTGTGATGTTTCCCTTCCCGAGTCCAAGTGATCTTATTGTTCACCTATGAGTGAGAACATGCAGTGTTTGGTTTTAAAGAACCTGTCTACTCTCTTCTTAGTGCCTGTGCTAATTTAAATTCTCATCAACAGTCCATGAGCATTTCCTTTTCTCCACATCTTCACTAGCATATGTAAGACGAGACTTGTATTTTTAGGACAAGAGGGGTAAAGGAGGTGGTCTGGCCAAGGCAGTATTTTGTAAGTGAAAAAGACCTTATCGCATTTCAACTTGTACTTTAACTCATGACTCACATTTTGTCTTTCAAATGCTATGTCAATATGCAAAGGCAGAGTAGCAAGAAAGTTTGAGGTGTGGAATAAAACTGTGACACACAATAGTGTCTCCTTCTTTACATGTTCAAAAGAGAGCAAAGGATTCTAATGAAAATGCTAAATGTTTTGCCACATTAATATATTTATACCAGTAATGAAATGGTTTACTAAATAATTTTTTAGAAATGTTACGTTAAGATGGCTGTACAGAACATAGATTTGGAGAATATAATTTTAAAGACATTGCATATAGATATCTGACTCAAGAAATTATTTTCTAAAAAATAATATAAAACTTAAAAGTGTAATGTTTTTCCATGGTATGCAATTGGCAAAATCCAAAGAGCTGGAAAAATCTTATAAAATGAATGATCCATTTTTTCTCTGTAAAAATGTTAGAATGGGATCAGGGAAGAGCCTCTAGATTAAAAGAGATTTAAGAGATGAATCAGCCAATTTTAATATATAGACCTTATTTAGATTCCGATAAAATAAATTGTAAACAAAGTTTCCCAGCACTTATAAGACACTTTACAAAATGTAACCAATGACAGCATATTTCATGATGTTAAAGAATTCATTTTATTCAGGTGTTACAATGTTTAAAACATAATTTCAATTATTTGGAATACATACTGAAATCTTTAGGTATAAAATAAGTTAAAGAATTTTACTCAGAAATTTGGTCTTGGAAATAAAGCCAACAGACAACTCTTAAAATCTAATTTCGAGTATTTTAAGAAATTCCTGTCACAAACAAATACATTTGATTTTATTTATTTGAGCCTCTCTTTTTTTCTTAATCTAAATAAAGGTTTTACAATTTTGTTTAGCTTTTCAAAAAAATCCAACTTTTTGTCTTGTTGATCTTTTCTATTTTTCTTTAGTATCAATTTTGTTTATTTCTGGCTGATTTTTAAAATTTATTTTCTTATACTAATTTTGAGTTTGCTTTCTTCTTGCTTTTCTAGTTCTATCATTAGGTTGTTTGTTTGAAGTCTTCCTACTTTATTAAAGAAGGCATGTACTGCTATAAACTTCCCTGTAAGAACTGCTTTATCTGTGTCCCATAGCTTTTAGTATGTTGTGTTTCCATTTTCATTAGTTTCAAGACATTTTTATATTTCCGTCTTAATTTCTCTGTTGACCACTTGTTCATTCAGGAGCAGGTTGTTTTATTTTTATGTATTTGTATTGTTTCCAAAGTTCTTCTTGTTATTGATTTCTAGTTTTATTGCATTGTGGTCAGAAAAGATAGTGGCTATGATTTTGGTTTTTAAAATTTGTTAAGACTTGCTTTGTGGTCTAATACATCTGATCTATCCTTGGGAACATTCCCCGTGTTGATGAGGCGAATGAGTATTCTGCAGCAGTTGGGTGAAATGTTTGTACGTGATATTTTGACATGATTGACCTTCACATTTCAGATATGCACTCTTAACTAGGAACCAATATCATATAAAAAGCTATACTACATTTATTAGTCTGTCTTCATGCTGCTGATAAAGACATACCTGAGATGGGATAATTTATAAAGAAAGAGAGGTTTAATGGATTCACAGTTTGACATGGCTGGGGAGACCTTACAATCATGGTGGAAGGTGAAAGGCGTGTCTCACATGGCAGAAGACAAGAGAATGAGAGCCAAGTGAAAGGCATTTCCCCTGACAAAACCATCAGATCTTGTGAGACTTATTCACTAACATGAGAACAGTATGGGGGGAACTGCCCCCATGATTCATTTATCTCCAGCTCAGTCACTCCCATGACACAAGGGAATTACTAGAGCTGAAATTCAAGATGACATTTGCATGAGGACACAACCAAACCACATCACTCCATAAGAATTATTTAGTAAATATTAAGTCCTGAAAACAGAAATACATATTTAATCATGTCTGAAATATGGGAAGCTATTTATTTCATGATCCTTGTAATGGACATTGTCTATTTTTATGTTCAGAATCTATATCTATTATCTGTATCTATATCATCTTTATGAAAACTCCTTTTACTAAGAAAAACCATTGCATGGGATTTGGATGGAGTGACTTCCTCTCCCACTCCCATGCCTGACCGCTATAAAGGGTTAGACACATGATACAGGACTTGTGTAGCTGAACACTATATTCCCTTAGTCTCAGTGACTGCTTCATGAGCAGACATGTGTTACAAACAGTGGTATATTTAGGATTTTTTTGACCAGTCCCAAATAAAGAAAGATGGACATTTGGGGTATTAAAGACCCCTGATATACAAAGAAGCAAGAACTACTGTGTCAATAAATTCTGCCCTCTAACTGATGTTTTTGGTTTTTCTCTTTTGTTTGGCTAGGCCAGTTTGATTTGAATTTCTTTCTTTTTTTTTTTTTTTTATTATACTTTAAGTTCTAGGGTACATGTGCATAACGTGCAGGTTTGTTACATATGTATACTTGTGCCATGTTGGTGTGCTGCATCCATCAACTTGTCAGCACCCATCAATTCATTATTTATATCATGTATAACTCCCAATGCAATCCCTCCCCCCTACCCCCCAATGATAGGCCCCAGTGTGTGATGTTCCCCTTCCGGAGTCCAAGTGATCTCCTTGTTCAATTCCCACCTATGAGTGAGAACATGCAGTGTTTGGTTTTCAGTTCTTGTGACAGTTTGCTAAGAATGATGGTTTCCAGCTGCATCCATGTCCCTACAAAGGACGCAAACTCATCCTTTTTTATGGCTGCATAGTATTCCATGGTGTATATGTGCCACATGTTCTTAATCCAGTCTGTCACAGATGGACATTTGGGTTGATTCCAAGTCTTTGCTATTGTGAATAGTGCCACAATAAACATACGTGTGCATGTGTCTTTGTAGTAGAATAATTTATAATCCTTTGGGTATATACCCAGTAGTGGGATGGCTGGGTCATATGGTACATCTAGTTCTAGATCCTTGAGCAATTGCCATACTGTTTTCCATAATGGTTGAACTAGTTTACAATCTCACCAACAGTGTAAAAGTGTTCCTATTTCTCCACATCCTCTCCAACACGTGTTGTTTCCTGACTTTTTAATGATTGCCGTTCTAACTGGTGTGAGATGGTATCTCATTGTGGTTTTGATTTGCATTTCTCTGATGGCAAGTGGTGATGAGCATTTTTTCATGTGTCTGTTGGCTGTATGAATGTCTTCTTTTGAGAAATGTCTGTCCATATTCTTTGCCCATTTTTTGATGGAGTTGTTTGTTTTTTTCTTGTATATTTGTTTGAGTTCTTTGTAGACTCTGGATATTAGCCCTTTGTCAGATGAGTAGATTGCAAAAATTTTCTCCCATTCTGTAGGTTGCCTGTTCACTCTGATGGTATTTTCTTTTGCTGTGCAGAAGCTCTTTAGTTTAATTAAATCTCATTTGTCAATTTTGGCTTTTGCTGCCTTTGCTTTTGGTGTTTTAGACATGAAGTCCTTGCCCATGCCTATGTCCTGAATGGTACTACCTAGATTTTCTTCTAGGGTTTTTATGGTATTAGGTCTAACATTTAAGTCTCTAATCCATCTTGAATTAATCTTCGTATAAGGAGTAAGGAAAGGATCCAGTTTCAGCTTTCTACTTATGGCTAGCCAATTTTCCCAGCACCATTTATTAAATAGGGAATCCTTTCCCCATTTCTTGTTTCTCTCAAGTTTGTCAAAGATCAGATGGCTGTAGATGTGTGGTATTATTTCTGAGGACTCTGTTCTGTTCCATTGGTCTATATCTCTGTTGTGGTACCAGTACCATGCTGTTTTGGTTACTGTAGCCTTGTAGTATAGTTTGAAGTCAGGTAGCGTGACGCCTCCAGCTTTGTCCTTTTGACTTAGGATTGTCTTGGCAATATGGGATCTTTTTTGGTTCCATATGAACTTTAAAGCAGTTTTTTCCAATTCTGTGAAGAAACTCATTGGTAGCTTGATGGGGATGGCATTGAATCTATAAATAACCTTGGGCAGTATGGCCATTTTCACGATATTGATTCTTCCTATCCATGAGCATGGTATGTTCTTCCATTTGTTTGTGTCCTCTTTGATTTCACTGAGCAGTGGTTTGTAGTTCTCCTTGAAGAGGTCCTTTACATCTCTTGTAAGTTGGATTCCTAGGTATTTTATTCTCTTTGAAGCAATTGTGAATGGAAGTTCATTCATGATTTGGTTCTCTGTTTGTCTGTTACTGGTGTATAAGAATGCTTGTGATTTTTGCACATTAATTTTGTATCCTGAGACTTTGCTGAAGTTGCTTATCAGCTTAAGGAGATTTGGGGCTGAAACAATGGGGTTTTCTAAATATACAATCATGTCATCTGCAAACAGGGACAATTTGACTTCTTCTTTTCCTAACTGGATACACTTGATTTCTTTCTCTTGCCTGATTGCCCTAGCCAGGACTTTCAACACTATGTTGAATAGGAGTGGTGAGAGAAGGCATCCCTGTCTTGTGCCAGTTTTCAAAGGGAATTTTTCCAGTTTTTGCCCATTCAGTATGATATTGGCTGTGGGTTTGTCGCAAATAGCTCTTATTATTTTGAAGTACGTTCCATCAATACCGAATTTATTGAGGGTTTTTAGCATGAAGGGCTGTTGAATTTTGTCAAAAGCCTTTTCTGCATCTATTGAGATAATCATGTGGTTTTTGTCTTTTGTTCTGTTTATATACTGGATTATGTTTATTGATTTGTGAATGTTGAACCAGCCTTGCATCCCAGGGATGAAGCCCACTTGATCATGGTGGATAAGCTTTTTGATGTGCTGCTGAATCCGGTGTGCCAGTATTTTATTGAGGATTTTTGCATCGATGTTCATCAGGGATATTGGTCTCAAATTCTCTTTTTTTGTTGTGTCTCTGCCAGGCTTTGGTATCAGGATGATGTTGGCCTCATAAAATGAGTTAGGGAGGATTCTCTTTTTCTATTGATTGGAATAGTTTCAGAAGGAATGGTACCAACTCCTCCTTGTACCTCTGGTAGAATTCGGCTGTGAATCCCTCAGGTCCTGGACTTTTTTGGTTAGTAGGCTATTAATTATTGCCTCAATTTCAGAGCCTGCTATTGGTCTATTCAGGGATTCAACTTCTTCCTGGTTTAGTCTTGGGAGAGTGTAAGTGTCCAGGAAATTATCCATTTCTTCTAGATTTTCTAGTTGATTTGCATAGAGGTGTTTATAGTATTCTCTGATGGTAGTTTGTATTTCTGTGGGGTCGGTGGTGACATCACCTTTATCATTTTTTATTGCGTCTATTTGATTCTTCTCTCTTTTCTTCTTTATTAGTCTTGCTAGCGGTCTGTCAATTTTGTTGATCTTTTCAAAAAACCAACTCCTGGATTCATTGATTTTTTGGAGGGTTTTTTGTGTCTCTATCTCCTTCAGTTCTGCTCTGATCTTAGTTATTTCTTGCCTTCTGCTAGCTTTTGAATGTGTTTGCTCTTGCCTCTCTAGTTCTTTAATTGTGATGTTAGAGTGTCAATTTTAGATCTTTCCTGCTTTCTCCTGTGGGCATTTAGTGCTATAAATTTCCCTCTACACACTGCTTTAAATGTGTCCCAGAGATTCTGGTATGTTGTATCTTTGTTCTCATTGGTTTCAAAGAACATCTTTATTTCTGCCTTCATTTCATTATGCACCCAGTAGTCATTCAGGAGCAGGTTGTTCAGTTTCCATGTAGTTGAGCGGTTTTGATTGAGTTTCTTAGTCCTGAGTTCTAGTTTGATTGCACTGTGGTCTGAGAGACAGTTTGTTATAATTTCTGTTCTTTTCCATTTGCTGAGGAGTGCTTTACTTCCAATGATGTGGTCAATTTTGGAATAAGTGTGAGGTGGTGCTGAGAAGAATGTATATTCTGTTGATTTGGGGTGGAGAGTTCTATAGATGTCTATTAGGTCCGCTTGGTGCAGAGATGAGTTCAATTCCTGGATATCCTTGTTAACTTTCTGTCTCGTTGATGTGTCTAATGTTGACAGTGGAGTGTTGAAGTCTCCCATTATTATTGTATGGAAGTCTAAGTCTCTTTGTAAGTCTCTAAGGACTTGCTTTATGAATCTGGGTGCTCCTGTATTGGGTGCATATATATTTAGGAGAGTTAGCTCTTCCTGTTGAATTGATCCCTTTACCATTATGTAATAGCCTTCTTTGTCTCTTTTGATCTTTGATGGTTTAAAGTCTGTTTTATCAGAGACTAGGATTGCAACCCCTGCTTTTTTTTGTTCTCCATTTGCTTGGTAGATCTTCCTTCATCCCTTCATTTTGAGCCTATGTATGTCTCTGCATGTGAGATGGGTCTCCTGAATACAGCAGACTGATGGGTCTTGACTCTTTATCCAGTTTTGCCCGTCTGTGTCTTTTAATTGGAGCATTTAGTCCCTTTACATTTAAGGTTAATATTGTTATGTGTGAACTTGATCCTGCCATTATAATATTAACTGGTTATTTTGCTCGTTAGTTGATGCAGTTTCTTCCTAGCCTCGATGGTCTTGACATTTTGGCATGTTTTTGCAATGGCTGGTACCGGTTGTTCCTTTCCATGTTTAGGGCTTCCTTCAGGGTCTCTTGTAAGGCAGGCCTGGTGGTGACAAAATCTCTAAGCATTTGCTTATCTGTAAAGGATTTTATTTCTCCTTCACTGATGAAACTTAGTTTGGCTGGATATGAAATTCTGGGTTGAAAATTCTTTTCTTTAAGAACGTTGAATATTGGCCCCCACTCTCTTCTGGCTTGTAGAGTTTCTGCCGAGAGATCTGCTGTTAGTCTGATGGGCTTCCCTTTGTGGGTAACCCGACCTTTCTCTCTGGCTGCCCTTAAGATTTTTTCCTTCATTTTAACTTTGGTGAATCTGGCAATTATGTGTCTTGGAGTTGCTCTTCTCGAGGAGTATGTTTGTGGCTTTCCCTGTATTTCCTGAATTTGAATGTTGGCCTGCCCTACTAGGTTGGGGAAGTTCTCCTGGATGATATCCTGAAGAGTGTTTTCCAACTTGGTTCCATTTTCCCCCTCACTTTCAGGCACCCCAATCAGATGTAGATGTGGTCTTTTTACATAATCCCATACTTCTTGCAGGCTTTGTTCATTTCTTTTTCTTCTTTTTTCTTTTGGTTTCTCTTCTTGCTTCATTTCATTCATTTGATCCTCAATCGCTGATACTCTTTCTTCCAGTTGATCGAGTCGGTTACTGAAGCTTGTGCATTTGTCACGTATTTCTCGTGTCATGGTTTTCATCTCTGTCATTTCGTTTGTGACCTTCTCTGCATTAATTAGTCTAGCTGTCAATTCTGCCACTCTTTTTTCAAGATTTTTAGTTTCTTTGTGCTGGGTACGTAATTCCTCCTTTAGCTCTGAGAAGTTTGATGGACTGAAGCCTTCTTCTCTCATCTCATCAAAGTCATTCTCTGACCAGCTTTGATCCGTTGCTAGCAATGGGCTGCGCTCCTTTGCAGGGGGAGATGCGCTCTTATTTTTTGAATTTCCAGCTTTTCTGCCCTGCTTTTTCCCATCTTTGTGGTTTTATCTGTCTCTGGTCTTTGATGATGGTGACGTACTGATGGGGTTTTGGTATAGGTGTCCTTCCTGTTTGATAGTTTTCCTTCTGACAGTCAGGACCCTCAGCTGTAGGTCTGTTGGAGATTGCTTGAGGTCCACTCCAGACCCTGTTTGCCTGGGTATCAGCAGCAGAGGTTGCGGAAGATAGAATATTGCTGAACAGCGAGTGTACCTGTCTGATTCTTACTTTGGAAGCTTCCTCTCAGGGGTGTACTCCAGCCTGTGAGGTGTGGGGTGTCAGACTGCCCCTGGTGGGTGATGTCTCCCAGTTAGGCTACTCACGGGTCAGGGACCCCCTTGAGCAGGCACTCTGTCCCTTCTCAGATCTCAACCTCTGTGTTGGGAGATCCACTGCTCTCTTCAAGGCTGTCAGACAGAGTTCTTTGCATCTGCAGAGGTTCTGCTGCCTTTTTGTGGCTGTTTTTTATCTGTGCCCTGTCCCCAGAGGTGGTGTCTACAGAGACAGGCAAGTTTCCTTGAGCTGCTGTGAGCTCCACCCAGTTTGAGCTTTCCCAGCGGCTTTGTTTACCTACTTAAGCCTCAGCAATGGCAGGCACCTCTCCCCCAGCCTCGTTGCTGCCATTTCGGTTAGATCCCAGACTGCTGTGTTAGCAATGAGGGAGGCTCCGTGGGCATGGGACCCTCCCGGCCAGGTGTGGGATATATTCTCCTGGTGTGCCCGTTTGCTTAAAGCGCAGTATTGGGGTGGGAGTTACCCGATTTTCCAGGTGTTGTGTGTCTCAGTTCCCCTGGCTAGGAAAAGGAATTCCCTTCCCCCTTGTGCTTCCCAGGTGAGGCGATGCCTCGCCCTGCTTCAGCTCTTGCTGGTCGGGCTGCAGCAGCTGACCAGCACCGATTGTCTGGCACTCCCTAGTGAGATGACCTCAGTACCTCAGTTGAAAATGCAGAAATCACCTGTCTTCTGTGTCACTCGTGCTGGGAGTTGGAGACTGGAGCTGTTCCTATTTGGCCATGTTGCTCTGCCCCCCCACAGGTCGATTTTAATTTCTATGGCAATTAAAAGTCCCAATTAATAGGATCCACTGGAAACATCATATACAAGGGCAATGAAATCTGAATTCACAAGTGATTTGCCTAAGTTAACACACACCTGGTTAGCAGGGGACCTATGCTTGACATTGAGCTCTCTTAATACTTCTTCTCTGATCTCATATTTCCTGGTTACCTGCAATGTATCATACTCTGGTGGCACGGTGGTAAGCCTCTCCTCATGAAGCTTACAGTCGACTTCTCTTTACTTCTCCATGTCAGTCTGATAAATGTTTTGATGAAGCTGTATATTTCTAAACAATTTAGTCTACAAGACAGTATTTCCAAAAGTACTGTTTTGTTACAATAAATTTAATTGCAGAGGATATAGTGAAAGGTTTTCCATGGAAGCATAAATATTAAATTTAAATCTTAAAACATTTTAAACCTTTAATTTTGTAGCTAAAATAAAATAAGAAGTAGGAAAATTAAGCCACTCTCCTGTATTCATACTCTCTTCAGTTTATTAGAGTTTTGTTGCTTAGTTCATTATGAGGACTGCATACAAGAAATAGTAAACTTTTTCTTAACCATATTCATATAATAGATACAATATAGCTTTTGTTACAAACATAATTCTTAGAATCTTACCTTAAATATCTTAAGTGCTATATAAATACTATTAGTGGAATGATTACTATGAAAATATGTAATTGCCAGCTATTTGTATTGTGGTAATGATACAAGAAACCTAAGATTCTTCTGATTCTTTCACTGTGCCTCAGTGTTTCAATAACTCTTCACCTCTTGCCTAATTCAAATGCCCCCAAACAGTTAATCTCCAAACCTCCCGTCAAGGCAGGGAAACCAAGTTCTAAAATGACTAAAATGGAAATGCTAAGTCTGACGTCCACCTAACTTTTTATCTATTTGGTTCAGATGTTTATTTTCACATACCAATTTATTAGGTAAAGGAGGCAAATAGATAATGTACAGAACTTTAATTATTAAGATAGATCTATTCTTAAATAAGCAGGTGATGTTTTCAGTTTTTGCTTTAAATATGTGCAGTTTATTTTATGTTGATTAAATCTAAATAAAACTGTTTACAAAACCAAAATGTATGAGATAGATCTAAATAAGCCAATTCCTACTCACAGGAAAGATGTCCACAATGTATTAAGTGGAGAAAAATATATAAAGTGATAGCCATATCTTTTGTTAAATATACGTAAGTGGAAAATGTTAACTTTGACTGTGGGAATACAAGGAGTTTTCACTTTTAAGTTTAAATGCTACCATAATCTGCAGTGAGCATAGCCAAGATAACTCCCAATGATTCCTACTTCCTGGGATTCACTGTCTTTGCAGTTCCCTCCCATGTTTTATCAGGGTTTTCTGTGACCAGCAGAATGTGCCAGAAGTGAAGATATGTCACTTATTAAACACATCTTGAAAAGAATCATTTCTTCCTTTTTGTTTCTTGCTTGGATTGTTTGCTTTGGAGGATACAAAAGTGGCTTTATGGCAAGGTACACATGGAGGACTGAAGCCTCCTGCCAATAGCCATGTAAGTGAGAGATCTTAGAAGAGGATCCTCCAACCACAGCCCAACCTTCAGATGACTGCAGCCCTGTGTGACATTTGACTGCAACCTCATAAGGAACCCAGAGAACCATTCATTTGAGCCATTCCCATATTCCAGATTCTTAGAAACTGTGTATAGTAATAAATATTTGTTGTTTGAAGACATTAAGATTTGGTGAACCTTGTTACATAGAAATAATTAATACAACTTATATCACTTTTCTATTTATTGTATGTGTGATTATATATATTCATACAGACATACACACATATAAAACAGCTGTATTGAAGTATAATTGACATATAAAGTATATATTTAAATTATATAATTTGTTAATTGTGTGCATGACATAAATGGTGTATTTACATGTGTGTATATATACACACACACACAAACATGTATATATCCATAAGTCATCACTAAAATCAAGATAATAAACACAGTCATCATGCCCCCCACAATTTCCTTATGCCCTGCTGTTATCATTCCTTCTTGACCTGCTGTATTCCTCTCATAAGGTAACCACTATCTCCTTTCTTTTACTATAGATTATTTTGCATTTTCTAGGATTATGTGTAAACAGAATCACACAGTATGTACTTACTTGGTTTGACCGCATTCACTCAATCTCAATGAATTATTTTGAGATGCATTCACATTAATCCATCCACATAGAAATAGTTCATTCCACTTTATTGGTGAGTAGTAATGCATTTTATATACAGTATTGGATATCCCACAATTTGTACATTCACCTGTTTATGGGAATTTGGATTCTTTAAAGTTTTGGACTATTACAAAGCTTCTATGAATTTTGTGCACAAATCTTTACTGAATATTTGCTTTCTTTTCTCTTCAGTAAATACCTGGCAGAGGAAATTATATCATAGGTGTATATTTAACTTTTTAAGAAACTGCCAAGCTGTTTTCGAAAGTGTTTGTGTCATTTTACATTCCTGGAGAGTTTCAATTTTTTCACATCCTTGGTCATATTTGGTATGGTAATATTGTTAAATTTCAGTCATCCTAATAGATGTGTAGTTGTATCCAATTATAATTTTAATATGCATTTTTAATGACTAATGAGGTTGAACATCTTTTTCATGTACTTAATTGCTATCCATATTTTTTGTGAAGTGTCTGTTAAGTCTTTTGCACAATTTTTTATTGTGTTGTTTTAAAAATTTTATATTCTTTTTATGTTCTTTATCAGAGATATGGTTTACAAATTTTTGTAACTTGCCCTTTGATGCATTTAATAGTGTCTTCCTCAAGCAGAAGTTTTACATTTTTGTGAAGTTCAGCTTATCAATTTTTTTAGTAAGATAATTATTTGCTTTTCTGGGGAAAGCTTTCAAATAAAGATTGGCTCTTTTATTTGAAAATAACTGTTTTTAATAATAAAAGTTATATAGGAAAATGCAGAAATCACCTACAAAAATTAAAATCAGCCATAATAGCACTGGCCAGAGATAATCAGTGGTTTTCTAGCACACATTTCATCCCTCTACCTTTTTAATAATGGAATCCAAATATGTTCTTTTGAAATCTGCTTAACATATCACATCACAAATTAGTTTTCATATTAATATATCCTGTAATATAATTTTTAATAAAGCCATAGTGGTATCCTCAAAATTCAGAAACATACAGAATATATTCTTGCATATCAATCAAATTCAGAAAATTATTGAAAGAAATTTAAAACTGAATAATTGATAATTAAATTGGAGCTTTTCTTTAAATTATTTAAAACAGAAAAGCATTAACTTGTGACTGCTTTTCTTTTGGTATATTTCAGCATTTTTAGGGTTTCTATGTTAGTAATGTACCTAAATTTATAATTATACTTTCCTACATATAGAAGATAAAAATAATTTTGGAATTAAGTTTTTTTTATTACAGTGGAGATTTTGATATAAACAAATATTTAAAATTCAAGATGTAGGCATTTTATAGGGAGACAGGAGATGAAAATTAGGAGGTATAAATGACAATGTTTTGCCTAAACTTGCTGTATCCTGATTCCCATAGTCACTCAGAATAATGTTGCTAGAACCTATCCAACATTATACAAACTTTCAGTCTCATTGAAGTGGAGACAAATAATATATTTTGAAAACTGCATGAAATCCATCCATAAATAACCAAATTAAGCCTTTGAAGATGGAGATAACTTTCTATAAGATTCAAATCAATTCCATAAGTGATTCCATAAGGCTGACAGCATTTCAGCCATCCAAAACCACCCAGACAGATTGGAAAACACGTTAATCTTCTTGTAGGAAAATGTGACCCAAGAGAAATTGTATTAATTTGGTTTATTGTTAGGAAAAAGTACTAGCCAAGTTTTACAAGTAATTTTTCCATTTTCACTGTGAAAGAAAATGAAAGTAAGGAGGCTATAAGTCAGTTCTGCTGGGTCAGTTATGACAGGTGTTTTAACACCATTTTGTTTTCTTTCTTGTCTTTTTTTTTTTTTTTTGACAGAGTCTTGCTCTGTCGCCCAGGCTGGAGTGCAGCAGTGTTGAGAGTTGACAATGTGCTAGCAGCCCTCACTCTCAGTGCCTCCTCGGCCTCAGCGTCCACTCTGGCGGCACTTGAGTAGCCCTTCAGCCCGCCACTGCACTGTGGGAGCCCCTCTCTGGGCTGGCCGAGGCCAAAGCCAGCTCCCTCTGCTTGCAGGGAGGTGTAGGGGGAGAGGCATGGGCGGAAGCGGGGCTCTCTGAGGGCGAGTCCAGGCCAGCACTAGTTACCCCAGGGCTGGGGCACAAGCTCCTCGTGCCCCACACACGGAGCGGCAGGCCAGGGCTGTGGGCCCAGGGCATTGAGGGGCTTAGCACCTGGGCCAGCAGCTGCAGAGGTGGCGCTGGGTCTCCCAGCAGTGCCGGCCCCTGGGTGCTGCACTCAAATTCTTAGCTGCCTCCCCGCAGGGCAGGGCTTGGGACCTGAAGCCCACCATGTCTGAGCTCCCACCCTGTGGTGGGCTCCCGCGGGGCCCAGCCTCATGACAGGCACTGCCCCCTGCTCTGGGGCACCCGGTTGCATGGACAGCCTAAGGGCTGAGGAGTGCAGGCACGGCTAGGGACTGGCGGGCAGCTCCGCCTGCAGTCCCTGTGCAGGATCCACTAGGTGAAGCCAGCTGGGCTCCTGAGCTGGGTGAGGACTTGGAGAACTTTTCCGTCTAGCACTCTGTGTCTAGCGCAAGGACACCAATTAGCTCTCTGTGTCTTGCTCGGGATTTGTAAATACACCAATCACTACTCTGTGTCTAGCCCAAGGATTGTATATACACCAATCAATACTCTGCGTCTAGCTCAAGGTTTGTAAATACACCAACTGGTACTCTGTATCTAGCTAACTCTGTGTCTTGCTAACCTCCTGGGGACTTGGAGAACTTTTCTGTCTAGCCCTCTTGTCTAGCTCAAGGATGGTAAATGCACCAATCAGCACTCTGTCAAAATGGAGCAGTCAGCTCTCTGTAAAATGGGCCACTCAGCAGGATGTGGGTGGGGCCAGATAAGGGAATAAAAGCAGGCTGCCAGAGCTAACCAGCAGCAATCAGCTCCAGTCGCCTTCCACGCTGTGGAGGGTTTGTTCTTTCCCTCTTTGCAATAAATCTTGCTGCTGCTCACTCTTTGGGTCCATGCCACTTTTAAGAGCTGTAACACTCCCTGCGAAGGTCTGCAACTTCACTCCTGAAGCCATGCAAGACCACGAACCCACCAAGAAGAACGAACAACTCCAGACTTGCCGCCTTTAAGAGCTGTAACACTCACTGTGAAGGCCTGCAGCTTCACTCCTGTCAGTGAGACCACGAACCCACCAGAAGGAAGAAGCTCCAGACACATCTGAACGTCTGAAGGAACAAACTCCCCCCAGACACACTGTCTTTAAGAACTATAACACTCACCGCTAGGGTCTGCGACTTCATTCTTGAAGTCAGTGAGACCGAGAACCCACCAGTTGCGGACACAGTGTGATCGCGGCTCACGGCCACCTCTGTCGCCCAGGCTGGAGTGCAGCACTGTGATCGCAGCTCACCACAATCTCCATCGCCTGGGTTCAAGTGATTCTCCTGCCTCAGCCTCTCAAGTAGCTGGTATTACAGGTCCATGTCATCATACCCTGTTAATCTGTGTGTGTGTATTTTTAGTAGAGACAGGGTTTCACCATATTGTCCAGGCTGGTCTACAGAACTCTTGACCTCAAGTGATCCGTCTGCCTCAGCCTCCCAAAGTGCTGAGATTACAGGCGTGAGCCACCACACTGGACTAACACAATTTTCCAAGAGCAAAATGCCAACAGAGGATGCTAGATGAGGCCACACTCATAGGATTTTGTAATTAGAGAACTGGGACACCCACATGAGTTTTGACCAGGCTGAAAATTGTTAAGTATTGACCAAATTAGAAATAAGTATGTGTATTCTCCAATATAAAACTACAGTCTTAGAAATCATGCTAATGAATGTTTGGAAGAGATACTTCTGTTGATATTGAGCACTTTCCCTCCCCTTTAAAATCCTCCCTACAGCTGATGGTCTGAAGCCCCAAACCTACATTTCCCATTCTCCTTTGATGTGGGATTTAAGTTTAATTCCGACAAAGGGATCAGTGATGAGAGATTTGAATGATAGAATTGAAGTGTTTTTTTGTTGTTGTTGTTGTTGTTTGTTTTTTTTTCTCTAGGAGCAAAACATGAGATGTTCTGCAGGATATAGACATAAGGTTTGCAGCCTCTTCTGGGTGAGCTTCTACAAATCACCTGCGTCAGTGCTGTAGACAACTGAGAGCTTCAGGGATACCTTCCTTAATTCCCAAGCTTTCTGATTTTCTGAAAGTCAGCAGTGGCATTCTGTGACCTTTATTCTTCCGGTCCTATTAACAGCTTTTTAAGTATCCAGTTCTCTTTCTTAAATCCCTTCCTGCTAAAACAAACAGAGTGGTGTCTGTTTTTCTGCAAAGGTGTGACAGATAGAAAGTTTAAATGTTAAGATTACTTGATCGAATTCTTAGTGTCCACATATGGTGTACACACTGAAAATTTCATATAAGGCAAATATTTTCCATAACTTTGTTTCCTGTATTTAAGGTTGACAAGAAGCATGAGCAGTGGCATGGTTCTAGCTGTTCCATAACAAAATTTTGTTTCCACAGTGTATTTAGAGGGTACAAGCACAGGTTTCTTACATGAATGTATTGCATAGTGGTGAAGGCTAAGCTTATAGTGTACCCATCATCTGAATAGTAAACAATGTATCCAACCAACAGTATATAAGCTTCCTTTTTCTCCACAACCTCACCAGCATCTGTTATTTTTTGACTTTTTAATAATAGCCTTGCCTGCTTTTTAATGGGGTTGTTTGCTTTTTTCTTGTTTAGATATTTGAGCTACTTATAGATTTTGGATATTAGCTCTTTGTTGGATGCATAGTTTGCAAATATTTTTCCCATTCTGTAGGTTGTGTGTTTACCATGTTGATTGTTTCTTTTGCTGTGCAGAAACTTTTTTGTTTAAGTCATTTTTGTCTATTTTTGTTTTGTAATGCTTACTTTTGAGGACTTGGTCATGCATTCTTTCCCTAAGCCAGTGTTCAGAAGAGTTTTTGCTAGGTTTTCTTCTAGAACTTTTACAGTTTCACGTCTTATATTTAGATCTTTAGTTCATCTTGAGTTCATTTTTGCATGTGGTGAGAGGTATGGTTCCAGGCTTTTATTCTGCATATGGCTATCCAATTTTCCCAGCACCATTTATTGAATACAGTCATTTCCCCACTGTATATTGTTGTTAAGTTTGTCAAAATCAGTTTGTTGTATGTGTGCAGCTTTATATCTGGGTTCTGTGTCTATTTTTATAACAGTACCATGCTGTTTTGGTTATCACATCCCTGAAGTATAATTTGAAGTAATTTGAAGTCAGGCAATGTGATGCATTTTTTTTTTTTTTTTTTTTTTTTTTTTTTTGCTTTGGGTTGCTTTGGCCGTTCAGGCTCATTTTGGGTTCCATATGAATTTTATGATTTTTTCCTAATTCTGTAGAAAAAATGACATTGGTAATTTGATAAGGGTTGCATTAAATCTGTAAGTTGCTTTTGGACAGTTATGGTCATGTCAACAACGTTGACTTTTCCAGCCCATGGGCATGGGATGTTTGTGTCATCTCTAATTTCTTTCATCAGTATTTTATAGTTCTCCTTATAGAGATCTTTTACCTCTCTGGTTAAATATATTCCTATGTTTTTATTTTTTGGTAGCTATTGTAAACAGGATTGCCTTCTTGATTTGATCCTTAGCTAGATTGTTATTGGTGTACAGAAATACTACTGATTTTCATATATTAATTTTGGATCCTGAAACTTTACCCAATCAATATATCAAATCTAAGAGATTTTTGATGGAGTCTTTAGGTTTTTGTAGATATGATCATGTCGTCAGCAAACAGAGATAATTCAGCTTTTTCTTTTCCACTTTGGGTGTCTTTTTTTCTCTCTCATCTAATTGCTCTGGCAAGAACTTCCAGTACCATGCTGAATAAAAGGGGTGAAAGTGAGCATCCTTATCTTGTTTCAGTTCTTACAGGGGGTGCTTTCAACTTTTCTCCATTAAGTATAAAGTTGGTTGAATAACAATATTTTAGTAGGAGTGTTGGAAAAGTACATTCCTCATGAAGACAAAATATTGTGATAACATTATCTGGAATAGTTTTCTAGATTGTTTGATTATTTCAGGTAATTATCTGGTATAATTATCTAGGTTATCTGGATTTTCTGGGAGTGGGGGTGTACAAGGAGAGAAAACCCAGGACTTAACAGTTCTTTCTTTTAGCTCCAGGCAAGATTGTTTCAGAGAAAGTTCTCATAGCAGCAGTCCAGAGACCAGAAAAAGATCCAATGAGAAAAATAATCCTGCCACAAAGTGTTATGAATGGCCAGCTTTTTCTTCTCAATCAGTAAACAATAGAGAACAGAGAGAATTTTTTTATTTAGAAAAGGAACAGTTGTAATCAGTGCTTTGATTGACCCCTTATCAAATACTTCACTAAGAGGACTAACTTTAAAAGAAATGTTTAGAACTTCTAACTCTGACAACCAAACTTAGTTGCAGGGAAACCATTTAGGGAAAAAAAAAAACTATTTGTATTGCAGGTCACACATTTTATTCAAAATTTTAGTAGCTTTATTGAGCCTTCCAGGGGAAAAGATACATCCTTAAATCTTAAGATTGTCTCCATTATTGAATGAAATATTGGCAATGAGAAAACAGGTGCCACTTTGCAGTCATTAAAATATTAATAACTGAAGTTATTTGAGAGTAGGAGCACAAAGGCTGCTCTTTTGATCTTTTGTCTATAAATTATGTGATGGGCTGAACTGCAGAATTTTCATGGATACATGTTAGCACACATTTATCATTACACATATCTGACATTTAAGATAAGACTACAAAACATTATTTGGGAACATAAAGCCAATCAAACAATCAATCTGAGCATTAATGAATTCAGAAGTTTGCCATGTTCCTGAATGGAAAAACAATATTTTTAACTGGCTAATTCGTGTCATGTTAATATCTACATTTTCTATAATATGAATTTAAATGAGACATTTGTTTTTCTTTAAGCTTTCAAACCTTGTTCTGTACTTTATGTGGAAAAATAAGGACAACATAGCCAAAACATTTTGAAAAAGATGTGATGATTACCAATTCGATGCTACCAAAGACTGAAAAGTATTGTAAGGGACAGAGTGGCATAACAAACACGGCTTAAATAAATCACGCTGCATTCATGATAGAGAATACGCCACAGCTGCAAGAAAATTAGGTGCACAAACTGACCAGAAAAATGTTGGTGATACATTGTTAATGTGGGAAAAAAATCCTAGTAGACCAAAGTGTTTCACATGGTTATATTTGTGTAAAAACTGCACATGCATCTATAGACATATATGCAAATGCCTTCATTAGTGTAGAAAAACTTGGCAACACACCAAACTTCTAATGCGGTCATATTTAAAACAGTGGGAGTCAATGTAGATGTGTTCTTCCTAGTTCATGTATGTGGGGTATGTGTGTTGAAGCGCACATGTGTGATATTTAAGGTGATGACTTTATGGGTAATTTCCAATTTTTTTGGTATTTTCAGTATTATTCAAATTAAAATACAAAGAAATCTGTCATATACTACTTTCTATTAGTGCACACACTCATAACTATACATTTATGCAAGAAAGAAACTTTGATGTTTATAAACATGACTGCTGTCTTTTAAGAAGTGCTCCGTTTTATAAAAATGGGCTTTGTTGTTCTGAGAAATTTTGGTTTTGTGAGGACAATTTGGGATCAGGAGTCAGGAAAACCTGAATCATGATTCAGGTTTGCATGATTGCTATGATTTGGATGTGGCTTTTCCCTAACAAAACTCATGTTGACATTTAATTGCCAATGTGAAAGTGTTGAGAAGTGGTGGGACCGTTAAGAGGTATTGTGGGTCCTGAAGGATCCACCCTGCAAGAGGGAATTAATGCAGTCTCACTCTCAGTGGAACTGGATTCATCAGGAGACAGGTCTCTATAAAACAAGGCCTCCTCTCTTATTTGGTCTCTTCACATGAGCTCACTTCCTCTTTTCTGCTTTCTGCTTTCAGGGTGACATTGCTGTGACAGGCTGACATTGCTGTGGGCAGGAATTGGAGGGAGAACAATCTAAGAGACCTGATTCTCATCGGAAAGAGAATCTGCTATAATCCTCCTCTTGAGAATGTATAATCTCTAATCCTCATCTTAGACTCACCTCTACCTGATGACTTACCGGTAAGCAATAACATGTAACTGAAATAGAGATCTTGGAGCAGCCAAGCGTTTGCCATGGTGGGTTTGTTAAAATCAGTATCACATTTATTTAGATAAGAATACCAAGTCATACAGAATGTTCTCCCTGGTAAACCGGGTTGAGATGGAGAAGGAAGCTGTTTAATAAAATTCCTAATTTCTCTCTCTCACTCACTTTGATTTCTAATCCACTATATGTAAAAAAAGAAGTCTTTTCCTTTCCTAGTCACTGAGGTCAAGGTGCACTGGACTTTATTGAACAAAATGGATTAGCTAATGAACATTGATAGGTTGTCCAGAAATTGTCAGTCCTAATCTCCTCACTACAACAAAGACCTTGCTTATAAGGCTCCTTTATATATGAGATGTGTAAAACACCTGCTATAGTACTTGGAAGAGAGCATGCTCAATAGACGACAGTTGTTAAGTAGTAGTAGTAATAGCCTGAGATTATTCCAATTAGTTTGAAGTGAATAATCAATACAAATGAATGAAGTACCTGCCAGTCGTAATTGCATGGGCGGACTTTCACCTACTTGTAAGGATATGTTGCATCAGATACTCTTTGGTCTACACCAGTATCGACAAGGTGAATGTACCCACCTTGATTGCTTTAGAATGACAGGATGCCCACTTCTTCCCTCCTGAGCCTGAGGATAAGCAGTCCCTGACGCACATTACTAAATGCAAGTTTTGTTAGAAGGAGGAAGGGAGGAATGGCTACTAGACAAGCAACCAACAGTGTCTCTTACTATCCTCAGCTTTCCCACTTTTTTGTCTGCCACTTCCTAGCAAATCCCATAACCATATGGTTCTGAATTTAGTAGATGTGTGATGAAGTGAGCATTAAGAATTTCCATATGGAAGTCTTTTCTGTATATCTCATGCAATTTTATGCTTTCAGACTTTCAGACATGCTGCTACCTTTGCTTGTCATTCCTTTATGTTTCTCATCTTATTCAGTCTTCAAGATTTAGCCAAAGTATCCTTTCATTCATTTATTCAATCTAAATCTGACAATTATCTATTGTCTGTTATATGTTAGGCATGGAAAAATTATAGGCACAGCCTGTGATGGAGAAGATAGAGACATAAATCAACAATTAAAGCGCAGCATAGAAAATGCTAATATGGAGGTAGGCATCTTAGCCCCTAGTCACCAAACCTATCTGAGATAGGAGAATAAACTTGGAGGAGGGGGAAGGCTTAAATGGTATCTGGAAGGATGAGAAGGAGTCACTAAGGCAGGCAGGAATAATAGTCCTGCGTATGTTCAATGTACAGGATTCTGAGAGAGAATGTGTGATGGTTAATTTTATGTGTCAATGTGACTGGACTAAAGGATGCCCAGATAGCTGGAAAGAATGTTATTTCTGGGTATGTTTGTGAGGGTGTTTCTGGAAGTGATATTAGCATTTGAATCAGTAGAATGAGTAAAGAAGATCTGCCCTCACCAATGAGGATGAACATTATCCAATCTCTTCTAGGCTCAAATGGAGCATAAAAGTTGAAGAAGGGCAAAACCTTTCTTTGAGCTGGGACATGGATCTTCTGACCTTGAGCGTCAATGCTTCTGCTTCTAGGGTCTTTCCCATGCAGACTGGGAATTATGCCTTTGGCTTCTCAGGCTTTAGACTGGCTTCTCAGGCTTTAGACTCAGACTGAATTACACCATCCCCTTTCCTGGTTTTCCGGCTTGCACACAATATATCGTAGGAGTTCCCTGTCTGAAAAATCATGCTTCTTTTTTTTATTGTAGCTCATTTCCCAAGCCATGCTTTTTCAGGTCCCTGAGTCCCCATTCAGACAGGAAAGCTTGTCTTTAGATGTTTCTAGTCTGGACTTCGTCTGAACTAATGTGCCTCTGCTGATTGCTGCATGCCTATAATAGTTGCTTAAGAGAGTGTCCATGTGTGTAGATTTTTGAAAATGCTGGTGGGAGAACTCTTACTATGGAATTGCTTTAGATAGTCTCCCACCTTGCCTTTAGTAAAAGTAAAATTTAAACTTAGAACAGTCATGAGTCATTTAATGATAGGGAAACGTTCTGATAAATGTCATCAGGCAATTTTGTTGTAGTGTGAACATCATAGACTGTACTCACAGAAAACTATAGATACCACAGCCTACTATACACCCAGGCTATGTGGTACAGCCTGTTGCTCCTAGGCTGCAAACCTGTATAGCCTGTCACTGTGCTGAATATTGTGGGCAATTATAACACAATGGTATGTGTGTATCTAGACATAGACAAGGTACAGTAAAAATACAATATGAAATGTAAAATGTATACACTTATATAGGGCACTTACTGTGAATGGAGCTTGCAGGATTAGAAGTTGCTCTGGGTGAGTCAGTGAGTAAGTGGTGAGTCAATGTAAAGGCCTAGGATATTGCTGTACACTACTATAGACTTTGTAAACACTGTACACATTGGCTACACTAAATGTATATAAAATATTTTCTCCAATAATAAATTCATCTTATAAATTCATCTTACTGTAATGTTTTTACTTTATAAACTTTAAAGTTTTTAACTTTGACTATTTTGTAATAACATTTAGCTTAAAGATACAAACACATTGTATACTTATGCAAAAATATTTTCTTTATATTCTTATTCCCTGAGGCTTTTTTCTATTTTTTAAATTTTTTTAACTTTTTAAACTTTTTTTTTTTTTTTGTAAAAACTAAGACATAAACACATTAGTCTAGGCCTACACAGGGTCAGGGTCATCAGTACCACTGTCTTCTAGCTCCACATCATGCTCCACTAGAAGGTCTTCATGGGCAGTAATATGCATGGAGCTGTCATCTCCTATGATAACAATATCTTCTTCTGGAATACCTCCTGAAGGATCTGAAGCTGTCTGACAGTTAACTTTTTATTTTGTAACTAAACTTTTTATTTTGTAACTAGAAGGCGTACACTCTAAAAGAATAATAAAAGTGTAGTAAGTATATCAACCAGTAACATAGTCATTTATTATCATTATCAACGACTGCTATTCTTTATTATCCATGGGAGAATTGGTTCTAGAACCTCCCTAAGATACCAAAATCCGTGATTGGTCAAGTCCCTGATGTGAAATGTCATAATATTTGCCCATAGTCTATGCACATCCTACCATACACTTTAATTCATTTCTAGATTACTTATAACCCCTAGTATGATGCAAATACAGTAATATGGAACTGTCTTCCCACCCAAATCTAATGTTGTAATCCCCATTGTTGGAGGTGGCACCTGGTGGGAGGTGACTGGATTGTGGGAGTGGATTTCTCATTAATGGTTTAGTACTGTCTTGCTGGTACTGTCATGATAGTGAGTGAGTTTTCATGAGATCTGGTCATTGAAAAGTGTTTGATGCTTCCCCCCTCTCTCTCTCACTCCTGCTTTCACCAGGTGATACGCCTGCTTCCACTTCACCTTCAGCCATGATTGCAAGTTTCCTGATGCTTCTCTAGAAGCCAGGCAGATGCTAGCATTATGTTTCCTGTACAACCTGAGAAACTGTGAGCCAATTTAACTCCTCTTCTTTACAAATTACTTCGTCTCAGATGTTTATAGCAATGCAAGAATGGACTAGTACAGACAGTAATATCTAGTACTATGTAAGTAGTTTGTTATAACTGTGTTGTTTAAGGAAGAATGACAAGAAACCAATCTATACATGTTCAGTACAGATGCAATTTAAAAAAATATATTTTTGATCCACCATTGGTTGAATCTGTGAATGCAGAACCCACAGATATGGAAGGCCTACTCTGTATGTATTGTATATGATACACTTTTATACAGCTGGTAGTGCAATAGGTTTAACAGCAGCATCATGACAAACAGGTGAGTAATGTGTTGTGCTATGACATTATCATGGCTACAAAGTCACTAGGCAATAGGAATTTTTCATCTCCATTATAATCTAATGGGCCCACTGTCATACATGTGTTAGTCATTGACCTAAATCTTATTATGTGGCACGTGACTATATTCAATTATAATAGCTTTTTGGACATTTCTTTTTTCTGACTTTGGGATTAGTATTTTATTTCTTCCTCTTACATTGTATACTTTAAAAATATTTTAATAGTTTTTTCATCTATGTCTTCTATTGTGAGGTGTGCGTTTTATAATATTTGGAAGTATGTTGGGTCTTCAATTAGAAATAATAAATATTAAATGGTACAAAATTAGTTTAAGGTTTAAATTGACAAAAGCCATTTAAAAGAGATTTTAAAAATTTATATGAATGCCCTAATGGAACTCCAGTTACATGTCATTACCTTATATATCAAGCAGAAATAAATCACTATTAATTATTGAAATTTTAATAATTTTAATGGTGAATATAAAAATGAGAGGAGACACAGTAATTTGTATGAATTATTTGATCACCCATCTTTGAAAAAGAGACAACAATTATATTTTCAAATGTGAGTCAGAAGCAAAGCAGAGAATATTTTATTTATGCTTATTTAACAAGTTAATTGTAATCTAACGTGTATTAAATGAAAATTAAATGACTAAATCTCTTCATGAGAGATGAGTGATATAATTGCACTGTTTCCATGAATATAACCTTTTTTATTATTTATACGTTAAGTTCTAGGGTACATGTGTACACCCCGCAACTTTGTTATATGTATACATGTGCCATGCTGGTGTGCTGCACCCATTAACTCGTTATTTACATTAGGTATATCTCCTAATGCTAACCCTCCCCTCCCCCTCTCCCCACTCCATGACAGGCCCCAGTGTGTGATGTTCCCCTTCCTGTGCCCAAGTGTTCTCATTGTTCAATTCCCACCTGTGAGTGAGAACATGTGGTGTTCGGTTTTTTGCCCTTGTGATAGTTTGCTGAGAATGATGGTTTCCAGCTGCATCCATGTCCCTGCAAAGGACATGAAGTCATCCTTTTTTATGGCTGCATGGTATTCCATGGTGTATATGTGCCACATTTTCTTAATCCAGTCTATCATTGATGGACATTTGGGTTGGTTCCAAATCTTTGTTATTGGGAAGAGTGTTGCAATAAATTACGTATGCATGTGTCTTTATAGCAGCATGATTTGTAATCCTTTGGGTATATACCCAGTAATGGGATGGCTGGGTTAAATGGTATTTCTAGTTCTAGATCCTTGAGGAATTGCCACACTGTCTTCCACAATGGTTGAACTGGTTTACAGTCCCACCAACAGTGTAAAAGTGTTCCTATTTCTCCACATCCTCTCCAGCACCTGTTGTTTCCTGAATTTTTGATGATTGCCATTCTAACTGGTGTGAGATGGTATCTCACTGTGTTTGATTTGCATTTCTCTGATGGCCAGTGATGACGGGCATTTTTTCATGTGTCTGTTGGCTGTATGCATGTCTTCTTTTGAGAAATGTCTGTTCATACCCTTTGCCCACTTTTTGATGAGGTTGTTTGTTTTTTTCTTGCAAATTTGTTTGAGTTCTTTGTAGGTTCTGGATATTAACCCTTTGTTTTTATGGTTTCAGGTCTAACATTTAAGTCTTTAATCCATCTTGAGTTAATTTTTGTATAAGGTGTAAGGAAAGTATCCAGTTTCAGCTTTCTACATATGGCTATCCAGTTTTCCCAGCACCATTTATTAAATAGGGAATCCTTTCCCTGTTTCTTGTTTTTGTCAGGTTTGTCAAAGATCAGATGGTTATAGATGTGTGGTATTATTTCTTTTTATGAACAGACAAACAGGAAGATAGATTGTTATTGCATGTGAAAGTCATTAAACAGAATCAATTATCAATGAGCATAAGCTTATTATTTTCCATTTTTAGGTGATTGATTAGATTTTTTAAATTGTTTTTAAAAATTCACCCAGAACGACATATTTCATTTTCTAGTGTTTCTCTGTATATTCTATATTTTGCTAGTACTTGGTCATCCCTATTGCATGATAATGCATAGCGTTGAACCAATTTACTAAAATCTATGTAATCGAACTCTAATTATTCAATGGCAATACAAAATTTGCCTTAAATCAAAGTCTACCCTTTGTATATCTGTAGGTTTTGGTTTTGTTTTTTTGTGACAAGAGCTAACCGTGATGTGTAAGCAAATGTCTTACTCTTCAAAGTTGTGACTTTGTAATTTAGTCATTTATAGACTCTTATCTGAACCAGTAGCTTTATGAGGAAACATCCCAAGAATTAGGATGAGAGATATTGTTTCAGCTGCCTTTGGGCTGACTTCAGATGGCCATTATCTTATTATGAAACTAAACTTTGTAAAAAGATGTGGCAAAATATTCATGTATCAGAGCTGTCACTGGATTTGAAAGCTTCAGTAAAATAATTTGATTGGATAATGTTAGAGCCAAGAGTGACTTCTAATAGCAAAAACAAACAAAAAACTAAAAACTCCAAAAACTCTTCAGGCAAATTATGCTGTAGAATAGTGGAAACCCATTAGAATATTTTGTCAGTTATGTGTTAACTGCTCACCATCTTCATGCATCTCCTCGGATAAGCCAATCAAGCCTTTTAAATGTCTTTGCTCATTTGCAATATAAAAAAGTGGACTATTATTAATATCCCTTGGGCCCAAACTTTCTATGATTCAATAAAGCAAGACAAGAATAAGCAAAGTGCCAAGTTTTATTCCAGCTAATATAGCCTTAAGCTATTCACATGTACACATTCACATTTTATGTCACATAGATAACATAAAAAATAGGAGGAAAACTTTAGGACCATTTCAAATTAAGGTTTGTAAAGAAGCCCAATAGTAAAGTAAGTATAAGAACACTTCCATATGAAAAATCAGAATAAGTAAAAACATAAACATAATACACGGACAATTCAATTTTAATGCTGTTTCCGCACAAGAAAGGCCTTATTCATCCCAGGCCTAAGAACCTAAATTATTTCTCCAAACTAAGACAGGGTGTGTCTTAGTCTCCAGCTTTGCATGGAGGAATCACATCTCAATGCAAATAGAAAGGCTTTCCCATATGATCCACAACAAAGTAAGAGAGAGGCTGGTAGGTATATTCATATTTCTTGAACTTTAATTCAGTTCCTTTTACTCTCAGTTTTCTTTAAAAAAAAGTATTCTTAAATCATTTTAAATATTGAAAGATAAGAGAGGCAAAAGATCTTTCAAAAGGATCTAATGGCTAACTGTAACTATCAAGTTGCTATGTGATAGTCCTGATAAATAAAGTAAAGATAGATCTTGGCTGCTCCTCACTTTCTGAAAGGCAAAAACAACTACAGTTTAATTTATCATTGCCTTTAATATATATCTTAGATTTTTAAAATTTCAATTTAGTTCCTCCCTTTGCACAAAAATCTAATTTTACTTCCTCAGTGAAACGGTTTAAGCAATTGAGTATTTTCTGCTACAATGTGCATCAGAAATGTTTACGATGTAAACATCAAAAACATTTTGGAAATAAAATAATCTTGCAACTTAAACTCAGAGTATCTTTTTAGTGCTAGTAAAGCGCAAGTTAAAATTGCTAATTGAAGTTTAATAGATTATAGCCTAAGGACATTGCCATAAGAGACTTTTGCTTTTTTCCTCTGATGTCAACATACTGTGTCAAAAATGCTTCCAAGAATAAAATGTTTTCAGTCTTTTTAGTTTATTAGCAAACATTTGTTACAATTTTAATCCTCTCTTATGGAGAGCAAGTACTAATTAAAATGCAATGAGTAACCAACCATTGCACAGCTGGTTGCCATCTCAGAGAGTTAGTCAAGCAGCCATTTCATTTACAATATGACATGAATGGTCAAAAGTCAGATTGTTGACAATCATATCATATGCTGTGGGCTTAGATTTTGCTTGTCATTTCTAAGACTCTCCTGGGAAGTTGTACATAAAATAGTTTCTGCTTAAAGTTAGAAGGAAAATTTTGTTCTTTGTGTTCAAGGAAAAGGAGTAATTTATTTGTGGGAAGTTATAACAGTAATTGTTTAGGTTATTTTAAATACCTACATATGTATACACACCATATAGGTCTGTGTGTGTGTGTGTGTTTGTTTGTGTAAGCAATTATATGTAACTACTATACTATACAATTTATTTTCTCCCTTGCTCACACGTTCTATTTAGCACTGTTTATCTCTATTGGTAAAAATTCCAGATTGCCAGAAAGATGACATTTGAGATAAAGTATGTGAAAATGTTTGGTAAAATGCTTAATGCAGCTAAGTTTTCACATATTCGTGGAAAAATTTTTGAAGGTTTTATGTCTCTTTTGGTCTTTTCTTTTTCTTCTTTTTTTAAAATTATGACATGACTTGCTATTAGTGGAAGGAAAATACTTGCGTTATCTCATACATACAATTACACAGCAATGTGCCATTGTCAAATTGCAAAATCTTGAAAACTACAGCAACAGCCTTCCAAATTATATCCTTGATTTTAGGGACCATGATAAATAAAAGTGAAAAAGCAGGCAGGCTCACGTTGAGAAGAGGGGAACTATATCAGAAACAGAAAACCAAGGAGATAATAATTCAGAGACATGGGCAAAGGAAAATAATGGATTTTAAGAGAGATCCACAATGAACCTACATCATTATAGTTCCCTCAATGAGAATGGCATTCAGAACTGCCTTCTGAATGTTTCTCATTTTTTTTAAAATTTAGTTTTTATTTTTATTTTTTAATTATACTTTAATTTCTGTGGTACATGTGCAGAGCGTGCGGGTTTGTTACATAGGTATACACGTGTTGTGGTGGTTTGCTGCACCCATCAACCCATCATCTACATTAGATATTTCTCCTAATACTATGCCTCCCCTAGCCCTCCAGCCCCTGACAGGCCCCAGTGTGTGATGTTCCCCTGTCTGTGTCCATGTGTTCTCGTTGTTCAACTCCCACTTATGAGTGAGAACATGCGGTATTCTGTTCTTGTATTAGTTTGCTGAGAATGATGGTTACCAACTTCATGCATGTCCCTGCAAAGGACATGAACTCATCCATCTTTATGGCTGCAAAGTATTCCATGGTGTGTATGTGCCACATTTTCTTTATCCAGTCTATCACTGATGGGCATTTGGGTTGGTTCCAAGTCTTTGCTATTGTGAACAGTGCTGTAGTAAACATACATGTGCCTGTGTCTTTATAGTAGAATGGTTTATAATCCTTTGGGTATATACTCAGTAATGGGATTGCTGGGTCAAATGGTATTTCTAGTTCTAGATCCTTGAGGAATCGCCACACTGTCTTCCACAGTGGCTGAACTAATTTACATTCCCACCAACAGTGTGAAAGTGTTCCTATTTCTCCATATCCTCATTTTTTAAAGTCTAACTTAAGAATCCTTTCTTTGCTGAAGCTGAGATTACTGCAAAAATATGATTTATCCCAGTAGTTAATCCTGATGCCAAGCTGTCCATTGACAAGAATATTAAAGTCCACAATTACTTCATTTCAGGGAAATCATAAAATATATATCAGGCTGGAATAATTTCTTCCTGGACAATGTTGACAGTTATTGAAAATTCAATTAAGGTACATTTCTTATTAAAGCTGAGAAAAGCATTATGAAAATTTGTTCTTCACTGCTCTAGAAATATGTTGACTATTCTAATTAACTTTAACTTTAAACTCATCAGAACAAGTTTAACTTTAAACTTGTTCTGATGAGATTCTGCAAAATGGGCCATTGCTTTCAAGGAAGAAAACCCTCATTAAAGTCAAAGCAAGGAAAAAGTCAACATAAGTTGTCACTTGCAATACTTGACTAAATATAAGAAGGTAAATGTCCTAACTGTGAGTCTCTGGAGTAGCAAAGGAAAGGAGATTGCCTGATGACCATTTATGAAGATGACTAAGGATACTAGTAACACAATTTAAGAACATAATTGTCATTTCCATAGATGCTATAGCTTAATAAATGTATTTAAAATAGAAGAGATTAGGTAGCTTTATGAAATTCCATTTGGTACTGATTAAATTTCGATTATATGAGTTAGAAAAAGTACTCATTTTCTTTTCTACAACTCAAAGGTTATTGTTTAAATTTTTCCAAAAGTTCCAAATAAGTAAACATAGAATAAGCCTCATTAGTCTCCTGTTCAGAAAACTGTCCTGGCATTTCCTGATTTTGCCACTGCCATTGGACCTATAATTAGGATTTCTATTCTGGGCAGCTACCCAAATACAACTCTAAAATAAGGCCAGTTTGTGGGCATTCTGAACAAATGCCAGCCACTAAAACCCAGTGGTAGATAAGGGGCTGCCTTGGCTAATTGGATTATATATACAATTGCTGACAAGTTTTCTCTTTTTCTTGGTTCCAAACTTATTGATGAGAATATTGATCATTTTACAACAATGTTGAGTCAGAGAACTGAAAGTGGCCTTGGAAGGATATTTATGACTCACTTCTTTTCATCTTCAAATCTTCAGGCAGGTTGGCAGGCAGGTCAAAAGAGAAATGAAGGGAAAAAATAAAAGAAGCAAAGAAAGGAGAAAGGGAAGGAAGAAAAGAAAGAGAAAGATCTCTGACCACAACACCTAATAATGAGTCATTTGGTTGTCAATGAAACTAAAACTGGATTTTAGAGTTTTTAAGTCATAATTGAAGGATGAGAGGAAGAGAATAAATCACTAAAATAAACAATGTAGGAAGAAAATACTTTTTTCAGATTTGTTATAATAAGCAAACATTATGTAACAGCGTCTTGCAGATGTATTTTACGAAACAGAGGAGACAAAACTAAAATCCCTGGCAAATGTAAGACTGTGGAGAAGAAAACAATTGAAAACAACATTCTTTATTGGGCTGTTATGTTTTACTGCATGTATTACCAGATTTCTACAGACAGAATAAAGCTGGCTTTATATTAGAGCCATAAGCCCTTCAACTTTTGATGGTTTCTAGCAATATATTTCATGAAATGCACTCTCAGACATTTATACAAGTTTGGCATTTATTTCTATCCTTAAAATATAAGTCAAGATTGTCATTTAGGTCTTATAAGACAAGAAAAGCTATCAATTGCTTTATAAGACAACGTGTAAAAGGAGAAAACTGCATTGCCCAATGGGCTGTATATTTAATCATATTTGTTGCTTATTTTTTAATAAAAATGTAATATAAATTTACATGCATAAATTTATGTAAACATATGCATGTAGTTTATTTTAAAAATATTTTATAATTAGTAAGAATATATGAAATTTGCTAAAAATAATTATAAAATATTTGGCCCTCATTCTTTCCCATATTAACTTTATCTTCTTTTTACTAAGTCTCCTTCAGTCTGGACCATCTTAGGCTATTCTTCTTTGCAGTCAGTGGAGATCTGTTATCTTCTCAAATACAATACTACTACTCTGACTTTTGTTCTTTAAGTATCCATTCTCCACCTGTGTATTTGTTCCATCCCATCCATAGGATCTTCCTGTACAACTTACCAATTTGCTCTAATAATTCATATCTTTTTTGAAAGACAAAAACCAAAACTTTATTTGCTCACATCTCATTCTAGCCCTACTCACATTTTCCCTTCCTCTGTGTTGGCAAAATTCTCATCACCTGCTATACTGCTATAGTGTTTCTACTTTCTTACCTGCCTCTCCCTCTTTAACTCACACCAGTTGGGATTTGCCCCTTACTTTTCCCAAGAAACACCTTTTGCTAAAATCTCAGAAGTCTAGCCAAAAGTGATGGGTCTTTTAGTTGTTAGCTTAACAAGCTTATCCTTTTTTATTTTTATTTTTTTTTTTTGCGTGGTTGAGACACTACACTTTGTAGCCAAGTGTTGTTTTCTAGCCTCTGAACTGCTGTCCTCCCCAGTTCTACAACAGTTGCTTCCTACTCTAAGCTATTTCTAAATGTTGGAATTCTATAGTCTATTTTCAGACTGTCCTCAGTTTTCATTCTAACCTTTCTCACTAAATGATTGCATCTATTTGCCTGATGTTTAATACCATTTAGAAGGCAATGGCTCCCAAATTCATACTCCCAACTATGACCGCTCTCACAATAGCTAGACTCTTTTTAGAGTCAACTTCTCATTGACATCTGATGGATATCAAAAAGGCAGCTTAAGTTCCTTAACATATCCAAAACTAACTCTCAATCTTAGAGCCAAACTTAACCTTACTCTGTCTGGTCTTTCTGTTGTAAGTATTCATTAAACTTGAGTCAGAGTAACTTGAGTTACTTGAGTCAGAGAAGTGGAAGGAATCTTTGAGATCTCCCATTGCCTGTCTTTACTTGCCACATTAAATTTAAAAATGAGTCCTGCCACTGCTTCCTCAAAAATATATCTGGAATCTACATATGTTGTTCCGCTACAACTGTTACCACTTGAATCTAAGTTAAATTCTCATCTTGACTTCCCTGTTCCCTCTTTTTTTCCCACCCATTCCTCTTACAACAATCAAGTTACCATGCCCCATGCTTATTTCATGTAGAGTCATACATTGCTTGTCAGTGGGGATACCTTCTGAGAAATGCATCATTAGGTGATTTTTATCCTCTTGTGTATCTTATAGAATGTACTTACACAAACCTAGATGGTATAGTCCTACTACACACCTAAGTTATATGGTATAGCCTATTGCTCCTAGACTGCAAACCTGTACAGCACGTTACTATACTGAGTACTGTGGGCAGTTGTAACACACTGGTAAGAATTTGTGTATCTAAACATAGAAAAGGTAATCCATTGCACTGTGACATTATGATGGCTATAACATCACTAGGCAATAGAAATTTTTCAGCTTTATTATAATCTTATGGGACCACTGTCCTATATGCTATCCATTGTTGACTGAAATGTTGTTATGCATCTCATTACCATATTTCATACCCTCTTTTATTACTCATTGTATTTAGAATAAAATCCCAATTTGTAAACATGACCTAAAAATGTCCTATATTATCATACCCTTGCCTTCCTCTCTAACACTGTCTCATCATAGTTGATCATTACATCTCAGTGACGTTTCGTTTAATTATTCTAATGTGTCAAGCTCTTCCTTGTATTAACGTCTTCATCACTTCCTTTCCTCTACCTGAAATATCCTTCCTTCCACATGATCTTGGCAAATGACCACTCATTCTTCAGG
Organism: Trachypithecus francoisi; assembly: GCF_009764315.1. Taxonomy (NCBI): domain Eukaryota; kingdom Metazoa; phylum Chordata; class Mammalia; order Primates; family Cercopithecidae; genus Trachypithecus; species Trachypithecus francoisi. The sequence goes on from NW_022681463.1 coordinate 39,434,074, forward strand.
CATTAGCTGAAAGTCACATTTTGAGTTAATCTGAATAAAGTTGCTTCTGTTATTTTCATACAGACCACTGTTATTTTTAGTAAAAATTAGTGGCATATTTATTTTTTGCTAATGCCTGTCACTTGACTAGATGTTAAGTTTCAGGACAATCCATGCTGCCTTTTTAAAAACCATTTTATATTTAATACCTAGCACAGTGCTGGGCACAGAGTAATTGTTAAAAATTGTTGAAGGACAATTATTGAATACAAATTGTTGAATAAATGACAAGGTAACAAAAATAAGTTTTTGTTACCTTGGCAACGTAATTTTCCTCAGCTTTAGTAATAGGATGACGTTAGTACAAATACACTGACAGTTATTGTGGGGGCTGAAGGAATACCATATCCAAGGAGATGGGAATACAGTTTCTGAGAAATGTACCATTTTGTCATTCTTATTTCTTATTTTTCTACCTGCAGTGCCAGGATTAACACTTTCATTCACACTCCTTTACAAATCTGTATGTAAGTCAGACTTCAGTGCTATTCTCACCAGAAATTTCTGCAGTTTCTTATTTGAAGGTTAAATTATGTTTGGACCAACAAAATATACCAACCCTCCTAGGATCAATAGAGAATTATATAAAAAATAATTTAAATATGTTTGTTATAAGTTGAATTGTGCTCTACTAAAATTCATATGTTGAAGTCCTAATCCCCACTATCTCAAAACGTGAACTTACTTGAAAATAAGGTCATTGCAGCTACAATTAGTTAACCTAAGATGAAGTCATTCTGGAACAGGGTGGACTCCTAATACATTATGACTGATGTCTTTGAAAGAGGGAAAATTTGGACACAGACACACACATATGTAAAGATGAAGACAGAGATAAACCAAGGAATGTCAATGATTGATAGCAAACTACCAGAAGTTGGAAGAGAGACACAGAATAGATTTTCCTTCATAGCCTCAGGAAAGTACTAAACCTGCTGACACCTTGCTTTTAGACTTCTAGCCTTCAGAACTGTGAGACAATATATTTCTGTCATTTAAGCTAGCCATTTTGTGGTATTTTGTTAAGATTGAGCAAACTAATACAATGTTTAATTCTTTTGAGTTATTTCATTTCTGGGAATATATTCTAGATAAATAATTGCATGCTAATGAAGATATAGTAAAAATGTGAATGGAAGCATTAGATATAATAGTAAAATTAAAAATTATATTGTATCTACACAGTAAAATACAAATCCATTTAAAATATATTTTGAGCAAATTTTAATAACACAGGCAAAAGCTTACTCTACAATATGAAGTTTAAAAAATGACAGTGAGACTTCCGCTTTTGATTAATACGAAGTAACAAGGACTGAATTTACTTCCTGCCTTTAACAACTAAGACACCAGCTAAAGAAAGTATATGACACAGTGACAGTCAAGATATGGGATCAATGAAAAACAATGATCCTTGAGAGATAAGAAGCAAATTAGATAAGCCCTATGATTTACTCAATTTACTTCCTGAAGAAAATTTTCAGGCTGTGGTTTATGGAGGAGAAATCCAGGCAGAATCTGGAGGTTTCTTTGAGTTGAGGAAACCAAGCTGGGAGTTTCCAGAAGCCAAGGCAGATGGCATTTACTGAACAGAGCACCATAAAGGTGAAAGCAGCACAGAGTCAGCTTTGGAGGCTTACAGGTGGTCCTCCTTCAGTATTCAGTTGAGTGCTGATTAGCTCACGCATGTGAGGAAACTACTAACAGCTGGAGGAAAGAACCATCTGAAAGGATTAGAGAGAGTCATACTCAGACTTGACAGGACCAAGATCAGCATCCGTTCCTAGCAAGACTTGAGAAATGTATAATTCATGGCTCATAGTTAGCATACTAAGAAATATCTTGCATTAGTAGTGGGAAAAAACAAATACTAGATTGAATGCAGTACTGGCCTACATAACACAGCTTAAAAGGATCAAACTGTGTTCAAGTAACTTGAAGATACCCCAGAACAAATCTCACAAATATTGATAGAAATATTTAAAACAAAAAGAAACAAAACACCCACAATAAGAGTGAATCACAATGTCTGGCATCTAATCAGACATTACCAGGCATCCAAATAAAAAGAAAATGCAACTGTTAATGAAAAAAATCAACTGACACTGACCCAGAAATGATCCAGATACTAGAATTAGTAAACAAGGATATTAAGATACTTATGACTGTATTACAAATGTTCAAGAAGCTAGAACAAATATTTCACTTGATACACAGAAACATGGAAGATAATATATAGATGCTCCTCAAATTACAGTGGAATTATGTCCCAACAAACTCAGAATCAGTTAAAAACATGTCAAAAATGTACTTAAGGCTGGGTGCGGTGGCTCACCCTGTAATACCAGCTCTTTGGGAGGCCGAGGCGGGCGGATCACGAAGTCAGGAGAATCGAGACCATCCTGGCTAACACGGTGAAACCCCGTCTCTACTAAAAATACAAAAAATTAGTCGGGCATGGTGGCACGCACCTGTAGTCCCAGCTACTGGGGAGGCTGAGACAGGAGAATGGCGTGAACCCAGGAGGTGCAGCTTGCAGTGAGCCGAGATTGCGCCACTGCACTCCAGCCTGGGCTACAGAGCGAAACTCCCTCTCAAAAAAAAAAAAAAAAAAAAAAACTTAAATACCCTAATAAACCCATCATAAAGTTAAAAAATTGTAAGTTGAACCACTGTAAACTCAGATGCTCCTCAATTTATGATAGGGTTATGTCCCAATAAACCTATCACGAAGTCAAGAAATCATATGTTAAGTCACTGTAAGTGGAGAGGCTCCTCAACTTAATGAAGTTAACTTGTGGTAAACCCAGTGGTAAACCATTGTAAAGTCAAAAAATCGTTAAGTCCAGCTATTCTAAGTCGGAGACTGTCTGTATTTTAAAACAACCCAAAATTCAACTTCTAGAAATGATAGCTGTGATATCTTACATGAAAAATACACTGACTAGGATGAATGACAGATTACATATTACAGAAGAAAACATTATTGAGCTTAAAAACACAGAAACTCACCAAAATTAAACACACAGAGAAAAATACTGAAAAATATGAATAGTATGTTTTATATGCAAACACATGAAGAATATGAAATGTGGAATAAATTCAAGCAGTTAAGAATATATAAAATTCTAGTTATAAAGGAAAAGAAACATTTGGGGGGATGTATTTAAATAAAGAAAGACTGATTATTTTCCAAATTCAATGAAAGCTGTAAATGCATAGATTGAAGAAGCTCTATGAGCCTCAAGCACAAGAAGGATTAAAAAAATACACAAAGGTGCATCATTATCAAAATTCTTAATGCCAATGATGAGGAGAAAAATATTAAAAACAGAGAAAATAAAAATTAGGTACAATGGGAAAAACATGGTGACATCAGATTTCTATTTGGAACAACTTGAGAGAGACACACAGAGAGAGAAATAATAACTTTAATGTATTTTATAAAAACCAACAGGAGCAGGTTGCTTAATTTCCATGTAACTGCATGGTTTTGAGCAAATTTTTTAGTCTCAACTTCTATATTTATTGCTCTGTGGTCCAAGAGTGTGTTTGGTGTGATTTTGGTTCTATAAAAGGACTTATATCTAGAATATAAAAAGGACTTTCAAAACTCAATAATAAAGAAGTAAGCAACCCAGTGCAAAATAGATAAAGAATTGCACAGATACTACACCCAAGAAGACATATCCATGTCAAAAAATTACATGCTCAATATCTTCAGCCACTAGGGAAATTTGAATGAAAGTCAAAGGAAGAATATACCGTGTAGTTAGAATTTTTGAGTAAAATAACACATCGTGCATAATTTTTATATAAAATTCTAGAAAATTTATGATAATCTATTGTGACAGAAAGCAACCAGTTGTTTCCTTGGGATAGGTGGAGGGTAGGAGAATCATCTGGAAGGATAACAATGGGTATGAGGAGTTTTGGAGAGTGATGCTATGTTCATTATTTGATTCTGGTGATGGCTTGGCAATGTATTTATCTGTCAAGATATTTCAAATTGTACACTTCTAGTATATACAGTTTATTGTATGTTTGCTATACCTAAATAAAACTGTTAAAAAGGGAACCTACAAAATGTTGGTAGTTTTATCACAATGATATAAGAAAAGCAATTCATTGCTAATCACATAAAACCTATTAAAAATTGAAATAAAAATATAGTGGATTTTAAATAATGGCATCATGAGTGAATTTTTCTTCATTACTTTATTATTAAAATATGTGAAAATGACGTGTGTGCTTTAAATCTTCAAGAAAATGAAATATTTTCGTAGGTAAAAAAATGCAGAAGTTTAAGGGTGAGCTAACTTTTCTCTCAAGTGTAAAATATACCTTTCTTTCTCTTAGCTTTGTTTTTTTTTTTTTTTTTTTTTTTTGAGATGGCATCTTGCCCTGACGCCCAGGCTGGAGTGCAGTGGCGCAGTCTTGGCTCACTGCAACCTCCACCTTCCAGTTTCAAGCGATTATCCTCCCTTAGCCTCCCAAGTAGCTGGGATTACAGGTGCGTGCCACCACACCCAGCTAATTTTTTGTATCTTTAGTAGAGATGGGGTTTCTCCATGTTGGCCAGGCTGGTCTCAAACTCCTGACCTCATGATCCGCCCACCTCGACCTCCCCAAGTCCTGGGATTACAGGCGTGAGCCACCGCACCCAGTCTCTAATTTTGTTTTAAAATAGAATGTCAATAGTAATATAGTTTTCCATTAAACAGCACCCCCTGCAAACACAAACAGAGAGCTAAAACTAGACATTTTCTGTTTCACAGGGAAAAAAAAAAAAAGAAAAAAAACTTTGATGTAAATGGAGATGAACCAATAAGTCTATATAGTTAAGATTATGCTGGATGGGAAAGAAGCTTGTTTTGTGGCCTTCAGTTTCTGAAAAATTAAGATTTTCATTGTGAAGGCAGACTTACAAGAAAAAGGAAAGGAAATTAGAGAAGACTCATTAGCCAGATGGGAAACAGAAGAAAACAGGAAAAAACAAAAAGCAAACAAACAAAAAACACACCTGAAAAGAAAGACAAGAGGAAGCAGTAAAGAGGCAATAGTGACTAGAAACTTGGACAAATGAAGAAGGAATAGAAATGGAAGAAACACATGGCTGACTTATTCCCTGTTGATATCTCTTCTGTCTTTCTCTGCCTTTCTTCTGCGAGAGCCACAGCAGCAGAATTGGGAGCCTTCTGGTCTCCATTTGCAGATTCGGCTTCATCTGGGGTCTGTGGTCAAACTTACCTCTAGGGAAATATTGAGAAGTCTCAATTCAGGACCCACCTGGTGTGCATCCTAAAAGTGTTAGCAACTGGGATAGGGCTTAAAACCCACACCTCCTCCTAAAATTCTATCTTGAAATCCTATTTTGATATTTTCTTTTTTCCCTTTTTTCAAATCTTTGTACATATTTGGTGGTACTTTATATTTACTTTCTCTAAGAACAAGGATTATGTTTAGTTCTTTGTAACTTACCTTTTTTGCCTCAGGCTTTCCATGTATGAGCACTCAGAAAAGTTATTTTAAAAGAGTTGGGCTAAATAGATATTCAGAGTGTTCAATGTCAAGATACATTTCCTGTGAGTTCTGTTTAATGTGCTGCAATTCCTCTGCATAGACTAAGTCTCTCAGGCTCAAATCTGAAGAGGAGGAACAGATACATTAAATATATTATTTAGTGCATTTTTGCCTTTCAGTATCAAACAGTCATCACATTCATAAAGTTCCAAGGATATTCTCCATGTCTGCTTAAGAAAATAGTGAAAAACATAGTATGGTTTTATCTTTTGTAGAAAAAAATGGTTAAATATACCATTTTGAGAAATTCATTTCTGTGAACTAGCCCATGGAAGAGACAACAGCAGCTAGAAACTTGGCCTCTGAAGAAGAGACATAGAGGTGGAATAAACATATGGTTCAAATACTGCTTAATAACTGGAGTGTTATTGTATTCTTTAAAAATCAGAGATCGAATTCTTATGATTCGATTGGAAGGATGTTCAGTCCACTGATCCTGTTAGCTACGGGAAAGCTCAGTGTTAGAGTTCTTTGTCTGTTTCTGCTGAAAGCTTTGAGAACTCTTTCATATGTATAAGTGTCAATGAGACAGTCTGAGGAAACTGCAGTCTTTGTTTTATCAATGTAGACATTTGATCAGAGGCCATATGGTTCATGTCTCTAATAGTTAAGGCAAAGTAGGGCATCTAATTTGGTCACAGTTATGTCTTCATTGCACTGATGTCATTTTTATTTAGTAGCAAATGTGTTTTAGGTAAAATATAAGACACTATTCATGGCAGATAAATGCCCTCTCTAGTTAGACATTCATGTGATTAGAAGACATATAAAAGAACATATCTCAGAAAACAAAAGCTTACTCATTGGATGTAAGTTTTATCTCGGTCCAGTTAACCTTTGAAACACAGCAATGTTGGATTTTTTTCAGAGATTTTCTTTCACTTGTAATATGAAAATTACCCACAAAGTAGGATGATTCTTTTAAATTCTTAATAACACTGAAGAAAAGTGAGAAAACATTTTAATTCAGTTGTTCAGCTAAAAAGTGAATGGTAAATAAGTTGGGATTCTTTCCAGTCATTATTTGTAGGTCCTATTTAAGGTGCTTCACCATGACACATAGTCGTGGCCTTCTTTTTTTTTTTTTTTTTTTTTTTTGAGACGGAGTCTCGCTCTGCTCCCCAGGCTGGAGTGCAGTGGCCGGATCTCAGCTCACTGCAAGCTCCGCCTCCCGGGTTCACGCCATTCTCCTGCCTCAGGCTCCCGAGTAGCTGGGACTACAGGTGCCCGCCACCTCACCCGGCTAGTTTTTTTTTTTGTATTTTTTAGTAAAGACGGGGTTTCACCGTGTTAGCCAGGATGGTCTCGATCTCCTGACCTCATGATCCGCCCGTCTCGGCCGCCCAAAGTGCTGGGATTACAGGCTTGAGCCACCGCGCCTGGCCAGTCATGGCCTTCTTATGACATTTTCCTCGTTTAGGTAAAACACTAAGTTGCCAAGGCCGGGTGTGGTGGCTCATACCTATAATCCCAGCACTTTGGGAGGCTGAGGCAGGCAGATCACCTGAGGTCAGGAGTTTGAGACCAGCCTGACCAACTTGATGAAACCTTCTCTCCACTGAAACACACACACACACACACACACACACACACACAACAAAAAAAACAAAAAACAAAAAACCTTGCTGGGCGTGGTGGCAGACACCTGTAATCCCAGCTACTCAGAAGGCTGAGGCAGGAGAATCGCTTGAAACCGGGAGGCAGAGGTTGCAGTGAGCTGAGATGGCACCACTGCATTCCAGCCTGGGCAACAGCGAGAGACTTTGTCTCAAGAAAAAAAAAAAAATTAAGTAAGATTAAATTGCAAAGAGCAACAACATCTGAAGTAATCAGTTGATGACTGGGATAACTAGATTCATATGCCAAGGGGATATAAGCTCTTGGTGTTGGAGAAGATACATTGATGAAGGATAAGAAGAGGCAAGAGTTATTTCTGAGGCCTCTGTTCTGTTCCGTTGGTCAATATATCTGTTTTGATACCAGTACCATGCTGTTTTGGTTACTGTAGCCTTGTAGTATAGTTTGAAGGCACATGTATACCTATGTAACAAACCTGCACATTCTACACATGTATCCCAGAACTTAAAGTATAATTTAGAAAACAAGAGGCAGGAACAAATGGAAATTCTAAATAATTACTGTAAAAGGAAAACTATGAAGGAGTAAGAGATGTTATACTGGTATAATTAAAAAGAAGACTTTGAACAAATCAAAGACATAATACTAGAACAAAAATTTAGCTTGACCAAAGGAAAGATATTACTTTTGTTGAAATACACTCAGGGAAATATTCCAAGAACCAAAATATGTCACTTGCATTATGTTTCCTAAATAGTAAGCCCCATTGCTACTTGTAGGGATAAATATTGGTAATAGGAACCTTGGAGAAATACCAGTTTTGGTTAAAGTCATCTTTTTAATCTGAATTTTAAAAAGAAAAATGGGAGGAAATGTACCAGTCCTACTTTTGCTAATTGGATAAGCAGGCAGAAGTTTATTGGATTCAAAGTTTAGCTTTTATCACAGTCTACATTATAATGTATCCGTGTCATGTAGTAAACTATAAACTTTCAAAGGACAGGGGGTGGATTTTTGTCATCTTTTTGTCTCCCCCAATTCCTTACGTTTATATGATATTGAATAGTATTTTACCGTAATACATTTCTGCCCAGTCTACTGACTGGCTGAAGAAAGCTTCTCTGAGCATTAGCCCTACAAAGTTGTAGCATGGACAGGTAGGTATATGCATCTACTCTTACTAATTGTAGTATTTGTTTTCTATAAAGTGGCTGCAAACACTGAATTAGTGAACCCTGCTTCTAGAAGAAATACAAGATTAGGTCCTGCACATCTCATTTTCATCGACCAATTAATACATAGCCCTGTTTTGTGTGTGTTTCTGTTTAGGGACATCTTGTGTAATATATATTGTTGATTAATTTACATTGAACTCACAATCCACAGCTATATAACTCATGCCTGAAAGAAGCTTCTCTAACACACGCACTTTCTCCATGAGGCACCTCACAACCTGCTTGTGCCTAGGAACACTAGACAGAGCCTCAGGACCATGCTTGGGGGCCATTTTAAAAGGCGGAATCACCACCCTCCAAAAAAAAAAAAAAAAAAAACTCAAAAAATATGAAAAGTGGCAGTAAATAGACCAGGAAAAAAAAATACTTGTTGATAGTAGGAGAGCTAAAATCAAAAGGCCTTGTTTGACATCAGCTGGGAATATCCATATGACACAACTCAAATTTCTCACTGCCTTGTGCATATCCACAAGTGATCATGAAAGCACAGAAAGTATTGGTTTGGGGAATTAAGTGAATTTGCAATTAAATAATCTGAATTATTGGATCTGGGATTGATTGTACCCTTGTTTCTCCAAGGAAGCTAAGAATGAGATAAAATGAACATAGGCAGGGACTTAGGAGCAAACTTGACTCAATTCAGCATTCAAGTCCAAATTCATGCACATTTATTTTTCTACCAAGGGTTACTTTACCAGCTTTGGAAGTTTAGGATACACTTGTTGTTTCCAGCAAAAGTCCAAAACATAAGTCGCTTTCTGGATTTGGCACCTGCTGCTCGGTCATGCACTGACCTGAAATTCTCACCTCAGAAGGGGACTGACGTGTGTTGAGAATTGAGGCAGACTACTGGCTGTCTATTCATTCTTTCCTTCTTTATTAATAGAACTCAAATTTGTTGGGAGATGATAGAAATGAGACCAATTAGAGAATGACATGCCCAGATGCTTTTGAAAATATGGTGGTTAAATGGCCAATATCTGACCAATGAGATATAAGTAGAAGTTGGCTTGGTCTTCAGGAATAACTTCTTAAAATAAGAACAATTCAGTTAGTGTGGATCCCATTGCCACTTCTTCCTCCCTATTTAGCCAGAAAAAATGATAGAGGCTGAAGCATCAGTAGCTATGTGACTTTGACCTTGTGGATGACAATCCCTGAGACTAGTGGAACATAAAAATAAACAGAGCCTAGATTTCTGATAATATGGAGCGTGCCCTGCCAGCCCTGCATTTCCTTCCTCCAGGCTTCCCACTCAAAGGAAACACAAAGAAATGTTTCTAAGGTTTTTTGCTTTGTTTTGTGTTTATACTCTACTTACTGCTGAGTGCAATTTCTCCTCCTCCCCCTCCTCATCTCCCTCTCCTTCTTCCCCTGCCTTCTCTCCCTCTCCTCGTCCTTTTTTCCCCGCATTTCTAAGTCTTTGCTGAGCCTTATCACCTCTCCTTCCTATCTCCTATTGTTTAATAATCTCATTTCTGTGAGATTATTAAGCCTCACAGGGCTTTTCGGTTTTTGATTAATATTCTTTCAAAGTGTCCATAGCGTCTGTGCTTTCTTCTTTCTCAGTTTCTTCTTTGATCTCCTTGCTGAGAGTTCTACTTCTTTCAGTTCTTCCTTTCAGGGCAGGTATTGGCCCCTCTGGATTCCTGAGCTATTGAGATTTAAAACCAACCAGCCTTTGCTTCCTCCTCTGATGGTTGTTACGCCCACTCAGAGTATTTGTCCTTACCGATTTGTACTCTGAGACTGGGTGGCACTTTTTCATCTAGATTTGTTGAGACTGTTTTCCAAATAAAGACATTTCTTTATTTTCCTAGTTGCTCTGTTTTAATGAAAGTACTTGAGCTTATTAAAATGTTCCATCATTTCTCATGATCATGTCTGTCCTTGGAAGTTTAATTTACATCCTATCTAATGGTAGCATGCTCCATGCATCAGGCATCTTCATATACATTTCATTATTTCTCCTTCAGAAAACCCTTGGGATAAGTGTTATTCATCACATAGTCAGATGACAAAGTGAAAGTCCAGAGAGTTTAAGTAATTTGCCTAGAGTCACCAACATGAAAATTGATATAATCCACACTGGAAGTTGTTTCTGTTTACCTCGTTATTAAATGCAACGTAAATCCTTTAGTAATGAATCTGAAAGCATCATTTCATAGCTTTGCTGTCTTAGAAGGTCTCTTTGCATGGCCTCAGAAATATCACAGCAAACTTTGATTTTTGACACTGATCCAGGGTTCACTCATTCTAATTCATGGCTGTAAGTTTTCAGGTGGAAACGAATCTGGCCTAAAGGAGAGAGAGAAGTATTTTTTGTTCATAAAAATCTAGGCAGACTCTGGTTACAGCTTTTCTCTCGTGTGTATCTCTCATGCACCATTGCAAACATAAATAGCTTTGTAGATAAAGAGAACCCTTGGTCATCATCCTCTGTCTGATAGTATCAGATGTGCCTAAAAGTACACCTCAGCTTTCTGATTGCAAGGTTAACAATTCTACTTCCTTTACTCCTGCACAGAAATTTTAAAAACAAAAATACTTGTATCTCTTTGCAGAACTTTAATTGGATTCCTTTTCTATATCTGTGTTCTTCTATAAGACACACACACACACACACACACACACACATATATATATATATTTGGTTTTTATTTTTTATTTTAATGTTTTTTGAGACAGAGTCTTGCTGTGTCCCCCAGGCCGTAGTGCAGTGACATGATACCGGCTCACTGCAACCCTCTGCCTCCCCGGCTCAAGTGATTCTCCTGCCTTAGCCTCCCAAGTAGCTGAGATTACAGGTATGGGCCACCATGCCTGGCTAATTTTGTATTTTTAGTAGAAACGAGGTTTTTCTTTGTTGGTCAGGCTGGTCTCAAACTGCTGACCTTAGGTGATCTGGCCGTCTCAGCCTCCCAAAGTGCTGGGATTACAGGTGTGAGCCACCGCACCCGGCCAACCTCTGCTGTTTTCCCTCATCTCACTAGATCATTTTCCTTGCTAAATCAATAGTGAGCTTGTTCTGTTGAGACTCAGTTTCTGGATAAATCCCAATCAAATGTCAAATGGGGGTTATGAATATAGCTGCGTAGAGCAAGGTTCATTGCTACCTCATTTACTATCTGATAAGCAGGACTGATGCAATGAGCATGGGTTCACTCAACTCATACTGACTTACCTCTTTCACACTAGGGTGATGGACATAGTAAACCATTATCTACTAATGCACTCATGCCCTATCTAGTAATTATTATTATGAGAGGGTCCACATGTATATCTTAAATTTTGCTTAAAGTTGTGCTCATCTGAGCGTATTGCATGTTGGATCCAGAGCGAAAGTTTTGTTTGTTAGTGTGTCTTTTGTGAAATAACTGAGATATTTTCATTAATCAATTATGCTAGCTTAAAAAATAGAAATATTGACTACAATGAAAAACACAATCCCCACTCTATTCAGATATGACTCTGTCTGATGTAAGCAATGGTATAGGAATTACTCTATCTTCAATATATAAATAATAAATTGTGTACCCATAATGGTAATTTTTTTTGGAAAATCAACTAAAAATAACAAATCTCTTTTGTTTGATAATCTCAGTATGGCCCGTGCCAAACATTCTAAGGCACCTAGAAAACGAATGCAAAAGGTCTATAAAAACTTTATGAATATTTTTCTAAAATGAACTCTTCCTATATTACTTTTATAAGCTGTGTTAGAAGTTCACATTCCAGGTATATGAGAAGCTAGATTATTCAGACCAAGTACTCCACTGGAAACAACTCTGGATGTTTTATAGAATATATTTTTAAAGTACTTTTTAAAGTATTGCAGAACTGACAATAGAGTAAGAAATTATCAAGCCAAAATCTAAATAAAAGTGGGAACACAGACAGGTTCTGAGTGGGCTTCTGAGACTGGTTTTGTGCTGATGACATGTTGCCAAAGCTTGTGAACTTGAACTTTGGTATTGGTGGTCTCCTGGGAGTGAATGAAAGATTGTTTGACACTGAACAGAGCCAACTGGAATGCAAGGCAGGGGATGTCATCACTGAGAAGCTGTAATCACCAGAATTCCTTCCTATGGATATACAGCCTACATTTACATCTTCTGATTTACCCTCTACCGTCCAAAATCCTCAAGCTGTGAATTCACAAGGAAGAAAATCACCATGTGGGAAAATCAACAGGAACAACAAAACAGAAACAGACCCATAGGACTTCAAATGTTTAAATATCAGGCCGAGTATGGTGGCTCACGCCTGTAATCCAAGCACTTTGGGAGGCTAAGGTGGGCAGATCACTTGAGGCTAGGAGTTTGAGACCAGCATGGCCAACATGGTGAAATTCTATCTCTACTAAAAATACAGAAATTAGCTGGGTGTGGTGGCATGCCTATAATTCCAGCTACTCTGGAGGCTGAAGTAGGAGAATCACTTGAACCTGGGAGGCAGAGGTTGCAGTGAGCCAAGATCGTGCCGCTGCACTCCCGCCTGGGTGACAGAATAATGCTCCGTCTCAAACAAACAAACAAAACATCAGAAAATGATAAAACAATGATCACTAAATTAAAAGAATAAAAACAAGCTTAGAAAAACTAACAAGAAAACATTATAGAGGATTTCTTCAAAATAGAAATTTTAAAAATAAAGCGAATATTAACAAATATAATGGTTAAATATATCAGCCAATATGAAATAAGTAAAAAGGAAATTCATAAGCTAGAAGGTAAAAGAGGAAAAATTTCTCAGATTGCCACCTAGTGAGGCACAGTGGTAGGAATACTAAAAGCAGTTAAAAGAGATAGGGTTTGATACACATAAACTCAGTTTCAAAAAGATCAACAATTTCAATCCAAAATTAGGGGATTCTAATGAATCTTAAGGAAATTCCTCCAGAAGAAAAATTATTTCAGGTGAAAGAACTGAGACGCAAAAGGAATAAAGTACAAAAAAAATCGGTAAATACTGGTTTTGTCTAGATGAATCTTGGTTGTGTAAAAGAATAGCAATTTCTCATGAGATTAAAAAGAGAAATGATCTATCCAACAACAGTGTCACATAATCAGGAAGTACATAAGTGAATTGTGTTAGTTTGGGACCTCAAGAAGCAGATATTGAATGGGATTAGACATGTAAGGGATTGACGAAGGAAAACATCTGTGAAAGAAAAAGTGGAGCAATCAGAGAAGGTGGGGAGAACCTTCAGACCACAGTGTAATTCAGACACATATAAAAAGTGAAGAGGAAAAACTACAGGGTAAGACGAGTATCAGACTGCAACACATACAATATTTAAGAATGATTCAACCAGGCCTATGAGGACTTCTCAAGCAAGAGCTGCCCAATCAGGGAATTCTGCATTGGGTAGGAATGGGCTGACACTAAAACCCCTATTGTGGTCTGTCTGGGGAAAGCATAGTAGTAGCCTAGGGGAAGTGTGGCCTTGGTATGAAATCAGTGAATGATCCAGAGAGGCCATAGCTGGGGCTGAAAGTCATCTATGCTCCCCACAGCAGGAAATCTGAGATACATATTTCTATGGCTATCACATGGAGTTACATTTGCTAATGTCCTTGTATTTTGAAAAAGGAAGATAAAAATATTGATTGGTATAGATTAGACTAATAAATTAAGCATAGGCATTGTAATTTTTAGAGTAACCACTAACAAAAATTACTTCCAAACCAACAGAGTAGAACAATCTTTATGAAATTTCTATTTCTTTCAAAATTCTTTAAAAAAAATATTTCAACATTTTCTTCCTCTAAGAATGAACACAGAAATATCTAAATGCCTTAGGAAAAATCCAATTTAGAATTTGAAATTTTTTGGAAAGTGTATGTGGAATGCCTATGAATTTTCTTCAGTAAATTTGGGTGAGTGAAACAAGGTCAAATGCCTTGAATTTTTATGATAAAACAAAACAACTGTTTAAACTTTTTATTTCTGAAAACAAATGAGATATTATATAACAGTAGTCATATTTTATTGGACCTTAAAATTAAAACAGAACTTAAAATAGAACTTTATTTGGTGACAGTGGATAAAGTGAAGCCAAATCATTATGTTGTATCTTTACTGTGATTAATAGTAACCTGGACAAGCAATAAAGAGAAATGTGAAGATACACACACACACACACACACACACACACACACACACGTATCTTCATATATATATATACACACACATATTTTGCTGTTGTTTTGTTTTTGTTTTCCAATAAAAAGCATAATCTTTCTATAGGAGTGACAGACTTTCAAAAAAATCTTTTAGCATGGATAATGGACATATATTTGAGAAACAAGAATAATCTAATGGAATGTGTCATAGTTGTTTATTAGAATATGAAGATATAATCGTAATACATTTTTTGAATGGACCAAGGGGTTCTTTATGATGCACTTAAGCAAAAGCTGATGTGCATTTTGATCTGCCCAATTCTATTTTCATGTCACAGCAAGGAAGGTTTAATAAACTCCATAAGAACATCTCAGTTTTAATGATATCTGTGTCTTCAGTTTCCAGATGTTTGTGACTCAGCTTCAAAATGGATCAATGCTTTTCAATTTTCCCTGGGATGACTTTCCCAGCTACTGTGGACAGTAGTTAGCAATCCTGGGCTTGCAGCTGACCACACGATTCCTGTGCTGTGGACTGAACCTGACACTCTCCCCATCAATAACTCAAACATCTTGAGTTCACAGATGTTTATAGATTCTATATTAGCAAGAAGCATGTTTGAAAACCTTCCCTCATTGCGAAACTCTAAATGGATATTTTTTGTTCTATTAAGATATGGTTTATATATCAAATGTTATTTTGTGCACAAATCTTGACTGTGAAGAATTCAGTCATACTTTATTTCCTGTGTTCATTCATTTGTCATGGGGATATTTGATGGCAGAAATGCTGGGAACCAATAGCTAATCCTATTACCTTTGACCAATAATTCCTGTGCTTTTTCAGACAGGGTATGAAGCCAAATAGCGTTGCTCTTTCTCCTCCTCCTCCTTCTCCTTCTCTCCGATCTCCTCCTCTCCCTTCTCCTCCTCCTCCTCTCCCTTCTCCTCCTCCTCCTCTCCCTTCTCCTCCTCCTCCTCTCCCTTCTCCTCTTCCTCCTCCTCTCCCATCTCCTCCTCCTCTCCCTTCTCCTCCTCCTCTCCCTTCTCCTCTTCCTCCTCCTCTCCCTTCTCCTCTTCCTCCTCCTCTCCGATCTCCTCCTCCTCTCCCTTCTCCTCCTCCTCCTCTCCCTTCTCCTCCTCCTCTCCCTTCTCCTCCTCCTCTCCCTTCTCCTCCTCCTCTCCCTTCTCCTCCTCCTCTCCCTTCTCCTACTCCTCCCCCTTCTCCTCCTCCTTTCCCTTCTCTTCCCCCTTTTCCTTCTCCTCCCCCTTTTCCTTCTCCTCCCCCTTTTCCTTCTCCTCCCCGTTTTCCTCCTCCTCCCCATTTTCCTCCTCCGCCCCCTTTTCCTCCTCCGCCCCCTTTTCCTCCTCCGCCCCCTTTTCCTCCTCATTCCCCTTCTCCTCCCCCTTCTCCTCCCCCTTCTCCTCCTCCTCCCCCTTCTCCTCCTCCTTTCCCTTCTCCTCCCCCTTCTCCTCCCCCTTTTCCTTCTCCTCCCCCTTCTCCTCCTCCTTTCCCTTCTCCTCCCCCTTCTCCTCCTCCTCCCCCTTCTCCTCCTCCTCTCCCTTCTCCTCCCCCTTCTCCTCCCCCTTTCCCTTCTCCTCCCGCTTTCCCTTCTCCTCCCCCTTCTCCTCCTCTCCCTCTCCTCCTCCTCTCCTTCTCCTCCTCCTCTCCCTTCTCTCCTCCTCTCCCTTCTCCTACTCCTCCCCCTTCTCTCCTCCTCCTTTCCCTTCTCTTCCCCCTTTTCCTTCTCCTCCCCCTTTTCCTTCTCCTCCCCCTTTTCCTTCTCCTCCCCGTTTTCCTCCTCCTCCCCATTTTCCTCCTCCGCCCCCTTTTCCTCCTCCGCCCCCTTTTCCTCCTCCGCCCCCTTTTCCTCCTCATTCCCCTTCTCCTCCCCCTTCTCCTCCCCCTTCTCCTCCTCCTCCCCCTTCTCCTCCTCCTTTCCCTTCTCCTCCCCCTTCTCCTCCCCCTTTTCCTTCTCTCCCCCTTCTCCTCCTCCTTTCCTTCTCCTCCCCCTTCTCCTCCTCCTCCCCTTCTCCTCCTCCTCTCCCTTCTCCTCCCCCTTCTCCTCCCCCTTTCCCTTCTCCTCCCGCTTTCCCTTCTCCTCCCGCTTTCCCTTCTCCTCCCCCTTTCCCTTCTCCTCCTCCTTTCCTTCTCCTCCCCCTTTCCCTTCTCCTCCCCCTTCTCCTCCCCTTTCTCCTCCCCCTTCTCCTCCCCCTTCTCCCCCTTCTCTTCCCCCTTCTCTCCCTTCTCCTCCCCCTTCTCTTCCCCCTTCTCCTCCTCCTCCCTTCTCCTCAGTCCTTCTCCTCTGCCCTTTTTCTCCTCCTCCCTCTTCTCCTCCTCCTCCTTCTTGTCTTCCTGCCCACTGCCTCCCCTCCTCCTCTTCCTCCTAGTTCTCCCTCTCTTCCTCCTAGTTCTCCTTCTCTTCCTCCTCATCTCCCTCCCCTACTCCTTCCCCTTTTCCATCTCCCTCTCCTTTTCTCTCCACTTTCTTCTTTCTCTGTCTCTCTCTCTTCCCAGAGACATTTCCTCTACAGATCTCAGCAAGGCAAAGAAAGGAAAACTTAAAAAAAAGAATCCTGATTCTTTTTCATTTTGGTAAGGTGAAAGAAATTCTGACTCCTTCATGATTAAAGTTTTCAGAAGAAGTAATTTTGTTAAACACTTTGTAATGTTGCTATGTTTCAACATCATTCTTTTGAAAAGGAGAAACAACTCTCAGATGACACTTGGTGGTGTTCTGACAGCTAACAAGGGAGGCATCATTGTGATTCTGAGGGCTTTTCATGTCACTGACGCTGTTCTAGGATTCTGATTGATTTTTAGTTTTCAAGGCTCCCTTTTGTTAAAAGGGTACAGCTTGTTTTTCATATACTAAAAAAGCCCCATAAACTGTCCAAAGAGATAGTTGGGGGTTGTTTCATCCATCCTTCTAAATAAGTCATAAGATCTTTTTAGAGAGCATTCAACAGTATGATATCGGAGCATGAATCAGACATTTGCCAAGGTGGAACTTAAAATAGGAATTGTTTAATAAAGCAGAGTTGAGAAGATACAAGGCTTATTAATTTAGTTTAAATAAAATGAAATCCTGTATATGAAGTGACTAGCATAATTTCTTCATGGAGGTAGCAAACGTTCACTGGTTAACCTCCTGCATCAAAGATTTACTTGCCTTTCATGCTTTGGTGATGAAGGGAGTGTGTAGCCTCACCACCATCTATCTGTTTACACTGCCCTATTTATTTCTTAAGGTTGGTGAGTGCTGCTGCTCCGGCAGCTCTTCCCAACTGGGATCGACAGGAAGGAAATTTCGTACGATGCCTTGGCCAGTTCTCCACCAACCTCTTTGTTTCATGTAGTGGGGCAAGACCCAAAGAATTAGAGGGCCTTTCATAGGGCCAGATGGAATGTCTGATACCTTTGTGTATAGCTCTATATTTAGTTCTCAGTGCATAGCAGAGGTGGTTTACAATTTTGGCAAAGCAATCTAAAGCCCGATGTTACTTTACATTAGAATTACAAACATCTATTATGGAAAAATGAATTTAAATGATATGAATCATGTATACCTAAGCATAGATTTAGACTTATGCATCTTGCACTGTCTTTATATGCTTGAGTTTATATCAATTGAATCATCTTCATATTTTTATTGGAAATATTATTTGATCTGGAAACATTGATTTAGTCCTGAGCATATTTATCTCAGTCTTTAACATTATGCTCACTGCCATTCAGAGCTTCCTTTCGTGACATATCTGAGAAATGCTAAAGAAACATCAGTAATGCTTGGGCCTTGAGACGTCAATCTAAAGTGAATAAGTATCTGTTTTTACTAACATCATTAAGAATTTCCTCATTACCAATACTGACTATTCATTCTGTGGTTTAAAAGATAATTTTATGAAATCATTTTGTATTTAAATTGATATTGCATGATTTTGTATTTTTTACTTTAAGTTTAAAAATTGCCTAACCTAATACATTGAAGTCATTTTTGAATTTGCTATATTTCTGACTAAAGACAATAATCTTAAGAAAAATGCTATTCTCATGTATATGGTTCTCTGTATTGATTTTATAGTCTTTTCATATTGTCTTCATTAACTTTAAGTGATATTTTAACTCATTGTTTTAATGGCTAATATTAGTATATAAACTTTTTAAATTTTTTCTTAAATAACTGTTTTCACAGTTGTGATACTGGTCTTATACATCCTTTCTAGATGATATTTAAACAATTTAGAGTACTGTAAAATTGTCTGTTCTCTGTCTCTGGATCAGCTGAAGATTGATGTGACTGAGGTTTGTATGTATTCAATTCAGTTTTGTCCTTTGCCGTGTGGGTTTTGTTTGAAGATAGTTCATCTAGCCTGGATAGCCAGTTTTGGACCCTGTAATGCTTTGTCTTCCTTAAGTGACCAATTTCAGATAAATTATTGCTGATTTAAAAGACAGGCTTATGCTTGTTTCATATTTTTAGTGATTGATTATTAAAGAAACATTGAGGGCTTTTTCAGACTGTTATATAACAACCTGATGTTTTCTCATTTGAAGTCCAAAATTTACGTGACTGACCTTCAACATCATTGGCAAGTATTTGTTCATTCAATGATATGTGACAAGCCCTGTCACCTTATTGGGTTAAGATATGGTTTCTGTTTTCCTGATCAGATGAGACTAGCCCTTTCCCTGCTTCTCTTTCCCATTCACATTATGCTTTCAGGCATAATCCCTTCCAAGTATCTTGTCAGGTGCTAAAAGCTATCTTCTCATTCAACTGAGTACTTCATCATGGACAAGCTCCCCAGGCCTACATGAGTGGAGGTAATAATGTAGAAATTGCTCCATAGTATGTGAGCTGTCAAATTGGAAATCAAAATATTCACATGAAGACAACAATATAAATTGATAGATCATGTTCCGTGTAAGCAGAGAAAGACATTTTCAAAGTTGTCTGTTTCCAAAGTCACCTGTGAAAGATTTAAAACTTTGATAAGACTGGGCACGGTGGCTCACACCTGTAATCCCAGCACTTTGGGAGGCCAAGGTAGGTGGATCACCTGAGGTCGGGAGTTTGAGACCAGCCTGACTACCATGGAGAAACCCTGTCTGTACTAAAAATACAAAATTAGCCACGCATGGTGGTGCATGCCTATAATCTTAGCTACTTGGGAGGCTGAGGCAGGAGAATCACTTGAACCCAGAAGGTGGAGGTTGCAGTGAGCTGACATCGTGCCATTGCACTCCAGCCTGGACAATAAGAGCAAAACTCCATCTCAAAACAAAAACAAAAACAAAAGCAAAAACAAAAACAATAAACAACAAAAAAAACTTTGGTAGGCAGCAGAATCTTTTTTGAGAGAGGTGAAAATTGAACTGGCTCATAAATCCATGGCCATGAGAAATTGTCCCGCTGCCAACCCACCATGGGTGCTAAAAGTACCCAGATGTCCTGAGGTCAGCAGACAGCTCACTGTTTTCTTGACATGCAGTCTATACATCATTACCAGGACACCATGGCTTACATTGCAGGACTAAGAGTTTCCCAGGATTGTGCTGGTCATGTAGAGTAAGCCTTGAGCATCTGTTCTTTGCTGAAGATTTTTCTTCTGGGGGGCCTTGATTTTGTTTTGGAAGAGACCTATAGATCAGAAATCTGTTATGGAGTTGCGTCTATCCTTGGATATCACTCTAGTGATATCAAAACACTTCTTTCCATCTCAATACACATGTCTTCAAAGTTTCCCAAAACCTCCTTAACTGATAGAAAATATTTACTAGAAGATTATTAATCAAACTTACTGTATTTTTTACTTTCTGCTACCTTTTTTCTTCAAACTTGAAGATAATAGAAGAGCAAGAAACAGTGAGAGGCCCATCAGAAACTTTGAACCCCAACCATTGCCCATTGGCAGTGTATACCAAATGCTAAACACAGTACCTGGCTCAAGTAAGCCCTCGATAAATGCAAAGCTATCATGTTTATGATATAATGGTTTTTGATAAAGAGGTAAAGCAAATGTAAAGATGATAGACATTATTATTGCAATATCATAGGCCAACAGGTTGCCTTTTGAAGGAGTTAGATTTAATATGTCAAGGGAAGTTGAGTTACCTACATAGTAATTCACTATAATATACTGTGTTAGAATAAGTTCTATTTGTCTCATTTCATTCCTGATGCTGTGTATAACTAATGGAATCTTGGCATTTAATTATTTCCCTTAACATTTTATTGAGTAAATAATCTCAAAATATACAAAACTAGAGACAATTATGATGCATTTCAAACAATTTCCAATTGTTCCATGATTCAATAATTATTATCTCACATTCAGTCTTGCTCCATCAATATCTCCACCTGTTCATTGAGACACAAATTATTTTAAAGTCAGTATCAGTATGATATGATTTCATCATAAATACTTCAGTATGTATTTTATGCTGATAAGACTTTAAAAAATTGTAACCGTAATATAATCACACTTAAAAGATCAATAATTTTTTAAAAAGCGAATGAATCCAGGCATGGTGGCTCACACCTGTAATCCCAGCACTTCAGGGGTCCGAGGTGGATGGATAACTTGAGGTTAGGAGTTCAAGAGCAGCCTGGCCAACATGGTGAAACCCCATCTCTACTAAAAATAGAAAACCGAGCCAGGTGGCAGGCACCTGTAATTCCAGCTACTCAGGAGGCTGAGGCAGGAGAATTGCTCAAACCTGAAAGGCGGAGGTTGCAGTGAGCCAAAATTGTGACACTGCACTCCAGCCTGAATGACAAAGCAAGACGCTGTCTTAAGAAAATAAACAAACAAACACAACAGCAACAAACTAGTGAATTCTGTATAGCAGCATAAGGAAATTTGGACATCTCTTTGGAAAGCAAACAAACAAAAAGTAAAAAACTGAACAAAATTATCAAAACAACAATTTCAGCTGTTGAAAATCAACCATGTAGAAAACAAATTTGGAAGCATTATTTCTTTAAAAACTGCTAGAAATTTGAGTTCTTGCCTGGGACTTCTCTCATCTTCTTTCAGGGAGCACGGCCATGGAAAAGTGTAGCTTCCTAGCGTGGGTGGGTTTGGCCATAAAAAGTGGCATATTTGCTGCCAGGGACAGAAGCTGGAAGGACAAGCTTTGTCTGCTAAATGTGGTAAATTTGGTGGGAAAACTCACAGCTTTGACAGGTCTGGTTGTGGTCTCACATCCAGAAATGGGAGAGCCATGGAAAAGCTGAAATAGGCTCTTCATACACCTTAGGCAAACTGGAAAACTACATATATACCTGAGGGAGACTCTCTAGAGTCTACCAAATCATACTTGGAGCTGAGGGACCAGTTTAATGCACTTATAAGAATCTACACAGACTGATCTACAGGACCATAATAGTATGAAGTATTGAAACGCAAACTCTACCCAAGTCATTGACTGAGTACTTTGCTATGCAGACAAAGAGTGGATCATAGGAAATCAGGCTTAAAAAATGTAAATAAGAATTTTTAAAAATTGTGCAAAGATATCGGTGGTCAAATAATGTAAGGACAAAGATCTCGAAAATTGAGTCCAGGCAAGTTACCAACACAAAACAAAAGGAAGGAATAAGAAAAGAATAGTAAAAAAAATCAACTCTCAGAAAAATAAAAAAGAAATCCAAGACTGCTACATGATACTGTCTAAAGTGTTTGTTGTTTAAACAAACATTGTGAGATACACAAAAGAATGGCAAAGAGAACAGCCAATAAAAATAGACTCCCAGATGGGCCCAGAAGTTGGATTTAGCAAACACTCCAAAGCAGCCATTATAAATATATTCCAATAATTAAAGGAAACTATGACAATGGCTGAACAAATAGGGAATCTCAATAGGGAATTATAACTATAAAAAATCAAATTTTAGACTCAAGGAATATGATGACTGAAATGGTCTCACAAGCAATTTTGAGATGCCAGAAGAAAAGAGTTAGTACATTGAATATAAAGCCATAGAAGTTCAAAGAACAGGGAGAAAAAAATTGGAGATGAAAGAAAAAGTGAACAAAATTTCATAAACCTGTGGGGACATCATCAAACACACCGACATATGGATAGTTGAAGTTCTAGAAGAAGAAGAAGAGAGAGAAAGGAGTAGAAATAATGCCAAATACTTCCCAGATTTGGTTTTTAAATATTAATATGCCAAAAACTCAATAAATTCCAACTAGGATAAGCACAAAGATCTATACCTATACTCAGCAGAGTTTATCTTAAAGCCAAAAGTAAAAGGAAAATGTGAAAAACAGAAAGAGAAAACTGTCTTTGTACAGGAGAGCAACTTGATTAATTTTTAAGGTGGTATACCTTAAAAAAATTAAACATTTTCTGTCCACTATTTGGTTATCTAGTGGGATAATGCTTACAGAAAAGGCAGGATAAATCTTGAATAATTCCTCTTTGTTCATTACCAATACCTTTTTTTTAAGCAGTTTTCAAAACAATGAGTTGCCTTCTGAGCATTCTCCAGTGAGATTTTTTCCCCTCCTTTGGTTTGACTCCTTTTTTCTTTCCTTTCTTTTTTTTTTTTGTTGATGGAGTCTCGCTCTGTCGCCCAGGCTGGAGCTCAGTGGCGCGACCTCAGCATACGGCAACCTCGGCCTCCCAAGTTCAAGCGATTCTCCTACCTCAGCCTCGTGAGTAGCTAGAATTACAGGTGCCTGCCACCACGCCTGGCTAATTTTTGTGTTTTTGATAGAGATGAGGTTGCACCATGTTAGTCAGGCTGGTCTTGAACTCCTTACCTTGTGATCTACCAGCCTTGGCCTCCCAAAAGTGCTGGGATTACAGGTGTAAGCCACCTTGCCCGGTCTCAACTCCATTTTAAAAATTATTTCAAAAGTAATTAATAGAAGCTTTAATTATTTTTAGATTGTTGCCTAGGTAATTTTTATTAACTCTCTTAAATGATGTCTTATTTTTCATTATATCTTCTAACGAGTTTTGTTTTTTTATATAAAAGGTTATTCATTTCTGTTCTGTGATTTTATAACATACAATTTTATTTAAAATCTTATATAATTATAGTAACTTACCATAGATTATTTGAGGTTTCCAGATATTAATCATATCTTTGGAGCATTGAGTTAGTTCTACCTCTTCATTTCCAATTTTAATGCAGTTAATTTTCTTGTCAGTTACGTTGGCTGATAGCTTCAATGCTGTCAGTCAGTTTTCTTGTCAGTTACGTTGGCTGATAGTGTAGATATCGTTAGCATCCTTTCTTTTCTTCTTCCTGACTTTATCAGGCAAGTTGGCTTTGAGATACATACACACACACAAGTATAAATGTATGATAGTTGTGTGTGTTTGCATATGTGTACGCATAATAAAGAGACAGTTAATGAAGTATCCATTAATTACTATCTTAATTGGCACTTTCAACAGGGAGTAGAGTTGAATTTTTCAAGTCTTGTCAGATTTTATGGCAATAGTTAATGTTTTTTTCTCCTAAGCCTTATAACTATGATGATTAGTATTAATAAGTTGCCTTAGGTAACTTATTATGACCCTGCAATTCTGACATACAACTCACTTGATCATAATGTATCATTTTTAAATGAACTATTTACTTCTGTTTGATAATTTAAATTTAAACTTTTTGCATTGCTCTTATAAGTGAGTTTGGGCTAATTTTTTCTCAGTCATTTTCAGGATCTCTCTTTATAAATAATTCGGAAGATTTTCTTTATTTTCTGCACTCTGGAATAATTTAAGTAGCATTAGGGTTGTCTGATTTTTAAAGGTTCAGTAAAATTTCCTCTATTTTTTTTCTGTTGCAATTTATCTGTTTAGAATCTCTGTCTCTACTGTGGTCAGATTTGGTAGGTTGGATTTCTGTACAAAATCGTTAGTTTGTCAAAGTATGCAAGTTCATTTGTATAGTTACCTATTTAAATTAACTTATTTAAATATATGATCATATATTATGTTTTTTTAAGAATTAAAACTTAAGTTAATTATTTCTACTGTTTCTATTTTCTAAAATTAATTTCTGCATTTTCCCTAATAGTTCATGATGTACACTTTCTTTTGGTTTACTATCGTTGTCTTTCTATGTTTTTGAGTTGGAATTTAATTTGTACATTTTAATTTTTTGATGTAAATATTTAATGCTTTAAGTTTACTCAAATAACTAAGCTATATTCCATAGATTCTGATACTATTTTCATTTTCAAGTGTTTTTGTAATTTAGTTTTATACATTTTGACATTATTGTTATTTAACAGCATATTTTAAGTTATTGATATGGAAAGATCTTGTCTTAATTTATTCAGGCTGTTATAGCAAAAATGTCATAAACTGGGTGGCTTATAAACATCAGAAATTTATTTCTTACAGTCTAGAGGCTGGGAAGTCTAAGATCAAGGTACCAGAAGATTCAATGTCTGGTGAGAACTTGTTCCTCATAGATGGTGCCTTCTTTGTGTCCTCACGTGGATACAAGGCCTAGCTTGCTCTCTGGGGTCTCTTTTATAAGGCCACTAATCTCATGTGTGAGGGCACAGCCTTTATGACCTAATCACCTCTCAAAAGCCCCACCTTCTAATACTCTCATACTGGGGATCAGGTTCCCATATGTAAATTTTTGGAAGATACAAATACTCAGACTATAGCAGTCCAATTTTATTTCTTGATTTGATTTGATTTGTATTATTTCAATTCTTTGGAAATTATTAGGTTTTATATGTGTACTAAGAAAAGGTCAGTATTTGCAAATGCTACATGCTCTTTTTAAAATGCGTACTTTCTATCTTCAAGGTTTATAAGTTGATGTGTTTCTAGGTAATATGTTGTTTAGATCTTCTGAATACTATTTTTTTCCACTTGATTGTCTTGGATTGAGAGATTTATAAATATTTGTATGTTTCCTTGCATCTGCTGTATCTTCTGCTATGATGTATATTGTTGCCCTATTATAATTTACATAAATATGAATATCCCTTGAATGTATCTTTTTATTATTATTATTATTTATTTATTATTTTTGACTCAGAGTATTGCTCTGTCACCCAGGCTGGAGTGCAGTGGCGCGATCTCAGCTCACTGCAAGCTCCACCTCCCGGGTTCACGCCATTCTTCTGCCTCAGCCTCCTGAGTAGCTGGGACTACAGGAGCCCGCCACCACACCTGGCAACTTTTTTTGTATTTTTAGTAGAGATGGGGTTTCACTGTGTTAGCCAGGATGGTCTTGATCTCTTCTCCTCATGAGCTGCCTGCCTCGGCCTCTCAAAGTGCTGGGATTACAGGCATGAGCCACGGCGCCCATCCAAATATATTCATTCTAAGAGTCCCGTTTGTTTGTTTCTTTTAATGCTTTCTTTTTTGGTGTGAATTCTCGTTGATAGTAAGATTAAGGCCCTCTGACCGTGTGTTTCCTTTTTTTTGTTTGTTTGTTTTTTTTGTTTCTTGTTTGTTTGTTTTTTATTATTATTTTTATTTTTTTATTATACTTTAAGTTCTAGGGTACATGTGCATAACGTGCAGGTTTGTTACATATGTATACTTGTGCCATGTTGGTGTGCTGCACCCATCAACTCGTCAGCACCCATCAATTCATCATTTATATCAGGTATAACTCCCAATGCAATCCCTCCCCTCTCCCCCCTCCCCATGATAGGCCCTGGTGTGTGATGTTCTCCTTCCTGAGTCCAAGTGATCTCATTGTTCAGTTCCCACCTATGAGTGAGAACATGAGGTGTTTGGTTTTCTGTTCTTGTAATAGTTTGCTAAGAATGATGGTTTCCAGCTGCATCCGTGTCCCTACAAAGGATGCAAACTCATCCTTTTTTATGGCTGCATAGTATTCCATGGTGTGTATATGCCACATTTTCTTAATCCAGTCTGTCACAGATGGACATTTCAGTTGATTCCAAGTCGTTGCTATTGTGAATAGTGCCACAATAAACATACGTGTGCATGTGTCTTTATAGCAGCATGATTTATAATCCTTTGGGTATATACCCAGTAGTGGGATGGCTGGGTCATATGGTACATCTAGTTCTAGATCCTTGAGGAATCGCCATACTGTTTTCCATAATGGTTGAAATAGTTTACAATCCCACCAACAGTGTAAAAGTGTTCCTATTTCTCTACATCTTCTCCAACACCTGTTGTTTCCTGACTTTTTAATGATTGCCATTCTAACTGGTGTGAGATGGTATCTCATTGTGGTTTTGATTTGCATTTCTCTGATGGCCAGTGATGATGAGCATTTTTTCATGTGTCTGTTGGCTGTATGAATGTCTTCTTTTGAGAAATGTCTGTTCATATCCTTTGCCCACTTTTTGATGGGGTTGTTTGTTTTTTTCTTGTATATTTGTTTGAGTTCTTTGTAGATTCTGGATATTAGCCCTTTGTCAGATGAGTAGATTGCAAAAATGTTCTCCCATTCTGTAGGTTGCCTGTTCCCTCTGATGGTATTTTCTTTTGCTGTGCAGAAGCTCTTTAGTTTAATTAGATCCCATTTGTCAATTTTGGCTTTTGCTGCCTTTTGGTGTTGTAGACATGAAGTCCTTGCCCATGCCTATGTCCTGAATGGTATTACCTAGGTTTTCTTCTAGGGTTTTTATGGTATTAGGTCTAACATTTAAGTCTCTAATCCATCTTGAATTAATCTTCGTATAAGGAGTAAGGAAAGGATCCAGTTTCAGCTTTCTACTTAAGGCTAGCCAATTTTCCCAGCACCATTTATTAAATAGGGAGTCCTTTCCCCATTTCTTGTTTCTCTCAGGTTTGTCAAAGATCAGATGGCTGTAGATGTGTGGTATTATTTCTGAGGACTCTGTTCTGTTCCATTGGTCTATATTTCTGTTTTGGTACCAGTACCATGCTGTTTTGGTTACTGTAGCCTTGTAGTATAGTTTGAAGTCAGGTAGCGTGACGCCTCCAGCTTTGTCCTTTTGACTTAGGATTGTCTTGGCAATTCGGGCTCTTTTTTGGTTCCATATGAACTTTAAAGCAGTTTTTTCCAATTCTGTGAAGAAATTCATTGGTAGCTTGATGGGGATGGCATTGAATCTATAAATAACCTTGGGCAGTATGGCCATTTTCACAATATTGATTCTTCCTATCCATGAGCATGGTATGTTCTTCCATTTGTTTGTGTCCTCTTTGATTTCACTGAGCAGTGGTTTGTAGTTCTCCTTGAAGAGGTCCTTGACATCCCTTGCAAGTTGGATTCCTAGGTATTTTATTCTCTTTGAAGCAATTGTGAATGGAAGTTCATTCATGATTTGGCTCTCTGTTTGTCTGTTACTGGTGTATAAGAATGCTTGTGATTTTTGCACATTAATTTTGTATCCTGAGACTTTGCTGAAGTTGCTTATCAGCTTAAGGAGATTTTGGGCTGAGACGATGGGGTTTTCTAAATATACCATCATGTCATCTGCAAACAGGGACAATTTGACTTCTTCTTTTCCTAACTGGATACCCTTGATTTCTTTCTCTTGCCTGATTGCCCTAGCCAGAACTTCCAACACTATGTTGAATAGGAGTGGTGAGAGAGGGCATCCCTGTCCTGTGCCAGTTTTCAAAGGGAATTTTTCCAGTTTTTGCCCATTCAGTATGATATTAGCTGTGGGTTTGTCGTAAATAGCTTATTTTGAGGTACGTTCCATCAATACCGAATTTATTGAGCATTTTTAGCATGAAGGGCTGTTGAATTTTGTCAAAAGCCTTTTCTGCATCTATTGAGATAGTCGTGGTTCTTGTCTTTGGTTCTGTTTATATGCGGGATTAGGTTTATTAATTTGTGAATGTTGAACCAGCCTTGCATACCAGGGATGAAGCCCAGTTGATCATGGTGGATAAGCTTTTTGATGTGCTGCTGAATCCGATTTTCCAGTATTTTATTGAGGATTTTTGCATTGATGTTCATCAGGGATATTGGTCTAAAATTCTCTTTTTTTGTTGTGTCTCAGCCAAGCTTTGGTATCATGCTGATGTTGGCCGCATAAAATGAGTTAGGGAGGATTCCCTCTTTTTCTATTGATTGGAATAGTTTCAGAAGGAATGGTACCAGCTCCTCCTTGTACCTCTGGTAGAATTCAGCTGTGAATCCATCTGGTCCTGGACTTTATTTGGTTGGTAGGCTATTAATTATTGCCTCAATTTCAGAGCCTGCTATTGGTCCATTCAGGGATTCAACTTCTTCCTGGTTTAGTCTTGGGAGAGTGTAAGTGTCCAGGAATTATCCATTTCTTCTAGATTTTCTAGTTGATTTGCGTAGAGGTGTTTATAGTATTCTCTGATGGTAGTTTGTATTTCTGTGCGGTTGGTGGTGACATCCCCTTATCATTTTTTATTGCGTCTATTTGATTCCTCTCTCTTTTCTTCTTTATTAGTCTTGCTAGTGGTCTGTCATTTTTGTTGATTTTTTCAAAAAACCAACTCCTGGATTCATTGATTTTTTGAGGGTTTTTTGTGTCCCTATCTCCTTCAGTTCTGCTCTGATCTTAGTTATTTCTTGCCTTCTGCTAGCTTTTGAATGTGTTTGCTCTTGCCTCTCTAGTTCTTTTAATTGTGATGTTAGAGTGTCAATTTTAGATCTTTCCTGCTTTCTCTTGTGGGCATTTAGTGCTATAAATTTCCCTCTACACACTGCTTTAAATGTGTCCCAGAGATTCTGATGTTGTATCTTTGTTCTCATTGGTTTCAAAGAACATCTTTATTTCTGCTTTCATTTCATTATGTACCCAGTAGTCATTCAGGAGCAGGTTGTTCAGTTTCCATGTAGTTGAGCAGTTTTGATTGAGTTTCTTAGTCCTGAGTTCTAGTTTGATTGCACTGTGGTCTGAGAGACAGTTTGTTATAATTTCTGTTCTTTTCCATTTGCTGAGGAGTGCTTTACTTCCAATGATGTGGTCAATTTTGGAATAAGTGTGAGGTGGTGCTGAGAAGAATGTATATTCTGTTGATTTGGGGTGGAGAGTTCTATAGATGTCTATTAGGTCCGCTTGGTGCAGAGATGAGTTCAATTCCTGGATATCCTTGTTAACTTTCTGTCTCGTTGATCTGTCTAATGTTGACAGTGGAGTGTTGAAGTCTCCCGTTATTATTGTATGGGAGTCTAAGTCTCTTTGTAAGTCTCTAAGGACTTGCTTTATGAATCTGGATGCTCCTGTATTGGGTGCATATATATTTAGGAGAGTTAGCTCTTCCTGTTGAATTGATCCCTTTACCATGATGTAATGGCCTTCTTTGTCTCTTTTGATCTTTGATGGTTTAAAGTCTGTTTTATCAGAACTAGGATTGCAACCCCTGCTTTTTTTTGTTCTCCATTTTGCTGTAGATCTTCCTCCATCCCTTCATTTGAGCTACTATGTATGTCTCTGCATGTGAGATGGGTCTCCTGAATACAGCAGACTGATGGGTCTTGACTCTTAATCCATTTTGCCAGTCTGTGTCTTTTAATTGGAGCATTTAGTCCCTTTACATTTAAGGTTAATATTTATGTGTGTGAACTTGATCCTGCCATTATAATATTAACTGGTTATTTTGCTCGTTAGTTGATGCAGTTTCTTCCTAGCCTCGATGGTCTTGACATTTTGGCATGTTTTTGCAATGGCTGTACCGGTTGTTCCTTTCCATGTTTAGGGCTTCCTTCAGGTCTCTTGTAAGGCAGGCCAGGTGGTGACAAGATCTCTAAACATTTGCTTATCTGTAAAGGATTTTATTTCTCCTTCACTGATGAAGCTTAGTTTGGCTGGATATGAAATTCTGGGTTGAAAATTCTTTTCTTTAAGAATGTTGAATATTGGCCCCCACTCTCCTCTGGCTTGTAGAGTTTCTGCCGAGAGATCTGCTGTTAGTCTGATGGGCTTCCCTTTGTGGGTAACCCGACCTTTCTCTCTGGCTGCCCTTAAGATTCTTTCCTTCATTTTAACTTTGGTGAATCTGGCAATTATGTGTCTTGGAGTTGCTCTTCTCGAGGATTATCTTTGTGGTGTTCGCTGTGTTTCCTGAATTTGAATGTTGGCCTGCCCTACTAGGTTGGGGAAGTTCTCCTGGATGATATCCTGAAGAGTGTTTTCCAACTTGGTTCCATTTTCCCCTTCACTTTCAGGTACCCCAATCAGACGTAGATTTGGTCTTTTTACATAATCCCATACTTCTTGCAGGCTTTGTTCATTTCTTTTTTTCTTTTTTTCTTTTGGTTTCTCTTCTTGCTTCATTTCATTCATTTGATCCTCAATCGCTGATACTCTTTCTTCCAGTTGATCGAGTCGGTTACTGAAGCTTGTGCATTTGTCACGTATTTCTCGTGTCATGGTTTTCATCTCTGTCATTTCGTTTATGACCTTCTCTGCATTAATTAGTCTAGCTGTCAATTCTTCCACTCTTTTTTCAAGATTTTTAGTTTCTTTGCGCTGGGTACGTAATTCCTCCTTTAGCTCTGAGAAGTTTGATGGACTGAAGCCTTCTTCTCTCATCTTGTCAAAGTCATTCTCTGACCAGCTTTGATCCGTTGCTAGCGATGGGCTGCACTGCTTTGCAGAGGGAGATGCGCTCTTATTTTTTGAATTTCCAGCTTTTCTGCCCTGCTTTTCCCCATCTTTGTGGTTTTATCTGTCTCTGGTCTTTGATGATGGTGACGTACTGATGGAGTTTTGGTATAGGTGTCCTTCCTGTTTGATAGTTTTCCTTCTAACAGTCAGGACCCTCAGCTGTAGGTCTGTTGGAGATTCCTTGAGGTCCACTCCAGACCCTGTTTGCCTGGGTATCAGCAGCAGAGTTTGCGGAAAATAGAATATTGCTGAACAGCGAGTGTACCTATCTGATTCTTACTTTGGAAGCTTCCTGTCAGGGGTGTACTCCACCCTGTGAGGTGTGGGGTGTCAGACTGCCCCTAGTGGGGGATGTCTCCCAGTTAGGCTATTCAGGGGTCAGGGACCCACTTGAGCAGGCAGTCTGTCTGTTCTCAGATCTCGACCTCGATGTTGGGAGATCCACTGCTCTCTTCAAGCTGTCAGACAGAGTCGTTTGTGTCTGCAGAGGTTCCTGCTGCTTTTGTTGTTGTTGTTGTTGTTAACTGTGCTCTGTCCCCAGAGGTGGAGTCTACAGAGACAGGCAGGTTTCCTTGAGCTGCTGTGAGCTCCACCCAGTTTGAGCTTCCCAGCAGCTTTGTTTACCTACTTAAGCCTCAGCAATGGCGGGCGCCCCTCCCCCAGCCTCGCTGCTGCCTTGCGGTTAGATCCCAGACTGCTGTGTTAGCAATGAGGGAGGCTCCGTGGGCGTGGGATGCTCCCGGCCAGGTGTGGGATATATTCTCCTGGTGTGCCCCTTTGCTTAAAATGCAGTATTGGGGTGGGAGTCACCCGATTTTCCAGGTATTGTGTGTCTCAGTTCCCCTGGCTAGGAAAAGGGATTCCCTTCCCCCTTGCGCTTCCCAGATGAGGCGATGCCTCACCCTGCTTCAGCTCTCGCTGGTGGGGCTGTAGCAGCTGACCAGCACCGATTGTCTGGCACTCCCTAGTGAGATGACCCCAGTACCTCAGTTGAAAATGCAGAAATCACCGGTCTTCTGTGTTGTTTGCGCTGGGAGTTGGAGACTGGAGCTGTTCCTATTCGGCCATCTTGCTCCGCCCCGACCCTGTGTTTCCTTTGTCCTGGCATGTATTTGTCCATGTTGTGTTTTCAACCCTTATCATTCTCTTTGCTTTAAATATGGCTCTTGTATATAGTGTATTGCATTTTGTTTCATAGCCTATAAGAAGTATATTTTCTTTTACTTCTTTTTTTTTTTTTTTTTTTTTTTTAAGATGGACTTCTGCTCTTGTTGCCCAGGCCTTAATGCAGTGGCACAATTTCGGCTCACCACAACCTCCACCTTCTGGGTTCAAGTGATTCTCCTGCCTCAGCCTCCCAAGTAGCTGGAATTACAGGCATGCACCTCCATGCCCAACTAATGTTGCATTTTTAGTAGAGACGGGGTTTCTCCATGTTGGTCAGGCTGCTCTTGAACTCCCGACCTCAGGTGATCCACCCACCTTGGCCTCCCAATGTGCTGGGATTACAGGCTTGAGCCACCACACCCAGCCGAAGCATATTTTCTTAATAGTTTAACAAGGTTAATTGACATTTATTAATACTATCAAAATGTTTGACATCAGTTCTACAGTAGTATTTTATATAGAGATAAATAAACTGATACTCACATGTATATACATTTGTAGACATACATTCATACACACACCAATACATGTACAAATATATGTTTTTAATATCTATCTTCTACCTATCCATCCGCCTGGCTATTGGCAGATATTTGCATTTTAGTCTATTTGCTTGAATATTACTTTTATTCTCCTCTTTTATAGGATTTTGTGTTTGTTTTTTGCCTTGTTATTATATCAGTTATTATTATTGATAATAGCTAGTAATTCTTTTCTATCTTCCTTTTTCTTTACAATATAATTTGAAAAATATATATTTTTAAATCTCAGTTGATGACCTTGTTCTTTGTGCATACATTCTCCTTATTCTGCAAAGTGTTACTGTACCTGCATTGTTAGAGCATATGACCACTTTGTCCACATATATATAATATTGATATCCCTTTAGCAATTCTAATTTCATGAAATGCACACTCATGTAGATAAACTAGGTAGTGCTTATTGGAAAAATACTCCTTAAATTTCTCTGTCTTCGTAATAGTTTGTTTAGAACCTTTAAACTTGAAGAACATCCTGGCTGGGTATAGAATCCTAGTAATTTATTTCTTTGAGTATCTCAAATATGTTACTTCATTGTCTTCTGGTATAAAGTTTTGCTGTCACAAAATGAAATCAACCTGATATTATTTCCTTAAAATTTATCTTTATAGCAGACACTAGTTGCCCTTTAAGAAGATGGTACACTCATCCCCCAGCTACCGTGAGTGTTGGCTGCCAAAAAACAACTGCTCATTTTCTCCAGAGGATTACTCTTAGCTGATGGGGCCCATCTTGCTGGGAGGTAGCATCCTCCTTTGAATATGGCCAACAGCTAATGACTCACTCATAAAAGACTGTAGTACATACACAGTCTTTTGTACAGAAGACTTTCTTATGTAATATGTATTAAAAGACTAGACCTCTTGCCTAAACATAGAGACAAATCTTCAGTGTTCATATCCTCCAAGGCACTCTTCCTCCACCACACCTTGGATGATATCAAGCCTAAATTCTTACTCATGGTCTTCTTTCCTACCCGACTTTCCTTACTCCTTCATAGATTTTGCTTTTTGCTAAAGAATATACTCTCAATCACGTATACCTAAATTTCTGTCTCAGGCTGTGTTTCTAGGGAATCACCCCTTTTCAAATGTTCCTTTTCTTCATTCACCTCATTTCTGAGTAATGTTTCTAGTTTATGGTGCTTTTTCATTGATTATATATTTTTTTAGACTTTCCTTAATGCTTTGTGAAATATTAGTCTTTTCACTTGTTTAACGGGTATTCTTTTTAGATTACCTTCACTGTCTATTTAATGGTTATTTTGTTCCTTAGTTTCTTTTTTCCTAAAGTAACGTATACGATTCAACAGCAATATCTGCCTTTGTTCATTTAGATGAGTAATTTTCTTTAATTTTAGGAGGAAAGGTAAACTAGAATTGCTTTCCTACCTTCACAGCTCTTGAGATCCTTATTCTGATTCATTTTCAAGGTAATTAAAATTATGACTATAATTGCTGAAATATGTCAGCTGCTTCTTTCCCAACTTTAGATGAAACTTTTTATTTTTCCCTACTATTTTTCCACTCTACCTTTTGTAATTTCTCCACAGTATAGATTATATTGCTAGCAGTTTCTCTTAGGGAGACTATCCTGAAAGGGAGCTTTAGTTTGTTTCCAGCATTTAAGGGGCCCAGAGAACTCCAGTGCCATCTGACCTTTTGAGCCCCCCCCAGTACAGTCATAAATTGATGCCTCTACCTCTGCCTCAGTTTCAGTTGGTCTTCTCTGATTGACTGTGTGGTTTTCAGGGAGTACTTGTTTGTTACAGTGTTGGGGAAGTGGCAGTTCTTTAGTTTTCAGCATAGTTGTAATCATGTTACCTTCTCTCTGACTCTTCGTGCTCAGTTGCTGATTCCTTGCAGATTTTATTGCTGTCATGGATTTGTCTCCATCTTCTCAAGTTTGGGGATTGGTGATGAGACATTTTTGCCTAATTTTATTGTATATGTTGACTGTAGGTTTTGGGATTTCTGGTCTAATTGCTGTCTGGTTTTCGGTTCAATTCAAGGAGATTTAAAAGCTATATCATCACCATCTTTCCAGAATACTCCAAATTTGTCTATATTTAGTGTTTATGTTTAAACAGGAAAAACTGTATATATATATATATAATTATGTATGTGCATTCACAAACACACACACAGCGAGAGAGAGAACAAGTGGGACAAACTTCCAACATCTGGCAAACTGAATTAATGATTTGGATTACCAGTTTGGGTCTTACTAATTAGCTCTGGAGGAATATAAGAGATTTATGAACTGCTTGACTTGTAAATTGAAAAGGCCAGGAGATTTCCAGACTGTTTCATGAACTAAAGTTTAATACCCTTAGCTTAATGGATATTTTTGTTTCTAAACTTTATGACTTGCCAAATTGATGCATAAAAGGAGTCTAGAATTACAGGTAGTAGGGGAAAATGCATACAATTCAAATGTGGCTTAGTTTCTCTGCCACCAAAAAGCCTTGGCTTTTTTTCTCGAATTCTATTTGCTTTAATACTATTGGTGTGTTCAGTAGGTTTCTGAGAAACTTCTTAACATTTTTTTGAGATCGGGTCCCTTGGAGAGAGGGAGTAGGTGTTAGCCTAGGTATAAGATCATAGCTTTTAAAGGTATATTGGTATGATCTTGTCACCTTGTGAAAGGAGAGATCAGAATCATGCTGATGTGTTTAGGTTCAGACACTCAGACTGCCTGTGCTTAGGCTTGTATTTAAGTTAAAAAGCACTTCCAGCAAAAGCTCGAATTGTTTTAATTTCAAGTTTTTAGTGAATCTCTTACTCTCTGATGAGATAAAACCCTTAAGCGAATAAAAATTAAACTTCTTCTCTGTGGACTAGGTGTTCAGAGGAAATAAACCTCTACCAGTAGTACAGACATCTCTGGGTAGCAAAGCCCATGGGAAGCAAGGCCTGCCTGCCCAGATGTGACCCAGTGGAATTCTGTGGATGTTATTCCCGATGTTGCTCTAGCCCTGGAAGCCAACTCTATTCTTCCAATACCTCTCCAGTCCTCTCTCTTACACTAGAACAAGGGGTGGCAAACTTTTATTTTAAGGGCCACACAGCAACTCTTTAACTCTGCTGTTGTGGTGAGAAAGCAGCCATATAAAAAAGCCATGCCTGTGTTCTCATAAAACTCTCTTTACAAACATAGTTGGCAGGCTACATATGGCCTGCAAGTCATAGTTTGCCCATCCTCACTCTGAAACAAGAATCAAATTAGAGGGTGAGGCCTCACCAAATCGCAACACAAAAAGAGCATTTCATACAAAGGTCATTATTGACAACCTCCACCTTAAGAAAGGAGACGCCATTCACAGAAAAGGAGCATGCTTTGGGACCAAGTTTGGGAGAATGGGATTGTGGGTACCAGCGGGAGCAGGAAAAAGTCATTTCTGCACTTTCCTGTCTTATGTACTATATATTAAGAAAAGTCCTTTACTTATGTGTAGCTCTTTGTGTTGTACAATGAAACTATATGGGCAGATTAGAGAGAAATGTGGAGATTCCTTTATCGAGCTAACAAAAAACCCTTTTACAATACTAATGCCTGCCAAGGCAAATTACAACAGAAGTGACTATTTGCCTGGCTAAATCCACCATTTATTATATCAGTGATGCTATATTTTATGATAACAGAGACTTAGAAGTAGGAGGAGAATATGAGTCTCTCCCCACTTCCTTCTCAACTCTTAAAAGTAGAAAATAAAAGCATACAAAATATCTAGAACTTAATAGCAGCATTAGAAATTTCAACCCAATAGGACCAAAAAGGACTATATGATTATGGTGAAACAGTTTTTTGAAACAGTTTTTCCTTAGGTGTATGACAAAAAGTCATATATCCTTTTAAATAAAAATATGAAGTAAAGTTTGTTTGAAGTGGACTTTATAATGGGGACGTAAGAAAGAACAAGACTTAGAACCATTTTTGGTAATTTTTATGCATGAGAAGTCTAAGGCATCTTGTGAATTCAATCTGTGTGTTGGGAAAATGTAGGTATGGTACATAGATTTTGAATTTTCAATACCTGGTTAAAAAATAAGTGATTAAAGAAGATCAATTTTAAAACAATTATGTTTCCCAAATTGACAGCAAAATGTCTAATTATTAACTTTATAAATATCCCATTTTTCTTGGTCTTTGCCTTACCATTTCACATGTGGAGATATCTATGATTATAAATAGAAAAGATTTCCCCCGTGCATATTTTTCTTATGTAAATCAGATGTATGATACCTGAAAGTCTAACTAACAGAAAATAAGGCAGTACTCACTAGGGCAGATGGTATAAGGAACTTGAAAATTCCTGGTGCTGCCAAAATTCCAGTTATTGGACCAAAAGCTGGGCATTATTGCAATCAGTGTGTTGAAGAGATATCTGCACATCCAGGTTCACTGCAGCCCTGTTCACAATAGCCAAGATATAGAATCAACCTAAATGTCCATTTACAGATGAATGAATAAGGAAAATGTGGTGTATATCCTACATTGGAATACTATTCAGCCATAAAACAGAATGAAATCCTTTTGTTTGCTGCAACATGGATGAGCATGGAGGACATTATGTTAAGTGAAATAAGCCAGGGACAGGGAGACAAACACTGCATGATCTCACTCATATGTGTCATCTAAAAAAGTTGATTTCATAGAAATAGAGAGGAGAAGAGTGGCCACTAGAGGCTGGGAAAGAAAGTGGGGAGGCCTGAGAGAGACTGGTCACCAGGTGCAGAGTTACATTTAGACAGGAAGAATACGTTCTGGTGTTCCATTACACAGTAGGGTGACTATAGCAAATAGTAATGTGATGTATATTTCAAGACAGCTAAGACAGAAGATTTTGAATGTTGTAATCACAAAGAAATGATACATATTTATGGTGATATATGTGGTAACTACCCTGATGTGATCACTATACTATGTATACATGTATTGAAACATCATATTGTACCCCATAAATATGTATAATTATTTGTCAGTTATAAATTCAAAAAAATTTTTAAATTAGGACTGAGATTACAGGTTTTATAGAAAAATAATGAAATATTTGTCTGTAATCACTAATAAGCAAGTAGCTTCGTAAACAATTTCATGTTATCCTTTTTTAGCTGGGTGCTTTGGCTCACGCCTGTAATCCCAGCATTTTGGGAGGCCGAGGTGGATGGATCTCCTGAGGTAAGGAGCTTGAGACCAGCCTGGCTGACATGGTGAAACCCCGTCTCTACTAAAAGTACAAAAATTAGCTGGGTGTGGTGGCGTGCATCCGTAATCCCAGGTACTCAGGAGACTGAAGCAGGAGAATTGCTTGAACCCGGGAGGTAGAGGCTGCAGTGAGCCGAGATCGTGCCATTGCACTCCAGCCTGGGTGACAAGAGCAAAAACTCCATCAAAAACAAAACAAAACAACAACAACAAAACTTTTTCAAATTGATTATTTTGACAATAAAATAGTATTTTCATAAAACAACCTGTTAATTCCAGTAATCCCCAAAAAGAGTGAACATAACACAATTCCAAAAGTGACATAGAATATTTTAAACTTATTATTAGAAGTTGGACAGTTATATAGGGTAATATGTCAAGTCATGGAATGTACAGTTTTTATAGTTGAGTTTTGAAAAGTACCATGTTATCCCTGTTCAAACAAGTTGGAAACCTCTCCTCCAGGAATGAAAAGCCTTTCAGGGTAGATAAATTGTTTACCAATGTCTGTTCAGCAACCCTCAATTTCAAAACATTGAATCTGTCTTCTTCCTCTGTATTAGGAAGCTTTTTTTTTTTTTTTTTTTTTTTTGGTGAGAGAAGGCAGAAAATGAGCATTTGGTGCTGATGTAGAGACTGGTGAAAATAACACAATATGCGATAGCTCTCAGAAGCAGAAAGTATTATTGATCAGGTCCTGTGATGAAACCAAACATTGCATGGTTCCCTCAAGAATCAAAGATATGGCTGGGCGTGGTGGCTCATGCCTGTAATCCCAGCACTTTTGGAGGTTGAGGTGGGTGGATCACTTGAGGTCAGGAGTTTGAGACCAGCCATGCCAACATGATGAAACCCCGTCTCTACTAAAAACAGAAAAATTAGCTGGGAGTGGTGGTGGGCACCTGTTATCCCAGCTACTCAGGAGGCTGAGGCAGGAGAATCACTTGAATCCAGGAGGAGGAGTTTGCAGTGAGCCGACATCATGCCACTGAACTCCAGCCTGGGCAACAGAGCAAGACCCTATCTCCATCAATCAGTCAATAAAGTGTAATCTTATTTGTATTAAGTTTTTAAAACATTTGTACAGATTTGATCATTGTTTAAACTACATTTTCATTCAATTTAAAGAGTTCTGAAACCTAAATATGAGTTACATTATTTGTTTTGATGAAGTAGAAAAAAGGGTGAAATTTTAAAGAAATATTTTCTCTTTTGAAAAAATTTTAAAGAAAAAACAGCTTACTGAGGTATGATTGATATGAAAAGCTTTACATATATTGTGTATACAACTTGATGAGTTTGGAGATAAGTATATACCCATGAAACCATCATAACAATCTGTGTCATAAAAACCTATCTATCATCTCCAAATATTTCCTTCTGCACTCTTTATTATTTTGTGTGATAATAACACTTAACGTAAGATCGACCTTCTTAGCATTTTTTTGATCTCAATAAACTTGTCTTCAAAGTTTCCCAAAACCTCCTTAACTGATAAAAAAATTTTAATAGAAGATTATTAATCAAACTTACTGTATTTTTTACTTTCTGCTACCTTTTTTCTTCAAACTTGAAGAGAATAGAAGAGCAAGAAATAGTCTCACTATTTCTTGTTGTGAGACTCTGTCTCACTATGACAGAGTCTCACTCTTGTCATTCAGGCTGGAGCACAGGGGTGCAATTTCAGCTCATCGCAACCTCTCCCTCCTGGCTCAAGCAATTACAGGCATGTGCCACCATGCCTGGGGAATTTTTTTTTTTTTTGTATTTTTAGTAAAGACAGCATTTCACCATGCTGCCCAGGCTGGTCTCAAACTCCTGAGCTCAGACAATCTACCCGTCTAGGCCTCCCAAGGTGCTAAGATCACAGGCATGAACGACTGCACTCAGCCCAAAATTTTAAGTATATAATACAGTGTTGTTAACTACAGCCACTATGTTATACAGTAGATCTTTAAGACTTATTCATTTTGCACAACTAAAATGTCGTACCCTCTGACCAACACCTCCCTGTTTCCCGCTCTCCCAGCCCCTGGTAACCACCCTTCTACTCTCTGCTTATATTTTAGATCCCTTGTGTAAGTGGGATCCTATAGTATTTGTACTTTTGTGTCTGGCTTATTACACTTAGCACAATGTTCTCTAGGTTTTTTCATGTTGTTGCAAATGGCGGGATTTCCTTCTCTTTTAAGGGTCAATAACATTCCACACATGTATATGTTACAATTTCTTTATTAACTCTCAAACTCTTTAGATTTAGAAAAGGAATTTAGGGAAGTATACTTCCTCTCCTACCTGTCAAGTTTTGAAACACCCCCCATTTTTTAAAGATGTTAAACAGTACAAAATTTCCACTTTAAAGAAAAATATATAGTTTTACTTTGAAGTCCCTCAGAAAGAAATTTCCTAATATTTGTACTGAATTTGCGCTAAAATTTTTTAGAGAAATAATAATTTTCAATTTGAAAACCAAATTCAGCAAATCATTGCATAGCTGAGGTATTCATTTGATACCACTTTTAGTATTTCAATATCATCTGCAATTTCTTAGACAGGGCTCACAGAGTCTATGCTAACATGCAATTCAACCTATCTTTTATGAACCACATAACCTTCTCAATGTATTGCTTATAAATGCATTGAAATATTGTCAATTATTTTGCAGACACCAAAATACTGTTGTATAAAGAATTATCAATATTCACACTATTTTGGAGCTCCTCAATTTTTTGACAGAAACTCATTTAAATTACTTTTAAATGATAATTATGACATTATATGTAGAAAGGTCTTTGCTCTGCATTCCTAAACTTTGGAGAAACCATTAGACATCTACCCATTATCAACATTATCATATTTCTGACCACTCAAGTATGTGAAAATTAACCCTGATTTGCTGCAGGTGCATTTTTATAACTCTGTTTAGGTTAGTGTCAGTCATCTCTCTCTGATAAAATGAAAGTGAAGACACTCTCTTTAATTAAGACAGCCTTTAAAGCTTTATGAAGACATTTTATCCAAATTGACAACCAGACCACTATTATTCCAGGGGTTATTGTATCACATTCAGTCGAGTTAATGGAAACAATACATGCATACTTTCTGCATCATTTTGGATGTTATTATCTACATGGCTTTATTTTTCTGCTTACAGAATTGTTCAGATCATTCTGTGAACTCATAAATGCAAACATTTCTTTTTATATTTCTGGTTTCAAACAACTAAAAAAAAGTTATCTTTACAAATGGAATAGATTCATTGTATTCCTTTAACAGTGAGCACTATTTCCTAGCAAACAAATACTGTCAACATTGAATGTCAGGTTTTTTCCATTTACTTCAATGTGTTTTGTGTGGAAAGATCATTTATCTGCAAGAGTTCCATCACAAAATCCATTTTCACTCCAAAAGCAATGATTTCAAATGCATACTACTTTTTCATGGGTTCTAATTTTCTAGTATTATGTTTTCCATTGGAAGTTTCTAGTTTTGTTTCCAAGTAATTATAGATGCCTAGAAAAATACATCATAACTACCAGCCAACTAGACAAAAATTCAAATATTAAAAGAGCAAAGCAAACACAAAGTGTTTCTAAGCTGTGCAGTGTTGACATGAATAAACAGATTTATGTGGAGAGGTTATGCAATTAAAATATCAACTATTTATCTTTCATTTGTTCATGTTTTCTTTTATATAATTTGATTTATATCTTAATAAAAAGTCTTTTTTACACTGTCACAGAACAAACAAAATCACTGCTATATTTCACAGTTTGTATAATTATTAATTTGTAAATTTATATATATATATATATGTATATTTTGCACTGTGGAGAGTAACATCAGCAAGTGTTGAGGCTGCAGAGAAGAACATAGTTATGATTTTGGGATGGTATTTCTTCATTTGTTTGGTGATGAGTCAGGTTCTAACCCCTGTTAGAACCCCCAGAACCACTGTGGTGTGATAGTAGATGTTAGCTACCTTTCTAAGTCTTCAGTCTCTCCCAGGTCCTCATTAGTGTTATCTGTTTCCAAACAGTCTGTAGCTGCATTCAGTTTTATAACATGTGAAGTCTTCCACAACTTAAATTCCACTGTCCATTTGAAACATACAACATAAAGGAAAATAACAACAGCCTTATAATACTGGAAAGGGAAATCCCAGGGCTCTCTACTCAGATTTACAATCTTATCCTTGTCATTTCTCTTCCTGTTCCCACGGCATAAAAGAAAACAAAAGTTACTTGCAAAATATTCCTGTATATCCCAAAGTTTGATTCAAAAATCTAATAATAGATTAGAGATGTCTGCTTTCAATCTGGAGTAACAGGGACCAGATTTACCATCCACTGAAAATAACCAAGATACAGACAAAAAGAATGAAACAGTATTTTTCAAGACACTGAACATCACTGGCAAGGAAGGATAAGAATCCCTTAGAGATGGAAAATGAGCAAAGTAAGCTTTGCAGTTGTACCAGCTCGCTGTCTGAAGAGAGCCCCAGGCCACAAGCAGAGAAGGAAAGTCCATGCAGAGCCTAGTGGACAACCTGAATTGAAGAGAGAGAACTGGGTGTCTAAGGAGACAAGGCAGATAGAGTTTGTGGGGTGGTACTCTATAAGGAAGGGGCTGCAGAAATGAGATAAATTTCTGGAGGTCTTCAGAGGGCCCTCATGATTCTTCGGTACCATACTAATCAGTGCATACATGTAAGAAAAACTTGAGGTAGAGAAAGAACTTCTCAGAAGAATTAGAGACAACAGTGCCCATAACTTACAGGAACAGTGCTCGTTCTCACAAGCCAGGCTGGAAAACTTCATGATTCAAATAGTATTGAGTAGAGTACACAGACAGACTTGCCCTACTATTTACCCAGAATAACAAAAGCATAAGTTCAGTAAGAGACTTGAATATAAATATTCATAGCAACCTTCTCTGTAATAGTTCCAACCTGAAAACAACCTAAATATCCATCAGAAGATAAATGGATAATCAAATTGTGGTACAGCTTTATAGTGGAACACTACTAAGCAATATAATAAATGAACTATTGATATACATTGTAGCACATTGTGCCGAGTAAATGAAGTCAGACAAAAAATGAGTACATGCTGTATGCTTCCATTTATATGAAATTTTGTATTAACAATAGCAGAACTCATCTATAAGTATAGAAGGCAAAGAGGAAATCTGTGGTATCCTGGGTAAGTGGGTTGAGTGAGAAGGAGAGGCTGAGGATCCTACTTGGAGAATCCTTAGGTAAAGAGATTACAAGAGTTCACAAGAGCAATTTGGGGAGTGATGTATATGTTTATTATCTTGCTTAGAAATAATGGACATGTTTATTATTTTGATCATGATTAAGGTTTCACAGGTGTGTAAATGTGTGAAAACTCATCAAATTGTGTACTTTAAATGTCAGTTTATTTAAAGTCAATTATATCTTAATGCTGTTTAAGAAACTGAAAAAAATTAAAAACAGGTCGAATGAATCCTGCTATGAGTGAGTTTGTCTTACAAGTCTAAATGTCTCTTGGTCTTTAACTGGGACACATTGTGATATTATATTTGTCTACTTCCAAAGATATAAAAATAAGCTGGCAATTTTTACTCTGAGTATACTGTATAAAAGTTCATAATCCTATAAACTATAGTAGAAGTTCAAAAGAATTTGGGATGAATTACTGCATTCTCATTCAGATTTGCTCATTACCCATTCTTAATCTAAAAAGTTAGCAAGAAATAGGATTTTTAAAACATGTCATTCATAGGAGACAGTTTACTCTGGTGATTTTTGAATTTTGACTATCTCAGAGTACACTACAAATATTTTTAACATAGAGATGGCTATCCCAGCTCTGGGAATTGTGATTTACTGGATTTGGATCTTCTTTTATGGGTTGTTCTGGAATTTTCTCTAGATTTGTGAAGTCTTCCGGAATAAGGTAAAAGGTGACGTCTAGTGAAATCCATATGTCTCCCTGAGCAAAATATTCTAAATATATCGCCTGAGGATTTGGCAGCTGTGTGTGTTTCAGTATAATTAAGGTCCTAAAT
Source organism: Trachypithecus francoisi (assembly GCF_009764315.1). NCBI lineage: Eukaryota > Metazoa > Chordata > Mammalia > Primates > Cercopithecidae > Trachypithecus > Trachypithecus francoisi. The sequence continues at coordinate 39,478,154 of NW_022681463.1, forward strand.
GAAAACCTCAGGAAGGTACAACAATATGCTTGGAGGAGTAAAGGTTGTGACACATACTATAAGCTACTGAGTAAGGAAGTTACAACTACAGTGGAGACTGGTGACCCAGTCAGAAGACTTGGTTTTGAGTACTTATGAACATATACAAACCTTTTTACCCATTTTAAATTTCATTTTCCCATGCTAATGTTGAAATCATAATATCTACCCCACTCAAAGACCGTAGAGGATCAATACAATGTATGCAAATTTAGATTGTAACTTTTGAAAGCATTATTAAATGTTATCATTTAGCATCAATTCTCAAATGTTCTCTTTGCACTAAGCACTTTAACATATGTCTCTCAATTGTATCCTTACAATTATCCTATGCAGTTGGTGTTGGATACATAGGTTTAATAGGCAAAGAAACTGAAGCTCAGATGCATAAAATCAGGTCTCCAGGGCCACAGTGCAGCAGTGCAGACATCAGGAACTTCTGGCTGGTTTCTTTTCCCAGACTTCCTCTACCCACTGTGGTAGATACCCAGTTATGTCAGTTTTAGAATGAGTGGGGAAATGTGGGAAACCCCTTTCAGGTATTCTAAAGAAGCTCCTTGGTGAGGAATTTATAACCATGCACTTTAATTGCCAGAACAAGGAAAACCACTAAATTGTCTATAGTATTCTGTGCAAAAACAAACTCCTAAACCTATATCAAAAGGACAGTTGGAAAGAAAATGAATATAAGCTGGATAGAAGTCATATATTGGTACAGACAACACTTTGCTTCCAGAGTAGCTGGGGACAGTGAAATGAATAGCCTCACCAGCTTTGTGGTAGATTTTGTTCCCAAAGAGGCTGAGTACTCAGGGAACAGGAAGGCACCCAATAATATCACAAAGCCCCAGTATTGCTAATGAGCTTCCCTGTGCATATAAATGATGCCCTTAATGACACCTAAACTGCAACATAGACCCTAGGGAAAATGTAGCTTTAGAAACTATGATTGCTACAAAATGCCTTTCTCTAAAAACTGACAGTTACTCAAGTTGTCATTAATTCCCAGTGTAACAAGCTAATGCAAACAATGCTGGAAATTGCATCCAAGTTCTGCTAAAAATCAGGTCATGTGTAAATACAGCAAATGCTAAGAAGCAAAGTGCAGGAAACAATGCCAGCATCAGCAGCCTCTTTGACTACAAAGAATAACTACATGACACCAAGCTCGATTTTAAGCCTTCACGCCCACATCAGTAGTTCTGCATCACCAGTGATCAAAGCCATCAACTTGAAGGAGACTCTGATAATGATACCGAGTTGGGTATGAGGGATTACATTTCTTCACTACATCACTTTTTATTACTTACTATCTTTAATAAAATAAAGTTTTAGCAAATTGCGAACAGCTTCAGCAGATGGAATTTGTAGGGCAGGAATGAGGGATTCCAAATTTTTGAGATTCTGAGCTGTTGTATACTGGAGCCTGTCCTCACTATTTGCACAGTTTTAGGGACACAGCCCATGCAGACTGTGTACCTGGTCAACCCTAGCATTTCCTGTCATGGGTCTGCTTGTTGTCTTTGCCCTGCTGGCAGGGAATCCTTATGACCAGGGTTCTGTTCTTCCCCTGAGAATAAAATATAGATTCAAAGCATCTTGGAAATATCTCCACTGTGACTATGAACGAGGCAATGAAATTGCATAAGGGGATGGTGAGTGTACAATCAGGCTGGATGCAGGGCGGGAGCTTAGTTGTGTGAATCATATGTTTATATGCACACAGAGATATGCACGCTGCTTGGCAGGAGGAGAGGATTGTTGTAAAATCATGGAGAATCCAGGATTCAATCTAAGTACTGTTTAACACCACTTATGTTGTCTTTTTGATTGTACCTTGCTATCTCTCTTGATACGTAGATAATTTCCCCTTTCACATTTTGTTGCCATTTGGTAGTTGACAGTATAAACCACTTTGTAATAGAGTACAGCAGAGGCCACTGTGAGGGAACATGATTGAAATAAACAGAATGGGTTTAAGATTGGGAAGTCTGAGGCCTAACACCTTTCTAACCTTAAAGCGCTTAAACTCAGCTGCAGTTTCCTTGCATGTTTAGAGAGAATATGAGACTATACATCATTACAGGGATGGGGGTACCTATATTGAGTGGGGCTCAGTGACTCATAAGGGCCCTTCTATCTTTATATTGTGGTTTAAAACGTTTAGAGCTACATAGAATTTTTGCTATTATTATATACTAATATTCAGCCTGTGTTATATCACACCAGCACAAATAGTAATTCAACAAGGCAACTCCATGGATTAAAAAAAAGCTAACTCAATTAACTAGCTGAAATGTCTACCTAATAAAAATTTTCCCTTCCTTTTTTTTTGTACTTCAGGCACACTAGGCATTAATGTTAGTTTGCATTTTAATCTAGGATGCAATGATTTGGATCATCCCCATCTGACTCGTTCACTTGCTAAGTAATCAAATTCATTGCATGGCAATTTTTCATAGAAAACTTTTGTTGTAGAAAAATATGTTTTTTAAATCACCAACCACTTCCAATAGATATTAATAGAAACAGGGTAGACAAAATATAGGTCAAAGCAGTATTGGTTGCTATGAGCATGAAGTAAAAACAAGTACTTTTTTTTTTTTTTGCCTCTGCGTGGCCTGGTTGAGTTTAAATACTTAAAAGGCTTTTAATTTACAGAATTCACACATACATACCTCAGATTCTAGATTCAGGATAGGGACAGAAAGCGTTTAAAAGCTTACATAGTGAATTCCAGCTTTATCACTTGCGAGCTTTTAACTTGTTCAAGGTATTGACCACTCTGAACTTTGACTTCCTCACTGGTAAAATGGCTTATAATCCTGTAGTCATGCAGTGCAAGGGGAGATTGATTAATCGATTGATTGATTTTGAGACAGAGTCTTGCTCTGTCACTCAGGCTGGAGTGCAGTGGCACAATCGCGACTCACTGCAGCCTCTGCCTCCTGGATTCAAGCAATTCTCCTCCCTCAGCCTCTGGAGTAGCTGGGATTACAGGTGCCCGCCACCATACCTGGCTAATTTTTGTATTTTTAGTAGAGACAGCGTTTTACCATATTGACCGGGCTGGTCTCGAACTCCTGTCCTCAAGTGATCCGCCTGTCTTGGCCTCCCAAAATGCTGGGATTATAGGCCTGAGCCACTGTGCTTAGCCAAGAGGAGTTAAATTAATCCACATAAAGCATCTAGAGTATCACCTGACATATACCAACTGTTCAGTAAGCATTAGCTAAGATCAGATAAGCTTATAAAACTTAAATTTCTAAGTTTTATGAGCTTGAAGTCATTGTTATGATTGAGGTTTTGCTGAATATTGATCATTTTAAACTATCTTAACTATACATTTTTGTCTATTAGCATTCAATTTTATATAGTGGCAAATATAAAGGAAGTATCTATAAAATGAAATTAATATTTATTTTCTTATAATTAATTCAAAAATCATAATGCTTCAAATACCTGGATTTTTCGGTTTTAAGCAGTTGAAGTTTTCCAAAGGTCTGTACAGACCCTTAACATCTATAAGGTGAAGGGGGAACTTTAAGGCCTTAAAATTCCTTGAAGGAATTTAAGACCTTAAAGATTTGTATAGACCTTTGCTGTGTGTATACGTGCGCGCGCACACACACACACATACACACACACACACACAATCTCAAATTAAAGCATGATAGAGATTCAATCATTCTGGCACATAATATATCTGATCAAAAATATAAGCCACTGATTTTTTTCCCTGAATCTTCCCTCCTTATCTCTCCTATCTCTCTGTTGTTTATGCAACCCTGCTAAATATCTATAATTAAATCTTGGACAAACAAATCAGCACAGCATGCCATATTTCAATAGAGATGTGTCACAGGTCTCTGTGGGTTGCCCTTGTGTCTACTAAACAGCCCTACTCTAAACACAGATTCCTACAGCTGCTTTCTGCCTATCCACGGACTAGCTCAGCTCCAGCCAAACGGGAAGTCAGACTAGGCTCCAGACACTGTATTTCTATACACAGAACTTCTGCATAATTTTGTTGCCTGCAGGAACTCCAATGAAGTGATGGGTGACAGAACAAACTTTTGGAGACATGGAAAGAATGCGACCTTGTGCAGATCCTAACCAGATACATTACAGCTATTTATTTATTCCCTCCTTTTCCTCTTTTTGCAAAAACAATTTAAATTTAACAAATTTTTGTATACAGCAAAGTGTTGTCATGTGAGCCCTTGAACATTTGACTTAAGAGCCAAGAGGTTAGACAATTGTTTGAATTTCATAAGGAAAAACAGATGTGGTTTCAAAGTCTCATGCTAATGGAATTCAGGCTGTGGGAAGGCGCTGGAAGCCTTGGTCTTCTCTGAAGCTGCCACATTTTTGTTTATTCACCGAACCAAAGGCCTCAGGCTGGGTGGCTTGGAGAGGTGAGTTAAAGCCATTCTCTCATTCCTCCCACTTAAAAAGATATTAGTGAATTTATAACAAATGTAATAGGCCAGTTTTCTTGTTTATTTAGTACATTCTATTTTGGCAATATTAGGCTGAAACTGAAAGCCTGTAGGAGTAATTACGAGTAGTGAACATTTTATAAAGTGTCTTTGCTTTTCTCCAGTGTACTGACTAGTGAAGCAATTTATTCTATAAACACTAAGATGTAAAAAATTTGCTATAGAAACTAGAACAGAGGGGAACAATTTCTACGTCAGATCTCATAATTATCTCATGTGACATGTTGTCACCACATTGTTAACTTCATCCACTAGTTCCCAAACATGTCTGATAATTTGTAATTTGGGATGTTTTACAAAAACTTCGATTCTCTAAAACAACCTCAAATTTATAAAATCAAAATAGCCAGGGACAGAGTCTGAAAATTCGTATTTTTTAAAATCCTCAACTGATTTTAGTCACTAACTTAATTTGGGAAACACTGATCCACCCAAGAGATTTGTCAATTGCCTGGTGAGTTGCATCAAGGCAAACTGCTACTGGGATACTTCATAGCGATAAGCTAACACTTGATTCTAGGGTGTCTAGAATTGTCTCGAATTTTGCCCTGTGAACTCGTATTCAAATTTAGATCTAAAGAATTAACTACACTGCAAAGAGGAAGGGTTATAACTCTAAGATGTTCAGAAAATAACCTCAGGTATTTATTTTCTACATTAGGATTCTGAGGCCTAAAGAGATGATGGAACATTTGAAATAAGCATATTTGGACTTGATTTCAAGTACACAGTATGGGCTCCATTTGTGATCTTCTTCAGTGCCTCCTAGCATTGCCAACTTTATAATTTTAAACCTGTGCTGTGAACTTTCTACCCACATGCATATCAGGTGACCAAGAGGACCTTGATATTTAGCTTGACTAAACTTTAGACATATTTCTGGCCTTTAGGCCCCTGACTTCCTTAGTTCATTTACATAAGAAATTTGTAATCATAAAATCTTTCTCTGTTGCTTTGAGATGTAAATCTTTCTAAAAACTTCTTGTCAGTGTTACAAACCTGAACGTCGCTGAACGATCTTTCTTAAGAACTTTAAAGCCATTCCTTTGAAATGTAATGGCCCTGGCTTTCAGTTTCTCTGGGACAGTAGGAATCTAACTTCAGAGGGAATCTCATTCCAAGTTATTAAACTATCTCCTGTCATGAAGATATAAGAAGGTGTACTTTTCCTTTGGGTAAGGCCAGTTACCAAGCACTGGTGCCTGTAATGCTCTCTATCCCAGCTCTTAAAAACTCTCCAGTCCTTCCTTTCAGCAGAGTTGAGCTCAGACTAAGTTCTGGTCTCTCTCTCCTATTGCACCAGCCTTGCATTTAATCTTCCTTGACTGTTTAATTATGTCCAGTTGAATTTTTGTTTTTATATGACAAACTGAGCCTTTTACAGTAAGTCGATCAGTCATACCTCTATTATACTTTCATCGGTTTTCTAATCAAAAAAAGGGTTGGCTTCATGCAGTGGCTCTCACCTGTAATCTTAATCTCAGCACTTTGGGAGGCTGAGGAGGGTGGATGACCTAAGGTTAGGAGTTTGAGACCAGCCTGGCCAACACGGCGAAACACCGTCTCTACTTAAAATACAAAAATTAGCTGGGTGTGGCAGCAGGTGCTTGTAATCCCAGCTACTCAGGAGGCTGAGGCAGGAGAATCACTTGAACTGGGAAGACGGAGATTGCAGTGAGCCAAGATCATGCCACTGTACTCTAGCCTGAGCAACAGAGTGAGACTTGTCTTACAAAAAAAAAAAAAAAAAAAAAGTTGGTATTTTGTTAGTCTTGTTGTCTGTTTCTGAAAGCGTGGTAAATCATAATATGCATCATCTATCTGAAAGGGAAATGAGTGTCCTAATTATACATTACAGAAGGCTAGCTGATGGGGCTTCAGGTCCATAGTCATAGCCAGACATCATACTAAGTAACTAGATAGGAGTAGCAAGGAAACAAAGAGAATATTAATGGCAGTGATGGCCACGGAAGTCCAAGTTCTCCAGTCTATCCAGAGGAGGAGTTACCCTTAGACTTTATGAAATATATATGTGTATATATATATATATATGTATATACACACACACATATCTAGAGATCTTAAAAAATGATGGATGCTTTATCAGTGTGAAGTTCTTTGGAAAAGTCACTGTGGGAACACAAGTGTTTTTTGTTTTGTTTTGCTTTGTTTTTTTTCTAGCCTTTTTCCTCTTGAGGCTTAGAAAGCCATAACAGTAGTATCTATTTGAGTTGGAATGAACTTGATCTTTGTGGTGCCCAGATGGCTAAATAACCCAAACACCAGCTTAAAAATGCAAAAGTATGATAATGATAGAAAAAAAAAAAGCTTTGTCTGGGGAAGAGGGGATAAACTCTCAGAGCTAAGGGATATTTTAGGAATTTTTCATTAAACCACAGTAAAGGACATGTGGTACTGTATTCCATCTATAGAAACACACATTCTATTTTAGTTTGTTAGGGCAGCTGTGAAAAATACCACAAACTGGGTGCCTTAAACAACAGAAGTCTATTGTCTCACAGTTCTGCAGGCTGAAATCCAAGATGGAGGTGTTGGCAGGGGTGGTTCTTTCTGAGGGCTGTGGGAGATAATCTACTTCATGCTCTCCTCTCATTTATGGTGGGTTGCTGGCAATGTTTGGCATTCCTTGGCTTGTAGAAGTATTACCCTTATTCACACACACTTTTATCTTCACCTGGCATTCTCCCTGTGTGAATATCTGTTTCCAAATTTCCCCTTTATTTATAAGGATACCAGCTGATGTATGCATTAAAAAGTGGTGTAGTCTAGTGGGCAGCAGAACCTTGAGTTTGAAGACATAGACTTGGAGCCAAAGAGATTCAGACTTTAATCGGAATTATTCCAGTGACTACCCATGTGACCTTGAATAAAGTAGTCAACCCATCTAAACCTCAGATTTTTTACCCATACAAAAGGAGTAAGATCTACTGACTAGGGATATTCGTAAGGGAAACATTAAGTAATATAATGTATGTAGACCACCAGGAAATAGTCTTTGGTACATGCAAAAACTAAATAAATAGTTGTTTTATTAAATTAATAATGTATAAATTTAAAAGTACTTTTTACTCTTGAAAATTGGGTAACTATACAGTAGAGCCATTGTGCAATGTATTAATATAACAAATTTCTCTGGAACTCATCAACATTACAAAACAATTTAAAAGTATATAAATAGTCTAGACAGACTAACATATGAGATAAAATGAGCTTTCTGGTATGCATGGCTTTAGCATAGCAATGCCTTAGTAGAAACTAGATATGGAAGAGAAAGTTGGGTAGCAGCTCAACAACAGGAAAATAAGTGTTGCAATCAAAAGCATGCAAGTGGTGAAACTATGATGGAAGTTAGGGAATAAAATAATAGACAGTCAAGAATTCAAATTTTAAAATGCTCATGCTTAAGTCAGCCTCTGTGTTTTACAGATGAGGAAATGGAGATGTGGAGGGTCCATGGTGGGCAAAGCAGAAATAGGGAGGGCTTAGCCCCTCATTGAATCTTCAACATAAATATAAAGTATTGTGCCAATAAATATTCAGTCCTCCCTCGCCAACCAGACTGCTGGTACTATGCCTCGCCTAGGTAGGATTCCTGAGATCTCCTGTCAAGGTGAGACATTCTGTGTCCAAGGTAGAAATTGAGTGCTTTCCTCTGTATGTACTGTTTTTATTCTATGCCACTTTATTTTAAAGAAAAAGGATAGATAAAAAAGAGTTACCGATATGAAAACTGATGGAAACAATACTGCAAGCAAAAATGAGAGAACAAAATTTCTAGCTTTGAGAACTGAGCAACTCTAAGGCACATTTTAAAATTATTTTAAAATAATACTTTTAAAGATAAATATAAAATGCATTCCACTTATTTCAGGAACCATCTTTAACCAGATGTCAGATGACTCTGAACAAGAGGAACTGAATTAGAAAGATCTAGAATTGCTATCCACTGAGTCTGTGGGCTTTCTTAGATTGCTGAACTGCACCTTTAATTTTACTGAGAGAAATCCCTAAAGAAGATGGGAAAAAGACATGTGACAACTCATTTTAAAGGAAGATTTATAAAAATTTCATATATGAAACCCTACTTCCTTAAATGATAGAGAATTGTACTGATGCATTTTCTTTGCAGAACTATCTCTTTAGCCTTTGGGAGACAACTGAAGTACCTATTTTAATCATCACTACTATAGTTAAAGTTGCTATAAGAAGAGAGACCTCTAGGACCTAGACAAAACTTTATTTCAGGGAATGAATCCAGAGTAAATAAAACATCTTCTGTCACACTTCCTATAGTATTAAAATACAGATGGCTAGAATGAACACCAACAGACTCTCAAAAGAATAAAAAACCTAGGAGGCATCCCAGTATCCCCTGGCTACCTGCCAGGAGCCTATCTTTTGATGGACAGTTCTTGTTAAAAGTAAGAAAAATAGCAAGCATATCAACCAGAAAGGTTTTTGCGTTTTTCATTTCAAGTGACAAAATGTAGATCTACCACCAGCTTAAATAGATAAGGGCTTTTATTTCCTCAAAATAAGAGGTGGCAGCTTAGGTGTGGTGAAATTGCTTAAGTATGTCATTCAGAACCTAGGCTCCTCCATTCTTTCAGCTCCACTACCCTCAGTGGGAGGCTTTCATCCTAATGCATGCGACATGTTTGCTGTCTCTTTAAGCATTGCGTCGACTGGCCAGGCAAGAAGAGGAGGAAAAAAAAAATGTTAAAAAATAGATGTGAGAGTTGCCTGTTCTATTTAAAAATTTATCAAAATTCTTACCCAATTTCTGCTACTTATCTCTCACTGACTAAACTCATGATATATGACTATATCTAGCTGCAAGAGAGTCTGGATAAGTGAGTATTTTGGGCTTTCCAGACTTCCTAGTAGAGAAAGGAAAAAAGAGAATGAAATCAGGAATGTTTTAGAGAAAGCCAATTCACATAGTCTTTTGCAGAAAGTAATCATGTTTCATTGAGGTGATGAAGCTGAAATTTCACATTGTTTATTTTCCATTTCTTAAAAATTCTACTTCATCATCTTTCTTCTTATATATTCCCATGACCCACTTTAATCCATGAGTCCTTGAGTACTTCATTGTGTTAATGTACAGGTCTAGAACAGTGTTTGCAATGTATGAGTAATAGTTTTGTGAAGAAGAAAATATGTGTATGTATTTGCATGTTGGTGCAAATTCTGGAAGGTTTGCATAGGTTGCTGATATGCTAATATGTTTGCCCCTATAGATCTATTTTTCCCCACTTTTAACTCTGCTCTTTACTCTGTGTAATTGACCTGTATGAAATATATCAACAAGATTTTCATGTTCTGGGGCTTCCAATTGGCTTCAGCCAGTCAGGAGCCTAAACAGGAGATCAAAGTACGACTGTGTAATGAGGCTGCTATTTACTCAAACTACAATTTCTTCCCTGTGAAGACGTTGCAAGATGATTAGTGCCTTTGCTGAAAGCCACTGTTCCTTTAACTTGAAAAGATACAAATATAAAAACACTGCTTGATAGTAATCACAACAGTGTGGTTCTGGCATAAAAAGAGACACATAGACCAATGGAACTGAATAGAGAGCCCAGAAATAAACATAAGCCTATATGGTCAACTAATCTTTGACAAGACCGCCAAGAACATACAACGGGGAAAGAATTGTCTCTTTAATAAATGGTGTTGGGAAAATTGGATGACCACATGCAAAGGAATGCAATTGGATCCTTATACCATATACAAAAAATTACTTCTAATGAAAATTACTTATAGCTGAAAACTTGAATGTAAGACCTTTAGCCATAGAACTCCTAGAAGATACACAGAGAAAAATCTCCTTTAAAAAATCTCAATGTTATTTTGGCTATGATGCCAAAATCACAGGAAACAAAAGCAAAATAGACACACGGGATTTGATCAAGCTACAAAGCTTCTACACAGCAAAGGAAATGATCAACAGAGTGAAAAGGCAACCTAAGGAATGGAAGAAAATATCTGCAAACCATGTATCTAGGAAAGGGTTAAAATCCAAAGTGTATAAGGAATTAATTCAACTCAATGGCAAAGAAAGTGAAAAACAGCAAACAAAATCCTACAATAAATAATCTGATTTAAGAATAGGCAAAGGACCTTAAGGGATATATTTTCCAAAGAAGATATATAGATGGCCAACAAGTATATTAAAAATTCTCAGCATCACTAATCATCAGAGAAATGCAAATCAAAACCACAATGAGATCTCACATCACAGCTGTTAGAATAATTATTTTAAAAAGACAAAAGATAACAAGTGTTGGTGAGGGCATGGAGGAACGAGTACCCTTGATCACTGTTGATGGGATTGTGAATTAGTAACTGTCATGAAAAACAGTATAGAGGTTCTTCAAAAAAGTAAAAATAGAACAACCATATGATCCAGCAATTCCATTTCTGGGTATGTGTCTAAAGGAAATGAAATCAGTATCTCAAAGAGATATGTGCACTCCCAGGTTCATTGCATAATAGCCAAGATGATAGAAACAACCTAAGTGTCTGTCAACAAATGAGTGGATACAGATATTTTGGTATACATACACACAATGGAATATTATTCTGCCATAAAAAGAAGGAAATACTGTCATTAGTGACAATATGGATGAACTTGAAGAATGCTTTACTAAGTAAAATAAACCAGGCACAGAAAAACAAATATTGCATGTTATCACTAACATGTGGGAGCTAAAGAAAAACACTGGACTTGTGGGGATATTGGGTGGAATGATGGTTACCTGAGGGTGGGAAGGATAGTTGAGAGGGTTAACAGGTACAAAAGTACAGTTAGAGAGAAGGAATAAGATTGTCTTTGGTAGCACAATAGGGTGGCTATAATTAACAACTGATTGTATATTTCAAAATAACTAAGAGTGGAATTAGAACGTTCCAAACACAAAGAAGTGATTAATGCAATTATCCTAATGTGATCGTTACCATCACACATTGTATGCTTGTATCAAAATATCACATGTACCTCATAAATATGTACAACTAGTATGTATCTGTATCATTAAAAATAAAAATAAAAACTTAAAATAAAAATCAAACTCATGGAAGAAGATAGAATGGTGGTTTTCAGAGGCCAAGAGGGGAGTGAAATGGGGAGATGTTGATCAAAGTGTACAATCCTTTAGTTACATGAATATGTTTTGGGGGTCTATAGTGTAGCATGGTGATTATAGTTAATAATACTGTATTGTGTACTTGAAATTGATGTGAGCATATTTTATGTCTCACTCCCCTATACATACAAACGGTAACTATGTGTGTTGATGGATGTATTAATTCAATTATGATACTCATTACACAATAGTATGAGGTACACCTTGAATATATACGATTTTAATGTCAATTATAGCTCAATAAAGCAGGGAAAAAAATAATAAAGAAACCCTATTCTACACCCAGTAGCAATAGCTACGTATATGTGAGTGTGATTACAGCTGAGAATATTTAAATACTGGCCATCCTGACTGAATATTTGATATATTAAGAAATTGTTATTTTTAAATATCAAGGGATATTGTGGCTATGTTAAAACTATAACATGTTGTATACATATATCTAAAAACTTGTATAAAATGAGTTCATATCTGAAATTTGCTTTAAATAATCTAAAAGAGGTGAAGTAGGTGGGTTATAGATGAAATCACCTTTACTGTGAGCTGATATGTATTGAAGTTACTTGGTAGGTACAAGGTGATTCATCACATATTTTCTCTAATTTTGCCTATATTGGTAATTTTTAATATTTAAAATTAGAAAAAAAACACTGTCACCTGTTATAGAAAGTTGCAGTTTATTTGCTTCAGGTGTGTGTGCAGAATGCCAGTCACCCCTAGTACCTGAGAGTCAGGATCTAGATAGGAATTATATCATTTTATCATTTACTATATACCTTGAACCCATGAGATATGTATTATTTATACTATTTGAAGATAAGAAAGTTGAAACTTGGAGAAATTAGTGATTGCTTCAAGGTCATACAATCCAAATCTCAGATCTGGCATTTGAACCTAGGAGAGCCTGTGGGTCTTTCCCAGTTTCATGCAGGGCTACATGTTGGGTTATTTACTGCACAGAGGAAAATGGAGATCTATAAATTAGGTATTTAGCTATTTGGTAGAGGGACACCTGAATTAAGCCAGGAAAATTTCATGATCTGCACCTTTTTCTCCTCTATAATGATTAGATTCATGATTATTTCCTCATTCCTTTATTCCTTCATGTAACAGTACTTCTTGAATTGCTTTCATGTGCCCAGCACTGCTCCAAGGCTTCAAGATAAAACTGTACAAAGCAGAGCAGTCTCCTGCCTAATGCAGTATATTGTCTGGTCTAATAAGAGGAAGGATATTTGTAAAAGTAAATTCTTATCAATAAATATATGTGGTGAATGAAATAATCAAGGACTTGAAATAACCGGGTGGAAGAACTTACACTGAACTGTAATATCAAGTAAGGTGTCTTTCACCGAGGATGTGAAAATGTGGCATGTGAAAGGTTTGGTTTGGTGGATGGGGGTGGAAAACATGGGCAATTCCAGGCAAACAGAATGGGAAGATTTTTGTAACCAACAAGATATTGCTTGAGAAGCTGAAAAAATGCCAGTGTGGCTGGAGCAGAATGCAAAAAGGGAAATTGGGAGAAATAAAAGTTGGAGACATGGACAGGGAGTAAATGAGTCCCACAACGAAGACTTCCAAGAACACACATTTAGACGAGGACAATCATGGCACTCTGAACATTCAGAACAATAATGCTATTCTCTAGCATTTGCCATTTATAAAGTACTTATTGATAAATTCTGTGTGATTCCCCTCTGTCTTGAAATAAACACATCTCTCTCACAGTCTCATCTCTCTACTGAGCTCCAACTTCCTCACTGCTGTCGCACACCCTTCGTATTACTTGACTGAAAAAACTCACCTGATTTCTCCAGAACCACCTTATTCCTGGTATTAATGAAGACCCTCATCCATCCAATCGCCCAAGACAGAAATCTAGATTACACTTTAGAATATTCTCTTAATATTCCATCAACTACCAAGTTCTATAGATTGCATATCCACAACATCACCTATATGTGAGTTTTTCTCTGCACCTTAACTTCTCTTGCCTTAGTTCAGGTATTCATCATTTCTTGGAATGATTTCCTGGCAGGCCATTTTTCCTCTAATCTCACACTCCTGCTATCCATCCTTCATTCTATCATCAAATTGACCTTCTAAATCCTAATACTACATCTCATCCAGCTTAAAATCATTTATGACACATTTTACTCTGAATGAAGTTCGTAATTCTTGGTATGGCACCAAAGACCCTCTCACTCTTATCTGCTCTTCCGTCTTGTCTTTCACTACATCATTTCTTAGACTCTATTCTTCTTGTACAAAACTACCTGCAGTGCCCGTGACAAGCCAGCCTATTTCACACCTCTATGCTTCTGCTCACTTTCCTGATAATGCCCTTCTGTTTCCCTCTGACTGATGCATGGATGACTCTTATTGAAAGAGGATTGACTCTCCTTTGATGATAAAGATCCATCATTATATGCTCTGTGAAGGCTTCCTTTCCCCTTCAGCACTTTATATGGCACCAAATCTGCACCTCTAGCAATCCGGCACATTTATTTCCATTTCATAGTATATTTCTCACCGCTTTATGTTTCTCAATTCTAGATAAAAATAAATTAGAATCAGAGCTTTGCCTAGAGGAGGATTAGTTGGTGCTACAGAAATCTTAAAGAAGAAATGCTACTTTATATATTTCTAACAGTGTGTACAGTTGTATTAAACTATTAAGCTGTGATTATGATGTTAAAATGCATTATGTACTACTCAGAGATGACATCTTTCTATGCAATATGATGCTAAGAATTCTCACATACTGACTGCTTGTGTATGTGGACATCATCTATAATATTTTTATTATTTAGTGTTGTTCTTTTCATTCCTGTCAAATTCAATTATTTGAATAAAATTTCTCAGTTTTGATAACATTTAAATTATTTTTTATTTTTTACATTACATTAAAGTGGAACTGGTATCATGCTGTCACAGCAATAAGATTATGATTCTAGAAGAAAAAAATATGTTTAAAACAGCATGAAATCGAATATAATCATTTGAGTTTGCTTTTGACAGATGTGTAAAGCAATTTCATGCTATACTGTTTCCCCCAGTCTGCATTGTGAGAGAGTGAGCTCTACCAGTAATTAGTAAACTTTTGTATTTGTCTCATAATTTTCTTCCAAATGATGTTTCCATCAAACGTCTTACTCAATTGCCTTACACCAACCCTACCAGTTCAACACCAAAGTATTGATATATTTAACTTATTTTACATAGTAGAATCAACTAGAGATAAGCTATGATGAGCTAATTACCTTGCATTATTGAGGTTAAAGTTATGTATGTATGCAAATCATCTCCTACAATTAATCTCTTTTATCTCTTAGGGTACATGTTTGATCCCCTGTAGAGACTTCTTGTGTCTCCCTATGGAGAAAGGAAAGAGAGAAAACAAGAGAGAGAGAGAGAGAGAAAGAGAGAGAAAGAGGTGAGGGGAGGGAGGGAGAGAGAGACAATCTGTTTGGGATGTACAGAGATGGTCCTATTTTAATGAGGTTTTTGGTTTGTTTTTAAGATTGTTCAATTTTTCTAAATGTCTTAGCAACATATAAGGAAGTTACTTTAAAAATTTATATTATAAAACATGATAAACTGTATTAACACACTTCTTAGTGTTAAAATAAACTTACATTTATTTCACAAATCACATCTGGTCATGTCGTACCTCTCTTTCAACTAATAGGTATCTTTTGATTAGTTAATATTTGCTCTTAAATTATGTCGGTTTATATTTGAGATTTGTCTAATACTTTTCCTTGGAGGACTGTTTTTCAAGTTTTAATACTATCACTTTTATGCTCATTTTACTAAATAATAATTAGAAAACATTTCTTCCTTTTATATGCACCAGAACAGTTTAAGCAGCATTAGAACAGTTTAATAGCATTCGTAACTCTCCATGGCTATCCATTTGAAAAGGGTACTATAGCAATCCTCTAATTTTTATACAGTATTGTTCTTTTAGATTCTCTAATTCATCTTTGGCCAGTTAAGAAAGTTACAATTACCTGGAAGGTTATCTATTTCATGCATATTTTCAAGCTTGTTTGTGCAGTTAAAATCATCTCACAGGAATATCTTAATGTTCTGTCTTTAGGTGGTTAGTTCCCCATTCTTATTTCTTATGTATTATGTATGTTCTTTAGCCCTTTTTTGACAATTTTTTAGTAAATATTTATTTTATTGTGTTTTCTTTTAATATTCATGTCTTTAAATATATTCACTAGTTCTACTGCTTTCTGCTTGATAATTGACACATTTCTTCTTTTTGCTTTTATTAATTTTTCTTCTACTTTTCTTGGGTTCTTTTTCAGTGTTTTTCTATGTCTTTTTAAAACTTATTTTGATAAATTATTGTGTCTTTTTAAAACAATGGATTTTTCTAGTTTTAACATTGATTTTGAGTGATCTCAAATCTTTTGATATGGAACATTTTTGTTTTTTTCTTAGTATTTATTTTCACATTCAGTTTTGTGAGTTTTCTGTTTTGTGATCATAGAGTATTGGAATTTGATGATGCTTATATTGTTCCTGAATATATGGTCAATTTTTATAACTATTCCACCAACACTTGAGAAGATGTTCTTTTTTAGGACACAGAGTTAAATACGTAATTATGTATGTAATTATCACAGTATGCTTGTGTTTATTTAGCTCTCCCACCCTTTATGTACATTTATTCACTTTAACTTTTAAGAATTGAGAGAGATAAATTAGATTTTTACTATTACTAATATTTTTAGATGGTGTTTTTATCATTGTGGCTGAATCTACTTTTATATTACTGTTATTTGGAGAAGAAAATTTTGTAATTATTTGATTTCCATTATGAAATGTACCCTTTATCATTATAAAGTGACTTTGTCAATCTCTTCTGATAAGGTTGTGATTATTGCTTTTTTATGCTATTCACCTATTTTATTTTATTGTTTTTGGTTTTTGCTTATCTTTTTATTTTCAACTTTTCTGAGTGTCTTTTTGGTATGAATTTATATTTTATTTATTTTTTTATTATATTTTAAGTTCTAGGGTACATGTGGACAACGTGCAGGTTACTTATGTATACATGTACCATGTTGGTGTGCTGCACCCATTAACTTGTCATTTACATTAGGTATATCTCCTAATGCTATCCCTCCCCCCACCCCCACTCCACAACAGGTTGGTGGCTGGAGATGGACTGTAAACCAAAAGTATTTGATTTTGTTTTTCTCATTTAAAAAGTGAAGTTTTAGCCCACTTATATTAATTGACATGATATAGTTTTTTTGTATCAGTCTTCATATATTATGTTAAATGTTCTGTTTTTATGTTTCTTTTGTTTTTCAACTTTTATTAGGTGGTATGGTTTCCTTTATCTGCTGTCTGTCTGCTTGTAATTTAGAATGTTTTTTTATTACACTTCAGATATTATTTGCATGTCTATAACTTCAGGTACACAAACTTATATTTCTGTAAGCAGTATGGACATTAACAAAATAAGCACATTTTGTTGTCTTCTCCTTCCCTTCCTCTTTTCACTATTTAACATTATTTTTATATTGACCATTTTCTTGGTATGTTTATTTTTTACTTATATGTATATATATATACTCACATCTCTATGTTTAACAACTTAAATGTCTGTCTTTTATCTGCTGTTTCTTCACAATGAAGATGACATAACACTTATGTCACCTTCTGCATTCTTTCTCCTCTCTTTCCTAATTTTAGTCATATATAGTTTTTGTTATTTGCAATCTCTCTCTCTGTAACCAGAAGGATGTGGAGATGAAAAATCACCATAGACAGTCTCCAGCTTATATTGGTGGAAGGAAGCTATTTCCTAATCCAACCCAAAGCCAAATTTTAAGGAAATGCTAGAAGATAATTATGTGACAGAGAGTGCTTACAGGAAGGAACCTGACACTCCTAGTTGGTCATTTGTTTAGGCACCACAAGTGCTCTTCTCCTACTTAAACAGTGATAAGAGGATCAGAAGAAGATGACGGAGTTGGAGGGACTTGTGGGAGAGTACCCTACTGTCTTTCTATTTGATGTGGCAAGGAGACAAAGTATCCTGTGTGTCCGGGGTACTCTGGGGGGTATCTAGGCTTGAGCTGTTTGGCTATGATCAGCTTTCCAGGACAGCCCTCTTTTGGTTGAGGAGATCCCAGCAACAAGGTGCTATTAAATATACTATGGAGACAGTGGTAAAGGTTGAGCTGAAGCCAGACTTGAGCACAAAGTAGATTCTCCCAGAGCCTCATGTATAGTTTATTATGGGTGGGCTAGCATTTAGGCTCTTGAGACACAAAAGAAATCTACAGCCACTCAGTATTAGTCAAAAATGACTCACAACAAATAAATGAGGATTATGACAGTTTCATAATAAAGGATAAGCATCTTTTCCTGTATTTCCTTCTGTCTGCTTCCAGTGCTAGAGTAGTTGGATCTACAAGACAGAAGGAAAAACGGGAAGTAGAGGAATATTCTTTAACCTCCTCTTGTCCTTTCAGATTTCTCCAGCTCAGGTCTGGTCTATGTTGAGTGGATCGGGGGAAAGCTTTAAATAGAGTGTCCAACTGAAATATTAACATTTTGAGCTGGATAGTTAATTACCAAAAGTGACTGAAAATTAATGGAATTTCCCCCAAAGTGTCCTTAAGAAACTGGAAAAGAAATTTGACATAGCATGCCTGAAGGCATTGATTCAAGAACATATAAACTATTCAGATTTGTACAGTACAGGTTCCTCAAAATACTGATTATTTGGTCTTTGGATGCATAATATGTTGGTTTCTTTTTTTAAAAAAAAGTTCAGTTTTATTGAGGTCTAATTGACATAGAGGAATTATATATATTTAAGGTATACAACTTGATGTTTTGATGTATGTATACATTCTGAAACGATCACCATAAAGCTAATTCATATGTCTATCATGTCACAGAGTTACCATTTTCTTCCCTTTCCTATGGGTGTGGTAAGAGTATTTAAGATCTATCCTCTTAGAAAATTTCAAGTATACAATATAATATCGTCAACTGTAATCACCCTCCTGTATGTTAGATCAGAACTCATTCATCTTGCACAACTGGAAACTTGGATTCTTTGACCCACATCTCACCATTTCCCGCTGCCCCTGGCCCCTGGCAAACAACATACTACTTTATTCTTCTATGAATTTGACTATTTAGATTTTACATGTAAATGAGATCATGCAGTATTTATCTTTCTGTGTCTGGCTTATTTCACTTAGCATAATGTCTTCCATGTTCATCCATGTTGTTAAAAATGGCAGGATTTTATTCTTTGTAAGCCTCAATAATGTTATATATACAAACATAAATAAGTATCTCTGTATGTATATACACACATAACACATTTGCCTTATCCAGCCATCTGTTGATGGTTATTTAAGTTGTTTCCATATATTGGCCATTGTGAACAATGCTACAGTGAACATTGGAGGGGGAAGATATCTCTTTGAAATCCAAATTCCATTTCCTTTGGATATACATCCAGAAGTAGATGATTGCTGGATCATTTGGTACTTCAATTTTTAATTTTTTGAGGAATCTACATACTGTTTTCCATAATGACTATATCAGTTTACAGCATCACCAACAGTGTGCAAGGGTTCACTTTTCTCCACACCCTTGCACACACTTTTTATTCCTTGTAATTTTGATAATGGTCATTCTAACAGATGTGAGGTGATAGTTCATAGTAATTTTGACTTGCATTTTCCTGATGATTTGTGATTTTGAGCACTTTTCCTTTTATTTGTTGTCCATTTGTATGTCTTCTTTGGATAAACATCTATTCAGTATTTTTCTCCATTTTTAACTGAGTTTTCTTTTTGATTCAGTTGTTTGAATTGCATGTATATTTTGAATATTAACATTTATCCCTTGTATGTTTTGCAAATATTTTTTCCCATTTCTTAGGTTACCTTTTCACTCTGTTGATTGTTGCTTTTGGTATGCAGAAGCTTTTTAGTTTGTTGGAATAGTACTTATCAGTTTTAGTTTGTTGGCATTCCACTTATCAATTCTCTTTTTTCCTGTACTTTTGCTGTCATAGCCAAAAAATCTTTACCAAATCAATGTCAAAAATATTTTTTCCCCTGTTAGTAGTTTTAGAGTTTCAGATCTTGTATTTGCCTTTAATACATTTTGAGTTGATTTTTTTTTTATGTAGTGTGAAATAAAGATACAATTTTATTCTTCTGCACGTGGGTATTCAGTTTTCCTAGCACCTTTATCGAAGAGACAGTCCTTTCCCCGTTGTGTGTTCTTGGCACCCTGGTGGAAGATCAGTTGACCATAAATGTTTGGATATATTTCTGGCATCTCTATTTTGTTCCATTGATCTATATGTTTGGTTTATGCCAGTACCATACTGTTTTGATTTCTGCACCTCTGTAAAATATTTTGAAATCTTAAAGTGTGATGCCTCCAGCTTGTTCCTTCTTCCTCAAGATTGCTTTGGCTACTTGAGGTCTTTTGTGGTTTATATGAATTTTAAGATTTATTTTTTCTGTTTCCATAAAGAATGCCATTGGAATTTGGATAGGTATTGCATTGAATCTGTGGAACACTTTGAGTAGTATGGGCATTTTAACAATATTAATTCTTCCAGTCCATGAACATGAGTTATCCTCATTTATCTATATCGTCTTTAATTTCCTTAATCAATGTTTTATAGTTTTCAGTGTATACGACTTTCATCCCTTTCAGTAAGTTTTTGCTTAAGTATTTTATTATTTTTGTTGCTATTGTAAATGAGATCCTTTTCTTTTGCTTTTTGGATAGTTTATTCTTAGTGTATAAAAAATTCCACAATTTTTATATATTGATTTTATGTCTTGCAATTGTATTAAATGTATTAATTCTAACAGTTTTTGTTGAGGTTTTAGGATTTTCTACGTGTATTATGTTATCTGCAGAGATAATTTTACTTCTTTATTTCTTACTTGGATGGTGTTTGTTTTATCTTTTTTTTATTTTTGCCTAATTCTCTAGCTAGGACTTCTAGTACCATGTTACACAGAAGTGGTACGAGTGAGCATTCTTGCATTGTTCCCCTTAGTAGAAAAAAAGCTTTCAGTTTTGTCCTATTGATTATGATGTTAGCTATGGGCTTATCATGTGTCCATTAATGTGAGGTACATTCCTTCCATTTTTTTTTTTTTTTTTTCTGAGTTGGAGTTTCACTCACATTGCCCAGGCTGGAGTACAGTGGCACAATCTCGGCTCCCTGCAACCTCTGCCTCTGGTGTTCAAGTGATTCTCCTGCCTCAGCCTCCTGAGTAGCTGCGATTACAGGCACACACCACCATGCCTGGCTAAATTTGTATTTTTAGTAAGACAGGTTTCGCCATGTTGGCCAGACTGGTCTCAAACTCCCGACCTCAGGTGATCCACCCGCCTTGACCTCCCAAAGTGGTGGGATTGCAGGCCGTAAGCCACCATACCTGGCCAAGACTTTTTATCATGAAAGGATGTTGGATGTTTTCAAATGCCTTTTCTGCATCTATTGAGATAATTGTGGTTTTTGTCTTTCATTTGGTTAATGTAGTGTATCACATTTATAGATTTGCATATTGTACTAGGTGGTTCATAGATTGCTATAAAAAAATACCTGAGACTAACTAACTTATAAAGAAAAGGAGTTTAATTGGCTTATGGTTCTGTAGGCTGCATAGGAAGCATAACACAGGCATCTGCTTCTGTGGATGTCTCTGGAAGCTTACAATCATGGCAGAGGGCAGTGTGGGAGCTTGCATGTCATACGGCAAAAGCAGGAGCAAGGCGAGAGAGAGGTGCTACACACTTAAAAGATCAGATCTTATGAGAACTCAACTGTCTTGAGAATAGCACCAAGGGGATGGTACCAAACCATTCATGTGAAACCCGCCCCCATGATCCTGTCACTTCCCACCAGGCCTCACCTCCAACAATGGGGATTACAATCCCACAGGGGATTTGGGTAGACGCATAGATGCAAACCATATTGCATATGTTGAACCATTCTTTGGTTCCCAGGGATAAATTCTACTTGGTCGCTGTGTGTAATCCTCGAAATGTGCTTTTGGATTAGGTTTGCTGTTATTTTATTGAAGATTTTTGCATTTATGTTCAAGGATATTGACCTCTAATTTCTTGCGATGTCTTTTTCTGGCTTTGGTATCAGGGTGACACTGGCCTCATAAAGTAAATTTGGAGATGTTCCCTTTTCTACTTTTTTTGGAAGAATTTAGGATTGCTATCAATTCTTTTTTGAATGTTTGGTAGAATTCACCTGTGAAGCTACCTGGCCCTAGACTTTTCTTTGTTGGGAGGTTTTTTTTTTATTATTGATTTAATCTCTTTACTTGTTTTTGTTCTGTTCAGGCTGTTTTTTTCTGGATTCGATCTGTGTATGTTGTATGTTTCTAGGAATGTATCCATTTCTTCTAGTTGATTTCTTTATATTGACTGCATGAGATAAATTTTTCCTGGGCTGGCTACTGCCAAATGTTTGTGTTCAGACTGGCCAGCAGGTCATCTGGATTGGTATATTTGTTTCCTGGCATAGAATAAATATTTTTAGCCTGACCCAGGCTGTATGTGAGGGTATAAGTTGTTTTTGTCTTCTCCACATTCAACAAAAAGTAGCAGCTCTGAACCTGGTCTCTGTCCTCCACCCTGCAAACATCATCTCCTATGTGTGTCCTCAATTAGCAGACCCTTTCCAGTATCCTTAGTGGCACAAAGGGCCCAAGAAACCTTCATCTATCAGTCCATGAATTCTGCTCTTTTATTTCCAGTAAAGAGAATTCACACTATCTCTGTTATTTAGTCTTTTTGTTTTGTAAAAAATTTTATGGCAGAGAAAATTTGCAAGAAAGTAACTTTATGTATACTCTTCTGCTAGATTTGCTATTTGAGATAATTTTTCTCTTCTTTGTCTCCATTAAAAGTATATACACGCTTGTAATGTACATATATAAAAATTATCATTTACTGAACCAATCGCAAACTTCATGATTCTTTACTCAGAAATACTTGATGTATAGCTTAAGAAAAAAAATTTTCTGAAACAACCAAAATAGAATTACTCAGCTGAGGAAATTTAACCCTGATAATAATAACTATATCATTTATATCAAACTTTACCAACAGTCCCAATAATGTATTTTAGAGTATGTTTTTCGGATCCAGTTTCCAATCCAAGATCACATACTGAATTTATTTTTCTTGTCTCTTTCATCTTTAATATTGAACAGATTTGTATGCTTTCACATCTTTATATTGACATTTTGGAAGAGCATAAGGCATTGCTTCTGTAAAATGCCCCTTTCTAAGAAAGAGTCTGACTCTACTTTTTGATGTTTTGACTGCTGACAACTTTTGAGACTCACCTTGCCTCTTCCCCTTCTGCCCTACACTTAGGCAAGCTGACAAAAAAGCCCAAGTGTTTCTTTTATGGTGCAGTTGGAGTTTTAAACTGTGAATGTGGTCAGAATCAAAATGGAGTCATTAATGTTAAGAAAACCCTGATGAATAGAGCCAGGAAAGGCCATGAAGAGAGGTTCTATATACTTTTATTATAAAGTATAATAAAATAATGCATTTTATTATACTTTAAGTTCTAGGGTACATGTGCACAACGTGCAGGTTTATTACATATGTATACATGTGCCATGTTGGTGTGCTGCACCCATTAGCTCATCATTTACATTAGGTATATCTCCTAATGCTATCCCTACCCCCTACCCCCACCCCACGACAGGCCCCAGTATGTGATGTTCCCCACCCTGTGTCCAACTGTTCTCATTGTTCAGTTCCCACCTATGAGTGAGAACAGGCAATGTTTGGTTTTCTGTCCTTGCCATAGTTTGCTCAGAATGATGGTTTCCAGCTTCATCCATGTCCCTATAAAGGACATGAACTCATCCATTTTTATGGCTGCATAGTATTGCATGGTGTGCATGTGCCATATTTTCTTAATCCAGTTTATCATTGATGGACATTTGGGTTCGTTCCAAGTCTTTGCTCTTCTGAATAGTGCCGCAATAAAAATATGTGTACATGTATCTTTATAGCAGCATGATTTATAAACCTTTCAGTATATATCCAGTAATGGGATGGCTGGATCAAATGGTATTTCTAGTTCTAGATCCTTGAGGAATTGCCACACTGTCTTCCACAATGGTTGAACTAGTTTGCAGTCCCACCAACAGTGTAAAAGTGTTCCTATTTCTCCTCTCCAGCACTTGTTGTTTCCTGACTTTTTAATGATTGCTATTCTAACTGGTGTAAGATGGTATCTCAATGTGGTTTTGATTTGCATTTCTCTGATGGCCAGTGATGTTGAAAGACCTAAAACCATAAAAACGTAGAAAAAAACCTAGGCAATACCATTCAGGACATAGGCATGGGCAAGGCATGGGCAAGGACTTTATGACTAAAACACCAAAAGCAATGGCAACAAAAGCAAAAATTGACAAATGGGATCTAATTAAGCTAAAGAGCTTCTGTACAGCAAAAGAAACTACCATCAGAGTGAACAGGCAACCTACAGAATGGGAGAAAATTTTTACAATCTACCCATCTGACAAAGGGCTAATATCCAGAATCTACAAAGAACTTAAGCAAATGTAGAAGAAAAAACCAAACAGCCCCATCAAAAAGTGGGCGAAGGATATGACAGACACTTCTCAAAAGAAGACATTTATACAGCTAACAGACACATGAAAAATGCTCAACATTTATTTTTTTGATAACAAAAAAGACCGAAAACACAACCTTGCACAAAGGCCATTGCAACCTTCCACAAAAAATACTTCTGCAAGGACATCTGCCCAACAGCTGCCTGTCCAACCTTGAACTGGCATCATCTTATTGATCCTTATAGCCATGAATAATTATTTCAAAACAATTATTTAATCCTCCTTATTTTTATTTTAAAAACATTTGCTTCCTTTACCTCCGTGAATATGCACATAGTTTACTATGGCACACATATTCCCTTTGCAATGCTTTATTCTCAAATATATATCCTTTCTTTTAGACATCCACTCCTGGTTTGTTATTTAAGTTGACAAAACTATGCAAGCTCCTGCCCTTGTGCGGGAACCTTCACTCTGACCCCACCTCCTAACCACAATAAAAATCCCAAGCCATCTCTTGGTCCTCTCTCTCAAGCTATTTTTGCATATTCATAGGAGCCACTTCATTTCATCCAGAAAGTCTCGTTATGTGAGTAATAAACCTATTCATGCCTTTCTATACCTTCTAGGTATGTACGTGTTACATCATCAATCTGAACTTTCAAACCAAATTTTCGATGGTGGTCCGCTTCATTTCTGCTGAATGTCCACAACATCCCTGATTTATACAGTCTGATTGTTTCCTTGTGATTCATTTCAGACTGTGTTTTTCAAGGGACAGAAATATGCAATCCTGCACCTTTCTAAGGAGATCTATGGCATCAGCTTTTCCTGTTAGTGTTGACATTAACACTGATCACATAGTTAAGTGCAGGCAACCTGCACTGAAGAACTGTGTTCTGGCCCATTGCTTGAAATTCTAGCTTCAGATGTGCTTCCTCAGCATCTTCACTCATCTCCATTTGACCTTCACTACAGTTGGCAGTCTTTCTAGTTACTAATGTAGTTCTGATTACCAATGCCTCCAATTTTATTGAAATGCAAGTTTATACTTCTGTTTCTTGTTCTTCTTGTTATTTTAGAGAGCAGAAGGGGACAGGAACATAAGTCCATCATTTTTTTAAAAAACCCAGAAGTTTCTAATTCATTTTCTTAAAAAATTTTCATGTCATGATCTATGAAATAATTTGTATACAACTAAAATTAAATAGATTAATATTATTACCATAGGAATCCTCAAACCAAAGCTGATTTTATCACAGTAAGAGACTGTGTAAGCAATCATAATTCCTATGCTCCAAAAAAAAAAAAAAAAGAGAACATTTCTAAGAAAAGCAATTCAGGTATTTGAACCTTGTTAAAATTCCCAATTTAGAACTTGAAAATGAAATGGATGTTCGATTAGCAACTCTCTGGATAACTCACAGCCTCACAGAATATTCTGATTATTTGGGAGAGGCTTCCATGATCAGAAACCAAATTTTTCCAGCTTTATAAAGATGCCTTGATGATGAAATACATGTCATTGCCTTTCCCCATGTAACAAGGCTGCAGGTTGATTGTATCCCTAGAGATATTTCTGCTAAAGATATGCTACCAATATGTTTAATTTTCCCTTCTACTCATTGTAACATGAAAATTATTTGCTATCAAAGACTACCATGCCGTTAAGGACAAAGCCAGAAAGCCTTTCATTAAAGGCTACTGTGCTAATCTTACCAACTTTGTCTCCATATGATGCTATTTCTGTGATTTTTCATGTCTCTACTTTTTTTTTTTTTTTTGGACAAAATCTTGTTCTGTCACCCAGGCTGGTGTGCGGTGTCACGATCTTCGGCTCACTACAACCTCTGCCTCCCGAGTTCAAGCGATTCTCCTGCCTCAGCCTCCTGAGTAGCTGGGACTATATACGCACACCACCATGGCTGGCTAATTTTTGTGTTTTTAGTAGAGACAGGGTTTTGCCATGTTGGCCAGGATGATATCGATCTCCTGACCTCGTGATCCACCCACCTTAGCCTCCCAAAGTGCTGGGATTGCAGGTGTAAGCCACTGCACCTGGCCCATTTGTCTCTATTTTGAGCAGATGGAGAGATTGAGGAAAAGTCAGAAACTGGGTTTCTTCAGTACTGACTAAAGACCCTTCACTAAATAAAAGTGACTTCAAAAAATGCACAAGAGCGTGAATTCTAAATTCTCAGTTTTCTAGTTTATGTAGCTTCCTGCACCTTGAGAAAGAGAGAGAGAAAGTAGGTGAGAAGGAGCTGATTTTCCCCAGGTTTTAAGTTACTCACAGGGAATGGCTCAAAGAAGTTGCTCTACTTTTATTTCTAGCTATGACACACACACACACCCCACTAACATACTGCCAGTGATTATATATTTTTATTTTAACATCTTTAAAACAGATTTTAGGTTCAAAAAAGATATAATTAACAGAACTCAGTTCAATAGTTAGTTTTTTTTTTTAATGGCCTTACCAATCATTAAATTAAGATAGCACGGAAGAGGGCAACATGTAGTTGAAAGCAGGACACATGCCTGTTGCTCCATAGGAATCCAGCAATGACAAAATGTCAGGATGTTTTCAACAAAGGTGGCTCTATATTTCCCCACTGCGGGCCCTGGCCTTTGCTAATAGGAACAAGCCCAATTTTAATCACCAGGATGTCCCTCACTATGGTTTTAACCTTTGCAGGGGATTTTTTTTTTAAACATTTAGCAACAAATTTTAAAATCAAATTTCTTTATTTTAGCAAAATGTCACACAGATGGTCTGGAGCCCCATCTTTTGATGAGGGGACAGCAGATGCCATCATTTTCAAAGTTCATTTTAGTGTCATAAAAATGAAGAAACTACAGAGGGAAGTAAAAATATTTTTCAAAGCCTGCTCCAGGGAAGGTCTGAAGTATTCATGATGCTTTTCAAAACCACCTTACCCCAGTGCTCCTAGCAAAATTTCTGAACTTCATTACGAAACCTGGGCAACTGGAATCGTAATAACCTTAACTTCTATTTATATGGAAACTTCCTCCGAATTGAGTTGCGATCATGAAAAGCACGTTATCAATCATGTTCCCAGTTTAATTTGTTGGGAAAGGGGTGTAGCTTTTTTTTTTTTTTTTTTTTTAATGCACGGAAGGAGAGGTGATAGCATTTGCCAGTGTCATTTGATGAAATAGCCAAGGGCGTATTTGATCACATTGGTAAGTTGTTCTTCTGCTCACATACTCCTTGACACATCTGTATGTGCCCCTTACCTCCTGTTTGTTGCTAGGGATGCTTCTGGCAAGGTGGTGGGGTGCAGCATGGTCCTCAATGGGCCTGGGTTTCTAGATGGCTTCCTCATTGCCCCATGAGCAGATTCCCTTGCCCATGCTCCACATACTCTCCAAGTTTAATATCTGTTCTTCCTGTCCTTTCCACCCTTCCTCAACCAAAGTGATTTCCAGATTTCCTAGTGAAATGGAGAGTGCAGTTGGGATTTGGAATAGAAAGCAAAGAGATGGAAGGAAATTTTTTGCAAGTGGCAGAAATGGATTTAACTCACAATTTGCTCATGGGCCAGGCCATTTTTTTCTTGTCCTGCATATATAGGGGGATATCCAGTTCTGCTTGCAGCTTCTCAAGATGTAACCTCTTTCAAACCTCAGTGCTGGAAGGCTGCCTCCCACTGTAATTCTAGAGCATTCTTGTCGAAGGAAGCACTACCCACACTCAACATACACATTGACATACTTTTCTGATTTTATTTTGTCACTCTCAACTCCCTTGCTTTGTGATTCTAGAAATCAGAATCTTTTTGTCACTTAATATCGATTTCTCTGCTTTTTGCTGACATTAATAACTATTATGTTTTATGCTTGGTTTTACTTGAAGGAAGCCAAATAAAAATTCTGTATTGATTCTTAAGCCAGAGGAAAGGAAGTGCTGTTTTTTTGAGTTGTACGCATCCTATACCCCTGCTCCTATTCAAGGGAGCTATAAGAGTGTCTAAAAAATCACCCTGAATGATTTTATTGGTAATTTTATTTTATTACTCGAGGCTTCTATTATGAAGTTTCTGCTGAAAATGACCATTTCCAGGGCTGTGAAAGAAAATGCCAACTTTTTTCTCTGATGGACAGATTATAATGAGTTCAGTATGGCAACTCTTAAACTTTTAAATATTTTACAGGGAATTTCTAAGCATGCTACACATATTCATTATTGCTTTTAGCACACTTATTTCAGCATAAAATGACATGTGCTCATGAGTGGGTTTATTTATTTATTTATAACCAGATTTTCTAGTTATATAACTCCTTTATCCCACCATTTTAAAAATACATTTGGTAAAATTTTATGTGTCTACTTTATAAATGCATTTGATGATAAAAACAAAACATACAAGATATTTGAGGCCTTTTAGACTTTTATTTAGAAAACTGTACATTTAAACTAGGCATGAGGTTTTTTACATGTATAGTGGGTGGCAAAATTATTAGGTCAATTTATCTGTTCTAAACATTAGGACCTATTTCTTGATGGCAGTGTTACCATTTATTTACTTCTGTTGCAAATGAGAACTTTGGACTCAAGAGTTTGGTCTTTGGTTTAAAATACCCCTTAGGGTCAAAAGAAAAGGAATAAGCAGAAAATTAAGATGTGTCCTTTACTTTCTTTCCCCTTCTCACACTCACACACACACACATACAAACACACACACACATACACTTGTGCACATAGATGTTTTGGTGCCATGAGGTTTTGGCCATTTTGGAAGACTTGGTTCAGGATAGTAACAATGACAGACAGCAATCAACTGGAGGAAACTGCTGGTGGAAACAGTGATGCTTGGTGGGAAATCACCACTGCATAGACTGTGGCCTTCAGTTCTGTAAACAGATTGAAGATTTAGTTGACAAATTAGATTACTGATGGGGCAAGATTATTATGAGAGAGGAAGTGAATCTCAAACTAGGTAGAAGAACTGACTGGTTATGAATAGATATATCTTTTTCTTTGAGACATTAGAAAAGAAAATTAAGATGGATGTGTTATTCATTCCTAGTGATTTCTCTTTTTTTCTGGAAAAAGAAAACAGTGTGACTGCTGAAAGTCAACAGGAGGCTTGAAGGTAACAGTGAAGATCTGAAAATGGCCATAGTGAAGCATGGGAGAAAACATTTAGCAAAGGCTGAGGATAATAATGGTACATTTGTCATTGTACTCAGCTATGTTGCTTTCAGCTTTTCTCTGTTTGCAGTCAAGAAATAGGAAAGGAAACAGCTGTTGGTATTAAAGCAGAGGAGGGACTCTGTAAAGCTGATGTCAGTGATGGGACAGAGGTAATTTAAGCATGGAATGTTGGCCTGTAGGGTCTAGATTGAATGGAGAAGAAAATGAGGGAAGAATGGGTTGAGGATATGAGGTGAAAGGAAATAGCTGGGGATTGGGAATATCGTTGGAGAAAAAGGAGAGTATGGAGCTAGATTTTATGAAATAAGGAAGTCAATATAGTAGAGATAAGATAATAACAGAATTGGGAAGGTAGTGAGCTATGGTTACAAATTGGAAGTAAGAAAGTTCCAGGCAAATAAAAAAGTATTGGTTTGGTTTGGTGAAGATTAAGATGACTAAATTTGTAAATATCAAGAAACCTTTGTTTATTCATCCATTCTCCTCCAGTTGAGAACTTGAGTCCTCAATGATGTAGGCAAAAAGTGGAAAAGGTAAGATGCCTGTGCACCAGGTTTCAAATGTTTGATGATCTTAAAAGCAAAACGGGAAGAGGGGAGTAGTTATGGAGATGGTAGGACTCCCCTAACTCCACAAAATAAGATAGAATTATTGCAGGAAGCAACCACAGAGTGCAGAAAACACATTGAGCCTTGGAAGCCTTCTTCCATAAGGAAAGCACAGGGGTTAAATTTAGGCCTCACCAACAGTTCTAGGGATAATATTAGAAATCTGTTAATTTGGGTTACTTATTAATAAAATTCCAATAAATATGTAGGTTTCATCCCTCAGACTTCTAGCTTGACCCACAGCCATATATAATCACTTCTGGCGTCCTGAGACTGAATTCTGTCAAGGCAAGGTATGGTTTTGCTCAGTGAACCCAAACCATTAATAAATAATGAGTACCATTTTGAAATGTTCTGTGTTTTCAGTGCTGAGTGCTGAAGGAAGCTTCTCTGGTTTCAATTCTCCTACTAGTTTTACTTGACTGGATTTGAATTGTAGAAAATTACTACTCAAAACCTCAGTTTCTTTACCTATAAAATAGGCATAATGACAGTAGTGAACTCACAAGTAATGGTGAAGATTGAATGTGGTGATACATGTAAGTAAAGGTAAAGAACATAGAACAGAGACACATCACTCAATGAACATCAGCCATTTTCTATGATTATTGTTGAACAAGATTTCCTTGAGTAATATTTTTACCTTATGAAATTTTATTATATGTAAGTTGGCAGATAACTGGTGTTATGATGTGTAATTAAATGTCATAACAGTTTTTAAAATGTTTGAGAGAAGTTCTATAATACAAAATCGTAAATAAATTAATCTGGTGCAACAAACCTGGGTCCCTTAGGAATTCATTACGGGAGTATCTGACTTCAGGGTATATGGTGTAGTGGTATTGAACCTGGAATTGGAAGATCTGATTTCAGCTGCTGATTCTACTCTTTCCTACATATTTATCTTTTAGTAAATTATTTCCTGAAGTCTCAGTGTCCTCATCTGCAAAATGACAGTAATAATAGTACCCCCCTCCTTGAGCTGTTATGAAGATTAACTGACATAAAAATAACCCAGCATAGACTAGAATCCAGGGTTGAGACTTGATAACTCCTACTCTCCTACATCTGCTCAAATTCCAATAGACTTGATTATGTGATTTTCCAGCTCACAGGTTATTTGGAACAGCAAATTAAAGTGAGGGAGGCTGATAGAAGAAGTTTCACTGATTTTAATAAAAAGTGACGGCTATTTCTCCACATCCTCTCCAACACCTGTTGTTTCCTGACTTCTTAATGATTGCCATTCTAATGGTGTGAGATGGTATCTCATTGTGGTTTGATTTGCATTTCTCTGATGGCCAGTGATGATGAGCATTTTTTCATGTGTCTGGGGAACATCACACACTGGGGCCTATCATGGGGAGGGGGAGGAGGGAGGGATTGCATTGGGGAGTTATACATGATATAACGTCATGCACATGTACCCTAGAACTTAAAGTATAATAAAAAAAAAAAAAAAGAAAAAAAAAAAAAAAAAGACATGAAACCATCTGAGTGTGGGGTTTTACATTTGATGTTTTTATTTCCAATATTTTATAATCCAATTTTCACATTTGTTGGAACATTATATTATTTTTTGCCTTTATTGAGTTATTCTACAATATTCAACTTGGCTTCTATGGAAAAATGCTATCTTTTCTCGCTTAATTTTCATTCATTGTGTATATTAAATAAAATAAAATAATTATTAAAAAAAAAAAAAAGTGACGGCTGATAAACTGATGTGGCACAAGCAATAGAAGAAAAATTAAAAACAGATATAAGGCATTTTAAAAATACAAAGAAATCTGGGACATTTAGTTAGACAACAAACAACCATACAAAACTTAAAAGTTATGTGAAATCACAATCTCTAACACAGTACAATAAACAATGCTTTTAACAGAGATCTTCAGCTACTGGATTTTGAGCAACTTGAGAACAGGTTGTATTCTTATATTTAAGGAGAGGGAGTGAGGGCACAAAATGAGAAAACAGCCTGTACATGTATCATCCCACATAGGATTTTAGTTGATTTTTACAGAATTTAGGAGATAAATATTTTTATTCTTCCTCAAAGTGTAGAAAACCGAGGTGCAGAAAAATTAACATCCCAAACTCACACATCAAGAAAGCAGTCTATTTTTTGTAAAAGATTTTCAGGAAAGTATTAGAATCTAAACATGTACATGGGACCACTTATTTTTCTAGCTATTATAGAGAGGAGAAGATAAAATATGGGCCAATGTAGAGGTCAAAAATT
This sequence comes from Trachypithecus francoisi, assembly GCF_009764315.1. NCBI lineage: Eukaryota > Metazoa > Chordata > Mammalia > Primates > Cercopithecidae > Trachypithecus > Trachypithecus francoisi. Next base: position 39,510,552 of record NW_022681463.1, read on the forward strand.
TGTAAACTCAAGGAATTTAAAGTATTAGCTCATGCAGAAGAGGGAAAATAACAAAATTATACGAAAGACATGAGCATATTTTCTGAGGTTCTTTGGATTTTAGAAAGCAATTTTATATCACACAAAGAAACGTTTGATAGTTATTGGAACCATCAAAGAAGTAATAAAATATAGATTATTGTATTAGTCCATTTTCACACTGCACATGCATGACTAGGTAATTTACAAAGAAAAGAAGTTTAATTGACTCACAGTTCTAATGGCTGGGGAGGCCTCACAATCATGGTGGAAGACAAAGGAAAAGTAAAGGGATGTTTTTCATGGCAGCCAGCAAAGGGAGAGAATGAGAGCCAAGCAAAAAGGATTCTCCCTTATAAAACCATCAGCTCTCATGAGACTTACTCACTACCATGAGAACAGTATGGGGAAACCTGCCCCCATGATTCGGTTATCTCCCACCAGATCCCTCCCACAACATGTGGGAATTATGGGAGCTAAAACTCAAGAAGAGATTTGGGTGGAGACACAGAGCCAAACCATATCATTCTGCCCCTGGTCTCTCCAAATCTCATGCTCTCACATTTCAAAACCAATCATGCCTTCCAACAGTCCCCCAAAATCTTAACTCATTTCAGTATTAACTCAAAAGTCCACAATCTAAAGTCTCATCTGAGACAAGGCAAATCTCTTCCACCTATGAGGCTGTAAAATCAAAAGCAAGTTAGTTACTTCCTAAATACAATGGGGTTACATGTATTGGGTAAATACAGCCATTCCAAATGGGAGAAATTGGCCAAAATGCAGGGGCCACAGGCCCCATGCAAGTTTAAAATCCAGCGGGGCAGTCAAATCTTGAAGCTCCAAAATTATCTCCTTTGACACTGTGTCTCACACCCACGTCACACTGATGCAAGAGGTAGACTCCCATGGTCTTGGGCAGCACCACCCCTGTGGCTTTGCAGGGTGCAGTCACCTTCTTGGCTGCTTTCATGGGGTGGTGTTGAGTGTCTGTGGCTTTTCCAGGTGCACAGTGCAAGCTGTTGGTGATCTACCTGTCTGGGATCTGGAGGATGGTGGCCCTCTTCTCACAGCTCCACTAGGCAGTGCCCCAGTAGGGACTCTGTATGGGGCCTCTGATGCCATGTTTTCCTTCTGCACTGCCCTAGTAGAGGTTCTCCATGAGAGCCCCACCCCTGCAGCAAAGTTCTGCCTGGACATCCAGGTGTTTCCATACGTCCTCTGAAATTTAGGCAGAGGTTCCCAAACCTCAGTTCTTGACTTCTGTGCACCTGCAGGCTCAATACCACCTGGAACCTACCAAGACTTGGCGCTTGCACACTCTGAAACCACAGTCCAAGCTGTACCTTGGCCCCTTTTAGCCATGGCTAGAGTTGCTGGGAGGTAGGGCACCAAGTCCCTAGAGTATCTTCCACCAGATACTCTAAATCATTTCCCTCAAGTTCCAAGTTCCACAAATCTCTGGGGCAGGAGCAAAATGCCACCAGTCTCTTTGCTAAAGCATAGCAAGAGTCATGTTTACTCTAGTTCCTAACAAGTTCCTTATCTCCATCTGAGACTACCTCAGTCTGGATTTCATTGTCCATAGTTATCAGCATTTTGGCCAAAGCCATTCAACAAGGCTCTAGGAAGTTCCAAACTTTCTTACATTTTCCCATCTTCTTTTGAGCCCTCCAAATTGTTCCAACTTCTGCCCGTTATCCAGTTCCAAAGTTCCTTCCACATCTTCAAGTGTCTTAACAGCAGCACTCCACTCTACTGGCACCAATTTAGTGTATTAATCCATTTTCATGCTGCATACTGGAGACTGGGTAATTTATAAAGAAAAGAGGATTGATTGACTCACAGTTCCAAATGACTGGGGAGGCCTCACAATCATGGTGGAAGATGAAGGAAGAGCAGAGGGACATATTTCATGGCAGCTGGCAAAGACAGAATGAAAGCCAAGTGAAAGGAGTTTCCCCTTATATAACCATCAGCTCTTATAAGACTTATTCACTACCATGAGAACAGTATAGGGGAAAACCACCCCCGTGATTCAATTAACTCCCATCAGATCCCTCCCACAACACATGGGAATTATGGGAGCTACAATTCAATATGAAATTTGGGTGGGGACACAACCCAGCTATATCAAATATTATGTTTAGAACATCTGCCATAAATCTTGTTATTGGCTGAGTGCTGTCTACTTAAAATTCATATGTTGAAGTCCCAATCCCCAGTACCTCATAGGGTAATGATATTGGAAGAGAAGTCTTTAAAGAGAAGGTTAAGTTAAAATGAGGATCCAATAGACTTGTGTCCTTGTAAGAAAGGAAGAGACACGAAGGGTGCATGCACACACAGTGGAGAGACCGTCTACAAAGGAGAGAAATCTCAGGAGAAATAATGCCTCCTAACGTGTTGATCTCGAACTTCCACCATCCAGAACTGTGAGAAAATAAGTTTCTGTTAAGTTTCCCCATATGTAATAATATTTTGTTATGGCAACCCCAGTAGATGAGCATCAACTCTTTCTTGGGTGGGTATATTATGCATAGATGAACAATTCTGTTATAATCACTTGCAAAGTCTATAAACTACAGCTTTACAAATAATATTAAAATAATGAGTGCAAATTATCCTTCATGTTAAACTATTACAGGAAATGATTAATATCTAGCATCATCAAACATCAGGAAATTACATTTCCTTTACTGATTTATGATATTCAAGGCTAACACTGGAATAGCATATATCAAATTTATTAATTTTCAATATTTATATGATGAGGTTTTGACTTTTAAATAGGATTATTTTTCACCCACATCGTATCATCTAATATGACTCATGATTTTTGCCTTGAAACATTTTCCAGATCAATATTTTTGCTTCAATTTGGGTTGTAAACACTCTAATCTTGGCCCCTTTCTTCCTATACCTGAATTTCTAATGTCTCTTGTACAATCTCCCTCTCTCTAGTTTATAATGCTCTAATATACTCTTTATACCATTCTCAACTAATTAATTTTTTAATCAAGTTAATCTCTTGTTCAAAACTGAACAACAGCTTTCTATTAACATCAAATATAACTTTCTCTATCTGAGTCTTAAGGCATTGCCATAATCTGACTCCTACCTTCTAGTGGTCGTCCACACAACTACTTAATCATATTGTCCACTGATCTTTAATTATCACCCACCTTTCCAGTCTCTCAAACAGATCTTCTTTCCATTCTTCAAATAAACCACTTTTGTTGTTTTGTCTTCATATCCTTGCTTAATCGGTTTTGCCACCCAACAGAGAATGCGTATTGTTAAGATCATTCCACATTTCAAAAATTAAGTACTTAAACTCATATCAATTTTAACCCTCTCTGGACAATTAACTTCTTGAAAATATCACAAATTGGAATTTTGTATCCCTAGCCAAGCAAGTATTATTGTGACCTCCTCCTGCCCCCAATAACTCATAGTATGATGTTATTCAGAGGGAACACAGTGGATGCTTGCCAGTCGATGTATTTACTATTATAAACACTTCCAAAATATTCAATTTTTCATTATTTTAAAATTCATCAATTTATTTGTACCATCTACACACATTCGTTAATACCTACTGCTTGTCTGGTATTGACCTACCAGAGACTAGATATTGGTCATAGAAATGTGAAAGACATGTAGCCATTACTCAAAAGAGGCTGATAATCTATAAATACAGACAGATGCAAACAGAAAGATGCTGTGTGATGAGTGAATCCACAGAGTCAGGAGCAGTGCTGCTACAAAGCGATCAACTCTGCTTTCTAGATGAGAGAAGGGAGCACAGAAGGGGAAATTCTTGAGCTCAGCCTTCAGGGATGGGCAGGCATTCATCTAGCCGATAAGGAAAAGGAAGTCTCAGAGTGGAAAACAGTAATTCCTTGACAAATAACATATGCAAGCAAGGTATTTGATCGATACTTGTCTAGGTTCAATACATATTGACTCTCTTAATAGAGAAAAGAGATTTAAAGCATCTGTAAAGCCAGGAAAATAAAATTAAGTTTTTGACAAAATTGAGGGTAGGCGAACAAGGGAGAAATCAAGTTTGAAAAAGAGATAAAAGCTAACATGACAAACAGATGAAAAAAAATACAGCTATTATATTTGACGATAATATTTAGCCTTGAGTTTCCCAAGAGTCATAGGGAAGGGAGAAACATAAAACATTACTCCAACCTTGTAGAATAATAGGAGGAAAATTATATTTCTCAGTGAAGACAAATTTATCTTTATCCTAAACTCAAGGAAAATATCTGTCACTGGGAATTAGATCTGGGAGATATAGTGGAGAATGTTCTCACAGATATTTTTACACCTAACACAAAAGTGAATGCATGTAAATATTCCTTATATTTTTACATATCTGTACATTTTATCTACAAAGAAAACACAGTGAGTTTTTGTAGAATTAATGCATGTGAGTCCTTCATAAAGAAAGATCAGAAATATGAAAGATTTTGTGAATAGTATTTTACTGAGAAAAGTTATTTTCAGCTAGGTATTTCATACTAAGAATTCTCCTGCAAATTATTCTCAAACACCTGAAGCCCCCCCACTCTTGCCCCCACCCCCCACACAAAAGACAAGAAATTTCCTGGTGCAAATAAACTTAATAGTTTTACTTTCTTGTTAGAAACATTAAGATTGTTCCTCTCCTTTCTGTTTTCTAAATAATTTGTTGTTCAGATGCTCATGAATAAGTCATACACTATTGTTTAAGATATCCATAGAGTGATTCAGCAGTAGGCCTACTAAGATATTCATAAATGTGCATTTATTCAGAGAGTCATTTTATATGTACTCTTTCTACTATAGACAATTTTCAAAATAAAATTATTTTGTGTATTTATTTTTATCTGAAATGTAAACAGGGGACTATGTTTTTTTTGTTGTTGTTTGTAAATGTTTATTTTCATATGTTTACCCTTGCTCTCTTAGTTAGCTCACAGCATTTATTATGTGCAAGTTGTATTTTATGTAAGGAGCCCAGAGCATAAGAGCCAGTCCAGTTTGGCCGATGTCCTGGCTTACATACAGGGACTCTGCATATCATTCCCTCATTTTTTTTCTTTCTTTTTTTTTTTTTATTATACTTTAAGTTCTAGGGTACATGTGCATAACGTGCAGGTTTGTTACATATGTATACTTGTGCCATGTTGGTGTGCTGCACCCATCAACTCGTCAGCACCCATCAATTCATCATTTATATCAGGTATAACTCCCAATGCAATCCCTCCCCCCTCCCCTCTCCCCACGATAGGCCCCGATGTGTGATGTTCCCCTTCCCGAGTCCAAGTGATCTCATTGTTCAGTTCCCACCTATGAGTGAGAACATGTGGTGTTTGGTTTTCTCTTCTTGTGATAGTTTGCTAAGAATGATGGTTTCCAGCTGCATCCATGTCCCTACAAAGGACGCAAACTCATCCTTTTTGATGGCTGCATAGTATTCCATGGTGTATATGTGCCACATTTTCTTAATCCAGTCTGTCACTGATGGACATTTGGGTTGATTCCAAGTCTTTGGTATTGTGAATAGTGTCGCAATAAGCATACGTGTGCATGTGTCTTTATAGCAGCATGATTTATAATCCTTTGGGCATATACCCAGTAGTGGGATGGCTGGGTCATATGGTACATCTACTTCTAGATCCTTGAGGAATCGCCATACTGTTTTCCATAATGGTTGAACTAGTTTACAATCCCACCAACAGTGTAAAAGTGTTCCTATTTCTCCACATCCTCTCCAACACCTGTTGTTTCCTGACTTTTTAATGATTGCCATTCTAACTGGTGTGAGATGGTATCTCATTGTGGTTTTGATTTGCATTTCTCTGATGGCGAGTGATGATGAGCATTTGAGAAACAAGAAATGGGGTAAGGATTCCCTATTTTATAAATGGTGCTGGGAAAATTGGCTAGCCTTAAGTAGAAAGCTGAAACTGGATCCTTTCCTTACTCCTTATACGAAGATTAATTCAAGATGGATTAGAGACTTAAATGTTAGACATAATACCATAAAAACCCTAGAAGAAAACCTAGGTAGTACCATTCAGGACATAAGCATGGGCAAGGACTTCATGTCTAAAACACCAAAAGCAACGGCAGCAAAAGCAAAAATTGACCAATGGGATCTAATTAAACTAAAGAGCTTCTGCACAGCAAAAGAAACTACCATCAGAGTGAACAGGCAACCTACAGAATAGGAGAAAATTTTTGCAATCTACTCATCTGACAAAGGGCTAATATCCAGAATCTACAAAGAACTCAAACAAATATACAAGAAAAAAACAAACAACCCCATCAAAAAGTGGGCAAAGGATATGAACAGACATTTCTCAAAAGAAGACATTCATACATTCCCTCATTTTTTTAAGAAAAGTAACAGATTGTCTTTATTGACCTTCCTAAGCACCACTATCTAAGTCATTTAATTGGTACAACAAAAGTTGGGCTGCTTTTACCGTGTTCCCAGATGTAAAAACAAAAGTATCACATATTGGATTTTGTTGTTTCTATCACCTGTTTAATGATTTCCAAGCAAGAAAATAAAAAATTATTTCTTCTGGATATTATAGTCTACTTGTGATGCCAGTTTTCTCTGTTATTTTTGTTTAGCTTCTTTAATCATGAAATATACCATACTTGAGAGATAAGTAATAAGAAACTGAGCGTGAGGATGCTGATAATGAAAAGCTTGCTGGGCGTCCTGGTGTGCAGGTCAGCTATCGGCCAGCAGATCACGGAAACCAGAGAGAATAAATTTCTTTAAATGATGAATGAAAAGCATTACTTGTGTGAAAGATATAGACCTTCCTAGGCCAGATGATTACTATGTACTTTTTAACATAACATTTTCATGATTATATACAAAGAAAGCTAAAGTTTTGACTTGGAAATGATGAAAAAGAAACCTCTTTGTTAAATACACACACTTACTGTGATCTTTACAAAACTAACTTCACAAGACAATAGGCTTTTAATATTGACTAAAGTTATCTTATTTTAATTAGTCATTTTTTTTTACAACTCCAGACTGGGAATCAGTAACCTTTTTCTGGGTTACCTATTAGACCAACAATTAAATATTTCTTGCTTTGTAGGCTAACTAGGTTTTGCCACAACGAATCAACTTTGCCATTGTAAGACAAAAATAGTGCTAGACAGCACGTAAAAAAAAATGAATGTGACTGTGTGCCAATAAAACTTTATTTACAAAAACAGACGGTGGTGCACGTTTGGACTACAGGGTGAAGTTTGCTCATCCCTTCTCTGACTCTGTAAATGAGTTGATGTGCCCAGTTCAGTGATGCCTGATACAGTATCAAAAAAAGAAGTTAAAATGATACTAATACAGAAGATAAGAGAGAAAATTCTTACATTCAACAAATGTTTACGGAGCAATTACTATGTGTCAAGCATGATACTAAGTGTCCTGAAGTCAGTGATGAAGAAACTGCAATACCTTCTGTATTCCTGGTCCCCTTCCTGCCACTCCAAGAAGCTTACACACAAAAAGGAGGTAAGGAAAGCAAATTATAACATCGAGTGTTTATTGTACTGTGTTAAAAACTGTGATAGATTCTATGATTTGGGTAAGTGTGGGGTGTCTCTTTCTGTTTTCTGCTAAGAACTTTAAAGCAGTAGTTCAAGGTTTTATGAACAGAAACCAAACACTGCATATTCTCACTCATAAGTGGGAGATGAACAATGAGAACACATGGAAACAGTGAGGAGAACATCACACACCAGCGCCTGTCAGGGGCTGGGGGGGTAGGGGAGGGAGAGCATTAGGAGAAATACCTAATGTGCATGACGGGTTGATGGGTGCAGCAAACCACCATGGCACATGTACACCAATGTAACAACCCTGCACATTCTGCACATGTACCCCAGAACTTAAAGTATAATTAAAAAAATCCTCTCTAAGTATACAATCAGATTGTTATTCTCACGTTTCCTTTTCCTTATCCTCACTTTCTTCAATTTTTTTCTGCCACTCAATCACTATTGTCAGCCTACTTTTGTCCAATTTATTCTATAAAAGACACATCCTCTTAAAATCATGTAACATTAGAGTGGAAAGGGACCCTTACAGGTCACCTAGTAGAGTTCACATATATTTCAGTTGACAGATAATGAATCTTGGAATTGTTAGATTATGTGGTCAATGCCTATGAGAGAAGTATGATTAGAATGTGAATTTTGGTGCTATGCCAGTACTAACCCTGTATAATATCTTACAGTCAGAAGCAACCTTGTGACTAATAAGAATGTAACTGCCCCCCAAATAAAAAATGTAAGCCCTAAATTAAGAAAATATGGCACTTGATGTAAGGACTGACTCAAAAAATTATTTCTCCTATTTTTGAGCTGCAAAAAATTTCTAAATTCAGATTCTCCAGCAGTTCATTTGCTTTTTTGCCAGATAGATATTCTTGCACACTTATTGTTCTAATTACAATTGTGTGGAATGTTACTCATTGTTTTTCAAAACCTTAATCTATATTTAGGCAAAAGCGATTACTAAGAAAAAGCACTCAACATACCATATAGACAATTACAAATCCAAATTTGTCATTATAAAATTTCCTCCAGGTAAAAAGTAAATTTCAATTTCTTGAAACTTTTGGTGTTGATTGAAATAGTCACAGTATTTGGAGCAACTAGGCATCCTTGCAGGGCCTTGCAGAGTAATACCTAACAGGTTTCAAAATAAATTAATTATAATGAAATAAACGTAGTAGGTGCAGATAAAGTAGGATCAATGAAAAGGAAAAATGTAAGAGCAAATAGCTGTAGTAGTCAAAGAAAGTCTCCTTCATTTGTTCAATTGAATTCATTTTAAAATAATTCTTTAAAATATCAGTCTACAGTGTGGAACAAATTAATGTCCAGACGAATCATATCCATTCTTCCTTCAAGTGTCATGGAACTAGCATTTAGCTAATATAAAATTTTTCAGGGAAGTTTAGTTTGCAGAGCTGAATTTGTTAGTTTTCTGTTGTAATCTGTGCATCTGATTCATTTTGTGAGAGGGGATGGGGGGAGGAAGGGAATAGAGGCAGTGTTCATAGATGACTTTCTTCCTCAAATATACTTAAAAGGTATTTAGAAAGAGATTTTTAAGTTAACAAAAACATAAAATACTATAAAGTTGAAAACATATTTAATGATGACTCATAAATATGATGGCTATAATGATGAGTGAAGAATTAGTTTATATGCTGAGAGAGAAAGAAAAATATGTGGCAGTCTGAAGAAGTATGTTGTGGACATTGCTATGGGACAAGTAGAGAATATTTTTTTTGTTATTATACTTTAAGTTCTAGGGTACATGTGCACAATGTGCAGGTTTGTTACATACGTATACATGTGCCATGTAGGTGTGCTGCACCTGTTAACTCGCCATTTACATTAGGTATATCTCCTAATGCTGTCCCTCCCCCCTCCCCCCACCCCACAACAGGCCCCAAAGTGTGATGTTTGCCACCCTGTGTGCAAGTGTTCCCAATGTTCAATTTTCACCTATGAGTGAGAACATGCGGTGTTTGGTTTTCTGTCCTTGCAATAGTTTGCTCATAATGATATTTCCAGTTTCATCCATGTCCTTACAAAGGACATAAACTCATCCTATTTTTATGATTGCATAGTATTCCATGGTATATATGTGCCACATTTTCTTAATCCAATCTATCATTGACGGACATTTGGGTTGGTTCCAAGTCTTTGCTCTTGTGAATAGTGCCGCAATAAACATATATGTGCATGTGTCTTTATAGCAGCATGATTTATAAACCTTTGGGTATATGCCCAGTAATGGAATGTCTAGGTCAAATAGTATTTCTAGTTCTTGATCCTTGAGGAATCGCCACACTGTCTTCCACAATGGTTGAACTAGTTTACAGTCCCACCAACAGTGTAAAAGTGTTCCTATTTCTCCATATCCTCTCCAGCACCTGTTGTTTCCTGACTTTTTAATGATCGCCATTCTAACCGGTGTGAGATAGTATCTCATTGTGGTTTTGATTTGCATTTCTCTGATGGCCAGTGATGATAAGCATTTTTTCATGTGTCTGTTGGCTGCATAAATATCTTCTCTTTTTTTTTTTATTATACTTTAAGTTCTAGGGTACATGTGCATGACGTTTATATCATGTATAACTCCCCAATGCAATCCCTCCCTCCTCCCCCCTCCCCCTGATAGGCCCCAGTGTGTGATGTTCCCCTTCCCGAGTCCAAGTGATCTCATTGTTCAGTTCCCACCTATGAGTGAGAACATGCGGTGTTTGGTTTTCTCTTCTTGTGATAGTTTGCTAAGAATGATGGTTTCCAGCTGCATCCATGTCCCTACAAAGGACGCAAACTCATCCTTTTTTATGGCTGCATAGTATTCCATGGTGTATATGTGCCACATTTTCTTAATCCAGTCTGTCACAGATGGACATTTGGGTTGATTCCAAGTCTTTGCTATTGTGAATAGTGCCGCAATAAACATACGTGTGCATGTGTCTTTGTAGTAGAGTAATTTATAATCCTTTGGGTATATACCCAGTAGTGGGATGGCTGGGTCATATGGTACATCTAGTTCTAGATCCTTGAGGAATCGCCATACTGTTTTCCATAATGGTTGAACTAGTTTACAATCCCACCAACAGTGTAAAAGTGTTCCTATTTCTCCACATCCTCTCCAACACCTGTTGTTTCCTGACTTCTTGATGATTGCCATTCTAACTGGTGTGAGATGGTATCTCATTGTGGTTTTGATTTGCATTTCTCTGATGGCCAGTGATGATGAGCATTTTTTCATGTGTCTGTTGGCTGTATGGATGTCTTCTTTTGAGAAATGTCTGTTCATATCCTTTCCCACTTTTTGATGGGGTTGTTTGTTTTTTTCTTGTATATTTGTTTGAGTTCTTTGTAGATTCTGGATATTAGCCCTTTGTCAGATGAGTAGGTTGCAAAAATTTTCTCCCATTCTGTAGGTTGCCTGTTCACTCTGATGGTAGTTTCTTTAGCTGTGCAAAAGCTCTTTAGTTTAATTAGATCCCATGTGTCAATTTTTGCTTTTGCTGCCGTTGCTTTTGGTGTTTTAGACATGAAGTCCTTGCCCATGCCTATGTCCTGAATGGTACTACCTAGATTTTCTTCTAGGGTTTTTATGGTATTAGGTCTAACATTTAAGTCTCTAATCCATCTTGAATTAATTTTCGTATAAGGGTAAGGAAAGGATCCAGTTTCAGCTTTCTACTTATGGCTAGCCAATTTTCCCAGCACCATTTATTAAATAGGGAATCCTTTCCCCATTTCTTGTTTCTCTCAGGTTTGTCAAAGATCAGATGGCTGTAGATGTGTGGTATTATTTCTGAGGACTCTGTTCTGTTCCATTGGTCTATATCTCTGTTGTGGTACCAGTACCATGCTGTTTTGGTTACTGTAGCCTTGTAGTATAGTTTGAAGTCAGGTAGCGTGATGCCTCCAGCTTTGTCCTTTTGACTTAGGATTGTCTTGGCAATGCGGGCTCTTTTTTTTGTTCCATATGAACTTTAAAGCAGTTTTTTTCCAATTCTGTGAAGAAAGTCATTGGTAGCTTGATGGGGATGGCATTGAATCTATAAATAACCTTGGGCAGTATGGCCATTTTCACGATATTGATTCTTCCTATCCATGAGCATGGTATGTTCTTCCATTTGTTTGTGTCCTCTTTGATTTCACTGAGCAGTGGTTTGTAGTTCTCCTTGAAGAGGTCCTTTACATCCCTTGTAAGCTGGATTCCTAGGTATTTTATTCTCTTTGAAGCAATTGTGAATGGAAGTTCATTCCTGATTTGGCTCTCTGCTTGTCTGTTACTGGTGTATAAGAATGCTTGTGATTTTTGCACATTAATTTTGTATCCTGAGACTTTGCTGAAGTTGCTTATCAGCTTAAGGAGATTTTGGGCTGAGACAATGGGGTTTTCTAAATATACAATCATGTCATCTGCAAACAGGGACAATTTGACTTCTTCTTTTCCTAACTGGATACCCTTGATTTCTTTCTCTTGCCTGATTGCCCTAGCCAGAACTTCCAACACTATGTTGAATAGGAGTGGTGAGAGAGGGCATCCCTGTCTTGTGCCAGTTTTCAAAGGGAATTTTTCCAGTTTTTGCCCATTCAGTATGATATTAGCTGTGGGTTTGTCATAAATAGCTCTTATTATTTTGAGGTACGTTCCATCAATACCGAATTTATTGAGCGTTTTTAGCATAAAGGGCTGTTGAATTTTGTCAAAAGCCTTTTCTGCATCTATTGAGATAATCATGTGGTTCTTGTCTTTGGTTCTGTTTATATGCTGGATTACGTTTATTGATTTGCGAATGTTGAACCAGCCTTGCATCCCAGGGATGAAGCCCACTTGATCATGGTGGATAAGCTTTTTGATGTGCTGCTGAATCCGGTTTGCCAGTATTTTATTGAGGATTTTTGCATCGATGTTCATCAGGGATATTGGTCTAAAATTCTCTTTTTTTGTTGTGTCTCTGCCAGGCTTTGGTATCAGGATGATGTTGGCCTCATAAAATGAGTTAGGGAGGATTCCCTCTTTTTCTATTGATTGGAATAGTTTCAGAAGGAATGGTACCAGCTCCTCCTTGTACCTCTGGTAGAATTCAGCTGTGAATCCATCTGGTCCTGGACTTTTTTTGGTGGGTAGGCTATTAATTGTTGCCTCAATTTCAGAGCCTGCTATTGGTCTATTCAGGGATTCAACTTCTTCCTGGTTTAGTCTTGGGAGAGTGTAAGTGTCCAGGAAATTATCCATTTCTTCTAGATTTTCTAGTTGATTTGCGTAGAGGCATTTATAGTATTCTCTGATGGTTGTTTGTATTTCTGTGGGGTCAGTGGTGATATCCCCTTTATCATTTTTTATTGCGTCTATTTGATTCCTCTCTCTTTTCTTCTTTATTAGTCTAGCTAGCGGTCTGTCAATTTTGTTGATCTTTTCAAAAAACCAACTCCTGGATTCATTGATTTTTTGGAGGGTTTTTTGTGTCTCTATCTCCTTCAGTTCTGCTCTGATCTTAGTTATTTCTTGCCTTCTGCTAGCTTTTGAATGTGTTTGCTCTTGCCTCTCTAGTTCTTTTAATTGTGATGTTAGAGTGTCAATTTTAGATCTTTCCTGCTTTCTCTTGTGGGCATTTAGTGCTATAAATTTCCCTCTACACACTGCTTTAAATGTGTCCCAGAGATTCTGGTATGTTGTATCTTTGTTCTCATTGGTTTCAAAGAACATCTTTATTTCTGCTTTCATTTCGTTATGTACCCAGTAGTCATTCAGGAGCAGGTTGTTCAGTTTCCATGTAGTTGAGCGGTTTTGATTGAGTTTCTTAGTCCTGAGTTCTAGTTTGATTGCACTGTGGTCTGAGAGACAGTTTGTTATAATTTCTGTTCTTGTACATTTGCTGAGGAGTGCTTTACTTCCAATTATGTGGTCAATTTTGGAATAAGTGCGATGTGGTGCTGAGAAGAATGTATATTCTGTTGATTTGGGGTGGAGAGTTCTATAGATGTCTATTAGGTCCGCTTGGTGCAGAGATGAGTTCAATTCCTGGATATCCTTGTTAACTTTCTGTCTCGTTGATCTGTCTAATGTTGACAGTGGAGTGTTGAAGTCTCCCATTATTATTGTATGGGAGTCTAAGTCTCTTTGTAGGTCTCTAAGGACTTGCTTTATGAATCTGGGTGCTCCTGTATTGGGTGCATATATATTTAGGAGAGTTAGCTCTTCCTGTTGAATTGATCCCTTTACCATTATGTAATGGCCTTCTTTGTCTCTTTTGATCTTTGATGGTTTAAAGTCTGTTTTATCAGAGACTAGGATTGCAACCCCTGCTTTTTTTTGTTCTCCATTTGCTTGGTAGATCTTCCTCCATCCCTTTATTTTGAGCCTATGTATGTCTCTGCATGTGAGATGGGTCTCCTGAATACAGCAGACTGATGGGTCTTGACTCTTTATCCAGTTTGCCAGTCTGTGTCTTTTAATTGGAGCATTTAGTCCATTTACATTTAAGGTTAATATTGTTATGTGTGAACTTGATCCTGTCATTATGATATTAACTGGTTATTTTGCTCGTTAGTTGATGCAGTTTCTTCCTAGCCTCGATGGTCTTTACATTTTGGCATGTTTTTGCAATGGCTGGTACCGTTGTTCCTTTCCATGTTTAGGGCTTCCTTCAGGGTCTCTTGTAAGGCAGGCCTGGTGGTGACAAAATCTCTAAGCATTTGCTTATCTGTAAAGGATTTTATTTCTCCTTCACTGATGAAACTTAGTTTGGCTGGATATGAAATTCTGGGTTGAAAATTCTTTTCTTTAAGAACGTTGAATATTGGCCCCCACTCTCTTCTGGCTTGTAGAGTTTCTGCCGAGAGGTCTGCTGTTATTCTGATGGGCTTCCCTTTGTGGGTAACCCGACCTTTCTCTCTGGCTGCCCTTAAGATTTTTTCCTTCATTTCAACTTTGGTGAATCTGGCAATTATGTGTCTTGGAGTTGCTCTTCTGGAGGAGTATCTTTGTGGCGTTCTCTGTATTTCCTGAATTTGAATGTTGGCCTGCCCTACTAGGTTGGGGAAGTTCTCCTGGATGATATCCTGAAGAGTGTTTTCCAACTTGGTTCCATTTTCCCCCTCACTTTCAGGCACCCCAATCAGACGTAGATTTGGTCTTTTTACATAATCCCATACTTCTTGCAGGCTTTGTTCATTTCTTTTTCTTCTTTTTTCTTTTGGTTTTCTCTTCTCGCTTCATTTCATTCATTTGATCCTCAATCGCTGATACTCTTTCTTCCAGTTGATCGAGTCGGTTACTGAAGCTTGTGCATTTGTCACGTATTCTCGTGTCATGGTTTTCATCTCTGTCATTTCGTTTATGATCTTCTCTGCATTAATTAGTCTAGCTGTCAATTCTTCCACTCTTTTTTCAAGATTTTTAGTTTCTTTGCGCTGGGTACGTAATTCCTCCTTTAGCTCTGAGAGGTTTGATGGACTGAAGCCTTCTTCTCTCATCTCGTCAAAGTCATTCTCTGACCAGCTTTGATCCGTTGCTGGCGATGGCTGCGCTCCTTTGCAGGGGAGATGCGCTCTTATTTTTTGAATTTCCAGCTTTTCTGCCCTGCTTCTTCCCCATCTTTGTGGTTTTATCTGTCTCTGGTCTTTGATGATGGTGACGTACTGATGGGGTTTTGGTATAGGTGTCCTTCCTGTTTGATAGTTTTCCGTCTGACAGTCAGAAGGACTGTCTGTTGGTCTGTTGGAGATTGCTTGAGGTCCACTCCAGACCCTGTTTGCCTGGGTATCAGCAGCAGAGGTTGCCGAAGATAGAATATTGCTGAACAGCGAGTGTACCTGTCTGATTCTTCTTTGGAAGTTTCCTCTCAGGGGTGACTCCACCCTGTGAGGTGTGGGGTGTCAGACTGCCCCTAGTGGGGGATGTCTCCCAGCTAGGCTACTCAGGGGTCAGGGACCCACCTGAGCAGGCAGTCTGTCCGTTCTCAGATCTCAACCTCCGCGTTAGGAGATCCACGCTCTCCCCAAAGCTGTCAGACAGAGTCGTTCGCGTCTGCAACGGCCCCCGCTCTTCCCCTATTGGACTGCAGCTGTGCGCTGTCCGCAGAGGTAGAGTCTACAGAGACAGGCAGGCTTCCTTGAGCTGCTGTGAGCTCCACCCAGTTTGAGCTTCCCAGCGGCTTTGTTTACCTACTTAAGCCTCAGCAATGGCGGGCGCCCCTCCCCCAGCCTCGCTGCTGCCTTGCGGATAGATCGCCGCAGACTGCTGTGTTAGCAGTGAGGGAGGCTCCGTGGGCGTGGGACCCTCCCGGCCAGGTGTGGGATATATTCTCCTGGTGTGCCTGTTTCCTTAAAGCGCAGTATTGGGGTGGGAGTTACCCGATTTTCCAGGTGTTGTGTGTCTCAGTTCCCCTGGCTAGGAAAACGGATTTCCTTCCCCCTTGCGCTTCCAGGTGAGGCGATGCCTCGCCCTGCTTCAGCTCTCGCTGGTCAGGCTGCAGCAGCTGACCAGCACCGATTGTCCGGCACTCCCTAGAGAGATGACCCCAGTACCTCAGTTGAAAATGCAGAAATCACCGGTCTTCTGTGTCGCTCGCGCTGGGAGTTGGAGACTGGAGCTGTTCCTATTCGGCCATCTTGCTCCGCCCCTCTTAATATCTTCTTTTGAGAAGTATCTGTTCATATCCTTTGCCCACTTTTTGATGGGGTTGATATATTCTTATACATTTGTTTAAGTTCTTTGTAATTTCTGGATATTAGCCCTTTGTCAGATGGGTGGATTGTAAAAGTTTTCTCCCATTCTGTAGGTTGCCTGTTTACTCTGATGGTAGTTTCTTTTGCCGTGCAGAAGCTCTTTAGTTTAATTAGTTCCCATCTGTCAATTTTGGCTTTTGTTGCCGTTGCTTTTGGTGTTTTAGTCATGAACTCCTTGCCCATGCCTATGTCCTGAATGGTATTACGTAGGTTTTCTTCTAGGGTTTTTATGGTTTTAGGTGTACCATTTAAGTCTTTAATCCATCTTGAATTAATTTTTGTATAAAGTGTAAGGAAGGGATTCAGTTTCAACTTTCTATATATGGCTAGCCAGTTTTCCCAGCACCATTTATTAAATAGGGAATCCTTTCCCCATTTCTTGTTTTTGTCAGGTTTGTCAAAGATCAGATGGTTGTAGATGTGTAGTATTATTTCTGAGGGCTCTATTGTGTTCCATTGGTCCATACCTCTGTTTTGGTACCATGATGTTTTGGTTACTGTAGCCTTGTATTGTTTGAAGTCAGGTAGAGTGATGCCTCCAGCTTTGTTAGGATTGTCTTGTCCATGCAGGCTCTTTTTTGGTTCCATATGAACTTTAAAGCAGGTTTTTCCAATTCTGTGAAGAAAGTCATGGTAGCTTGATGGGGATGGCACTGAATCTATAAATTACCTTGGGCAGTATGACCATTTTCATGATATATTAATTCGTCCTATCCATGAGCATGGAATGTTCTTCCGTTTGTTTCTGTCCTCTTTTATTTCATTGAGCAGTGGTTTGTAGTTCTCCTTGAAGAGGTCCTTTACATCCCTTGTAAGTTGGATTCCTAGGTATTTTATTCTCTTTGAAGCAATTGTGAATGGAAGTTCATTCATGATTTGTTATTGGTGTACTGGAATGCTTGTGACTTTTGCACTTTGATTTTGTATCCTGAGACTTTGCTGAAGTTCCTTATCAGCTTAAGGAGATTTGGGGCTGATACAATGGGGTTTTCTAAATATACAATCATGTCATCTGCAAACAGGGACAATTTGACTTCATCTTTTCCTAATTGAATACTCTTTATTTCTTTCTCCTGCCTGATTGTCCTGGCCAGAACTTCCAACACTACATTGAATAGGAGTGGTGACAGAGGGCATCCTTGTCTTGTGCCAGTTTTCAAAGGGAATGCTTCCAGTTTTTGCCCATTCAGTATGATATTGGCTGTGGGTTTGTCATAAATAGCTCTTATTATTTTGAGATATGTTCCATCAATACCGAATTTATTGAGAGTTTTTATCATGAAGGGTTGTTGAATTTTGTCAAAGGCTTTTCTGCATCTATTGAGATAATCATGTGGCTTTTGTCTTTGGTTCTGTTTATTTGCTGGATTACGTTTATTGATTTGTGTATGTTGAACCAGCCTTGCATCACAGGGATGAAGCCCACTTGATCATGGTGGATAAGCTTTTTGATGTGCTGCTGGATTCAGTTTGCCAGCATTTTATTGAGAATTTCTGCATAGATGTTCATCAGGGATGTTAGTCTAAAATTCTCTTTTTTTGTTGTGTCTCTGCCAGGCTTTGGTATCAGGATGATGTTGGCCTCATAAAATGAGTTAGGGGGAATTCCCTCTTTTTCTATTGAATGGAATAATTTCAGAAGGAATGGTACCAGCTCCTCCTTGTACCGTTGGTAGAATTTGGCTGTGTATCCATCTGGTCCTGGACTTTTTTTGATTTCTAGGCTATTATTTATTGCCTCAATTTCAGAGCCTCTTATTGGTCTATTCAGGGATTCACCTTCCTGGTTTAGTCTTGGGAGGGTGTTTGTGTCCAGGAATTTGTCCATTTCTTCTAGATTTTCTAGTTTGTTTTCAGAGAGGTTTTTATAGTATTCTCTGATGGTACTTTGCATTTCTGTGAGATTGGTGGTGATATCCCCTTTATCATTTTTTATTGCGTCTATTTGATTCTTCTCTTTTCTTCTTTATTATTCTTGCTAGTGGTCTATCAGTTTTGTTGATTGTTTCAAAAACCAGCTTCTAGATTCACTGATTTTTTGAAGGGTTTTTTGCATCTCTATCTCCTTCAGTTCTGCTGTGATCTTACTTATTTCTTGCCTTCTGCTAGCTTTTGAATGTGTTTGCTCTTGCTTCTCTAGTTCTTTTAATTGTGATGTTATGGTGTCAATTTTAGATCTTTTCTGCTTTCTCTTGTGGGCATTTAATTCTATAAATTTCCCTCTACACACCGCTTTAAATGTGTCACAGAGATTCTGGTATGTTGTGTCTTTATTCCCATTGGTGTCAAAGAACATCTTTATTTCTGCCTTCATTTTGTTATGTACCCAGTAGTCATTCAGGAGCAGGTTGTTCAGTTTCCACGTCGTTGAGAGGTTTTGGGAGAGTTTCTTAATCCTGAGTTCTAGTTTGATTGCACTGTGGTCTGACAGATAGTTTGATATGATTTCTTTTCTTTTACAGTTGCTGAGGAGTGCTTTACTTCCAACTATGTGGTCAATTTTGGAATAAGTGTGATGTGGTGCTGAGAAGATGGTATATTCTGTTGATTTGGGGTGGAGAGTTCTGTAGATGTCTATTAGGTCTGCTTCGTGAAGAGTTGAGTTCAATTCCTGGTTATCCTTGTTAACTTTCTGTCTTGATCTGTCTAATGTTGACAGTAGGTTGCTAAAGTCTTCCATTATTATCGTGTGGGAGTCAAAGTCTCTTTGTAGGTCTCTAAGGACTTGCTTTATGAATCTGGGTGCTCCTGTATTGGGTGCATATATATTCAAGGTAGTTAGCCCTTCTTGTGGAATTGACCGTTTGCCATTATTTAATGGCCTTCTTTGTCTCTTTTGATCTTTGTTGATTTAAAGTCTGTTTGATCAGAGACTAGGATTGCAACCCCTGCTCTTTGTTTTGTTTTGTTTTCCATTTGCTTGGTAGATCTTCCTCTCTCCCTTTATTTTAAGCCTATGTGTGTATCTTCACGTGAAATGGGTTTCCTGAATACAGCACACTGATGGGTCTTGACTCTTTATTCCAATTTGCTAGTCTGTGTCTTTTAATTGGAGCTGTTTAGCCCATTTACATTTAAGGTTAATACTGTTATGTGTGAATTTGATCGTGTCATTATGATGTTAGCTGATTATTTTGCTCATTAATTGATGCAGTTTCTTCCTAGCATCGATGTTCTTTACATTTGGCATGTTTTTGCAATGGCTGGTACCGGTTGTTCCTTTCCATGTTTAATGCTTCCTTCAGGATCTCTTGTAGGGCAGGCCTGGTGGTGACAAAATCTCTCAGCATTTGCTTGTCTGTAAAGGATTTTATTTCTCCTTCACTTATGAAACTTAGTTTGGCTGGATATGAAATTCTGGGTTGAAAATTCTTTTCTTTAAGAATGTTGAATATTGGCCCCCACTCTCTTCTGGCTTGTAGAGTTTCTGCTGAGAGATCTGCTGTTAGTCTGATGGGCTTCCCTTTGTGGGTAACCCAACCTTTCTCTCTGGCTGCCCTTAAGATTTTTTCCTTCATTTCAACTTTGGTGAATCTGACAATTATGTGTCTTGGAGTTGCTCTTCTCGAGGAGTATCTTTCTGGTGTTCTCTGTATTTCCTGAATTTGAACATTGGCTTGCCTTGCTAGGTTGGGGAAATTTTCCTGTATAATATCCTGAAGAGTGTTTTCCAACTTGGTTCCATTCTCACTGTCACTTTCAGGTACACCAATTAGACGTAGATTTGGTCTTTTCACATTGTCCCATATTTCTTGGAGACTTTGTTTCTTTTTACTCTTTTTTCTCTAAACTTCTCTTCTCACTTCCTTTCGTTCATTTGATCTTCAATCACTGATACCCTTTCTTCCACTTGATCAAATGGGCTATTGAAGCTTGTGCATGTGTCACGTAGTTCTTGTGCCCTGATTTTCAGCTCCATCAGGTCATTTAAGGACTTCTCTAATTGTTTATTCTAGTTAGCCATTCACCTAGTATTCTTTAAAGGTTTTTAGCTTCTTTGTGATGGGTTCGAACATCCCCATTTAGCTCGGAGAAGTTTATTACCGATCGTCTGAAGCCTTCTTCTTTCATCTGGTCAAAGTCATTCTCCATCCAGTTTTGTTCCACTGCTGGTGATGAGGTGCGTTCCTTTGGAGGAGAAGAGGAGCTCTGATTTTTAGAATTTTCAGTTTTTCTGCTCTGGTTTCTCCCCATCTTTGTGGTTTTATCTACCTTTGGTCTTTGATGATGGTGATGTACAGATGGGGTTTTGTTGTGTATGTCCTTTCTGTTTGTTAGTTTTCCTTCTAACAGTCAGGAGCCTCATCTGCAGGTCTGTTGGAGTTTGCTGGAGGTCCACTCCAGAGCCTGTTTGCCTGGGTATCACCAGCAGAGGCTGCAGAACAGCAAATTTTGCAGAACGGCAAATGGTGGTGCCTTATCCTTCCTCTGGAAGCTTAGTCTCAGAGGGGCACAAGGCTGTATGAGGTGTCAGACGGCCCCTACTGGGAGGTGTCTCCCATTTAGGCTACTCAGGGCTCAGAGACCCACTTAAGGACACAATCTGTCGGTTCTCAGATCTCAAACTCTGTGCTGGGAGAACCACTACTCTCTTCAAAGCTGTCACACAGGGACATTTAAGTCTGCAGAAGTTTCTGCTGCCTTTCGTTCAGCTATGCCCTGCCCCCAGAGGTGGAGTCTACAGAGCCAGGCGGGCCTCCTTGAGCTGCAGTGGGCTCCACCCAGTTCCAGCTTCCCAGTCACTTTGTTTACCTACTCAAGCCTCAGCAATGGCGGACATTCCTCCTCCAGCTTTGCTGCAGCCTTGCAGTTTGATCTCAGACTGCTGTGCTAGCAGTGAGTGAGGCTCCGTGGGAATGGGATCCTCTGAGCCAGGCATGGGATATAATCCCCTGGTGTGCCGTTTGCTAAGGTTATTGGAAAAGTACAGTATTAGAGTGGAGTGTCCTGATTTTCCAGGTACCATCTGTCATGGCTTCCCTTTGCTAGGAAAGGGAATTCCCCAACCCCTTGCACTTCCTGGGTGAGGCTATGCCCCGCCCTACTCTGTGGGCTGCACCCACTGTCTGACAAGCCCCAGTGAGATTAACCGGGTACCTCAATTGGAAATGCAGAAATCACCCGTCTTCTGTGTGTTCACGCTGGGAGCTGTAGACTGGAGCTGTTCCTATTCGGCCATCTTGGAACCTCTCCAAAAATATCTTTTAAGACAAAATCACCTCAAAGGAAGCTTGAATCTATTCACTTAGATAACACACTTTGAGAACTGTCAAACACAGGAAGTGGTAATGCCAAAATATTTTCATCTCATGTAACAGAGGCTTCTCTTAAATCTGTAACAATCTGACTTCTCAGAGACACTACATAGAAACATAGAAAAGTTCCACTTGTTTACCTTCCTAGCATACTGGCCCTTAATATCAGGTGCTATAATAACTGTTGATTAAATATAGGAGAGTGTGTGCATATGTGTGTGTTTGTGCAAGTGAATGTAGGCATATGTGTATAATTAGAATAAAATTTTTAATAACTAAGGCTGTTAAAATTACACCTCTATTTTAATTGGTCTTTTTTCTTAAAATTTTCATAGTACTATTTAGCAATGCAGGAAATAAAAACTGTAATTTATTAAAAAGAACCCTGGAGTGTAAGGTTTGGTAAGGATTATCAGCATAACCTGGCCCAACCTTCCATGTAGTCACTGAAACTCTCCCACCATGTAACATACCTAGGATAGGTTTACAAGCACATTTTTTAAAAAATGTAAATTAAATATTTATAAGAAAAGATAGAATAAATACAAAAATATCAACATTTTGTGTAATTTAGGATGTTTGAAATTTTTTCTCTATACTTTTAATGTTAACTTTGAAATCAGAGAATCAAATACAAAGAGTGAGAAATTTAAAAATGCCTTTTCTTATGTCTTTCTGTAGCTTCTTTACCATAGCTCAAAATCTAATCTCTGGGTTACATAAATCTAATTCTTCTACACTGCAGACCTTTAAATCTGTGAATTAGTCCCTCATTTGCCACTAGAGTCTTTTCTTTGACTAGATAAATAGGCTCTATTTCTCTCTTGATATTCATATTCAGTGTATGAAAATGGCTATCACATGTTTCATGGTGTATCGAGGGTGGGAGTAGGTCATATCTCACTTGGGGCCTTGATCTTCCAGAATTTATTGCTGTGGTTTAATGTGAATTTTGCTAATCCTTGATTAATGCCTTTTCCCATATATTTCATGTATGTTTTCCTTAAAACCCAAGTACTCTATTCTTTTTTCATATGAGATAACTTCTTGACTCTCCTTGTCAATCATTTCTACTAATTTTTTTCACTTGGTTTCCTAATATACAATGCCCAGAGGAAAATACTTTGTTCTAGTGGAATACATATGGACTTTGGTTTGGTAAAGCTGAAGAATGCAAATTTTATCAGTGGTGATTCCCAGTGAGGGAATTTGGTCCGTAAATATCAACAGCTGTTGCCAATGGCAGGTTAGGGCTCTCAGGCCCTGTGGAGGGCGGGGTGGGGGTGCATGATTGAAACTGCAGCATATGTTGATCAACTCTGTATTCTTTACACTTTATCTCCTATTCCTATCTTGGATGTCAGTTGTCCCATTCCAATATTTATCTATTCTTTTCAGTATAAAGATTATTCTTCCTGAAATATATAAAGTGGTTTTGTTTGTTATCTATCACCATTATATAATTTGTCCCTTATTTTGACTGCCTGTTCCAAATTATAATTTTTAAAGCTCGATTAGGGATTTAGGTTATACTACAAAACTTGAATAGATTCATTAACTCCATTAATCAGTACTTAGTGAACAGTACTTACTGTTTGTGAGATATTACTTTATGCAGGAGTGGATCTAGGTTTTGAAGGCTTGAAGCTTATACGGTTGGGAGGGGAGGTTGTTTTACAACAAGAATGCAAAATTAGGTACAAAAAATGATTGTTTAGAATAAGAAGATAATAAAAATACAAACTTGAAAACTATTAAATCAGAATAAAACAATATTTTCATTAAATAATTATGTAACACATTCCTAAAACATTTTTTCCTATGTATTTCGGCTGCATATCCTTTAATTGTATCTTAAATAGCAAATGGTAGTAATTTGATAACTTTATATAGAAAAATATATTCTTTCTTCTAACATGTTTTATCAAAATTCATTTTAACTATTATTGACAGACTACATAAAACATGAAACTTTACAAATACATTAACTTATATATAAACACTTAATATATATAAACACTATAGATATTATAGATAGCTACATATTCAGTTATGTATGAATAATGCCTCTAGTATTAGGGGCTAAGATACAAGAAAAATAATACAGAAATGCGACTGCTTTTCTGGAGTTTGCATTCTGAGGAAAGAAAGAAAATACACAAAGAAACAAATTTAAGACTCTACACTATGATTTTATCTTTTTCATCCCTAATTTTCAATGTGTGGTCTTTGAGAGACATTTTTACTGGGTCCGAGAGGTCATATCTATTTTCATAATGATACTAAGATATTTGCCTTTTGTACTGTGTAGACATTTGTGCTAATGGAACAAATCAGTGTTGGGTAAAATTTCAGCACCTTAGCAGTAATCAAGGCCGTACCCAATGGTATGCTAGCTGTTGTATTCTTCACTATCTGCACTCACAGTTAAAGAAAGAAGTGAAACTGGATTTCCTTCAAGGACATTCCATCAAGAATGTCCTTGATTAGATAGTAAATATCATTGATTTAATTAGATCTCAACCCTTATATACAAACTTTTTTTTTTTTTTTTTTTTTTTTTTTGAGATAGGGTTTAGCTCTTGTTGCCCAGGCTGGAGTGCAATGACATGATCTTGGCTCACTGCAACCTCCACCTCCTGGATTTAAGCCATTCTCCTGCCTCAGCCTCCCAAGTAGCTGAGATTACAGGCATGCGCCCCCACCCCTGGCTAATTTTGTATTTTTAGTGGAGACGAGGTTTCTCTATGTTGGTATACACACGTTTCTAACAATCTATGTGATGAAATGAAAAGTATATGCAAAGTGGTTCTATTGCATAGTCAAGAATGATGAGCTTTGGGAAAAGCATTCATGGATTTGTTTGAGTTGTGAGTTGAACTGATTACTTCTTTCAAAAAATTTTATTGTCTTAAAGAGCAACTGAAAAGCTGTTGTCTTGGAGATGCCATACCTATTTACATTTTTTTAATATGAACATGTTACTTGAATAAAACAACCCACATAATTTGTTGCCAATAATAAATTCTGAGGTTTCAGGGAAAAAAAATAGCTTGGAAAACTTTTATCTTCTGATAAGATTGGTAGTAACAGTAACAAATATGATTATTTCATATTGTAAAATGAAAACTATAAACTAACTTATTCCAAATGATCAATGCGTAACATTGCAAAATCATGCCAGAATTGAAGATATTCTTATCTTCTGATAAGATTGGTAGTAACAGTAACAAATATGATTATTTCATATTGTAAAATGAAAACTATAAACTAACTTATTCCAAATGATCAAATGCGTAACATTGCAAAATCATGCCAGAATAAAAAGTTTATTCAAAGTGCAAGAGTGATCGATTAAATTTAATGTAACAGAGTATGTAAAGTTCAGTGATATCATTTCAGATTCTATATTGCAATTAGCCTTTAAGAGGGTACCACTTGTCAAGTTTTGTTGTAGTATCAAGAAGAATAAATTATAAGAAAAAGTTATTAAAATATTCCTTTTTCCATCAACATTAACATATCTGAAAAAACACATTTTCTTCAAATACTTTGAAATAAGAAATTGAATGCAGAGATAGATATGAGAATTCAATGACCTTAAGTCAGACATGTAGACATTTTTAAATGAAAAATAATGCCTCTCTTTATACTAAATTTTATTTTTAAATACAATTATGCTCATTAAATGTTATTTATATGGATATATAATGGCTTTATTTTACAATAAATTAATAAGCATTTAAAGTTTTTATTTTTAATTTCCATATGTTAAATATCAATATTATAATGCACAAAACAAAAACTCTTTGGAGTTCTCAGTAATTTTTAAAATATGAAGGATTTCTGAGCTAAAACATTTTTGAGTAGCAATATTTATATACATCCTTCTTTTTGTGCCCTCATTAAAAAAAAAAAAAAACTTTTGTGCTTGCTTTCTTGAAAACTACACTTGTCAAAGATTCACCTCCTGTTTCCCTTTTATTATTTTCATAGAGCATCCAATCTAGTATGCTATTATTAAACTGTATTGTTGTTACCTGTTTTCTGTTTTCATATCTGTATTCTTCACCAGATGATAATGATTCATGTTTTCTTTTATGAAGGTAATAGGTTTTCTCTTCTCTGAATTTCTCCAATTATGGCTTGCCGCAGTCCCCCTGTGTATGTCTGACTACTCAGTTATTTGAAGATTTTTTTTCCACTATGCCATCATGAATTTGAAGTGGTGCATCAGAGAGTTTGAAAGACTGGAGGCCCTCCTCTTCATTTTCGTTTGTCTCTTCTGTAATATTTCCTTGTTGTGTTTTTGTCTGTTTTTCTTACCCCTATCTTAGGATGGAAGTGAGGTGAGAAAGAGGTTGGACCACGTAAACAATATATATTTTTTAATTCCGAGGTTTCTACTTCTCCAGCTAATTATTAACTTCTGTTGGATGGTTGATTGCTGAGATAGTTTGAATTATTTTTCAACAAATATTCATATACCTCCCCTGTTACTGAAGGCAGTATATACTTCCCTAACCCTTTGATATTTAAGATCAATACCCATTGACCAAGCCTGTTGGCATTGATCAGACATACTGGCAGGTATTATGCACTTAGTGGATTTAGACTGATTGCATGGTAAAGTTTGACTCTTTCGTGTTGGTGATATACTTTGAGAAAAATAGACCCCAGGCTGAACAACCTGCAAGCCACATCCCAGAGCCAAGTTTAGCTAAGTTGCAGCCCTAAATAGAACTGCCTGAGTGAGCCCAGCCTTAACCAACAGAGCAAGTCAACCACAGACTCGGTAAGTTAAGAAGACCTTAACTTTCCTCTCAGCTTCTCTAAACTTTAGATAGGCTTTTTCTGGGGCCCTGACCTCCCTTTCCTTAAAGGATTCATTTTATAAAATTTGTCTTTGTAAATTCTTTCTCTGCCCCATTGAAATGTAAATCGTCTTAAAAAGCCTCATGAATGTCTTTCTCAAGGACCTGGGAACCTCTCTTTGAAATGTAATCATGAAGGAAGATAGCACCCCTGTTTCCCAGTTTCTGTGGCAGGATAGGAGCCTAACTTCAGCAGGTGCTTTGCTCCAAGTTCCAAAACTACCTCCTGTCTTGAAGGAAGTTTAGGTTTCCTTTAGGTAAGCCAGTTAGTAAGCATATTTAGGCTACTATCTACTCCTCAACTCCTACAAAATACCCTTGCTTTAAAAATTCTCCAGCTTTTTGTTTGGGTGGAGTTGGCTTCAAACTGGGTATTAATCATTCTTCTGTTGAAATAGTCTTGAGGAATCTTCCTTGCCTGTTTCACTTTACCAAGTGCAAGTTTTGTTTTGACAAAATAAATGTTTGTGTCATAGGATAGTTTGTTTTGGGAAGGTTTGTTATGCAATGTTATTACTGAAATAGGTGACTACGAAATTTGGTTGATTAGTTGATTCATTTATGCCTATATACTTCCTGCATTATTTAAGATTATTTTAAAATAAAATTAAAAAAATAGGGAAGAATGATATGGACAGAAAAATAGAGTTGATGGGTAAAGTCAAAGAAAGGAACCTAATGCAAATAATCCAAGAAGAATTATTGTAGTTAAGCATTAAATTTAGGTCAGAATCACTTTCTTGGCAGTGATGGCTTAAAGAAAAAATAAATCCTGTAATAATCATTATGTATAATTGGAAGAATGCTGGTATGTTAGAAAAATGTGTTTCCTTGTATTTAACAATAGGTGAACCTTTATATAGGGTCAGTGAACAATATTTTCAGCAATTTTGGCAAAGATGCAAAAGTAATAGTGTGGCTTTCTTTTAGTACCCTTTGATAAAAATCAAGAACGTTTTGTTATATGAGGATTCTATTAAGGCATTTCTGTAGAAATAAAAAACAATGAAGTTTAGACACCTAAATTTCTGCTGTTTTTAAGTAATACAGAAAAAAATTAGGAAGATTCAAAAGTTACACTCTTCCCCTAGGGGAGTGGTTTTACTTGTCTTCTACAGTAATGGGTAGTCTTTGTTGAGCATTCTGTGTGTGCCTGGCACTGAAATGGTATTCAGTACACATCATCTCCACTCTACTTGCAAGACTATTACAATCCCCACTTAAAATACAAGGAAACTTAGAGGTGTTAAATTACTTGGTCAAGGTTTATCTGACCCCGAAGGCCATCTATGTTCACTACACTAAACTGCTTTTTAGAGATTTATCATTGCTAAGAAATTTTTAAATCATAAAAATTGCAATTATCTCATTAGAAGTTATTATTGAAATTACTTCAGAGTTCCACTAATACTAAAATTTACTACATATGGTCTGCAGTTCCGATGTCCGGCTGAGTGCACTAGACTCATTTGTGAGGTTATTAAAAATATATGACCTAACCTGAGAGTCTGATCCCAAAAGCTTTGAAGGGCTGAGAATTATTATATTTTTACTAACTCCACTGGATCTATCTAACTCAGAATCAGGCTTTAAAATCCCTGCATTAAAATTTGTCTTTTGAATAAAAATTACTTCAGCTGGGATTTTAATCAGAATAAAATAGTAAAGAGTTTGAGTATGCATTGATTTAAAGAAAAGTGCCTGGTGTAGGCACTTTGTTTAATACATTGAAAGGAGAGCCTTGTATCTTACAAACCAGCTAAACAGAAGTCAAAGTTCACACTTTATTATTTAAATGAATAGTTTTGTCTGGGAAGACAAAGGTAATTTATAACAAATGTCAACCAGCAAGCAAAGCCAAAACATTCAACTCTGGTTTCTCTCAAAAGCTTGAAATACAACTTAGTTATAGTTCTGAAATTCAATACCCCAGAGAAAGGAAGAAATGGACTTGATCTGGTGGATGTGGATGTTTATGGTTGGAGTTTTATTTTTTATTTTTATTTATTTATTTTTTAATTTATATTTATTTTTATTACTTAATTTTATATTTGATTTATAAAGACTCCAGTGTTCATCACATTATTAACAAGAAAAAAGCATCTTTTGTAGATAAAAGAACATAGCCTGCTTAAACTCTTCTTTGATAGTGTAATTGAACATTCTATTTTTTAGCCTTACTCCTAAAAGATGTTTCAATGTTACTGTGTGTATGCTATATCACTAACAAAAAGTACCTGTGGATAGGTAAAACAGGGATTTCTAACCTTATTTTATGAAGGGATACAACGAAGCACATAATTATCTGAATCAGAGTGCACATCAATTTCTGATACCTGGATTCTGTGCACTAAGCCTTCTGAATACCAATTTTCATAGTATATTGATAGAGCAAATGAGCTAATCAGGAATATATAATTGCTATGGGTTAGCTGTGCCCCTATGCAAAGTCTCATCTTGAATTGTAATCCCCATAATCACCAGGTGTCAAGGGAGAGACCATGTGGAGGTAGTTGAATCATGGGGGCAGTTTCCCCCATGCTGTTCTCATGATAGAGAGTGAGTTCTCATGGGTTCTGATGGCTTTATAAGTGTTTGGTAATTCTCTTGCATTCATTCTTCTTCCTGCTGCCTTGTGAAGAAGGTGTCTTGCTTCACCTTCATCTTCTGCCATGTTTGTACGTTTCCTGAGGTGTCCCCAGCCATGTGGAACTGTGAGTCAATTAAACGTCTTTCCTTTCTAAATTACCTGATCTCAAGCAGTTCTTTATAGCAGTGTGAGAACGAACTAATACAACAATTAAAAAACAAAGTTTTAGAAACATGGTCTCTCTGCTTTGAAAATGGAGGCAAGATGATAACTAGTCCCCACCCACTGATCCTCTGAGACCTGAGGTTAGATTGGTTCATGGCAGCAACTGAAGGGTAAACATTAATGGTGTGATACAGAGGCTATGCTGGCATAAAATGTAGATACTGGATCCAAATCAGAGGTCCAGAAAAAAAAGGGGAGAGAAGACAATGCATAAAAATAGTTGGTAAGCAACAGAAAGCAAAACAGGGCACATTAAGAGAAAGTGGTTTAGAGTAAGTAGTGATGAGTAAGTAGTAAGTAGTAGTGGTTCAGAGTAAATAGTAGGAAAAGCTTTTGAGATAGCACACCTCAGTTTGCAGCAGAGTTTTACATAATCTTGGCACATGCCTGTGCCGACAATCTAATGTAGCACAATGGAACCTCAATGGTAACATATGACCAGACTGGTGGTTTCAGGACTGATGATTAGAAGACTTTATAACTAGGATGCTTGTAGAAAAAACTAATGTTGGTAATGAAAGGAAATACTCATTTTATCCAGTTATTTGGTGTCTTGAATCATTTTCTGTTACAATAGCTGACTGCCAGACTGGGTAATTTATAAAAAATAGTTTATGTAGTTCACCATTCTGGAGGCTGGAAAGTCCAAGAGCATGGTGCCAGCATCTGCTAAAGGTGTCTTTGCTGCATCCTGACATGGCAAAAGTTATCACATGGCAGAGCTTGCCAGCTCAGGTCTCTTCTTCCTTTACAAAGCCAATAATCCCATCATAAGCTCCCCACCGTCATGATTTCATCTAGCAGTAATTGTCTTCCAAATGCCCTACCTCCAAATACTATCAATGTATAACTTTAGGAATTAAGTTTCCAAACCATGAACTTTTGGAAGACACATTCAGATGATAGCATTTGACAAAATATATGCTCAGGGGGCATGCACATTTTTGTTTATGTATATTAAGCTCATTTTTACTCAAGTTTAGTTTAAATCACTTGTGTGTTTAGATATTACGGAAGTCGTGTAAACAAATTTGGGGGAATAACTACTGCTTAAAAGCTGTTTATTTTCAAAGTGTCATGGATTAACTTATTTTTTCATTCGTTCATTTATCAACAAATAATTACTAAGTGCTTACTATCTGCCAAGCATGGTGAAATAAACATGATTACAAATGAGAGATTCATTGAGCTTGCAATCAAACCTTGAATCCAGCACTTACTTGATAAGTGACCTTAGACTGTTCTGAAGCATTTGGTATCTTACTTTCCTCGTCTTTAAAATAGAAACATTACTTACTTCATAAGGCTGAATTGATAATTATTTTTTAATGTGAACTGCCTAGAACACAGACTGGTCAAGTGTGAATAATTTTTTAATCTTTATTATGGAAAATAATAAGTCATATTTCTTGCCCTCTAAGAAAATATAGTTTAATGGGAAACAAAAAGTTATATAATAGAGGCACATGAAAACTTTTTTGGGGTGTAATGTTGATATTTAGTAACATGATACCACCAGAGGTTTCTCCCCCTCAAAAAATTATTTTGTGATTATAGGCAATAGACTTGAGTCCTAACTGAGCCCAAAAACTTGTGTCAGCACAACATTCAAGAATAACACATTAAAGAGACACGAGTTAAATTACTAAACCTAGAGTCTAAATCAGAAAGCAAATGTTATAATACAAATGACAGGAACTCAGATACAAATTTCAATTCTCATTCCAAAAAGTATTTTCCAGTCAATTCAGCAAAATTTAGTAAACCCCTCGGTAGTGACTTAACCAATATTTTCTGGATATTAGTTTTTCTTTTTTTTTCTTTTTTTTTTTTATTATACTTTAAGTTCTAGGGTACATGTGCATAACGTGCAGGTTTGTTACATATGTATACTTGTGCCATGTTGGTGTGCTGCACCCATCAACTCGTCAGCACCCATCAATTCATCATTTATATCATGTATAACTTCCAATGCAATCCCTCCCCCCTCCCCCCTCCCCATGATAGGCCCCAGTGTGTGATGTTCCCCTTCCCGAGTCCAAGTGATCTCATTGTTCAGTTCCCACCTATGACAAAGCTGGAGGCGTCATGCTACCGGACTTCAAACTATACTACAAGGCTACAGTAACCAAAACAGCATGGTACTGGTACCAAAACAGAGATATAGACCAATGGAACAGAACAGAGTCCTCAGAAATAATACCACACATCTACAGCCATCTGATCTTTGACAAACCTGAGAGAAACAAGAAATGGGGAAAGGATTCCCTATTTAATAAATGGTGCTGGGAAAATTGGCTAGCCGTAAGTAGAAAGCTGAAACTGGATCCTTTCCTTACTCCTTATACGAAGATTAATTCAAGATGGATTAGAGACTTAAATGTTAGACCTAATACCATAAAAACCCTAGAAGAAAATCTAGGTAGTACCATTCAGGACATAGGCATGGGCAAGGACTTCATGTCTAAAACACCAAAAGCAACGGCAGCAAAAGCCAAAATTGACACATGGGATCTAATTAAACCAAAGATCTTCTGCACAGCAAAAGAAACTACCACCAGAGTGAACAGGCAACCTACAGAATGGGAGAAAATTTTTGCAATCTACTCATCTGACAAAGGGCTAATGTCCAGAATCTACAAAGAACTCAAACAAATATACAAGAAAAAAACAACCCCATCAAAAAGTGGGGAAAGGATATGAACAGACATTTCTCAAAAGAAGACATTCATACAGCCAACAGACACATGAAAAAATGCTCATCATCACTGGCCATCAGAGAAATGCAAATC
Organism: Trachypithecus francoisi; assembly: GCF_009764315.1. NCBI lineage: Eukaryota > Metazoa > Chordata > Mammalia > Primates > Cercopithecidae > Trachypithecus > Trachypithecus francoisi. The sequence continues at coordinate 39,542,623 of NW_022681463.1, forward strand.
AAAACCACAATGAGATACCATCTCACACCAGTTAGAATGGCAATCATTAAAAAGTCAGGAAACAACAGGTGTTGGAGAGGATGTGGAGAAATAGGAACACTTTTACACTGTTGGTGGGATTGTAAACTAGTTCAACCATTATGGAACACAGTATGCCGATTCCTCAAGGATCTAGAACTAGATGTACCATATGACCCAGCCATTCCACTACTGGGTATATACCCAAAGGATTATAAATTACTCTACTACAAAGACACATGCACACGTATGTTTATTGCGGCACTAGTCACAATAGCAAAGACTTGGAATCAACCCAAATGTCCATCTGTGACAGACTGGATTAAGAAAATGTGGCACATATACACCATGGAATACTATGCAGCTATGGTTGGAGTTTTAAAGCGTCCTCCTCATAGTAAGAGAACCCAATCCAAGACTGTGTGACTCTTGAGATGAGTGGGGCTGCCTCCTGGAGGGCAGGTTGACTTACTAACTGAGTTTGATGAAGTTTTGTTCATCTAGATAATGAAGATTGCATGTAGGCATTACAATGAGAATGCCTTCTTTTTTGTCTTTATTAGCCCAACAGATTCAGCTGAATCTGCTACTGCAACAAGATAGCAAGACCATTTCCTTTTTTTTTTTTTTTTTTTAATGGAGTCTTGCTGTGTCACCCAGGTTGGAGTACAGTGGCATGATCTAGGCTCACTGCAACTTCCACCTCCCGGGTTTAAGCGATTCTCCTGCCTCAGCCTCCCGAGTAGCTGGGATTACAGGTACCTGCCACCATGCCCAGCTAATTTTTGCATCTTTAGTAGAGCCAGGTTTCACCATGTTCTCCAGAGTGGCCTTGAACTCCTGGCCTCAAGTGATCCACCCACCTAGGCCTCCCAAGGTGCTGGGATTACAGGAATGAGCCACCATGCCCAGCCCATTTACATTTTTTGGTGCAAACAATTGTTACCATTACCCCAAGGGAGAGGCAAGAATATCTGGTGTCCAAGTAGGCATAAAATCCATAGATATATGGCTCTACATGGAATAATGGAAGTAAACAGAAACTCTGGAGAGCAAGGGTTCACACAAGCTCAGAGGTGATGAGCCTACTGCTCCTTTAGAAGAACTGGGTGGGGGTGGGGGGATGGGGAAACAGACCTGAATCACAGATTGTACGTTAGTGCTTTGTGAATACTTTCCATTGTATGTGTCTTTTACATCAACAAGTTATTACCCAAAACCTTTTCTTGAGCCATGTGTTGTTTTTATTCAGATAAATTATTCAAGATACAATGTATTTTCAGGAGAGTGGACAGCTTGAGGAATATGTAAGCCTCTCTTTTGGCTCCTCTGTCTTACAGCCTGTTGCTCTAAGGTCTCTTTTACCATATACAACACTCAGAAGACTGTTGTGGACAGCACATTTAAAAATAATATTACCTAATATTTATAGAGCATTTCTATGTGCCAGACAATTACAGGCATTATTTATGTTTGTGGCAATCCTGTAGGAGTACATAAAACCTTTTAAAAATACATCTAAAGAAAAATTAAATACCTATTGTATACCTGGCAATACATGCTTTATAAATTGTGCTTTGGGTGAAAATTGATGTTACAACTTAAAATTTATTTACCAGTTCAAAACAGTTGAAGTTGAAAATGAGAATTCTACATATTACACAAACAGAAAACCATTAAAAAAAAAAAACTAGCATAATTGTATCATTTCACTAGGGCTACCATAACAAAGTGCCACAAAGTCAGTGGCTTAAACAAAAGAAATGTATTATCTCACACTTCTGTAGACTAGAAGTTTGAAATCATGATGTTAACAGGGTTGACTCCCTCTGAGGGCTGTGAGGGAAGGCTCTTCCAGACTTCTTCTGTCCTTGGCTTCAGGGCCATCTTCTTCCTGTGTCCTCACATCATCTTCCCTCTACACAACTTCTTCACATGCACATTTTCCCTTTCTTTAAAGACACCAGTCATTTTGGATTAACCTTCCACCCAGTGACCTATTTTAACTTGATTGCCTCTAAAGACTTCATCTCTAAAGTCACATTCCAAGCTTCAGGGGTTTCAGTTTTGGGTTGTTTTTTTTTTTTTCTTTTTGCTTAATGGGACACAATTCAACTTATAACAATAATAAATAGAACTAATTTTATATTTTTAATATTTGCCCCCCAAAAGTAATTTAAGTCTATGTAACATTGGGGGCCTATTCCTATACTTTTTCTAGTATCCCCTGTACTCACAGCACTCCACAAAAGTTAGATAATAACAGTAAGTATTGGCCTAGTGAAAGATATTATGTATAGTGAGGTTGCAGTTATTTGGGCATCAGTGTTTTTAATAGCTAAAAAATTGTTTAATTAAAACAAACTGAATTTATTCTTCAATATAACTTTAATAGATTTGTTGAGAAGCTAAATTCTAAGTCCAGAGCTTTTGTCTTTGTATAATCACTTCATTTGAAAAGTTAAAAATACTCACCAAACAGAGATTGATAATCTTCCTCATAGACTTCCTCACAGTCAATGTAGAGGAGAAAACAACTCTATGAGGAGTATATGATCAAGAGAAAGTACTAAGTCGAATTATACCTACTACATAGCACATGGCTGGTTCCAAGCCTGGCGTATCATGATACAGAGTAACTAATGGGCAGCCTCCCTCCTCAGGTCCCACCATGAACTTGGCAGTTTCATTAGCCCTCCCCTCCTGTCTGCCTAGCCATCATTTTAGCTCCTTCAAGTCTTCTCCCACAAGAACCATTCTTTCAGGCACGTGGCAGTGGCATTACTGCAATTCTGCTTCTACTAACCAGGGCCTCTGGGAATATCAGGGCTCCATCCTTTATATTTTGGTAATAAAAATAACACAAAGAGTGAACCCTACCATAAACTATGGAATTTATTTAATAATAATAATGCACCAATATTGACTCATCATTGTAACAATTGTACCACACAAGATGCTAATAATAAGGGAAACTGGGGTGGGGGGTTGTATAAGGAAACTATTTGTACTTTCTGCTCACAGTTCCTTAAAACTAAAATTTCTCATAAAGTCTATTAGTTAAGAAAAACACTAAAGTTATGCTCAGCCTCAAAATTATCAGCCTTGAAACATATGTGTCATGTTTCAAGATCTCTGAAAATACTCCTAATGCTGGAGTCTAGTTATATCTTTTGCTATTTTCACCACATGACTTCAGATTAATGGAAAGAAGGAAGAAAGGAAGGAAGGGAGGGAGGGAGATTGGGAAAGAAAGAGTGAAGGAAGAGAGAGAGAGAGGAGAGGAGGGGAGAAGAAGGGAGAGGAGGGGAAAAATGGATTAAGGTAGCACTTAGGAGCTCTTCCACAGATTTTGTTTTCATATGTATCTGAGTGAAGCAATGTCTGTTTACAGTGTCACTCTTGGAGTGAGTAAAACATTTCATTATGAAATAGAAAGGAAAACACTAAGACACTTCTAGAGGTAGTTGTCAAGAGCAGTTTGTTTGAAATCGAATAAGAAGCATATTAAAAGTAATTATTTGAAGCTGGAGTTAAGACAGGCAAGTGATTGAGATTATTATTATTTCTTTTCTCCAAACTCATAACTATACCAAAAATGATTGGAGGCAATGTGACTATCTGGATCTTATGGTACTTCTTTGAGATCTTGTTTCTTCTCTCTCTCTCTCTCTCTCTCTCTCTCTCTCTCTCTCTCTTTCTCTGTCACACACACCACTTTTATTTTTTTTCTTGGCACTTCTCCTCCATGAACCAATGTTTAAAGAAGGCATTCTAAAGAGACTCCCAGCTGTGGGTTTCAGACTTTATTTTGTGTTGGCTTAGATCCAGGAAATGCAATGCTTTGGCTCACAGTTATGAGAATCATATCTAGTGGTAAAACATAGTTCAAAATGCTTTAAATTGTTTTGAGTTCTTTGGATTTTAAACTTTCTTGTTGCTCCCTAAGAGAACTATACATCTAGCCAACTACTACTATTCACTACACAGGCAATAAACATGCCAACATTTGTGTAACACACACATGCATCTTGACTCATTTCATAAGATTGTACATTCTTTACCATTTGCAAGTACCTATAAAGATAAAGAAAAAAACATGGTGAAAAGATTTTTTTAAATTTATTTTTAAATTTTCAGTCAATTTGTATGTAAGCAATAAAAAAAGATTTCATGATAGATAATCCTAGAGTGTTTGGCACAGCAGTCTCTCCCTTTCTTTGCATTTTACATCAGTCTGGGTATTTGAATGATGGAAGATTAAAAAGTATGGCTTTACTTGTAAATTTTAATGAGAAAGTATCTATTTGAAAAGGAGAGAACTTTGGAAATACGTGTAGCTTTGCAACATGAGACTTTCTTTCCTAATGGTAAGCAAATCAGAAATAATTTCAAAAATTACCCTGGATCTAGGTAGAATCTTGACTACACACACACATACACACACATGCACACACACACACTCACAATCCTAAGAGAACAAGAAGATTCTGTAATGTAGATCACCATTCAGTTGTAGATTCACACATAATTGAGAGTACCTGTATGGTGTCAGAATCTATAAGGAAGAATACCAAATTAGGTGGAAACCACTAGGCTGCTTGATTGGATAATTACACATTCAAGGCTTAGCTTTTTATTTTATTTTATTAATTTGGCCTGTCCCCTAAATGCTTACATCATTCAATCTTTAAACAGTGTTGAAATTTAAATTTTGACTTCTCCCAGCATTCTTTGAAAATGACATAGCGAAGCCTTTAGAAGTCACTTAAGGATCCAATAACCTTGCAAACTTGTAGTGGCTACATAGGCAGCTCCTCTTAGGGGACTGCACTCTGGTCATAGCATGACAACTTCACAGAGGAAAATTGCTGCAAAGAAGAGGCTTATTTTCTTTTCCCACCGCCTGTGATTACTATGCCTGGAGAATCATTTATAAAACTCACTTGTGCAAAGTCTATGGGTGATTTATGAATCTGGGGCTGTTGTGCAGCACCCAGAAATTCATCATTCCTGGATTCATGTTAGCAAGAATGAATTCCAGTCAATGTTCAAAGTCAGAATGTAGTGTCCTCCAAGTGGCCTGAGAAGCTTCTGGCCCTCTGGCTGCCATCATCTCTTCACTTTTTATCATAGTCTAATCATACATTCTCTTTCTTCTTCCCTTAGGATTGAAAAAAAATGTACTCCGTAGAATAATAATAAAATAATTCTTAGCCACCAGGTTCTGCTTTTCCACCTCTTCACTTCTTGCTCATATTTGCATTCCTCTTCTGCTGTCTCTTTATCTTTATATCTGCTATTCTCTCTTTTTATAATTACGTACTTCCTTAGTACTCTCTAGATTCCTCCAGATACCCTTGTTTCCATTTCCTTAGAATTCTGAGTCTTACCCTGCTTTATATATTCTCTTAATGTCTGAGCCTTCATAGATTTCTCATCTTTCATTTATTACCATAATTCTCTCATTCTTTCCTGTTTACATTCTTTCAAATACTTGCTCCTTCTTTTTACCTCTGTTTTATTTCTCCCATCTGTCATATATTTCCAAAGAAAACCCAGTCTTTCTAGCAACTAACTGTGATCCTGGAGAAGATTTTTGAAAGAATTCAGAATGTTTTTACCTAATTCTTCTTTCTTGACAGATATACCAAATATGATATTCACTTCGGCCTTTTAGTCCAGGGAATTGGAATGTATACTTTCTTTAATAAATTTAAATATTGAATGTAAGAGGTCTCAGCAAATTTATACAATAGAAAATAAATATTAACTGTATAAATTATTTAAAAACCATAAAGCAAAATCTAAATATTCAGTGAAGGTAAGAATGGGCTTGAATATGGAGAAAAACATGCCAGAATTCTAAATATGCACCTAACTCAGGAAAAACAGGTTTTAAGTGAGGACATTATAAGGACTCCTTTTCTTTATCTCCTTTGTTTCGCCAATAGAATGTCAATGAGCTGTGTATGTGTGTTAGTGCATGTGTGTATGTTTTCAGGGATGGGGCGGGGTACAGAAAGTGCCTGATTCTTCTGGATCTATGTACTAAAACAAAAACTTCTTCCTTGAAATTGAACTCTTAGCATTTCAGTCCACATTTGTGCACATAATAGCATAGCAACCCTGCTCTGAAACCCGAGCTTAAGATCTGTTGAGCATTTATTTAGGGAAGAAGTTGATGCTCTTCATCAACTTCTTTGTGAAGGATTGATGAAGTTGATGTAGGATTGGGGGAAGTTATGTGAAAGAATGCTGTGGAAATGGAAAACTACTCCTCTATTCAGGATATTTTAACTCTGGCACTGAATTTACTTAGGACATTCAAAAACTCAGAAACTTTTCTCCTTGGAAGGCAGCTTAGCAAACATGCACACTACAGAGTCACATCGTGTTCGCATTCCCAAACACAAGTAGATTTTCTAACTCTTCCTTCAAGCCATATCTAAGACTCCTTCTGAGAGTTTTGGGTAAATTACCATTTCTCTCTGTGGTCGGCATAATAATGGCCCTTCCAATGTGTCTACATCCTAATTCCTGGAACCTGTGAATATGTTCTCTTACATGGCAAAGACGAATTTAAGTAGCAGATGGAATTTGTGTTGCTAATCAGCTGATCTTAAAATGGGGAGATTATCCTGCATTATGGCTTATCTATGTAGGCCTAGTGTAGTCACAAGGGTCCTTGAAAGTGGAAGAGGGTGGCAGAAGAGGAAGTGAGATGATGTAATGCAATATGAGAAGGACTCAAGTGGGCATTGCTGACTTCTATGGATTACACGTGTCCCGAAACAGAAATGTTCAAGTTCTGATCTCCTGTACTTCTGGATAGAGCGTTATTGAAAATAGGCTCTTTTAAAAGGTAATCAAGTTAAAATTAGGTTACCAGGATGGGTCTTCCTGTAACATGACTGGTGTCCATATAAAAAGGGGAAATTGGGACACAAAGAGATATGCACAGAGGGAAGACGATGTGGAGTGACACAGGGAGAACTCCATGTGAAGGTGGGGAATTGGAGTGATGCATCTGAAAGCCGGAGAGTACCAAAGATACCTGCAAACTCCCAGAAGCTAGGAGAGAGGCATGAATAGATTCTCCCTCTGGGTCCTCAGAAAGAGCCAACCCTACCAACATCTTGATGTCAGACCTCTGGCCTAAAGGATTATCAGACCATAAATTCCTGTTATTTTCAGCCATCCATTCTATGGTCCTTTGTTATGGCAGCTCTAGTAAAGAAACTCACTGGTTTTCCAGATGGAATGAGCCACAAACAAATGAATGTGAGCAGCCTCCAGAAGCTGGAAAAGGAAAGACAATGGATTCTTCCCTATAGTCTGCAGAAAGAAATGCAGCATTTCTGACACTTTGATTTTTGCCTAATGTTATGAACTAAATATTTGTGTCCCTCTTAAATTTCACATGTTGACATCCTAACCAATAATGTGACTGTATTTGGAAATAGGGCCTGTGAGTAGGTAATAAAGGTTAAATGAGCTCACAAGCATGGGGCCCTAATTCAATAGGGCTAGTGAACTTAGGAGAAAGAGACACCAGAGCATTCTCTCTCTCTCTCTCTACCATGTGAGGACACAATGAGAAGATGGCCATCTGCAAGCCAAGTGGAGAGTCCTCACCTGAAACTTAACTGACCAGAACTTTGCTTTTGGACTTTCTAGCCTCTAGAATTGTAAGAAAAATAAATTCCTGTTTAAGCTGCATGGTCTGTGGTATTTTATTATGACATCTCTAGCAGACTAAGATACCTAGTGAGACCCACACTGCACTTCTGACCAAAGAACATTTGTCTTGCTTAAACACTAAATTTGTAATAATTTGTTACAGCAGCAATGGGAAGCTAAAACATTCTCCATCATTAAATTTCCAGTAATGTCTTAGCAATCATATAGATTGTTGCCAAGACATGCTATTTCTTTCTTTCTTTCTTTTTTTTTTTTTTTTGATGGAGTTTTGCTCTTTATTGCCCAGTCTGGAGTGCAATGGCACGATTTCAGCTCATTGTAACCTTCGCCTTGTGGGTTCAAGCGATTCTGCCTCAGCCTCCCGAATAGCTGGGATTACAGGCATGCGCCACCACGCCCAGCTAATTTTGTATTTTTAGTAGAGACGGGGTTTCCCCATATAGGTCTGGCTGGTCTCGAACTTCTGACTTCAGGTGATCCGCTTGCCTCGGCCTCCCAAAGTACTGGGATTACAGGTGTGAGCCAGTGTGCCCAGCCGACGTACTATTTCTTAATTCATCTTTTACTTACCTTAACCTAAAGCACACTCTAACTGGAGCATTCATGTAGACCTCGGATAAGAAATGTAGCGAGAGAACTGATACAAGATCAACAATTACAAACAGTACTATGCAGTTAAAAGTATAGCACTGCACAGACATTATTGCCTTCATTTTGCAGTTTTTGGCTTTACTCATCTTGCTAAAAAAACTTTTAAAAAGCAAATATGAAATAGTTTTTCTTACTAGAAGAACCTGTTGATTTGGCAATTCTTAAATTCTATGAATATTATGTTTCCTAGAAAAATGTCAAAAGATATGGTAAATTATTGTTATTTGTGGAAAATTTCATACCTATAATTTTATCTGAAGGTTATAATTTTTTTTCCTGCTGCCCATGATGCTTGCATAAAGCATAGGGTTAGTATTTAGAAGAAGACCAAGGTAGAAAATATACCTTGACAGAGACTGAGAAAAATTACCAAAGGTCTAAAATGATATGAACTAAGGTAACATTTTAAAGATAACCAACAGGTTTTGAGTATTCAATAAACCCAAAGCTATACACTCCTGGAATCAAACAATTTGTAGGCTCAGAAAGTTTTTAAACTAGATACCCTTGGGCTTCTAGTTCTGCTACGTAATAGCTGAGTAGCCTTGAGCAAATACTTTACCTCTTCTTCATTGAACGTTAATATCCTAAAACTTTCTAAATTATATAACTTACCTTTTCATCTTCATATTTTGAAATCCTTAAACTTTTACTTATGTAAAGGTTGTTTTAATTATGTTGCTTAGTTTATCAATGTAAAGTATTTTACACTGTGTTAGCACATAATGAGTTCTTTATTTCTTGTCTGCTATTATTATTGTATCCTCAGTAGGTTGTGTCAGTTAACTTTTACTGTATAACACATCACCCCAAAATATACTGGCTTAAAATAATTTTCGTTTTTTTCAGTTTACAATTTTGAAGGCCTGAGTGGTTGTTGTTATATGAGCTAGTTCTGCTGATTCTGCATGGCTTGTGCTTGTTGTCAGTAGGAAGTTCAATGGTCCGGGGGACCTAGAATCACTTCATTCTCATGTCTGACAGGCTGTAGGTCAGAGCAGTAGGGATGGTTGAAGCAGTGGCTTATCATCTAGCAGGCTGGCCTGGGTTTCATCATATGGTCGTCAGTTGTGAGGTTCTCAAGAGTAGCAGAATAGCAAGAAGGCCAACTTTCTTGTACATGTGTTTTTCACACCTCTGATAACATCATGCTTGGTAATATCCCACTGGCTAAGTCAATGCTAGCTAAAGTCAGTATGGGTGGGTGCTATCAAAAGTCATGGATGGCACTGTAATTTGTGGCCATTTTTGCAATCAACTGTGCAGACTATCCCAAATCTGGGATCCACAAATACATACTATAGTACATAACATCCTTGAGATGTCTCACATGCTCGCTAACTTAATACATAATATCTACAGTTGCTATCAAGGTCTAAATACATAATATCTAAATATGCTATCAAAGGTCATGGATAGGACTGTAATTTGTGGCCATTTTTGCAATCGACTATGCAAACTATCCCAAGTTTGAGATCCACAGATACATACTATATTACTTAACATCACCCTTGAGATATTCCACATGCTTGCTAACTTAATACAAAATATCTAAAGTTCAACCTGCTCATTCTCTAGGGTTTTAAAACTTAGCAATTGAAACTATTTTCCAATGAGTTGCTTGTGCTATAATTCTGGAAGTTGTCTCTAACCATTCCTTTCCCTTTCTTCAATATCCATTCAGTTCCTAATTTATTTAAGTTGTGTCTTTACAAATCTTTTTAATCCATCCACTTTGTTCATCCCCCAGGCAACTACCCCAATTCACATCCTCATCAACTCTTGCTTGGAAACATAACTTGCCAAATGTAATAGCTGCCTAAATTGACTACCTACATCCCTTTTTTGCTATTCACTCTCTTCTTCAGAGTACATTTCTATACTTTATAAAATGCAAATATGATTATGTCACATCACTACTGAAAAACCTATACTGTGCTAAAGGGTTTGAAAAACTGAGCAGTTACATGAAGAAAATAGAAACAGGAAGACTAATTTTTCAAGAAGGTAGTGTGTGTATAGTTTGGATGAGAAGATCTATGTATATTTAAGTAGAAATCCCCAGAAATTAGGAGCAGGGAGAATCAAGGGAACAAAGACCAGGAGAAGGCAGAAGAGATGGAATCCAGAGCCTAAGTCTGGGGTGAGAGGATATTTGCTGGTCAGTGCATTTGGATTTTATTCAGTAGACATCTAATACACAATGCCTGGTATATAGTGTACAATTAAACATTTGTTGAATAAACAAATGAATAAACTAACAAAGTTCTGATGAGGAAAATGATGTAATATTATCCATTTTTCAAAAATAAGTCTAGCTTAAGTAAAAAGATGTTGGAAAAGTGACAAAATTGAGTCAGATAAAATATTTGGGCAATAAGTGCATTATTTTATATGCACAGTAACAAGGGCCTGGACTAGGACTAAAGAAGGAGAAAGAAATGATGGTATCAGGGAAACACTTTTTGGAGAAACGATGAACTGGAAGGTTTTGTGGATCACATGAATAAGAAGCAAGATAGAGAGACGTGAATTGCACTCAGGATGCAAAGTTTCTAAACCAAGCATCTGTGACTATTACTCAAAGAAAAGAGGAAGAAACACATTTGAGGGTTGTTGAGAGCAAGATGATAAACTCAGTGTTAGACCTACGGGGTTTGTAAGCAGAGCAAGGCTTCATGTTCTGATAATTAGGAAACAGCTGAAATAAGGTATCCTTGTTGTCATGTTCTTCATTTTCTCATTCTGAGAATGTCTTTGCTCTACTCCAATCAGTCGTCTTTTATTCAATGTTTAGAACATGTCTTAGATTGTTTTCTTGAATCTGCCTAGTCAGATATAAGCATTCTTTCCCATTCTCTTTGACAGTGCTGTCTGTCCCTTTTTAAAAGCCATTACTTCACAGTCTCTTACATTATAGTGAGTTTACACATCTATCTCATTATTTTGGAAACTGCTTAGAATGAGTGATGGGAGCTAGAAAGTCATCTTTTATTTACCTTTTTTGTTTTTATAAGACATCCACATATATCTCAATGTTTGAAATAGAGGACAGATTTAATAAAAGCTTACTGAAGCTTTCAGAAGCAAAGCTCTGAATTTGAAAACAGAAAAAATAAATTTCATCCAATCTAAACAACAGAGAACATAGGTTGGAAAAATGTGGACAGATCTTTGGGGACCTGTGAGACAATAACAAAGCACTGACCATTTTTATCCTTGGAATCCCAGTGGGAGGAGAAAAACAGAAGGGATAAAAAGTTTTTGAAAGAAAATAAAGACTGAAATTTCTCAAATTTGGCCAAAGACACAAACCAATAGATTCATAAAGTTGATGACATCCATACCAATACAAAAAAAAATTAAGCTTCTCAAACTAAAAAAAAAAAAGAAAAGATGTTGAAAGAAGCCAAAAAGAAATGACACATTATCTGAATCCATGGTAGACATAAAAGGAAGTAACACAATGTTGTAACTATTAAAGAAATTCAACCACAAATTCTATATCTACTAAAACTATCTTCCAGTAGTAAAAGGGTAATAAAGACATTCTCAGACAAAGGAAAACTAAACGCATTTCTCACTAGTAGATTTGTCTTAAAGATCGGCTAAAAGGACCAGTGCTGTGATACAAAATACAGTTGGTCTCAGATTCTATATATCAGCCTGCTTTAAGATTTCCTATTTTATGAGTGGAGGCTCTATCTAGATAATTTCAGTGAAACCAGGTGAAGTAAAATGGCACAAGCATTCATAAGGTTCTATGAGGCACAGAATAGGAGAGGCATTAGGCCTAGGAGTTGGTGCCTGGAAGAAATGATTTTCAAGTGAAACTAGCTCCTAAATGGGGAGGGAAACATAAGCAAGAACAAGTAAGAGAAAGGTTCTGGGGAAGGGTAGGCAAGGATATAGCACAGGCTAATCTGTGTGGTGGTGCTTAGGGAAGCAACGTGGAGGTTGTTAGAGAAAAAATTTTTACTATCAAAGAACATAAAGGAAGAATTTCATTGTAGATCCTCTGAAAGAACCAGAGTCTCAGTTGGGTGTGGTAGTGTGCACCTGTAGTCCTAGCACTTGGGAGGCTGAGGCAGGAGAATCTCTGGAGCCCAGAGTTTGAGGCTGCAGTGAACTATGATTGTGCCACTGCACTCCAGCTGAGGCAACAGGGTGAAAGCCTGACTGTAAACAGAAAAAACAACAACCAGAGTCTCAACAAATCACTCAGTGGAAATGCAAACTACAGGGGTTGATTGATTGTAATGGAAAGAGAAGACACTTGGTTTGTCAAGCTATTGTACTTAGTAACAAAAAAGATAAAAACATCAAAAAGTACCCTTTGGGTATCTGTAATTTTCTACAATGGAAAAATTCAGAATTTCTTTCTGAAATAGCCATATGGATTCTCTTTCCTTTTTAATATTCAAATGATATACACATTTTGAAGCTTCAAGAAAAAGTAAATTGAATTAGTAGTTTATGATAAAGTTGCTTTCCATGAGTGTCACCAGAAGATTTGTATTTCTTCTTCTTTGTTTGGGGGAAAAACATGAATGTTTTATAGCAAAACTTTTTGCAATTTAGCTACCAGAGGAATTTTATCTTTTATACTCAAAATGCAATACAGTTTATAAAGTCTTTTTTTTTGTGAGAACATTTGTTTGCCATCAAACTGGATATGTATCTGTCTGATATGTACAATAAAATATAATGAAAATATGGTTTATAGAATTGCTTGTATATAATTTTTGGTACTTGAATAGGCAACAGTGCCCACCAAGTGCTTTTTGAATCACAGTACAATAAAATGCCTTCCCACAAAGGCCCAAAGTAAGCAGATCAATAGTCAAGAGCATTCATAGTTTTATCGAGATCATGTCAGTTTCCTTTGGGAGAAAGAAATGCCTTTTGTCTTTTAGCTCTTCTTTTGAAATATCTCTCATCTCTATTTCTTTTTCACTGCTACTACTAAAAATCACAGTTTACTCTCTCTTCCTCTCTCTCTCTCTCTCTCTTTCTCTATCTCTCTCTCCCTTTCTCAGCTGAGCAGCTGGTCACTGAATTTTGATTCCCACTGTGTTCTGAATGTACTCATTTATCTTACTTTGAACTGCCCTAGTTGCGCAACCACCATTTCTCACCTATCTCACTATGTTTCTATATGACCTCTGGATCTTTTGTATTATCCCATCAAACCATCCTTCACAGAACTAAAAAAGTGAGCGATCTCTCTAAAACATTCATCTCATCATCTGTTCCCTCTGCTTAAAAGCCTTCGGTTTTTCATAATTACTTTGATAATGACATCTCATGGCATGGCACTATGCTTTTACAGGGTGACTCCTGACCATCTTTCTAAGGTTTTCTCCTGCTGGCCTTTCCCTCAAATCCCATGTTCTTCCACACCGAACTACTTGCAGTTTTATAGTTGGCCTCTGCTTCTTTATCCCACTCTGTCTTTGCACTGACTCTCTTTGGTTTTAAACACCCACCCTCTTGCTTCCTTCTTTTGTAGTACAGATGGACTCTTATTCATGTTTTTAAGATCCAGCATATTAATTTGTTTGGGCTGTCATAACAAAGTACCATGAGATGAATGGCTTAAACAACAGGTATTTATTGCCCAACAGTTGTGGAAGATAGAAGTCTGAGATCAAGGTGTCAGCAGGGTCTATTCCTTCTTCAGGCTGTGAGGAAGAATCTGTTCCATGCCACCCCCCTGGCTTCTGGTGGTTTCTGGCAATCTTTGGCATAGAGAAATACCACCCTGATATCGGCCTTCATCTTCACATTGTGTGGTCCCTTTTGGGTGTCTGTGTCCAAATTTCTTTTTGTCTAAGGACACCAGCCATATTTACTTAGGATGATCCCACCTTAATGATCCCATTTTAACTTGATTATCTGTATGAGGTCCTATCTCCAAATGAGGTCACATTCTGAGGTACTGGGGGTTAGTTCAACATATGAATTGCGGGGAGACACAATTCAACCCATAACACTCAGTTCAAATGAAACCTCTATGATATCTCCTATAATCTATAATACTTTTCGCACATAATCTCCTCATTACATCTTTTGTGTATCTATGGTACTTTTAAAACTCTTTAACACTTAGTACTGTGAATCATAATCACTGGTTTACCCATTTTGTGCATGAATGTCTACTATTGTATACGGAAATTGTTAGTTTTCCCTAATATATGGGGAATACATGCATGCTACCCAAAACAATATACAGATTCAATGCAATCCCTACCAAAATTCCAATGGCATTTTCATAGATATAAAAAGAATCTAAAATTTCTGTGGAATCACAACAGACACTGAGCAGCCAAAACAATCTTGAGAAAGAAAAACAAAGTTGGAGAAATCACACGTCCTGATTTCAAATTATATCATAAAGCAACAGTAATTAGAACAGTATGGTACTGGCCTAAAAACAAACACATAGACCAACAGAACAGAATAAAGAGCCCAGAAATAATTCCAAGCATATGCGTTTGACTAATTTTTGATGAGGCCACCAAGAAGATGCAATAGGGAAAGGATGGTCTCTTCAATAAACAGTGTAGGGAAAACTGGATATTCACATGCAAAGAATGAAAATGAACCCTTATACCACATGAAAAAAATCAACTCAGAATGGATTAAAGATCTAAAGGATAAGCCTTGAAACCATAAAACTCTTGGAAAACAGGGGAAAAGCTCCTTGATAATGGTGCTGAATTTTGTTTAGGAGATTTTTGGATATCTTACTAAAAGCACAGGTAACAAAAGCAAAATAAAATAATGGGACTATATCAAACTAAAAAACTGCTGCACAGTAAAGAAAACAATCAGTAAAATAAAAGGCAGCCAGTGGGTTGAGGGACAATATTTGCAAACCATATGAGGTTAATATCTAAAATATATTAGGAACACACACCACAATTCAATAGCAAAAAAAAAAAAAAAGAAGAAATAACCTGATTAAAAATGTGTGAAGAATCTAAATAGACATTCTCAAAATAAGACATAAAAATGGGTAACAGGTATATAAAAAGATCAATATCATTAATTATCAGGGAAATGCAAATCAAAAGCATAATAAGATATTACCTCACATGTGTTAGAAGGACTATTACCAAAAAGAAAAGAGATAACAAGTACTGGTAAGAGTTATGAGAAAAGGGAAACCTGTACACTCCTGGTGAAAATGTAGATCAGTGCAGTCATTGGGGAAAATGATATGAAGGTTCCTAAAGAAATTAAAAATAGAACAACCATGTGAACCAGCAACCCCACTTCTGGGTACATATCCAAAGGAAATGAACTCACCACCTCATAGAGATATGTGTGCTCCATGTTTTTTGCAGCCTTATTCACAATAGCCAAGATATGGAAACAATTTAAGTATCCATCTGCAGATGAATGTAAAAAGAAATTGTGCAGGATATATATAATTAATATTTAGTCCTTAAAAAGGAGATGCTTCCATCCCATTTGACCATTTGAGAACACATGGATGAATCTAGAGGACATCATGATAAGTGAAATAAGCCAACACAGAAAAATACTGCATTTCACACTTATAAATGAAATCTAAAAAAAAAAAAAAAAGAAAAACCTTGGAATATATAGAAACAAAGACTAGAATGCTGATTACTTACTATGGGTTAGAGGTGGTGAGGGAAATGGGGAAACAAAGCACAAAGTTACAAAGTACCTTACGGTTTTATAGAATGAGTAAGTCTAGATCTCTAATGTACAACACAAGGATTATGGTTAATAATACTCTGTGGTATCCTAGCAATTTGCCAAGAGACTAGCATTTGAGTACTTTTACCATAAAAAAGGTACATATGTTAGACAATGGGTATATTAATTTATATAACTGTACTAATCATTTCACTACGCATATATGTATATCAAAATGTCACGTGGTAGTATAGAATATATGATATATAATATATCATATATAATTACATATAATTATATATGACATATAATTATATATCATATATGGTATATATAAATTAATCATATATATAATTATGTATAATTATATGATATATAATATATATCATTCATCTATATCATCATTATTGTGAATATATGATTATTTATGAATAATATGGATTATTTATGAATAATTATATTATATATGATATATAATATATATCATATATGATATATATTAACTAATCATATGATATATATTGATTATATAATTTATATATCATATATGATATATCTTAATTATATATGATATATTATATATATGGTATGATATATATGATATATAATATATGATAGAAAAGAAGACATCTTCATTTCTTTCTTTTTATCCCCAGAACTTATTGTATCTAGATATATATTAGTTGTGCAATAAACATTTATTGGAAGCATGAATGAATGAATAAGTAAACTGGTATATTGTAATCTCAAGTTCGGAGAAAAATCTTAATTTCTAAAAGGAAAAATATTTTAAAATGGGTCATTACATTTAAAATAGTAAACCTCAAAAGCATTCTAATTATTAAAATTCATTCTTTCATGAAATTAATGGATATATTTTCTTAAATTTCAGATGTGAAAGTTATGACTGAATGAAGTACACATTTTACTCAACAGAACTTTTCAGTCAACTTTATGTTTTGAAATCCTTGATTAAACTTAGGCATCTAGATAAAAGCTGACTGTCAATGACAAATTTATATGGTATTTTCTACTTTCTAAAGTACTATTCTCCTGGATAATATCCTCTGTAATCCTCAGAACATCTTCCCTTGATATTATTATTTCCATTGTAAAGATAAGGAAATTGAAATTTTTGGATGTTTTTGAATTTTCTTACAACTAAGATATATATCTTCTATTTTTTCTTCATATAAAATTAGAATTGAAAATATAGATACTCAATATCTTTTCTACCAGTAATAAGCTGTATGTTTTCATAATCTTTAAAATAACATTTATGTTAAGTAAAGGTGTGTATAATCAACTATACTCAAAAATTGTCTAATTTCACAAGCTAAGAAACTAAAAACGTACTTTAGTTTTCTCCTTAAAATCTATTTGCTTCATTAAACTTGGGCCTTTATATTTTTTGGAACATAGATCTAAGGGTAGCAATAGAATAAATGATAATACAAGTGGTGTTTTCATAAAGGGTGAGTGAAAGTGATCATTAACAACCTGGTCTAGATCAGGAAGACTGTGGCAGAAATATGAAAGGAACCAGAGGCAGTTTAGATGAGATTAAAATGATTTGACCAAGAATATAATCTATTTGGGTGTGTTATCCTATGAGCAGATTCTTCCATTACAGGAAGGAAAATAGAAATTAAAAGCTTGGAATCTCTGTTATCTGTAAACCTTTAAGGTTCTGTTTACCTAATTCGATTATAATGAAACATAAACAATGAGGATCTGGCTATGACACTGGGCAGATGCAGTCATCATATGGGTTCCAACTGCTGGGAAAATCTCCACCAGAAACTTCCCAAGTTCACTCACAAGACGATAATTCTCTCCCTAGGGCAATCAACACTTATAAATAACAAATCAAGAAAAGATGAAGTGTCTTACAAGGTTAGCTCAGCACAGTTTTCACAAACTTAAAACAGAGAATCAGGAGCCTAAGGTCTGAGTCCACCTTATTATTTTCATTGTTTCCTTAATTTTATTTCCACTGAAGCACCTCTTTAAATCACAACACACTATGTTTATACATTTCTTCTGTCTTTCCCATCCCCCACAATGCCAACCACATAGAAAAGGATGAATAAATATTGATGAGTGGATATCTGTTTAGGGTTTTTATATTTCATCATTTAATGGGTATCATAAAATGATCATCTATTCCAAAGCACTTTCAAATAATTTATCACATTGAAACCTTGTAACAATGGGGTGAAGTAGATATTATTAAATGAATTATTTAAAAAGGCATCATGGTATCTGGCTTATTGGCCATCTTGAAAACAAATGGTAGAGTCACCATCAAAGAATTAAGCCTCTGCCTCTCAGCCTCACCAGAGGGGACTATAAGGTTTATATTTCATAAAGAACAGGCTTGGCTTCCTGCATGGAGTCTTAGTCATTAGGTGAGGGGGTGCTGGATGAAAGTGCCTTAGTCCTCTTCTTTCTATTTCTATTACTGCACGTACGATTCAAAACACTGTTACCTAATTTTAAATATATACACACATATATTTAAATATATATAATTACACTATATATAACTATACTACATATAATATAGTATATATAATTATATATGTAACCAGATATATATATCTGTTATTACATATATAACAGTAGTATGTTATTACTTATATATCTGTTATTACATATAATACATGTAACCAGATATATATATATAATATATATTTTAGATATATATTATATATAAAACCAGGTAATTATAATGATTGATACATAATATTTGAACATATTTATGGGGTACATGTGATACCCTGTTACATGCATAGAATGTGTCATGATTAAGCAAAGGAATTTAGGGTATCCAACACTTGCAGTGTTTACTATTTCTATGTGTTGGGAACATTTCTAGTCCTCACTTCTAACTATGTTGAAGCATACAATACTTTGTGATTAACTATAGTCACCCTACTCTGCTTTCAGATTTTAGAAATTATTCCTTCTAACTTACGTTTGAAATGATTTACCAGCTGCCTAACTAGCCTCCCTTGACTCACCAATGTGTTTTTTACAGTGCTTCTAAGAATGACCATTCAAAAATGCAGATCAGATTTTGTCACTGCCCTGTTTTTGGAGTTAAAGGCTTTCCATTGCTCTTAGAATAAAGATCATAGTTCTTGACTTGCAGCACTCTGCATGTTTAAGCTTCACCCTCCTTATCCATCACCATGCCTTGTCTCCTCCAGGCTCTCTACACTAAACTACAGTGTATTTAACTTTGTTAAATTCCTTGACCCTGCTAAGCTCTCTCCTATCTTGTGCTCTCCCTCATCCTGATGTGTCTTCGCAAGCCTCTGCTCTGACCCTGCAAAGCTAGCTAAGGTCTCAGTTCAGAGTCATTTCCTTCAGCGCCTTCTCTCACTTCCCAGTCTTGGTTAGGTATTCCAGATTAGCTTAAGGCATTCTCTCTGGCAACACTGACCACATTTATATTTGTTTGTTTATCATTTTTCATCTCCATTCCCAGCCCCACTCCTTTTCTAGTTCATCCCCAGTATCAATCACATGCATAGTACTGAGTAGATGATCAATAAACATTTGTTTCCTTAAAATGATCGTTCAATCATTTCCACCTGGAAGCCTAGGTAATCATTCTAGAAAACATTTCTGACCAGGCGCGTTGGCTCATGCCTGTAATCCCAGCACTTTGAAAGACTGAGGCGGGTGGATCACTTGAGATCAGGAGTTCGAGATCAGTCTGGCCAACATGGTGCAACCCCATCTCTACTAAAAACACAAAAATTAGCTGGTATGGTGGTGCATGCTTGTAATCCCAGTTACTTGGGAGACTGAGGCAAGAGAATTGCTTGAACCTGGAAGGCAAACGTTGTAGTGAGTCCAGATCGTGCCACTGCACTCCAGCCTGGGCAATAGAGCAAGCGAGACTCTGTCTCAAAATAAATAAATAAATAACGCATTTCTGAATCATGTGACTCTGCTGCTCTCTTTGATGGCTTTTCCACAGCTCTCTGGATGAAGTCCAAACTCCTAAGCCTGGTATACTACACCTTCCTAGTTCCCACCCCACTGCTGGTGTTTTTTTCACCCTTCTTTCCTCCACTGTCCTTTCACTGTGTTTCTGCAACCTGGAACTGACGCAAGTATAAAGGGGGAAGGTCCCTAGAGAACATCCAACCGGCCTGTGCACGGGGAGGCCTGTGCATAGGGGTGGAGCCATGGAAGCTCATGCTATTTTCAGTGGGGGGAGCCTGGCCTCTCCTGTTCCCGGGTGGTAACCAGGGATTCAATCTGTGAGGCAAAAAGCCAGCTAAGCAGGACTCTCACTTTGCTGAGAGTCCCTGTTTCTCTTTTTTTCCTTTTTTCACCCAATCAACCCTGTCCTTCTCACCTTTCAAAGTGTCTGCAAACCTAATCGTTCCTTGTCGTGTGACAAGAACCAGTTTTTCCTATAGCAGAACTCTCTTCAATAATTTTTCTCTTTTGCCTTAGATATTGCCGTATTCTTGGCCTTTTCCTGATGCCCTTTTTCCTCTCTGCCCATATTCACTACTTACTTAAAATGCCATCAGGACTCAGTTTAAGATAATGCTATGTCTGACACTTAAGTTTTGAGAAAAATCACTGAAATATTTATTAGATTTTGAAAGTGATAACAGCATGCCAATATGTCATGATCACTTCTACACGATTATAATATATAATGATAATGAAAATTACCTGGAATGAAAATATATTTGGAGCACTAAGCTTAATGCTTTGCACAAAAGCATGTTTTGAAATTAGGTTGATTTGTTGCCCTTCCACACAACATTGGAAAAGAGTAAGTATAATTTGTAAAATCTTACTCAAATCTCATCAAATGAATAATGAATTGCTCTTGTTAAGACAAAATAGAGACCACAACATTAGAAGATTCTTGTGAATCTTTCCAGCTGACAGCTGACAGAACAATAATGAGATCTCACTAACTTTTCATGACTCCTCGAATACTAACATTGATAACATCTTGTTTAATAAGGTTCACACGCCTTAAGATTCTCAGTTTTTTAAATCACATTCTCTAATAATTGTGTCTATTCCTGGCAATATGAATGAAGCACCTTTTTCACTGAGTGAATCTTTGTAAATGTTTTATATTTTGCAGCAGTTTGACTTTATTATTTGAGGGTAATGTAAAACATGTAATGGAAACATTTGGGAAGCTTAAGTTTGTGTAGTTTAGGGAAGATGTATTTGAGAGATAGCAATAATAGCAGTATGAATTAGTGTATGGTGAACAGTGGAACAGATGGGAAATAATTTGATATTTTAAAAATGAAATTTTCCCCAGATTCCAGCAATTATACAGACTAATTGTAAACAATACAGAAAAATCTGTGAGGAATTAAAGCCTCTAATAATGCTACCATGTAGGGGTAATTGAATAGAACATCAAGAGTTTGCTGTGTTCTATTATTTTCATATATTTTATATATATGAAATGATTTCAGAAGTTTATATTTCAGAATTATATATAATTTCTGAAGTATAATGTTTGATTTATAGTTTTGAAACCTTTTTTCTTAAGTGGCATTATCTCCTAGGCATTTTTTCTTGATATCTTTTGGAAATACATACACCCATAAAGCATATTTTTTCTTTGTTTTCTTTCTAAAACAAATATGATTTTAGTGGTACCATAATGTTATAATTATGATTAATTTATTGACTAATTTTCTAATCTTTGGATACTTCAGAAATTTCTTATATTCTAACATTATTAATAACAAGCATCATTGCTCAAAAATAATTGTTGACATGCTTGATTATTTTATTAGCATGAGTTCTTAGAAATGTAGTTAGTAGATCACAAATTATGCATATTTTTAATGCTTTTGAGTTTACTTTCAAATCACTTTCCCTAATGGTGTACAGAATACACCTTAATCATTTATTTATGAGAATGCCATTTTCAACTTATCAATATTGGCTACTATTTCAAAATATCATGCCAACTTCTTTCTTTGAAAGGTATACCTTGGATTTAAAATAGAACAAAACAAGGGAATGTATACCATTCATACATGTTTGAAAAGCTTACCTGAGCATAATGGTCACACTGTTTCTTCACATATACAATCTTCTTTTTAAAATATCCTTCAGAAAAATCACTCTGTGCTGAATCAAACAAGAGCAGCCCCTACTTATAGATAATATATATAGTCATTTACACACACACATACACACACACACGCATTTTATCCCTGGTGCAGTTGTGTGAATTTAAATATAGTGAGAACATCAGCTATCAAAAAAACATAATCTTTTTTGCAGTCTATATTTTTCACTCTAAGAACTGGTTACTACTCGACTATGACTGTCTTATTACTGGAGGAAAGTAGAAAATACGGAATTTTGAGTTTTATGTGCTCACAAAAGGAAAAAGCAAGTGAAGCCACTCATGAACTACTCCCATTACTCCTCAGCCTGTCTGATAACAGAATCAATACTTTTCCTCTCCAAATCAATCACTGAAGATAAAATTGCAGGCATTGTGGTCTGTTTTCTGGCAATTCTATTAAAGATACCAAATGATGAAGCATTCATCACATTAGCAAGTACTTTTACCTAAATAGAGGGTGACTAAATATAAGTCCTTCCTTTAGAGATTTTTGTAGGAAATAGAAAAATAAATGTTATTGTTTCAGTATGCATGTGGCCAAACAATGAACGGAATCAAGCATTTTCATGATGGAAAAGCCAAGGGTAAGATGCCCGCATAGTCCCTGGCTGTAGTTCCTACAGGCTGCACTGCAGAGGAGGGAGACACTCAGCTTGCTCCTGGTCGGTAAAATGGCCCTCGGGAGCCACCCAGAAAGTGGGACGGGTGGCTTTGGTGAGCTGAGGTAAGAAGAGGGTCATTTGGGAGTAGCCTCAGAGGACAGATATGGCTTTAACATTTGTCCTAACATCTGTTTCCCCCTCACCAAAATTTGTGCCTTTGAAAAGTCTGATCTCATCTACCCTAAATGCTTAACATTTCCCTTGAGTTCTCCAAAGAATTTTTGAAAGTTTTTATATTAATGATATGTAATAAAAGAGCAAGATAATAAAGAACAAAATACAGGATCAAGTGGGTGGGATAGGTGGGGATTGAGGGGCGGGGACATAAGCAGATCTGCGTAATGGAACTCAGCCTAAGGTTTCCCGCTTGTTCTCTGAACTTTGTGATTGTATTTAGTCAAAGACATTATTCCCACAAGGGGAATGGTTTAACAATTCATCAGCTCTCTTCTCCTCTACAATTGAAGACTTCTCAATTGTATTTCAGTAAAGTACAGAATCTGAGGAAGAGAATGCTTAATAGGCAACCCTAGATCAGTATAAAAGAAATGAGCAAGGTAACCCGCACAATTATAAGTGTGATTTTTATGAAACGAGTTCTGTAGTCCTTTGCTTATATTATAAAAAAAAGCCTTTGTTATACAACCTTTGTAGTTACAGTCTAAAGATAACAGACATCTTATAAGGTCTAAATATCCATGAAACCATCACAACACCTATATTATACAAGACAATATTGCACTCATATTACAGAAAATAGAATGAAGAAATAATAAACTGAATGATTTGACTTGAGTAAAACACTAGCTAATATTTCTTGTGTACTATGTGCCTCACACAATGCTAAATACTTTAAATATATTACACCTTTTAATACTCAAAAGAATCATATAAAATCAGTATTACTTTATCTTCATAACGTACATTAAATAAGTGGGGCTTAGTTTAGTTACTAAGTTATGATAGTTCATAACTATAAATAACCAGCTCTTTGATTTGAATTAAGGTTCTATTATGAA
This sequence comes from Trachypithecus francoisi, assembly GCF_009764315.1. Lineage (NCBI taxonomy): Eukaryota > Metazoa > Chordata > Mammalia > Primates > Cercopithecidae > Trachypithecus > Trachypithecus francoisi. The sequence goes on from NW_022681463.1 coordinate 39,566,502, forward strand.
GCTTTTCTATAACTATGATTGTTTAACTTTAAGTAAAATTTAGCTCAGGGATTGTGAAAGTTAGAGATAATATCTATTCATCTTTGCAGCTATTTTCATATATTGTTGTTTCAGTATCCTAAAATATACTTTTATTGATGGCTTATTGCAATAATTTGTAATGGCTTTCATACTGTGCTTTTGGAGGATTCTGATAACTGAACACAGAGGGAGTTTGGTGTTCTCTCTTCTCCTTTAAAACACTTTTTTCTTAAGATCTTTATTCCTCATCCTTGTCAAAATGTCTCACTTATTCATCTCCTCTTGCTTTAACCATATTTTATGAGGATTAAATTAGAAAAGTGAACCAGATGGGCGTGGTGGCTCACACCTGTAATCCCAGCACTTTGGGAGGCTGAAGTGGGCAGATCACATGAGGTCAGGAGTTCGAGACCAGGCTGGACAACGTGGTGAAACCCCATCTCTACTAAAAATACAAAAAATAGCTGGGCATGGTGGTGGGCACCTGTAATTCCAGCTACTCAGGAGGCTGAGGCAGGAGAATCACTTGAACCTGGGAGGTGAAGGTTGCAGTGAGTCAAGATTGCACATCTGCACTCCAGCCTGGGTGAAAGAATGAAACTGTCTCAAAAAAAAGAAAAAAGAAAAGAAAAAAAAGAAACCTATGAATGAGGAATTAAGTTAAGGCATGCTTCTTTCAAATCAATATTAACACATCTAATTTGATCAATTTATAACTCTTAATAAGTTGTCTTGTAAAAGTCAATACTAAGGTTTCAAGTTAGGTCTATATTGCGGTCTACTTTGTTCGTCATCATTACAAGCACCTTGAATAATATGTCCCATTTCATAGAAGTCAAATCAATAGTTGTAGAACTAATTAATAAAAACAAACTCTTACTAAATGATTTTATATGTATGCCGCTTAGCAAAGGCCCAACATATAACTGTTGGCTATTACTGTTAGCCAGTATAATAGCAATATATCTTGAAATGTTTTACAGTCTAATGGGGAAGATTGAATATGTGCAGAGATGCATATGGCTCTCAAATACTTCCTCTTTATTCTCCAGCTTTCTTGAGGTATGATTGAAAAAAAAAATGCATATGTTTAAAGTGTACAACGTGATGTTTTCATGTACATCTACATTGTGAAATGTTTACCTCACTCAACCTAATTAACACACTCATCACCTCACATAGTAACAATTTCTACAATTTCTATGAATGTGTGTTGAGAACATTTAAGATCTACTTAACAAATTTCAAGTGTACAATATGGTATCTACTATGGTAAGTAGTCACCATGCTGTACATTTAATCTGCAGAACTCATTCATCTTGCATAACTGAATTGTGTAACAGTGACCAGTAACTCCCCGTGACTCTCTCTTTTCATTCTACTCTTTGCTTCTGTAAGTTTGACTTTTGTAGATTTCATATATAAGTGAGATTATGCAGTAATTGTTATTTTATTTCTGGCTTATTTTACTTAGCAAGGTTCTCTAGGTTCATTCATGTTGTTGAAAATTACAGGAGTTTATTTTTAAAGCAGAGTAATATCCCATAGTGTATAGCAAACACTTTTTAAATAATCAGGGAAATAAAATGTCATTTGCATAATTACACTTGTTTTTTGCATTTGGTCCATTTTCCCCATTAAATTGTAAAACATTCCAAGATATAAGTTGTAATTAGTTTGCTTATAGTTTATTGGATTAAAAATATTCTAAATGTTTAGGATTCCTTTTATAAATCTACACAATCATTGTTATGAAATATAAAGCTTTGTGATAGTCAACCAATCGACTTTAACTTTTAGGAATAGTGTTTCTCGGTATGTTTGAGGCCCATCAACCACTTTTTTTCAGAATAACCTGAGGCATGTTAAGAAGTGTGGCTTTGGGAGAAAAAGTTCTTAAGTGAAGCTTCTAATTTTAAATGTTTTAACTTAAAAATTCTTCATAAGTAAAGTTGGTTCTACTTGCTCTTTCTTATTTTATATAAAAATATTAGATTTACTTAGCCTATCAAGTTGCAGTTATCATTTTCCAAAGTGTTTCAGTGTAAATACAGGTATAATCTTATTTATGAGCCATGGATAGGTTATAGTCCAAACTTTTGTGTTTACAATTTGGAAAAAAATATTCTATTCCTAGAAGAGAGGTCCACAGCTACGTGCTTCAGAAAATACCAAGGGTATTTTCAGCAATGCAGGATAGCCCCTTGACAAGCTAACTACATCAGCATCTCTGAGATGGGCCCCAAGAGTACTTATTTTAGACAAACTAGTGATTTTTACTCACACTAAAATCAGAGAAACAGCTATTTCTTTGCTGTGGAGCTCAGAGCTGTGATTTGTTAGTCAGAGTGTCCCAGAGGGGAGGCAGCGCCAGCTATTAGCTAGTACTACTACAAGTCCTTTTGCAGTGAGTGATTCTTTGGTAAGATAATGCAGTCCATGTCAAGGTCACAGACATTCTGAGACTCTGAAAGGTGCTTTACCAGCCCAGACTCCCTTCCACCACATGTCCCTGGAGGGCAGGATTTTGAAATTGTCGTGCATAAGAAAGGATCATTACAAAACAGAAGACCTCAAATTGATGCCTTGAAAACAGATGATTGCTGTATTTAATTACTACCCTAGGTCTCTCTGAATTATGAAGGGTCCATGTGGCCAAAGAATGATCAGTAAACAAAGAATTCTAACTAAATTAACCAATTAACTCAGACAGAAAACCTTTTTATGTTTTCTTTATGTCAATAACAGAGAAACCTAAAATCTTGCCGGAGTCAATCAGTATCATCAGGCTGTTGCCAATGATTATCATTCAGTAAATGTATGGACATGGTGACCGTATATCACAGTTAGCCTGGTTTTGATACAAGGCTGAGTTTTTGATTTAATGATTAGCGATCAGCTATAAACTGTATGACAAACAAACCTTCTTTCCCTTTTCATAGTGCCCTGGTTTTATGTGAATATCTAGTCTACAGATACACCTCTACAGAAGATTGAGCAGACTATGACACATCTTTGAATTTGTGTGGATATTCTTAAAATCAAATGTATAACCTGTTTGACTTATGGCAACTAATTTGCCAGGAAAATGCTTTTTATTTAACTGAAGTTTCTGGTAATTTGAATCTGACCCTTTAAAATCTCCTTGTGCTATATATATGGATTTTATTTTAAACACTAGCGTGAAGGTGAATCAGAAGCACTGTATGACTCAGGTCCTCTAGGCATTGAGCTATAAAAGTGGGGTCCCATTTATAATTGGAACTAAAGTAGTTTTGCTTGTAGTTTAAAGACTTTTGGAAGGAACTGAATAGAAAAGTAAATGGCCTAAGCACTCTGAAAGCAGATGATAGAAGACAGTTTGACAAGAAAAGGCAGATAAAAAGACAGGCAAAATGATTTTACTTTATACCAGGAAAGACATTTGGCACTTTCTATTTAAAAGGCTCTTTGTGACCATTAATTAGTTAATCCCAATACCCTCTTGGTAGAACACATCAGCATTATTATCACTTGCTGCAGCAAAACTTGAAATACTGGAAGATTAAGGGGCTTTAGCAAGAATTGAAAGCTAATGAATGGCACAGTAAGAATTAGAACTGAGTCTCTGTTGGGCAATTCTATTTGGAGTCCAGCAGGCCACAGTCTCTGCATTGCATTCAACATACCATTCTATGATTACAGAAGAGCACTCTGAGGAATGCCGAAGTCTGATAAGGAAAGATCAGGTCAAACAACTTGGAAAGCTAAATGGAATGTGTCAAGTCCATGAAGGCATGGAGATGCTGTGTTTGCCTCAGAACTTCTTCCCTCAGAGCTTCCTTGCCTCAGAACTTTGCTTCAGAGAAAGACAGGTTCAGTTTCCCCTGAAAGGAAACATGTTCTAAAGAAAATAAGCAATTGGTCTTAGTAAGAGACTATACATTTGTGTCAACTTATAGCAAAGAGCAATAGAGAGGGACCCAGGGAACAAAGTTTTTTTTTATGTTTTGAGCTGCATTTATTCAGAAGAATTATAGCTCTCTTTGGAACAAATAGTTCACTGGGATCTCATCAGAAGAAAAACTCAGTGCAACTTTTAAAAAGTTGAGAACTTTTAAGAGTTTTAAAATCCGAGAAGAAACTGGTTACCTTAAAAAAAGGTCAGAATGAGTCAACTGTCTGTTCTTGTACCTCATACTAACCAGTAAATTTTGAGTCAGTCCCCTGAAAAAACACAATGACAAAATGCTATTAGATCATAGGAAATAAGATTAGATGACAAAATTTTCTACAATTTTCAAATAGTCTTAGTATTCACAAGTTCTCCCTTGATAGCCAACAAGTTTTCTTACTTTATATTATCTTGGGATGTGGAGTTCTTTAAAAGAAATGATGGACTCCTAATTCATAATCATAGCAAATCAAATGTCAGTTGTATTACAGATTTAAGTGAAAAAATAAAAGCACTGGAAGAAAATACATATGACTAAATAATTTGAAGGGAGAAAATACTTGCTTAAGCTTGTCACATAAATAGACACAAGAAACATATTAATGTTTTCTATGTAAATAAAATTAAAGGATAATTTGGAGTCATATTTTCAATGTATTATTCTTATCTTTAATGGATTATATTATTTCTACAAAGGAGGCTAAGACAAGTTCCAAGAAGCACTATTAGTTGGAGGAATCTTTGTGGACATGACAACCTTGGTGCTTATTTCAGGACCAGAGGCTTTGGGCTAAGCTTAAAGCTGCATTTTTTGGCCGGGCGCGGTGGCTCAAGCCTGTAATCCCAGCACTTTGGGAGGCCGAGACGGGCGGATCACGAGGTCAGGAGATCGAGACCATCCTGGCTAACATGGTGAAACCCCGTCTCTACTAAAAAATACAAAAAACTAGCCGGGCGAGGTGGCGGGCGCCTGTAGTCCCAGCTACTCGGGAGGCTGAGGCAGGAGAATGGCGTAAACCCGGAGGCGGAGCTTGCAGTGAGCTGAGATCCGGCCACTGCACTCCAGCCTGGGCGACAGAGCGAGACTCCGTCTCAAAAAAAAAAAAAAAAAAAAAAAAAAAAAGCTGCATTTTTCGGATGAATTAATCACAGCTTCATTCAATGAAGAAAGCTAACATAATATATACACTTATTTTATATGTATATATATTTTTATTTTTAAAGTTCCAGGGTACATGTGCAGAATGTGCAGGTTTGTTATAGAGGTAAACATGTGCCAAGGTGTTTCGCTGCACCTATCAACCCATCACCTAGGTATTAAGCCCAGCATGCATTAGCTATTTTTCCTAATGCATTCCCTCCCCTCACAGGCCCCAGTGTGTGGTGTTCCCCTCCCTGTGTCCATGTGTTCTCAATGTTCAGCTCCCAAACATGCTATGTTTGGTTTTCTGTTCCTGCATTAGTTTGCTGAGGATAATGGCTTGCAGCTTCATCCATGTCCCTGCAAAGGACATGATCTTTCATTTTTATGGCTACCTAGTATTCCATGATGTATATGTACCACAGTTCCTTTATCCAGTCTATTATTGATGGGCATTTTGGTTGATTCTATGTCTTTGCTATTGTGAATAGTGCTGCAATGAATATACACATGCATGCATTTTATATTCCTTTGGGTATATATCCAGTAATGGGATTGCTGGGTCAAGTGGTATTTCTGATTCTAGATCTTTGAGGAATTGCCACACCATCTTCCACTATGGTTGAACTAATTTACATTCCCACCAACAGGGTAAAAGCGTTCCTATTTCTCCGCAACCTTGCCAGTATGTGTTGTTTCTTGACTTTCTAAAGCTGCTTTTTGATGACACCCCATCCTTGCTTCTACCACTTCCCTAAGGGCCCCAGACAAGAAAATCCTGCAAATATTTATTCAAAAAGTACTGGAGAACCAATTCATCTTTGGGGAGTAAGAATCGCCTTTATTAAAGGATTAATATTTACAAGTTGTATTTTTATTAGGTGTCAGCAGATATGACCTGCTCTTATGAAGTAGAAATTAGAGTCTTCTTCCAAATTAGTAAATTGTGTTAGGCATCCTTGCATCCTGTATTATATCTACACAATTTAATCCCAAACCTATCTTCTTCAGATTAAGAAACTGACACAATTCCCACCAATATATTTATTTACCTAAAGAGACATTCAACGTGACACTATAATTTTCCACTGCCATATCCTTATGAATCTCTAAGATGCATTTATCTGAGTTTTTGCGACTCAGAGAGAGAATTTTGAAATGGACAGTATGGATTCACATAGGACTACGGTTATCATTCTTTAACATGCATCAGTCTCTCCTGGAGGACTTGTTATAACGTATATTTCCAGGTCTTAACCCCCAGAATTTCTAATTCAGCAGGTCTGGGGGATGGTTTGAATTTGTGCTCTTAATAAACGTCCATGTAATGCCAACTCTGCCAATCTGGAGAGTGTACTTTTAGAAGTATTAGAGAAATAAGCAACAAAGTAAAAACTCACATATTCCACCTAATATTTCCAACACCATGGACACAAATATATTTAAAGCAGACATCCAGAAAACATATTTGTCTTACAATTTACACAAGTACAAATCTATTGATTTATGCTATGGCAATGGAAATGTAATGTGCTGAAACAGCTATCTATGAAATAACTTCTTTATATGGCTTTTACAAATTTTATACTTTAAAGTAATGAAGACATGGATTCCAAAGTTTAGAATAAAATGAAGTAATTTATCAAGATTGTAGTGAAGCCAACTGATCTTCAGTTCAGCATTATTAATATTTTAGTGAAATTAAATAGTAGATGGCACAAATGAGAGTAATTAAATGAGAATTCTCTTTTTACTTCTTATGTCATTATTTGAAAATCATTTTTTTTCCTTTAACTTCTGGAATCAGCCATTTAATACTATTGCAAGCCATCAGTTTCTTATTTGAAGCTTAATAAACTTTCAGAAATTTCGTATCTTTGTCAGTATTATGGATAACAGTTTCTCATTACCTTGTGGGTGTACTTAATTAGGTTAGTAAAATTTTAACCTTTTCAAAGATCATACTTCTGTAATGCCTCTCCTTAAATGAACAAGAAAATGTTTTGAAGTTGAAAAGCAGATTTCAAACACTAAGGAAAAATATAAATGCACGAGGAAAGTCCAGCTAAGGCTTCTGTGTGTCTGCTTACATTATTTAGTAACTGACTAGAGTGCAGGGCATTCTCATTTTCCCTCAGTTATTGGGCTGGTGCAAAAGTAATCGTGGTTTTTGCTGTTACTTTAAATAAATCAGTTGTGTGTGTATGTGTGTACTCATATATGTGTGCATAAATGTGTATAGGAACACATGCATGTATATGTGTGTGGTGGGGTACCTGGCCACAGGCAATCAGGGCAAATTTTTCATCTCTAAATTGTTATGAATATAATCATTATAGATTTCTTTTGGGATACAATTGTATAACAATAGTGATTATGACCACTCTTCCTCTTTATGACCAGTGGCAGTAAATGAGTGATTCTGTGTTTTTACCTATTTATTCCTAAAAAATCCTAATAAATGCTTTATCATTTTTATATCAGCAAAACCTTGGCTCATTTTACAATTTCTAATAGCATCTACCTGATTATGCCTTTACCTATAGGAACAGGCATTTAGTTGGTTAGTGTGCTTGAAATGGATGACTTCTTGTTCTATTTCGGGGATCATTTCTCTCATCATTCATTAGGCCTAGAAATCTAATGTTGTAGGAAATACCTTTTCCTCCTTCTGATTTCCTAGATGAAAGGTTTTGACACCCTTCTTGCCTTTCACTGCCTTTTTGTTCACTCTGCTCCTATTTGAGTTATCCAAAGCCAATGTTCCCATTTGGAAACATCTGGACCAGCTCTGTTCTGCTCTATCTCTGTTCCTCTAGGGAGCAAGATGCCTGCAGTGAGTGGCAGTTTTGCTGCACTCCAGGGAGAAGAAGCTCTTCTTGAGGGAAGCATCTCCAGTCTTGTACTACCTTAATGAAGTGGTTAAATATAAAGAATTCTGGAGCTCAGGATTAGCAGGCCCTCTTTGTTGTTAACAGTCCCACAGTCAAGACTTCTAATTTTGCCTCTATCAGTAAGGAGGGAGAAACTTTGCTTCATAACTGGAGTAGGAAAGGGAGGTACTATTTGTTGTGCCTACTGCAGACCACAATGCTAAGGATAAATCTCATCCTAGTCTTCCATCCCTATGGGAGCTTATGGTTTTTGTATTATTCCTAAATCCTTCTGTGTATTTCCCTTCCCATAAAGGTATGGTTTAAAGATGTCTTTCATTTTCTCTCTCCACTATATATGTATGTATGTATAGATATCCATGGTATAAGGTGATATGTAGATATATATATGTGTAACCTTCTTTGTCTAGCTTTTCTTAGATACTGCCTTCCTTCATGCTATCTTCCTTTCAGTGGCAACTCCCTAACTAGATCATTCCTCATCGACCTGGCCTAACTATGACAACTTTTTCCTCTACTTAACTATTTACTCCTGGGAAAAACCAATGTTTGATATCTAATACAAATAGAAGAGGCATCAATAAATAAGAACAAGAAAGAAAACAACATCAAAAATGAATTGGGATAATAAAGATACTATTTCTAATTACCAATAAAAATATATATTAGTCAATAAATGGATTGGGACACCTGAGTAGAATTGAAAAAATAGGTCTCTACATTACACTTTACACAAGATAAATGCCAGGTAGACTAAGTAATTAAAATAATAACCATAAATCATAATATAGAATATAAAAAGGAATAAAAAATTGCAAAGTTAAGAAAGAAATGAGAAATTTATAATATTGAGTTGACTATGAGACAATGCTCAAAATCATAAAGGAAAGTATTTTGTAAATTGTAACAAAATAATCTTCAAATTGTGCAGAGCTAAATGTCTCGATCGATAGTAATTGGACATTATTTGTCAGACTGACAAATGCATACATTCTTCTTTACATTAGCAATTCCTGTCCTGTGATTCTTTTCACAAAATATACTGGCATTTTTAACAAAGCTACATCTAAAAGAACATTAATTTTAGCGTGGCTTATAAATACAAAATATTGGAGAGTATAACTGTCTTTCCAAAAAGGATTGATTAATTTTTGGTATGCAATTGGAGATAAATACAGCAGTTTTAAAAATGAGGAAGCTTGATGTTATAGATTGATTTAACTTGTGAATTAGGGAAAATTGCAGTGTAGAACAATAGATGTAGTATGTTATCTCTTAGGTAACGAAGATGAATATGGAAACAAAAAAGATAAATATATATACAGTTCTATAAGAATACATAAGACATCAGTAATTGTGGTTCATCTAGTGAGAAGATAGTGAACAAGGAAATTGGAATGAGAGTGATATTGTCCATCATATAATTTTTGGAACAGTATATAATTTCAGAGAATTAAAAGTTCTTGTTATATATGTATTATTTCATTCTTGTTACGTATGTATTACGTATTAAAATGAGTATTTTAAAAGGACAAGTCTGTATCTCTAAACTCCCTCTGGAAATTACATAAGATCTTAAGCTTATTTATAACCATCTACTCCATTTTTCTCCATTTCCCAGGATTTGTTGAAAATATCTGCAGTTTTAGCTCTAGAATTTTATTAACTTTAAATTAAAAACACCTGGAACATGTTGCCACATATTAACAAAAGCTATGTGTAAAGATTTGGTAAGATGCCAGGTCTGTAACTAAGATATTTGTATCTATTGGACATATGAATGTCAGTTTTACCCCTGACTCTGAAGTTGCCACTATCAAGTATGAGAGCAGCTCTGTCTGAGCATAGGTACATGGGGTACACCTGGTATAGAAGGATTCTACAGATAGTTTAGGGAGATAATATTTAATGATATATAATTTAAAGAAACCTTTAGAAAACTTGGCAAGAGTATTAATCATTATTACTTAGTCTACAAAGGTTGGATTTCAGAGAAATCTACAGGATCACTGTAACCAAATCTTGCCGGTCTATATGACCTCACATTACTCAATTACTTTACTTCTCTTTCTATCTGTGCCGCTTCTACAAACTTGGTTTCCTGTCTTCCTTCTCATTCCACTAGCTGTCTTCACAGTGCATTTCCATCACCTGCTGGGGTAGATTTCAGAAAAGAACACACTGCTTTTTAGCTTACCCCCACAGGAGGTGGAGTCTACTGCTGCATTCTTTACATCAGGGCCGGCCTTGAGCTTTCTTTGACCTATCGGGCGGCAATGATGTTGTGCAAGTTCATAGCCTGTGCTTCAAGAGACCTTCCTTTCCTGCTGCTAATGAAACCCTGTGAACAACATGACCACAAGCAGGCTAGTCTCCTGGTTGATGGAAGATATGTGGCCCACGAGCCTTCTCTGCCCCAGCATACAGTTGGTGAAAACTCAAAGAGCTGTCTAGTGGACCGGAAGTTGACCATAGACACATGACGAGTCTAGCTAAACCAGTAGCATCACTCAGCTGTACCTGGCCCAAGTGCCTACCCACAGAATCATGACGTAATTTTATGGCTGTTGTTTTAAACCACTGAGTTGGAGGGTGGTTTCTTATGCAGCAACAGCTTATTGTTACATTACCCTCTAGGGAGAGCCCTCTGACTGGTTTCTCATCTCCAACGTCAGTAACTAGTATCAACTTAATGAATGATCTTTCACAATACTTTTCAGATATACACACACACACACACACACACACACACACACATTCATAGAGTGAGCAATTTTCTTTTTTTTTTTATTTCTCAGAATTTAGGCACAAGTTCATCATCCCTATTTCTATTCTTCCGCTGCCCTATCTTTTCCTTCCCACTACTACATTTTTCTTTACTGGCAAGATTCGTCTGCTACAGAGAGTTTCTTGATTCTAATCACCTCATTTTTATCACTTTGCTCTAGTTAGTTATCTAGTATACAGATTATACTAAACTGTCTTGGAGTTGTTGACATGTCATGTTGTAACAATTTTCTAGGCCAGAATTTCTTATATTGGGTTCTGAGAAACAGTATTAACAATTAAGACATTAATAATACTTTTTCAAAGAAATAGTTGTTTTGATTAAATACATCTAGGGTATATTGGGGTGAATAATAAGTTGTGTTGTGTGTGTGTGTGTGTGTGTGTGTGTTGTTTTTGTTTTTTGGGTTTTGTTTTTGTTTGTCTTTTATTTTTAAATTCTTTCCTTGATAACATTGTGTGAATTGCTAACCACCAAGGAAGTATAGCAGGCCCCACAGTATCTCAACTATGGAACCGTTAACATTTTACTCAATAGATTTTAGGAAATGTTACCTTAATATTACCTTAGGCTTAAATACATAAAATTCGCTGTTAAACAAGACGTTTAGTCTTTAAATGCCTGTGTGAGGAAAAACAAGAAAGAGAATTCATTAATGATGTAGAAACTAAAGACCCTTTAAATTTTTTTCCTAAAATGTAGTACTGTGAATTTCTAGACTATGAAATTTCCTTTGGATTTTAGGTTATCTTATATTTGCTTTTGTGACTGAAACAGATATTTTAAATAAGATATTGGTTAATCCCTGATTCCATGACTTCAGTAACCCCCATATGCACTGGAAGACATATATAAACATAATAGTTTTGTAAAAAGTTAATTTTATGTGTAACAGACTTAAACTGTGTCCACAGCACCCTCATTTGACTCCAGATTGATTATAGGTACAACCAGCATCTTGATCCCCTCACACCTTAAGGAGAGCCTGGGCAGCCAGGGCTCCAGGCCCATCGCTTCTGCCCACATCAGCATTTTATCCATTTACTCAATATGCTGTACAAGTTGTATCATTTTCTAGACATGCTATGAATAAAACATTTTGGAACCACTAATTTCCAAACTTCAGTAGGCTCAAGTTTCACCTGGTAAATTTGGGAAAACTCAAGCCCTGGGGCCTTTCCCAGAGTTTCTGATTTAGTCAGTGAGTGGTGGAGCCAGAAATCCACATAACAAATGTGCACCTCAGATGTTTCTCAGGCAGATGGTCCAAGGACCTCCTTTTGAAAAAAAAACTGGTGACCAGTAGTCAGTATCTGTTAACAGGAGAAAGGAACATACAATTTTCCTTCCTTTGAAACTTCTTTACTGTCATTCTCTAGATGTGGTAATGCTCCAGGGCTCCTTTCTGCATTTCCTTCTCCCTCCCTAGGTGACCTAGTTTGGTAGCTTGGCTTTAAACACTGTCTACATCCTGATGGCCCCAAAGTTTGTATTTCCAGTCGTGACCACTTTAGTGAACTCTGAAATTGGTTATATAATTTCTGCTTATCATCTCTGTTTGAATTTATAATAAGTAGTTCAATGTGCCATGTCCAAAACTAAATTTTTATTTTTATCCCCAAATCTTTTTCCTTCTATGAGTTTCTACTTTAATTAATGGCATTGCTTTCTTCATTCTCAATTGTTCTGGTCAAAAATTTCGGTGTCATTCTTACCACTGTACTTTTTTTCTTTCTTCCCACAAGCAAACCATCAATATAGCCCCTCAGTTCTGTCTTTGAAATGTATTCAGAATTTTAACTATCTCATTATCTCTACAGCAACCCTCTAATCTAATCTATCCGCTTTTCTACCTGCTGTCCAACCCCTCTGTAGCACCCAGAGTGGGTCATTTAAAATGCAAGTGAAATCGATCACCTTACCCCTCCACTCAAACCTTCCAAAGGCTCCCATCTCACTCAGAATATGACCCAAAGATTTCATCATGGCCTAAGAGGCTTCACGTGATATAGCTCCCTGGAATATTTTTTTTCTTATTGCTCATCTCTGCCATTCTCCCTTTCACTCTCACCTCTGCCGCCACACTGGCTCCTTTTATGTCAAGTTCACATGCCACTCAGGCTCCCAGCTGCACCTTTGCACTCACGGGTTCCTCTGCATGACTTACTCTCAGATATCCTTCAGGTCTCTGACAAATGCCACCTTCTTAGAGGGGCCTTTCCTTGTTACACCAATATCATTCTGTAGGACTCTTATTATATTTTTGATCACATCTATTAATCAGTTGAAATACTAATTTTTTTATCTGTATCTCCCCAAAGTAATCTCTGTAAGAGTAGGAAATTTACCTACATGATTCATTGCTATAGCCCCAGCATCTAGAAATGTGCATGTTTCAATTAATAAGTCCATAAATGATCTTATCAAATACATATTTAGTGAATATTGTAGTATCATTCATTCACATTGAAATACACTATTAGAACCTCTCTCAGACACATGTCAAGGGCAACAGCTGTGAATTGGACATATGACAATTAAGGTAAATGGACAGTACTTGATTGCTGGACCTTGTCCACCCTCCACTTTGCTCCCGCATCCATGCTATCGCCAGTATAAATGCCTCCTGGCAGACTAAACTGCATTCTGTTAAAGGTATTCAGAATGCACACTTGAATAATATATGGAGATATAAAAAATGATAACTGCATTATCAGAAGTTCTAAAGTAAACTATTAAAAATTGTCATTCAACATTTCAGGTTCTTGCTCGTAAATACATTTTTCAAATATGTATAGAGCTCAAGGTTTGATGAAAACAGTATATGTTCAAGCATTTGATGTGGCAGAATTATTGTTGCTGTGAATGCTTTTAAAAAATCTCTGACTTTTGGCACTCACAATTTGTTTTTTTAAAACACTTGGAAACTCAGCACTGAACAATTTAGTCTTATTCTGAATTATCCCATAATATATTGAACAATTTGAATGGATATGTAAACTGAGCTGTTCCAGTCATACCATAATAAATAGTGCAACATTATAGTTGCATTATATAAATACTATCATTTCTTGAATTTGGGCATGCATTTGTTCTTTTGCAGTGCTGAAAAGATGGGTAGGAGGATTGAATTTGCTATGTTAATGAAATTTTCTACACTGCAACTACTCCCTTGCACAGTTTTGTATTTTGTAAAGGTGATGAATTACTAAACATATGCTATGTGACTTGAAGTTGTTTGGTGAAGAGGATGAGATTGATGAGCCCAGATGGGCTCTTCCAATGAAGACAGAAACCCAAGATGGTTCAAATTTTAATTAGGTCTGCTAATAAGATGTATGCAGAGAAGAGGAAGACTTAAAAACTTCTAAAAATCATTTATTCAGGCCAGGCGCGGTGGCTCACGCCTGTAATCCTAGCACTTTGGGAGGCCGAGGTGGGTGGATCATGAGGTCAGGAGATCCAGACCATCCTGGCTAACACGATGAAACCCCGTCTCTACTAAAAATGCAAAAAATTAGCTGGGCGTGGCGTCGGGCGCCTGTAGTCCCAGCTACTCGGGAGGCTGAGGCAGGAGAATGGCGTGAACCCGGGAGGCGGAGCTTGCAGTGAGCCGAGATCGTGCCACAGCACTCCAGCCTGGGCAACTAAGCGAGACTCCGTCTCCAAAAAAAAAAAAAAAAAATCATTTATTCATTCACCAATATGTGTTATGTGCCTATGTGCTAGAACATGTATTAGAAGCTAGAAACTCATTGATGAATGAGACAGTCCTGGCTCTCAGAGAACTTACATTGTACTCAGGGCTCTCTCAATATCGGGAATTATTACGGGAAAATTCTACGTATGCATACATAGATGTCTGAGCAAAGTGGGATTTGAAGGGAAAGGAACTCTATTATTTTCCAAGCTATTCCCACTGAAAGCACTCACCATTTTGTCCATTTCCTGATGGTCAGCAAGCGTTTATCTCTTCCATTCTGTATGTTCCACAAAGAACCAACATAAGCCATTACTCTTTCCTATGCTTTGGAGAGCTTTATGTCATAGTGCTTATTTATGACAATATTTTATTTCTTTTGCAGTTCTTGGTACTTTTGAAACTTAGTTCTTACCTAATCTTAAATTCTGCCAATGTGTAAGATACCTTTAAAACTGTCATGTAAATAATCAATTTGTTTTGCTTTTAATCAACAACGCATAATTCATTTATCTGGTCACCAATGGACAGTGTTCGCTTCCTAAATTTGCATATGTGAAATTCTGTTCAAAAACAAAATTGTAGAACTCTCTGCCACTGTGGTCAGCTACCTGATGACCATATTATAAGATGTATATGGTACAAGAAGCTGGATAGGGAATATTTCAACTGCAAACCCTAATTACTGCTTTTGGTTTTAAAGAGCATAAAAATATTTCTCATATGTCTCCCTCTGACAAGAAAATAACTCCTTTCTTGATTTGAAGAAAAGTTTGACCCAGTGATATCTTAGACAAATGGTTTGATTTCCTAGTGCTTTGAATCTGATAAAGTAATTATTTGACCTAATCATTTGTTTGTAAATAGCAAAAAATAATAATAATAATTGACGCTAAATGATGCCATCACATTGAGTAAGAGTCAAGGCCCTTATAGGTCCCCATCCGGCTTGCATGTGAGACCCTAACAGTAGTGTACATTAGAAAGGAGCTTCCTGGCTAACACGGTGAAACCCCGTCTCTACTAAAAAATACAAAAAACTAGCCGGGCGCAGTGGCGGGCGCCTGTGGTCCCAGCTACTCGGAGGCTGAGACGGGAGAATGGCGGGAACCCGGGAGGCGGAGCTTGCAGTGAGCCGAGATCGTGCCACTGCACTCCAGCCTGGGCGACACAGCGAGACTCCGTCTCAAAAAAAAAAAAAAAGAAAGGAGCTGTTTACAACTTTCCCCAAACATAAGTACTAATAAAAGTTTATTATCTTACCAAATCATAGTTACTAGATGCTGTGCGTGCTTGCAGGTCAACTCACTAATTGTTGCACCCAACATGCGCCAGTCCCCAAATAGAATTATATTTTTAACAGTTTCATCATTTGCCTTCATCAGTCATCCCGATGGGGAGGTTTCCAGTAGTAACACCAAAGCACTTTTTCCAAGTGACAGTTTTCCATCTCAAAAAAAAAAAAGAGCCAGAGAGTTTCTTCTAATATTGGAAATATTTAAAATTTTATGTTTCAACTGTCTTTGTTCAGTTAGAAATATCCAGAGGACATAACTAGGTCAATAGCACAATGGTGGTATTTATATTCACTCAGAAGTTTAGAAAATATCACTAGTTCATTTAAAAAAAGAAAAGAAAGCAAAAGCAACCGCATATTGTTCTGAGTCACCAGACAAATATTATTTCAATCTTGTTCTGAGTCACCAGACAAATATTATTTCAATCTCTTTTGTCTCGTTTTGCCTTTCACTTCTTTGAATCTCTTAGCAACCATCATTTTTATGCCTAGAAACAAAAAATATTCTGGTATGAAGTATCTGAGTAGTTTGTTGGTTTGTTTTTCTTTAAATAGATCCAGATTTATTCTGGTTAGAATAACGGAAGGGAAACAAGGTTATATTGCCTCTTTCCTGGGATGGTAATAAAAACAATCTTCAAAATATAATTGGAAGCATAGCAGTGCAAGCAGCATCTTCTAGAAATAGTGAGAACACAGGACTCCTGAGCCTCCTAGACCTAATTACTGCTAAATTGGAAAAAGTATCTGGAATTGCTTTTGATAGTGAATTAGATATGCTACAGATCAATGTAATTTTATTAGTTCTGGGTATTTAGAACTATGCATATCCCAAGTTGTTTCTCAGCATCAAAAATAATATAATTTCAAAAACTGTATTATTACCAAAACAGACCAGGATAGAAAAAAATAGTGCTAAAGGAAAAGCGGGAGATTGGCCACTAATCTAAGTGACCTCTGTAATCAGAGGAACAGGCTTCTAACAAGTTCTGGCACCTACCAGCTGTGTATGTTTGGTAAGTTATTTAATATGTCTGCTGCTTTTCCAAGAAAATTGAGCCAGTAGTGACTACCTCATGGAACGATTGTGAAAGATGTTTTTTCTTAAAAAAAAAAAAAAAATTGCATGGAATAGTTTGCCTAGTTCCTCATAATCAGTACATGCTTAATACATTTTTATTATTATTTTTTACTTTCTGTAGCCACTACTGTATACCCCCAAACCCCACCCTTATCCGAACATTAGTTATAGCCATGTACCTATCGATCCACCATAATGATTTCCCATAGGTTTCGCTTGTCCTCTATGACTCATGTAGACTGACAACTTATCATTACAAGTTGAAAATCAAATTCATGATACTTGCTTCTCAACTGGCTGTTCCTCCTTCCACATCCCTCCGAACTCCTAATGGTGTGTTTCTGCTATGCTCTTCAGCCCCTAGAATCTTCTAGCACCATTCCTTTCCTGAATTCCTCATAATCACCCAACCACTCAATGTGGTTAAGTATACCTCTAAAATATATTTCCTTTCCATCCCTTCTTCACAGTTCATCCTCATTGCTACTTGCCACATTTTACAATTTGTTATCTGCACTAAGGATTATGGAAATAACCATTCGCCTGATTTCACAGTCTGTAGGCATTGTCTCCCTGAAATCTGCCATTTTTACAAGATCATTCTTCATAGAGGAAAGTTCAGATTGTATTATTTGTCTTCTCAAAATCTTTCCACGTCTTCCCTCTACCTGTCTACTAAATCAGATAAAATCACCCTAGCTTGACCTATCAGACAGCATGAACACTATTTTTCCCCACCATTTCCCTACAGAACACTTAATTTATGTATGCTTTAAGTTAATATATTTCATTAGAATTTGAGTCTGCATGTTTGCCTTCCATCTCCTGCCTTTGCTTAGGCTGTTCCTCTACCTAGAATGCCCTTCCTCCAACCCTACCCATCAAAAATTGAATACATGCTTTAATATCCTTTTATTAATGTGAACTTTTTAGTCCTCTTTTCTAAATCATTGTATCTGCCATAAATGTATTTATCTTCATTATGGCACTATCAATGATGATAGTATTTAATACATCAACACAGTTCTTTGCTACTTATAGGTTTGCCTTGTATATTGCTTTATTTATAAAATGATGTATATTCTATTATGTGTTGCTAATTTGCTTTTTAATTGGTATTCCTAATGATACTGCTTTTGCCCTAAAAAGCATGTTTTCTCTCTTTATTGAGACTTTATGAGGAGAAAAGAATTTGTACTGTAACTCGGAGAGATGGTTATAAATTAGAGAAAACTGCAAAAGTACATAGATTCCCAGTAGTCGTGTGTGTGTGTGTGTGTGTGTGTGTGTGTGTGTGTGTAATGCCTGTTCTAAGGCCTATTTTGTGCTGGCTGTTAGTTGGATAAGAAAGGTATGAAATAAATACCTTTACAATAATAATTTACTTTAGCTCTGATGAATGCCAGTAATGAGCCTGAGTATAATGAGGAAGCAATGGCAGAAACAGTGATAGAAGCAAGATTAGAATAAATAGCAGTTGTTTTAGAAGGTAGAAAAAAAACAGTGAAGTTTAATACAAAAAAGAAAAAAAATTTCTAGAGAGTAATATTTACAAAAAGAAGTTATACAATGCCTGCAAAAATATAAATGGATTTAAAGTGTGATACAAAAACAGGAGTCAAAAAATTGTAAGATTTTATGTTCAGTGAAAAATGAGTTGATTAAACAAAATGTGATATACACACTCACTAGAATACCATTCATCCTAAAAGAAGAAGGAAATAATGGCACGTGCTACAACATGGATGTGTTGTAAGTGCATTAAGCCAGTAATAAATAGATGCATACTATATGATTTCACTTCTATGTGTATACAGTAGTGAAGTTCATCAAGACAGAAAGCAGAATGATGGTTACCAGGATCTAGAGAGAGGGGTAAAAGGGAGTTGTTGTTAAGTGAGTATAGAGTTTCAGTTTTGCAAAATAAATAAGTTCTGGAGGTCTGTTCCATAGCAATGTGAATATACTGAAAACTACTGAACTTTACGCTTAAAATTTGTTAAAGTGGCAAATTTTATTTCACGCATTTTTTGCCATATACACCAAAAACATCACCCTGCAGAATTCTTACTTTTGTCCAAAGGCCCAGTGCTACACGTGTAATATTCTTTCTTGCTAGTGTCTCCATTGCATTCTCATTAATGACCACTCTGGCATCTTTGTTACTCTTCAAATACACTTAGCACACTCCAGCCCTAGGCCTTTGCACTTGACATTCTGTTCTTCCCAGTTTATTTGTTTCAACTGCTGCCTACTTCAAGTCCTGGTCAAATATAACTTCCCTAGAAAGTCCTTTCTTGATCATCTGGTATGCAATCTAAATCATTTTCTGTTTCTCTACCCTGGTTTGTTTTTGGTGTTACTTGCCACCACCTGAGAAATATATTTATTTGTTTATTTTCTGTTTTTCCCATTGGAATGTGAATGTCATTAAAGACTTTATCTTATTGATTGTTCATTGTTTCAGACCCAAGTTCTGTAGTAGTGTCTGGTATATGTTCACTATAAGTAGCTATTTCAAATCATCCTGTCCTCTGCTCCCATCCCCTGCTCCCATCCTCCATCACCCTTTCCAACTCCTTTTAAAATAAAGGAGGCAAGTTCTTTAATTGTAAAATATTTAACCTTGGGAAAGTAATGAGCTATAACTTATATTTACAAGAAGGAGTATGATAGGAGATATGTTTGAAGATAGGTTTTGATAGAAATATAAGACTTGGACTTAACATTCTCTGTCTATATACAGAGGGGTGGGTTACTTTGAGAACAAAAGATATGTTGGAATTTTTTATTTATTTCATAATTTCTAATAATTTATCTAATACAGAAACATATCCTGAAAGCCTAAATTTGTTCTCAATATTATGATTTAAAACTTGACATTAGTGTATGCATTATAATAATCTTTTAAATCCAAGAATATATGTAATTCAAAATTGAATGGTTTTGAACACATTTTGCAAGAATATGTATTTGCTTTTGTTTGGGACTCAGGTTCAATTCACTTTGCAAACCCCTTTTATGTTTCCAGTTCTTAGCTCTAGACATAATACTCTCCACAGATGGTGAATGTCATTTGATCCTGGCCCTTTCTAGCAAATTCACATATGTCAGCAAATGAGCCTAAAACAACTCTAGGTTTCAAATGCAAAACATTTGTAAATTGCACTGATTCATAATCAGGACAACATAATAAACTACAATCTAGTCATTCTCAGCAGGCCTTATTCAGCAGAAAAAGCCATAGAATGGAAGCCAAGAGAGGATGTTGAGCTTGGCTCTTCAGTACCAGGCTTTTGGATATTCAATTACTTGCCTGTGGAAAGTACTGGAATGACAGCCTTGGAGAAAAAATTCCACATCATTTCAGAACACAGAATAAAAGGGCAGGCTTGCCTGTGACCACAAGGCCCACCAAAAATCTTAGTTCTTAAGGAATCTTCATTTTTCCAACTTGGATCAAACACTTTCACAGTCAACAAGTTATGTCCTCTACCAGCCCATCACCTTCATCCAAGCTGGATTTGTTTATTAATTTCTTATCTGTTATTATTTATATTTTTAAATTATCAAACTTGAATTCCTATGGTATAGGACGGGTTGTTTAAAAAAAGCAGAACGTTTCTATTACAGTTGTTATTTTCAGGTATAATATTATTTCTTCTTACATCCTGAGAGAATGGAGCACAGAGTCTTATAATGCAGAACCATGGTGGCATTTTAAATGACTTTTCAAGTCTCAGTAGAGATCTTGTTTATGATCACTGGCCATCAGAGAAATGCATATCAAAACCACAATGAGATATCATCTCGCACCAGTTAGAATGGCAATCATTAAAAAGTCAGGAAACAACAGGTGCTGGAGAGGATGTGGAGAAATAGGAACACTTTTACACTGTTGGTGGGATTGTAAACTAGTACAACCATTATGGAAAACAGTATGGCAATTCCTCAAGGATCTAGAACTAGAAGTACCATATGACCCAGCCATCCCATTACTGGGTATATACAAAAGATTATAAATCATGCTGCTATAAAGACACATGCACACGTATGTTCATTGTGGCACTATTCACAATAGCAAAGACTTGGAATCAACCCAAATGTCCATCTGTGACAGACTGGATTAAGAAAATGTGGCACATATACACCATGGAATACCATGCAGCCATAAAAAAGGATGATTTCGTATTCTTTGTAGGGACATGGATGCAGCTGGAAACCATCATTCTCAGCAAACTATCGCAAGAACAGAAACCCAAACACCACATGTTCTCACTCATAGGTGGGAACTGAACAATGAGATCACTTGGACTTGGGAAGGGGAACATCACACACCAGGGCCTATTATGGGGATGGGGATGGGGATGGGGGGAGGGATTGCACTGGGAGTTATACCTGATGTAAAGGACGAGTTGATGGGTGCTGATGAGTTGATGGGTGCAGCACACCAACATGGCACAAGTATACATATGTAACAAACCTGCATGTTATGCACATGTACCCTAGAACTTAAACTATAAAAAAAAAAGGAAAAAAAAAATAAAATTAACAACAAAAAATAGTTCTTTGATATTGTCTGCAGCCTTTTATATTTTTAAAGAATAATTCTCTGTTATTTTCTTCTAGATAAATAAATGGGTCAATCAGTTTTGTCATTTGTGTACTTTGGGGAATTTAATTAAATAAGAAATTAGCCCCCCACCAAAACAAAAACAAAAACAAAAAAACCCAACCCAGCTAACACATCGAACTAATTTGAACCACATAGAATTAGACTATCTCAAGTTAATATTTCAATGGCTAAATAACTCAGTTTTTACAGTCATACATAATCTGTAAACAAAGGACATAAATTTGAGAGTGACCATCTTTCCACAAAAGGAGCTTTGTAATTTTATACACCAAAAATTCACAAGTCTGCTAAATCTCAAGACTTCACTTAATTGTGGTAAACCTCCCTCTCTTTCAGTAACACATAACACTCTGCAACTCTGAGAAGGTTCTTGGTTATCCTCTGCATAGTATAGTCTTTCAGTTGCTGGATGATTGTTATTTTCCTCAAAGTAAATACAGATGTGATTGCAGCAGCAATATTAAACTTTGAGCATGATCAAAAACCTTTCCATGAGTGCTAAAATAAAATCCCCAGAAAACTGTATAAGTAGGAGGTTAATATATGAAGTACAGAAAAAACTGATTTTTGTGTGATTCCCTTATATCCACAGCATATAAAACTTTTAAAACTTGAAACACATTCTAAATTATTCAAATTTAACAACAATGACCTAAGGTATGGGTTTTCTAATAATTTCTGATATAAAGATTAGGTGAAACATTATCTAATGAAATAATATCCGTGTAAATTATTAAAATTGGGAACATTTTGCTTTGAGATGTTTTAATCATTTCATATTTCTGATTAGTTACTTATATACAATCTTATTCTGGAATGATTTGAAGTAGCCTAAGAAGATGCGGACACTACATAAAGATAAATTCATGTTAAAAACTAAGAGAAACATAATAAGAGAAAAATAAGAACAAGTACAATGAATTTCAGAGTGAGAGCCACAAATATTGGAGGGAGTGAAACCCTATAATATAAAATAGGAAAACATAGAAGGATCATAGTAGCCATCAGTTAAAAGCAAACCAGTTGATTAGGACAAGCATAAGTATCCCTTTTAATTAGAGAGTAGAAAAATTACTCTCTGTCCTTATGAGAGATCCTCTAAGATGGATTTAACTAATACTCCTCATATTATCCTTCAAAAAACACAGTACTATGTGTAATTGTATTGTTTCTGTATAATACACTTTTATGTAAGCTGATGACATTTCAACAAAGCATGGTTCTGTATTATAACTATACTTACTCCCTGTGCATTCCTCTTTGCAATAAAACCCACCTCTGTCTGGTCTGAGAGTCCGGCTTAATACAGAAGCAGGTTTTATTGCAAAGAGGAGTGCACAGGCAATAAATAGAGTTTACATGGCATTTTTTAATTAAAACATGTTTTATTACTGATTACTTAATCTCATTTTAGGTGGTAAGCCTCATGAGAACAAAGACATCACTATATCCCCAGTTTGTAGCAATGCATCTGACACATAGAAGACATGGAAACATTTGTTCCATATTTAGTAAATGCAAGATCTTCAGGAATTAAAAAAAAATTGGTCCTCTCCCTCAAGAATTTTGTTATTTTCTCTCTGATAAGCACCTGCAGAGGAGGTAATGTATATTATAGATCCTGTAGAGCTACATGATTAAAATAATCAGTTGGACTCCTTTGCGCTCCTTTCCAACCATGCAGATGATTATAGGTACATTGTCTGAAATTAGATAATGCTTGACATGTATATATCAACAAAGGATCATCTTTTATTAAAATTATGCATTACTAAGCCAGCTTAATCACATTGAGGATCTCTGAGAGCGGGTGTAAAAGATGCACTTCAGAGTTATCCCATGTAACAGGAGAGATAACTGGGGTATTTACACACCAACTTTCATCAGTAACTCACTGTCTGAGGCCTACTGCCAGAAGGATGTTAGCTTCTAGGTATTTCTGGCCTGCTCCACTGGAGGACAGGACAGAATCTGATGGCCAAAGTCCTCTGAATTGATAAGACACATGGGAATAGAGGTGGGGCACTGACAGTATTTGCTATAATAATATATGTATGTTTCAGAAGACATAGTGTATATCTTTAAAAAAGTTAGATAGAATTTGACAACTTCCTCAAATAATACTCTACTTTAGACTTTCTAGCATCAGGAAGAAACCTGAAAATAGAAAAAAAATACCAACAGCCATGTGTTTCTACTATCTATCCATTTATTCCTTTTTGTCCTCCTCACTACTCATTGGGTATTACATAGCGCAGGTTCACACTTGATGAGCATGAAGCGGAAGACTTTTCTGTCACTTAAATGAGATTTTGATTTTACTCATTTCCCATTTAATTTCTGCATTATTGTTAATAGTATTAAGAACCACTTTGTTCTCTCCTATTGGAAATTGTCCATGACTTACTCTGGCAACTGCAGCCGAGAACAAGTTTTTGCAGTTTAAGCTTTGAACCACAAATACGCATTTTTCTGCATCCAAAAATAGTCTCAATCAAATAAGGTCAGAATAGTGGTTACCAAGCAGTTTGCAAAAGCAAGGACATCCAGCTTTCCACTTTATGGCTAGAGAAGTTCCATGTGAAAATAAAATGTGTTTCATTGTTAAGCAAACATTCTCTATTGGGTGTGAGTCAAGAGTGTGGGCCACTTATCTGCACATATGACTAGCAAAATTTGAGCTACAGAAATTAAAGCCGAAAGCCAAGTTAATAACTTTAAGTATAAGTAGAAGATAAGGGAAAATGAAAATAAAGGTCCTAAAAGTCTATTTATAAATTAAGCAAGTCTGCTAGACATACAAATCCTTGTTAGAGTGAGTGTGGTTGAGGAAAGCTAGTTAGCTCTCAATGGTTCCAAAATGACACATGAAAAGGTGATTTCATCAGTTAAAATAAAGCTTGGCTGTACTACTAAACACAAATATTGTGGCTGAAGAGAAATAAAATATTGTTATTTTTCTCTCTCATTTAGAAAAGGTCCAGAAGTGGGCAGGTTAGGACTGAAGTGGCAACTCCATGTTGTCATCAGATCAGGATGACATCCATCTTTCCACTTCACTATGCTAACGTAAAGTGTCTGCTATTTCCAAGGTGTTCTTGTAGGCAGTAGCAAATCTATACAGGTCTGCAGCAACTCAATTCTTACCTCCTTGGAGGAAAGAATTCAGCAGAGAGGCATAAAACAGAGTGAGAGATCAAGGCAAGCTTTAGAGCAGGAGTGAAAGTTTATTCAAAAGTTTTAGAGCAGGAATGAAAGGAAGTGATGTACTCTTGGAACAGTACCAAGTGGGCAACTTGAGAGATCCAAGAGCACTGTTTGGCTCTTGACTTGGGGTTTTTACACATTGGCATGATTCAGAGGTTTGCATTTATTTTGCCTTTATTTTTCTTTGGAGTGGGCTGTCTACATGTGCAGTGGCCTGACAGCACATAGGAGGGGCTGCATGTACAGTGTGTTTACTGAAGTTGTGCACATGCTCATTTGAGACATTTTTTCCTTACCAGTAGAGTGTTCCTAGAGGAAGGTCATATACCGGTTGAAGTCTGCTTTTTTGTCTCTTACTGTGCCTGCTTGAGCCCATTCACCTAGCTCCTGAACTCTTATTAGGAAGTTGCTGACCACCAGTTTCAGGTGTTTTCAATCTATTAGGAGCCTGCCTTTCCTTGGTGCCAGCTACAACCAATTTTTATTTTAGAGGGACTCTTTAACAACTGCCTGACAGTCACCTGACATTCCTGGGTGGCAGGAGTTTGAGACCAGCCTGGCCAACATGGCGAAACCATATCTCTACTAAAGATACAAAAAATTAGCTGGGTGTGGTGGCATGCACCTGTAATCCCAGCTACTCGGAAGGCTGAGGTAGGAGAATCACTTAAGCCTGGGAGGCAGAGGTTGCAGTGAGCCAAGATCACACCTCTGCATTCCAGCCTGGGCAAGAGAATGAGACTCTGTCTCAAAAAAAAAAAAAAAAAAGAAAAGAAAAGAAAAGAAAAAAAAAGTAAACCAAGGACCCAGGGTTAGAATCGGTAAAACCATGATTTGGACCCAGACATTTAAATCCCAGTCTTATTTTTCACCATTGTGCTGTATTATGTTCCTTTTTAAAAATAGCTTTAACAGAACCAAGACCACAGTGGAATACATGAGACTTACATGCCCTGGCCACAAAATTCAAGATGCCACCACAAAACTCTAGACAAGATCAGCAATAAGAGTGCTGTCCTGTGCATGGTAAGATATATAATAGCATCCCTAGATACTGTTGATTGAATGCTAATAGCACCCTATAGAATTGTAAGAAACAAAAATGTCTCCAGACATTGCCAACTGTCCCATACGGAACAACTTCACCATGGTTAATAACCATTGACCTATATGCATCATGTTTTTCTTTTTTATTTTGAATTGTTAAAAATAATTTTAAGTCTCTTGAAAACTGTACAAATTTTTCATAATAGTCATCCCAGAAATATGGTAAATGACTTTATTAGTGATAGGTTTATTTATACAAGCACACCAAGCCTATATAATGAGTTCAATCTTTGCTTAATTTACATAGTTCTCTGTAACTCAATTATTAGCTATTTGAAAAAGACAGAGGAGCTTAGATAAGTTGAAGTTAAATTTTTTTAATAGCTTATAGGTTAAACATTCCTAATCTGAAAATCCCAAATTTAAAATGTACCACACCTGACTTCGTGTGATAGGTCACAGTCAAAACATAGTAAAAACTTCATTTTAATGCATACAATTATTTAAAATATTGTATAAACTTACCTTCAGACTATGTGTACGAAGTGTGTATAAAACTTAAATGAACTTTCTGTTTAGACTTAGGTCCAATCCCCAAGAGACCTCATTGTGTTTATGAAAATATTGCAAAATCCAAAAATAAACCCAAAACAATTCTGGTCCCAACCATTTTGGATAAGGGATACTGAACCTGTATTGTTCTCGCAATAAGAAGCAATTAACTTACACATCTTTCTTACCTCAAACATTCTTGTTATTCACAAGGAGTTAAGATCCCTTACCTTCATTAAATAAGCCAACAAATGAAATACACAAAAAGTAGCAGGGAAGGGCTGAACAAGGAAGAGGAGAAAGATTATGAGGGGCATGAAGACCCCAGGATAGTACACAGGTGCACACAATCATTCCTATTGGTATGATGGTAAGAATGCAAATAGGGGTTAAGGATAAAAGACTACAAATTGGGTTCAGTGTATACTGCTCGAGTGATGATGGGTGCACCAAAATCTCACAAATCTCTGCTAAATAAATTACTCATGTAACCAAATACCACTCATTCCCCCCAAAACCCTATGGAAATAAAAAATTAAAAAACAAAAAAATCTAAATTGACTTTGGAGGCTCACTCATCTTGATTTGAATCCTGACTCCTTTTATTAACTGTATAATGTTGGCTAAGTTACTAATTTCTTAATTTCTTTGCAAAGTATGCTCAATAATTAAGCCTCTTATGGGGTCTATGGATATTAATTAAGGGAAAAGCATCTAGAACTGTGCCAGATAAGCAATGCATATTAGTTTCC
Source organism: Trachypithecus francoisi (assembly GCF_009764315.1). Classification (NCBI taxonomy): domain Eukaryota; kingdom Metazoa; phylum Chordata; class Mammalia; order Primates; family Cercopithecidae; genus Trachypithecus; species Trachypithecus francoisi. The sequence goes on from NW_022681463.1 coordinate 39,593,552, forward strand.
ATTATCTTTTTCTGTTTATGTTTAGATGATTTATTTCTTCATTTGGTTTATAATACATATTCATGAGCTCCTGAAACCTAGAATGTGATACAGGACAACATATTTTCTATGCAAAATTTCACTGCAACAAAATAATGCAGGTGGACCATGAAGTTGGTCTTGTTTGTGCTTATTTGATCCTTATGTTTCCCTGTAATTCATCAATTCCCACCTGAGTATAACTGCCCTGTTCCCTAGACCACTGAGATAAGTAGATCTGACACCTAAGGATTATGTCAGACTTCCAGAAATCAGGTTCGTAGGGTGAGGTGCCTCAATATTAACGTTTGCATTAACAGAAAACTACCCCATCTCTAGTTTAGATAATTGATACTAAGTTTGCATTTTTGTTATATAAAATTAAAATTATAGGTAAATATTACTTATAAAAATATTTGATGTTTTCACAATCAATGCCTCAGTGGTCCATTTTTTACCTTTTCTCATATTGAGATACCATTGAGTTAAGTCATCCCTAAAGTGTTCTTTAGAGACTTTCAATGAGAAATTATCTCTTCTGTTTAGAGTCCATCTTTTTGCAGTTCTTTTTTACACACTTTTGACTTAACGTTGAATGTTGTAAGCCAACATTTATTTGACAATGTCTATCATTCTCCTCTCAGGTCCTATTTTTGAAGTAAAACTAGTGAAATAGTTTTCTTTTTCATAATGGACTCATTTATTTATTTATTTATTTATTTATTTTTGAGACAGGGTCTCTCACTTGGTTACCCAGACTGGAATGCGGTGGTGGGAACATGGCTCACTGTAGCCTCAACTTCCTGGGTGCAAGTGATCTTCCCCCTTACCCCCCCAAGTAGCTGGAACGACAGGGGCTCCACCATGTCTGGCTAATTTTTCTATATTTTGTAGAGACAAGGTTTCACCATGTTTCCCAGGCTGGAATCCACTTTTTCAAGATAAAAACTTATGCTATTTCCATGAATAAAGATATTTCACAGAATGGCTAAAACATCTAGCAGTTAAAATAATACCATCTCTCCACAACATTCAATTTAAATAACCCATCAAACTCCTTTCAGTGAACTTAAATTATTCACAAACAAGGAATTTTAAAACCACATTTATTGAAGGAAACCATAAATAAGCAGCTCAATTTTTTTGAGTAGTCAATGCATTTAATGAATCTACAAAGTGTAGACAGCTATTTCATTTGGGTTTATGCTGCCTAAGAGACTATAAAATGCACATCAAAAAAAAAAATACTCCCCCAGAACAATCAGAGGAATTTTATCATCGGAAATGAGAGAAAACACTGTCCTAGAACCTTAGATGAGTAGTTTATGAACCAATAAAAAGCAGAGATATTATCACTTTCTGTTGCAAGTTGGTCAATCAGTGAAGCAGACTCTAGGATGAAATTTAACATGGAGGAGGATACTTAGGAAGCATTCTTGGGATCAACACCTGTGGAAAGGTAGAGAAAGAGGCAGGATTTGGCAGAGGAAGATGTTGGGCTATGATACAGTCACAACGAAGGCCTTTAGCCAACCACATGGGGAATGTTGAATCAAGGGTGGTCCTTAACAGTTTTTAAGAATTAAGGGAGAAGGCGGAGCCTTTACATTCTTGTGTCCAGGAGTTATGACCTTGGGCAAGATAGCCCTCCTCAGCAGAGGCAATTCAGAAGAGGGTTGATAGCTGAGGTCTGGATGCCAGTGGCCCACTCAGCAGCTGTGGCAATATGTACTTTATTCTTGAAAGAGAATCTAGGTGGCACATCTTGGTATTTACTGCTGCTGTACTGCTTTTTCCTTTCATCTATTTAGATTCAGGGAGTACGTGTGCAGGTTTGTTATATGGGTATATTACATGATGCTGAGGTTTGGGCTTCTAGTGATCTGTTCACCCAAGTTGCAAACATAGTACTTGATGGGTAGATTTTCAACCTTTGGCCTCCTCTTTCTTTCTCTACCTCTTTTGGAACCTCTGGTGTCTATTTTCTGATCTGTGTCCCTGTGTACCCAGTAATTGGCTCCCACTTGTAAGTGAGAACATGTGCTATTTGGTTTTCTGTTTCTGCATTAATTCACTTAGGATGGTGACCTCAAGCTGCATCTATGTTGCTGCAAAGACCATGTTTTCATTCTTTTTATGGCTGCATAGTATTCCGTGGTGTATATGTAGCACATTTTCTTTATCCAGTCTGTCACTGATGGGCATCTAGGTGGATTCCATGTCTTTGCTCTCGTGAATAATGCTGCAATGACCACATGAGTACATATGTCTTTTTGGTAGAATGATTTATTTTCCTTTGGGTATATACCCAGTAATGGGATGGCTAGGTTGAATGGTAATTCTATTTTTAGTTCTTTGAGAAATCTCCAGACTGCTTTCCACAGCAGCTGAACTAATTTGCATTCCCACCAACAGTGTAAAAAGTGTTTCCTTTTATTTTCAACTTCACCAACATCTGCATACTTTGACTTTTTAATAATAGCCATTCTGACTGGTGTGAGATAGTATCTCATTGTGGTTTTGATTTGCATCTCTCTGATGATTAACCATGTTGAGCATTTTTTCATGTTTGTTGGCTGCTTGTATGTTTTCTTTTGAGAAGTGTCTGTTCATGTCCATTGCCTATGAGGTTATTTGGGTTGTTTTCTTATTTATTTGTCTGAATTTCTAATGGATTTTGGATACTGTCGTTTGTTGAATGCGTAGTTTGTAAAAATTTTCTCCCATTCCATAAATTGTTTACTCTCTTTATAGTTTCTTTGCTGTGCAGAGGCCCATTATACTTTACTTAAGTCTATTTTTTAAATAAATGCTATGAAATAAATTCTTAAAAACCATGGTTAATATCTCCTAGAAAGAAATAAAATAAGGTGGTTGAAAAACAAAGCCACAAATATAGAATTACCTATTTTTTAAAGGTATCAATGGCTGCTGCTATTGTCCAGTTGAAACATTTAGCAGATGGAGACACTAAGATATCAGTAGGTAAACGGTTTTGTCCTGGGTCAAGGTGTTGGTCAGTGTAGACTCAGGCCTTTAGGCCTCCTGTTCTTTTCCCTATAATACTCTGTATATGGTACTTCCCTCTTGTTCTCTAATGCCTTTCTTTCTTTCTCTCTCTCTCTCTCTCTCTCTCCTTCCTTCCTTCCTTCCTTCCTTCCCTTTCCTTCCTTCCCTTTCCTTCCTTTCCTTCCTTTCCTTCCCTCTCTTTCTTTTCTGTGTTTTCGTTCTTTCTTTCATTCTCTTTCTCTCTCTCTCTCTTTCTTTCTTTTTGAGACCGAGTAGAATCTTGCTCTGTTGCTCAGACTGGAGTGACATGGTATGATCTTGGCTCACTGCTACCTCTACTTCCCAGGTTCAGGAGATTCTTCTTCCTCAGCCTCCCGAGTAGTTGGGATTAAGGTGTGTGTCACCACACTGGGCTAATTTTTGTATTTTTGTAGGGACAGAGTTTCACCATGTTGGTCAGGCTGGTCTCAAACTCCTGACTTCAAGTGAGCCACCTGCCTCAGCCTCCCAAAGTGCTGAGATTACAGGCGTGAGCCACTGCGTCTGGCCTCTAATAAATTTCTTAGTGGTCCTGGTTAAAAGTGATCTGTAAAAGTTGGAGAAAAATAACATATATACAACATATAATATAAATGTAATATAACATATATACAAAACCATATGTATATAATCATATATTTATAAAATAACATATATACAAGAACCATAAACATTTGGAGAATTGAATGCCCATATTGACACTGTCAAACCCTAATAAGTTTCCAGCCTTTCCAAAAGTGTTTTGATTACATCTACTTCTTCCTTTATCCTGCTCAGTGGAGAGGGATAGGTAGTAGTGGGAAAAATTGTCTCTTTTTGGTTGCCCTGAGGTATCAGAGTCGGGGAAACTGCTAGTACCACATTGATAAGCCCTGTGCTCAGCCCCAATTTTGGAAGATCCACTGTATGGCCATACTAGAACTGTATTTATCTAGATTGTTAGACACAGATGAGAACAGTGAAATTGAGTCACATTCCCTTATTGCCTGTGCATTTAAGTCCCTTTTAAGTTCTACCCCAAGAAGCATTTCCTAGTATTGCACCATTGGATTACCTGGGACACTAGAGCATCTCTGCCAAAAAAATAAAAGATCGCTAATCTCAGCCTAAGTAGTCAGTCTAGTTCCATGTTTACATTTGAATCAATCTCTGAAATCAAAACACTCAACAAAAGAAATGGAGATGTGGCTATTCTAACCTCCTCACCAAAGAGAAACCAAAGGTTGAAAACAATTGTAGATCTCTCAAAATATGAAATACTATCAACAGTATATTCACCAATGGCTACCGTACAAGTTTCAGGTTGGGCCAATGGAGAAGGTAGAATGTTCACAGACTTGCCTTCTAACTGCCTGGATTATGTCCTGCCAGCTATATTGCACTTACCAGCCCACATATCCACTGATGAATCAAATCTCAATAACTGTTGATAACCAGGTCGGCAATACTGCTGCCCCTACTAGACAGTGCGATAGCCCCCATTGTGTTCCACAAGTATGCAAGTTGTTAGGGATGTTGGGCCATCACAGATGACACTGACTAGGCAAGGTAGAGCCAGGACCCGTTCACACCAGAGAGGCTGACCTGTTATAAAATACAGAGCTGTAGGAGAAGATATTTGAAGTGTCAGTCTATAATTTCTGTTTTGCTCTTAGAAACTCTAGTGTCACAGTCCTATGCCGATGCTTAGCTTTTAAACATTTAGTCACACATATGATCTGAATCCTTTTGCCACTGTCAAAATACCTTGTAATTAAATGTGGTATAAAAATATATGAGTTAAAGGTGCTACCCCAGTCAAAACTTATTTAGAAGGGACATCCATGGTTAATTCTAAGGCAGGAGTCATCCTACCTAAATGAATAGGTCAATCGGATTTTTCAAATTGAATGATGAGGTGATTTTTATGCTACCATCCTAGGTTGAAGACTAATAAGTAAGATGGCCAAGTAGAGTGCTGAGTTTGGCAAACTGAGCACACAGTAATTGCTTAAATTTAAGCTCCACAAATTCTGTCACTTCTACTAATTTAATTACAAGGTCTTTCTTGGCAGGTGATAGTTTGATTCACATTTACCATTATTCAGCACATTTCTTGAATTCTATTTCTATTTACTGAGGCTTGTTTCTGGAGGTAAGAGAGAAATTCAAGTTAAATGTACCTGTTTCTAACACTGCTTACCCCCAGAGACTCTTTACAAAAGTCAAAATCAAGTGGCCCAAGTCGTGAATTTTGGCACATCAATTCAGCAGATATGTTGGCTAATCAAATTTTAGAATGCACGTGAAGAAAGTGAGTGTTAAAATGGATTCTAAAATCCTCCAGTCATCTGTCTGGCAGGTACATTAGAAGAAAATTTAGTAAATGTGTTCTCCTACAGTCCTTAAATTCAACTTTTTGTGATATTGGAAGCATGAGCAGTAGAAGATGGGCATTTTAACACTGACATCTTGATACCCCCAAAGCCTGAGATTCTTTCTGAGTCCTAAGATTTCATCTCTGATTTGAGGCAACCTGTCACAATGAAAACACCACCAGAATATTAAAATCCTGCCTTCTCTGCAGTAGAGCATCAGAAAATACTCATGTCTACTTCAGTGCTTCATAAATGCTCCTAATATTTATATAAAATATAGTTATTTTATATTAATTCATATAAAACATAACTATTTTATATAATGCATATAAAACATAACTATTTTATATAATGCATATAAAACATAACTATTTTATATAGTTCATATAAAATTCAACTATTTTATATAGTTCATATAAAATACAACTATTTTATATAGTTCATATAAAATACAACTATTTTATATAGTTCATATAAAATACAACTATTTTATATAGTTCATATAAAATACAACTATTTTATATAGTTCATATAAAATACAACTATTTTATATAGTTCATATAAAATACAACTATTTTATATAGTTCATATAAAATACAACTATTTTATATAGTTCATATAAAATAGAACTTTATAATTCATATAAAATACATTTTATATAATTCATATAAAGTTAAATATTATAATGCCTTAAGAATTATAATTCTATAATAATAAACATTATATAAAAATAAACACATCATAGATTCTAGATTTTGTTCCCAATTCTGTCCCCAAACTCTTTGTTTTTAAATTTCTTTTATTTATTTATTTATTTATTTATTTATTTTTAATTTTTTTTAATTATACTTTAAGTTCTAGGGTACATGTGCATAACGTGCAGGTTTGTTACATATGTATACTTGTGCCATGTTGGTGTGCTGCACCCATCAACTTGTCAGCACCCATCAATTCATCATTTATATCATGTATAACTCCCCAATGCAATCCCTCCCCCCTCCCCCCTCCCCATGATAGGCCCCAGTGTGTGATGTTCCCCTTCCCGAGTCCAAGTGATCTCATTATTTATTTATTTACTTATTTCATTTCAATAGGTTTTTGGAGAACAGGTGGTGTTTGGTTACATGAGTAAGTTCTTTAGTGGGGATTTCTGATATTTTAGTGCACCCATCTCCCAAGCAGTGTACAGTGTATCCGATATGTAGTCTTTTATCCCTCACTACCCCCACCCTTTTCCCAGAGCCCCCAAAGTCCATTGTATCATTCTTATGCCTTCACATCCCCATAGCTTAGCTCCCGCTTATGAGTGAGAACATACGATATTTGGTTTTCCATTCCTGACTTGCTTCAGTTAGAATAATGGTCTCCAATTCCATACAGGTTGCTGCAAATGTCATTATTTCATTCCTTTTATGGCTGAGTAGTATTCCATCACACACACACACCACACACACACACACACATATATCACATTTTCTTTATCTACTCATTGATTGATGGTCATTTGGGCCCGTTCCACATTTTTGCAATTGTGAATTGTGCTGCTATGAATGTGTGTGCAAGTATCTTTTTCATATAATGACTTCTTTTGCTCTTGGTAGATACCCAGGAGTGGGACTGCTGGATCAAATGGTAGATCTACTTTTTGTTCCTTAAGAAATCTCCACACTGTTTTCCATAGTGGATGTACTAGTTTCCATTCCTACCAATGGTGTAAAAGTGTTCCCTTTTCACCACATCCACACCAACATCTATTTTTTTTTATTATGGCCGTTTTTGCAGGAGTGAGGTTTTGATTGTGGTTTCACATTGTGGTTTTGATTTGCATTTCCTTGATCATTCATGATGTGGAATATTTTTTAATATTTTTGTTGGCCATTTGTATATTATTTGTATTGTCTATTCATGTCCTTAGCCCATTTTTTGATGGGATTGCTTGTTTTCTTGCTAATTTGTTTGAGTTCTTTGTAAATTCTGTATATTAGTCCTTTGTCAGAAGTATCAATGGCTGTAATTTTCTCTCACTTTGTGGGTTGTCTGTTTACTCTATCCCTTAAGATATGTCCTTTCTATGCCACTGTTGCTGAGGGTTTTAATCATAAACTGATGCTGAATTTTGTCAAATGCTTTTTCTGTACCTGTTGACATGATCATGTGGTTTTCGTTTTTAATACTATTTCTGTGGTGTATCACACTTATTGACTCATGTATGTTAAACCATCCTCACATCCCTGGTATGAAACCTAGTTGATCATGGTGGATTATCTTTTTGATATACTGTTAGATTCAGTTAGCTAGTATTTTGTTGAGGATTTGTGTGTCTATGTTCATCAGGGATACTGGTCTGTAGTTTTCTTTTTTTGTTATATCCTATCCTGTTTTTAGTATTAGGGTGACAGTGGCTTCACAGAAAGTTCCAAGGAGGATTCCCTCTTTATCTTTTGGAATAGTGTCAATAGGATTGGTACCAATTCTTCTTTAAATGTCTGATAGAATTCAACTATGAATCCATCTGGTACTGGACTTCTTTATTGTTGGAAACGTTTAAATTACCATTTCAATCTTGCTGCTTGATATCGGTTTGTTCAGAGTTTCTATTTTTTCCTGGTTTAATCTAGGAGGGTTGTATATTTCCAGGAATTTACCCATCTCCTCTACGTTTTCTAGTTTATGCATGTAAAGGTATTCATAGTAGCCTTAAATGATCTTTTGTATTGCTGTGGTATCAGTTGTAATATCACCTGTTTCACTTCTAATTGAAGTTATTTGGATCTGCTCTCTTTTTTTCTTGGTTATTTTCACTAATGGTTTATCAACTTTATCTTTTCAAGAACTAGCTTTTCACCTCATTTATCTTTTGTATTTTTTCAATTTCATATAGTTCTGCTCTGATCTTGGTTATTTCTTTTCTTCTGCTGGATTTGGGTATGGTTTGTTTTTATTTCTCTAATTCCTTGAGGTGTGACTTTAGACTATTTGTGCTCTTTCAGATTTTTTGATGTAGGCATTTAATGCTATGAACTTTCCTCTTAGCAGTGCTTTTGCTATATCCCAGAGGGTTTTTTTTATAGGTTTTGTCACTATTATTCTATTCAAAGAATTTTTAAAAATTTTCAAATTGATTTCATTGTTGATGCAATGACAATTCAGGAGCAGGTTATTTAATTTCCAAGTATTTGCATGGTTTCAAGGGTTCCTTTTGGAGTTGATTTCCAATTTTATTCCATTGTGATCTGAGAGAGTACTTGATATAATTTAGATTTTCTTAAATTTGAGACTTGTTTTGTGCCTATCACATAGTCTGTCTTGGAGAAAGTTCCATGTGTTGATGAATAGAATGTATATTCTGAAGTTGTTGGGTAGAATGTTCTGTAAACATCTGTTAAGCCGATTTGTTCTAGGGTATAGTTTGAGTCCATTGTTTCTTTGTTGACTTTGTCTTGATGACCTGTCTAGTGCTATCAGTAGAGTACTGATCCAGATTTTCTCAGCATACACTACTCAGCATATACACGAGTCATGTCTGATGCACAGCCTTTGCAAGTATCTCTAATTAGCATCTGCACATCTTATAACTTCCATCAATCAGTATTGGAAAGCAAGGAAAGAAATAGAATTTCTTCCAATCAAATTTATTCATATGATTAACTAATAATTTGTCTTTAAAGAGTCTTCATGTACTAGCACATTTATGTAGGAAAAGGCAAGATGTCCTTCTGAATCAACCAAATAAAAAATATGGAAATGAGGCAACAGTGAAGATTTGTGTATGGATTTACAAAGGATCTTTGTGGATTTACAGAAACAGATTTCTCTACACATCAAATAATACAAAATAAATTGTATTCTTTTTGAATGTAAAATAAGAGAAAATATATAACTCATTTTCTATCCAAATTTATCATAGGATTCTCATTCTGTAATGCAGAGGCTCATTTGTACCAAGACTTACTCATCTGTAGAACTGTTATTTTAGGGTTTGAGGTGGGAGCAGGAAGAGCAAGGCAAAAATTTTCAATTTTCCTCCGTCTCTTCCTCTTCCTCCTCCTTCTCCTTCTTCTAGGAAAAAGGCAGAATAGATATAGAAGGTATTCAGAAATCACTTTTTTTTTTTTTGGCTGGTATGCAATTAAGTTACATGCAAGCCAAAAATAACTGGAATGCTCTTCCTCTTTTTCCATACTACCTAGAAATTCCTATATGTGGAAAGCTGAAGCAAGAACAGTAGATACTGAAACCATGTCAAAGAAGACTGAACATAGTTTCTTGCAAGCACTTTTAAAATTCTTCCCTTATGATAGCTAATACAATCTTGTGCTCTGCATGGCTGCTTTTTAAACAAGAAAGTCATAAGTAATAAGTAAATACATTTAATGAAGCAAAGACAGTTCACTGTAGTTATTGTCTCCACCCTGCACCAAAACAAGACAAAGTGAAAAATTATATCTGTTAAATTAAACTGAATAAGAGGATAAATGAAGACCTTCTATTCATGCAGATCAGGTAAATAATATTTATAGTGAGTAGGATTCACTATAATGCTTATATGAGTAGTGGCAGTCCTGTTATCCTACTTAAAATGAATGTCTCTATTTCTGATTTAATGTGGTATCTGATGATCAATCACCAACACAGACTCTCCTATTTTTCATTGAAAATGCACATACACAGATAAAAAATAGCCATAACATCAATATACACACACACACTAAACCCCATTAGGTAAGATTTTCATGCAGTGTATTTTCATAATATGGAAAGAATTTCAACTGACAAGATCAACTTAAATCAGTTGCCATGTTCAAATGGTGACTCATCTTTTCTATAATGCCAGAAATATCATATGCTATCCATGTAAAAGTCAATGGATCTTGCATTTCTTACTCATTCAAGACTCATGCTAATCAATGTATTGGCCAGCGGTGTCAATACTCTTAGTGCTGTGTTTTGAAATTCCAGCATTTTGGGTCCCCTCATCTGTATTTCCCATCAGTATTTCTCTTTTTATTTGTATTCAGGTAATGAGTTCTGGTAAATATATCTCTTTGAGGTCAAGTGCTCTGGATATTAGCAGAGGCAAGAAGGCAAGAAAATAAACAAGGCTAAACTTTTTCATGTACACCATATAGTCACAGTGATGAGTAATCAGCTCATGAGGGTAGGAGAGGCTCTAGCAGATCTCCGTTGGGGAAAACATACACACACACACACACACACACACATACTACCATTCACAATGGTAACTGGCTTGGAGCCATGTACATCTGTTTAGATAGTTCAGTGTGACCATAATTCTTAAGTAAATAAAAAGTGGGGCCAAAAACAATCTATGGCACGTGGTTTCTGTTTGTTGGCAATGCCAAATCTGGATAGACTTTACTTAAGTGTATGTCTGTGTGTGTGGGGGGGGGGGGGGGGGCGATCAGGGAGGGTGGGATTATGCCTACAAAATTTTTCTGCAGTAAAAAAGGAAAAATCATTATTTATAATTAGAATCAATATAACTACATTATTTAGAAAAGAAGTTCAAAGTAATAACTACATTTGTTAGAAGAGAAATGCTGTATAGAGTTTGACAGCTACATCAAATACAGGAAGACATGATGATTTCAATGAAATATGAACAGAAAGTTAATAAAGATAAGCTGAAATGAAAATAAGAAAATTAAAAGGAGAAGAGTAAAGGTAAAGAAAAATCAAAAAGGAAACTAATAATAAAATATTAAATTTAAATTTTCAATGAACCAAGGAAAGCTAAATACATAAATCAGAAAAATAACATGAAAAACTGTTGCTTATTAAAGGCAAATTTAAAAAATCATGTAAAAAAGCTGAAAAAAGTAATTATTCTGAGAAAGATTGAGAAGAGTGGGAAATATGAATATTTGGAATAGAAGGAATACTAAAACACATAGTCTAAGAAAAAAAATCTGAGTTAGATAAAAGCCTATGCAAACCTAAAACAGGATTATAAATAGTCCAGGTAAAATAAGTAAAAAGAGATAATATTTTAGCCAAACAAAACACATACGTTAAGAGAATCCAAACAACAACAACAAAAAATCTCAGACTTTATCATAAAGGAGAGAGTAGAGACATAGCTATAATCTTTTGAGAAAATGAATTGGGTAGAAGAAATAGTTGCTCTTTCAAATAATCCTCCATTAGTGAAAGCAACAGAAATTAATTTTAGGTACATAAATATTCATAAAAGCATGGTTCAACTGTTTCTTTTCTATTTTTACTTCTTTGCTGGTTTCTAACAAAGTATTTTCCTTCACTGCATAATCTATACAGTATCCTGTTGAAATATACAATCCCTTTAGACAATAAAATAAAAGCTATTCTTTTCCAAAATTTACTGGTCATGGCTAATCTGTATACAGCATTTCCCAAGCAATAGGTGCTTTTCTAAGCAGGTTGCACATATTAACTCATCTATCTCCATTATATTTTCTCCAGTTCTCTAGGTTGTCAATTTTGGGGTTTTCTGCAATTGTTTTTGGGGACTTAGCCAAAAGTTAGCCAAGGCCAATATCAAAAGAAGTATTTCCTGAGTTTTCTTCTAGGATTTTTATAGTTTGAAATCTTATGTTTAAATCTTTAATCCATCTTGAGTTAATTTTTGTATATAGTGAAAGGTAAGGGTCCAGTTTCATTCTGCATATGAATGCATTCTACGTATTCATTATCCCAGTATCATTTATTGAATAAGAAGTCCTTTCTCCATTGCTTGTTTCTATTGGCCTTGTCAAAGATCAGATAATTGATAGGTGTGTGACTTTATTCTTGAGTTCTCTATTTTGTTCCATTGGTCTATGTGTCTGTTTTTGTATCATTACTATGCTGTTTTGGTTATTGTAGCCTTATAGTATAATTTGAAGGTGAGTTGTGTGATGCCACTAGCTTTGTCTTTTTTTTTTTTTTTTTTGGTTTTGAATTGCTTTGGCTATTCGGGTTCTTTTTCAGTTCCATATGAATTTTAGAACAGTATTTCTAACTCTGTGAAGAATGACATTGGTAGTTTGATAGGAGGATTGTTGAATCTGTAAATTGCTTTGGGCAGTATGGTCATTTTAATGATATTGATTCTTCTAATTCATGAGCATGGACTGTTTTTCCGTTTATTTGTGTCATTTCTAATTTGTTTCAGCAGTGTTTTGCAGATCTCCTTGTAGAGATCTTTCATCTCCTTGGTTAGCTATATTCCTATGTATTTCATTTTTGTGTGTATCATTATTATAAATGGGATTGTGTTCTTGATTTGAATCTCAACCTGGATGTTATTGGTGTATAGAAATGCTACTGGTTTTTGCACATTGACTTTGCATCCTGAAACTTTAGTGAAGTCATTTACCCATTCTAGAAGGCTTTTTGGTGGATTATTTAGCATTTTCTAAGTATAAAATCACATTGTCAGTGAAGAGAGATCATTTGACCTCCTCCTTTCCTATTTGGATGCCTTTTATTTCTTTTGCCTGACTGCTCTGGCTAGGACTTCCAGCTTGAATACTGGGGGTGGTGAGCGTGGGCACCCTTGTCTTGTTTCAGTTCTCAACAGGAATAGTTCCAGCTTTTGCCCATTCAGTGTAATGTTGACTATGGGTTTGTCAATAGATGGCTCTTATCATTTTGAGGTATGTTCTTTCAATGACTGGTCTGTTGATTGTTTTTACCATGAACAGATATTGGATTTTATCGATAGCTTTTTCTCAGTCTGTTGAGATGATTATATGGTTTTTGCTTTTAATCTGTTTATGTGGTGAATCGTATTTATTGGCTTGTGTATATTGAACAGGATTGTATTTTTTTTTTTATTTGTTTGAGACAGGGTCTCTCTCTGATGCCCAGGCTGAAATGTAGTGGCATGATCACTGATCACAGTTTACATCAGCCTCGACTTCTTGTGTTCAAATGATCCTGCCACCTCAGCTTCCATAGTAGCTGGGACCTGCGTCATCATGCCTGGCTATTTATTTTTAAGTTTTGTAGAGACAGGGTGTCACTATGTTGCCCAGGCTGGTCTTGAACTCATGACCTCAAGCAATCCTCCTTCCTTAGCCTCCCAAAGCATTGGATGATAGGCATGAGCCACTATAACCGGCCTGCTAGAATTATTTAAAAGGAAAAAGCATTATCCTTCTTTAATAATAATGAAAATCAATGAACAAGAACACATAAGCATTCTAAATAATTCTAAATGCTAATATGCTATTTATTTTTAAAGTTCCAGAAAGGATATTTAAATATTTGTGTTGAAGAAAATATCAAATATACCTTTAGTCATGCACTAATAAACATTGGTTTCTTCTATTTTATCTTTTCTCACAATTATCACTTATTTCATCTGAACTAATATCCCAGGGGATAGTCATTCATAACCCAGAATGGCATTTGATAGAAGTTTTAAGATAAAGAATTATCTAACTTTAATTTCAAAAACAGTGCAAATCTCTGTATAATCATCATTAGTACTCAAGCAATTTAAGTTTGCCATACATCTTGTGAATTATCTGATACATTACATAGACTCTATGAATAAGACAATCTACACAACTTCATTTTAATACAAAGTAAGATAAAAATTAATGCATTGAGATTTTAAGATTAGAATATGCCTCAAATCTCTTGATGTCTTTTGATATCAGGAGGTTAAAAAAAGCAGGAAAGAGAGGATGGACAGAGGTGGTGCTCTGGAGGTTTCAATAATAATATTTATTTGATGTGACCATTTATTTGTCCATTTAAAAATAATTTTGAAGGATCTAGTATGTTGTCAGGGACTGGGGATGCAAAGATTAAACAGAGGAACCAGGATTCCAGTTCCAATGGAAGTAATAATTTCTACTTAGCAGACACATAGATTACAAACCCTTATTCCTTACCCCTAAGTCCTTTGTCCTAAAACTAAAACTCACTAATTAAAGGCAGAGTACCTAGTTCTTTCTAGATGTGTTAAAACCTTCATCCTTCAGAGGAGTCCCTGCAAACAAACCAAAGTTTTATTCCACTTACTAATTAGGATGCGGCATTTTTAAAGAAACTTATTCTGATGCTTGATGTGCAGTTCAAAGATTTCAAAATGTATTAAAAATTTTGTTAATTCTTTGAAAATAATGATCTCCTTAAATGGTCTGATAAATCCTTCCTCCAATTCATTCTCTCTATTGGTAGCACCAGGCTTACCTTCCAAACTAAGATATCTGATAATATAGATTCCATTTAAGACCATATAAAATAACCTACTGCTTTCAAATCCATTGGGTTTCTACATACTATTGAACTGGTGCCTCCTGAGCACTCTGATAAGTGTGTGCTACTTGCTCTTCCCCAAGCACATCCTGCTCATATCTACCTGCAGATTATGCAAAGGTGTTATCTTCCTCTGATGTTACCTCTTTCTGTGTTCATCCACCAGTCCTATTATCCTAGAGCTCATGTTCTCCGATAAATATCTGAGTCAATAAATAGAATTAAGTACATCTTTCCTCATAATTCCCTGGGACATGATATGAGCCTCATTAACTATTTTCCTTCCATCTTTCTTCCTTCCCTTCCACATCTCATTCCACTCAGAATAAATCCAAATTCCTAACTATGACTTACATGATTGAGTCTTGCAGCAGAAGCATGCTAAGGTGGTCCCCAATGAGTCATGTCTTTGCACAACCCTCTTTGTTTGAGTGCAATGAAAACTGTGACTTGTTTGTAACCAATAGAATTTGGCAAAGATGTCACTGTGTAATTACACTATATAAGATCACATTACAGCAGATGGGAGCAAGAGATTCTCCTGCTGGCTTTAAAGAAGTCAGATAGCATGTTATAAAGCGGTCTGTGAGGCGTTCATGTGGCAAGGAACTTTGAATGACCTATAAGAGTTGAGAATGAACCTTGGCTGGAAACTAGTGAAAAATGGATACCTCAGTTATACAAGCACAAGAAAATGAAACCTGCCGACAACCATGTAAACTAAGCTCCAGAAAAAAAAACATTGGCCAACACCATGATTGCAGCCTTGTGAGACTGTGATTCTGAGCTGAGCACCAGTTAATCTATGTCCAGACTCCTTCCCTACAAATACTGTGAGTTAGGTAATAACTGTGTGTTGTTTGAAGCCAGTAAGTTTGTGTAATTGTTATGAAAACAAACAAACAAACAAATACAAGTGCATTAGTCCATTGTCACTGCTAGTAAAGATATACCTGAGACTGGGAATTTATTATAAAGGAAAGAGGTTTAATTGACTCATGCTTCTGCGTTGCTGGACAGGTCTCAAAAAACTTAACAATCATGTTGGAAGGCACCTCTTGACAGTGCAGCAGAAGGGAGAATGAGTGCCCAGCAAAGAGGGGAGACCTCTTATAAAACCATCAGATCTCATGAGAGAGAACTCACTATCATGAGAACAGGATGGGGGGAGCGGCCCCCATGATTCAATTATCTCCACCTGGTCCCTTCTAGGACATGTGGGCATTATAGAAACTAAAATTCAAGATGAGATTTGCATCTCATCTTGAATTTTGCATGGGGACACAGCCAAATCAAATCAACAAGCCCTTACTTACTTCTCTACCACTTCTCTACTACCTTTTAAATTACTTGGATTGTTTCACTCAGGCTTTTTTCTGGTCCCTATTTCATGGATTTTAGACATGCAGATCCCTGTGCCTGAAATGCTTTGTCCCCACTCTTCCTGTGGCTAGCCCCTTCAGTCGAAGCCTTTTCTTCTTAAGTAATCTTGTCATTGGTTTTACTCCCTACTCTATCTAATAGGTGCTCCCTAATCCCATTATGGTTTAGAACCAAATCTGTTTTCTTTATGGCATTCATCAAAATGTATTATAATTGATTTGTTTACTAACATGCTTGTTTCTGTATCCTCAACCAGAATACAAGATTGCTAAAAGCCAGACAACATATGCATCTTCTGCACTATTGTATATCCAGCACTGAGCTTGGCATTCTTGGGCTCTCAGTAAATATGTGCTAGTAGGAGGAATCAAGGATGAGTTGAGATCATGCAGAGTGTTACATATAACAGTGATAAATTTGTGCTTAAGCTAGGAATAGACAGGATTCAATATACTTTTTTAAATGCCTACTCTGGTGTTGTTTAGAGTCGGTCACTGCCATAGTGGTAGACACATTTAAGATTTATTATTGTGGACACAGAATCAATGAGACATGATAATGTGGTAAATATAGATAGTGAAGGTATAAGAATAACTTATTTATATATGAATTTAGGTGGATAGGTGGGTAGATAGATAGAAGATGCCAGGGAAGAGCAAAAATGATTGGTGGAAAATATGATTCACCAAGGTTGGTGACTCCTTTTGAAAGAGAATATGGGCAAGGTGCCATGGCTCACACCTGTAATCCCAGCAGTTTGGGAGGCCAAGATGAGCAGATCACAGTGTCAGGAGATCCAGGCCATCCTGACCAACACAGTGAAACCCCGTCTCTACTAAAAATACAAAAAATTAGCCAGGTGTGGTGGTGGGTTCCTGCAGTCCCAGCTACTCGGGAGGCTGAGGCAGGAGAATGGAGTGAACCCGGAAGGCGGAGGTTGCAGTGAGCCAAGATCACGCCACTGCACTCCAGCCTGGGTGACAGAGCGAGACTCTGACTCAAAGAGAATGGAGGAAGCAGAAGCAGGTAAATTGTTCTTTCTACTGGGTGGTCAAGAGTGCCATTCAGTGAAAGTCTTAGAGCACAGAAAGGGAATGAGTCTCTTTCTTTATTGTACAGAAATATTTATGCAACTATCTCTTCAATTACACTGTGAGTTGTTAGAAAGTTATAATTGTTAGCACTGAAACTGTGCTGTGTAAATAATAAATGTCCAATACATTTTCTTTAATTTGAATAGTTGAATTAACATTAGGTCTCATTTACTCTTAAAGTTTTAAAACATTTGCACTATGAAAAAGAAAGTATTTCATTGGAATTGGGAAAAGTATTATAGTTGAGAGGAAATAGAAATTAGGAAACAGGGTAGCAAGTTTTGTATACTGCCAGGATGCCTTAGACTGCAATAATAATACTGTAACACAGGTTGAACAACGCAGGTTTGAACTCCACAGATTCATTATACATGGATTTTCTTCCGCCTCTGCCACTCTTCAGACAAGACCAACCCTTCCCATTTCTTCTCCTCCTCAGCCTACCTAATGTGAGGACAAAGACGATGAAGACCTTAATAATACACTTCCACTTACCAGAGAGTAAATATATTATCTCTTATAATTTTCTTAATAACAATTTATTTTCTCCAGCTGACTTTTCTGTACAAATACAGGACCTAATAGATATGTAGTAATTGATAATGTTTTCTGTAAGGCTTCCAGTCAACAGTAGGCTATTAGTAGTTAAGTTCCAGGGGATTGAAAGTTATCTGCAGAGTTTTGGCTGTGCAGGAGGTCAGCATCCTAACCCCGCTGTTGCTCAAGGGCCAATTGAATTTTTATAATGTCCCTTGCATTCCTGTCTTCCCTAATATTTAACTTGACTCCTTTATTTGGTAATGTCTTCACATTTTTCTCATTTTAGTAAAATTACTTAAATGTATAAAAATTCTCAGATTAAAACTAGGAATTTATAAAGACCACAATAGACTGAGATTGAAAATAAAATGTTTCATTAATTACCTTGTAGATAGACACCTCCCCACAGTGCATTTGAAAAAGAGCCAAAGTGGGTATGGTACAATTTTGACTTCTTAGAGACATGCTGATTTAAGTAAAATTGACAGCAGTCTGCTCTATAATGACTATTAATTACTAGTTCATAGTCAATTGTCATACATTGATGTTCTATAGTATATGAATCCTACAAGGTATGTATGTATGTGCCTAGAGTTATTCCAACAATTCATAACTTTTGTTTTTGTTTTTGTTTTTGAGATGGAGTTTTACTCTTGTTGCCCAGGCTGGAATGCAATGGCATGATCTCGGCTCACTGCAACCTCTGCCTCCTGCGTTCAAGCGATTCTCCTGCCTCAACCTCCCAAGTAGCTGAGATTACAGGCGCCCACCAGCACACCTGGCTAATTTTGTATTTTCAGTAGAGATGGGGTTTCACCATGTTGGTCAGACTGGTCTCGAACTGCTGACCTCAGGTGATCCACCCGTCTCAGCCTCCCAAAGTTCTGGGATTACAGGTGTGAGCCACCGCACCTGGCCCATAACTCTTCATAACTCATATATACACACACATTGTAGGAGATATATGTGCCAAAATTATATTGTTGAGATTTGTATGGCTTTCCAAGAAGTTTGAACCTTGTCCTACAGACAATGCAGAATTTGTGTGGTTTGTTGTAAAAGGAACTGACATCATCTTTTAATAAACGGCAACCCAGTACACAATATAGACCACATTATTTTCAACAATTATACCAAGACCCAATGCTGTATGATGATCAATTTTTGGCATACATTTTGTGAAACATTTTGTATTAATTACAGCAGATTAAAAGTTGTTCCTATGTTCCCATGCTAATGACATCTTCTCACCCTTGCATTATGATGTTCTTTCATGGCATCAGAAATGAAGGCCCAGAAATTGCACATGAAACCTGAAGATGAAATATATCTTTAAAAGTGAGGAAAGAATGGGGTTGAATGACTTGAAAGACATTGGACGGGAAGAATTGACACAAATTAGTGAAAATAAAATTTGAGGAAAGAGGAGCTGTCAACTATGACAACAGGAATTCCAGCTTGATTCATGAACTGAGATAGGGAATAGTGTCCTCTATTTTGGAGGGGGCAGTAGAGAATTTAATCATAATGGATTATCAAGATTTTACTGCTAGAAATGCCAACACTTTCTCACCCAAAATATTTTCACTATTTGGCCTTAGAGGAGTGTGTGAGGTTCCAATATATTTGTATATTTAAGCAGATAAGCTACTTTTCGTTTTTTTTAATGATGAGCAAAGAAATATGCATTCAAATGTATTCAATTACTATCTATTGTGTAAAGCTCAAAGATCAAAAAACTACATCACCTAAATATATCAATAATATTTAAATGAAGCTTATAATCAATATAGTAAATAAAGCCAATGGAACATTTTGGCCCAGTAAAATTCGTGCACATCAGACATAGCCTAATGATCCATAGCTACACTCAGACTGTGATTGGCCTCAGGCTAAGCCCAAAAATGTGAAGCAAAAGTGAGAATTGTAAATATAAAAAATCTAAGACAAATTAATGCTAAACATCTTGCTTCAATTACAGAATATTTCAGAAAAAAACAGATCATAATTTTCTTCTCAAATGTCTCCCAGAATTCATAAGTAAATAGATCACACACTTGAAATACCTATTGAATTTATTTAAAAACTATGTAGAGAATTATTATCATATTTATACTATGTAAAATGTAGGCTGTTAAATAAGTTTTATTGATATATCTAAATCATAACACGTGTCATCCCTACTGTTATACATGTGTCTATAACTCTACAGATATATATGGCAGTTAATTCTATGCATAAAACTTTCCTTTCCTTGACCGAAAGGGTACAATAATGCAGTGCAAAGAATCTAATATGTTGAAGTAAACATTTTTAAAAGCTTGTGCAACATAATTTGTTGCATTTGAAACAGTCATTCTTGATTAATCTGGATCAGTTTGCAAGTTTTATTTTTGTGCATTAAATTGTGTCTGAAAATTTGAAATTTAATGGCATATTAGTTTCAACTGGTTACTATTTAAATACAGCAGGTAAAATAAAAATTATGAAAATAGACCATTCAAACTTAGACTAAAAGAATATTTTCTTATAAATACTTCATTCACTATTTTCAGATGAAATTTTGCTCAGAAATGATACTATGTGAAAGTATTTATGATGATTTGTAGTGACAGGATCTACATGTTATATTCTATGCTAAAAGAAGCCTATAATCAATGAAACATTACAGATAAAGTAAAGTTTATCTGAAGGTCACTTTCCCCTTGATAGACTGCTTATTGCTGACAGCAGATCAGTGACTCAGAAAAGTGCTGTGCTGTTCACTTGATACTCTAATGGTGATGCTTCTTCCTCGTTTTCATATTCGATAATGATGCTAATAGAGAATGCAAAACTTCATTAACAAGACCAACCAGAAGACATGGTTACTTCTAAAAAAAAAAAGTATGATCATGACATTAATGACATTTAGAAAGGTTTAATGGATCCCTGGAATCCTACTCTGTAAAAAGTCAAACTTTTTACAAAAAAGTGAAAGTAGGTGAAATTCAATCTTTCTCAAGGAAATACAAAAACCAGTGAACTTCATTTAGATGTTAAATGTACTTGTCCTTGAACTCCAAGTAGTTCATAAATATTTCCTTTAGCACATTTTTTTTTGTTCTCACATATTTCTTTGTTTATGGTTAATGGCATAAAACTTTCACTCTTTTAAATGCCAAATTATCATTTCTTATTCATACTTCTTGACAATTGCTGCTCTCTAAATACATTATTTAGAGTTATGTGCAGAGTCTAAGAAAATTGTATAGCTATGATTTTATTACAAGTTATATACAAAGATATGTTTTCTTAAGTCAATTTTTGCTCTTAGCATGGGGTACTACATGATGTCATGCTGCTAGAAGATTATTATGAAATGTCAAACATCTGTTATGATCCATATTGCTTTTTATAATAATATATATTTGCTGAAAATTATTGAGTTTTGTACTCTATGGTATATTATACTGAGAAGAAGACAGGTTCTTGACCTTGAGGAACCTGTCATCAATCTCCTGACTAGGTAGCAGTAAAGGCATATTCTTGTATAAAAGAAAAATAATAATGAGATGCAAATGGGTAGAAACAATGATTATAACAATGAAAAACATAATATCATAATATGTATGTTCCATGATACCTGAATACAAAAATATTCAAAATTTAGACTTTAGTCTTAATTTTTAAAAATTGGAATAAATACATCTAGATCAGTCCCCAGTCACTTCACTATTTAGAAGTATAGGCAGATCTCTATACAAATAAATAACTTTAGACAAAAACTTAGTTTACGAACATTAACTCCATTAAGTCTAGAAGAATTAAAGATATACATTTTCATAGTTGCACACAGTTGTAAATGAATTACTTTATTTTTTTTTTTTTTCTTTTTTTTTTTTATTATACTTTAAGTTCTAGGGTACATGTGCATAACGTTTATATCATGTATAACTCCCCAATGTAATCCCTCCCTCCTCCTCCCCCTCCCCATGATAGGCCCCAGTGTGTGATGTTCCCCCTCCCGAGTCCAAGTGATCTCATTGTTCAGTTCCCACCTATGAGTGAGAACATGCGGTGTTTGGTTTTCTCTTCTTGTGATAGTTTGCTAAGAATGATGGTTTCCAGCTGCATCCATGTCCCTACAAAGGACGCAAACTCATCCTTTTTGATGGCTGCATAGTATTCCATGGTGTATATGTGCCACATTTTCTTAATCCAGTCTGTCACAGATGGACATTTGGGTTGATTCCAAGTCTTTGCTATTGTGAATAGTGCCGCAATAAACATACGTGTGCATGTGTCTTTGTAGTAGAGTAATTTATAATCCTTTGGGTATATACCCAGTAGTGGGATGGCTGGGTCATATGGTACATCTAGTTCTAGATCCTTGAGGAATCGCCATACTGTTTTCCATAATGGTTGAACTAGTTTACAATCCCACCAACAGTGTAAAAGTGTTCCTATTTCTCCACATCCTCTCCAACATCTATTGTTTCCTGACTTCTTAATGATTGCCATTCTAACTGGTGTGAGATGGTATCTCATTGTGGTTTTGATTTGCATTTCTCTGATGGCGAGTGATGACGAGCATTTTTTCATGTGTCTGTTGGCTGTATGGATGTCTTCTTTTGAGAAATGTCTGTTCATATCCTTTCCCCACTTTTTGATGGGGTTGTTTGTTTTTTTCTTGTATATTTGTTTGAGTTCTTTGTAGATTCTGGATATTAGCCCTTTGTCAGATGAGTAGGTTGCAAAAATTTTCTCCCATTCTGTAGGTTGCCTGTTCACTCTGATGGTAGTTTCTTTTGCTGTGCAAAAGCTCTTTAGTTTAATGAGATCCCATTTGTCAATTTTGGCTTTTGCTGCCGTTGCTTTTGGTGTTTTAGACATGAAGTCCTTGCCCATGCCTATGTCCTGAATGGTACTACCTAGATTTTCTTCTAGGGTTTTTATGGTATTAGGTCTAACATTTAAGTCTCTAATCCATCTTGAATTAATTTTCGTATAAGGGGTAAGGAAAGGATCCAGTTTCAGCTTTCTACTTGTGGCTAGCCAATTTTCCCAGCACCATTTATTAAATAGGGAATCCTTTCCCCATTTCTTGTTTTTGTCAGGTTGTCAAAGATCAGATGGCTGTAGATGTGTGGTATTATTTCTGAGGACTCTGTTCTGTTCCACTGGTCTATTTCTCTGTTGTGGTACCAGTACCATGCTGTTTTGGTTACTGTAGCCTTGTAGTATAGTTTGAAGTCAGGTAGCGTGACGCCTCCAGCTTTGTCCTTTTGACCTAGGATTGTCTTGGCAATGCGGGCTCTTTTTTGGTTCCATATGAACTTTAAAGCAGTTTTTTCCAATTCTGTGAAGAAACTCATTGGTAGCTTGATGGGGATGGCATTGAATCTATAAATAACCTTGGGCAGTATGGCCATTTTCACGATATTGATTCTTCCTATCCATGAGCATGGTATGTTCTTCCATTTGTTTGTGTCCTCTTTGATTTCACTGAGCAGTGGTTTGTAGTTCTCCTTGAAGAGGTCCTTTACATCCCTTGTAAGCTGGATTCCTAGGTATTTGATTCTCTTTGAAGCAATTGTGAATGGAAGTTCATTCCTGACTTGGCTCTCTGCTTGTCTGTTACTGGTGTATAAGAATGCTTGTGATTTTTGCACATTAATTTTGTATCCTGAGACTTTGCTGAAGTTGCTTATCAGCTTAAGGAGATTTTGGGCTGAGACGATGGGTTTTTCTAAATATACAATCATGTCATCTGCAAACAGGGACAATTTGACTTCTTCTTTTCCTAACTGGATACCCTTGATTTCTTTCTCTTGCCTGATTGCCCTAGCCAGAACTTCCAACACTATGTTGAATAGGAGTGGTGAGAGAGGGCATCCCTGTCTTGTGCCAGTTTTCAAAGGGAATTTTTCCAGTTTTTGCCCATTCAGTATGATATTAGCTGTGGGTTTGTCATAAATAGCTCTTATTATTTTGAGGTACGTTCCATCAATACCAATTTATTGAGCGTTTTTAGCATAAAGGGCTGTTGAATTTTGTCAAAAGCCTTTTCTGCATCTATTGAGATAATCATGTGGTTCTTGTCTTTGGTTCTGTTTATATGCTGGATTACATTGATTGATTTGCGAATGTTGAACCAGCCTTGCATCCCAGGGATGAAGCCCACTTGATCATGGTGGATAAGCTTTTTGATGTGCTGCTGAATCCGTTTGCCAGTATTTTATTGAGGATTTTTGCATCGATGTTCATCAGGGATATTGGTCTAAAATTCTCTTTTTTTGTTGTGTCTCTGCCAGGCTTTGGTATCAGGATGATGTTGGCCTCATAAAATGAGTTAGGGAGGATTCCCTCTTTTTCTATTGATTGGAATAGTTTCAGAAGGAATGGTACCAGCTCCTCCTTGTACCTCTGGTAGAATTCAGCTGTGAATCCATCTGGTCCTGGACTTTTTTTGGTGGGTAGGCTATTAATTGTTGCCTCAATTTCAGAGCCTGTTATTGGTCTATTCAGGGATTCAACTTCTTCCTGGTTCAGACTTGGGAGAGTGTAAGTGTCCAGGAAATTATCCATTTCTTCTAGATTTTCTAGTCGATTTGCGTAGAGGCATTTATAGTATTCTCTGATGGTTGTTTGTATTTCTGTGGGGTCGGTGGTGATATCCCCTTTATCATTTTTTATTGCGTCTATTTGATTCCTCTCTCTTTTCTTCTTTATTAGTCTTGCTAGCGGTCTGTCAATTTTGTTGATCTTTTCAAAAAACCAACTCCTGGATTCATTGATTTTTTGGAGGGTTTTTTGTGACTCTATCTCCTTCAGTTCTGCTCTGATCTTAGTTATTTCTTGCCTTCTGCTAGCTTTTGAATGTGTTTGCTCTTGCCTCTCTAGTTCTTTTAATTGTGATGTTAAAGTGTCAATTTTAGATCTTTCCTGCTTTCTCTTGTGGGCATTTAGTGCTATAAATTTCCCTCTACACACTGCTTTAAATGTGTCCCAGAGATTCTGGTATGTTGTATCTTTGTTCTCATTGGTTTCAAAGAACATCTTTATTTCTGCTTTCATTTCGTTATGTACCCAGTAGTCATTCATGAGCAGGTTATTCAGTTTCCATGTAGATGAGCGGTTTTGATTGAGTTTCTTAGTCCTGAGTTCTAGTTTGATTGCACTGTGGTCTGAGAGACAGTTTGTTATAATTTCTGTTCTTGTACATTTGCTGAGGAGTGCTTTACTTCCAATTATGTGGTCAATTTTGGAATAAGTGCGATGTGGTGCTGAGAAGAATGTATATTCTGTTGATTTGGGGTGGAGAGTTCTATAGATGTCTATTAGGTCCGCTTGGTGCAGAGATGAGTTCAATTCCTGGATATCCTTGTTAACTTTCTGTCTCGTTGATCTGTCTAATGTTGACAGTGGAGTGTTGAAATCTCCCATTATTATTGTATGGGAGTCTAAGTCTCTTTGTAGGTCTCTAAGGACTTGCTTTATGAATCTGGGTGCTCCTGTATTGGGTGCATATATATTTAGGAGAGTTAGCTCTTCCTGTTGAATTGATCCCTTTACCATTATGTAATGGCCTTCTTTGTCTCTTTTGATCTTTGATGGTTTAAAGTCTGTTTTATCAGAGACTAGGATTGCAACCCCTGCTTTTTTTTGTTCTCCATTTGCTTGGTAGATCTTTCTCCATCCCTTTATTTTGAGCCTATGTATGTCTCTGCATGTGAGATGGGTCTCCTGAATACAGCAGACTGATGGGTCTTGACTCTTTATCCAGTTTGCCAGTCTGTGTCTTTTAATTGGAGCATTTAGTCCATTTACATTTAAGGTTAATATTGTTATGTGTGAACTTGATCCTGTCATTATGATATTAACTGGTTATTTTGCTCATTAGTTGATGCAGTTTCTTCCTAGCCTCGATGGTCTTTACATTTTGGCATGTTTTTGCAATGGCTGGTACCGGTTGTTCCTTTCCATGTTTAGGGCTTCCTTCAGGGTCTCTTGTAAGGCAGGCCTGGTGGTGACAAAATCTCTAAGCATTTGCTTATCTGTAAAGGATTTTATTTCTCCTTCACTGATGAAACTTAGTTTGGCTGGATATGAAATTCTGGGTTGAAAATTCTTTTCTTTAAGAACGTTGAATATTGGCCCCCACTCTCTTCTGGCTTGTAGAGTTTCTGCCGAGAGATCTGCTGTTAGTCTGATGGGCTTCCCTTTGTGGGTAACCCGACCTTTCTCTCTGGCTGCCCTTAAGATTTTTTCCTTCATTTCAACTTTGGTGAATCTGGCAATTATGTGTCTTGGAGTTGCTCTTCTGGAGGAGTATCTTTGTGGCGTTCTCTGTATTTCCTGAATTTGAATGTTGGCCTGCCCTACTAGGTGGGGAAGTTCTCCTGGATGATATCCTGAAGAGTGTTTTCCAACTTGGTTCCATTTTCCCCCTCACTTTCAGGCACCCCAATCAGACGTAGATTTGGTCTTTTTACATAATCCCATACTTCTTGCAGGCTTTGTTCATTTCTTTTTCTTCTTTTTTCTTTTGGTTTCTCTTCTCGCTTCATTTCATTCATTTGATCCTCAATCGCTGATACTCTTTCTTCCAGTTGATCGAGTCGGTTACTGAAGCTTGTGCATTTGTCACGTATTTCTCGTGTCATGGTTTTCATCTCTGTCATTTCGTTTATGATCTTCTCTGCATTAATTAGTCTAGCTGTCAATTCTTCCACTTTTTTTTCAAGATTTTTAGTTTCTTTGCGCTGGGTACGTAATTCCTCCTTTAGCTCTGAGAAGTTTGATGGACTGAAGCCTTCTTCTCTCATCTCGTCAAAGTCATTCTCTGACCAGCTTTGATCCGTTGCTGGCGATGGGCTGCTCTCCTTTGCAGGGGGAGATGCGCTCTTATTTTTTGAATTTCCAGCTTTTCTGCCCTGCTTTTTCCCCATCTTTGTGGTTTTATCTGTCTCTGGTCTTTGATGATGGTGACGTACTGATGGGGTTTTGGTATAGGTGTCCTTCCTGTTTGATAGTTTTCCGTCTGACAGTCAGAAGGACTGTCTGTTGGTCTGTTGGAGATTGCTTGAGGTCCACTCCAGACCCTGTTTGCCTGGGTATCAGCAGCAGAGGTTGCCAAGATAGAATATTGCTGAGCAGCGAGTGTACCTGTCTGATTCTTCCTTTGGAAGTTTCCTCTCAGGGATGACTCCACCCTGTGAGGTGTGGGGTGTCAGACTGCCCCTAGTGGGGGATGTCTCCCAGCTAGGCTACTCAGGGGTCAGGGACCCACCTGAGCAGGCAGTCTGTCCGTTCTCGGATCTCAACCTCCGCGTTGGGAGATCCACGGCTCTCCCCAAAGCTGTCAGACAGAGTCGTTCGCCTCTGCACCGCCCCCGCTGCTTTCCCTATGGACCTCAGCTGTGGGCTGTCCCCAGAGGTGGAGTCTACAGAGACAGGCAGGTTTCCTTGAGCTGCTGTGAGCTCCACCCAGCTCGAGCTTCCCAGCGGCTTTGTTTACCTACTTAAGCCTCAGCAATGGCGGGCGCCCCTCCCCCAGCCTCGCTGCTGCCTTGCGGATAGATCGCCGCAGACGGCTGTGTTAGCAGTGAGGGAGGCTCCGTGGGCGTGGGACCCTCCCGGCCAGGTGTGGGATATATTCTCCTGGTGTGCCTGTTTCCTTAAAGCGCCGTATTGGGGTGGGAGTTACGCGATTTTCCAGGTGTTATGTCTCTCAGTTCCCCTGGCTAGGAAAACGGATTTCCTTCCCCCTTGCGCTTCCAGGTGAGGCGATGCCTCGCCCTGCTTCAGCTCACGCTGGTCAGGCTGCAGCAGCTGACCAGCACCGATTGTCCGGCACTCCCTAGAGAGATGACCCCAGTACCTCAGTTGAAAATGCAGAAATCACCGGTCTTCTGTGTTACTCGCGCTGGGAGTTGGAGACTGGAGCTGTTCCTATTCGGCCATCTTGCTCCGCCCCCCCACACCATGAATTACTTTAGAAAAATATTATCATAAATGGCTTCACCAACTAATTCTTCCAAACTTTCAAAGACAAGTTAGAATACAAAAAATGATTAAAAACATTTAGGTTAATTTATGAAGTAATAATGATATTGTTCTATAACCTGTTAAAGATAGTTAACAAAGGAAATCATGGACTACTATTTCTTGTAAGTATTGCAGTTTTAAAATGAAATATTAGAGAGTAGACTCCAATACCACCAGTAATACATCATGTCTGTTATGGGCTGAATGTTTGTGTTCCCCTAAAATTCACATGTTGAAACCCTACCACCCAACATGATGGTATTTCAGGATGAGGCTTTTATCTTAATTAAGGTTAGATGAGATAACAAGAGTAAGGCCCTGGTCTGGCAGAATTAATGTCTATATAAGAAGAGACACCAGAGAGTTTACTCCTGCTCTCACAGGAAGACAGCCTTTACCCAGAAGCAAATTATCTGGTATTTTGATCTTGGACTACCCAGCCTCCAGAACTGTGAGAAAAAACAATTATGTTTTTTTTCAGCTACCCAATGTGTGATATTTTGTTATAGCAGCCTGAGCAAACTAACACAGATTTTGGTACAGAGAATTCGGGTGCTGCTATAGGACATACCTAAAAATGTAAGAGTGGCCTTGGAAATAGGTGTTTGGAAATAGGCATTTCAATTCTCCTGCCTCTTGGAAATAGGTAACAGGTAGAGGCTGGAGGAGATAAGAGGTGTATGCTATAAAATGCCTGGATTGCATTTTATAACAGAGAAGAGACTGTTGGTAAGAAATACGAATGTTAAAGGAGATTTCAATAAAGACTCAGAAAGAAAAGAAGAGAGCTGGAGAGAAAACTTCCAGCTTCTTAAAGAATACATAAATATCCCAGCACTTTGGGAGGCTGAAGAGGGCGGATCACGAGATCAGGAGATTGAGACCATCCTGGCTAACACAGTGAAACCCCATCTCTACTAAAAGTACAAAAAATTAGCTGGGAATGATGGCAGGCGCCTGTAGTCCCAGTTACTCGGGAGGCTGAGGCAGGAGAATGGCATGAACCTGGGAGGTGGAGCTTGCAGTGAGCCGAGATCACGCCACTGCACTCCAGCCTGGGTGACAGAACGAGACTCTGTCTAAAAAAATAAGAAGAATAAGAATACATAAATAGTCATGAACAGAATGTTGGCAGAAATGTGGACATTAAAGGTCATTCTGGTGGGGTCTCAGACAGAAAAAAAAAAAAAGTTATTGGAAACTGGAGAAAAGACAGCCCTTGTTATAAAATCACAGAAAACTTGGCTGAACTGTGTTCAAATGTTTTGTAGAACGTAGAACATGCAAGCAGTGAAATATGATATTTAGCTGAGGAGATTTCTAAGCAAAGTGTTCAAGGATTAGCTTGGTTTCTCCTGACTGCTTATAATAAAAGGCAAGAGGAGAGAGACAATTGGAGAAAATACTGCTAGGGTAAAAGGAATCAGATTTTGAAGATTTGGAAAATTTATAGCCTATCTATATTAAAAAAAATGAGAAATCTTGTTCTTAAAAGAACACTAGGGTTGTGACTGAACAATCATTTGATGAATAGATCATGGATTCAACTCATGAGCTTAATCAGTCATCTCAGAAGAGTCCAGGAATAGAGAGAGGATTATACCAGCAGAGACACTGACAGTTTGAATTACAGTGAACAGAAAAAACAAAACTGAATGAAAGGTTGCCAGACTTCTTGGATTCTACAAGACTGAACCCTAGAGTTATTTGGCTATGATATGGTTTGACTGTGTCCCCACCCAAATCTCATCTTGAATTATAGCTCCCATAATTCCCACATGTCTAGGAAGGGACCTGGTGGGTGGTAATTGAATCAAGAGGCAGGTCTTTTCCCTTTTGTTCTCGTGATAGTGAATAAGTCTCATGAGATCTGATGGTTTTATGAAAGGGAGCTCCCCTACACAAGCTCTCTTGCCTACTGCCATGTAAGATGTGACTTTGGTCATTAGCCTTCAGCTATGATTGTGAGGCCTCCGCAACCATGTGGAACTGTGAGTCAATTAAACCTCTTTCCTTTATAAATAACCCTTTCTTGAGTATGTCTTAATTAGCAGTGTGAGTACAGACTAATACAGGCTATAAATGTGTGATATTCTTTAAGCAAAGGGAAGAATGGCCCTAAAGGGATTTAGAGATCATCAAGACAGCCACTCCCACCAAAGGCCAATGGAGCAAGGCTGTTTCTTTTTAGGCTACAGAGAGTAGGGCCACCAAAGAGAGACCTGTGGACAGAGCTGGCTCTCCTAGCAGAACAAAAATGAGGCCACCCCACAGAGCCATGAGGCTGATGCTGCCATCCCAGTAGGCCTGGAGGGCAGAGCATTGAACCAAATAAAATTATTCTTAAGACTTAAAATCTAATGCAATTTTCTTTGCTAAGTTCTGGACTTACTTGGGAACTGTCAGCTTTCCTTCCTTCCTTATTTAGCCCTTTTGGTGTGGGAATGTTTGCCTCAGCCCTGTCCTACTTTGTATTTTAGAAGCACACAGCATGTCTGCTCTCACAGGTTCACAACAGGAGACAAATTTTGCCTAAGGATGAACTCTTTCAGTCTTACTCACATTTTATTTAGATGAATGGTATTCAGATAAGAATTTGGACTTTAGAGTTGATGCTGGAATGAGTGAAATCTTTTCAGAATGGTGGAATGAATGTATTGTGCATGCAATAAATACATAAATTTGGGGGAGGGAGAAGGGGCAAAATATTTTGGAATGTAGGTTTGTGTCCCCCAAATTCATATGTTGGAGCTCTAATCCCCAATGTGACTGTATTTGGAGATAGGATCATTATAAAAATAATTCGGGTTTACGAGTTCATAAGGGTAGAGGTCATGATCTCATAGGATTAGTATCCTCATAAGAAGAGACACTAGAGAGATCATTGTCTCTTCACACGTGCACAAAGAAGAGGTCAAGTAAGTACACAAGAAGAGCGTGACTGCCCACATGCCAAGAGAAGAGACTTCAGAAGGAAATCTACCTTGCTGGCACCTTGATCTTGGACTTCTCAGTCCCCAGAACTGTGAGAAACATATTTCTGGGTGGTTTAAGCCACTCAGTCTATGGTATTTTGTTATGGCTGCCTGCACAGACTAATACAAAGTTGAGGTGGGATTTATACCAGCCATGTAAATTTGGTTTAATACTAATCAGAATATTTAATAATAACATTCAAGAAATTGACATAAGAAAAAATATGTTAATCTCCATTGATGCTGAAAA
This sequence comes from Trachypithecus francoisi, assembly GCF_009764315.1. Taxonomy (NCBI): domain Eukaryota; kingdom Metazoa; phylum Chordata; class Mammalia; order Primates; family Cercopithecidae; genus Trachypithecus; species Trachypithecus francoisi. The sequence continues at coordinate 39,624,501 of NW_022681463.1, forward strand.
TTCAACATCTGAAGTACTCAAGAAATTATAAATGGATGGTACTCTTCAATGTTATGAAAACATAATTCTAAAGCCAGTTTCTTAATCAGGAAGCACAAAAGGCTTTTCCATTATGGTTGGGAACAAGAATGATCACAATATCCACTTCTAGGTAATGTTATATTCAAAGTGTCAGCCAATGCAATTAAAACAGTGAAAAGTAAGTAAATGAGTATTAAAACAGCAAAACTTTATTTATTAGCAGATAATATGATACTGCACCTGGAAAACCCAGAGAAACAATGATAAATCCAAAGTATAAAAGAATTTAGTAAGGAAATAAGATAAAAAATTACAGACAAAACCCAGTACCCTACATATACAAACAATAACTGGGTTGAAGATATGATGAAAGAAAAAAATTCTATTAACAGTAGCAATATAAAAATACTTAGAAAAAAATTTAGCTATCAAGAACTTGCAAAACTATATACAGAAAAGTTAAAACCCTCCTGAAAAGCACAAAAGTAGCCTTGAAACTAATAAAAAGATATCCCTTGTTCTTGGATAAAAATAATTCAAAATTATGAAAAATGTGAGCTCTCCCTAAGTTAATAAATTTTATTTAATCCCAACAAAAATATCATCAGTTTTTTAATCTGCACAAGTTGATTTTTAAAACTCATCATTCAATAATAGCTAAGAAAGCATTGAAAAAGATATATTATGAGAGAGGCATAGCTGCACATATTAAAACAAGCTATAAAGCCTCTCTAACTAGCATGGAACTGGTACCTAAATAGGCAGATTGACCAGTGGAATAGAATAGAAAATCTAGTAATAGATTAAACTACAGGTGAAAATTTAGTAATTGATAAAGATAGTATCAAAAACTACAGCTGCAAAGATAGACCTTTTAAGAAATGGAGTTGTATCAACTGGATATTCATTGAGTAGGAAAAAAATAGATTGATACCTTATCATACAAAGAATAAACTCAAAATTATCAGAAAATATAATTGTGAAAAAAAGAAACCATGAAAGTACTAGAAGAAAATGCAGAGAATTACTCTACAGCTTCGATGTTTGACGAGTTGATGGGTGCAGCACACCAACATGGCACAAGTATACATATGTAACAAACCTGCACGTTATGCACATGTACCCTAGAACTTAAAGTATAATTTTTTTAAAAAGTCTTTTTAACTATGTCTCAAATCTACATGCAATTAAAGAGAGAAAATTTTGACTGTGTAAAAATAGAAAACAAATAAAATTAAGACAAAAAGATTTTTGTATGACAAAAAACTTAATCAGAGTTAAAAGATAAATGGGAGAAAATATTTGATGAATAGAAAATATAGTCTGTTGGCTGGGCACAATGGCTCACGTCTGTAATCCCAGCACTGGGAGGGAGGCTGAGGCGGGTGGATCACTTGAGGTCAGAGTTAGAGATCAGCATGGCGAAACCCCATCTCTACTAAAAATACAAGTTACAATTAAAAATACAATTAGCTGGGCATGGTGGCAGGCACCTGTAATCCTAGCTACTTGGGAGGCTGAGGCAGGAGAATCACTTAAACCTGGAAAACAGAGGTTGCAGTGAGCTACTAAGATCATGCCACTGCACTTCAGTCTGGGTGACAGAGAAAGACTCCATCTCACACACACACAAAAAAGAAAACAAAATGTAGTCTGTTGAATTAGTCTCTTGTTAAATGGATTATAAGTTTCATGACAGCAGTGGCAGTGAATATCTTGTTCATTATTAATTTCACAGTATTTTGCATGTTACCTAAAATATAGTAAGTGCTTTCTCAATATTTGATAGAAGTGCTTCTTGAAGTAGGAGCTACAAGAGAGTGGTATGCAGGAAATAATCAGTGGAGGAGCATCCCTGAAGATAAAGGGATGGTATGCAAAATGCAAGCAGAGAAACTATTCTTAAATAAAAAGTGGGGGTATTTCATACCATTGTGGTAGGATGGAAATGAGAAAATAAGATGTAAATGTAGCAAAATGTTAAAATAGAACATCAGAAAATGAAGAAATTTTCCATCTGTTGGCTTTGTTTTCCTTTATAAAGTAGGAGGACAGGTGGCATGATGAGTGTGAAGGATGGTGTGGGAAGTAGGAACTTGGAACAGAGTGGAGAAGGTTTGAAATAGTCGCTGTGAAGAACCAGTCAAGTGATCACTAAGAAGAGCTCTAGGCAACACTAACACAATAATTTATGGAAACTAAAATGAAGTAGCAACAATCTGCCTTAGTGTAGGATTTTCCAGACACCATGTGTGAGACAAGAGAAAAGGAACAATGAGTTTGACACAGAATTGAGATGTTTTGGGGAAAGTATGACAGAAGGACAATGAAGCAGTGTTATCAGTCCTTCTTGCACTGCTGTAAAGTTATTAGTCCTTTCTTGCACTGATATAAAGAAATACCTATGATTGGGTAATTTAGAAAGAAAAGAGATTTAATTGGCTAATGGTTCTGCTGTATGGGAAGCATAGTGGCTTCTACTTTTGGGGAGGCGTGAGGAAGCTTCCAATTATGGTGGAAGACAAAGCAGGAGAGAGACCTCTCACATGGTGGGAGTGAGAGCAAGAGATAGAGGGACAAGTTGCTACATACTTTTAAATGACCAGACCATGTGAGAACTCACTATTGTGAGGGCAGTACCAAGGAGATGGTACTAAACCATTCATGAGAAACTGCCTCCATGATCCAATCACCTCCCATCAGGCCCCACCTCCAACACTGGGGATTACAATTTGACATGAGATTTGTGTGGGGACGTAGATCCAAGCCTTATCAGGCAGAGAATTGAGAACAAATTCTATTTTGTTAAACTGTATGAAATTTCTGACATTTAGCCATTTTTGAAATGAATATTTTTATAATTTACTATCTATAATATGAGTCACTGAATAGAAACTTGAAAAAGAGTTGGGGTAAGGGTCAATGGAACAGAGACTATCAAGTGAATGACTTTTTGGGGTATTAGACTTTATTCATATGAATGTTGAACTTAAATATGTTTTGATAAAAGAAGGGACTCAACTAAGAGTGAAGCAAAAAAAAGGAATATGACTTAACCAACTGACATGAGTATCAAGACGGATATTTTAATACAAGATGAAGGAACAATATAGAAATGACATGGGGAAGGAATGTGCTAACTGCACCTCACAACTCCAAAAGCCATGACCATCACCCTGTAGGTAGTTTGACCATTGTGGTGTGTTGAATCATGTCCCTCAAAAATCCGTGCCGACCTGAACTTCACAATGTAACCTTATTTGGACTAAGGCTCTTAGCAGATGTAATTAAAGATCAAGACAAGATAATATGGGATTAGAATGACTCTGACATTTAGTGTAAGTCCTAATAAGAGGCAGAGTAGGAGAAGACAGTGCCACAGTTAAGTAGGCAATGTGATGATATGGGCAGAGATCAGAGTGATATATCTAAAAGTAAAGGAACAGCAAGGGATTGTTGGCAACCACAAGAAGCTAAGAGAGAGACATGAGATTGCTTCTCCCCCAGAGTCTCTGAAAGGAGGGAAACCTGCTGACATCTTGACTGCAGACTTCTAGTTTCCTCAACTGTATGTGAATACATTTCTGTTGTTTAAACCACTTATTTGTGGTCATTTCTTATGGCAGCCCCAGGAAACTATTATGGACATATATCCTGGTTTGTTCAGGGCAGTCCCAGTCCCAGTTTACCCCTAATCTCATATTATAATTACTAATGGTTTATCTATTTACTCTCAAAAATATCCCAGGTTGGACAATACATGATGGAATCATGTCAACTTTTAGGGAGGTATAAACAGAAAAGGAAGCAGATTTCAGCTAATGAAATAAAGTGGATGGAATGTTTACTAAAAAGTTTGAGTATCTATGGGGTTATATTTAATATGAAATGAAGTTCCAGAGGAATTGTGCAGTTTTGAAATGGAGAGAGATGGTGGGAAGTTGGATCAGCAGATCCCAGCATCGCATAGTGCATTTAAGATAACATGGGGAAAGGCATATAGTTTTCACAGGAATGGGATGCATGGTAGGTTTATCATTGATAAATGCAGGTCACTGATCTCATGAGTAGGATTCTCTGGTCTTAGGAAGTAGCCTGTCCAGCCTATTTGCTATTCGGGGAGTTAGACTCTAGATGAATAGGCCAGCAAACCAGTATTTCAATAGAGGCCAGAACTCTTGACTGGAAATGTTATAGAAGGAGTCTTTTTGATGGTGCTGTTGAAGGAGGTTGAAGCCAGCTGGGTGGGCCAGCATCAAACTACTTTGAACTAAGGATGTTTATCTTTAATGAAGAAGAGAAGACTTAAAATGGCATAATAAATATCTAAAAATATTCAAAGCCATCTTACATGGAAGAGGCTTCAAAAAGAAAACTGGGGCCGGGTGCGGTGGCTCAAGCCTGTAATCCCAGCACTTTGGGAGGCCGAGACGGGCGGATCACAAGGTCAGGAGATCGAGACCATCCTGGCTAACACGCTGAAACCCCGTCTCTACTAAAAAAAAAATACAAAAAACTAGCTGGGCGAGGTGGCAGGCGCCTGTAGTCCCAGCTACTCGGGAGGCTGAGGCAGGAGAATGGCGTAAACCTGGGAGGCGGCGCTTGCAGTGAGCTGAGATCTGGCCACTGCACTCCAGCCTGGGCGACAGAGTGAGACTCCGTCTCAAAAAAAAAAAAAAAAAAAAACTGGAATCAATTTAGAAAAACTATAAGTATAAAGAGTTTGGCTTAATATGAAGAATTTTATATCAGAATTCAGAGTCAAGCAATGGGGTAAACTCCTCCCAGATTTAGTAAACATTCCACTATGTAGAGAGTTTTTTTTTTTTTTTTTTCAGGTGGCCACATCAACAAATATTGTGAAAGAGTTGGTTGAGATATATAAACACTTGAAGAATGGGGAATGGGCAAGACAAGTGCAGCATTCCTAAAAGAAGTAAGTAACATTGTCAGAAAAAGCGTATGGATAGAACCATGAAACAAGGAGGGTATTTTTGTCCAGCCAAAAATCTGGAGGAGCAACACGGAGAATGAGAAACAACTGGCCAGCATGGTTAATAGAGATGTACTTGTGTGGAACTTCATGTCACAGATCACCAGTGTTTGGGGATCTCTGAAGTATCCAGTAGAGTCTCTGAAAAGAGAGAACAGCCTACCTTAGGGTTAGTTCACATAAGATAATATAAATTAGAGCAGATCTCATCAGTTTAGCCTACGGTTTTCTCTAGCAGTGTTTAACCTTCTGCACCATCAAGGACAACCTCTCCTTTTAAAAGTCTACTACATTTGAGCCATGGGGTCATCCTTTCCTCATTCTTCAAATATAATCCATTTTAAGTTTAAAAATGCTGCCTTTCTGTATTTAAACCTGGAATAGGTTTTAATTCCAGCTGTCCCTTCCCATTGCACCCTGTTAGTCTGATCTCTTGAGCAAATAAAGAATATATGCTCAATAATTTGGATTCTAAATCTGCCAAATAGAATTCAAAGTACCATGTGTATTATAAATACTTGAGCTTTTGCTGTTATATAATAGTAAATAGTTAAACTGTATGTGATAAATGACACAACTTTGCCCTTGTTTGATTTAATCTAGAGCCTTGTTTAGTAACTTGTTCTAATGAAAGTGTCATAATTTTTATTGATGAGTAAATAGTTGTTTATATTTAACTATGATTCAGAAAACAAGCCCTACGTAAACTTGATTCATTCATTGATTTTCATTTGTCATTTATTCATTCAAAAATATCTTTCTGAGCATTGGTAATGTGCCAGGCAGTATTTTAAACACAGTGGTGAAAACAAACAAATAAATAAAAAACAGGTGCTCATGCCTGTAATCCCAGGTACTCAGGAAGCTGAGGAGGGAGAATTGCTTGAGTCCAGGAGTTCCAGGTTGCAAGGAGCTATGATTATGCCATTGCACTTCAGTCTGGTCGACAGGGAGAAAGACCAGGTGTGGAAAGAAGAGGAAGAGGAGGAGGAGGAGGAAGAGGAAGAAAGAGGAGTAGTAGTAATAGTAGTAGAGTAGTTGTTCTGTGTGCTCATGGAGATGTCTTATGTTTTACATCCTAGTGAAGAGAGACAGGCAATAAACATAAAAATAATTAAACAAGACAATTTTAACTAGGAAAAAAATTCAGTGAAGAAAGCACAGGGGAATGCATTGATTATTGATTGGATAAGGACTGGATGAATCTGTTTTACATTGAATGGTCAAAAAAAACTCTTATAGAGGACAGTATAGAGCTGAAACCTGATGATTAAGAATCAAACATGTGATAGAGAATTGCAAATGCTAAAACCCTAAGGTGGGAGAAATGCTTTGTTTGAAAATAGAAAGGAATGATGTCAGATACAAAAGCAGAGCCAGATTATAATATTCCTTTAGTTTTCTATGTATTCTGGATTTTGGTGGTCAGCAAAGGTATTGTATGTATGTTTTGTCTAGATAATACTAATGTGTAGGACAAGTTTTAGAACTAATAAGGCATGGAAACAATCACGAGGAATTCACTTCAGGAAGATCTATGAACATTGTACTGAACATAAACCTGTATTACAGACAGGAACAGACTCCAGGTTTTGCCCCAGTGAGTACTCTTGCATCGAATTAAGCAGCCTGACCTCTTTGTCATTATGTAATCAGTCTGTACAATGTAAGGCAGCAAAATAAATGTTCTCAAATTATTCCACACTTTCACTTGGAATCAGTGCTTGTTTTAAGCTGAGCTTAGTGCTAGAAGGGGCTCAATTTATTACACAAAATTAAAGAAGACTGTTTACAAAAGTTTTTTTAAAAAGTGGAGAATTCGTTTTATCCAGAGAATTGAGTCAGCATAAAGATTCCATCTAGGTAATTTATATGAAAAACCCAGTTTCTCAAATGATATGTTTGTCAATTCTTCACTTGTTTTTGCAGATGTAATAATCAGTATATAGTCATTTAAACTAGAAATATTTTATATTTGTTTCTTCACATTATCAAATAGATGGATTTTTTAAAAGTTTGGTAGAAGTATAGATACATTTATGCATAGCTTTTCAAATCATGAAATGTTTAGGAACATCTAAATAATAACCTATACAATTTTATTTTCACATATGATAGTCTGTATTTATAACTTTAGTGTCTGGATGACATAAAATAATTGTATAATGACAGAGAACTTAATATGAAATACGAACTATTAGTATTTCCCATAATAGAGAGAAGCTATTTAGTTGGCATCTGCCATAGTCAGAGTTCTCTGGAGGGACAGAACTAATAAGACAGATGCAGATATAAAGGGAAGTTTATTAAGGAGTGTTGACTCACACGGATAACAAGGTGAGGTCCCATGATAGGCCGTCTGCAAGCTGAAGAGCAAGGAAGCCAGTCTGAATCCCAAAGCTGTAGAACTTGGAGTCCAGGAAGCATCCAGCATGGAAGAAAGATAGAGACCAGAAGACTAAACCAGTCTAGTCTTTCCACATTCTTCTGCCTGCTTTTAATATGGCCGAGCTGGCAGCTGATTAAATTGTGCCCACCCAAATGGAGGGTGGGTCTGCCTTTCCCAGTCCACTGACTCAAATGTTAATCTCCTTTGGCAAAACCCTCACAGACACACCCAGGAACAATACTTTGCATCCTTCAATCCAATCAAGTTGACACTCAGTATTAAGCATCAGAGGATCATAACATGGCCATGCTACAATCCAAATGAATTCTCAGTTTTCATGTTTGGAAACTTTCCTAAAGGAAATGCTCTTAAAACGTATTTGGATGAAATGTATTTCATATTAACTCTTAGGATTTCTTTTCCTCCACTGGATTTATAAGCCATCAAATCACCTAATAATTTTCTTTTTTTCTCATTTTATGCATATTAGTATTAAAATTTCAGCATAAAAATTTTAAAGTAGAGAGAATAGTGAAATGAACCTCTTCAGTTTCCACAATCAACAATGCCTTGCAAATGTGTTTTCATGTATATCCACACATACGTAACCTTACCAGCTTCTGCGGAGTTATGCTGAAACAAATCCCATAAATTATATTGTTGTATATGTAAAGTTAGCATTTTTCTTAAATTGTTGAAATTTGCAAACAGTGAATATTCAAGATAATACTATTAAACAATTTTCCTTGAGATGCTGCACTTTTTCTCATAATCTTTAGGATGTTTAGATAGGGATTAAAAAGTGAAATGTGTAGATGGCCGAATAGAAACAGCTCCAGTCTCCAACTCCCAGCGCAAGCGAAACAGAAGACCAGTGATTTCTGCATTTTCAAATGAGGTACTGGGGTCATCTCACTAGGGAGTGCCAGACAATCGGTGCTGGTCAGCTGCTGCAGCCCGACCAGCGAGAGCTGAAGCAGAGCAAGGCATCACCTCACCTGGGAAGCGCAAGGGGGAAGGGAATCCCTTTTCCTAGCCAGGGGAACTGAGACACACAACACCTGGAAAATACGGTAACTCCCACCCCAATACTGCGCTTTAAGCAAACGGGCACACCAGGAGATTATACCCACACCTGGCCAGGAGGGTCCCACGGCCACGGAGCCTCCCTCATTGCTAGCACAGCAGCCTGCGATCTAACCACAAGGCAGCAGCGAGGCTGGGGGAGGGGCGCCTGCCATTGCTGAGGCTTAAGTAGGTAAACAAAGCTGCTGGGAAGCTCGAACTGGGTGGAGCTCATAGCAGCCCAAGGAAACCTGCCTGTCTCTGTAGACTCCACCTCTGGGGACAGGGCACAGATAAACAAAAACAACAAAAAAAGCAGCAGAAACCCCTGCAGACGCAAACGACTCTGTCTGACAGCTTTGAAGAGAGCAGTGGATCTCCCATCACGGAGGTTGAGATCTGAGAATGGACAGACTGCCTGCTCAAGTGGGTCCCTGACCCCTGAGTAGCCTAACTGGCAGACATCCCCCACTAGGGGCAGTCTGACACCCCACACCTCACACGGTGGAGTACACCCCTGAGAGGAAGCTTCCAAAGTAAGAATCAGACAGGTACACTCGCTGTTCAGCAATATTCTATCTTCTGCAACCTCTGCTGCTGATACCCAGGCAAACAGGGTCTGGAGTGGACCTCAAGCAATCTCCAACAGACCTACAGCTGAGGGTCCTGACTATTAGAAGGAAAACTATCAAACAGGAAGAACACCTATACCAAAACCCCATCAGTACGTCACCATCATCAAAGACCAGAGGCAGATAAAACCACAAAGATGGGGAAGAAGCAGGGCAGAAAAGCTGGAAATTCAAAAAATAAGAGCGCATCTCCCCCTGCAAAGGAGTGCAGCCCATCGCCAGCAACGGATCAAAGCTGGTCAGAGAATGACTTTGACGAGGTGAGAGAAGAAGGCTTCAGTCCATCAAACTTCTCAGAGCTAAAGGAGGAATTACGTACCCAGCGCAAAGAAAATAAAAATACTGAAAAGAGAGTGGAAGAATTGATAGCTAATCAATGCAGAGAAGGTCATAAATGAAATGACAGAGATGAAAACAATGACACAAGAAATACGTGACAAATCCACAAGCTTCAGTAACTGACTCGATCAACTGGAAGAAAGAGTATCAGTGGTTGAGGATCAAATGAATGAAATGAAGCGAGAAGAGAAACCAAAAGAAAAAAGAAGAAAAAGAAATGAACAAAGCCTGCAAGAGGTATGGGATTATGTAAAAAGACCAAATCTACGTCTGATTGGGGTGCCTGAAAGTGAAGGGGAAAATGGAACCAAGTTGGAAAACACTCTTCAGGATATCATCCAGGAGAACTTCCCCAACCTAGTAGGGCAGGCCAACATTCAAATTCAGGAAATACAGAGAACACCAGAAAGATACTCCTCCAGAAGTGCAACTCCAAGACACATAATTGCCAGATTCATCAAAGTTGAAATGAAGGAAAAAATCTTAAGGGCAGCCAGAGAGAAAGGTCGGGTTACCCACAAAGGGAAGCCCATCAGACTAACAGCAGATCTCTCGGCAGAAACTATACAAGCCAGAAGAGAGTGGGGGCCAATAGTCAACATTCTTAAAGAAAAGAATTTTCAACCCAGAATTTCATATCCAGCCAAACTAACTTTCATCAGTGAAGGAGAAATAAAATCCTTTACAGATAAGCAAATGCTTAGAGATTTTGTCACCACCAGGCCTGCCTTACAAGAGACCCTGAAGGAAGCCCTAAACATGGAAAGGAACAAGCGGTACCAGCCATTGCAAAACATGCCAAAATGTAAAGACCATCGAGGCTAGGAAGAAACTGCATCAACTAACGAGCAAAATAACCAGTTAATATCATAATGGCAGGATCAAGTTCACACATAACAATATTAACCTTAAATGTAAATGGACTAAATGCTCCAATTAAATGACACAGACTGGCAAACTGGATAAAGAGTCAGGACCCAGCAGTCTACTGTATTCAGGAGACCCATCTCACATGCAAAGACATACATAGGCTCAAAATAAAGGGATGGAGGAAGATCTACCAAGCAAATGGAGAACAAAAAAAGCAGGGGTTGCATTCCTAGTCTCTGATAAAATAGACTTTAAACCATCAAAGATCAAAAGAGACAAGGCCGTTACATAATGGTAAAGGGATCAATTCAACAGGAAGAGCTAACTCTCCTAAATATATATGCACCCAATACAGGAGCACCCAGATTCATAAAGCAAGTCCTTGGAGACTTACAAAGAGACTTAGACTCCCATACAATAATAATGGGAGACTTCAACACTCCACCCTCAACATTAGACAGATCAACGAGACAGAAAGTTAACAAGGATATCCAGGAATTGAACTCATCTCTGCACCAAGCGGACCTAATAGACATCTATAGAACTCTCCACCCCAAATCAACAGAACATACATTCTTCTCAGCACCACATCGCACTTATTCCAAAATTGACCACATAATTGGAAGTAAAGCACTCCTTAGCAAATGTCAAAGAACAGAAATTATAAGAAACTGTCTCTCAGATCACAATGCAATCAAACTAGAACTCAGAACTAAGAAACTCAATCAAAACCGCTCAACTACATGGAAATTGAACAACCTGCTCCTGAATGACTACTGGGTACAGAACGAAATGAAGGCAGAAATAAAGATGTTCTTTGAAACCAATGAGAACAAAGATACAACATACCAGAATCTCTGGGACACATTTAAAGCAGTGTGTAGAGGGAAATTTATAGCACTAAATGCCCACAAGAGAAAGCTGGAAAGATCTAAAATGGACACTCTAACATCACAATTAAAAGAACTGGAGAAGCAAGAGCAAACACATTCAAAAGCTAGCAGAAGGCAAGAAATAACTAAGATGAGAGCGGAACTGAAGGAGATAGAGACACAAAAAACCCTCCAAAAAATCAATGAATCCAGGAGTTGGTTTTTTGAAAAGATCAACAAAATTGACAGACCGCTAGCAAGACTGATAAAGAAGAAAAGAGAGAAGAATCAAATAGACGCAATAAAAAATGATAAAGGGGATATCACCACGGACCCCACAGAAATACAAACTACCATCAGAGAATACTATAAACACCTCTACGCAAATCAACTAGAAAATCTAGAAGAAATGGATAATTTCCTGGACACTTACACTCTTCCAAGACTAAACCAGGAAGAAGTTGAATCCCTGAATAGACCAATAGCAGGCTCTGAAATTGAGGCAATAATTAATAGCCTACCAGCCAAATAAGTCCAGGACCAGATGGATTCACAGCTGAATTCTACCAGAGGTACAAGGAGGAGCTGGTACCATTCCTTCTGAAACTATTCCAATCAATAGAAAAAGAGGGAATCCTCCCTAACTCATTTTATGAGGCCAGCATCATCCTGATACCAAAGCCTGGCAGAAACACAACAAAAAAAGAAAACTTTAGACCAATATCTCTGATGAACATCGATGCAAAAAGCCTCAATAAAATACTGGCAAACTGGATTCAGCAGCACATCAAAAAGCTTATCCACCATGATCAAGTTGGCTTCATCCCTGGGATGCAAGGCTGGTTCAACATTAGCAAATCAATAAACGTAATCCAGCATATAAACAGAACCAAAGACAAGAACCACATGATTATCTCAATAGATACAGAAAAGGCTTTTGACAAAATTCAACAGCCCTTCATGCTAAAAATGCTCAACAAATTCGGTATTGATGGAACGTTCCTCAAAATAATAAGAGCTATTTATGACAAACTCACAGCCAAAATCATACTGAATGGGCAAAAACTGGAAAAATTCCCTTTGAAAACTGGCACAAGACAGGGATGCCCTCTCTCACCAATTCTATTCAACATAGTGTTGGAAGTTCTGGCTAGGGCAATCAGGCAAGAGAAAGAAATCAAGGGTATCCAGTTAGGAAAATATGAAGTCAAATTGTCCCTGTTTGCAGATGACATGCTTGTATATTTAGAAAACCCCATTGTCGGCCGGGCGCGGTGGCTCAAGCCTGTAATCCCAGCACTTTGGGAGGCCGAGACGGTGGATCACGAGATCAGGAGATCGAGACCATCCTGACTAACACTGTGAAACCCCATCTCTAATAAAAAATACAAAAAACTAGCCGAGCGAAGTGGTGGCCGCCTGTAGTCCCAGCTACTCGGGAGGCTGAGGAAGGAGAACGGCGTAAACCCGGGAGGCGGAGCTTGCAGTGAGCTGAGATCCGGCTACTGCACTCCAGCCTGGGCGACAGAGCGAGACTCCGTCTCAAAAAAATAAATAAAAATTAAAATTAAAATTAAAAAATTAAAAAATTAAAAAAAAACAAAACAAAACCCCATTGTCTCAGCCCAAAATCTTCTTAAGCTGATAAGCAACTTCAGCAAAGTCTCAGGATACAAAATTAATGTGCAAAAATCACAAGCATTCTTATACACCAGTAACAGACAAACAGAGAGCCAAATTATGAATGAACTTCCATTCACAATTGCTTCAAAGAGAATAAAATACCTAGGAATCCAACTCACCAGGGATGTAAAGGACCTCTTCAAGGAGAACTACAAACCACTGCTCAGTGAAATCAAAGAGGACACAAACAAATGGAAGAACATACCATGCTCATGGATAGGAAGAATCAATATCGTGAAAATGGCCATACTGTCCAAGGTTATTTATAGATTCAATGCCATCCCCATCAAGCTACCAATGAATTTCTTCACAGAATTGGAAAAAACTGCTTTAGAGTTCATATGGAACCAAAAAAGAGCCCGCATTACCAAGACAATCCTAAGTCAAAAGAAAAAAGCTGGAGGCATCATGCTACCTGACTTCAAACTATACTACAAGGCTACAGTAACCAAAACAGCATGGTACTGGTACCAAAACAGAGATATAGACCAATGGAACAGAACAGAGTCCTCAGAAATAATACCACACATCTACAGCCATCTGATCTTTGACAAACCTGAGAGAAACAAGAAATGGGGAAAGGATTCCCTATTTAATAAATGGTGCTGGGAAAATTGGCTAGCCGTAAGTAGAAAGCTGAAACTGGATCCTTTCCTTACTCCTTATATGAAAATTAATTCAAGATGGATTAGAGACTTAAATGTTAGACCTAATACCATAGAAACCCTAGAAGAAAACCTAGGTAATACCATTCAGGACATAGGCATGGGCAAGGACTTCATGTCTAAAACACAAAAAGCAACGGCAGCAAAAGCAAAAATTGACAAATGGGATCTAATTAAACTAAAGAGCTTCTGCACAGCAAAAGAAACTACCATCAGAGTGAACAGGCAACCTACAGAATGAGAGAAAATTTTTGCAATCTACTCATCTGACAAAGGGCTAATATCCAGAACCTACAAAGAACTCAAACAAATTTACAAGAAAAAAACAACTCCATCAAAGAGTGGGCAAAGGATATGAACAGACATTTCTCAAAAGAAGACATTCATACAGCCAACAGACACATGAAAAATGCTCATCATCACTGGCCATCAGAGAAATGCAAATCAAAACCACAATGAGATACCATCTCACACCAGTTAGAATGGCAGTCATTAAAAAGTCAGGAAACAACAGGTGTTGGAGAGGATGTGGAGAAATAGGAACACTTTTACACTGTTGGTGGGATTGTAAACTAGTTCAACCATTATGGAAAACAGTATGGCGATTCCTCAAGGATCTAGAACTAGATGTACCATATGATCCAACCATCCCACTACTAGGTATATACCCAAAGGATTATAAATCATGCTGCTCTAAAGACACATGCACACGTATGTTTATTGTGGCACTATTCACAATAGCAAAGACTTGGAATCAACCCAAATGTCCATCTGTGACAGACTGGATTAAGCAAATGTGGCACATATACACCATGGAATATTATGCAGCCATAAAAAAGGATGAGTTTGCGTCCTTTGTAGGGACATGGATGCAGCTGGAAACCATCATTCTTAGCAAACTATCAGAAGAACTGAAAACCAAACACCACATGTTCTCACTCATAGGTGGGAACTGAACAATGAGATCACTTGGACTCGGGAAGGGGAACATCACACATCGGGGCCTATCATGGGGAGGGGGGAGGGGGGAGGGATTGCACTGGGAGTTATACCTGATATGAATGACGAATTGATGGGGGCTGACGAGTTGATAGGTGGAGCCCACCAACATGGCACAAGTATACATATGTAACAAACCTGCACGTTATGCACATGTACCCTAGAACTTAAAGTATAATTAAAAAAAAAAAGTGAAATGTGTCTTCAATATCTTTTTCTGAGTTTAGTGGAGCATAAAGAGAAAACCCAGTTTTCCCTCTAGCCTTAAACATTGCATTTTAATTAAAATCACACTGATAAAGTAATCAAAGTGCATCCTAGCACAATGCTTCTGTTGAAGGTATGAAGCTTTACTGTTGATAAATTGCTATGTAGGCAATCCACTGCTCATAATTAGAAGTTAACTACATTTAAGAAAATAATGATAAGAATTGGTAGTGCTTATATTTTAAGACATTGCATTGGATTTAAATGTTGCTTTAAAAAGTTTTTACTTTAACTAGTGGATATGTGCTTAAATAATTCTTAATGCTTTTTTTTCAAAATGCAATACAATAATGTTACATATGTAGAGTTTTACTACACCCTATAAATTTTCTTCTATAAACCTCAAAATAATGTCAGTAAGTAGCTTAGGGAAATGAAACGGTTTTCCCAAATTCATGTAGTTGATAGGTGGAAGAGCTTGTGCAGTACTAACATACATGCAAATAATTGTTTTCCCTTTAAGTTCAATATCATACTGATGCTACAGATGTTAAAACAATAAAAAAGAATCCAACACTCTTTAAGGTTTAACTATTTCCCAGGGACAAGACTTTTCTGAGCAGGTTGCTATGATCATGCATGGTGGTGTCTTTGTGCTAAAACAATTCACGAAACCCACTATTCTGCAAGAATTATGGGATTCCTTTTTTTTTTTTTTTTGAGACGGAGTCTTGCTCTGCCCCCAGGATGGAGTGCAGTGGCGCGATCTCGGCGCGCTGCAAGCTCCGCCTCCCAAGTTCACGCCATTCTCCTGCCTCAGCCTCCTGAGTAGCTGGGACTACAGGCGCCCGCCGCTGCGCCCGGCTAATTTTTTTGTATTTTTAGTAGAGATAGGGTTTCACTGTGTTAGCCAGGATGGTCTCTATCTCCTGATCTCGTGATCCGCCCGTCTCGGCCTTCCAAAGTGCTGAAATCACAGGCGTGAGCCACCGCGCCCGGCGGGATTCCTTTTTAAATTTTGCAAATGGATTCCTGTAGCATTGTCTTTTGTGGAATTCCAAAGTCAGAACTGCCTGAGTAGCAGCTAGTTTTTATTTATAGTTGCTAAACTAACACAAATTCCAGACACTAGACATAGACTTCGTGAAATATGCAGACACAATTATTAACTTTTTCCTAAAAATTGGCCACTGCAAAGTCACCTCTTAATTCTCAGTTTCACATTGCAGGCTCGAAAATGTCTTCCCACAAAAGCTTAGTATTTTGCTTTCACTGGTATGTTCCCATATCATCTCCAATTTCAGTGATATGAATGTTTTGGGAAATCATTGCCATGTTATTTCCTAAGTGTTCTGAATTTTCTTGGGTCATATTTCAGAAAATTGATACTATGATATTCAGGTATGAGCTTGCAATTTAATGTTCGAGACCATGGTTTCAGAAGCTTCCAATCACTGACCAATTATTATAAAATAACCCACAGTCATGCATGAGGTTTTTCTTTATTTCTTATTTTTCATTTCTATAATCTTCCTCATTTTTATGAGCCTTTCAGGGCATTGGAAGCCATAAGAAAAAAATGTACTCAAATAGTTACACACGCACACACACACACACACACATTAGGTCCAATGAAATTTGATTTTTTTTTAAAAAATAAATATCTAAAATAGCTCCAGAGTTTCCCAAAATGCTACTTTGGACTTGAACACAAATAATGTCAGCTTTTTATTCTACATACTGCAAAAGACCTGCAATGACATGCCCCGCCTATACTGTAGACAAACAAGGATCACTGCTCCTTGATTTTGATAAACGTGTCACAAATTTATTTTAATAATAACCTTTTTAGATTAATATTAGAATTAGTTGCCATTCCCTGTCACACACATCAACTGACAGCACAGAAAATATGTCAAGGAACATTCAGAGCACCTGGAAGAAGGCAAACTTAGATCCTAAAAATAGTTACAGGTAACCCAACAAGAGTCATGAAAATGCAATATAGAATTGTAGGAAGCTGAAGGGCTTTTGAGCACTGCTGTTTCAATTTATATATGGCTGAACTGAGGCTCCTTAACCTAGATAACTTGTGCCAGGAAACAACCTGAGACATCTTACCTGGTTTAATGTCATAATATAGTTTAGTATCATAGAAAATACTCAAATCTAGCATTATTTATTGTGTGTAAATTCTTTTTTCTTTTTTATTGTTGTAGGTACCTAGCAGGTGTATATATTTGTCGCATGTATGAGATACTTTGATACAGACTAGGCGATGTGTAATAACCACATCATTGGAAATAGGGTATCCATTCCCTCAAGCACTCATTCTTTGTGTGACAACCAATCCAATTGTACTCTTTCAGCTACTTTAAAATGTACAATTGAGTTATTATTGACTATAGTCACCTTGTTATGCTATCAAATACTAGGTCTTATTCATTCTTTCTACTTTTTTTTTTTTTTTTTTTTTTTTTTGGTACTTATTAACAATCCCCAACTTGCCCCAAAGCCCCGCCAACTCCAGACACACTACCCTTCCCATCCTCTGGTAACCATGATTCTACTCTCTATCTCCATGAATTCAATTGTTTTGATTTTTAGATTCCACAAATAAGTGAGAACATTCTGTTTGTTATTCTGTGCCTGGCTTATTTCACTTAACATAATGATCTCTAGTTCCACCCATATTGTTGCGAGTGACAGGATCTCATTATTTTTTTCTGGCTGAAGAGTACTCCATGGTATATATGTACTGTGCTTCCTTCATCCACTCATCTGTTGATGGGCACATAGGTTGCTTCCAAATCTCGGCTATTGTGAACAGTGCTGCAATAAACATGGGAGTGCAGATCACTCTCTTCGATATACTGAGTTCCTTTCTTTTGGGTATACACTCAGCAGTGGGATTGCTAGATCATATGGTAGCTAGGTTTTTAGTTTTTTGAGGAACCTCAAAACTGTTCTCCAAAGTGGTTGTACTAATTTACATTCCCATCAACAGTGGATGGGGGTTCCCTTTTCTCCACATCCTTGCCAGCATCTGTTCCCGCCTTTCTTTTGGCTATAAGCCATTATAACTGGAGTCAGATGATACCTTATTGTAGTTTTGATTTGCATTTCTCCAGTGATCAATAATGTTGAGCACCTTTTCATATGCCTGTTTGCCATTTGTATGCCTTCTTTTGAGAAATGTCTATTCAAATATTTTGCCCATTTAAAAAATCAGATTATTAGATTTTTTTCCTATAGAGTTGTTGGAGCTCCTTATATATTCTGGTTATTAATCCTTTGTCAGACAAGTAGTTTACAACTATTTTCTCCCATTCCGTAGGTTGTCTCTTCACTTTATTGTTTCCTTTGCTGTGTGAAGCTTTTTTAACTTTATGTGACACCTTTTGTGCATTTTTGTTTTGATGGCCTGTGCTATTTTTGCCCAGACCGATGTCCTGAAGACTTTCCCCAAAGTTTTCTTGTAGTAGTTTCATACTGTAGAGGTCTTATGTTTAAGTATATAATACATTTGATTTGATTTTTGTATACGGGAACATATAGAAGTCTAGTTTCATTTTTCTGTGTATGAATACCCAGTTTTCCCAGCACCATTTATTGAACAGACTTTTTTTTTTTTTTTTTCCAGTGTATGTTCTTGGCATCTTTGTTGAAAATGAGTTCATAAAGGTGTGTGGGTGTGTGGATTCCTTTCTGGGTTCTCAGTTCTGTTCCATTGGTCTATGTGTCTGCTTTTATGCCAGTATGATGCTGTTTTGGCTACTAGAGCTCCGTAGTATATAATCTGAAGTCGGGTAATGCGATCCCACCAATTTTGTCCTTTTTGCTTAGGATAGATAGCTTAAGCTATTCTGGATCTTTTGTGGTTCCATATACATTTTACGATTTTTTTTCTATTTCTGTGAAAAATGTCATTGGTATTTTGATAGGGAGTCCATTGAATCTGTAGATTACTTTGGGTAGTATAGACATTTTAACAATATTGATTCATCCAGTTAATGAACATGAAATATCTTTCCCTTTTTTTGGTGTCCTCTTCAACTTCTTTCATCAATGTTTTATAGTTTTCATTATAGAGATATTTCAGATCCTTGTTAATTCCTCAGTATTTAATTTTAATTGTAAATGGGATTACTTTTTTTTTATTTAAATGACTGGTGTTTTTTTTTTATTATTATTATACTTTAAGTTCTAGGGTACATGTGCATATCGTGCACGTTTGTTACATATGTATACTTGTGCCATGTTGGTGTGCTGCACCCATCAACTCGTCAGCACCCATCAATTCATTATTTATATCATGTATAACTCCCAATGCAATCCCTCCCCCTTCCCCCCTCCCCATGATAGGCCCCACTGTGTGATGTTCCCCTTCCCGAGTCCAAGTGATCTCATTGTTCAATTCCCACCTATGAGTGAGAACATGCGGTGTTTGGTTTTCAGTTCTTGTGATAGTTCGCTAAGAATGATGGTTTCCAGCTGCATCCATGTCCCTACAAAGGACACAAACTCATCCTTTTTTATGGCTGCATAGTATTCCATGGTGTATATGTGCCACATTTTCTTAATCCAGTCTGTCACAGATGGACATTTGGGTTGATTCCAAGTCTTTGCTATTGTGAATAGTGCCGCAATAAACATACGTGTGCATGTGTCTTTGTAGTAGAATAATTTATAATCCTTTGGGTATATACCCAGTAGTGGAATGGCTGGGTCATATGGTACATCTAGTTCTAGATCCTTGAGGAATCGCCATACTGTTTTCCATAATGGTTGAACTAGTTTACAATCCCACCAACAGTGTAAAAGTGTTCCTATTTCTCCACATCCTCTCCAACACCGGTTGTTTCCTGACTTTTTAATGATTGCCATTCTAACTGGTGTGAGATGGTATCTCATTGTGGTTTTGATTTGCATTTCTCTGATGGCCAGTGATGATGAGCATTTTTTCATGTGTCTGTTGGCTGTATGAATGTCTTCTTTTGAGAAATGTCTGTTCATATCCTTTGCCCACTTTTTTATGGGGTTGTTTGTTTTTTTCTTGTATATTTGTTTGAGTTCTTTGTAGATTCTGGATATTAGCCCTTTGTCAGATGAGTAGATTGCAAAAATTTTCTCCCATTCTGTAGGTTGCCTGTTCACTCTGATGGTAGTTTCTTTTGCTGTGCAGAAGCTCTTTAGTTTAATTAGATCCCATTTGTCAATTTTTGCTTTTGCTGCCATTGCTTTTGGTGTTTTAGACATGAAGTCCTTGCCCATGCCTATTTCCTGAATGGTACTACCTAGGTTTTCTTCTAGGGTTTCTATGGTATTAGGTCTGACATTTAAGTCTCTAATCCTCTCTATTTAATAAATGGTGCTGGGAAAATTGGCTAGCTATAAGTAGAAAGCTGAAAACGGGATTAATTTTTAAGTTCTGTTTTAGACTTTACTGTTGTCATATAGAAATGCTACTAATTTTTGTAAGTTGACTTTACATTCTTCAACTTTATTTGTTTATCAGTTCTAATAGTTTCTTTTTGTTTGGTGGAATCTTAATGTTTTTCTAAATATAAGATTAAACCATCTACAAAAAAGAATAATTTGACTTCTTCCTTTCCAGCATGGATGCCCTTTATTTCTAATTGATCTAGGTAGAACCATAAGTCCTATGTTGAATAACAGTGATGAAAGTGGCCATCCTTGTCATGTTCCAGATCTTAAAGGAAAGGCTTTCAGTTTTCTCTCATTGAGTATAATACCAGCTGTGAGCCTTTCATAAATGACTTTAATTATGTTGAGGTATGTTCCTTCTATATAGAGTTTGTTTGAGAGTTTTTATATAAAGGGATATTGAGTTTTATTAAGTGCTTTTCAGCATCAATGGAAATGTTTGTTTGTTTGCTTACTTCATATGCTTGTTGGCTGCATGCATACCTTAAAATAATAAGAGCCATCTATGACAAACCCATAGCCATCATTATACTGAAAAGGCAAAGGTTGAAAAGCATTCCCCTTGAAAACTGGCACAAGACAAGGATGCCCTCCCTCAGCATGCCAATTCAGCATAGTATTGAAAGTCCTAGCCAGAGCAATCAAGAAAGAGAAAGAAATAAAAGGCATCCACATAGGAAGAGAGGAAGTCAAACTATTCCTATTTGCAGATGACATGATTCTGTATCTAGAAAACTTCATAGTCTCAGCCCGAGAGTTCCTTAAGCTGAAAAACAACTTCAGCAAAGTTTCAAGATACAAAATACAAGTACAAAAATCACTAGCATTCCTATACACCAACAACAGTCAAAGCAAGAGCCAAATCAGGAATGCAATCCTGTTCACAACTGCCCCAGAAAGAATAAAATACCTCGGAATACAGCTAACCAGGGAGGTGAAAGATCTCTACAATGAAACTACAAAACACTGCTCAAAGAAATCGGAGAGGACACAAACAAATGAAAAAACATTCCATGCTCATGCATAGGAAGAATCAACATTGTTAAAATGGCCATATTGCCCAAAGCAATTTGTAGATTCAATTCTATTCCTGTCAAACTACCAATGACGTTCTTTACAGAACTAGAAAAAATGATTTTAAAACTCATAGAGAACCAAAAAAAGAGCCCTAATAGACAAGGAAATCCCAAACAAAAAGAACAAAGTTGGAGGCATCACTTTATCAGACTTCAAACTGTACTACAAGGCTACAGTAACCAAAACAACATGGTACCATTACAAAACCAGACACATAGACCAGTGGAACAGAGTTAAGAGCCCAGAAATAAGGCCACACACCTGCAACTATCTGATCTTCAACAAAGCTGACAAAAACAAGCAATGGGGAAAATACTTCCTATTCAATATATGGTGTTGGGATAGCTGGCTAGCTATATGCAGAAGATTGAAACTGAACCCCTTCCTTACTCCATATACAAAAATTAACTCAAGATGGATTAAAGACTTAAATGTACAACCCCAAACTAAAAAAAAAAAAAAAAAAAAAAAAAAACCCTAGAAGACAATCTAGGCAATACCATCCTAGACATAGGACCTTGTAAAGATTTTATGACAAAGATAACAAAAGCAATTGCAACAAAAGCAAAAATTGACAAATGGGATCTAATTTAAAGAGCTTCTGCACAGCAAAAGAAACTATTGATAAACAGACAACCTACAGAATGGGAGAAAAATTTTGCAAACTATGCATCTGACACAAGTCTAATGTCCAGCATCTATAAGGACCATAAACAAATTCACATGAAAATAAACCAAGCAACCCCATTAAAAAGTGGGTAAAGGACAAGAAGAGACTTTTCTTTTTTTTGATTCTCCTGCCTTTGCCTCCCGACTAGCTGGGACTACAGGTGCATGCCACCACACTGGCTAATTTTTCAATTTTTAGTACAGATGGGGTTTCACCATGTTAGCCAGAACGGTCTTAATCTCCTGACCTCTTGATATGCCCACCTTGGTCTCCCAAAGTGCTGGGATTACAAGTGTGAGCCCCCATTCCTGGCCAAGAAGAGACATTTTTATTGATCTTTTGGCTTTTTTTTTTCATTTCAAATTTATTTATTTCTGCTCTGACCTTGATTATTGCTTTTATTCTAATTTTTTGTTTGGGTTGCTCTTGCTTTTCTAGTTCTTTAAAATACATTGTAAGATTATTTGAAGTTCTTCTTTTTTGATGTAGGTTTTCATAGTTATAAAATTCCCTCTTAGTACTGCTTTTGCTGTATCCATTAGGTTTTGGTGTGCTATGTTTCCATTATCATTGGTTTCAAGAAATGTTTCAATTTCCTTCTTAATTTCTTCAGAAATTCAGAAGCATATTCTTTAATTTCCATGTATTTGTATCGCTTCCACAATTCTTCATTATTGCTCTCTAGTTTTATTCCACTGTGATTGGAGAAGATATTATTGCAATTTTTTGGAATGTTTTAAGACTTACTTTGTGACCTAACATATGGTCTATCCTTGAGAATGATCCAGGTGCTGCAGTAAATAAAGTGTATTCTGTAGCCATTGGATGGGATGTTCTGTAAATAGCTATTATTTCCATGTGGTCTATAGTGCAGATAAAGTCTGATGTTTCCTTCTTGATTTTCTGTCTAGATGATCTGTTTAATGCTAAATGTGGGGTGTTGAAGTCTCCGGTTATTTTATTGGGACCTATCTCTCTCTTTTGCTCTAATAATATTTGCTTTGTGTATATCTGGGTGGTCCAGTGTTGGGTGCATATATATTTAAAATTCTTATATGTTATCTTACTGAATTGACCCTTTTATCATTGTGTAGTGACCTTTGTCTCTTATGGTTTTTGTATTGAAATGTATTTTGTCTGATATAAGCATAGCTACTCCTGCTCTCTGTCTCTCTCTCTCTCTTTTTTTTTTTTTTGTATTCCATTGGTATGGAATATCTTTTTCCATACTTTTATATTCAGTCTATGTGTGTCTTTATAGGTAAAGTATGTTTCTTGCACACAGCAAATCACTGGGTCTTGTTTTTTAATCCATTCAGCCATTCTGTGGCTTTTGATTGGAGAGATTAGTCTATTTACATTCATTGTTGTTGTTGATAAGTAAAGACTTACTCCTGCCATTTTGTTCTTTGTTTTCTGGTTGTTTTATGGTCTTCTCTTCCTTCTTTCTTTCCTTGCTGTCTTCCTTTTAGTGAAGTTGATTTTGTCTGGTGATGTGAATATTTCTTACTTTTTATTTTTGATGTACCTGTATATGTTTTTTGGTTTGAGGTTACCATGAGGCTTGCAAATACCATTATTTTAAGCTGCTAAAACTTAACACTGTATAAACAAACAAGCAAAAAGAAAACAAAAACTCTAAGCCTTAACTTCCTCACCTGGCTTTTAAACATTTTGTTGTTTCTATTTATGTTGTATTGTGCTGTCTATATCTCAAAAATTTATTGTAATTATTATTTTTGATTGGTTCATTGTTTAGTCTTTCTTAGAATAAGAGTAGTTTACACACTACCCTTACAGTGTTACAATATTCTCTTTTTCTGTATACTTACTATTATCAGTGAATTTTGTAGCTGCAGATGACTACTTATTGCTCACTAACATCCTTTTCTTTCTGATTGAAGTACTCTCTTTAGCATTTCTTGTAGATCAGGTCTGGTGTTGATGAAATCCCTCAGCTTTTGTTTGAGTCTTTATTTTTCCTTCATGTTTGAGGGGTATTTTGGCCAGGTATACTATTCTAAGGTAAATGTTTTTTTTTAATTATTATTATTCAGCACTTTTGATATATCATGCCTCTCTGTCCTGGCCAGTAAGGTTTCCACTGAGAAGTCTGCTGCCAGATCCAGTGAAGCTCCATTGTATGTTTTTTGTTTCTTTTCTCTTGGTGCTTTTAGGATTCTTTCTTTATCCCTGACCTTTGGAGTTTGATTATTAAATGCCTTAAGATAGTCTTCTTTGGGTTAAATCTGCTTGGTATTCTATAACCTCCTTGTACTTGGATATTGATATCTTCCTGCAGATTTGGGAAATTCTGTTGTTATCCCCTTTTTTTTTTTTTTTTTTGAGGCGGAGTCTCGCTCTGTCGCCCGGACTGGAGTGCAGTGGCCAGATCTCAGCTCACTGCAAGCGCCGCCCCCCAGGTTTATGCCATTCTCCTGCCTCAGCCTCCCGAGTAGCTGGGACTACAGGCCCCCGCCCCCTCGCCCGGCTAGTTTTTGTATTTTTAGTAGAGACGGGGTTTCACCGCGTTAGCCAGGATGGTCTCGATCTCCTGACCTCGTGATCCACCCGTCTTGGCCTCCCAAAGTGCTGGGATTACAGGCTTGAGCCACCGCGCCCGGCCTGTTATCCCTTTTAATAAACTTTCCACCCCTGTCTCTTTCTCTCCTCACTGGATTACCAGGCAGAGACTCTTGTTCTCTTTCCTTACTCTGTCCCAAACAAATGGGGTCTCTCTCTGTCCTGAGCCATCAGAAGCTGAGAGTTAGGTGACACAAGCACTTCTGTGACCACCACTTCTATGTCTGTGCTGGGTCAGACCTGAAGCAAGCAAAGCCCTGGATCTTGTCCAAGGCCTGGTGTAACTACTCCTTGGCCATTGCCTATGTTCGTTCAAGGCCCTGGGGCTCTAAACTCACTAGGTGACAAAGCCAGCCAGGTCTGTATTCTTTCCTTCAGAGTGGCAAGTTCCCCAGGCCCTGGGCAGGTCCACAGGTGCTGTCCAGGAGCCAGAGACTAGAGTTAGAAACCTTAGAAGTATACCTGTTGTGCTAAGGTACTGTGCTTGAGCTGGCACTCAAACCAGAAGACACAGTCCTTCCCACTCTTCCTTCCTTTTTCCAAAGGCAGAGGAGCCTCACTTTGTGGCCATCACCACCACAGGCCCATGGAGGGTACTTCCAGACTACTGCCAATTTTCCCTTAAAGCATGAGGGTTGTTTTGTCAGCTTGTGGTGAATGCTGCTTGGCCTGGAACACATCCTTCAGGGCAGTGGGCTCCCCTCTGCCCAGAGCAGGTCCAGAAATGCCATCCAAGGGCCAAGTCCTAGAATTGGGGACCCAAAGAACTTGCTTGGTGTTTTACTCCCTGTGGCTGAGCTGGTACCCAAGGTGTAAGACAAAGTTCCTTTTACTCTTCCATCTGTTTTTCTCAAGCAGAAGGAGTCTCTTCCTGCAGCCACCCCAGCTGGGAATTGCTGAGCCTCCTCTGATGCCAGCAAATCTCGAGTCTCACCCAGGGCCTTCGACACAGTACCTGGGTATGGCTGCTGGTTATTCAGGGTCCAACAGCTCTTCAGTGAGCAGGTGACAAATGCTGCCAGGACTAGATCATTCCCTTCAAGGCAGTAGATTCCCTTCTGGCCCAGGGGGATGTGTCTAGTAATGTCATAAAAGAGTTAGGGCTGGAAAGAGGGCCTCCTAATTCTGACCAGTGTCCTATCCTGATGTGGCTGAGCTACTATCCATGTTTAAGACAAATGTCCTCTCCACTCTTCCCTCTTCTATCCTCAAGCAGAAAGAAGGGACATCTCTTAGAACTGTGAGCTGTGCATCCTACAGTTAGGGGTGTGGTGATGGCAGCACTCCTTTGGCTGTCCTGGCTGATGTCTCAGTATGCCCACCCCCTAACCCCTGTCTAGTGTCTCTGTGCCCAGTTCAGCACTAGGACTCTCCTAAAAGTTGCAGTCCTTGTGGCCTACTCTGCCTTTCAACTTTATTTACAGCCCCAGAGCACTTGAGCCCGTGGTGGCGAGGTTTGTGGGAAGTCAGGTTCCCACCTCTGTGATCAGTGATTCCACTCTGGCTAGGACTGGTTTAAATGTTCTCTTCATGGATGGGCATCAGCTAAGTTTGTTCTGGTTTTCCTTCCTGTTATAACAGAACAGCACTGAGTTCACTGCCTCCCATTTGCTGCACTCTCCCTGCCCGAGACCACAGAAATACTCCGCACCATGCCACTGCTGCTGGAGGTGGGAGAGGGATGGCCTCAGCAATTCGAGACTTTTTTTTCTACCTCTTCAGTGCCTCTTTCAGTGATATGAAGTCAAAACCAGATACTGTGAGTGCTTACCTGATTTTGAGGTCTTATGAAGGTGCTTTTTGTATGTAGGTGTTAAATTTCTGTCCATGCAAGAGGGAATGATCAGTGCAGCCTTCTATTCTACCATTTTGCTCTGCCTCTTCCTCAAATCTAACATTATTGATGCTCAAAGAAAATTAAGTACAAAATTCATTATTTTCCATGTGCTATGAATACTATTCTATCTTTATCTTATTTACATTATCAATTTTGTCATTTTATTTTTCTTAATAAGAATAAGGCCATATAAAATGGCCTTTTATTGAGCACCTATCATACATGAGACATTTAATACATTATTTTAAATTTTTACAAATATGCCACAAGGTAGGCATATTTGTTAATTACATACAGCCAAACATGGATATCTGCAATTAAAGTCAGAGGTGGAAAAGCCATAGTATGGAAAGGCTGTCAGTATAATTAAATCTATAAAAATATATGACTCATACCAATCACTGGGTGAATTATAGGATAGAATTTAAGTGCTATAAACCTTGATCATTCAAAAATAGTGATATGATTAATATAAATTACGAGAAAATGGGGGAAACAGGAAAATGGAAGTAAGCTCATTACCTCATTTTTTTCTATTTTGGAGAAAATAGAGTGAGTTACATACTTTATATTTCATACTTGAGGGATAATAGATTCCAATTAATATTTATAAGTCAAGAAATAGATACTTATGTGTGCTATTTAAAATGAAATATATTATTCAAAGCCATGCATGTTATTTAAAATAGGGAAGAACACAAGGTGATGGATATGGTGGATTGGTTTGCTCAACATTTATTTATTTTAGATGCCTCCCTTGATTGCAGAGAAAAAACAGCTAAAATCTTCATTTCCCAGACTTCCATGTACAAGGGTTTCAGATGTGTTTTAGAATCTACTAAACATATGCATTCATTGAGAAATGTGGAAGTGAGTAAGAAGGAAGTGGAGTGCAAAGCATCCATTTTCAGATAGAGATCACAGTGGAAGTAATGTGGCCCAGGAAAAACCACTGGCCACAATGGGAATGGCAGTTTTCCTGACTGTGACAAAGTGAGTGCCATGGTCACATCTTTGTGTTTCAGTATTTCTCTGCAGAAATCATCACAGGTTTCTCAATCACAATCATGGCTGAGTGCAATCCTAGGAGCAAGGAACTCTGCCCAAAGCCTACTCTTCCAGCCCTACCAACAATTTCACAAACCATTGAACAAGCTTGTAGTAAATTCCCTTCTATTTGAACTATCTAGAGTGGTTTCTGCAGTCTGCAGCTATAGCCTAACATTCTTTCTCTCTCTCTGTCACACACAGACACATGCACATGCACGCTGCACACACATCTTATAGAGGAAAAGATAGTTACAAAGAAAAACATAAAATGAAGGGCTTAAGATTAAGAAGAGTATTTATAGGTAAATAGGATATAAATTCACCTTATATAACATTAAACTTTAAAAAGGGTATGGAAAAAGATGCAACCATAACAAGTTGGCTCTAAAAGTACAAGTGAAGATACATCTTGAGAGATGCAAACAAAGAAATCAACAATTGACAATACAGACATCAGGCAAGGTTAAATGATATTGCAAAATATAAATAACTTGGACAAATACTGTCATTTAAAAATGATCAAAAGTGAATGTCACAATGAAATTTTAAGCATGAGATAATATAGAACCAAAATACAAGTACTGAAAATTGCTGTAAGTACAAAAACAAATTGATTGAAATAAATAGTAGCAAGAAACTTAATTTTGTTTCTCTCCAGACCAGGGGTCAGGTAACTTTTCCATAAAAGGCCAGATAGTAAAGATTTTAGACTTTGATGTCCATATAGTTTCTGCCACAGACATACAACTCTATCAGAGATATTATATAAATAAACATTTATATCTGGGTACCAATAAAACTTTACAAAAATGGGCTTCAGGTGTGTTCACCTACTGTTTGTTGTCTGCCAACTCCTGTTCTAGACCACAATTGATCAACTAAGTAAACACAGAGCAGAACAAAATAACATAGTAAGAGTTATATAATTGATGTAAATTGACTATAATTTCATATAAACAAGGTACTTTCAAGTTTTGTGGAAGACTTACAAAAATTAACAGTGCAGTAGCAGTGGAGGGCTTTAGAAAGCTTCATGTTATTTTCATTTGTTGAGTGCTTCTATGTATTTGAAATCAAACAATTTACATGCATCAACTCATTTGACATAGGCACAATTATCTTTGTACCTATGTCATGTACCTCATGACATACGCACAATTATCTTTTTTTATTATTATACTTTAAGTTCTAGCGTACATGTGCACAATGTGCAAGTTTGTTACATATGTATACCTGTGCCATGTTGGTGTGCTGCACCCTTTAACTGGTCATTTACATTAGACATATCTGCTAATGCTGTCCCACCCCCATCCTCCTACCCCAAGACAGGCCCCAGTGTGTGATGTTCCCTATCCTGTGTCCAAGTGTTCTCGTTGTTCAATTCCCACCTATGAGTGAGAACATAACAGTGTTTGGTTTTCTGTCCTTGCAATAGTTTACTGAGAATTATGGTTTCCAGCTGCATCCATGTCCCTACAAAGGACATGAACTCATCCCATTTTCTGACTGCATAGTATTCCATGGTGTATATGTGCCACATTTGCTTAATCCAGTCTATCACTGATGGGACATTTGGGTTGGTTCCAAGTCTTTGCTGTTGTGAATAGTGCCTCAATAAACATACATGTGCATGTGTCTTTCTAGCAGCATGATTTATAATCCTTTGGGTATATGCCCAGTAATAGGATGGCTGAGTCAAATGGTATTTCTAGTTCTAGATCCTTGAGGAATCTCCACACTGTCTTCTGCAATGGTTGAACTAGTTTACAGTCCCACCAACAGTGTAAAAGTGTTCCTATTTCTCCATATCCTGTCCAGCACCTGTTGTTGCCTGACTTTTTAATGATTGCCATTCTAACTGGTGTGAGATGGTATCTCATTGTGGTTTTGATTTGCATTTCTCTGATGGCGAGTGATGATGAGCATTGTTTCATGTGTCTGTTGGCTGTATGAATGTCTTCCTTTGAGAAGTGTCTGTGCATATCCTTCACCCACTTTTTGATAGGGTTGTTTGATTTTTTCTTGTAAATATTTTAAGTTCTTTGTAGATTCTGGATATTAGCCCTTTGTCAGATGAGTAGATTGCAAAAATTTTCTCCCATTCTGTAGGTTGCCTTTTCACTCTGATGGTAGTTTCTTTTGCTGTGCAGAAGCTCTGTAGTTTTTATATCTCATTTGTCTATTTTGGCTTTTGTTGTCATTGCTTTTGGTGTTTTAGTTGTGAAGTCCTTGCCCATGCCTATGTCCTGAATGGTATTGCCTAGGTTTTCTTCTAGGGTTTTTATGGTTTTAGGTGTACCATTTAAGTCTTTAATCCATCTTGAATTAATTTTTGTATAAGGAGTAAGGAAGGGATCCAGTTTCAGCTTTCTACATGTGGCTAGCCAGTTTTCCCAGCACCATTTATTAAATAGGGAATCCTTTCCCATGTCTTGTTTTTGTCAGGTTTGTCAAAGATCAGATGATTGTAGATGTGTGGTATTATTTCTGAGGACTCTGTTCTGTTCCATTGGTCTATATCTCTGTTTTGGTACCAGTACCATGCTGTTTTGGTTACTGTAGCCTTGTAGTATAGTTTCAAGTCAGGTAGCGCAAGGCCTCCAGCTTCATTATTTTGACTTAATATTGTCTTGGAAATGTGGGCTCTTTTTTGGTTCCATATGAACTTTAAAGTAGTTTTTTCCAATTCTGTGAAGAAAGTCATTGGTAGCTTGATGAGGATGGCATTGAATCTGCAAATTACCTTGGGCAGAATGGCCATTTTCATGATATTGATTCTTCTTCCATTTGTTTGTGTCTTCTTTTATTTCACTGAGCAGTGGTTTGTAGTTCTCCTTGAAGAGGTCCTTCACATCCCTTGTAAGTTGGATTCCTAGGTATTTTATTCTCTTTGAAGCAATTGTGAATGGGAGTTCACTCATGATTTGACTTTCTGTTTGTCTGTTATTGGTATATAAAAATGCTTGTGATTTTTGCACATTGATTTTGTATCCTGAGACTTTGCTGAAGTTGCTTATCAGCTTAAGGAGATTTTGGGCTGAGACAATGGGGTTTTCTAAATATACAATCATGTCATCTGCAAACAGGGACAATTTGACTTCTTCTTTTCCTAACTGAATACCCTTTATTTCTTTCTCTTGCCTGATTGCCCAAGCCAGAACTTCCAACACTATGTTGAATAGAATTGGTGAGAGAGGGCATCCCTGTCTTGTGCCAGTTTTCAAAGGGAATGCTTCCAGTTTTTGCCCATTCAGTATGATATTGGCTATGGGTTTGTCATAAATAGCTCTTATTATTTTGAGATATGTCCCATCAATATCAAATTTATTGAGCGTTTTTAGCATGAAGGGCTGTTGGATTTTGTCAAAGGACTTTTCTGCATCTATTGAGATAATCATGTGACTTTTGTTTTTGGTTCTGTTTATATGCTGGATTACGTTTATTGATTTGCACATGTTGAACCAGCCTTGCATCCCAGGGATAAAGCCCACTTGATCATGGTGGATAAGCTTTTGATGTACTGCTGGATTTGGTTTGCCAGTATTTTATTGAGGATTTTTGCATCGATATTCATCAGGGTATTAGTCTAAAATTCCCTTTTTTTGTTGTGTCTCTGCCAGGCTTTGGTATCAGGATGATGCTGGCCTCATAAAATGAGTTAAGGAGGATTCCCTCTTTTTCTATTGGTTGGAATAGTCTCAGAAGGAACAGTACCAGCTCCTCTTTGTACCTCTGGTAGATTTTGGCTGTGAATCTGTCTCGTCCTGGACTTTTTTTGGTTAGTAGGCTATTAATTATTGCCTCAATTTCAGAGCCTATTATTGGTCTATTCAGGGATTCAGCTTCTTCCTGGTTTAGTCTTGGGAGGGTGTATGTGTCCAGGAATTTATCCATTTCTTCTAGATTTTCTAGTTTATTTGCGTAGAGGTGTTTATAGTATTCTCTGATGGTAGTTTGTATTTCTGTGGGATTGGTGGTGATATCCCCTTTATCATTTTTTATTGCATCTATTTGATTCTTCTCTCTTTTCTTCTTTATTAGTCTTGCTAGTGGTCTATCCATTTTGTTGATTTTTTCAAAAAACCAGATCCTGGATTCATTGATTTTTTGAAGGGTTTTTTTTGTGTGTGTGTCTCTATCTCCTTCAGTTCTGCTCTGATCTTAGTTATTTCTTGCCTTCTGCTCTCTTTTGAATGTGTTTGCTCTTGCTTCTCTAGTTCTTTTAATTGTGATGTTACGGTGTCAATTTTAGATCTTTCCTGCTTTCTCTTGTGGGCATTTAGTGCTATAAATTTCTCCCTACACACTGCTTTAAATGTGTCCCAGAGATTCTAGTATGTTGTATCTTTGTTCTCATTGGTTTCAAAGAATATCTTTATTTCTGCCTTCATTTTGTTATGTACCCAGTAGTTATTCAGGAGCAGGTTGTTCAATTTCCATGTAGTCAAGTGGTTTTGAGTGAGTTTCTTAATACTGAGTTCTAGTTGGGTTGCACTGTGGTCTGAGAGAGTTTGTTATAGTTTCTGTTCTTTTACATTTGCTGAGGAGTGCTTTACTTCCAAGTATGTGGTCAATTTTGGAAGAAGTATGATGTGGTGCTGAGAAGACTGTATATTCTGTTGATTTGGGGTGGAGAGTTCTGTAGGTCTCTATTAGGTCCGCTTGGTGCAGAGCTGAGTTCAATTCCTGGATATCCTTGTTAACTTTCTGTCTCGTTGATCTAATCTTGACAGTGGGGTGTTAAAAATCTCCCATTATTATCAGGTGGGAGTCTAGAATAAACAGCATAGAAAAGACCGTAAATGACCTGATAGAGCTGAAAACCATGGCATGAGAACTGTGTGACTCATGCAGAAGCTTCAGTAGCTGATTCGATCAGCTGGAAGAAAGAGTATCAGTGATTGAAAATCAAATGAATGAAATGAAGTGAGAAGAGAAGTTTAGAGAAAAAGGAGTAAAAAGAAACAAACAAAGCCTCCAAGAAATATGGGACTATGTGAAAAGACCAAATCTACGTCTGATTGGTGTACCTGAAAGTGACAGGGAGAATGGAACCAAGTTGGAAAACACTCTTCAGGATATTATACAGGAGAACTTCCCCAACCTAGCAAGGCAGGCCAACATTCATTTTCAGGAAATACAGAGAATGCCACAAAGATACTCCTCTAGAAGAACAAGTCCAAGACACATAATTTTCAGATTCACCAAAGTTGAAGAAAAAATGTTGAGGGCAGTCAGAGAGAAAGGTCGGGTTACCCACAAAGGGAAGCCCACCAGACTAACAGCAGATCTCTCAGTAGAAACTCTGCAAGCCAGAAGAGAGTGGGGACCAGTATTCAACATTCTTAAAGAAAAGAATTTTCAACCCAGAATTTCATATGCAGCCAAACTAAATTTCATAAGTGAAGAAGAAATAAAATCCTTTACAGACAAGCAAATGCTGAGAGATTTGGTCACCACCAGGCCTGCCTTACAAGAGCTCCTGAAGGAAGCAATAAACATGGAAAGGAACAACTGGTACCAGCCACTGCAAAAACATGCCAAATTGTAAAGATCATTGATACTAGGAAGAAACTGCATCAACTAACGAGCAAAATAACCAGCTAATATCATAATGACAGGATCAAATTCACACATAACAATATTAAACTTAAATGTAAATGGGCTAAATGCTCCAATTAAAAGACACTGGCAAATTGGATAAAGAGTCAAGACCCATTAGTGTGCTGTATTCAGGAGACCCATCTCATGTGGAGAGATACACATAGGCTCAAAGTAAGGGAGGGAGGAAGATCTACAAGCAAATGGAAAGCATAATAAAGCCTGAGTTGCAATCCTAGTCTCTGATAAAACAGACTTTAAACCAACAAAGATCAGAAGTGACAAAGAAGGCCATTACATAATGGTAAAGGGATCAGTTCAACAAAAAGAGCTAACAATCCTAAATATATATGCACCCAATACAGGAGCACCCAGATTCATAAAGCAAGTCCTTAGAGATCTACAAAGAGACTGAGGCACAATTCTCTTTATCCCCATCTTACAGGAA
The DNA here is from genome assembly GCF_009764315.1 of Trachypithecus francoisi. Classification (NCBI taxonomy): domain Eukaryota; kingdom Metazoa; phylum Chordata; class Mammalia; order Primates; family Cercopithecidae; genus Trachypithecus; species Trachypithecus francoisi. Next base: position 39,657,950 of record NW_022681463.1, read on the forward strand.
GGAAACATGAAGGTAGTTTTAAAAACAATGATTCTGTCTTGTTTCCAAATATTCTTATATTTCACCCAAACAAGTTTGCAATGTATAGAAGGTTTTCTGTCTCCATACCTTTATCCTTGCTGTTCACTGCAAAAAGAATCCTGATTCCATTTCTACCATTGCATTCTACTGTTAATCCAAGGTCCAGCTCAAGTGTAACCTTTTTTATTAAACTTCCCTCTTTCTTTTTTTCAAATGAAAGCAGCCTCTATCCTTCTCTTGTGCACTCAGAGGCCTTTGTTCTCTATTTGCAAGCATGTTACACTTTATTGCTAGTTATCCACCTGTGTTCCTTCTCCTTTTTCTGCAAACCATTGGATAAACTTAGTTAACTTTTTCTTTATAAGTAGGAGTACACCATAAAAAAATAAAAACTGGTATGTATGTATGTGTGTGTGTATGTGTATATATATATATTTTATATATATAATACATTAACCAGTAACACGGCTATTTATTATCAAGTATTGTGTACTCTACATAATTGTACATGCTATACTTTTATAGGACTAGCAGTGCAGTAGGTTTGTTTATACCAATATCACCTCAAACATGTCAGTAATATGTTGCCCTCACATTACAATGGCTTTGACCTTACTAGGTAATAGGAATTTTTCAGCTACATTATAATGTTATGGGACTGCCATCAGATACACAGTCTGTCATTGACCAAAATGTCATTATAAGGCATAGAGCTGTGTGTGTGTGAGAGAGATGATAGTTTTTCCTCCAGGAATTTTTGACTCTTTGTTGTAAATATCACAATGCCTTTTGACAGTCCAGTAATTGTGTTTGTAATTATTTACATTGGAAAGGGGAATATGGTAGAAGGAAGACCCAGGAAGTTACATGTGACTCAGCTGGATTAAGTAGAACAGGACAGAAACTATCTTAGATTGGGTTTCCTCTGGGACCACAACTCCCTTTGGGAACTTTTCTCATCAGAGCTTCAAGCATCCAACTCCAGAGCTATGATGATCACACTCGTAAGTTAGTGCTCCTCTAGCATCTATAAGCTGTAACTAATTCACATAGTTTCTCCATGAGGCAGCCTCTCCAGGAGATGTGAAAAGCTTTCTGTAAATAATTTCCGCAGTCAGGCGTAATCACAATACATTATGTAACAGATGTGCCCACTAAATTTAATTTGAGGGAAAAGTGAGGATTCATTGAATTCAGTAAACAGTTTATGACTCAGTAAGAGAGTTTTACAAAGCTACCCAAAGTTTTTTTAAGAGAAGCTTTCCTTGCTGTATTTTTCTGGACTCATGAAGTAAACAGTTACTCTGTCATGAAAGAAAGTTAAGTAAAATATTTGCTTATTGTTTTGTTGGTGGTGGTGGCAGCTAATGTTCCTGGCTTGCAGGCTGACCATACCATACCCCCCATTTCCCCTTATCATTCATTATTTGCACCAAACAGTAAGAAATCTTGTAAGGATGCACATTTAGAACTAAAGAGAAAACTCACTATTCCTTATTTGCAAATATGGAGACAAATCCCTGGTAAATTGTGAGTTGTTTAATAAGCTTTCAAGAACCTCCGTACTGGGGTTGAGCTCTGATGAGTGGGTCAGAACAGGTCTACTCAGTTGAAGGAGTTTCAGTGAGTTGTTCTTTTGATTTTTTTTCCAAGCAAAGAAAAGTACTTCATAAGCATTAGCTCACTCATCTTCTCACCTCCATGACACAGGCTTGATTTTTCAAAAACCAGTATCTTCCCTGACTTTGTAGAGAAAGATGAAACACAAGTACTACTTTTCCGTAAGGAAAACTGTCTTGACCACACGATGGCCCATGAGGGAGCTGATATGCCTCTGAGTCTATAAAAACAAGAACAGAAAACTCTTTTCCTGTAGTGAGTAATATACCAGAGGTGGAGATACATGCGAAATTGCCCTTCGGTCTTGCAGCACACTGGCTGGTAAGTTCTATACAGGCAGCTTTAGGGTGAGGACTGAGCTAAAATATATTTTAGGAGAACCCGGTGAGAACTTGTGAGGAAAAGCCTGTGTGCACAGTGGAAACAAGGACACACGTCTTTGTGTTCTTCATCTGTAAAAAGCAAATGATGAAACAGGAAGGGATCAGGGGTCATTCCAGGACAACTGGTAGGTTACAGCTTGCATGCTACTCTGGCCAGTGGAAACTTGCTGCTCTGTAAGAGTATGACAAGGACACTGCAGCTGCAGCCAGCCTCAGTAGTAACAGCAACAGCTGCCTTTGGAGCAGGACAGAGGAGGCGACACACAAAAGCTTCTCTGGATTTTCCCTACCATTTATTTTAAAGATAAGTGAAAGAGCTTGCTCCAGGTGACATAGCTGGCAAAATCTGGGTTATATGGTTCCTAGTCTCACATTCTTCCAAATCATGCACTTGAAAGTAAGAAATCTATATGTAAAAAAGTAATAAGTTCATGATATTTACAAACAAAATATACCAATTGTACTTCCATAGAACAGGACTTCATAAAGCAAGGAATGATCTTCTTTCTTTTGACCATATAGAATAACATGAGCACAGTGATAATAATTATGATAATAATAATAGTAATAACAATAACAAGGACAGTGAATACAACAAATACTGTCATCATTCAAAATGACAGAGCAACTAATGATATTAATAACAACAAGAAAAATTTAAGTGTTGCTTGGCATTAGAGTTCTAAGTTTAAACATATGTTACTGTAATAAACAAGATGAAGAAATAATAACATGTTAAATGCTAATCAATCCTGAGCAGAAAATTCAGGCAAGGATGGGACAGTGTACATGCACGCACGTGTGTGTGTTTAGGTGTGTGGATTCAATGTTACCAATTTAGAAAGGGTGTTCTGGGCACCCTTTATTTATCATTTCAAAATAAGCGTTTATTGGGAAACAATGAAGAACAAGATACTAATTCTGCAAGAATGATTAAAACATAGTTCATACCTTCAAGGAGATCACAGTCATTTGAACCAAAAACACAACATCATAATCCCCATCTGATCTGGAACGTGCTTGATGGAGAGTTTATGAGGTGAGGCTAGGAACGGGTGGAGCAGAGCACCTAACTGTGATATTGGGGATGGGAGACAGGGTTAGAGGAAGGCTATGAAGTAAAGATGGACCAAGCTGGACTTTACCTCAGGAATAAGATATGCACAAGGAAGCAGAAAGTCATTTCCAGCAGAGAAAATAGCATGCATTAAGACATGTGAGCATGAAAAAGCTAGGTTTTCTGGAAATGACAAGAAGTTCAACATGGCAAAACACTGAGTGGTAGGGGGAGAAAACAGTGAGGTAGGAAAGGTGTGGTGGAGCCAAATCATGACTCATGATAATATTTAGCATTTTCTGAACACATAATATTCATATCTAAGTGCTGTATATGTATCAGCTCATTTAACCTTTTCAATATCCATATGACGTTGGTATTATTGATTATCGCCTTTTTACAGATGAGGAAACAGGCATGGTCACTTTTAGCAAGGGGCAGGTCCTAGATTTAAGTTAAGGCTAGCTGGCTCCAGAGCCCCGCTGTGTCTTCATGTGCTATGCTGAATCCCCATAGAATCCCTGCAATCAAACATTTAGTTTCAAAGAACCCACAATGTGGAGAAATGACTTTGGACATGAAGCTAGAATCCTGGGTGTATTAGTCTGTTCTCATGCTGCTAATAAAGACATACCCAAGACTGGGTAATTTAGAAAGGAAAGAGGTTTAATTGACTCACAGTTCCACATGCTGGGGAGGCCTCATACTCATGGTGGAAGATGAAGGAAGAGCAAAGGGACTTCCTACATGGCATTGGGCAAGAGAGAATGAGAACTATGAGAAAGGGGTTTCCCCTTTTAAAATAATCAGATATCGTGAAGCTTACTACCATGAGAATATTATGCGGGAAAGCACTCCCATGATTCAGTGATCTCCCACCGGGTCCCTCACACAACACATGGGAATTAGGGGAGCCACAATCCAAGATGAGAGATTTGGGTGGGGATACAGTCATACCATACCACTGGGTCACGGCATTTGCTTTTGGATCACATACAGGAAGCACTGTGGTACTTAGGTTCACTCTCTATAAAGCAGAAGGATGCTGAGGTTCTTTCTAGTCTAGCATTGTGGGTTATATGACTTCCCTGTTAAAAGTCTCACTTGTTTGTGACTTAAAAATAAATAAATTACTTTCTTCCATTCTTTACTAATATGGCATGAACTCTACATGGCAAAATTATGAGAATATACCCTCCTTTCAAGGTGCCTTGCCCATGGTCGCCTGTGAGTTTGTCTTCTCTGTGGCTGCATCTCAGTTTTCAGTCTACTAAGGCGGTCATAGTTCAGCTGACCCCAGTGCTACACTGTCCTCTGCTGGAGACAGCCCCATAGTCCTGCCTTTCTCTCAGAAAGGAGGCATTGTTTTCCCTATTCTCTGTAGCAGAGCAAAGGTAAATGTGTGACTTTTGAAGACATCTTCCTGAAGATTTAGGGATAAGGAGAGTATACCATGGAGAGTGGCCTTCATGGGCTAACGGAGCCCAAAACCAGTCCCTCAGTTGGTCTCTGGGCCTTCAACACAGCTGAGAACCTCTTGACCCTGACCTTGGAGTCGTCAGTTTCCTGTTACCCCTGGGTCATAGTATATATTTTTATTGGAACTCGACTGTGTAATTTTGGGGGTTTTCACTCAATATAATGTTTATGGGGGGGGCGGAGCAAGATGGCCGAATAGGAACAGCTCCAGTCTCCAACTCCCAGCGCGAGCAACACAGAAGACGGGTGATTTCTGCATTTTCAACTGAGGTACTGGGGTCATCTCTCTAGGGAGTGCCGGACAATCGGTGCTGGTCAGCTGCTGCAGCCTGACCAGCGTGAGCTGAAGCAGGGCGAGGCATCGCCTCACCTGGAAGCGCAAGGGGGAAGGAAATCCGTTTTCCTAGCCAGCGGAACTGAGACACATAACACCTGGAAAATCGCGTAACTCCCACCCCATATTGCGCTTTAAGGAAACAGGCACACCAGGAGAATATATCCCACACCTGGCCGGGAGGGTCCCACGCCCACGGAGCCTCCCTCACTGCTAACACAGCCGTCTGCGGCAATCTATCCGCAAGGCAGCAGCGAGGCTGGGGGAGGGGCGCCCGCCATTGCTGAGGCTTCAGTAGGTAAACAAAGCCGCTGGCAAGCTCGAACTGGGTGGAGCTCACAGCAGCTCAAGGAAACCTGCCTGTCTCTGTAGACTCCACCTCTGGGGACAGCCCACAGCTGAGGTCCAATAGGGAAAGCAGTGGGGGCGGTGCAGAGGCGAACGACTCTGTCTGACAGCTTTGGGGAGAGCCGTGGATCTCCCAACGCGGAGGTTGAGATCCGAGAACGGACAGACTGCCTGCTCAGGTGGGTCCCTGACCCCTGAGTAGCCTAGCTGGGAGACATCCCCCACTAGGGGCAGTCTGACACCCCACACCTCACAGGGTGGAGTCATCCCTGAGAGGAAACTTCCAAAGGAAGAATCAGACAGGTACACTCGCTGCTCAGCAATATTCTATCTTTGGCAACCTCTGCTGCTGATACCCAGGCAAACAGGGTCTGGAGTGGACCTCAAGCAATCTCCAACAGACCAACAGACAGTCCTTCTGACTGTCAGACGGAAAACTATCAAACAGGAAGGACACCTATACCAAAACCCCATCAGTACGTCACCATCATCAAAGACCAGAGACAGATAAAACCACAAAGATGGGGAAGAAGCAGGGCAGAAAAGCTGGAAATTCAAAAAATAAGAGCGCATCTCCCCCTGCAAAGGAGCGCAGCCCATCGCCAGCAACGGATCAAAGCTGGTCAGAGAATGACTTTGACGAGATGAGAGAAGAAGGCTTCAGTCCATCAAACTTCTCAGAGCTAAAGGAGGAATTACGTACCCAGCGCAAAGAAACTAAAAATCTTGAAAAAAAAGTGGAAGAATTGACAGCTAGACTAATTAATGCAGAGAAGATCATAAACGAAATGACAGAGATGAAAACCATGACACGAGAAATACGTGACAAATGCACAAGCTTCAGTAACCGACTCGATCAACTGGAAGAAAGAGTATCAGCGATTGAGGATCAAATGAATGAAATGAAGCGAGAAGAGAAACCAAAAGAAAAAAGAAGAAAAAGAAATGAACAAAGCCTGCAAGAAGTATGGGATTATGTAAAAAGACCAAATCTACGTCTGATTGGGGTGCCTGAAAGTGAGGGGGAAAATGGAACCAAGTTGGAAAACACTCTTCAGGATATCATCCAGGAGAACTTCCCCAACCTAGTAGGACAGGCCAACATTCAAATTCAGGAAATACAGAGAACGCCACAAAGATACTCCTCCAGAAGAGCAACTCCAAGACACATAATTGCCAGATTCACCAAAGTTGAAATGAAGGAAAAAATCTTAAGGGCAGCCAGAGAGAAAGGTCGGGTTACCCACAAAGGGAAGCCCATCAGACTAACAGCAGATCTCTCGGCAGAAACTCTACAAGCCAGAAGAGAGTGGGGGCCAATATTCAACGTTCTTAAAGAAAAGAATTTTCAACCCAGAATTTCATATCCAGCCAAACTAAGTTTCATCAGTGAAGGAGAAATAAAATCCTTTACAGATAAGCAAATGCTTAGAGATTTTGTCACCACCAGGCCTGCCTTACAAGAGACCCTGAAGGAAGCCCTAAACATGGAAAGGAACAACCGGTACCAGCCATTGCAAAAACATGCCGAAATGTAAAGACCATCGAGGCTAGGAAGAAACTGCATCAACTAATGAGCAAAATAACCAGTTAATATCATAATGACAGGATCAAGTTCACACATAACAATATTAACCTTAAATGTAAATGGACTAAATGCTCCAATTAAAAGACACAGACTGGCAAACTGGATAAAGAGTCAAGACCCATCAGTCTGCTGTATTCAGGAGACCCATCTCACATGCAGAGACATACATAGGCTCAAAATAAAGGGATGGAGAAAGATCTACCAAGCAAATGGAGAACAAAAAAAAGCAGGGGTTGCAATCCTAGTCTCTGATAAAACAGACTTTAAACCATCAAAGATCAAAAGAGACAAAGAAGGCCATTACATAATGGTAAAGGGATCAATTCAACAGGAAGAGCTAACTCTCCTAAATATATATGCACCCAATACAGGAGCACCCAGATTCATAAAGCAAGTCCTTAGAGACCTACAAAGAGACTTAGACTCCCATACAATAATAATGGGAGATTTCAACACTCCACTGTCAACATTAGACAGATCAACGAGACAGAAAGTTAACAAGGATATCCAGGAATTGAACTCATCTCTGCACCAAGCGGACCTAATAGACATCTATAGAACTCTCCACCCCAAATCAACAGAATATACATTCTTCTCAGCACCACATCGCACTTATTCCAAAATTGACCACATAATTGGAAGTAAAGCACTCCTCAGCAAATGTAAAAGAACAGAAATTATAACAAACTGTCTCTCAGACCACAGTGCAATCAAACTAGAACTCAGGACTAAGAAACTCAATCAAAACCGCTCAACTACATGGAAACTGAATAACCTGCTCCTGAATGACTACTGGGTACATAACGAAATGAAAGCAGAAATAAAGATGTTCTTTGAAACCAATGAGAACAAAGATACAACATACCAGAATCTCTGGGACACATTTAAAGCAGTGTGTAGAGGGAAATTTATAGCACTAAATGCCCACAAGAGAAAGCAGGAAAGATCTAAAATTGACACTTAACATCACAATTAAAAGAACTAGAGAGGCAAGAGCAAACACATTCAAAAGCTAGCAGAAGGCAAGAAATAACTAAGATCAGAGCAGAACTGAAGGAGATAGAGTCACAAAAAACCCTCCAAAAAATCAATGAATCCAGGAGTTGGTTTTTTGAAAAGATCAACAAAATTGACAGACCGCTAGCAAGACTAATAAAGAAGAAAAGAGAGAGGAATCAAATAGACGCAATAAAAAATGATAAAGGGGATATCACCACCGACCCCACAGAAATACAAACAACCATCAGAGAATACTATAAATGCCTCTACGCAAATCGACTAGAAAATCTAGAAGAAATGGATAATTTCCTGGACACTTACACTCTCCCAAGACTGAACCAGGAAGAAGTTGAATCCCTGAATAGACCAATAACAGGCTCTGAAATTGAGGCAACAATTAATAGCCTACCCACGAAAAAAAGTCCAGGACCAGATGGATTCACAGCTGAATTCTACCAGAGGTATAAGGAGGAGCTGGTACCATTCCTTCTGAAACTATTCCAATCAATAGAAAAAGAGGGAATCCTCCCTAACTCATTTTATGAGGCCAACATCATCCTGATACCAAAGCCTGGCAGAGACACAACAAAAAAAGAGAATTTTAGACCAATATCCCTGATGAACATCGATGCAAAAATTCTCAATAAAATACTGGCAAACCGGATTCAGCAGCACATCAAAAAGCTTATCCACCATGATCAAGTGGGCTTCATCCCTGGGATGCAAGGCTGGTTCAACATTCGCAAATCAATAAACGTAATCCAGCATATAAACAGAACCAAAGACAAGAACCACATGATTATCTCAATAGATGCAGAAAAGGCTTTTGACAAAATTCAACAGCCCTTTATGCTAAAAACGCTCAATAAATTCGGTATTGAGGGAACGTACCTCAAAATAATAAGAGCTATTTACGACAAACCCACAGCTAATATCATACTGAATGGGCAAAAACTGGAAAAATTCCCTTTGAAAACTGGCACAAGACAGGGATGCCCTCTCTCACCACTCCTATTCAACATAGTGTTGGAAGTTCTGGCTAGGGCAATCAGGCAAGAGAAAGAAATCAAGGGTATCCAGTTAGGAAAAGAAGAAGTCAAATTGTCCCTGTTTGCAGATGACATGATTGTATATTTAGAAAAACCCATCGTCTCAGCCCAAAATCTCCTTAAGCTGATAAGCAACTTCAGCAAAGTCTCAGGATACAAAATTAATGTGCAAAAATCACAAGCATTCTTATACACCAGTAACAGACAAGCAGAGAGCCAAGTCAGGAATGAACTTCCATTCACAATTGCTTCAAAGAGAATCAAATACCTAGGAATCCAGCTTACAAGGGATGTAAAGGACCTCTTCAAGGAGAACTACAAACCACTGCTCAGTGAAATCAAAGAGGACACAAACAAATGGAAGAACATACCATGCTCATGGATAGGAAGAATCAATATCGTGAAAATGGCCATACTGCCCAAGGTTATTTATAGATTCAATGCCATCCCCATCAAGCTACCAATGAGTTTCTTCACAGAATTGGAAAAAACGGCTTTAAAGTTCATATGGAACCAAAAAAGAGCCCGCATTGCCAAGACAATCCGAGGTCAAAAGGACAAAGCTGGAGGCGTCACGCTACCTGACTTCAAACTATACTACAAGGCTACAGTAACCAAAACAGCATGGTACTGGTACCACAACAGAGAAATAGACCAGTGGAACAGAACAGAGTCCTCAGAAATAATACCACACATCTACAGCTATCTGATCTTTGACAAACCTGACAAAAACAAGAAATGGGGAAAGGATTCCCTATTTAATAAATGGTGCTGGGAAAATTGGCTAGCCATAAGTAGAAAGCTGAAACTGGATCCTTTCCTTACCCCTTATACGAAAATTAATTCAAGATGGATTAGAGACTTAAATGTTAGACCTAATACCATAAAAACCCTAGAAGAAAATCTAGGTAGTACCATTCAGGACATAGGCATGGGCAAGGACTTCATGTCTACAACACCAAAAGCAACGGCAGCAAAAGCCAAAATTGACAAATGGGATCTCATTAAACTAAAGAGCTTTTGCACAGCAAAAGAAACTACCATCAGAGTGAACAGGCAACCTACAGAATGGGAGAAAATTTTTGCAACCTACTCATCTGACAAAGGGCTAATATCCAGAATCTACAAAGAACTCAAACAAATATACAAGAAAAAAACAAACAACCCCATCAAAAAGTGGGGAAAGGATATGAACAGACATTTCTCAAAAGAAGACATCCATACAGCCAACAGACACATGAAAAAATGCTCGTCATCACTCGCCATCAGAGAAATGCAAATCAAAACCACAATGAGATACCATCTCACACCAGTTAGAATGGCAGTCATTAAGAAGTCAGGAAACAATAGATGTTGGAGAGGATGTGGAGAAATAGGAACACTTTTACACTGTTGGTGGATTGTAAACTAGTTCAACCATTATGGAAAACAGTATGGCGATTCCTCAAGGATCTAGAACTAGATGTACCATATGACCCAGCCATCCCACTACTGGGTATATACCCAAAGGATTATAAATTACTCTACTACAAAGACACATGCACACGTATGTTTATTGCGGCACTATTCACAATAGCAAAGACTTGGAATCAACCCAAATGTCCATCTGTGACAGACTGGATTAAGAAAATGTGGCACATATACACCATGGAATACTATGCAGCCATCAAAAAGGATGAGTTTGCGTCCTTTGTAGGGACATGGATGCAGCTGGAAACCATCATTCTTAGCAAACTATCACAAGAAGAGAAACCAAACACCGCATGTTCTCACTCATAGGTGGGAACTGAACAATGAGATCACTTGGACTCGGGAGGGGGAACATCACACACTGGGGCCTATCATGGGGAGGGGGGAGGAGGGAGGGATTACATTGGGGAGTTATACATGATATAAACGTTATGCACATGTACCCTAGAACTTAAAGTATAATAAAAAAAAAATAAAAAAAATAAAAATAAAAAAAAAATATAATGTTTATGATGGGAAGCTCATCTCACCATTTTTGACAATCCTTGAATATAGTCTTAAGTTCAAACCACACCCTAAATACAATATATGTAGTTCAAAAGTTAACAGCTTAATCTTTACTTCATCTCCAATTCTTCTGCATTAAATGTCAATTTCTTCTACATGAGTAAAGTTATTTGAAATCTATTGAAATAACTTTAAAATTATATTCAGCAGTATTTTTCTTCACTTGTGCCTCATTCATTTTAAAACTATTCCTGGTTCAAAATAATCTGGAAAAAATAACAAGAGAACCTTACGTGGTCCATCCAAGTCAATCACTCATGGTAGTGCCACCTATTCTCCTCTGTCCAGCCTGCTGCAGATGCATTGTTTTGTCAGTGACATTTGCATCTTTCTGAAAAATTCCCAGAGACTGGTGGACTATACTGGACCTTGGCTGAAACCCTTTAGTCAAACATGAGCTGAGAGTGTGCTTTGTATTTTGCTGCTTTGGGCTTGGTTGGAAATACATGATTCATGGGTTGAGAAAATAAATATGTAAGTAAAACAGAGGCATAGTTTGACCTTGTCCTGAGAGTAGAGGTTTAAGAAAACAGATTTAGCAGGAGAAGAATGAGGGAAAGAAAACAATTGTGGTGCCAGTTTGTTGAACCTTTCTCTGATTCATACCAAAGAAACCGTCTACTGTGTAGTGCTGTCAGGCCTTTGCCAGTGTGCAGAAGACTCAAACACCCGAGCTCAGGGCAAGCAAACACTCAAAGCTAATATTTATTAAACAAGTACATTCAATGAATTCTCACTGAATATCTTTTGTATGGTAGACCCTGTGTGATTTCTGAGAAAACTATGGTAAGAAAAAGAGTCTTGTTTTCTGCCCTCGTGGAATTAGAGTCCAGTTTGAGAAAGAGACTTAAACAAAACGACCATACCTCAAACTTAATTTATACAATTTGATGCCTATCAGAGAAAGAAACGATCCCATGTTTAGATCCCAGAAAGATGCTGTAATTCTAAAAAGAGAATTTAAATTTAATTTTTCTTATTAACTATTAAGTATACAAATGCATATGAGGAAAAATGGATGTGGTATCTGAGAAAACCAAAGTAGCACAGAGGACATTCGCTTATGTGGATTAGGCTTTAAATGCAGGTACAGAAGAGGAAAAGGAAGTCCATACCCAAGAATGAATATACAGGAGTGTTGTGATACTCTGAGTTCACTCTCACAATATTAAAATCTGGAATGAACTAAGACTTGAAAATAATAGCAGAAGCTAAAAGAACTTTATTTTAACTATGTTTTTGATAAAATTAATTAAAAAGGAGAAACCTCTGTTTTGAACAGATGGTCTACTGCTAGCAGATGATAAAAAGATGACAAAACAGTTGTACTTTTCTCTACGTAAGAGAAAAAAAATCTTCCCATTGGAAACAATAAAGTAATAAAATAGAATGAAGAAAAGAGCAATAAAAGGCAAAACTATCTAGATATTTTAGATGAATTTATAGCAATAGACTAATTGCGTTTCAAACCATATTTACTGGAAATATTTAAATAATTATGTCAAATGAAATAATGAAATGAATGGAAAAATATAAGTTCTCTCCCTATTTTGTAAAAGAGGAAAGGAAATTTTCTAAAAAAAAAAAAAAACTCATTTTAACGTCAGGCCAAATTCTGATATAAATCACCTATGATCTTCAGATGAATTGTGGCTATTAAGAATATGTTGGTCATCGGGGCATTAATATTGGTTCAGCAAAAACAAGGTATGTCAAAATTACTGTGTTATTTTTTATTATCATTATGGTACTGATAGATCAAATAAAAAGATTAGCAATATCTTTGTTAAATACAAGTAAGGAAAAAAAAAATTAAAAGAGGTGAGAGAAAGAGAGGAAGGAACTAAACCTATTCTTTGTGGCTCCAAAGACAGAAATGCAACTAATTAGTAAAGTTACTATGAGGGACATGTTGGATAAATGAAGAGAGAAGGGAAAAGCATGTTGGTTTTGACTCCTTACCAGTTGTCTTACCAGACAATTGTATACATTGTTTCAATCAACTAGCCCCGACAGTTTCATGAGGTTGACATTTCATCTTCTTTTTATAGAAGAATGATTTAAAGCCTTAAAAATTTGTCATACGTGCTCAAGTTTACATGCCAGAATGGAATAGAACCAAGATAAATAGTCATGTCACTCCAACACTGAAGGACCTGCATTTTGCAGTTTGTCACTGTGCCTCAGGGTAGGGAAGAGTCTTCCCCTCATAGGAGATGGCCACCAGTGGAGTGCTCTGCTCTCCAATGAAGGGGACCTACTGAGAGCATTTTACCTGAAAGATCACCTCTCTGAGATAAGAAAGAGGGGCTGTAAAAATTGGGTAAGGAACTGAAAATGCTGTAAAAGAACCCTCCCAACTCTCAGGTTCTCTATTTCTATGATTCTGCCTTTCTAATGCCTGTTAGCTTGCTTGCTGTCATAACCCTTCTAGAATATTTACATTTTTCAAGATTAATTTGTTAACCAAAAGAAGTGATAAAATTTTAGTAGAGATATTTTGAGGAAGAAAAATCTCATCAGCAAATTACACCCTGTAGGCAGCTGCCTACATTGCCTTCGTTAAGAAATGTGTGTTTTGATTCCAGCTCTGTTATGTTACTCTGTGTGACTAATGGCAACTTGCTATATGTCTATTTATGTACTTTTCTCATTATGTTTGTTACTGACTTCACAAGAATAAGGATAAACTAATAATTTAATTTGCAAATTTAAAAATAAGTTTCAGTGCACAATAGGCTTTTTAACCTTTCTCCCTACTTATGGAATATTACTTAATATGTAAATCTATATCATCAATTCCATGCATAATATATAAGCAGTCAGGACATAAGTTGCTGAGTTACTGAAGCACAAATAAATAAAATCTCCTAAAAGGAAGAAATCTCCTAAAAGGAAGAAAAATAAAAAGTCAATAAAAGTCATACTGCCACTTCCAGTGTGTCTTAAAAATCTGACTTTATTTTATGAATTACCTGTGAATTACACTTCTTCTCATCTCTTTTTGTATGAAAATAATAGTTAATTTGAAAATGAACTTTAAATGTTTGCCTTTTTCTCAGCCAACTCATTGGCTCTCCGCTACCCTATTAATTATATTTGCCTAAGCTTTTCTTGTTTGTGGTTACTATGCTTCTATTCTCTTTTATACTCAGAAGATGGTATGAATATATTATTGGAGAAAATACTTCTAGATACCAAAAAGAAAATTTGAATTATCCTAATTGGAATCTAACTGGGATCTAAAAAGGTTCATATTCTACTCCAAGCTGAAATTCATACTTATTAAGAGAATTCTGATCCCAAGAAGAAAGTGGCATCACTTCCCCTCTTTTTTCATATCCTGAAATGAGGGAAGGGGACCTAAGATTTATTGACACTGGAAAATAAAGCCATGCAACCCTAAGCACTGCTAAGCACCTTGCATGCATGATCATACTTAATTATCACAATAACTCCTTGACAGATGAAGACATCAAGGTGGAAAGAAGTTAGGTTACTTACCACAATCACAAATCTAATCAGTGGTGAAGTTATAATCTGAAGTCTAAATTAGAACCCCAAATCAGTGTCTTCTTGACCGCACCACTCAAAGAAGTTTTCATTACTCAGAACTTAACTATATTTAATCCACAGATTGGGTAATACACGTTTTTTTTTTCCTTTCAAAAAGCCCATAAGATGGAGGTAGGAAATTGGATTCTCAGTTAAGACAAAAGCAGTAGGGCTATTGAAACTCAGCAGACAAAACTGGCTCCAGTGCTACATCTGTTGATGTTAACAATAATGAAAGGGTAGGCAAGACCGTGTTGGTTCAGAAAATTACTAGAGGTGGATCATGGCAAAGAGTTGAGGTAGTATTTCCTTATCGGGAGTCAGATGAGAAGCTCTCAGGTGGTGAGGTCAATGATACAGGCCCGGGGAAAAAAGACTGACAGGCAAATCAATGCAGGGCTCTGGTTACTTAACGGAGGCCCAGACCAGGTTGCAGGTGATGAACAGGGAAAGGAAATGAAAGGAGACAAGGAGGGTTGTTACTGGCATGAGAAGTTACCAGTTTCACAGTGTGGTAAATGGAAAAAGCTTTGGGGGAAGGATTCAGGAATGTGACCCACTTCTAAGGCATATCATTATAAAGACTTGAAGTCAAGGTGGAGATAAACCTTGCATGTGGGGGCAGAGTTGGGGGGAGGGATAATCAGGGGAACATTAGTTCTAAAATCAGAGATGAGACCAAAATAAAATCTACTTCAAATCACCCTAGGAAATCCTTTAAATGACCTGTAATATATAGTGATTCTCATACTCTATAAATCTGAGACTCACTAAGCTAGATTAAAAGATGTGAACAAAACATTTATCAGTTTAGCCCAGACAAAAGTATTCTTGCTCACTTTAGGATTTACTCAGTTTGTTCTAATTTTAACCTTCTGTTGCTTTAAAATATGGTAATAGATTTGTTGGTTGTTGAAGGAATTGAATGTGATTGTGGTGTCACATCTTTTCTTGTATTAAAATCTTTAGTTATAAATTCAATATGTCACGTACATTACCACATTAACACATCAAGACTGGAAACTGATGATTGGAACAGAGACAAATGTTTTGGTGAGTTGTGGGGAGCTGTCAGGGGACTTACGGACTATAGCTGTCCTATAGTCTGTAAGGAGCCAGCTGAAATGGACAGAACAGGAACAATGAGAAGGTGCATAGAAGATGCAGCTACTGGGTCAAATTGGCCGTGATAAAATCTGGTCATTATCTCTTTGCAGCAAGTAGGAGATCTTTCATGGTTTTGGCAAAAATTTTCTGAAACACAAAGAAGTCCCATGTAACAATGTGTCATTCTACATATATTCATTCTCTGATAATTATGTCTATCATTTTCTCACCATAGGAATATGTTAAAAATAAGACGATAAAGTAATGGTATTAGGTGAGTTAATTAGCATACTAAAGTATGCACGGTCCAAACAAACATAATGACTTGAGAGATAATGTGCAAGTTGTAAAAAAAAAAAAAAAAAAAAAAGTAAAAGAAGATCACAGTTTATTAGAGAAACACTTAATTTTTAACCAAAAATATCATAGTGGTTGATATGATCAATATTTGGGTCAGATGGATTTCAGTTAAGAAAAAAATCAATCTTCTCTTAAAGATTAAAGATATTAACTAGGATAGTTCATAAATACATGAAGTCATTTTCAAAAGAGAAATCTCAAAAAGATCATTGGAAACAGTGCTCCAAAAGGGAATAATTTTATAAAACCGGGAAGGAAATCCTGCTCCATTTCCTGACAAACAAATACTATGATTTTATTAAAACATTGATATGATACCAACTAGCAAACTTTGCAAAAGCCTTCTCAGATCAAACAGCAGGTGAATTCCTTTCTCTCCATTCTAGTCCTGCTGCAGGATTTTGAATGCTGAGAACACTAGAGTTCCAAATTCTAGGAGTTGTTTGGTCTCAATGGCTGAGTCAAATCCCCACCCCTGTCCAACTACAATGGGCAGACAAGGATGAACATATTCTTTCCACTCTATCTTTTGCTGTCTTCTCCATTCTCTTTGCACCATTCTTCATTATGTCCTCGTCCACCTGCCATTATAAATGAGATTGCTTCCTTTTCTGAATTTCGTCATTGCTTATACTTTTATCTTATTTTACTCTGCATTGGATGTGAATTTTACTATCTTTTCCTACTTGATCATGTATCTTTGAGGGCAGGATCCCTGGCTAATAACAATAGCCATCGTTTGTTGAGTGGTCACTATGTGCTAGTCATGGTACAAAGCAAATCACTGGAATTATTTACCTTCATCCTCATAGCAAGCCAATGAGATGGGTGTT
This sequence comes from Trachypithecus francoisi, assembly GCF_009764315.1. Classification (NCBI taxonomy): domain Eukaryota; kingdom Metazoa; phylum Chordata; class Mammalia; order Primates; family Cercopithecidae; genus Trachypithecus; species Trachypithecus francoisi. Next base: position 39,674,720 of record NW_022681463.1, read on the forward strand.
ACTAATATTCCCTTTCACATGGGGAAACCAATGATTGGTTAATGATTTTATTCAAGTCTACACAACTGGTCACAAAGAATGGGGACTGGAACTCAGGATATCTGTTTGGAATAAATGCACGAGTGACAGAAAATTTTCCTCTCTCCTGACTGCACCTTAGGGGGACATTCTGAATATATTAAATAATAAAATGTGGTTACTGTAGAAATCGACCTATCCCTGCTTCTATGAACAATTTTGGCCAGGAAAAAACTATGTGATAATGGAACATGTACAGAATTTTTATTTTTGTCTGAGGCAAAGAGACGCCTTTCATGGTTAAACTGAGCATTTCATAAAAATATTTTGTTTCCAATTTTTAGGTATTTTAAATAAATTGTTTAAAGAATTCAGTCTTTTGCACAGAATGCTGCATTCAAATATTCAAATATTTCATTCTTGGTTCATTTCTTCCTTTTCCCTCTGATGATTCTTTGGGGTTTTGGCAATGTTGAAATTCTGGTTTAGCTTTGCTAATGCTCGCCTGGTAATATTTTTCTTTCCAATTTGCAAGCAGCAGCTGTGTGATGGTGTGTGTGCATGCTGACACCCTCCATTCCTACTTTATAGCTCTTGTTAGCATGCCAAAAGCTATGCATCATTCATGCAGAGTGATCCCATTTCTATACCCTGCCCCCTCTGCACACACTTAAAACTAATTGAGTAAGTTATTTTAAGATAATGGCAATCATGGCTTTGACGTTTATCAAATTCTTGATAAATCCTTAGAGATCCAAATGATATAATTCTTATTCCTGCTTAGACTTATCAAGGATCAAGTGAAAATACATTAAAAATATGCTGTATTCACTGTTTAGAATATTAGTACATTTTTCCAAATATATTTTTAAATATATTAAAACAATATATTTATTTTATGATTTTAAAAAGGTCTTAAATTTAGTACTTAGACATCACATTCATGATACTTCCTACTGTACAATAGTGGCTAAGACCACAGCCTTCTGCATTTTTGAACATCAAAGCTCAGATTCTTACTCTGCCAATTACAAACTGTAGGTCAAGCTACCTCTTTTTCTGAGGTCTCTGTTTTCCATCTAAAATAGAAGCATAGTAAGAGTTTGCAAGAAATAATGAAGCCAAAGGGCACAGTGCTCAGAGTGCCTTAGTCCTCATCCTCCTACATCTACACACCCCTTCCTAACTCATGGCATTAATCTCATTTGGCTTCTGTTGGCCCTAGCCTTTATATCTGTTCCCCATGTTCAAGATTCGCATATTCACCCCTTACTTGAGATCTCCACTATGATGCTGAATGGATATCTCAAACTAAATATCAAAACAGATCTATGATTTCTATCCTCCACTCCCTTCTGAGAATCTCCTGCAACCCCCAATCTGCTCTCTATCTTACCTTCCCCATCTCAGCAAATAACACCATTTACCCGTTGCTCAGGCCCAACCCCTAAGAATTATCTGTAATTTCTCATTCTCCTTTTACTCCATCATTCAATTCACCAATAAATCCTTTGGGAACTACCTCTAAATTATATCCAGAATTTTGACCACTTCTCATTTTTCCTACTGCCAACATCTGTTGCCTTGGATAACTGAAACAGCCACATAACTGTTCTCTCTTCTCCTTCACCCCCAGCATGACTATGGTTCATTGTCCATATAGTATCTTCCCAAAACATATATCAGATTACATCAGACCCTGCTGAAGCTTCTTTGATAACTAATAGCAAGGATAATAAAATGGAAACTTCTAAACTATTTCTTCTAGACTATGAGATCCTGCATCATCTAGCCCGTGTTTGCCTTTCCAACCTCATCTCCTTCCACACTCCCCATTGTTCACTGAGTTCCTTGTTCACACTAATCTTGTTTCCTTCTCAGCCTTCTTACCCTTGCTCTTCCTTTGGCTTGGAAGACTTAACCACTGAACTTCCCATTGTTGCCTTCTTCTCATTAATTCAGTGCCTGCTGCAGACATAATTCCTTAGGATGGTGCTCACTGACCAACCTAGTTATGTAGATCCTTCATCACTTATGACTGCCTTGCTTATTTTCTACATAACACTAATCATACATAAAATTGTATTCACATGATTTGGTTCCAGGCTGTCAGCACTGGAAAAGCATCTGAAACAAACTCAGTGCCTAGAACATATTTGCTAACTAATTGACTGGACAGGGAAATAGAATAAGAGAAAGGAATTCTCCTAATTGCCCAGAGAGAGAAATAAACATATCTTTCAGGATCGTTGCAAACAGTTTTGAAGCCAGGTCTGTATTCAAATTCTTGCTCTAATTTGTGTTTGTTTGTTTTTTTGACCTTAAGAAGTACTAACCTTTCTAAGTCTTAGTTTCAACATCCATAATATGGATAAAATAAAATCATTTCCATTTTTGCTTTCCTGTGAAAACTAAATAGTATGTGTATATGGCTTTTACCACAGTGCCTGGCACATATCAATAAATAAGTACAAGCAAATGCAAGTTTTATTACTATCACCATTATTGCAATCATCATCGACACAGATTAAAAGTCCCAAGAAGAATATAGGAGTACTCCCTGGACCTCTCGGCCTCTGGTAGAAAGAAAATAGAAGAAAACGGCAGTGTCACTAAACAGAAGCTTAGAGAATGGCAAGCTCATTACTATGGCTTAGGCCAGTGATTATTAAGGAGAGAGATTCTATAGAAAGGCCTAGAGAAACAGTATCAACATTGCATAGGCACTGGTTAGAAATGCAGATTCCTGAGCCTGCCCCAGATCAGGACCCACCTGTCTGTATACTAACAAACCCTGAAGGTAATTCTAATATATGTTCCAGTTTGAGAACAGCTAGGTTAGGCTGTAGCAGACAAATCTGACCACCATACCAGAACAATGGCGCGAAGGAATTACACCTCAATGCCTCTCTTGGCCTCCATGCAGCATAGTGGGTGCACGTGCCACATAAGAATGGGCCTGCCACAAAGCTCCTATAGAATCCTCTCTCCTATATGGTGCAGCCTCATATCTTTTGCCCAGGTCACAGTGACAGAGACCACAGTACCTAAAACAAGCTCTGCAAGGGGAAGCATTGAGCATCAGCTTCTCTCTCTCTGCTTCATTAGCAGTTTTAAAAGGGAAAGAAAGCTGTAGGTTGGAAAAGAGTTGTGTGGTGGAAACAGGAGGATGTGGAACTATCAGCTCACAGCTATGAAGAAAGCAGCTGACACAGTTGACACTTGCCTCAGGGACAAATTCTGAGCCTCCTTAAGAACTGCTGGGAACAGAATTGTCTCAGGGAAGGCAAAGGTTTCACCAATTGCTCTGGTTGAGGCTGAAAGAGTTATTTACCTAAGGAAATAGATTTCAAATGTTTCCCCAATTGTCCTATATATTGAACTCAAGCATCTGCAAACTTCTTTCCACTCCTCCTTTTTACTGTCTTTTCCTTCTCCAATCACTTTGTTTCATTGCCCCTTCTTTCCCTCTTCTTTCTCTTCTGATATAATGAAGTTGAATTTTAGGCAAATAAAGTAAATGTTTGGTATTAAATTATTCCATTTCTTGTTGCTAGGAGATGGCCTCAAAAACTTTTTCCCTTGGGGGGACTCAGGTAGTCCTACAACAGCATGACCAGCAGGAATCAATAGTGCTTATAAACACGATATGACAGGTCTTCTTCTGTCATCAGGTGATGACAGGAGCCAACAGGACAATTTGTTGTTCTCTGCTACCACATCTTCAGCTGTTTTTGTGGATGAAGAATGGAATGCCAAGAGTTTAAAGGGAGAATTATTACTGATATTTAAGGCACAAGGGGCAACCTCATAATATCCTTGAAACCACAGGAATCATTTCCTATGAGTTTAACAGAAGGACACTGAATCCACTTTCAAGTCACTTTTTAGATATGCTTTCTATCCTGTTAGTTGCATGGCCTATTGTAATGGCCCAGAATTAGCCTGCATATATCATAAAGATGCCTCCAGTTGACCATATATATAGTATAGAATACATTTATTGGTTATATTCTGATGCTCTCATTCCCCTACTAGACTCTTCCAGGAAATGGTCCAAGTCTTGCTTATCTTTGAATCTTTAGCCCAGTTCCTGGCAAACAGTAAATCTTGATTTGAATTCAATTGAAATTATAGGTAATCTATAATCTAAGGTGAACTATGAAGTAAACTTATAAAAGTAGTATTTTTTAAAAAATTCTGAGTAACTAATTGCTTAAAGGCAAATTATTTGGCTTTTTCTTTTTTTGTCTTTTACTCTAGAGAGGCTGACATCTGCCCTACCCAGCAAGCATAATGTTCATTTTCACTTCCTGTCTTTCCCTCATATTTTCACCCCTATAGAAGAGACTCTGTAAGGCATTTTATAACAATTAAAAATTGTCTGTTTTATTGAAAAAATAATTTTGCAGAGAATAATGCTTTATACATATTCTCAAATGTAAGGTAATCTATATAATCTTTTTACTGTTTGACTTTTTATGAGATCAGTAAGATGGTAGTAAAGAGATCAATTTTTACACTGGTTATATTTAATCACAATCAAACTTCTATGACAAAAATAATGTGGTGTATTATTTATCTATTTTTTTGCATTAGGAATTATTTCAAAATGTAGCAGATTAAAATAATAAACATTTATTGTCTCACACAATTTATGAGAGTCAGGGATCCAGGACTTAGGTAAGTATTTATGGTGTAGACTTTCACATTAATATAGAGTCAAGATGGTGGCCAAGACTGCAGTCATCTGAAGGCTTGACTGGAGCTGGAGAATCTGCTTCCCTAGAATACTCATTCTCTGTCCCAAGAATGCTCACTCACTGTGGCTGGAAGCCTCAATTCTTTGCTGGATGTTGACCAAAGGCCCCAGTTTCTTATCATGTGGACTTTTGATGATAAGAAAGATCCTCATGACTTGGCACCTAACTTCCCTTATAGCAAGTGATCCAAGAGAGAAGGAGCAAAAGACAGACAGAGAAACAGAGAGAGAAAAGCCACAACCACAGTGCCTTTTATGATCCAGTCTTCAGAACTACACTGCCATTTCTGCCACATTTTATTCATTAAATGTAAGTCAGTAAGCACAGCCCACACTCAAAGGGAAATAATCAAGTTCCACCTGTTGAAAGGAGGAGTAACTAAGAATATGTGCATATATTTTAACTCCACTACCATGGGTTTACAACTTTAACTGAACAAACACTTTTTTCAAAAAGAAACATTCTAACAAATGTAGTTTTTCATAATTACTTTTATTCTCAAGACTACAACAGATGACAGAATGATTACAACACACATCTCTGAATAATATAGAACACTATGTTGTTTCTCTTAGTAATCAGACTTAGCCAGAAACTTAACTCTATTATGACAAGATTCAGAGTAATGTAGATTTAACTTAAATTAATGGTAATTGATGTGTAAATGTCAACAAGTGAAATGGCAAGTACATGTCCTGGATATAGTAAGTAGTGTTTAAGTGAGAAATGAGTAACTGAAGCAGTGAGTGGTGAAAAAGAGTAGTGATAAGTAAAAATGAGAACAGATCATTATAAGTGGGTCAGATGATATAGATCTTGTAAGCTAGGTAAGGACTTGAAATATTACTTTATGAATGGTGGACCCTGAATGATTTGGGGCAAGGGATGGACTAATCTGATGTATTTCTAAAAGTCCCTCTTGAGGCTATGTGAAAAATTGAATATAATAGTTTAAGTGGAGAAACAGGAAGGCAAATTAGGAGTTATTGCAAAACTCAGGCTTGGACAAGGGTACTAGCTATGTACTTACTAGTCTGCAGTGTAGGTGATTTAAATCTGACTACCTTTTCAAAGTGGAGCCAAAAAGATCTGTTGATGGAGTGGATGTGAGTTATAAGAAAAAGTAATGATAGTTTTGACCATAGACATTGAAATATTGGTGATTCCATTTCCTGATATGGAGAAAATTATAGACAGATCAGATTTGGAAAGGAAAAGCAAAAGGTTGTTCAGAATAAATTAAATTTGATATGCATAATAGAAATATTACCACTTGGGATAAACTATGATGAAGAACCAACAATCCCAAAGTACCTTTGGCTTAGTAAGACAATTTATTACTCACTCTTGCTTCAAAGCCACAAGGGTTGGCAGCAGGCCATACCCACTTCATTCACTCAGAGAGCCAATCTAATGGAGGTTGTCTGTAGACACACGCTTCCCCAATAGACAGGAACAGGAATGTGGCCATTATGCTGTGGCTCTTTAAGGTTTCCCATATAAATGACATAAAATACTTTCCTGGCTAACAACATGGGTGTGAGGGTTCCAAGAAATGCAATTGTACCATGTACCAAAGGTAGGAGAGTATTTATGAACAGCCTTTACAATATCCAGAATAACTAAGCAGAGATGTTAATTAAGCCGATGGACACTTGAAATCTAGAATCAAGGAGAGAGGTTGGACAGGAAATAAATATTTGTGATTGGTTGGCATGTGGACAATGTTTCAACTTATGAACCAGGTGACATTACCATGGCAATGAGATATTAGGATTGAGACCTCACAATATCTAGAAGTAGGAATAGGAATTCAGTGAGGAAGTTGGGTGTTGGGTGAAGTGGAAATAGAACCAAAAATATTCAGTATTTAGTTACAAATGCAGGTAAGTTTCTAGATTTGTTTGAAAGAAAAAGTAGAGATTTTTGTCTGGTCATGTGTATTTTCTCTGTTAAATAAGCAGATATCCGCTGAAAACAAGAATGAGGAGAATGTGGAAGCTTAAAGAAAAAGAGAAAAGGTAAGCACTATTCATCTATAAGAGTGGGAGTATGACTACCATGGGGAAATGGAGAGGAATTTTTAGGCAACACTGGAGGCATATTTGAGGTTAGATATCATGGGTTTAAAAATCTGTACACACAGGCCAGGCGCAGTGGCTCGCATCTGTAATCCCAGCACTTTGGGAGGCTGAGGCGGGCAGATCACCTGTGGTCAAGAGTTTGAGACCAGCCTGACCAACATGGCAAAACCTTGTCTCTACTAAAAATACAAAAATTAGCTAGGCTTAGTGGCGCACGCCTAAAGGTCATATATTTTTGTGTGGGTTTGTGTTTGCCAATACACCATGGAAGGAAAGGAAGAAGTTGAGGGTATACATGAGAAATGATTGTTATGACTGCCCATGGAACTTAAACTGAGTAAGCTGGGAAGTGAACTTTTGAGGAGAGTGGGGAGGCAATGAAAAGTGGAGCAGGAGCAATAGTTTATGGAAAAATCCTGGAGGATTTGAGAAGTCCTTGGAGTTGGGGTCCTAAAGAAAGTTAGAAGCATGAGTATTATAGATTGGTAAGGTCTAGACTAATCATGGGAGTGGATGTCTCAGAACAGAGGACAAGATCTTTGGAGGAAAGTGTCAAAGACATGGAAGTCAATGTATTAGAGGAATCATTAGTGTAAAGGAGGATGTCAGTGTTGGGAGAGAGGAGCAACTGACAAGAGCACTCAAGGTTCAGTGGATCCCTTCTTAATCAAAGGGATGGTGGTTCTCAGGCTGGAGGAAGCTTTGTTCTCTCTTAAAGGACAATGGCAATACACATACAGCAAGTACAGAGGAAAATTTTTTCATCCTAACATTTGTTCTAATGAAGCAACTATGGGATATCCAGTATGGAGGTGTCTCATAGGCAGTTAGATAAAAAGGACTGGAATTCAGAAGAGATAGTTATGATAGTAAAATATATTTGGATAGCCATAGCATAGACATAGCTGTTGTAGTTATAAGGATGAAGAAAGTCAGTATGGGAAAATATAGAGAACTATGGAGGTGGAAGGAAGAACTAAAGGAAGAATGCTGAATGACATGGACATTTGAATGGTATGGAAAAGAAGAGAAAAAACTCACAAAAATGATCAGGGGTAGGAGAACTATCAAAAGAGAATAAAAATTAACACTTGACTTTTTGGTAGATGATACAAAACTAAAAGTCTAAGGTAAGTTTGAGAGGATAAGGAAACTTTTAAGTACTTAGAAATAAGCGAATAATAAGTGGATAAATAATTTGAAAGAATCTTACCATCTTTTTTTCTGAATTTTTCTTTACAAAAAGTTAATTATACAAAAAAAGAAAGAAAGAAAGAGTTAAGGCAAAAAAGCTAAATTATCGGCTGATGGTAGGCAAGGGATAAGGGTGGCCTTTTCCCATCATTGCAGCCACGGCTTGTTCCACTTAGAGATGGGGTAGATTTCTGTATGGTGGTCTATCAGCGCTGTGATGAATTTTATCAGATCATATCACTTTAGCAAACAATGATGTCATCATGTACAGCAGAAGCCAGCACTTTAGTGTGTGCTACCTTAAGAATCTTCTAGTTCTAGATACTTGAGGAATCGCCACACTGTCTTCCACAATGGTTGAACTAATTTACACTCCACCAACAGTGTAAAAGCATTCCTGTTTTTCCACAGCCTCTCCAGCACCTGTTGTTTCTTGACTTTTTAATGATCACCATTCTAACTGGCATTAGATGGGACCTCATTGTGGTTTTTATTTGTATTTCTGTAATGACCAATGATGATGAACATTTTTTCATATGTCTCTTGACTGCATAAATGTCTTCTTTTGAGAAGTGTCCATCAATGATAGACTGGGTTAAGAAAATGTGGCACAAATACACCATAGAATACTATGCAGCCATAAAAAAAGGATGAGTTCATGTCCTTTGCAGGGACATGGATGAAGCTGGAAACCATCATTCTCAGCAAACTATCACAAGATCAGAAAACCAAACACCGCATGTTCTCACTCATAAGTGGGAGTTGAACAGTGAGAACACATGGACACAGGGAGGGGAACATCACACACCAGGGTCTGCTGGGGGTGGGGAACTAGGGGAAGGATAACATTAGGAGAAATACCTAATATAGGTGACGGGTTGATGGGTGCAGCACACCACCATGGCATGTGCATACCTATGTAACAAAACTGCACGTTCTGCGCAATTAACCCAGAACTTAAAGTGTAATAAAAAAAATTTTTTTTAAAGAATCTCCACAAAGGACTCTGACAGGTCAGCATGAGCAGATGATGAAGTATCACAGTAATCACTTTCTGCTGCATTTCTTATTTAATAGAGAAAAGAAATTTCATATGCTGTAATATGTTTTCAATTGTAAATTAAAACCTGATAGACTTAGTTTCAGTTGTGTATACAACTGTATAAATGCTGGTGTATGACATTTTAATGAAGGTATATGGATACTGTTAGAGGTTAAGATGCTAAAAACAGCTTGTTCCAAGTTTGTAAGCCCCATGTTTCTCAGGTTTCATATTTGTATCTTAAACTCTCACATATTTCAAATTTATTAAAACTGTCCTCTTGGAATTCCTGTTAAGAGGTAGTTTTAGGTTACATAAACAAATACGGTTTTAATTTGCAGTCAACCTTAAAATATCTGGAAAAATCCTATGAGTTCTCCAGCAAGTCTCCAGACATCACATTAGTTCAAGTTCAAGTTAGGATACTAATTATGCTAAATTTATTCTTAAAGTAAAACGGAAAACATGGCCTGAAAATTCGTCATGTCTGTACCATCTAAACCAGGGTAATTGCCTTCCCAATAAAAATCATTAACTTTTATTGTTAATGTATTAACATCCTTAATGAAAGATTAATACCATACATTAAAATGTTAATATTAGTCAACACATGCACATGTAGAAACAATTCAGAGAGTCAGTGGCATTTATACTTGATAAGTATAATATTTCTTAAAGTAGTACAGTTAATGAAAAATATTTCTGTTTTAAATTCCTGGAAGGCAATGTTTTTAAGTATCTGAAAAAAACAAATGAACTCATTTTCATTAACACATAGAAACTGAGCAATATTTCTCTCCTTTTTTTTAATCACTGTTTTCTTCACTCAAGAGAATTATTTGACCCTGAATTTTGCTCAGTTTCTGAGTAGATTCTCAATATGTAAGCATTTTCCTTACAATTGAACTGATTTTTCAAGAGTAAATTTCTTGGAGTCTGCAGATTTTCATCTGCAAAGTCACAAGACACTCAATTCAGATTTCCTTTTTACTGAATTTTGATGAAAAACAAAACGTTTTTATGTGGAGACTTCAACTAAGCTGTCTCTACAATACAGTTTTACTAAAAATTGTATTCTAGAGAACAATATTATTCTTGATTAACATATACAGCTGTCTGATTAGGCTGGTTTCTTAAAGTCATGCTTTCTTTGGTAAGAGACAAGAGAGACAGTTTCAGTGTATTGCACAGTTAAATTGGGTAGAAGTAGGATATACAAGCAGGAAACCCTAAGTTTTGGATCAATATAATGACACAAAAGTAACAAAAGTGATTCCACATGCACTTCTTCAGTAGTTCCAGGAATGCTCTGCTATTATAGAGTGGAGCTGTAATTACTGCCCATTAACTTGAAGATCCTTACCTTGACCTGTTACTAGTTTAATGATGCTTGTTTTAAAATATCCTCCATGCATCATGGCTAATCTTTGTCCTTCAAGTAGTTATAGAACTTTCCAGCAGCATTTCTCACTTTATAATGTATTTATCTGCTTTTATGTTTATCATCCTGCCAGCCTGTAATTCTTAAGAAGTCTTAGTCATTTTGTATAACCAGTTCCTAACAGGGTTTACACTGAGAGGCATCTTCATAAATGCCTGTATAATAGAATGTATTAATACAAACACAGATTGTGTGTATGTATGAAAGACAGAAAGAGCATATACACACATATGCATAACATATACATGTATGTGCTCATAACATAATGATATGTATAAATCTATTCATAACAGGATATCAAAACTCAAAACTTTCTGACTCAGTTAATGAGGCCTTAAGACAATAGCTACCAACAACTTCCTATGCTAGGCCACCTTAAACAAGACATTCAAAAGAGATTGTAAAATAATTTTCTGATCTTGGCCCCTTATAGTCACTTTAAGGCTATTAAAGAACTAAAGCAGAGGAGTACAAGAAGATGGAAACTAAGGAAAGTTTTATTTTGGAGACAGTTGTAAGGGTTTTGCATTCACAGCCTACCTCCATTGGGAAGAGTTAAAAGAACTTTTCTCTCATCTCACACATTGTGAGGTGGTCTTCAAAGAAATCACTTGAGTATGTGGGATGTGTTGCCTGAATTTTGAGGATGTACTGGATGGATGTCTGGATTATGGTGAGATGATAGCTGAAGAGATATGTGGCATGGGAGCAGAGGCGTCCATGTGGAGAATGATTGTATCCCCACCAAGGACAGGTCCAGGACCAGATGTGCATCTCCACAAAGGACAGATCCACGAACCAGATGTGTAACTTGTAGGACTTCCTGTGCAGGATAAGAAGACCTCAGCAAAAACTGGCTTAATATTAAGAGTCAGGGGGTCTTAGGATGCCTGCTAAAGAAAGGATATTATACATATCAAGAGCACAGAAGTCAGAGATGCCCAAGAGAGAAATCTCAAGAAGCCCACCAACAAGAACAAGGTTCACTTTAAACATCAATCATGGTCAAATACATCCAGTGCCAAATTCATGGTCAAGTAAAATCTGTTCTTGCCAGCCTTCAACCACGAAGGAGTTAGAGGCATTGTGATAGTGGACAAGTAGGGTCAGGAGCAATATAAAAGAACCTAGAAGAGAAACTTCTCATGCCCTCTTTCTCCCTTGCAGCAGTTCAACTAAAACAAGCTCTAGCTCAGAACAGGGTAAAAATTGAGCTTGCAGTGAAGTTCAGAGTTTCAATTATCACACTGGAATATATATATTAATTACTAAATTGACGGGTTTTTTTTCCTTTTTCTGTGACTAAAGTAATAAGCTCTGATTTTCCAAGAGACCCCAAAAGTCATGAAACCACCCCAAAATTTTAAGAAAGTCCCACAGGGGAGTTTTAATTGGTAATAGGGGAGAAATTATATTCTGGTTGTATCTTGTGAGCCTTGATTGTTAGTGTAAACTTTAGAAATGTGATTGCCACTCAATTTAGAGGGAAAGGCATTCCTGTGTGGTAGTAGAATATCAGAAATTTGCTTAAAGTATTTCTACTCCAAGAAGAGGTACATAAATAAGATTAATATAGCCACAAGTCCTCTAAAGACAAACTACTATTGTGTTTGTGTGTGTATGTTTATAAGCTGCTACAGCATTACTGGCAACATCCATGGGATCTACATGTATGTTTATTAATAAATCAAATAATACATAATTTAAAAATAATAATTTAAATAAAAACTAAGTTCTTTAGAGGAAGAAGACATTCTGTAAGCAAAATCTTGGTCCACTTTATTTTCAAAAAGTGATGGCTTTAGATGATTACAAAGTATTCACTACAGGAAAGATTTTGTAAGAAAAATATTCAGGCTGAACCATTTATTAATGAACTGCTTTCTTAGATGCTGAGTGCAAATTTCCTTATCACTGCTTATCATCCCATGCATTTTTCTTCATTCACACATTATCATTTAATGAAAGAAACATATAACTCCAAAACATTTGATATTAACAAAGTTGGTCATGCTAGGAGTTAAACAAATTCTTGAACACATGATTTTGTGATTTTTATCTGAAGTGATCACATACACATACACACACACACTTTGCTGAAGAACGTACTAAAAAATTTATAGTGTTTCTCAAAGTGTTTCTTAGCACTGACAGCTACATATTTTCCCTGGGGAAATAATTCTCATGTACAATTTATTTTTAAACATGCTTCTAGTGTTCTGTTTTTTAATTTAATCTTTCCATTATCAGCCATGTTGTAACATGCAACTCAACCCTCCTCCTGTGTTTTCTATTACTCAAATTAACCTTATAAATTGCTTCATAAAATTTGTCATGTATGTGAACTTTCTCCAGCTCACCTCTATTTATCAAGGTCCCCTACCTCCCACTTCCAACTGCAGTGCAAAACTGAAAAAAGAGAAAGTATATACCCGTAAGAAAATAGAAATATAGTTTAATCACAGAAGAATTTCCAACCTAAACAAATAGGTAAAATATTGGGAAAAGAGTTTATCATGTTAAAAGACTCACTCTAATTTCCTAGGGGTTCAATATCCATGCAATATGAGACTATTTTTAAACATCTGGCAGACTAATGCCTCTCAATTTTTTTTTTTTTCCTTTTTTGAGATGGAGTCTCCCTCTGTTGCCCAGGCTGGAGTGCAGCGGCGCGATCTCGGCTCACTGCAAGCTCCGCCTCCCGGGTTCACGCCATTCTCCTGCCTCAGCCTCGTGAGTAGCTGGGACTACAGGCGCCTGCCACCACGCCCAGCTAATTTTTTGTATTTTCAGTAGAAACACGGTTTCACCGTGTTAGCCAGGATGGTCTCGATCTCCTTCAAATATTTATTTTTTAAGTGTCCCCAGATTATATTAAATCTCTTTGAGTTTAAAAAAATTATTATTGCTCTATCTTTCCATCTATCAAATTATATTGTTATTCTTGGTTGTTAAAAAATGATATGTTTGTCATATAGAAAAAAGCTCAGTATCACTGATCATCAGAGAAATGCAAATCAAAACCACAGTGAAATACCATTTCACATCTGAATGGCGATTATTAAAAAGTTGGGAAGCAGTAGAAACTGGCAAGGCTATGGAGAAATGGGAATGCTTTTACACTGTTGGTGGGAATGTAAATTAGTTCAACCTTTGTGGAAGACAGTGTGGCCATTCCTCAAGGATCTAAAACAAGAAATACCATTTGACCCAGCAATCCCATTACTGAGTATATAACCAAAGGAATATAAATCATTCTACTATAAAGACACATGCACACATATGTTTATTGCAGCACTGTTCACAATAGCAAAGACTTGTAGCCAACCCAAATGCCCATCAATGATAGACTGGATAAAGAAAATGTGGTCCATATACACCATGGAATACTATGCAGCTACAAAAAGCAAGGAGATCGTGTCCTTTGCAGGGACATGGATGGAGATGGAAGTCATCATCTTTAGCAAACTAACACAGGAACATAAACCAAACACTGCATGTTCTCGTAAGTGGGAGATGAACACTGAGAATACATGGACAGAGAGAGGGGAACAACACACACCTTTTAGGGGGTGGGAGGTGAGGGGAGGGAACTTAGAGGATAGGTCAGTAGGTGCAGCAAACGACCATGGCACACATATACCTATGTAAAAAACCTGCATGTTCTGCACATGTATCCCCTTTTTTTCCTTTTGGAAGAAATAAAGAAAAACAATGATATATGTTGGTGAGGGAAAAATTACATATGCTTTGGCTTTATTTTATATATTCAGATAATAGTGCCAATGCCTAGTGTATAATGTGTGTATAATGTTGCATCTGAATGAATTTTTTTGAATTCAAGGAAAATAAAAGTTGAATGAAGAAAATAAAAAGCTCCCCATCCCAAACATAAAAAGTAATCACTGCTGCATTTTGGAGAATTACCTTCTCAGAATCACTTTGTGCATTTATTTTTATGACATGTGTGTTTTATATCACATGTAAGATTGAAATTTTATCAACTATATAAACACTTATTCTATTTACACCATTTTGTAAATAATGTCACATTACAATGCAATTTTTTCAGTCAACAAGATTTGAAGTCCAAGTCGTTTATATTTATGAAACAGGGTTGGCCCTAGGCAAAATTGTAAAATAGACAAAGATCTATTTAATTTTGTAGCCTCTCTTTTCCTATCTCAGCTGCCACATTCATGTAAATCTACTGTCAGAAAAGGATCTAATGTGGACACTGTTTTGTTGTTGCAGTTTAAAAAAAATGTTATGCCAATACACTTCACAGGATAAACAATGAAATGCCTCTTTCATGCCTTCATTTTCTTGGGTCTTCAACACTTTTCATAGCCCATCTTTTTTTTTTTTTTAACTTCAAATTACATGCAATTAGTGTTTCTTACCCATTAGTCTTTAGAGATGAAAATATCAATTTGTTTAAGCCCATGAACTTTTTAAGAAGAGTGTCATTTTAAAAATCACATGCCGGGCCAGGTGCAGTGGCTCATGCCTGTAATTCCAGCACTTTGGGAGGTTGAGGCAGGCAGATTACCTGAGGTCAGGAGTTTGAGATCAGCCTGGCCAACACAGTGAAACCTCATCTCTAGTTAAAAAAAAAAAAAAGCCAGGCATGGTGGCAGGTGCCTGTAATCCCAGCTACTTGGGAGGCTGAGGCAGGAGACGCACTTAAACCTGGAAGGTGGAGGTTGCAGTGAGCCAAGATCATGCCATTGCACTCCAGCCTGGGCAAAAAACAGCACAACTCCATCTACAAAAAAAAAAAAAAAAAAAAAAAAATCACATGCCGATATGCCTCATAGTCATTAAAAGCAAAGAGGTTGTACATAGATCATTTATACCTGAAACTGAGTAGTTATTTTATGTGGCCTTGGATATTCATATTTTAGGCTAATTATGGTGTGATTGTCTCAAACTACCATTGGCCATCCACTTAAAGGGATGTCAGACAGAGTAGACTCTTCTCTATTCTCAGTACACATATTACTGCAGAACTATTATATTCCGTGATTGCTCCATTTCGGTGTTTTTCTCCTTTAGTTAGCACACGAGACTGGGTCTGTTGTTTGCCCATGCACAGTAGAAAGCCAAACACCAAAGCATGGGGGTTTTGCAGCAAGAAAAGTTTATTGTGAGCTGAGTGGCAAGGAAGTAGGAGGAAATGCTCAAATCTGTCTCCCCAGGCTGGTAGTTGGGGCAGGTTTTATAACAGTGGGTAATGAGGCATAGCCTGATTGGATATTGCCATTGGGTGATACCAGGAGGCATACTCTGACTAGATCCTGCCAAAAGATGACTCCAGGGCTGAATCTGATTGGTCCTTGTAACCCATCACATAGTGTCTACTTCCTAAATCAATCCCATTCCTGGTCTGAGCACATAGGTTCCACTTGTGGTTTGCATACTTGGCTCAGCTGAGCATTCTCAGCTTAGGGGAACTTCATTCTGATGGGCCATGGCAACTGAAAAGCGACTCAAACCTTTGTTGCATAAAAGTTGAACCACAGTGATCTGATGCTCTGTGATGGCAGAAATAGTGCCTTAGTTATCTCTGCTTCTCAGCACCTAACACAATGCCAGGCTCATAGTTCATACCAAAAATATCTTCATTAAATTGATGAAATCACCTCCCATAAGGGAGTCGTATAAGGCTAGTTTTCTCCAATGAAATACTTATTTTCTCTCATTTATTTTCTATCTGGATTTCTGTGGAAAACATGCTTCTGTGCAGTACCTTCCATTGAGGATACAGATATACTCTTTTTTGGCAAAGAGATAACATGATGAGCTAGACAGAATTCTGCAATAATATGACAGATGATAAATATTCATGGAAAGAGGGAAAAGCAATCCAGGAACAGAGGAAAGTATGCTGTGATTAAAGTGAAAGCCAAAGGTGGTTTAAGGTGACCTCCAGGAAAACATGAGTCCTCAAAGGCAGGAAATTGATCTTTTCTGTACTGAAGCTAAAAAATCAAAAGGAACTACAAAAAGATAGATGATTTGAGGCCATGGCAATCCTGAAATAATCATCAAGATAAAATTCCGCAACAGAAAGAAGTGTAGCATTGATTCTTCTGCACCTTAATTAGCGTCAGTGGGACTGATTCAGGTAAAGTATCTGTAGCATTTAACCAAAAGAAATTTGTCTGTAACTAAAATATTTTCACAAAAATGAAGAGCAGAAGAATGGTGTTAAGAAATGCAAAACAAAAAGCTTGAACATTTCCACATGGAAATTGGTTAGCCCCCAAATTATTCCACAACTCACAAGGAAGGCAAAGTTGCTCACAATGTAACATTCTCACACCTCAGTCCTTTGGTCAACCATTCTCTAATACTAACTGAGTACTGGAGTACCAGAGTCAATGTTATTTTCATCAATGAAAGGAACTCATGTCACAACACACTGTGGTCTCGAAACTAGTCCCTTATTTTTTGAGATTCACTAAGAAGTTTTCTCTTTTTCTTTTCCCCTTATATTTACTATTAGCTGTGTAAATCCACATAGGTCAACAGGACCACAAACCAGAAATAGATGAGCCCTAATGAAATCAAAGTAGGAAAATCACTGTATGTTTCAAATAGCACCCACACCACTGGAATGTACTTTTACAAAATTCTCTGCTTCTGCCAAGAAATGCACCATGGTGTGAATAATGAAAATGAATAATGCAAAGCATAATGCAGTACACAATTTGCACGTCAGTCACAGTTTTCCTCCTCAGACTGATAGACTTCAGAAATCACAAACAAGACTGTTTAAAATCCAGACCAACAGGAGCATTAAATTGGAATAGAGGCCAGCTGGATGTGAGAGCCTGTAAGTAATGGTGCTGTATTTAGTCATCTGAAGAAAAATGATATTGGAGAGCCGTAATAAATGGTAGGCAACACACCTGACAAGTGATTGGTTTGGAGAATATACATGACAGCAGGAAGAGTTCTTGGCTCATCTCAGCACAACACATTTTGGAAGTCGCATGAACCTAACACTTTGACTTAGCATTTTCAAAGAGCTTGAAAATAAAAAGTCAGAGACTTTTGATGATAAGCAAAGACTTTTCCAGACCTGTGGTCCCCTTCTTTATAATCTGGTCAACCATACCAGCAAGGTTGTGCTCCTTCCTTTCTTTGTATGGTCAGATGGGGAAAGGGCTTTAATGGTAGAACTGATTTTAATCTTAGTGAGAAAGCCAAAAAAATAACCCCAAGAGCTCTACTATAAGAGAATGAAAGTTAAAGCCTTCTCTGAACAAAATGAAAAATCCAAAATAGATCTTCCACAATTAGTTTATTTTCATATATGACTTAGAAAATAACTGTCCCCAACTGCTTGTCCCTACATGTTCTTTCAAACATGCACTATATGCAATAAGGAATATTCCACATCTGCTCTTAAGAGAAATGAATTTAATTGCTAAGCTGCTAATGGGGCGTTTTCTCCCGTAGAATTTCTACCCATCTGCACACTCTGATTACCACATCCTCATCAGATCTTGTCTACTTCAACCTTTCTTCCTAAATGATCATCATTAATCCCATCTATGGTATCTCTAAATATGGGAAATGAGTCTAGAGTAATAATGATGTCTGATTATGTTGCCATTTTCCCTGAAAAAAAAAAAAAGACTGAAATTTCAAACTTCTCTCCTCCACCCCAAAACAAAACAAACAAACAAACCAAAAAAATCCTCCAAGCTGGATAGACAAATCCTAGAACTTGATGGGAAAAAAAGTCAACTTACAGCTTGAAATTATAAAGACATGCTTAGGATAAAAATACCTGATAGAGAATTCTGGACTCTTAAGAGAAGCCATTAAATTATTTCTGGAATGCTGGAAACTTCTCTGTAACTTGTGGCAGAGAATTACACAAGTAACATACTTAAGGGAATATTCTCACTTCTTTTAAAAGAATTTTTTAAAACAAAAATGGGTGAGGGTATAATAAACACCATTTCAAATTTAATGTATCTTTATCTGCCCTAAACTTTAAGCATCATGAATGAATTTGATTCAATTGGTATGGCTTTATGTATGTATGTATGTATGTATGTATGTATTTTTAACTTTTATTTTCAGTTCAGGGGCCCATGTGCAGGCTTGTTATATTGGTACACTACATGGCTCGGGGTTTGGTGTACAGACTATTTCATCACCCAGATAACAAGCATAGTACCTGGTAGGTACTTTTTCTGATCCTCTCCCTCCTCCCACCCTCCACTCCAAGTAGGACCCAGTGTCTATTGTTCACCTCGTATTGTTCATGTGTTCTCGTTGTTTAACTCTTACTTGTGAGAACATGTCACATTTGCTTTGCTGTTACTGCATTTGTTTGCTTAGGATGATGGCCTTTGGCTCTATCTAGGTTGCTGTAAAGGACGAGATCTCATTCATTTGCTGGCCGCATAATATTCCATGGTGTGTATGGTATCATATTTTATTTGTCCTGTCCACCATTGATGAACATTTAGGTTAATTCCTTGTCTTTGCTATTACGAATAGTGCTGTGATGAATGTACGCCGGCATGTGTCTTTATGGTAGAACAATTTATATTACTTTGGCTATATACCCAATAATGGGATTGCTGGGTTGAATGGCAATTCTAAGTTCTTTGAGGAATCACCACAGTGATTTGCACAATGGATGAACTAATTTACACTCCCACTAGCAGTGTATAAGTGTTCCTTTTTCTCTGCAACCTGAGCAACGTCCGTTAGTTTTTGACTATTTAATAATAGTAATTCTGACTGTTATGAGATGGCATCTCATTGTGGTTTTGATTTGCATTTCTCTAATGATTAGTGATGTCGATAATTTTTTATGCCTGTTGGCTGCATGTATATCTTTTGAAAATGTTTGTTCATGTCCTTTGTCCACTTTTTAGTGAGGTTGCTTGTTTTTTGCTTATAAATTTGTTTACATTACTTATCGAATCTAGATATTATACCTTTGTCGGATGCATAGTTTGCAAATATTTTCTCCCATTCTGTAGGATAACTATTTACTGTTGATAGTTTCTTTTTGCTCTGCAGAAGCTCTTAAGTTTAATTAGATCCCATTTGTCAATCTTTGTTTTTGTTGCAATTACTTTTGTTGTCTTTGTCATGAAATCTTTGCAAGGTCCTATGTCCAGAATGTTATTTTCTAAATTAAAGGACATGAACAGACACTTCTCAAAAGAAGACATTTATGCAGCCAACAAACATATGAAAAAATGCTCATCATCACTGGTCATTAGAGAAATGCAAACCAATGTTTATATAGTTTGAGGTTTTACATTTAAGTCTTTAATCCATCTTGAGTTCATTTTTGTTTATAGTGTAGGGAAGGGGTCCAGTATCAATCTTCTGCAAATGGCTAGCTGGTTATCCCAGCACCGTTTATTGAATACTGCTTTCTCCATTGCTTGTTTTTGTCAGCTTTGTCAAAGGTCAGATGTTTGTAGGTATGCAGCATTGTAACTGGGCTCTCTATTCTGTTCCATTGGTCTATGTGTCTGTTTCTGTACCAGTACCATGCTATTTGTAGAACATAGTTTGAAGTTGGGTAACCTGATGCCTCCAGCTTTGTTATTTTAGCTTTAGATTGTCATGGCTATTTGGGCTAATCTTTGGTTCCATATGAATTCAAAAATAGTTTTTTTCTAGTACTGTGAAGAATGTTTTTGGTGGTTTTGTAGAAATGGCATTGAACCTGTAAATTGCTTTGGGCAATATGGTCATTTTAACGATATTGATTCTTCCTATCCATGAAAATGGAATGTTTTTCTTTTTGTTTGTATTATCTCTGACTTCTTTGAGTATTGTTTTGTAATTCTCATTGTAGAGATATTTCACCTCCTTAGTTAGATTTACACGTAGATATTTTATTCTTTTTGTAGCAATTGTGAATGGTATTGTGCTCCTGATTTGGCTCTCAGCTTGGATGTTGTTGGTGTATAGGAATTCTAGTGTTTTTTGTACATCAACTATGTATCCTGAAACTTTGCTACAGTTGTTTATCAGATTAGGTAGCTTTTGGGCAGAGACTGTGGGGTAATAGAGGAAGACTTTAACATCCCACTAACAGTATTAGATGGATCATTGAGACAGAAAATTGACAAAGATTTTCAGGACCTGAACTCAACACTTGACCAAACAGACCTAATAGATATCTATAGAACTCTTCACCCCAAAACAACAGAATATACATTCTTCTCATTGTTACATGTCACACACTCTAAAATCAACATACAATTGAACATAAAACAATACTCAGCAAATTCAAAAAACTGAAATCATACCAACCATACTCTCAGACCGCAGCACAATAAAAATAGAAATCAATACTAAGAAAATGGCTCAAAACCATACAATTACATGGAAATTAAACAACCTGCTCTGAATGACTTTTGGGTAAATAAAGAAATTAAGGTAGAAATCAATAAATTCCTTGAAACTAATGAGAACAAAGATACAACATACCAGAATCTCTGGGGCACAGCTAAGGCAGTGTTAAGAGGGAAATTTAGAGCACTCACATCAAAAACTTAGAAAGATCTCAAATTAACAGCTGAGCATCACAACTAGAAGAATTAGAGAAAGCAAGAGCAAACTAACCTCAAAGCAAGCAGAAGACAAGAAATAACCAAAATCAGTGCTGAAATGAAGGAGATTGAGACACAAAAATCATACAAAAGATCAACAAATCCAGGAGGTTTTTAAAGAGTTGGTAAGATAGACTGCTAGCTAGACTAATAAAAAGAGAAAGACAATCCAAATAAGCACAATTAGAAATGAAAAACACACATTACTATTGACCACACAGAAATACAAAAAAAAAAAAAAAATCAGAGACTACTATGAACACGTCTATGCACACAAATTATAAAATCTAGAAGAAATGGATAAATTTCTGGACACATGCAATCTCCAAAGACTGAGCCAGGGAGGAAATTGAATCCCTGAAGAGGCCAATAACTACTTAAGAAATTGAATCAGTAATAAAAAGCCCAAAAACCTGCTAAGCAAATAAAGCCCAGTACTAGATGGATTAACCACTACATTCTACCAGATGTATAAAGAAGAGCTGGTACCACTGCTACTGAAACTACTAAAAAATTGAAGGGGAAGGGCCGGGCATGGTGGCTCACGCCTGTAATCCCAGCACTTTGGGAGGCCAAGGCGGGTGCATCACCTGAGGTCAGGAGTTCGAGACCAGCCTTACCAACATGGTAAAACCCTGTCCCTCCTAAAAATACAAAAATTAGCCAGGTGTGTTGACAGACACCTGCAATCCCAGCTACTCAGGAGGCTAAGGCAGGAGAATCGCTTGAACCCAGGAAGTGGAGGTTGCAGTGAGCTGTGATCACACCACTGCACTCCAGCCTGGGTGACAGAGCAAGACTCTGTCTCAAAAAAAAAAAAAAAAATTGAAGAGAAAGGACTCCTCCCCAACTCATTCTATGAGGCAAGCTCATGCTGATAACAAAACCTGGCAAAGATACAACAAAAAAGAAAACTTTGGACAAACCCTTGATGAACATAGATGCAAAAATCCTCAACAAAATACTAGCAAACTGAATCCATTAGTACATCAAAAAGCTGATTCACCATGATCAAGTAAGCTTCATCCCTGGGATGCAAGTTTGGATCAACATACACAAATCAATAGATGTGATTCGTCACATAAACAGAACTAAAACCAAAAAGCACATGATTATCTCAATAGATGCAGAAAAGGCTTTTGATAAAATTCAACATTCCTTTATGTTAAAAATACTCAGTAAACTAGGGATCGAAGGCACATACTTCAAAATAATAATAGCCATCTTTGACAAACCCACAGACAACATCATGTTGGATAGGCAAAAGCTGGAAGCATTCTCCTTGAAAACTGGAACAAGACAAGGATACCTTCTCTCACCACTCCTATTTAACATTGTATTGGAAGTCCTGGCCAGAGCAATTAGGCAAGAGAAAGAAATGAAGGCATTCAAATAGGAAGAGAGGAAGTTAAACTATCCATTTGTAGATGACATGATTCTATATCAACTGGGATTTGTAAAAGCCACAAACAAAAAATAAATAAAAAAGACTTTTGTCTGCTTTTCTTCAACATATAGCTTTGTTTTTATAGCAACTGTTAAAAGTGAGAGTATTTTAAGGAGAAAAATCTGCCCTGATTATACGCAGTATTCATCCAGACTAATATAATTTTCCCTGAAAAATAATACATTTAAAGCCAAAAAATTTAAACCATACTCATATCAGTAAGGATTTGGTAGAGAACATAGAAGCTGCCCTAAAAATTCTAAAGAGGAAGTATTTTAATACAGAAATTAGAATGCATACAACATTAGAAGAGCTGGAGGGGGTGGGGGTTAGTAAAGTCACTGACAACAGCATCGGCTGCCTGCCGCACAAAAGTGGCTTACTCTTACCAGCTCACCTGTGAACTTTACTTCTGCCCTGCACCTGTGAGGCTCCTGGAAACTGCTGCCACTGGAGAATAATGACTTCTTCCTCTCTACCTTTTCCAAATCACATGAGTATCTGTCTCATTGGTAGCCTCTAAGCCAAAATCATGGAAAAAAAGAGATTCTGATAAATGAAAGTAGAGGTTCTTTTCATAATCCATAAAAGAATATGGAAGAGTTTGGCAACAAATATTTGTTGCATGAATGTATAAGAGGATGAATAAATGAAAGAAAAAATTATTGTCTTGGCATTTAGAGCATTAATAAGATATATGGAAAATAAAATAGGTAGAATGAGAGGAAGAAGAGTTAGTTATGGTATTTGAATATTTACATGACTTAAGTTGATGTAGTCTGAATGATTTACTTCATGAAAGAGCTTCAACTACTATGAGTTGATACTCGTTATGTCTTTAGCAAGGTTCCTGTTTTATCAGCTATATTGACCACCCTATTTCTGATCAGAAAGTCTTTCTTCAAATTCCACAGTGATATTGACTAGTTTTCTACTTAACAAATTGAAGACACAATGAAGTTTTGCCTCCCAAAGATTGCTATTCCTAATCCTCTTGATTGAAATTTTGAGTTCCCAATGTTTTCAGTCACATATTTATAGACACACTTTGATCTATTCCTGGAGATGACTAATCATATCCCAGAGATGTTAGGAATTTAACTCTCAAAAAGCAGCTTGATTTTTTTATTTATGTGATTATTGCTTTATGTGCACCAATAACTTGAAGCAGCATTCTGTTGATAGGTTTCCACATTTTCATTAGTTTTATAAGTTAGCAATTATGTTCTTAACACATAAGTGACTGATACAATCCACAAACAAAAGATACATATTCTAATTTCTAAATTAAAGGTAATAAAATTTCTGGAGTTGTGATTAAAACATACTGCCAAACAGTGACAGCTTTAAAATATTACTAGAGTCAATCTTTGGTGCAAGGAACATTTTTTTTGTTTTGTTTTGTTTTTGAGTCAGAGTCTCGCTCTGTGGCCCAGGCTGGAGTGCTGTGGTGCAATCTGGGCTCACTGCAAGCTCTGCCTCCCGGGTTCACGCCATTCTCCTACCTCAGCCTCCCATGTAGCTGGGACTACTGGCACCCGCCACCATGTCTGGCTAATTTTTTTCTATTTTTAGTAGAGACGGGTTTTCACTGTGTTAGCCAGGATAGTCTTGATCTCCTGACCTCGTGATCCACCCGACACGGCCTCTCAAAGTGCTGGGATTACAGGCCTGAGCCAATGCACCCGGCCGGAAAAACTTTGTTTTAATACTATAATAATAGTTACATGAAAACTCCATTCTATATTTTATAGTTATTGTATAAATTTCAGTTAATATGGTGCTTAGGATAAAATATGAATATACCATAATAATTCATTTAAAGTAGCTCTGATACATACTGGATGTTTCTTCTAAAAACTGTAACCACTAATTAGATCATCAGATGACAATATATTGGCCGGAGTGTGGAGTCATGGTAAGTGTGCCCAAGGAGAGCTTAATATCGTTTGGTTTGGAGCTTTTGGAGGTTGTGATGTCACCCCCACATCACTGGTTTTCTTTTGCCTGGCTAGAAGTTACCTAAAAATTCGTGAACACATGGCAATTCAGTAGGAATTGTCTTTATGTGCTCTGCACAACAGCTTGGAGGTTCACAAGGTGCAAAGTTCTGTGGAATTGGTTTTCATTGACTAAATAATTCCTTTAAGCAGTTTCGTTGTTCTTTTCTTCATTCAGCACATGGAAGGAACTGAGGTCTAGAGGGGCTTTGTGGAATACAGAATCAAACAGATTATAAAAATAAATTTGGAGTTTAAAAAATAATAAACACCAATTTTTAAAATATTCTTTAAAGAGGAGCAGCAATTTTTGTATGGATGAGACAGAAGGGCATCTGGGAGCTACTTATTTAAAAATGCAGCTAGTTATGTGTATTTATGACACACAAAAATTTCTGCCTACATGTACTTCTCACTGTTTAGTTCAGTTCTTTTACTGAGGGCATGCTCTTCTGAAAGCTTCTACTAAAGAAGCCCTCAAGGACACAGAAGCACAGATTGCTAGGAATTCAGATCCCTGAGAGAACAGGATTTAGAATGGGTGCCTTTTTTTTTTTTTTTTTTTTTTTAAATAGGGAGAGGGTCTCCCTGTGTTACCCAGGCTGGTCTCAAACTCACGGGCTCAAGCAATCCTCCAGCTTCAACCTCCCAAAGTGTTGAGATTATAGACATGAGCCACCACACCTGGCCTAGAATGGGTGACTTTTAATAGATTAGCAGTTGCCTTGGACAATAGCCAGAGCTCCAATATACCAAGCTTGGGTGATCTTACAGTGAAGGCAGACTGAGAACTAAGGTCATCCAGATGAGCTGATTGAAGGTAAGAATGGAGGGAAAAGGGGGCCAAAGAAAAAGGTTAAATTCACATTTCTACCTAGGGACAACCCCGAGCAAACAAAATGTTGAAAAACAAGACACGCTGAGCAAAAACTGTAAAGAAAGAGTTGAATGGGACAAAGGAGAGGATATAAGAACAAGGCTATGCATGAAACCCTGCACCCCATTTCTCAATTGCCTGTAATTTAGCCATGCCATATTTTAGATGTCAATCTGGATTCAATGCTTGTGCCTCTAGCAAGAGTTCACGGTATATTGCTTGATAAAAATCTTATTATTCATAAGGTATTATCTAAAAATCATTTTAATAAAATAAATGGCATTATAGCTTGAGTACATTTGATGCACATTTACAGACAAAAAAATATTTGATTATGAGCATATATCTATGCCATGTTGATATACATATTCAGACCCAGAGCAAGATACATATATATATATATACACACACACACACACACATGCACACACACATATATCACATATATATATATGTATGTATCTTGCTCTGGGTCTCTGTGTATTTATATACATATATACATATATATACACACACATATATATATAGTGAGCATTCCCATTGATTAGTTAGAATGCAATTAAGTTCTATGCTTCCTAGTTAATTATATTGACCAATATCTCATTAGTGGTTCCAAGCCCAGCAAGCAAGGGTACCTCCCTTTAGGGAATGGAGGGAGGGGAAGGACATAGAGTGGGCATTAAACTTCTCAACATCGAAAACTTACCCAGATAGAAGAGATCATTAGAATCTCCAATCAGGCAACTCTTGTGTCCTTAGAGGAAAGGGCTTTCATAGAAAGAAGGGTCAAGTACATTAGAGCTTCATTGGAACACAGAATAATAAGACCAAATTTATAAGTGTCATACTTCTAAAATGAATCCCTCTACTTTTAGAGGAGGACCCATTCTCATAGAAATTATGCAGCTGAATCTCTCCCTGTTTTCAGGATTGTGGTGATTTGTGTAACTATCATTAGTACAGAAACAACAGTGGTCCTGGAAATACAGTTACCCATCTCTCTTTTATTAGCATGGAGCTCCTGAAGCTGAGAATAGGAAATGTAAATATGAAAGCTCCCAGTCTTTCAGGAGCCTTCAAAAATCTAGCTATTGCCCTTTCTTCCTGACTTAGGGATACCTAATTGCACTGTAGTTAACTGGATATTACATTAAAGTATCTGGAAAAAGCTCAAGGTTTTAGGGGAATACTGTATGTAAGTATAAACAAAAATAAGTATATTACATAATATGGATTGAGTTCCTTTAAATTATTTTCATATGTGTGTCTATGAAATTTAACATGAAAAGAACTCCCTTTAGGTAGAATTAAAGGAGTCATATTAACCAGATGGGCCCAATCTGGACATTGAGTCCTTATCTTGGTGCCCTAGCTAAGTAAGCAAAGCTTTTTTTTTTTTTTTTTTTTTTTTCTCAGTGGAATTTTTATATGGAAGATAGTTAACTGGTGAAAGGAAGAAATTATGAATTTCACAGATGAGAGTAATCAGAAGGAATAATGGTCTTCAAAATGACATGACCAATATTTTTAAGGGAATACAGAATTAACTAAATTATATCTTGATTCAAAATTTTGGTAGATTGACCCAGTTTTAAGTACATAACCATTTTAAAATTTACTGAATGTCAATAATTTTATAGTAGCAGCTTTATTACATTACATAAAATATCATATTAACTCACTGTATTGTATAGCTTACATTTTTTGCAATATGGCATGATTATCACAAAATGACCCAAGGTAAGTTAAGACATTTGATGACAATGTACCTTCTTAATATGCATGTGAATGTGTTAAAATGTGTTTATAATCTACATTATTTTGTTCTGTGCAGGAACATACTTCCTCATGATGAAAATGTCATCTGTGTCTTTTAAAAATAGTATATAGAATAAATATGTTCCTGATAATTTAATCAGTTAAACTTAATGTGGCTTTAGTTTTAATTCTTAATTTCCATAACTTTGCCAAATGTTGAGACATATGAAATTTGATTGAAATAGATGGAGAAGTATGATTTTTATATCACCTTGGGGATACATAAAAATGTGCTCTATCCAATTACCGGTATAATATGTAAAGGATGAGTTTGAGTCCTTTGTAGGGACATGGATGCAGCTGGAAACCATCATTCTCAGCAAACTATCACAAGAACAGAAAACCAAACACCGCATGTTCTCACTCATAGGTGGGAACTGAACAATGAGATCACTTGGACTCGGGAAGGGGAACATCACACACCGGGGCCTATCACGGGGAGAGGGGAGGGCTGAGGGATTGCACTGGGAGTTATACCTGATGTAAATGACGAGTTGATGGGTGCAGCACACCAACATGGCACAAGTATGTATATGTAACAAACCTGCACGTTATGTACATGTACCCTAGAACTTAAAGTATAATAAATAAAAATATATAGAGAGAGAAAGAGAGAGGACTTTAAAAAAAAAAAAAAAAGAATAGTACACAATGGAAATAATCTAGCCCTATAAAATATAACCAAGAAAGAGCAAGTGGTTTTTCTGTATAAATGCTGAAGGCTATCATTTATTGCATCTGGTCTCATTTTGAATGACACCTCAGCACTGTCATATTATCTTTTATCAGGCAATTACAGTTTAGTTAAGCGAGCATAATATGACAAAAGACTTGTGGAGCTGAAGCACACCTAAATATCTGACCTGCAGTGACTGTGACATTAATATTATGCATCCCAAAATAACACATCAAATCTGTATATTTCCAATAACAATTTAAACAGAATTTTCCCAAGAAAGATTGGGGAAACGTTCATTTACTTCTTTGGTCATCCACATTTTTAAAGTAGGCATGGCAGGTGAAGTGGGCAGTAAAGATACTTATTATTATTAGAAAGTAGAATTCTACAAAACCATGAGTTATATTTTACCTAATGAACTGATACATATTATACCAGTAAGCAAAGCTTTTTAAAATAGCACTCAAACTAGAACAGGCTGTGCTTACTTGGTTGGCATCCTGTAAACTCCCATTGGAACGAGAGCTTTCCATGGGCTCTCTTTCCTTGTCTGAGAACCTCACACTGACCCTGCTTAGTTAGGGCTCTGAACCTGCCCTTGTTCATCTTCTCTGGCCAGGTTTGGGGTCCTCTAACAATCTCCTGGTAGAAAATTGTGGTCCATTACCAAGGTTTGGCCAGGTTACTCCCAGCTGTAGGCTAGGAATGAGCTCATCCTAACTCACACTGATACTAGAAAATAAAGTCCATTTTTGCCAATCAGTTTTTGAGGACAGCATTATTTTAGTATCTTATCACACTGGCATTATTTTTAATATTCAATATGATCATACCATTGAATTTTTGAGGACTTGGCAAATCCACAGAAATGTACATGTAACTATCAAGGCTCACCTGCCCTTAATTTAACATTACTTACAAGTTTGATAGAATTATTATGCTTTGTACTAATAAATCCTACCTGACAATATCAAAGTATGTGTTAATTAGATTAAAACACTATTGATTTAGATATTCTGCTCTAAACAAGCCCTTATTTTGCCTGCTACTCTTGTCAGCATCTCAATTGTTTTGCTAGTCCTGCTTCTAACACAACAGATTGCTTTGTATTCAGGGAAAAAGAGTTTACGACGCATTTATTGCCATCTAAATATCCCCTGTGTGGTTTTCAGAATTACATTTAAATAGTAAGAAAATAATTATGTCTTGCTTCTAATTGGCTTCAGGTGCAACATTTGTTTTAACTTGAAGTTCCCTATACTGAACACAGTAATCAGTTATTTCAAAAAAAACAAAAGTGTGAAATTATTATCCTGGTGGTTTTTCTTTATGCCTTCTTAAAGAATAATTCATTTTGAATGATGCAGATACACCCAGAGGAAGTAGTGTGAAGCCAAACTCCTGTATCTCAAGGAAATCACAGACTACAATGTTTAATTGCAGGTTGGATCCTGAAGTCATCGCCAGAATTCATCTTTCATGTTCTCCCAAGCATCAGTGTCTAGTTAAGACTTCTCTATAATTATAAGCCTATCCAGTAGACTCACAGTCAAAGTGCTTGGTGAATGTTTGACCCAGCCTGCTACATGTTCTCCACCACACAGACAAGAGCACAGGGCTTTGTACATTACTTTGTTCTTTTGCAGTATTCTTTCCATCAGGACTGATATTATTAATACGCACTCTTCAGGCTTAGACTACATGTCCCAGGCACAAATGGGGACAGAGGTTTTCCCACTCTAATAATGACTTCGTTACCCCTTATTTTCCAAACAGAAAGAAAGCATCAATCTTCTAATTTCTGTTCTAGATAATGTTACTGTGAGAGTAAGTGATGTTCTGTTTATATGACAATTTGAAAATACCCTCCCCATATGCAAGTATTATGAAAAATAGTAATTTAACTTTCAGTAAATGATTCTGTGATAAAATTACATTTACAAAAATTTGAAAGGCAAGTTCTCATGGCAACATTAGGTTGAACACTATCTTATTAAGGGCTCGTTTTAGTACACTAGTGTTGAAAACACTATGCATAAGTGACGTGGGTAAGTTCACATTGCTAAGGAAACTTGTACCAATCATGTTTGCTGGACTTCCTTGATTTGACATTAAGCA
The DNA here is from genome assembly GCF_009764315.1 of Trachypithecus francoisi. Lineage (NCBI taxonomy): Eukaryota > Metazoa > Chordata > Mammalia > Primates > Cercopithecidae > Trachypithecus > Trachypithecus francoisi. Next base: position 39,704,811 of record NW_022681463.1, read on the forward strand.
AAATTTACATAGAATCTATGTGCATACATTTGGATGTATTAGTTTCAAGTGTTTACGTAACCATTGTTCCCATTAGCTCACCAAAGCTTCAGTGAGATTCTCAAGGGAGATAGATCTCTGTTGTCTCTATGAATTTCAATATATGATGCAGTGCTCCATTTGACAAAACACATGATCTAGGTGGGCTTTGAAAGTCATGTAGAACACGTAATGATGAATAAGACCCAGTCTCTGTCCTTAAGGACCTTATAATTCAGGAGGAAAATAAGGTATAAACTCCAGTAATTTTAATATGAGACAGCATAGTCCCTTTGAAAATACAAATTTTTACAGCAACAGTACACAAGATAAAAATGTAAATTCCTTAGCAGAGAGCATAAGATCCTTTATGATGTTGTTTATTTCTACATTTCTAGTCTTATCTTCATCCACTCTCTGCTTTATCCTACGTCAAGTCCTAAGAGAAACAATTTTTAGAGTTCCTGTAGTAATTTGTGCTTATCTCTAATATAATGTGTGTGACATAACTTAATAAATGTTGTTTGAACAAATAAATGACCAAATTCAGAGAAGTGATCACTTCCCGATGGTATTATAAGCAGCGAAGAGTTAAGGAGGTTGTGGTATTTGAGCAGTAAAGGATGGGTAAGATTTGAACGAGATGCAGCTCAGAGTGTTTAAGACATAAAGGCTGGAAATTTTAGGTGCAAAAAACTAGACCAGGCCGGGCGCGGTGGCTCAAGCCTGTAATCCCAGCACTTTGGGAGGCCGAGACGGGCGGATCACGAGGTCAGGAGATCGAGACCATCCTGGCTAACACGGTGAAACCCCGTCTCTACTAAAAATACAAAAACTAGCCGGGCGAGGTGGCGGGCGCCTGTAGTCCCAGCTACTCGGGAGGCTGAGGCAGGAGAATGGCGGGAACCCGGGAGGTGGAGCTTGCAGTGAGCTGAGATCTGGCCACTGCACTCCAGTCCGGGCGACAGAGCGAGACTCCGTCTCAAAAAAAAAAAAACAAAAAAAAAAACTAGACCAGTTTTGGTTTCTACAGCAGAAGAATGAAGGCCAGACTGGGAAGGTAAATTGGAACCAGAAAGAGACGATGCAAACCTAAAATGATGCAAAGTATTGTTATTGGTATAGCTGCAGTGTTAGATTACCATTTAAGTGCAAAAATTGTAAGCTTACCTAGAGATTTTGAAAGATTCGATTTTCTTGCATTCTAAAATGAATGTATTCACAAAATTGCTATTCTGTGTAAGCAAATAGATTTTATAGTTGGAAAAGCTGGTCAAGGAACTGCAGCAACAAGGCTATGCATTGTTTATTTGTGAATTTTCCCTGGATATTTCATGTACTCATCCTGCCGTATCTGCTACCAACAGAATATTTAATTGTTTCAAAGACAGAGCCTCAAGTTTTCCATGATACCCAGCACAATATAGCCATAACAGAAGGGCAAGCATATTACAGCAAACATCAGCTTTCAAGAAGAGCAAATATCAGGTTTCAAGAAGGGCATGAAATCTATGACTACTAATGTCAAAGTGAAAATATGACTGCAGTAGGATAAAGATATATCCAGCTTCTCATTTTTAAAATTTCTCTTTCATGGCTTCTTCCCAAAAAATGGGATAGAACTGAGGGTAGTAAGATTTTTCTGGACTGAGGAAGTTTGACTAGACTGGAGAACAAGTTGATTCAGACAAAGTTGAGATTTCCATCTTTCCAAACTCTCCTCATGTCCTCACATAGAGTGTCATCAAATGGAAATTGACTTTCAAAACTTCAGAAAAAAACAGTAAAGTATGCAAATCTACTGCTAATTGATAAGATAGAGAAGATAATAGTACTTACTTTCTAAGTTTGTTGGAAGGGTTAGATGGGTTGATGTATGTGAATAACTTGGAGTCGTGCTCTGAACAATGCAATATAAACATTATCATTATTATCTTTTTTAGCACCAGATTGCCATAACCACTCTCCAGACAATTTCACCCCAACAACCTCTTTGTCTTTGAAATCCTAACCTTCAATATCCCATTCTCTAAAGAAACTTTTTATTCTTTCGGTCTCCTTTATTTCCCTGCTAACATCCTAACTTCTTGTGGGACTTGTTGGAAGTCTCTTGAAATTACCTTCTTCTCTTTGTCTCTTTTTTTCCACCTGAGTTTACTTCCATCTTGTCATTATATGAGTCCACATAATTCCTTTCACTCCCATGAATTTGTGCAACCTACAAGTAATGAAATTCTAGTTGTTCTTTTGTGGTCAAAATGGTTGTATGCACTCTTTGCACTCTCCTTTTTACCATTTTTCCAGTAAAACTATTCTTAAAAAGATGTGTAATTGTTTTAGATAACCAACATAGTTTATTTGAATGGTACTTCATTTCAAGTAAAAATTAAAGTAGCTTTCCTGAAGTTAGCAAGAGACTTGCAGATGAGTACCATAATACATGAGATGTTAAATTTGGCCCAATACAACATATATTCCTTGACATAACCCTTTTCACCTTCCTCTCTTTGCTAATAATTATGTAGAGCAGCTGGTGAGAAAATGAAGACCAGCTTTGTTGTGTCCACCTCCTTATAGTCACCTTTTTCCTATCTGCCCTCCAACAGCATGGGAAAAACTCGGGACCAGGTGATCTTGAATTGATGAGGACACACTTCAACCATTATCATCTTGACTCTTTTCATTCCTGCCTTTCTCTATTATAAGTAGGTGGGGGAGGATGTCTTTAGAGTTTTATTTTATCTTCTATGACTGGGTTTCAAAAATATTATTTTGATACCATACTAGGGTTTCAGAATATTACTAGACCCTAAGAAAAAGAAAATCTTTTCGTAATACCTGAGGTTACAGATTTATCAAGCAATTGATTTTTGGTTCAACTATATGACAAGATTGCTACTTTTTAGGTGATTTTTTACACTCTGATATCTCCCCCTAAAATTACATATAATTTGCATTTACTTCTTGTTAGGATTTATGGCCTTCTCTATTAATATTATTAAAACATAATATTCTTTATTAGTACATTATTATCATTAGTATGGGTTTATTGAGAGATAATTGACATATCAACTGCACATATGTAAGGTGTCTAATTTGATAAGCTTTTACATATGTATATACCTATTCATATGATTTGGTTGTGTCCCCACCCAAATCTCATCTTGCATTGTAGCTCCCATAATTCTCATATGTTGTGGGAGGAAACTGATGGGAGAGCAATGAATCATGGGGGCAGTTTCCCCCATACTGTTCTCCCTCACAGAAGTGAATAAGTCTCATGTGATCTGACAGTTTTGTAAGGGGAAACCCCATTTGCTTGGCTCGCATTCTCTCTTGTCTGCCATCATGTAAGACGCGCCTTTCGCCTTCCACCTTCCACCATGATTGCGAGGCCTCCCCAGCCACGTGAAACTGTGAGTCCATTAAACCTCTTTTCTTCTATAAATTACCCAGGCTCGGGTATGTCTTTATCAGCAGCATGAAAACCGGCCAATGCACCTGTGAAACCGAACGATAATCAAAATAACATCCATTACCTCCCAAAAGCTTCTTCGTGTCTTTCTTTAATCCTTCTCTTCCCTTCCTTCCCCTTGTCCTCTCTTCTTTGTGCTCAGGTAACCACTGACCTGCTTTCTGGAATGATAGATTAGTTTACATTTCCTATATTTAGTATCACGTGATATGTATTCCTTTTTCTCTGGTTTCTTAAAAATCATAATAATTATATTAAGATTTATCCAGATTATCTATAGCAATAATTTAATTCATTTTATTTCCAAGTCGATATAATTTCTTTGTCCTTTTACCTCTTGATGGATCTTTAGGTTCTTCTCAGTTTGGAGCTATTACAAATAAAGCTACTATTTGTACGAGTCTTTTTATGAACATATGCTTTCTCTTCTCTTGGGTAAATGCTCAGGAGATAACTGACTGATTTTTATGGTAGATAAATATTTAAATATTTTAGGAAACTAGCAACTATTTCCCATAGTGGCTATACCATTTTTTGTTCCCATGATGAATGAATGAAAGTTCAAATTGCCCCACATCCTCATCAGTAATACTATCATTAGTCTTTTTAATTTTAGCCAATCTAATTTTTATATAGTAGCATCTTATATTTGTTTTCAATTGCATTTTCTTGATGACTAGTAATAAACACTAATTTGTAATGAGTAGAATGTCTGCTTAAATCTTTAAAAAGAACTTCATATGGTTGAGCTTTGAGAACCATTTGTATAGACTGGATTTAAAAAATCTTTGTAAGATATATGGTCTGCAAATATTTTTCCTCCCTATTTTTGACTTGTCTTTTTATAACAAAGCAGGATTTTTTATTTTTATGGAGATTAACATTTTGATGGATTGTACAATTGGACCTAGTGGATATCTACAAACTATTTCACCCAACAACCAAAGAATATACATTCTTCTCATCTGCACAAGGAACATATTCTAAGCTTGACCTCATGCTATGTCATAAAGCAAGTCTCAATAAATTAGAAAAAAATCATAATAAAAAAACTAAGCAAACTCTTGGATCACAATGCAATAAAAATAGAAGCAAATAACAAGATCTCTAAAAACTACACAAATATATTAAAATTAAACAACTTGCTCCTGAATAACTCTTGGGTCAACAAGGAAATTTAGGCAAAATCCAAAATTTTTTGAAATTAGTGAAAATAGAGACACAACTTACCAAAATATTTTGGATACACCTAAAGTAGTGTTAGAGGGAATGTTTGTAGTACTAAATACCTTCATAAAGAACTTAGATCTCAAATAACATTTCATCTAGAGCAACTAGGGAAAAAAAAGAACAAACCAAACCCAAAGCTAGCAGAAGAAAAAAAAAATAACTAAAATCAGAGACAAAATAAAAGAAATTGAGATGCAAAAATTTATACAAATTATCAGTGAAACCAAGAGTTTGTTCTTCAAAATAATAAACAAGACTGATGGACAACTTGCTAGACCAACAAAGAAAATAAGAATATCCAAATAAATACAACCAGAAATGACAAAGATGACTTTACAATCAATCCTATAGAAATACAAAAGGTCCTCAGAGACTATTAGAAGCACTTGTATGCATACAAACTAGAAAATCTATAGAAAATAGGTAACACTTTGTAAAAATGAATCCGTAATTAAAACCTATCACCTAAAAAAAAAGCCCTGGACCAGTTGGATTCGCAACCAGATTCTACCAGATGTACAAAGAAGAACTGGTACCAATCCTACTGAAACTATTCCAAAAAATTAAGGAGGAGGGGCTCCTCCTTAACTCATTGTACAAAACCAGGGTCTACATAATAGCAAGATCTGGCAGAGACACACGCAAAAAAGAAGACTTCAGATCAATATCCCTGATGAACACAGATGCGAAAATCATCAGCAAAATACTAGCAAACTGAATCCAGTGGGACATCAAAAAGTTAACACACCATGATCAAGTAGGTTTTATTCCTGAATTGCAAGTCTGGTTTAACATATGCAAAAAACTAAATGTGATTCACCATATAACAGAATGAAAAGGAAAAACTGTATGATTACCTCAATAGATGTAGTAAATGCTTTTGATAAAATCTAACATTGCTTCATGATGAAAATCCTCAAGAAACTAGGCATCAAAGGAATATACCTCAAAATAATAAGAGCCATCTATGACAAACCCACAGTCAACATCATGCCGAATGGGCAAAAGCTGAAGCCGTTCCTCTTGGGAACTGGAACAAGACAAGGATACCCCCTCTCACCACACCACTCTTGAGAGAGAGGGAGGGGGCATGAGCTGAAAAACTACCTATAGGGTACTATACCTGTGGGTGATGGGATTATCCATATCCCAAACCCCAGCATCATGCAAAACATGTAACAAATCTGCACATATATTCCCTGAATCTAAAATAAAAGTTGAAATTATTAAATAAATTTTTGCCTAACCTATAGTCAAAAAGAGTTTTCTCCGAGTCTTCTGTAAATTTTATAATTGTAGTTAAGTTTTAGGTTTTAACTTTAGCTCTATAACCATACAGTTCAAGGTAGATATCAAAGTTCATTTTTCTGCGCATTGCTTTCCAATGATTCTCTCATGGATTTTGAAAAGACTGTCTTTTCTCCTTTTAATACTTTTGATTCAGGACAAGCAATCCCCAAACTGGGGCTTAGCTTGGAAAAATTAATTGTTTCACCCAAGAAAGAATTCAAGGGTGAGCCAGTAGTGTTGGACAGGAATCTTTAATTTAACAGTACTGAAACTTGTGGAGCAGGGTTAACACATAAATAGTGCCCCCAGAGTCAGCAACATATGGGCTCTTAGCAACTGTCTTTATGCTCACTTATATATACTTTCAATTACATGTAAATTAAGGGGCAGATTAATGCAAATTGAGGGGAAAGTCATTTAGAACTTTCTAGGAAAGTGGCAGCAATTTCTGGGTTATTGCCATTGAAAGTAGTTTTAACTTTCAGGTCATTGCCATGATATCTGTAAACTGCCATGTTGCTGGTGAGAGTGTCCCATGCTAATGAGCAATGAGGGTAGCCAGGGATCCCCCTCATTACCATCCGCTCGTTTTGTCCATTTTCTTCACCTTATCTCATCTGGACCAGATCTTCCTTTGGTCGGCAGGGTTATGACCAGAAAACAAGTCCTGCCAGTCTCCTGCCTCACTTTTACACCTTTGTTGAGAATCTATATGTGTGAAGCTCTCTCTCTATGTGTTTGTCTGTTTCTATTCCAATACTAAACTGTGTGATCATTGTAACTTAGTATAACTCTTGAAATTAAGTTGTAATGGTCCTCCAACTTTACTCTTCTTTTCCAGTTGTCTTAGTTATTCCAGGTCCTTTCTATTTTAGAATCAATGTGTTAATCTATATATTTTTTTAAAAGTCTGGTGGGAATTTGATTGGGGTTTAATTGAATCTGTAGATCGATTTGGAGAGAGTAGACTTCTTAATAATACTGAAATTTTCAAATATAAATACAAAATATGTCTCCATTTATTTAGGCCTTCTTTAGTTTTTCTGTATCTCATAGTCAAACAATTTCACTGAGGTTCTTTTTGTCAATCTCTTAGTTCTGTTTATGGCTACATGGTTTTATTAGACATGCAAGTTATGATTAAAATGTAGACACTGTAGCTGCCATCAGCTTAAGCCTTACATTTTTCTAACATGATAAAATCAATGAAGACAACAAAATTTAATATATCAACCTTAGAACAGAATTCTGATTAATCCCTTTTGAGTTATCTGTCTAATCTGGATCAAGTGCTGTGTAGGGAGCCAGCATTCTTCCCCAAGATAACCTCTCCCTCTATCCACTCAAAATGTCAGTGTCCCCAGGACTCATTATTGGCTCTGTCCTCATTCTGTCCGTGGTTCTTTGGCATCTATGTGATCACTCCCAAATTTGATACCATAGTCCAGGCCAATCTCCCTTGTCCCAGGCTCATAATCCCCACTGTCTATTAAGCATATCTTCCTGAATATCTTAGTGATTAATTTAAATTAACATGACAAGAATTAGCATCTCCTCTTCCTCTGCTCTCTTAAATTGGAACATATCACTACCCAGCTTTAAAACCTCCAAAGTTTTCTCATTGTCATTAGAGTAAAATCCAAACTTATTTTTGGCTACATGACTGCATAATCTGGATCCTGGATACATACCTAGCTTCATCATGTTCTATCTTCTTTTCTCTTCTATACTTTAACATTCTCAAATAAATTCTATTTCTGTACCAAGACATCTGTCCCACCTCAAAGCTTTTGTCTTTGCTCTTTCCTTTGTTTCAATTCCCTTCTACTGCCTCTTCACAGGGCTGAGTTCTTATTACCCATTTTTCAAATCCAATATCCCTTTCCAAAATAGGCCTTCTTCATCTCTGCCTTTTCAACTAAAATAACATCCCTTTTACTTTCTTATCAGTCTATTCGGTTGTTTAATTGCACTTGTCACTGTCATCTAGTTGAGCTATTTATTTATTATATGCTATTTCACTTCTCTAGGTTGGAAGCTCCTAAAGGCAGAGATTTCTTTGGCTATTCAGTGTCATATCCCAACACTTTGTTCAGTGTCTGTCACATGAAAACATTTGAAAAATACTTGTTATGTCACTGAATGTATGAATGAGTAAATACCACTGCCATCCACTCAATAATTTTAAACTCCTGTCTTTTTTCTACTCCCATACCTGATTTGTCATGAATTGTCTAAGTCATAAACTCTAATTCTTTTAACATATTCTATCCATCTTCATTCTTTCTCTCCACTATTCCTAGTTTAATTCAGTGCCTCTCCTCACAATCTAGCTTAATTCGGGAATGTGATTATTGATTTGTCTGCTGCCATTTTCAACTCCCTGCAGTTCATCCTTGCATGACAGAAAATGGATTAAGCTCTGTCCTACTTAGATTCATTCAAGGTATCTGTATTACCTACAGGTTAAAATCTAATTTTAGTAGCATGATATACTGTTTATAATCATGAACTGGCCCTTGGCTGTATTTTCTTGCTACGCCTTCTACCTGGAACTCTCCACTTAATTGATATATAACTGCTTGTGGACAATCCCCAAAAAAGTTATTTGACTCTCTTGTGTATTTCTCATGCAGTTTTCTCTTCCTGGATTGCCCTTCTCACCTATTTTTTTCTGGGGAAAAGAACTATCTCATCCTGAAGACTTGCCCATATATATGTGATCAGGCACTGAAGTCTAATGCTGAAGAATAAACTCAGCTCGAGGGCGCAATAGTCTTGGTTTATTTACAGTGACAGTAAGCTGTGTGCCACTCCTTTTTCTACACTCTTTGTATCTCAATTTTCTATTCTGTAAATATGAATGGAAAGAACATCAGCTTCATGATATAATATTCAATAAATAATTCCCTATATGTTAATTGTTATTAAATATGACTCCTTCCTCCTTTATGTCCCCTCAATACCTTCTTTCACAGCATCTGCAACATGTCCCCACATTATTTACTCAGCCTGCAAGACAGTAGATGCTCCAAGGACTGGACTCCTAACTCTGTATCTCATCAGAAAGACATGCTCAATTAACATTTGTTAAAGAAGGGAGTACACTAGTTTACAATGAAATTGCTACCCAAATCTAACTCATTTGATACAGACAGAAGGCTTTTTCCATCCTGAAAGGATTGCCTAAACTTCTTGCTTACTTCAAATAATCCAAGTTACCCTGACTGTCCAGAAAGAAAGAATCCATCTTTTAGTAGTACATTTAGCTTGCTTTCACTCTGAAAATAGCCTATGGGACTACTTAACTAATAGGTCTCATACATGTGCTTGTTTAATGAATAAATTTGATGCATGAAGTAGGACTATTGAGGGGAGGGAAGATACTCTTTCTATTGCTATTCTCCTCAGATTTCTGTCTTGGTCCTAAGGACTGGGACCTTGCATTTACTCCCAACTCACAAGAGGATGTTGGAGGAGCACTTCGGAGCCCTTTCTACATCCTAGGGCTCCTCTCCACATGAGGAGGTGCTGTTCCTAAAACTGATTGGTCAGACCCAAACAACAATTGGATCACATTTAGACATGGCTCACAGTCACTGCATCTTAATAGCAGAGGCTGAGATTAGAACCTCTCTCTTCGACCTTCAACACCCAGGTACAATGTGAAACTCACTGGGACAGTAGCTGCCAAAGTCTTATTTTTGGTTCTGATTCCTGCTCCACATGGGTGGCAGGGAAAACTGAGATCAAACTACAATTCTCAACATTTGCTTCAGATTAGATTCTGCCAAAGAGCTTTAAGAATTCCAAAATCCACACCATACCCCAAATGAAGTCAGAGTCTCTGGAGGTGAAACACGTCATCACTAAATTTTGAACACCCCAGAGGAATTCCAATGTGTGGGGAAGTTTGAGAGACATTGCCCTAAGATAATCAGAAATATCATTCAAACATGAACAATATTTTGTCCTTCGAAGTACAGGAGTAGTTAAACATTGAATGCCTTAGCCATCTACTTTATCAGCTGCAGGAAGAGGACCTTCAATTTCTTACCTCCATTCACCTGTCTCCTTCAGTGGCCAGACGAACCCTAATAACACCAGCTCTGTATAGACTGGAACCAACTTCTCTGTCTAGATTGAAACCAATTTCTCCTTACACAGTACAGGTGGAAAGTGAGTTGGCAGCATCTAGTGCATGAGTGTGGAGAGAGAAAACAGTGTAGAATTCCATCAAAGAAAAAAAAAGAAAAATAGAACTATCATGTTGCCCCATAACCCCATTTTGGGGGTATATATATCCAAAGGAGATGAAACCAGTATATTGAAGAGATATTTGCACTCCAATGTTCATTGCAGCATTATTCACAGTAGCCAAGATATGGAAACAATCTAAATGTCCATCAACAGATGGATTAATTAAAGAAACATGGTGTGTATATATATACATATATATATATTTATGTGTGTGTATATATGTGTGTGTATATACATGTGTATTTATGTGTGTATATATGTGTGTGTATATATAGTGTGTATAGTGTATATATATACATATATACACATGTATATATGTATGTGAATAAGTTATATGAATCTGTTCTACATGTATATATGTATATATATGTGTGTATGTATGTATATGTGTGTGTGTATATACACAATCACAATGAAATATTATTTGGCCTTAAGAAAAGCAAATCCTACCACGTTCTACAACATGGATGAACTGGAAGACATTATGCTAAATGAACTAAACCAGACACAGAAGGACAAAACAGCATGATTTTACTTATATGAGTTACCTAAAATAGTCAAACTCATAGAAACAGAGAACAGAATGGTGGCTCCTAGGGGCTAGAGGGAGGGGAAAATGTGGGGTTGCTGTTCAACTGGTGTAAAGTTTCAAATATGCAGAATGAATAAGTTCTGTGGATCTGTTATACAACTCCGCACCTGTACTTAACAATAATGTATCGTGCACTTAAAACTTTGTTAAGAGTGCAGGCCTCAAGTTAAATGTTCTTACCACAATAAAAAAGTAATTATATTTTTAAAAATTTAAGTAGATCTATCATGGGTGTGCTATCTACTTGAATATTATGAAGTTTGAATGAGGAGTGTGTGACATACATTTAACAAAAGTTTGTTCTGTTTTGTTTTTCCCAAAAATACTTAAAATAAATAAGATGTTGGTCCATTACTAAAAGAAAAATATCTGACTGTATTATTTACTCAGAGGGAATAAGCCTGAGAAATAAATGAACAACAGCTGGGGCACGCATGCTAGGTTATCTGCTTTTTCTGTAAGAAGCAGTTAAAACTACAGGGAAAAGAAGAAGAGAAAATGTCTGGAGAAAGAGGGATTATGTTGGGAGAAACAAAGAATCACTGGAGGGACTTCTGTGCTCAGAACAGTAGCTGAAACATGCTAATGATCATTTTAACACCTGCCATTTTAATTAGCACCTAAGGATGAACTGAAAGAGGGTTGGAAACAGTAAAATGGTCTGAGAAGCAGCCCGATGTAAGAGCGAAAAATAAAGCAGCATTATTTATAGAAGGAGGTGATATAGTATGGTAGTGAGAGGGAGCACAACTTTTATTTAGGAGTTGTTTGATTTTAGTTATTAGCTTATCTTTATGGTGTAAAATTTGGAACTGAAGCTAATTGTTGAACTGTCTCAATAAAGGTAGATTATATGGAAATTATTTTAAAACTTTCTCTGGTCGTAGTGAGATTTTAAAGAATCAAAAGAGCAAAGAGTGCATGAGGTGCCTATTGTATGAGACCCAGCCTAGTTTTTCAGCAGTCATGCTTCTATTAATTTGAGCTACTGATATGATTTGGTTGTGTCCCCAACCAAATCTCATCTTGAATTGTAGTTCCCATAATTCCCACATGTTGTGGGAAGGACTCAGTGGGAGGTAACTGAATCATGGGAGCAGTTACCCTCATGCTGCTCTCCTGACAGAGTGAGTTATCATGAGATCTGATGGTTTTATAAGGGGCTTCCCCCCGTTTTGCTTATACCTCTCTGTCCTGCCACCCTGTGAAGAAAGACATAGTGTGTGTGTGTGTGTGTGTATGTGTGTGTATTGTGTATATATATAGTGTGTATAGTGTATATATATACAGTGTTTGTATATATAGTGTATATATGTAGTGTGTATATATATCTCACATACCCTATATATACCATATATATACACACCACACACACACACACACACACACACCAATGATTGTAAGTTTCCTCAATGATTGTAAGTTTTCTGAGGCCTCCACAGCCATGCTGAACTGTGGGTCAATTAAACCTATTTCTTTTATAAATTACCTAGTCTCAGGTGTGTCTTTATTAGCAGCCTGAGAATGGATTGATACAGTAAATATAATAAATTGGCACCAGTAGATTGGGATGCTGCTATAAGAGTACCTGAAAATGTAGAAGCAACTTTGGAACTGGGTAACAGGCAGAGGATGGAACAATTTGGAGGGCTCAGAAGACAGGAAAACGTGCGAAACTTTAGAACTTCCTAAAGACTTGTTGAATGACTTTCACCAAAATGCCGATAGTGATATGAACAATGAAGTCCAGACTGAGGTGGTCTCAGGTAGAGATGAGGAACTTGTTAGGAACTGGAGTAAAGATCACTCTTGCTATGCAAAGAGACTAGCAGCATTTTGCCCCTGCCCTAGAGATCTGTGGAACTTTGAACTTGAGAGAGATTATTTAGGGTATCTGGCAGAAGAAATTTCTAAGCAACAAAACATTCAAGAAGCAGCAGAGCATAAAAGTTTGGAAAATTTGCAGCCTGGTGATGAGATAGAAAAGGAAACCCCATTTCTGGGGAGAAAACCAAGCTGGCTGCAGAAATTTGCATAAGTAATGGGGGACCAAATATTAATCACCAAGGCAATGGGGAAAATGTCTCCGTGGCATGTCAGAGAACTTCACTGCAGCCCCTCCCATCATAGGCCTGGAGGTTTAGGAGGGAAAAAATGGTTGTATGCGTGGGGTCCAGGGCCCCCTGCTCTGTGCAGCCTCCAGACATGGTGCCCTGCATCCCAGCTGCTTCAGCTCTAGCCTTGGCTAACAGGGGCCAATGCACAGCTCAGGCCATTGCTTCAGAGGGTACAAGCCCCAGGCCTTGGTGGCTTACATGTGATGTTGGGCCTGCAGGTACACAGAAGTCAAGAAATGAGGTTTGGAAACCTCTGTCTAGATCTCACAGGATGTATGGAAAGGCCTGGATGTCCAGGCAGAGGTCTGCTACAGGGGCAAAGCCCTCATGGAGAACCTCTGCTAGGGCTGTGTGAAAGGGAAAGGTGGGGTTGCAACCTCCACACAGAGTCCTCACTGGGGCACTGCTTAGTGGAGCTATGAGAAAAGGGCCACTGTCCTGCAGACCCCAGAAAGATATATCCACAAACAGCCTGCACTATGCACCTGGAAAAACCACAGACACTCAATGCCAGTTGTGAAACCAGCTGGGAGGGGGACTGTACCTTGTAAAGCCACAGGAGTTGAACTGCCCAAGGCCATGAGAGTCTACCTCTTGCATCAGCATGACCTGGATGTGAGACATGATGTCAAAGGAGATCATTTTGGAACTTGAAGGTTTAATGACTGCCTTATTGGATTTCAGACTTGCATGGGGCATATAGCCCCCTTGTTTTGGCCAATTTCTCCCATTTGGAATGGGTGTACTTGCCCAATGCCTGCACTTGCATTGTATCTAGGAAGTAATTAACTTGCTTTTGATTTAACAGGCTCATAGGCAAAAGGGACTTGCTTTGTCTCAGATGAGACTTCGGGCTTGGACTTTTCAGTAAATGCCGAAATGAGTTAAGACTTTGGTGAACTTTTGGAAGGGCATAATTGTGTTTTGAAATGTGAGGACATGAGATGTGGGAGGCGCCGGGGTGGAATGATATGGTTTTTCTGTGTCCCAACCCAAATCCCAACTTGAATTATAGTTCCCATAATCCCCACATGTCACAGGAGGAACCCAGTAGGAGGTAATTGAATTATGCAGTTACCCTCATGGTTTTCTCATGATAGTGAGTTAGTTCTCATGAGATCTGATGTATGTTTTATAAGGGGATTTTCCCCTTTTCCTCAGCACTTCTTCTTGCTGCCACCATGTGAAGAAGGACACGTTTGCTTTCCCTTCCAGCATGACTATAAGTTTTCTGAAGTCTCCCCAGCCACACTGAAGTGTGAGTCAATTAAAACTGTTTTTCTTTATAAATTACCCGGTCTTCGGCATGTCTTTATTAGCAGTGTGAGAATGGACTAATATAATTACAATCCAACTCTTTAGTAGTGGGTAAATACAAACTCTCATTACTTATAAGCTTAATAGCCAAAATGCAGCAAAATTCAAATATAAATAAAACCCTTATAAATAATTATGTATTTGCTTGGGGGGTGTTGAACAATATATAACAGTAATTCAAAGCTATGTAATAAACATCCCCAATGTCACAGACTTTGAGGAAAATGTTTCCTCAAATTGGGACTTACCATATGTACCTAATATCTGGGATAGTGGGACTGTTTTGATTCCTGATATGCAGAGTAGAACTGTCCTCAGTTGGTATAAAGTTCATTCACAGCTCTAGTTGTTAAGCTTTTCCTTGTGGAACTGTGCCTGTCTTAGGACATGAACTTGTCACCAGCCATGAAGCTGTACTCAGGAAAGATCATTATAAGCGATATCATATTCTCAGCTTTTCTAAAATCTTGAGAATGGAGTTTAACCCCTAGTGAGATCTGACAAGTCCCTGCTATTCAACACATAATATGTGTGTGATATGTTTATTGATAGTGCTTAGGAGAAGAGAAGGGCATCATGGATTATCAGAAAGTCACATCCCTGGTTGAGTTCTTTTTCTTATACATTCCTAGAAAAAATAGAATTAATAGATTGACAGATGTTCATACATGCAACTGAGGAATGTGAGACCTCAGATCACAAAGTCTAAGGGCAAAGGTAAGCCTGAATTCTTATCTCCAGGGTCCCTAATCTATCACCAGTCAAAATATCCATTAATAGAAACCATCCCAGAATTTTACATATCTAATTATCTTTGCAATCATTTTCCAGTAACAGCATTTGAATAAAAAGCAATTAAAAATCAAGGCAACATTCACTAAACCTCATTCTGCAATAAAAATGTTCTTGAACATGTGATTAAATGTGATCTAAACATGTGATAACTTTGTATATGCTTAATATAAATTTTAATCTTGTTCTGTAGTTGCATTTTAATTCAGATTTTTAGTCTGGTAATCCAGAGTCTGATAATGTAATACTGGCATTTTTACATGATAATTGCATCTTTACAGTTCAGTAAAGTATATAGAAGATTGTTCCTTGTAAAGAGGATTGTTCTGGGGTTTTTGTGTTCTTTTATTTTTTTGCTTGTTTGTGCTCAAAATAAGATGGGATGCCATGAAAGACAAACAATAATAGGTATTAAATAACGAGAAGAAAGAAAAGTCCCTTGCTTTCTGATCCAGGAGAAACCATAGTACCAATTATGTCAAGGGTATATTCTGGTCTTCCAAACAAAGAATATAAGACTATTTCTTAAATCCTTTAATTAGTTTTAATTAAAGAATATAACTATCAAGGCAAGTTGTACCATCTTCTTTTCTTGGGCCCTTTCAAATACACAGGGTATGCTTGAGCAATTGTTCCTGTGATAGGAACTAATCACACAATGACTTGTATTTTCAGCTATGAGAAATAATCACTCAAGAAGATTTAATAGCTTTTCTTATTCTAGAATCTATGGAACACTTTGTTAATTGCCAGAATTTTCCTTGTAAGAATAAGAGTGAAAGACTAGAACTTCGAAGATTTCAAAAGCACATCTCCGGATATTCTCTGTGAAATGATACTGTTGTTTGCTTTTTTTAATTTTAAATTTTTATGGGTACATGGTAGGTGTATTTATTTATGGGGTATATTAGATGTTTTGATACAGGCACATATGTGTAACAATCACTTCAGGGTAAATATGGTATCCATCACCTAAAGCATTTATCATTTATTTGTGTTACAAACATTCAAATTATACTTTAGTTTATTTTTTATAGATATGGGGATTCACCACGTTACCCAGGCTGGTCTTGAACTCCCAGGCTTAAGTGATCCACTTGCCTCAGCCCCCAAAGTGCTAGGATTACAGGCTTGAGCTCCTTTAGTTATTTTTAAGTGTCTAATAAATTATGGTTGATTTAGTCGCCCTGTTGTACTATCAAATACTAGATCTTATTCATTCTAACTGTATTTTTATATTTATTAGCCATCCCCACTCCCCACCTCTCCTGTTGTTGTGCTGGGTCTGGGTCCACACAGATGAGTGAGACAATATAGACAGTGCATGCAAACACTTGGTAAACTCATAAAAAAGGAAAGCAAGTAAATTTCTGTCCTAACAATTCCAACTTAATAACTGTATAAAACTCAGAAAGGTGGTTTCTGTTGGAACCTGTGGTGAGGAGTAGGAGCCAGAGAAAGTGAGGTGAGGGGACAGGGAACATTCAGGAAGCATGGGTTTAAAGGGAACCCTCAGGAAGCATGGTACACAGAGAGAGGATTAGTTCAGTGATGGGGAATGATTGAAAGTACATGGAAATATAGATGGTGTAGGGATTAAAAGTTTATGTCCCTCTAAAATTCATATGTTGCAGCTTAATCCCAATGTAATGATATTTTGCGATGGGCCTTTGGAAGGTAATCAGGTCACAAGGGTGGAACCCTCATGAGTGTGATCAGTGCCCTTATGAGAAGCAGCACAATACCTTGCCTTTGCTCTCTCCTCTCTGCCATGTGAGAAGCAACCAGATAACAGTCACAAACCCTCAACAGACGCTGGATCTGCAGACACCTTGATCTTGAACTTTCCAACCTCCAAAACAGTGAGAAATAAATATTTGTTGTTTGTGCCACACAGTCTATAACAACTTGTCATAGCAGCCCAAGTCAACTTTGACAGGAAAAGAGGACAAAAAAGAGGTTTTGCACTTTGTATAATACAGAGACATGAGGAGAACAGAATGCTGTAAGTAGGCTGGAGGCAAAAATTGTCAGTATTCAAAAGTAAGTGCCAAGTATACAGAATTTTCTTATTGAATAAGTACGTAATGGAAGCCAGCTGAAATCCAGTTTCATTGGGCATAGCTAATTTAAAAGAGAGTCTTTATCTTTCGGTTTCCCCTGCACAGATGGTGATGTTGAAGGCTTCAGTTACTTCTATGGGAGGAGGAAGGGTATGAGTAGTGAAGTCTCAGAACTGTGGACATTACAAGAAGCCTAATTAGGTTTTCAGTATTTATGGTTGATGTGAAAACATGCTTTTATAAGCCTACCTTGTTCGCATTTGAAATATAATTATTTTGGTAGCATTTAAAAAGTAATTATTTCAGTGACATTTAAAAACTTTCCCTCAAAGAATAAAGCAAAATCTGATAACCTAGAATTTTATATCAACACCACAAAACATAATGCAGTCATTAAAAAGAATGAATGAGAGGTAAACCATTTGTTTTGGAATGACTTCCACAAAGAAAAAGTGAGTGGAAAAATAGTATAAAGAATTATAATGGTATGATACTGGTTTTTATGTATAACAAACTATTGCAAAACTTCCTGTACATGTACATTTGCACACATGTAAATTATAACATGAGCTTGCAGAAAATATGGAATAACAAATACTGGGTATTCACAAGGATTCCTTTGAGTAGAGGGTTATGTGGATGGAAGGAAGATGAAGTACTAGTGAAATCCAGAGAGAAAGAAAAACAGCCGGCCATGGTGGGTCACATCTGTAATCCTGGCACTTTGGGAGGCCGAGGGGGCAGATCACAAGCTCAGGAGTTTGAGATCAGCTTGGCCAACATGGTGACACCCCATCTCTAACTAAAGATACAAAAAATTAGCAGGGCGTGGTGGCTCATAATCTTAATTCCAACTATTCGGGAGGCTGAGGCAAGAGAATGACTTGAACCCGGGGGGGTGGAGGTTGCAGTGAGCCCATATCAGGCCATTGCACTCCAGCCTGGGTGACAGGACGAGACTCCATCTCAAAAACAAAACAAAATAACCCTGCACTTTAAAAAATACGTGTGCAGTAATTAAATTTATGAATGCATATATAAGTTTACATTTTTCTGAAAGTGCACTTGAAATATAGTTATATAGAAATTAGGGGGGTTTTTTGGAAAGTTTAAAAGCACAAGCACGTTTAATAAGATTAATACTGGATCCTGAGCAAGATGGCCGAATAGGAACAGCTCCAGCCTCCAGCTCCCAGAGCAAGTGACACAGAAGATGAGTGATTTCTGCATTTTGAACTGAGGTGCAGACCGACACCTCACACCTCACATGTCTGGGCACACCTCTGAGACGAAGTTTCCAGAGCAGGAATCAGACAGCAACACTCACTGTTCAGCAATATTCTATCTTCTGCAGCCTCCGCTGCTGATATCCAGGCAAACAGGGTCTGCAGTGGACCTCAAGCAAACTCCAACAGACCTGCAGCTGAGGGTCCTGACTGGTAGAAGGAAAACTAACAAACAGAAAGGACACCCACACCAAAACCCCATCAGTACATCACCATCATCAAAGACCAAAGGCAGATAAAACCACAAAGATGGGGAAAAAGCAGGGCAGAAAAGCTGGAAATTCAAAAAATCAGAGCACATCTCCCCCTCCAAAGGAATGCAGCTCATTGCCAGCAATGGATCAAGGCTGGACGGGGAATGACTTTGATGACTTGAGAGAAGAAGGCTTTGGTCGATCAAACTTCTCAGAGCTAAAGGAGGAACTACGTACCCAGCACAAAGAAATTAAAAATCTTGAAAAAGGAATGGAAGAATGGATAAATACAATAATCAATGCAGAGAAGGCCATAAACGAACTGATAGAGATGAAAACCATGACACGAGAACTACATGACAAATGCACAGGCTTCAGTAACCGACTCAATCAACTGGAAGAATGAGTATCAATGATAGAAGATCAAATGAATGAAATGAAGCCAGAAGAGAAGTCTAGAGAAAAAAGAGGAAAAAGAAAAGAACAAAGCCTCCAAGAAATATGGGAATATGTGAAAAGACCAAATCTACATCTGATTGGTGTGCCTGAAAGTGAGGGGGAAAATGGAACCAAGTTGCAAAATGCTCTTCAGGATATCATCCAGGAGAACTTCCCCAACCGTGTAAGGCAGGCCAACATTCAAATTCAGGAAATACTGAGAATGCCACAAAGATACTCCTTGAGAAGAGCAACTCCAAGACACATAATTGTCAGATTCACCAAAGTTGAATTGAAGGAAAAATATTAAGGGCAGCCAGAGAGAAAAGTTGGGTTACCCACAAAGGGAAGCCCATCAGACTAACAGCAGATCTCTCAGCAGAAACTCTACAAGCCAGAAGAGAGTGGGGGCCAATATTCAGCATTCTTAAAGAAAAGAATTTTAAACCCAGAATTTCATATACAGCCAAACTGTTTCATAAGTGAAAGAGAAATAAAATCCTTTACAGATAAGCAAATGCTTAGAGATTTTGTCACCACCAGGCCTGCCCTATAAGAAACCCTGAAGGAAGCACTAAACATGGAAAGGAACAACCGGTACCAGCCAGTGCAAAAACATGCCAAAATGTAAAGACCATTAATGCTAGGAAGAAACTGCATCAACTAACGAGCAAAATAATCAGCTAATATCACAATGCCAGGATCAAGTTCACACATAGCAATATTAACCTTAAATGTAAATGGACTAAATGGTCCAATTAAAAGACAAAGGCTGGCAAATTGGATAAAGAGTCAAGACCCATCAGTTTCCTGTATTCAGGAGACCCATCTCACATGCAGAGACACACATAGGCTCAAAATAAAGGGATAGAGGAAGATCTACCAAGCAAATGGAAAACAAAACAAAACAAAAAAAAGCAGGGTTTGCAATCCTAGTCTCTGATAAAACAAACTTTAAACCATCAAAGATCAAAAGAGACAAAGAAGGACATTACATAATGGTAAAGGGATCAATTCAACAGGAAGAGCTAACTATCCTAAATATATATGCACCCAATACAGGAGCACCCAGATTCATAAAGCAAGTCCCTAGAGACTTACAAAGAGACTTAGACTCCCATACAATAATAATGGGAGACTTCAACAACCCACTGTCAACATTAGACAGATCAACAAGACAGAAAGTTAACAAGGATATCCAGGAATTGAACTCAATTTTGCACCAAGCAGACCTAATAGACATCTACAGAACTCTCCACCCCAAATCAACAGAATATAAATTCTTCTCAGCACCACATCACACTTATTCCAAAATTGACCACATAATTGGAAGTAAAGCACTCCTCAGCAAATGTACAAGAACAGAAATTATAACAAACTGTCTCTCAGACCACAGTGCAATCAAACTAGAACACAGGACTAAGAAACTCAATCAAAACCACTCAACTACATGGAAACTGAACAACCTGCTCCTGAATGACTACTGGGTACATAATGAAATGAAGGCAGAAATAAAGATGTTCTTTGAAACCATTGAGAACAAAGATACAACATACCAGAATCTCTAGGACACATTTAAAGCAGTGTGTAGAGGGAAATTTATAGCACTAAATGCCCACAAGAGAAAGCTGGAGAGACCTAAAATTGACATCCTAACATCGCAATTAAAAGAACTAGAGAAACAAGAGCAAACACATTCAAAAGCTAGCAGAAGACAAGAAATAACCAAAATCAGAGCAGAACTGAAGGAGATAGACACAAAAAACCCTCCAAAAAAATCAATGAATGCAGGAGCTGATTTTTTGAAAAGATCAACAAAATTGATAGACTGCTAGCAAGACTAATAAAGAAGAAAATAGAGAAGAATCAAATAAATGCAATAAAAAATGATAAAAGGGATATCACCACCAACCCCACAGAAATACAAACAACCGTCAGAGAATACTATAAACACCTCTATGCAAATAAACTAGAAAACGTAGAAGAAATGGATAATTTCCTGGACACTTACACTCTCCCAAGACTAAACCAGGAAGAAGTTGAATCGCTGAATAGACCAATGGCAGACCCTAAAATTGAGGCAATAAGTAATAGCCTACCAACCAAAAAAAGTCCAGGATCAGATGGATTCACAGCCGAATTCTACCAGAGGTACAAGGAGGAGCTGGTACCATTCCTTCTGAAATTATTCCAATCAATAGAAAAAGAGGGAATCCTCCCTAACTCATTTTAGGAGGCCAGCATCATCCTGATACCAAAGCCTGGCAGAGACACAACAAAAAAGAGAATTTGAGACCAATATCCCTGATGAACATCGATGCAAAAATCCTCAATAAAATACTGGCAAACCGATTCCAGCAGCACATCAAAAAGCTTATCCACCATGATCAAGTGGGCTTCATCCCTGGGATGCAAGGCTGGTTCAACATATGCAAATCAATGAACGTAATCCAGCATATAAACAGAACTAAAGACAAAAACCACATGATTATCTCAATAGATGCAAAAAAGGCCTTTGAGAAAATTCAACAGCCCTTCATGCTAAAAACTCTCAATAAATTCGGTATTGATGGAACGTATCTCAAAATAATAAGAGCTATTTATGACAAACCCACAGCCAATCTAATACTGAATGGGCCAAAACTGGAAGCATCCCCTTTGAAAACTGGCACAAGACAGGGATGCCCTATCTCACCACTCCTATTCAACATAGTGTTGGAAGTTCTGGCTAGGGTAATCAGGCAAGAGAAAGAAATAAAGGTATTCAGTAAGGAAAAGAAGTCAAATTGTCTGTGTTTGCAGATGACATGATTGTATATTTAGAAAACCCTATCATCTCAGCCCAAAATCTCCTTAAGCTGATAAGCAACTTCAACAAAGCCTCAGGATACAAAATCAATGTGCAAAAATCACAGGCATTCTTATACACCAGTAACATACAAACAGAGAGCCAAATCATGAATGAACTCCCATTCACAATGGCTTCAAAGAGAATAAAATACCTAGGACTCCAACTTACAAGAGATGTAAAGGACCTCTTCAAGGAGAACTACAATCCACTGCTCAGTGAAATAAAAGAGGACACAAACAAATGGAAGAACATACCATGCTCATGGATAGGAAGAATCAATATTGTGAAAATGGCCATACTGCCAAAGGTAATTAATAGATTCAGTGCCATCCCCATCAAGCTACCAATGAGTTTCTTCACAGAATTGGAAAAACTGCTTTAAAGTTCATATGGAACCAAAAAAGACCCCGCATTGCCAAGACAATCCCAAGTCAAAAGAACAAAGCTGGAGGCATCACACTACCTGACTTCAAACTAGACTACAAGGCTACAGTAACCAAAACAGCATGGTACTGGTACCAAAACAGAGATATAGACCAATGCAACAGAACAGAGCCCTCAGAAAGAATACCACACATCCACAGCCATCTGATCTTTGACAAACCTGACCAAAACAAGAAATGGGGAAAGGATTCCCTATTTAATAAGTGGTGCTGGCAAAATTGGCTAGCCATAAGTAGAAAGCTGAAACTGGATTCTTTCCTTACTCCTTATACGAAAATTAATTCAAGATGGATTAGAGACTTAAATGTTAGACCTAATACCATAAAAACCCTAGAAGAAAACCTATGTAATACCATTCAGGACATAGGCACAGGCAAGGACTTCATGTCTAAAACACGAAAAGCAACGGCAATAAAAGCCAAAATTGACAAATGGAATCTAATTAAACTAAAGAGCTTCTGGACAGCAAAAGAAACTACCATGAGAGTAAACAGGCAACCTACAGAATGGGAGAAAATTTTTGCAATCTACTCATCTGACAAAGGGCTAATATCCAGAACCTACAAAGAACTCAAACAAATTTACAAGAAAAAAACAAACAACCCCATCAAACAGTGGGCAAAGCATATGAACAGACATTTCTCAAAAGAAGACATTCATACAGCCAACAGACACATGAAAAAATGCTCATCATCACTGGCCATTAGAGAAATGCAAATCAAAACCACAATGAGATACCATTCACACCAGTTAGAATGGCAATCGTTAAAAAAGTCAGGAAACAACGGGTGCTGGAGAGGATGTGGAGAAATAGGAACACTTTTACACTGTTGGTGGGAATGTAAACTAGTTCAACCACTGTGGCAAACAGTGTGGGGATACCTCAAGGATCTAGAACTAGAAATACCATATGACCCAGCCATCCCATTACTGGGTATATGCCCAAAGGATTATAAATCATGTTGCTATAAAGACACATGCACACATATGTTTATTGAGGCACTATTCAGAATAGCAAAGACTTGGAATCAACCCAGATGTCCATCAGTGACAGACTGGATTAAGAAAATGTGGCACATATACACCATGGAATACTATGCAGCCATAAAAAAGGATGAGTTTGTGTCCTTTGTAGGGACATGGATGCAGCTGGAAACCATCATTCTCAGCAAACTATTGCAAGAACAGAAAACCAAACACCGCATGTTCTCACTCATAGGTGGGAAGTGAACAATGAGATCACTTGTACACAGGATGGGGAACATCACACACCAGGGCCTATTGTGGGAAGGAGGGAATGGGGAGGGATGGCATTGGGAGTTATACCTGATGTAAATGATGGTTGATGGGTGCTGATGAGTTGATGGGTGCAGTACACCAACATGGCACATGTATACATATGTAACAAACCTGCACATTGTGCACATGTACCCTAGAACTTAAAGTATAATAATAATAATAAAAAGAATAAACAGCAGTGAAAGGTAAAAAAGTAATAAAATAAAATATTTCCTCCAAAAAAAAAGAGTAATACTGAATTTCAAACAGGATTAAGAGAGAGCAAAACTCTGGATTATTTTTCAGTTTATCACCCCTTCAGAAACCCATTTTGTTTCTTCTGGTGTTCAAAGTATAATCTCTGGAAACTGAATTCCCTGAACATGTCAATTTTTTTTTCATGTATGAGCTCTTCCTGTGAAATCTCCTTTGCACTTTAGCACCAGTGGATGAAAACTGGCTTTTATTCAACTATCCCAGAGTCATTTTTTCGAGTCATTTTTCAGAGGAGTTGTCATCTCCATCTGACTAGTTCAATCATTACTTACTTTATTCCAGCACTTGAAAGGTAAACCAGCTTTAGTTGTGGGTAACTTTCCTACCTGACCACAGAGTTTCCAAGATTTTCTCCAGAACTAAATGTTACACTGAATAGTATTCTAAGCTATGCTTCTTTGATAGTGTAGAGCCTTCATCAACCTGTTTTTTTTCCCCAACATTTATCTGCAAAGTAATTAGAAGCATCATACTGCATTAATGAAGAATTTCCCTTGGTCTCTGCTGCCATTGCCAAGCTGGGGCCAACCTATGAGAGAGATGTCTGAAGCAGAATCAGGACAGCAGAAATGACAAGCAGCTTACTGGTGAATAAACGAACGTGGTGCTTGACAGCTCTGGGGATCGTCTGTATTATGGCTTTGCTCAGGAGCTAGAATACACTTTCCTCCATCACTGTATATTCAAATCCTTCTCATTTTCAACGTTCAATTTAAAGGTTTCTCTTGCAGCAAGGGATTTGGTCATTTGTTTCATATTTGAGATATTCTGTGTATTTATTATACTGCTAGATATTAGCAAGCTCTTCCTGTCTTCTCCCCAGCTAATATTCCTTTACTCTTCTTTCCCTCTTCTATATTGCAATAGAAACTAGCCTGAATTCTTTTTTGGTGTGTATTACCCTCTAGCTGATATTATAATGAAGTAGCTTATCTCTATTTTCAGAGTTAACCTCTGAAAGAAGAGCATTTCCTCCCTATCTAATGTGTTACTCCACCAACACATTGCTAATAGCAAGATATGTGATCAATAGTTTGTTGACTGAGTCATTTCTCAGCTGAGATGGAATACTGGGCCACCATTTTTGAGAGGATCTTGGGGATTCCACAGGCAGCTGAATGTGCATTCACAACAATGTTTTCTATCCAAAGATATTTAGACTGGCTTCTCTTCAACTTCAGTAAATTCTAGCGATGCAGAGAGATGGTTGCAAAGAGCCTACTCCCTTCTCGTGAATCAGAAGATTTTGTTCCTGCTGTGTCTTTCCAGACCTAGCAGCATAATCAGTGTTGTGTTTTTACAATCTGTTAGTCTTCTAAAAATGAGAACAATGACCTTTGTGTATTAGTTGACACAAGAGCCTGCTGGGATTAGCAGAATAAGACTTAAAGGGACTTGAGATTATATATTCCAATCATATCTGTGAAGGTAATAACTAATGTTAATGATCACATCAAATAGACATGCATTCATACTAATGTGCTTTTTAATCTCTTTTCTCTTGCTGAGATGTTCTAAGGATTACCTAACAACACAATAAACATGCCAAAGACTGCCCTCCAAAGTCTAGAAACAGAGAAAAATACTTCATTGTACTTTTAAAAATGAGCAAATGGGTCCGTTGCTTTACATTTAGAGAAACATCGCCTGAAAACATATTTAAGAACTGGAGAAAAACATACTATTACACAATATAGCCAACATGCTTTAAAAAATAAATGTAGCCCTGGTTTTCCAACTTTTTGTAGGCCCTTCATATCGTGTCGTAGTAAGTATTTTGAAGAGGAAATAAATAGTGAAAGAAGAGGGAATTGTAAGGAAAGAGAGAGGTATTATTTTAGATAGGGTATGAGAAGACAAAACCAATGGAATGTTTATGGTATTTGTAACCCCTCTAGATTGTGCCTGTTCAGCACCACACGTTCTTCCAATGGAGGCATCTGATACCTCTAGCACTGCCTGTCTCAAGCAAGGATGGCTCACTCTATCAGGGTTCTTGTCCTAGGATCCATTGAACCCATCTTCAGCCATGAACTTCTGGAAATTGTGAGATTTTCTGTAACAGTAAGTGGACATTTTTCTTGGGAGTTTAAAAAACTTTAAGAGTAGTAAACTAGATGATGAACTATTTGTTTTATATCCTGTTGTATAGACAAAGGACATGACTAGGCAGCACACACACAAAGGCTTCCGGAATAACATCTCTGGGAACACTCACAGAGACAACAGCATGTGGTGTCCCACTTAGCCAGTTGCATTCTGGAACAGCAGATGGGGATGTTCAGGCTCTGGAAGAACACAGCCCTCAAGTTGTTGGCTTTTAGCTGAATCATTAAAGATGCACCAACACTTCCCCTGGTGTAACCAAGGTCTGTGGCATAAGCCTTATGGTAATAGTCAAGTGTCCCGGAAAATCCTAGTCTCCAGCAAAACTCTGCTACTGCATTCGTCATTGGTTTGGAGGAGCACAGAAGGAGAGATCTTCCCTCTAATATAGCCTGGGAGCTGGGGTCCATGTTTTGTGGTTGCAGCATTGACAGCAATTCTGGACTAAGTCACCCCTAATGAGATGGATTTGGAAATTGTAGGGAAAGCTGCATGATAAAGTAAGGAAACTCTGGTTCCCTGTTTCTCACTCTGAAGTTGAACACCTAGTTGAGAATAAATAGGCGTTGGATCAAAAGTAGATAGTCCAAGAAATTACTTGTGTTACTCCCCACTTCAGGTAACTTTGGTTGCCCTCTTTTCTCTCAGTTTGATGCATCCAAGTATTCCTTGCCTTGGGAAGAAGCCACACACTCTGCTCCCTCCACTCCCATAGGCACAGCCCCTAGTGTCATCACCATGGAAGCTGTTCATTATTTATTCATCTGTTCGGTTATGTTTGGTTATTTATATACTGATTTAGTTCAGGATGAATTTGTGGTTTCCCAAGGGCAACATACCACTGTTGTAATAAGATCCTGACTTCCTAGCTCCTTTGTATGCAGATTATGCAGGATGGGAAGAGGCTAAGGAAAGTCAGAGGAGCTTCTGGGAAATGGCCATGGGGAACAGGATCTCAGGGGACCTGGGTGGCTGTTGTGGTAGTCACGTAACACTGCTCCAAACCTCCTAGATTTTGCTCTTCACTTTGTTCTCTGCCTAACATGCTGTTTGCAAGAACTCTCTTTTTAAAAAGCATAACTGGCTATCTGAAGGGAGGTTGAAAATTAAATCCTTCTTATTTAGGTGTTAATTCGTTATGTTTCTCCAAATTTGCAGCTGAATTCAGATGCATTGGTGGTTAGATTGGGAAAGTAGAGAGAGAATTTATTTTGGAGTACAGAGACTTTGGAGTCAGAGTAGATATTGAAAGGGTGGGAAGATTAGATTATCAGCTAAGCTTTGCTCATCTAGACCTCTAAAGAAACATGGAAGCTGGGAACTAGATGAATAAAATAACGGTGAGAATTTTCAAGACAAGCCCTACTTATTTCAGAATTACACTTGAGTTTGCACTGCCCCATGACGTTTAATGGAACCTTCCTTTTCTTTCTCCCTCTTCATATCTGTTTTCTCTTCTTCTTCCACATCTTCTCCTCCCTCCTCCTCCTTTTTTCCTTCCCTTCCTGCCTTCTGAAACACTCAATCTCTACTAGATCTCTGGAGAGAACTGTCGATACTATAATCCTGCTACATAATTGATTAAATAAAATCATTAATGTGTTGGCAATACAAGGGGAACTAGAGAGCATCAGCTCCTTCAATTGGAAAGTAAGAAAAGTAAAACTCCAAAAAGGAAAGTCTCCAATTAGCACAAGGTCATTCTGGGACTAGAATCCAGGTTTCCTGACTCCCAATTAATGGTTCTTTCTGCTCCACTTAGAAATCCCTGAGTAAGCCAAAAACTACATACCCCACATGATATTATTTTACTCATGAAGCAAACCATTTAAATGCCTTATTTGTGTCAACATTGTGCTGAAACCTGGAAATTAAAGTGGGAAAGAATTTAATTTTAAAAGCACTTTATAGTCCTTTGTTTATATTCCTTAAAATTATAGAGTTGATTGTAGATTATCCATTTACAGCTATAGAAACAAAAACAAGTCAAAGACATTTCACAGATGACCCAAAATACAATTTGAATTTAGATGATTGTTGGGGTCTGTGTGTATCCTAAACAAAGGAATGAACACACAAGACAACACAAGACAAGACAAACATGGCGGCTGCCCCGAATGGCTTGCTCTGCTTTATTTTATACAGTCGTTTGTGGAATGTTGCCAAGTCACAAGACACATTATTGTTTTTCTGACCTTTTCCTGACTTTCTGGATTTTCAAGATGTTTACACATAAACAAGCCCCCAGGGTCTGCCGTTTGCAGCTGGCTCCTTTGTCCTGCCTGCAAACAGGGAAGGAACACCCTGCTTCGTTTGCAAGAGCAGGACTTATCAGGAAAGTCTCATTTTGCGAGCACGTAGTCCTCTACAGATGATCTGGACTTATTTGTCTATTTGAATTTGCTGATTCTTCATTCTCCTTAATTTTCAATATGAACCAATCACAGTTGTGAACATGAAAATGTTAGAGGGAGGCAGTAATACTAAATAGAAAAGCGTATTATGTACTGTTGATTCTTGGAAATCATATGGTCGACTTAACAGTTTCATCTTTCCATCTTAAAGGAACTCTATGGAAATAAATGGCTGTACATTGAATGACCGAGGACAGGCTGAACTGCATAAATATGGAACAGGGGCTTCAAAGGCTGCAACAGCCTTGGGTGCCTGGGTGTATAAAGCAGAATAGCTAGCATTAGTAATAGTCACAATACAGTATTTATTCAGCTTCATCCCCATTTGTACTACATCCTCCTTGCGGCTGTAATTTCTCCCAAATGTTTTCAGGAATGGAATGTTTGATTGATTGAGTAGATATAGTTTGAATGTTTGTCCCCTTCAAATCTGATGTTGACATGTAATCCCCAGTGTTGGAGGTGGGACCTGGTGGGAAGTGTTTGGGTCAAGAGGATCCCTCATGAATGGCTTAGCGCCATCCCCTCAATAATCAGTGAGTTCCTGCTCAGTGACTTTACACAAGATCTGGCTGTTTAAAAAGTGTTTCACCTACCCCTTCTCTGTTGCTCTCACTCTTGCCATGTGACTTGCCTGCTCTCCCTTTGCCTTCCACCATGATTGGGAGCTTCCTAAGACCCTCACCAGAAGCTAAGCAGATGCTGGCACCATGCTTCCTTTATATCCTGCAGAACAATGAGCCAATTAAACCTACTTTCTTTCTAAATTAGCCAGTTTTAGGCATAGTGACACAAAAATGGACTAATACATATAGCTAGGGTTTTTTATGAGCCCTTGACAAGTCCTCTGGGTTAGGATGTATGCTGGCCTCATTTTCTCTTATCTGCCCAGCTCAGTGTAATAAAGCTGTTGAAGGTAAAATTTAACAGCTATTTAGATAACACATGCCTGGCAGGGTGGAGCCCAGGCTGCCAGGGTTCAGTTTGCTATTCAGAGTACTACCAATCGTACCCAACAGTGACTAACACACTCCACCACCAAGACCTATGGGATGAAAATTATTATCTTTGTTTTCAAACTGGAGAGACTGGGCTCAGAAAATTTAAGTAACTATACTAAAGTCACACAACTAGTAAGTGCCAGGGTAATTTAAGTAACTTTACTAAAGT
Source organism: Trachypithecus francoisi (assembly GCF_009764315.1). Lineage (NCBI taxonomy): Eukaryota > Metazoa > Chordata > Mammalia > Primates > Cercopithecidae > Trachypithecus > Trachypithecus francoisi. The sequence continues at coordinate 39,734,422 of NW_022681463.1, forward strand.
CACACAACTAGTAAATGGCAGGGTAGCATTTGAAACCAGCCAGTTAATTCTAGAGACTGCCTTCTTAACATCACACCAAATGTCTGGGTTGAGGAGGCAATTGGACACCAACACATGTCTGGAGTCAGTCATGGAGTAAGGCCAACTGGTTCTCTGGAGAAGGGCTGCTAGTGCTAAGGCATTAGAATAGCTGTGAATATGTGTAAACCTGGCTGGCTTAGCATGACATTTTTTGACTAAGTGAAGCACTAGGAAATAGAACTATCTCTACAGATGAACAGCTAAGACAGAGAAAACTTCCCATAATACATAAGTTGGGGACAAGAGAAGATGATTTGGCTTTAGTTATATTGAATTGGCAAGAAAACATGGCTTGGTTTCAACAGACACTTCTTCATTCTAAACAGAAAGAAGGATTTAAAAGAACTCCATATAAGAGACCCCATTTGGCATGGTGTGTGACCAAATATAGCACTGGAGAACTGAGATGGATTGCTTTTCTTCTTCTCACCCCAGAGCCCTCCAGCTTAAGCAAGTAATAAAGTCCTACTAGACTTTCTGTAGAGTAGTCTCAAATCCAGGTCCCTAGCCAGGAGACCCAGCAACCTGGGAAGCTGTTCCTGGCCAGACTCTGGGGGCAGTTATGGCTTTATACAGGCTCAGGAGGCATGCTCTGAGTGCTGTGTCCTAAGGGGATGCAGGAGTTAGAACTGTTTCCTCATCTCCACCCCACCCCTACCCCAACACTGGTGAATATGTGGGGATCCTGGAGTCTGGCACAAGAAGCTTTGAGCATTCATTTTGAGAGGTGAGAATGGTTTCTTATTTTCTGACTTATAAAGTTTGACACCCCAAATCCACATCCAAAATCAAGGAAGCAAACGTTCAAAATTTTGAAAGTTTATCACAACCTGGCAGATAACATGACATCTCATCTCTTGCTTCTGCAGCAAGACAATCGTAAAAATAAATTATCAGTGTGTAAGTTTTTTTTTAATAGATTATATTTTTGAAGAATACTTTTAGATTCTTTTTAGAACATTAATGACATATTCCATGAACCAGCTGCTATTCCATTCTGCTTCAGCAGTAATTTTAATTTGTCATCATCACCCCTATGCCCTAACATGCTTCTCTCCCAGGTGTGCCTGGAATCTCATTCTAGCCCAACTGTCACTGGCCTAAACCTTTGGCCAGCAGCAGCAGCAGAGTTGGCATCTGCTTACATCCTGACAGAAGGTTTCTCTTTAACTGTGGTTGGTAAGTCTCTCTACATAAAATGAAAAGAAAGATGAAGCAGAGGGCAGAAAGGGACGGGAGTTACTGGCTCTTGTTGAAAGGAAGAATGTCAGTGATTTGCAATAGGAAGGCCAGTGGGTGGAAACATGAAAACCAGTTATTATCTGATGCTGGTGAGAAGGTGGGACTTAATGATAGACCTGACAAGTCCTCTGCGTGAATGGTCATAGCAGCCTGGCAGAAGGCAAAAGAATGCAGACCAAGAATTCTGGCCCTCTCTGAATAACCATTGTTACTATTACAAGCTCAAAATGACTTTCCCACTTCAGTTCTTTAACAAGCAGTGATAACATTAAAATGTCTCAGTGAAGGTGTTGTTTTGACAATAGCATTCACAACAACAAAAGGATCCAACAAAATCTCATTCTCTCTCTTAAGGAAAATAGAAATAGTTTTAGGCATACATTATAAAATTAGATTAAAATAAAGCTTTGTGAGAGACTATACTGTGTCACCTTTTTTGGTGTAGTTGAATGAATGTAGGTTTCAGGATCAGGCTGACCTGGGTTTAAATGGTTGCCTGACCTTAGATGAGTAATTTAACCTCTCTCGGACTTAGGTTTTTCATCCATAAAATTGGACTATAGTCACCACATCATGGAATAATTAATAAGATTAGATTATATGAGGTTGGTAATTCATCTAGCAATATGCCTGGTACCTTGTAGTAACTCAATAAATCCCTACTTAGTGCTTTGTTGAAGTTCAGAAATGTCTATTGGTTCAAAGAACATAGCACCTTCCTCAATTTCCCTGCAAAGAGCTTATGGTATGGTCAAAAACTAAAATTAGAAACCTACAACAGAAAGGGAAAAAGAGTAGAGGAGGCTGCAGTATCCTGGGAAGAGCTAGGGACTGAAATCAGAAGGAGGCTTTGCTGCAACAGAACTGTGGGCACGTTGCTTAACATCTTAAAGCCTCAGTATTCTCACCTACATCAAGGAGATAACAATATCCCCTTTGCAGATGTATATTTAAGACATCCTTCCCATGTACAGACATTGGGCCTGAGATTGAGTTTCCCACAAAGAAGAATAAGCTACATTCAATGCCCTCAAAATAATTTGGAGCCTAGTGGAGGAATTAGTAACATAACCATATGAAGAAAATATGCTCACTGAATATAGGATCAACTTTTGAATTCCTTCTCAAAAATGGTAAAACGTAACAATGATAGGCATGGATTTATACCAGATGACTTTCAATCCAGGCTCTTCTACTTGATAGTTGTAAAAAATCAGGCAAGTTATTTAACCTATTGTTGGAAATGAAGGAAATAAAGGAATAGGAATTGTTGTGAATATTAAATAATACATGTAAATGTGGGGAACATAGTAAGCATTCAATAAAACATTAGCTCTAAAGTTTGCTAAAGGTACCCCAGCACTTGGGGCTGAAGGTGACAGTCTTGAGGGGCCTCCCTGTAAATTCTCTATCTTTGTTGACACCAGTAATTCATGTAGAAACATCCCCTAGGCTCTATTCTCAGAAATGGAATTGTTTTGGTGTTGTTAGGTACATCTACAAATTCAAAAGTCCAGACATTAACATCTGAATGTTATTCCTTGAAAGAATAGATTGATGAGAGCTACTTTTTTCCCATTGTTTTTCATAAAAACTATCTTCCATACTTTATCTTGCCACTTTTTACTTATAAGAGTTTTCCATTTTCTGGCCGGGCGCGGTGGCTCAAGCCTGTAATCCCAGCACTTTGGGAGGCCGAGACGGGCGGATCACGAGGTCAGGAGATTGAGACCATCCTGACTAACACGGTGAAACCCTGTCTCTACTAAAAAATACAAAAAACTAGCCAGGCGAGGTGGCGGGCGCCTGTAGTCCCAGCTACTCGGGAGGCTGAGGCAGGAGAATGGCGTAAACCCGGGAGGCGGAGCTTGCAGTGAGCTGAGATCCGGCCACTGCACTCCAGCCTGGGCGACAGAGTGAGACTCCGTCTCAAAAAAAAAAAAAAAAAAAAAAGAGTTTTCCATTTTCTATAAGAAAGTTTCTGTAAGTTGCTAAGAAAAGTACAAACTTAACATGCCACAAGGAAACTACAAGATGACAATGAGCTTCAGGGCAAATCACCACATATGGATAATCAATTAGGGAAGAAAAATGTTCAGGATCTCATTGTCATGGTCTTTGAAAAGAAACTCTGTACCAAAGTAAGAGTTTCAAATAATAGTTTCAACCCCTGACTCTTACTCCAACCCAAGCCCCAGCTGTGTTTATTTCACCTCATTTCCCCTCAAACTGGAAATAAATAAAGATAAAATGTTGTGCATATGTAGTACCTGGTTTCCAAGGAGCCCAATAGACTTTAAACATATTACCCCATTAATCATCATGCTGAAAGAGGATATAACAACCATGTCTCCACACTTCTAAATGAGAAAATGCAGAAATGACAAAGGGAATTGACTGACAAAGGACACAGTGGAATGGGTGACCAGGCAGAGAAAAGAACCTGGGTCTTGGAAATCTTTATTATTTCAAGGATATAAGAATACCCATAAATCATAAATAACAAGATAAAACCTGTCTGCTGATTGCTTAGAGTGTAGTTAAGTCAAGGATGGGAGTAAGAGAGCTTTCAAATATGTATAATAAACCTCTTGCGCCTCTGGATGCTGGCAGGATATCCTATTGGGTTTCTTCTCCTCTTGGCCCCCACCACTGTAGGTCACTTCTCATACTATCATAAATTTTCTGACATCTAGTAATTTGCTACAAATTTTCAACTCTAACTTTAGGGTTTAATTGTTTTGTTTTGTTTTGTTTTGTTTTGTTTTTTGTCTTCTCTTATACTCCAAATCAAATCATATGCCCATTTTCTTTCCTTTCAAAGTCTACTTATTAATGCTGATTAAATTCCTTTCAGTTTGTTTTAAATTTTTTAAAAAGTCAGTTAATCTAGAAGACCACATTTTCTCAATACAGGCATTGTGTGAAATGGAATTAAATGTCATATATAATTTTATAGAGCTGTTTTTTAAGACGAGGGTAGTCAGGTTTTTAAATTTTCTTGGAGTAACATTTATGGGTGAGAATATTGTCATAACTCAACTTGGGAGTTAGTAATTTTATAAATTAACCAATTAAGAATGTCAAGATATCTCTTAAACAGTTTAAGAAAGCAAATGAGCAAATTACTTAGTATCGAAATCAAGTCCCCGAGAAAACAGTGTGGGTGACTTAGGGGTGGACACACAGTGGAACTGGGGGCACTTGGAAGGAAGCCCTTGCCCTCAGACTGCCCTCTGCCTGTTCATTCACCAATGACCAAGAGGCCTAGACCAGGAAAAGAAAAACCTTATGTTCCACAGTCAGGAAAAAGACATAAAATATCAACTATCCTGTAAGACAGTATTAAGTTCACCTTAAAAGTATTAAGAGAAATGAGAGGGAAACAAATAAAACAAAACACATAACCAATAGGTAAGTGACATGGATTTCTAAAAATAACTTTTAGAGACATTATAGTCTAGTTACAGCATGTACAGTACAGAATGGGTCAGAACTGAGTTAAATCCAAGATAAGCCACTTCTCAGCTAAGAGACCTCTCAGTTGGTATGAAGGTTGATGATAATGAATATAAGTTCCTGGTGCATAGTTGGACTGGCAATAAATAGTATTTATTAAAATTATCTTAATCTGTATCTTATTTTCTCCTTTCAAAAACACATTTATAATCTCTGTCAACCCAAATTTTACTAATCAAGTTTTAATGTTTCGAAGAGCATGCTAACTAATTGAAGTTTTCAGTTAATATGAATTTGATATATACAGCAGAAAGAGATAGCTCACTATCTTGTTTAAAAGAACTGAGGTTTAAGATATGAACTGTTTTCATTATAGTATCTTATTTGTCATTATATATGTCTAACATATCTAATTATTTTATTTATACTGAAAAAAATATGTCAAATGTTATAATCTCCTTTATACCTTTATCTTGTCACTCTTATGTTTTTGTTTGATCAGCCATATTTTGTGTAGATTATTCTTTAAATAATTTCACCAGGCAACAAAATGTGAAAAATATGGACCATAATGCTGACAACCTCACCTGCCTATGATGGCTTTTGATGTGTCCTTTTAGCTAAGTTAAACAGCAATTCCCAGAATTCCCTTTTAGGTCATTTTCAGTTAAGATGAGCTGCAAGAGACATTCATTCCCGAGTTGGAGGGAAAAAAGGGAATAGAAGCCATTCTGTAACATGCACATCCTTTCTCCTGGTTACTCAATCAAACACTAATCTAGGTGCTGCTGTGATCAGATTTTGAAGGTGAGACAAAAATGTCTAATCAGTTGACTTTCATTTTATCAAAAAGATAAACTGTTGACTTTCATTTTATCAAAAGATAAATTGTCCTGGATAATCTAGGTGAGCCAGACTTACTCACTTGGAAGGTCTTTCAAAGAGGACTTAGGCCTTGCCTAGGTTGAGACTCTTGCCTGTGGACAACAAATGTCAGCTTGTGCCCCTGGGTTCCAGCCTGCTCATGACCTCCCTTCTCAAGCACCCGCTATGCAGAGTTTCAGCTTGCTTTACTTAGCTGTTATAATTGCATAAGTCAGTTCTTTGTAATAGATGCAGATAGATGGATGGATGGAGATGTAAATATAGATATACACACATGGGATAGAGACAGTGTAGACAGCAATAGAGATGGGATAAGTAGACATCCTAATGGTTCTGCTTTTCTGGGTGAACTCTGATATACTGCGTTATCTTTCCTTATCTACTGAGGTCCCTGTGAGATCAAATGCTATACTAGATATTGAATGCATTGATGACTCAATGGATCTGTTGATCTCCAAAGATACACTGAAACTTTCATTCATGTATTCATTTGAAATGTATAATTACTTACATATGAAAAGACTTAGAGCAAATTCATTTTTAGTAAAAGTTTTCTGGTTTGTTGTTTTTATTAATCATGTTTACATGGATTTGCCTAAATGTCTTTCAAACTAATTTGCATCACAAAACGATTGTTTGACACTAACTAGCTGAGTAACTTTGAGCAAATTACTTAATCTATCAATTTCATCAAGATGGAAAAGATAATATTTATCTCATTAGATTTTTATTAGAATTGACATAATATATGTAAAGAATTTAGGATGGTACTAGACATACAGTAAACCAGATATAAGTGTTATCTTCTATTATTATTAAATCAAATTACTTTCACACTCTTTACCCAGTTTTTCCAAAAAGTTGCTTATGTATGAGGATAACAGTAATAGTCCCAATTATTTATACCATAATTTTCAGAGAATATTTTAAATTACTAAAAAAGATTTGCTTGAACAATAGATGACTAAGGTGTCCAACTATTCAAAGATAGTTACAGGAACAGGTTGGTTTTCTCTGGCTCTAGGGTTGATACCATTGCATGAACAAAGAAGTCAGGTTCTGGTATCAGATATACCCAGTGGAATCCTGGTTTCACTACTCACTGCCTGTACCTGAGCTCTAACTCCTTGAGTGTAAAACAGGCTATGTAGTCCCTACATTGCACCACAGTCATAAGGACTGGCAGTTACCAGCTATGTAATGATCCCTCTATTATTGTGGCTTCCAAGAAAGAAGTAGAAGACAGCAATATTATCATTTTTAAATATAATACTGGATGACAGAATAATACAGATTACATGCGACTTGCAAGGTTTAGATACTAAGAGTTTTATTAAGTTCCTTTCCCCAAATATTTGATTCAATAGGAATGTATTGAATACTTATTTTCAAGCTCTGCCGGGTGCTGTAAATATGAAAATGAAACAGTCCCTGGTCAATTTAAAAATGCTTGGCCACCTTGCCATGAGTCCCTCCACACTAGATTTTCTTATATTTGGCTTCATTCTCCTAACGACCTTTTTAAAAACTCTTCAGTTATTTTGTTTTGTCTTGCCATCCTAAACATTATGTATTCTTCAAGGTTCTGCCCTTGAAATTCTTTTTCTGCTTGTAGTATTTTAATCATGTGCCTTTCCATTTCCAGAGCTTCACTTCTGCGTGATTGACTCCCAAATATATGTCTACCATTTGAACATTCACCTACAGGTCCCTAAAACTTCAAAAGTCCAAAGCAGAACTTATTGTCCCTTCTGTGCCCCAAGCCAGACCCTTTTCCTGATGTGTGTGTGCATGCTATTGCTCTAGCATATAATTTGAAGCCAAGGTTGATTCCTCCTCATGCTTTTCTTTACATATCCCGTTAACTTCCAGGTCTTATGTTTTGCATTATTTTTTTACCTTGAAGGATTCCACAATCCATTTTGTTCCTTGCATTTTTCCTGACATCACTCTTGCCTTGGTGTGCTTTATTTATCTTTTAGACGTTTCAATACCTTCCTAATTTGCCTACTTCTTTTAGCTTTTGTCTCCTTCCAATCCTTCCAATGTCTTGCTTCCAGTTTAACATTTGTAAGTTTCAATTAGTAACTTGATTGAAAATCTTTTTATTGGTTTCACAGCACTGACAGAATTAAACAGCATGAGTCAGTACAAAGGAACTTCCCAAGGGTATCTCCAAACTACCCTTCCAGTATCATCTAGAGCAAGAAATTAACACTTGTTGAATACTGACCACATACATGAATGAGCAGTTATATCTCTATTGGTATATATATACGTGGTCCAATATGTGTGTAAGCAGGGCAGGGTGAGTAGAAAGAACAGTGAATTGTGCATAGATCAGATAGTTCCAGCAAATACAGTTCTAGTATCAAGAACAGGAAGGGAGTGGAAAAAAATACTATGAGCTAATAGTAGTTATAATTGAGGTACATGAACACTGACCATGGAGGATAGCAAAATAAAGAAAGGATAGTTTAGGTATGAACTTCAAACAAGTAAGTCGTTTGCTAGGTAGTTGAAAGCAGGGCTAAAATAATGCAATGCAGGGAGCAGCACTGGGGAGCAAGGAGTCCCTTTCCTGCTGTCTTTGAATTTAGACAAGTAAGAGGAGGAAAAGCCTACTTTGTCTTCTGTAGTGATGGAGTTTCTACAGCTTCTCTCTCTTTTTGAAAAGACACTTTTCAGGAAATGATATATTTTCACTGTCAACAAAGTACACGGCATCTCTAACGACTATACTTCAGCAGATTTCAGGTGTCATGGGCTTCTAGTTTCAGAAAGCTCCCACTAAGTAAAGAACTTGCATTGTTTCAGTGCATAAGGTTTGCAAACCAGTTTTTCTGGCTATGTAAGACATTAGGAATCACTTTTCCTTAAAACATGAATTTCTTGGTAATACAATGCTATGAGTTGAATTGTGTCCCCTTTAAGAAAAAGGTAACGCTGAAGTTCTAACCCCTAGTACTTCAGAATGTGACTTTATTCGGAAAGAGTCTCATTACAGAAATAATTTAAAATGAGGTCATTAGGATGAGTCCTAATCCCACACAACTGTTGTCATTATAAAGAGAGGAGGTTTGGACACAGAGACAGACATGCACAGAGGGACGATGATGTAGAAGACAGAGACACAGGGAGAATGCTACACAAAGATGAGGGCATAGATTGTTGTGATATATCTACAAGTCCAGGATTGCCAGCAAACCACCAGCAGCTGGGAGAGAGGCATGGAACACATTCTCCGTCACCACCCTCTGAAGGAACCAACCCTAGTGACACCTTAATTTTGAACATCTAGCCTCCAGAACTATGATACAATACCTTTCTATTGTTACAAGACAGCCAGTTTTTGGTACTTTGTTATGCAGCTTTAAGAAACCAATATATAGTTAACACAAAAATGCTATTTAACATTTTTATTTAATGTTATTTTCTAGTATAAAAGAAAAAATAGAATAAATTTCTAAAATATCACTATTTTTATTAAGAAGCACTTGCTTTTAGTCAGAAAAAATGTGTAGCAAATACCTTTATGTTTGAGCAAATATCTTTATGTCTGAGCAAATACGCTCATGTTTCCACAAGTAATAGTTACAGTAAGACTTATCAAAATATTTCTATTTTCTGTCTCCAACTTTTCTCTGAACTCCAGATCATTTTATATTAACTCCTTAATTTGATTATTAGCCAATGTGAGAGAGTAATCCTTCTTGCAATAGATCCCAATGCAGCATGGATATCCATACCCAATCCAAACTGCAGTGACTTTAATATCCATCTTCTTTCTGAATTTTCTATAATGATGAAGTATTTGAAGCTTAAGCTGAAGTAAATCCAGGCTCATTTGAATCCTTGACTCCTCCTTTTTCAACATTAGCTATTCTCAGTTAGACCCAGATGAAAGTCAACCATTTATGACTTCAGTCAAAACTAGAAGCAGTTTTGCTGACTAATCGATAGCCAAATAGAATTTCTACTGGAAAAAAATGCTTTGTTATTTAAACATCTATTCTATATTTGAGCAATTTCCATGATAAGACTTAGCCATTTTTTTCCTTGATGGTAATATTACCCTCAATACTAAGTACTGAAAATATTGCCTAAATGCTTTAGATCAGAAGATGAGAAAACTAATTATTTCTAAATGACTTAATTTTGACTGTCTGTCTATGTGTCTCACTCTTGTTTCCCTTCCCTGAACAAGGAAGAAGAAGTTTATTTTATTTAATCTCATGCCAATGACTAAGAGGAACTGCTTACTAGGGAGAGTATTTTCTCCCAAATTGAGATTACAGAGCACTCTCTTTGTGAGAAACTCTGACTTTAATGAAAGTGCACCTGAGCCCAGGCATATTTGATCACTCTTTCCATATGTTAAAAAGAGTCCTCTTTCTTTCTGGAATTTTGATTGCAACTGTAAACACTGGCAACATTTATTTGATTCACATCACTTTCTAAATATATTAACTGTAGGTAAAGGAAACTTGTCCAGAGAAAACGTGAATGAAAAAAAAATACTGAAAATAGGAGTAGCGGCCGGGCGCGGTGGCTCAAGCCTGTAATCCACACTTTGGGAGGCCAGACGGCGGATCACGAGGTCAGGAGATCGGACCTCCTGGCTAACACAGTGAAACCCCGTTTCTACTAAAATACAAAAACTAGCCGGGCGAGATGGCGGGCGCCTGTAGTCCCAGCTACTTGGGAGGCTGAGGCAGGAGAATGGCGTGAACCCGGAGGCGGACTTGCAGTGAGCTGAGATCCGGTCACTGCACTCCAGCCCGGCGACGAGCGAGACTCCGCCTCAAAAAAAAAAAAAAAAAAAAAAAAAAAAAAAAAGAGTAGCATAAAATTAATGTGTTACATCAAATCGATAATTTTAGCTAAATGAATATTTTATTTGATGAATTTTATTTAATTTAGATGAATTACACATTTGTATCGTTTTTAAAATCCCAGAGTTTCTGTTCTTCATACAATAAAGATATAAGAAACAACTGAAAATACACACACATTACTTTTCTACCTTTTTAGAAAAAAAATATTTTTCCAAGTATTTCTAAAGTATCTTAATCTACAGTTCACAGCCACAAGCAAATACAAATAAATTCATGTTAGAGCTGGAGGAAGTTTTACAAATTTGTAAGGGGTAAGAAGAGAACATAATCAAGGTCTGGTCTCAGGTAAAAACATGGGACTGAGACAATTGTATAATTCAACCCATCCATTAAAGTTAATTAACTAATCCTGTATACATTTGGGGTATAAAGCATAGTGAAGATATGCTTATTATCTAGAAGGCTGTCATATATACTTGAAGATGAAGTGCTAACCTCTTTCTCAAATTCCAGTTACCTTTTTCTGACTATGAGACATTTGGAAGAGGAAAGGTTCTGTTGACTTTTCTCCAGAGGAATAAAAACATTACAAGCTTTGTTAATATCCTGCCTGAGAAAGTGGTGTGTAAAAATGAATATTCTGAGGTGTCTTTACTAACAACATTTCTAGGTTTTCACAAGAGGAAATATTTCATAGACAGTGGCATCCAGTTGTGTGGAATAATAAGGAAATAAGCAAAAGACACCTGAAAAATATTGCTACGAACCTTTAATTCATGATCAGTTTGGGAATTTGAGAAAAAGGATGTAAATTCCACATATATTTTAGGAATCAAATAGTCTTGATGTCAATCCTGACTTCATCATTTAAAAACTGTAGGAAAATTTTAGGAAAACTTATGAAAATTTTCTTATCTTCTTTTTATGCCTCATTCTCTCAGAGATAAAAAGTGGAAAATATCACAAATTATAGGTAAATGGTGGAAAATTCAGTTGTGATGATTAAATAAGGTAATTTCTATAGTACAGTTAATTTTCAAGACAGTAACAGTTAATCTGGACCAGTTATTCAGTTACCCTAATCCAGACAAGGAAATCCCATTGGTAAGAGTCAATCCACACACACACACACACACACACACAAAGGGGAAAAAAAGAAGAAGGTGTCAGTCCTGTCCATTTTCTGTTAAAGGAATACATAAAAGCCTGAAATTGTTTGAATTAGGCAAGTCCAAGTTAGAATCCTGACTTAACCACTTAATATATTTGGGTATAATGCTTATTTTCTCTCTTTTTTGCCAAAATGATAATAAACATACCGATTTCATAGGATGTACATTTTTTTTTGAGATGGAGTTTCACTCTTTCACCCAGGATGGAGTGAAGTGACACGATATCGGCTCACCACAACCTCCGCCTCCCGGGTTCAAGCGATTCTCCCGCCTCAGCCTCTTGAGTAGCTAGGATAACAGGCACGTGCCACGAGGCCCGGCTAATTTTTGTATTTTTAGTAGAGTCGGGGTTTCACCACGTTGGCCAGGCTGGTCTTGAACTTGTGATCTCAGGTGATCTGCCTGCCTCAGCCTCCCAAAGTGCTGGGATTACAGGCGTGAGCCGCTGCACCCAGTCGGGTGTACATTTTTAAGAGATGGCATAGGTATAGTGCTTACCCCAGAACTTGGTATATATGATAAGCACTCAATACTATTACTATTAATTTTTAATTTTTATTAAGAAAGGTCATTGGGTATCAACTTACTAGATCAGAGAAATGGGTATTTACTTTAGCTGCAACCTCTCTTACCTGAAAAGTTTGGGACATAAATGGAATTGGTGGGCTCAAGCCAACCAAATCACATTAGCAATGTCTAGGGACCAATGGGAAGAGAGAAATGTATACAATGTTATTTCCAAAATGTTCTGATAACATATGTTTTATAAGCTAAGACAAATATTGCAGATTGTTTTATGACTCACATTCAGCATTCTCCACTTCCCTTTGTAGCAGAGGTAACCAGTGACACATGTAGCTTTTTCAAAAGCAGTAAATACTGAGTAGGTATTTTGTGATAAATGTAATGCTAGGCTCTGAAGACAGCAGAGTTGAAAAAATAGATTCCATATTTTCTCTTATGGAGTTGTAGTGTAATAAGGATGGCAAGCGCTCAAAAAAATCACACAATATACAATTATAAATTATGTTAGTGCTATAAAGAAAACATAAAATTGAAAGCTGGGAGATAGATAGCATGTTCGATCTTCCTGGTTTGCCCAACACCATCCTGATTTTGGCACTGAATGTCTCACTTTCTAAAACTCCCTCAGTCATGGGCAAACCAGGAGAATTACTCACCACAGAACCAGGGTGGGAGCCCTGACAGAGGTGAGCAGCCTTAGAAGAAGAGTAGGAGTTGAGCAGCCTTAGAATTAATAGGAGCAGCCTCAGCTTTAATAGAAGAGCATTCCTGGAAAATGAGCAACTGGATAAGGCCCAAGATGAAAAGAGCTCAGTTAAAAGGACCAGAGAGATAGGGGTTGGGGCTTGAAATGACGACGGTATGGCAGGTAGATTATGCTGTGCCTGGCAGACCATGTTGGAGGGTTGGGAGGAAATGGATTTTTACCTTAACAGCAAAGGAAAGATTCTAATAGGTTTTGGGCAGAGGGACGACCAAGCTCAAAAATCCTTTATGGATCATATTTTAAGATAATCAGCCTGACTACAATGGGGATAAATGACAGGAGGTGGAAAATGGAAATGGTCAACAGTGGGTGGATTTGAGAGGAATTTTGATATTTGAAGACCATTAGTGTTTCATCTCATTAGGACAGAACACCTTAACAATGGTACTCAAAATGTGGTCAGCAGCATCAGCTGAGAATCTGTTAGATCTGCAATTTCTTGAGCTCCTGTGTAAACCTACTGAATCAGAAACTCTGGGTGTGAGTCTAGCAATCTGTGTTTTTCAGATAGATCCAAGTTCAAATCCAAGTTTAACAAGCCCTCCAGGTGACTCTGATACCCAGCTGAAGTTTGGCAAGCATCCAAAATTCAAAAGTCAAACTTAGAAAGGATGAAAATTTGGTAATGCTATCACTCCACTTGAAGGATAAGATTCTTCCTAACAATAGATGTAGAGAGAGAACAGAGGTGTACCTTGTTTTTATTGAGAAACACATCTTTTCAGATTCTGGGTTGTATTGCCAACAATGTACTTCTGGAAGGATAATTAGCACCTTGAGAGAAAGGTATTTAATCTGTGATTTGAAGGACAGAGACAAAAATAACTAGTGTAAAATTTATCAGTAATTGACCAGGTGCCTTCTATGTAACTGGGTGATGAATGGGGAGAGCTAGGTAAAATAATGATTGTTACATGAAAAGAAAAGCTACAAAACAGACAGTTTTCAGTACTACCTGAAATCAAAGTCCCTTCCAGTCCTGTATTTCTGGATTCCACTGGCAGAATAAGACTTTTAACTCTTTGGTATTTAACTCTTTAGTATTTAGATTCAGATGTCTATATTCAAATATTTGAAATCCCAAGCTAAATTTTTGGTCTCTACTTTATTTTATTGTGAATTTTTTAATGTAAATGGTAGTTTTTTGATACATAATAGTTCTATACATTTATGGGGTACAAATATTTTTGATACATACATACAACTTGCAATAATCAAATCAGGGTAATTAGGATATCCATCACATCAAACATGTATCATTTATTTGTGTTGGGAACATTCCAAATTTTCCCATCTATTTTGAAATATACTATACATTTTTATAATATATAACTGTATATTACAGAGAGTATGTATACATACTATACAGTCACCCTACTGTGCTATTGAACACTAGAGCTTATTCCTTCAATCTAACTGTATTTGGTGCGTATTAACCAATCTTTCTCATCCCTCCTAGCCCTTACTCTTCCCAACCTGATAACCATCCTACTTTCTACCTCCATGAGATTGTTATTTTAGCTCCCACATGAGTGAGAACATGCAATATTTGTCTTTCTGTGCTTGACTTATTTCACTTAACACAGTCTCCTCCAGTTCCATCCATGTTGCTGCAAATGATAGGATTTCATTCTCTTTTTTGGCTACATGATATTCCATTGTGTATATGTACCATATTTTCTTTATTCACTCATCCATTGACGGATTCCATATCTTGGCTCTTGTAAATAGTGTTGATTCCATATCTTGGCTCTTGTAAATAGTGCTACAATAAACATGGAAGTGCAGCTATCTCTTTGATACACTGATTTTCTTTCTTTTGGATATATACCTAAGCAGTGGGATTTCTGGATCATATGGTAGTTCTATTTTATGTTTTTTAAAGGAACTACATACTATTTTCCATAGTGGCTGTATTCATTTACATTCCCATAACAGTGTACAAGCATTCCACTTTCTCTTTGCATCCTTGTCAACATGTTCTTTTCTACTTTTTTGATAATAGTTACTTTAACTGAAGTGAGATGGTATCTTTTTGTGGTTTTGATTTGTGTTTCCCTGATGATTAGTGATGTGCATTTTTTTCATATACCTGTTGGTCATTTGTCTTGAGAAATGTCTATTAAGATCTTTAAGTGCACACGAACAGAAAGATATTATTGAAATGTGATGAGATGGGACTTGTGATCTACAACAATGAAAGGCCATAGCTTACCAAAAAGATAAAGCAACACTTAGTAGAAGAGAGTTCTACCCTGCATGAAAATTAAGAGTTGACAGTAGAAATGTGTTGGAAAAAAAATTTCATGTAAGAAAAGCAACTAGATATGAGAGTAATTTTGGAAGAATACCACAAACTTCCAGACGAGAGAGAAATTATAAATTACGATTTCCTGGAACAGATTAAGTAGTGGGAGAAAGACAAAATCTAGTAGTGATAGGAAATCTAATTATTCTTACAGCTCTAGAAAGTCTTATTTAATTCAATAGTTGAGTATAAAATATGTTTTCTTAATCCCAATTTTGTCCCTCAGACAGGAAAGGAAAACCTGGAAATCTATTACTCTGTTTAATTTTGAGTAACAGAGAAGAAGCAGTTTCTTACATAAATCTACTCAGGACTTTGGGAGAGGTCATTTTGTTTCAGTGATTATAATAACAAAGGAATAGATATACGTATTTCCTGAACGTTCTTTCGAAGATCATTTATTTTTTGGATGTCGATATTTACGACATGTCACTCATTCTTAGATAACACTTTTATTATTCTAAATGCAATCTAAGTCAACTGCTTCATTCTGGCAAGGAAGGAACAGAAGTTCATGGAATACGTGCCCTGGATTGCTTGACCAGGTGCCTTCTATGTAACTGGATGATGAATGGGAAGAGCTATAATTATTAGATTCCATGTATCCATAATAGCCTAGGCTTTGCCTAAAATGTTTCTCAAACTTTAATGTACATTAGAATTGCCTGGAAGCCTTTTTAAAAACACAGAATTCTGGGATCCAACCCCAGAGTTTCTGTTTTAATAGGTTCAGTGTCAGGCCGGAAAACTTGCATTTCTATCTAGTTCCCAGATGCTGATGCTGCTGGTTTCCCAATCACTTTAAGAACTGAGAACATAATGAAAGAAAGTACTTCAAGTTAAAGCCCCTGTAACTAAAATCTGCCCACAGCGCAAGTGAAATCATAATTCTCTTTCTGCCTAAAAGAGAGTCACTCTCTAGCTTCTCAACACTGTCTACACATTAGGAACCCCTGTGAGAAGTTTTAGAAACACCTGTGTCCTGGTTCCCTCTGCTCCCCATTCTGTTTGAATTAATCTGAGCTTCCAACCTGAACATCAGTATGAGTTAAAAGTACCCACGTGCAGCCAGCATTGGGAATCACTGACCTTTACATTCACGGGTCTTCAGTGTTTAGCTCTTCAACCTGATCCTGTCAGCATCATCCACCGACAGCTGCCGACTGGGCAAGTTACCCTCAAACTTTCCGCTAATTAGGTGGCACGCACTAGTGAGGGGCTAAGCATAATAAAAGGTTCCTTGGTTGTAATAAGAACTAATTAACTAGATTGCAGTTACAATTATCTAGAAAGCATCACTTTGAGATGACAGATCAAACACTAAGCATTTTTACTACTGTCCTCATTATCAATAATAAACGTGTTAAACTTTTACAGCACAATCAGGAAAAAACAACCCTTTGGATGCACTCTTCAGATAAAGAGGAACCACGGTGCTTACACACATGATTGCTAGTTTTTCGCTTTCCACCATTTTTCAGAGGTAATAATGTATGTAGTGCCTGGGAAAATGCCTCTGAAGAAGACAGAAAGTGAGAGAGGGGATAAAACTGTAACATCTGTTGTAAAGGACAGTACACAGTGGGTGCTCAAATTTTACTGACTAACTTCATGAAGTCAAATTATGTTAGGCAACTTAACTTATTTAAACAAATGTAAGCCCTTCTGTCAAATAAAAATATTTTCCCTGGTTTTGAAATCAATAGGATTGTCAATTTTACATATATTCATTAGTATCCAGTCTTTAATATTTGTATTTGTAAAACTAATGACTGAATTGATGCATATGACAACAATGGGCAAGTGACTTTTAATTGTGTATTGTTTATTTGGTTATAAGTTTCTTTCCTTATTTATATAACTTAAAGGAACCACTTCTCAGATCAATATGCTAGCATACGAAGAACACATGTTGTATTATATTATTTTTCCCCTGGACCATATTCAGAAAAATGGAGTGATATTTATATATTTGATAAAACAAATGTGAATAACATACTTTTAGTTTTAGTTTTTATTAAGCCCCTTCCATTCTATAAATACTAATAATACATTATCTGTGTTTTCAACAATGAAGAAACATTATCTTAATGAAAGGGATGTATATATTATCAATTCACCTTCAAGCAAGTAACATATTTAACTACTGTCAATATCATATAGGTTTATTTTTTAAATTGATCATATTTGCATCTAGATAGGGAAAAATGTTCATCTATATCTCTAATGGAACACTGGCATTTTCATAACTATGACAAATATTTAAATATATGACCACATCTTTAATCACAAGTTCTCAATATTTACTGCCTTTATCTGACTCATTTTTCTAAATTCAACACAAAACTTTCATAAGAACAAATAATTTTATGCAAGCAATTTATTCTGTTTTGCTAAATAATAGATTTCAGTACTTGCAACAGAGAGAATCTAGAAATATTGAAGGAAAAGTGAAGAGAGATCATCTCAGAAACTCGGGAGGTCGCTTGTAGAATTCAAGTGCTTGGTAACTACCGTGGGGAATTTTCATCATTTAACAAGACTGTGAGCAATAACCTCAAAAAGCCATTTTTTAAAGAGTTACTGTATGTGCACTTTGAATGGACAAAGGGATAGAACTTTAATGAGAGCTTGTAGAATCTGTGACAATGCAAAATAAAAAATGGTAAACTAGATATTTGTGCATGCATCTCCAAAATCAGAAAAAAAATAATTTGCATAGAAATCTATCAAAATATTAAGGATGCACAACTGCACACTAATTTTAGGGACTCCATTTGTCCATTTCAAGAATTACATTGGACTTACACCATTTTTTGGTGTGTGTATTAGGTTCCTTCTCTCTACCACTCTCTCAATATATATTTTTAATATATACACATACTAATGTTAGATGTAGATACGTGTGTGTGTGTGTGTGTGTGTATACAGCTATATGTAGTTAGAAATCAGATAGCAAATATAGATGCTGATTTTTTTTTTTGAGACGGAGTCTCGCTCTGTCGCCCAGGCTGGAGTGCAGTGGCCGAATCTCAGCTCACTGCAAGCTCCGCCTCCCGGGTTCAGGCCATTCTCCTGCCTCAGCCTCCCGAGCAGCTGGGACTACAGGTACCCACCACCACGCCCGGCTAGTTTTTAGTATTTTTTAGTAGAGATGGGTTTTCACCGTGTTAGCCAGGATGGTCTCTATCTCCTGACCTCGTGATCCGCCCGTCTCGGCCTCCCAAAGTGCTGGGATTACAGGCTTGAGCCACCGCGCCCGGCCGATTTTTAACTTTTAAGAATTATTTTCCAGTTTTCTTGTTTAATACTCTGGGTTGTGATAAATAAGGTATGAAATAACATGTATTTTCTTTTATAACATTAGCTCAAGCCCAGCAGCTTAAAGAACACTCTACCTTAGCAGATGTTTTTGAATAAGATATATAAAGAAGATATACAATGAATGATTCGTGATTTTATAGCTTAGTGACCCACAAAGGCAAAAAAGACAGAGTTATGAGATAGGGATAGGATAAGAGAGGATGGCAGTTATAAATGCCTTCATCTTTGCACAATTCTTAGCACATAGTGTGTGCTTAATAAATATTTATTCTAGGAGCAGATTCAGGTATATATACGGCATTATAATTACAGATTTTCAGATAAACTGAAAATGGGAAATAAGGCTCCTTATGGATACTAAACACAAAATTTTAAAACTAGCAAAATATAAGTCACTTAAATGACATCCACAAAAAAACAAAAGTGCTGATATATACAATATTCGTTGCTCCTCAAATCAAACCATATTTATTTAAACTAAGATGTACTTTCTAACTTATCTGTTCAATAGGAAAGCTTTCCTGCACTCCCTACCTCTGTCTTCAAAGCACTTATCTCCTACAAACTAATCATTTAAAGAAATAAATTATATCATGCTACTTCACTATTCACATTTTTCCAATACTATCTCATTATACTTCAAAACCAAACAGACTCTGTATCATGGACTACCAACCCCTGCACCTTTTGACCTCTGCCTACCAACTCAGCTTTTCCAACTCATCTTCCCCTCTTCTCGTCCATTTTACTGGGACCCTGTTAGTGCCAGAACTACACGGTGTTCTGTTTCCCACCTCAAGGTCCACAGGGACACAGCTCACTCTGCCTGGAATATCACACTTCTCCCTCGTCACCTCACTCACTCTTCATTTAGGTCTCAGCTGATTCTATGAAGAGACTTTATGCCATTATCCTATGGATAAGTAAGTGCCCTAGTATTATTTTCTATTATTCATTGATGTTCCCCTTTATAGTATTTATTGCAGGTGGTAATTATATAATTACATGTTTTTTTGGCCATTGCCAGTGTCCTCCTTCATAGCAGGAACACAGTGGGGAGGGAACTCATCTGTTGGGCTCTCCACTTTATACCCAATACCTAGCTGAAAGCCTACCTTGCAGCAGGTGCTCAGTGTTTCCAAGATGAATGTTTAAATTATGGTTGAAAGTGTCAGGATTCTGTTTAAATTAGTCTTTAAGAGAAATGACAGTTTAATGACAAAGAAAAATTCCATTCTAGTGATCGCCATTCTAACTGCTGTGAGATGGTATCTCATTGTGGTTTTGATTTCGCATTTCTCTGATGGCCAGTGATGATGATTATTAAAAAGTTAGGAAACAACAGGTGCTGGAGAGGATATGGAGAAATAGGAACACTTTTACACTGTTGGTGGGACTATAAACTAGTTCAACCATTGTGGAAGACAGTGTGGCAATTCCTCAAGGATCTAGAACTAGAAATACCATTTGACCCAGCCATCCCATTACTGTGTATATACCCAAAGGATTATAAATCACGCTACTATAAGGACACATGCACACATATGTTTATGCGGCACTATTCACAATAGCAAAGACTTGGAACCAACCTAAATGTTCATTAATGATAGACTGGATTAAGAAAATGTGGCACATATATATGTCATGGAATACTATGCAGCCATAAAAAAGGATGAGTTAATGTCCTTTGTAGGGACATGGATGCAGCTGGAAACCATCATTCTGAGCAAACTATTGCAAGGACAGAAAACCAAACACTGCATGTTCTCACTCATAGGTGGGAATTGAACAATGAGAACACTTGGACACAGGAAGGGGAACATCATGCACCAGGGCCTATCATGGGGTGGGGGAAGCGGAGGGTAGCATTAGGAGATATACCTAATGTAAATGACAAGTTAATGGGTGCAGCACACCAACATGACACATGTATACATATGTAACAAACCTGCACATTATGCACAGGTACCCTGGAACTTAAAGTATAATTTAAAAAAAAAAGAAAAATTCAATTCTATGTAACTGCCCCTCCAAAGCTAAGGTTACTACAAAGAACCAACAAACATGTGAAATTGGAATAGTGAAAATGAATCCACGTTGGTTTCCATGTATGAACCCTCAAAGCCAGAGTGAGAGTGAAATATTTTATTCACTTTGTGTTTTAAATTTTAGCGTGATAACACTTAACATGAGATCTACCCTTTCAACAAAATTTTAAGTGTACAATACATTATTTTTAACTATCGAGGGCTTATTCATCTTAACTGAAACTTTATGCTTGATTTAGTAACTCCCAATTTTTCTCTCCACCCAGCCCCTAGTAACCACCATTCCACTTTTTTATTCTACAAATTTGACTATTTTAGATATCTTACGTCAGTAGAAGTGTGCAATATTTGTCTTTTTGTGACCAACTTATTTCACAAAGAGCATAAAAATCCTCAGTATTCATCCATGTTGTCTTGTATTACAGAATTTTCTTATTTTTAAAGACAGAAGAGTATTTCATTGTATGTATTACCACATTGTCTTTATCCATTTATCTGTCGATGGACACTTAGCTTGTTTCTACATCTTGGCTATTGTGAATAGTGTTGCAATGAACGTGGAAATGCAAATATCTTTTTAATATATTGGTTTATTTTTGTGTTGATATATACCAATAAATGGAAGAACTGGATCACATGACAGTTGTGTTTTTAGATTTTTGAGAAACACTCATTACTATTTTCAATAACAGCTGCACCATTTTGCATTCCCTCCAATAGTGTGCAAGAGTTCTAGTTTCCCCATATCTTCACCAATATGATTGTCTTTGGTTTTTTTAATCTCAATTTTTAAATTTGAATTTTAAAAATCTCCACAGATATTATTAAATTCAATTTTGGACAATGCCAAAATCAAGCTCTTCATCTTTTAAAAATATTTGTGAAGGAAATAAATAAAATTTTATATTTAGCCTTTTACTCCAAGATAACAGGTACACTGATGATTTCATGAAGGGTCAAGTGGTAGTTGACACTTTCAAAAAGTGAAGGAAATCACATGATGAAAGAAAAATAATGTAACTGATTGCTCAGATCAGGGTCACCATTTTCATTTTTAATTTGCAATGCAAAAGGGAAAAGTGCTAGATTTTCTTTTCCTTTACAAAGTCTACTATTTAAGTAGGAAAAGAAAACAGTAGTTAAAAACTATTTAACAAATATGGTCAAATGACAGTACAGATATTGAATAACCAGGAGCACTGTATTACATGGATATGGGCTCACAAAGTGATCTTTAAATGATTGGAAAATACAAGTGCTCTTGTCTGCTGTTCTGAAGTGCACTTGTGTAAATCAGGAACTGCAACAAGAGAATTGATCTTGACTTCATAAATACTTCCTATAAACTTTTGAAACCCAATTTGTATCTTTATGTATAGTTGCCACAAGGGTGATAACTGCAAATTGTATGTGAACTCTAAAACTCCAGCCTCCTGGAATTTTTCATCCCTAATTTTTGTTTTTGATAAGCTTTTTATCAATATACTATGTAAACAGCTTTCATTTATAGATATCTTAAGAGGATAGAAAAAACCTAAAACTTCATTTTAATAAGTTTATTAAAAGAATAAAAAATTCATAATGTTATTCTTCTTAAAGCCTCCATTTTCCTGCTTTAGGGAATGTCACAATAGTCATATATACATAAAAAGCTGCATGGATGGGTTATATATAGGGATTGATATCCTTCTATTAAAATTTAACCATGACATTTTTGATTGAATTTCCCAATGACCTCCAAATAAGGGGCTTTCTCAGGAGACCAATAGGGTCAGATCTGTACTGTTAGCTAATCCAAGTACTTTTTTAATAAAAGGAGTTTTAAATAGGGCTTAAATGGAGATTGGAAACTGAACCAGCTCCAAACCTACAAAGAGATAATGATAAAAAGATAGAGACAGAGATGGAAATAGAGACAGAGATGACAGAGACAGAGACACATACAGAGTCGTTAGATATATAGCCACAGAGAGACTCATGGATATATGGAAAGTACAAGCCAAACACAATCAGGCACTTTTCAGAAGTTCTTAAGGGTTTATATTTTTAAATTACACAAATGTCTTCCTTAATTATCTCACGGAGATGATTACTTTGTCAAATCCAGGCTGAAATACAATGCTTGACCGAATGTGACAATACATCAAAAAACAATAACCACTGGCTGGGCACAGTGGCTCATGTCTGTAATCCCAAGAATTTGGGAGGCCAGGGCAGGAGAATCACTTGAGGCTAGGAGTTTGAGACCAGCCTGGGCAATATTGCAAAATCCTGTCTCCACTTATTTTTGTGTTGTTTTGACACAGGGTCTCCCTCTGTCGCCTAAGCTGGAGTGCGGTCGCACTATCTTGGCTCATTGTAACCTCCACTTCCCAGGCTCAAGCAATTCTCCAGTCTCAGCCTTCCAAGTAGCTGGGACCACAGGCGTGAGTCACCAGCACCCAGCTACTTTTTGTATTTTATGTAGAGACAGGATTTCACCCTGTTGTCCGGGTTGGTCTCAAACTCAATAGCTCAAAGGTATCCGCTTGTCTCGGCCTCCGAAAGTGCTGGGATTACAGGCATGAGCCACCATGCCTGGCCAAAACTGTTTTAAAATTTAAAAAACTTATCTGAGCATGGTGGTGCATACATGTAGCCCTGAGTGCTTGAGAGGCTAAGGCAGGAGTATCGCCTCAGCCCAGAAGTTCAAGGGTTCAGTGAACCATAATTGCACCACTGTACTCCAGCCCGTGCAACAGAATGAGACCCTCATCTCCTTAGTGAAAAGCTAAACAAAACCAACAACAACAACAACAACAACAACAAAAACAGTAACTACCAACAATAGTGAACAGTTTGGGGAAGGCTAAAGAGAAATACTTAAAATTGAGTCCTCCATTTATTGTTTATTTGCACAAATCTGCAGGTCACAGCCTTTGCTCTGGCAAATGAACATTTCATGCATCTTCAGTGAGAAGGTTATTATTTCCCAGTAAAAGGATCCAATATTGATACTAATGTCAGGAACAGCGTAGAAAAATATACTCTTGATTTTCAGATTTATCTTACTTTTTTCTGCTTTCTTTTTGACTCAAGAGAAAGAAGTGTCCCCTCTCCATTTAAGAATATCCCTCCATGTATTCTCTTCATATGATTCCTTCCTAGCTCCTGAAAAAGAATAACCCAGTATTGTTTCTGCTTTTGCTTCAAAATGCTCGAATTCCTTCAATCTTTGAGCAATTATTTGCCTTTATTTTTTATTTTGCTAAGGAATTTCACTGGGCCTATTTTTTCTTCTTCCAGTTTTATACAACACCCACTATCCCTGAAGACTGCTTTTTTGCCAAGTTCCTACCTGAAGCTACTCTCCATAAAGTCTTCCAATAATAATCAAATGCAGTGGCTTTCTAAATCTTCATTTTTTAGCCAAAGCTATCCTAACCAAAAAGAACAAAGCTGGAAGTATCACATTACCTGACTTCAAATTATATTAAAGTCTGTAGTAACCAAAATAGCATGGTAGATTAATGGAATAGAAGAGAGAACCCTGAAACAAAACCACATATTTACAGCTAACTGATTTTTGACAAAATTGGTAAGAACAAACACAGAAGAAAGGACACTATTTTAGTAAATTGTGCTGTGAAAATTGGATTAATGTATGCAGAAGAATAAAACTGGACCCCATCTCTTGTCATGTACAAAAATCAACTCAGGATGAATTAAATATTAGAATATAAGACCTGAAACTCTGAAAATACTAGAAGAAAACCTGAGGAAAACTCTACTGGACAGTGGTCTAGGCAAAGAATTCATGCCTAAGACATCAAAAGCACGGGCAATGGAAACAAAAATAGACTAACGGAACATAATTAAACTAAAAAGCTTCTGCACAGCAAAAGAAATAATTTACAAAGTGGATAGACATCCTGTATAATGGGAGAAAATATTTGCAACTATGCATCCGACAAGGGACTAATAACCAGAATTTATAAGGAACTCAAACAATTCAACAAATGAAACCCAAATAACCCCATTACAAACTGGGGAAAGGACATGAATAGACATATTTCAAAGATGACATACAAATGGCCAATAAGCATGTGAAGAAAATGCTCAAAATCACTAATTATCAGAGAAATACAAATGAAAACCACAATGAGATATTATCTTACATCAGTCAGAATGGTTGTTATTAAAAAGACAAAAATAAAAGATATCAGCAAGGATATAGAGAAAAATAGAACACTTACATACTGTTGCTGGGAATATAAATTAGTACAACCTAAAAGTATGAAGACTCCTCAAGGAGCTAAACATAGAACTACCATTTTATTCAGCAATCCGTTTACTGAGTAGCCATACAAAGGGAAAGAAATTATTACATCGAAAGGACACCTGCACTCACATGTTATCACAGGACTATTCACAATAGCAAAGATATGGAGTCAACTTAAGTGTGCATCAATATATGACTGGATAAAGAACATGTGGTATATACACATCATGGAATACTATGCAATCATAAAAGATAATGAAACCATGTATTTTGCAGCAACATGGATGGAGCTGGGGACCATTATCTTAAGTGAAACAAGTTGCAGACACAGAAAGACAAATCATGTTCTCACATATAAGTGGGAGATAAAAAATGTGTATACGTGGACATTGTTTAGCTCCTACATATAAGTGAGTGGAATGATAGAAACTGGGGATTCGGAGGGTAGGAGAATAGGAGGAGGGTGAGGGATGAGAAATTACATAATAGGTACAATGTATATTATTTGGGTGATGGATACACTAGAGGTCCAGACTTTACTACTATGAAATCTATCCATGTAACAAAATTATACATGTACCCTATAAATTTCCACACAAATTTGAAATCCTTATTCTCATCCTAAGCCCTATTGACCAACCATTTTTCATAGAAGAAAATAAAAACTTCTTGGCATCATGAAAAATTGCCTTCCAACTCATTCTGTCTACATTTTAGGTATTTCTTCCTTCAATTTTAATTCCCACTTCCTTTTTTCCTTTTCTCCTTTAATTGTGTCTCTCACCTTTATTCATTAACTTTCTTTTTGATATTCTATTCATCTATTTCTATAATCTTCATTTACTGGCTCCATGTCAAGTATGTCCAACTACGTATTTCCAATGGCTGCTGAAGGCCTCTTGGATGTGGCACTGACACACTAAATGAAGGATACTTAAACAAGATGTTTTATTCAAACTGGACCTTCCCTTAAGAATCTTCAAAACATTTCAATTATCTTTGACTTTTTTCCGTTTCATAAATCCTTTTTCATTTAGCACTCAAACATAGTGGATTGTATTCCACAGTATTATTCACATCCACTTCCTCCTATTTATCACTGCTGCCGCTACTCAATTTTAGGCCTTTACTAATATAGTCTTTTCCATTCCCTTCCCATTCAATGTATCTGTTGTCTTGTCATCAGAGTTAACATCCTTAAGTATAACTCAGGTTATATTTCCTCTACTAAAAACTTGGAGTGCAGTGGCACTACCATGGCTCACTGCAGCCTTGACCTCCCTGGGCTCAAGTGATCCTCCTGACTCAGCCTCCTGAGT
Source organism: Trachypithecus francoisi (assembly GCF_009764315.1). Lineage (NCBI taxonomy): Eukaryota > Metazoa > Chordata > Mammalia > Primates > Cercopithecidae > Trachypithecus > Trachypithecus francoisi. Next base: position 39,760,650 of record NW_022681463.1, read on the forward strand.
AACTGGTGCACTACGGGTATGCACCACCACGCCCAGATAGGATTTTTTCGTATAGACAGGGTCTCACCATGTTGCCCCAGTTAGTTTCAAACTCCTGAATTCAGGCAGTCTGCCCACCACGGTCTCCCAAAGTACTGGAATTACAGGCACAAGCCATCACACTTGGTCTCCAAAACTTGTAATAGTTCAAATAATGTTCAGACTTAATATGCCATTCATAGACCTAGTTTGTGTGCATAACAGATTACCCCCAAAACTTAGTGTCAGTGAAAAAACATTTATTATGTTCAGGCGTTCCTGGGTCAGGAATTTGAACAGGGCATAGTGCAGATAACTTGTCTTGCTCCACAGTGCCAAGGGTCTCATCTGGAAGACTTGAAAGCTAGGAGCTATATGTGTCTGAAGGCGCAGTTACTCACATGTCTAGCAACTGATATTGGTTAGTCCTTCCCACATGGGCCTTTTTATGTAGTTTTTCTGCATGGGCTAGTTTGGGCTTCCTCACAGCATGGAGGCTGACTTACAAGGGCAAGAGTCCCCATCAAAAGGCAGTCAAACAGAAGCTCTAGCCTTTTGATGACCTAGCCTCAGATATCACAGAGCATCACTTGCACAGTATTGCACTATGAGCTGGAGCGGTTTTGAACTCACCCAAATTCTATAGAAAGTAGAATTCACATCTTTATGGGAAATTGCAAGGTTCTAGAAACATGGAGACTACAAATAATATTGTGGTCATTTTAGGAAAATGTGATCTGCCAGAGATCTCCACCAGCTGCCGTTAACCTGTCTTCTCAGCTGGTTGTTATACTAATTCCTTATGAAACCTTTTTCTTCCTCCTACCCTGCCCCCTCCCTATATATCCACCCTCATCTTGAGGTTAAGCATAGCACTGCCCTTTTCTGAAATTCTCATCCGAGCTAAGCTTAGATAAGCAAAGGAGGGGAAATAAGTAAAGATAGGTCCATTTACCTTAAGATACTGACCTGGAATTACAGACTTTACACCTTAAGAGATTGCCAATCTTAGTAACAAAAATTTTAGGCTGTAAATTCTTCATTTGGATAGAATCAAAAAGTGACACTTTTTGTTCAACCAAGTCTACTTCTCACATGAGCTGTAATGACTCTTCCCATCCCCAGTTTTGTTTCCTATCTCAAATATTTCTACTGCTTTAAAGATAATCCTAAGTTGACCCAGCACAAACCTGGACACAGCCTGAGAGAAAAAAGAACCATCAACTTGGCAGAAGATATCAGTTAAAAACCGAGACACAGGAGACACATAGAATACAGAAGAAAAAAGAAATTCAGTGTCCATCTGAAATGGGCTCAGCTGGCACCTTGAGGGAAAAAATAAAGACCTATTTCAAATCATCTTCAGGACTGTCTACATGTCTGATAGACTAACAGAAGATACTTTTACTGATGTCACATAACATCTCAAATTTTTATTGCTGAAAAAACATAACGAAGGGGTTAAATACATTTACTTTTGTACCTACAATCTTGGCAAATATCAAAAATGTTCTGCACTTTCCTTACTCTATACCTCTGCTCCTAACACATTTGCTTCCCCTGGAACAAATTCCTTCCAGAACAGACCTGTCAGTCTTTTGTTGAACTTCCCAGGCTACAGTGCAGTGGCTATTCACAGGCACAATCCCACTACTGATCACAGGAGTTTTGACCGCTCCATTCGCAACTGAGTCAGTTCACCCCTCCCCAGGCAACCTGATGGTCCTCCACACCTGGGAAGTTAACGTGTTGATGCTGAACTTAGTGCAAACACCCAATCGGCTTATCTGATGGTCCTCCACACCTGGGAAGTTAACGTGTTGATGCTGAACTTAGTGCAAACACCCAATCGGCTTTGCAAGTTACAACCCAAAATTCTGGTCTCAAGTAATCTTCCTGCATCAGCCTTTCGAGTAGCTGGGACTACAGGCATGAGCCACCAGTCCCAGCAACATGTCAATCTTTCTATGTCCCATTCAAATGCCATCTTTTCAAAAGGAAATGATCTCTCCCGCTGGCAAATGTCCACAGTGCTTTTGTGCCTCCTTTACTGCATTTACCATATGGATACTACAGGGCATTTTCCTTATCATCTTCCAAGTTGAAATGTCCTAGGGAGTGAGTAATAAAGCCTCTCTTCTTACTTCCCATGGCACTTTAGACAATGTCTTGAATGTATATATTTCTCAACAGAAAGTTTCTAAATTAATGCATAATGAATTATTCAAACTCATGAATAAGATTTTGGTGCAACTCTATCTGGGATTTTGAGTGTCATTTGTCTCCTGCTCCTCCTAAAACAATATACCAAAGCTGAAGAAGTTACAGGTAAAAACAATAACAATAATCAAGATTTTGCTTTTGGAAGAAGATGAAATTCTTTAAAAATGAGAAACAACAAAATAAAAAGGTTGGAAAGACAAAACTATAAAAATGCAAGAGACTATATGCTAACTGAACTCAAGTACGTACAATAAATTTCAGCATATTGTTACTTTTCAAAATCCTTTGTAACTTAAAAAATAATAAAATCAAGATGAATGAAATGAAATTCTTGATGTGTGGCTAAATTCTGCAGTAAAATATAATCTACACTGTGACCAAGATGCTGTCGGTATTCCACTTCGCTTTACTAAGCTTTAAACATTTTTTAACTATAGATGCTGACCTCCCTTTTCTTAGAGGATATACTTTAGAAAACACACTACTATAATTTCTTCCTCTGCCCCTTTCAGACATAAAGCTTCTCCCAACCTCTTACCAGTTTTACAACCCAGGAATGCCTTTCTCAAGGACCAGAGAACCATCTATTTAGAGTGTAATCATCAAGAAAGGCAGTGTCCCTATCTCCCAGTCTCTATGGGACAGTAGGAATCTAACTTTAATAGGTGCCAAAGAGCAAATGCAGATGACCTAATGACATTAACCAGTCAGCCGCCTAACATCCTCCATTTCTTTCCTACCAGCTCATCCCCATTCTTAACAACTCTCTGTCTTTTGTTTCAGTGGAGTTTAGTTCAATCCCTCTCCCTTATTACATAGTCTTGAATAAAGCCTCCCTTGCCTGTTTAACTTCATCTAGTGCAATTCGTCTTTGGCAACTGTCACCTCAAATAATTATTAATTTATGTATGTAAGATTCAGAAAGGGGGGGTTAAGAAAAATAACGGTTTTAACAATCCATTATGAACTAGGTTCATTAAAGGTCAATCCATATCCTTCAATAACTTGTCACTGGATGTGGTTATCAAAGACGAAAGACTAGGCAGAAGTAGACAGAAGGTTGAATCCAGGATGGAATTTATTTATTCATTTAGTCCATAATATGTATTTGTTTAACAACTTTTAAGTACTAGGCATTGTGAATAGGTATTTAATATTAAAAAGATGATACCTGATTTCTTCCCACATGGACCTCACAATCAAGACTTAGGTGACAAAATGTAGATAGCCATACAGTACAATGTGACAGATGCTCTCCTAAAAGCTCTGATACCAGTACGTATTCCTACTTCATCCATGTCACAACCTCAACTCTGCTTCCTTGTGTGCCTGATGAGGCAGCCCAGACCTGACATCAACCAGCAGGTGGCTTCGTAATGAAGAGAAGGCAGAATTCCCAGATCCTAGTCTAGTTGTTTTGCTCCTAGTTTCAAGTAAGTAAACGTTCTCCAACCAGGTGACTATACTTCTGGGCGTTCTTCACTCAGTCCTCAAAGTGCAGGTTTTGCAAGACACTCTTCTGACTTTGACGTTTTTTGTTTGCAAATTTAAATGTCTCTTCCACTTCTTATATTTCAACCCACATAGGTGAATAGTAATTAACCTCCAATTAGACTTACTCTGATCCTGAATGATTTGTATATTAAAGTTAGAAATAGGTATTAATGGGTGACATTGAAATTTAGAACAGTTGACGAATAGTCCTTCTCAAAACTTGTATTCTAGCACCTAAACATTTCCATTTTTAGGTCAGGGTCAGAAACTACCAGAAATTAGGAAATTCGCAACTAATATTAGTCATCTTTACAGTAGGATTATAAATCTGCCTAAAAGAGCACAGTTTTATTGATCTTTCTTTCTGTGAATAATGAGAGACAATCTTTCCTCCTGTCCTTGCTTACTGATTTAGTTTGCTTGTTGCCATGGTGACAAATCCATAATCTCAGGAGATCACTGTTTTGAACCCTGAATCTTTTGACCCTCTGAAACCAGCAATATAGAAAAGGTAGAAAAGCAAGCTCTAAAATCCCCTCAAGTGGACCAGTTTATGGAAATACCTGTTCTGCCGCTATGCTTTCAACTATATCTAGTATAAAATTGCATGTATTTTAAAGAGAAAAAAACATAGTAGGGTTCAAGCTTTGCATTTTTAAACTATTGTGAGATTACTTTTATGAAAAATTATGTTAGGACCTGTCCCCAGGATTCCATGCATAACAATTTGGACTTGACAAAAGGCATCCATGATTAACTTTTAGATATTTGGTATTTGAGTTTAAAAGCATGAAGAAATACGTATAACGTAGGTTTTATCCTACAATAATCTTGCAATTCCTTTGCATGTTAAAATAAAGTTCCAAACAGAAAATGTTATAGAAAAGAAAAATAAATCTGCTTATAAATTATGACTTTAGGGTTGTTGTATTATTTTTGATGTTGTTTTGCTTAAAAATAAAAGGGAGAAAATCTCTTTGAGTTAGGACCCAAATTAGGGTATACATGAATTGGCCACATCTCAGCATAATTATGTATACATTTACTTATTATTCATAAACTATTTATTGAGCTCTACCATGTGACAATGTTCTCAGCCTCTACACAAAAATGTATGAATTATGTCAACTGCCTTTGGTTTTATAAAGCTCCCACTACCCACGTCAGGTGAAAACCAACAATAAACAAACAAATTCACAAACACACACACATGCAAGACACAGTTGAGTAGTCATAAGTGCCAGGAAAAAAATCAAATAATGACCTGATGAAGGGAACGCTGGGCATTTTCCAGAACAAAGAAACAAGCAAAAGAGGAGTATGTCTGGTAAACAGAGTGAGTGAAGGAAGAAGAGGAAAGGGAAGAAGTAAAGCCAAGAGAGGCTGGAGCCAAATCCTGTAGCACATTGAAGAGCACTTTAAAGAGTCTCGATTTTATTCAAGTGCAGTGAGAAGTCATGAGAGGACAGTAAACCTGCTTAGTGTAAATATGATTAGATTTGCATTTCTTAAAGTAGCTGCTAGATATTTTGTTCTTTACAGCTATAATTTGTCTTTTGAGAAGTTACCAAGCAATTTAATGTGGCACAGTTTTGTATTACTTGAACATCAACATGGACAGATCATACATGCATAACCCCAGTGCTTGCTGGAATGACATGTATGTGTAGACATGAAATCAGTGTGAATCACCTTAATTATTGCCAGTCTTAAGCTTCCTTATTGTCATGTTGTTAATTATGATGCTTATAATGATATCACTACTGACGGTAGATACCATTTATTAAAAACTTACCATGATTCAGAAATCATACTACTTTGTATAATATACTACATTTAACCCTAATAATAAAATTATTTCATGTATGCAATGTCTATTGTATAGAAGAAAAAATAGAGCCTTGGAATGATTCAATGGCCTTACTGACTTCAAGTAAAGTAGAAAATGAATCAGGATTCAAGCCCATATCCATCCAACCTCATAAAGCAAACTCTTGACCATTGCACTTTTCTGACTTTAAATATAATTGGATGATTATTTAAAATTTCTTTTAAAAATATGAACCCAAAATATCTTTTGAATTCAAAGTTTAAATTGTATCCATAAGGTATATGACACCAATACTTAGTTTTGAGTAGAAATCCATTAATATTTATTATTTTTTGTTCTCAAATATATAAGATTAGAACAAGTTACAACACTGGTACTTTCACTTAATCTACTAAATTTTGGTTAAGGCAATACTTGGAGGTTATACTGATTTACTGAAATATAGTAAAAACAAAAAGTGGTCACCAACAGCAAGGATCCATTGTTAAATGAATGGTATTTCAACAAAGAAAAAAATACCCACAAAACTCAAAAACTAAACCTACCAGTGTTTCCTGTCTTGATTTAGTGTTCTGTCCCTGATAAATCAGAGTGAATAATTCACATTTTATCAATTTTCCAAATTCTAACAAGATAACCTTCTTAAAAACTAAGTTTATATATCCTTAATGTCTAACTCATCTAGTGTCTCTCTCTCTCAGAAAGACTGGGGCCTGGAAACAGAGCAAAATACTCTGTTTTTCCTGAAGCTGCAGTTGCTCCATTACCAGTGTTAGGCATATTCTGTTGGGCCCCTAGCCAGCATATCATAGAGGCCCCTTCTTTATTTTCTGCAGTTCAATTTTTGCTTAGAATGGCATAAATGTCTTTTAACTACAGTGTTTTACTTTCTATTAGCAACAATCTTCTAATATTCACTACCTAATCTCTGTTTTTTTAATGAACATAATAATCATATACTATTTCTACCTTCATTTCTCCCTCTTGGCTCCCTGTCACCTGCATCAACTCAAATTGACATTGCCCATCCACGCACATGGCTTTGAGGGAAAAGTAAGAAAAAAAGAAAGTACAAATTATTAAGTAACCCTTAGGTCTTCTACTTTATTCTTATTTGATTCTAATATCTGTATTTTATGGCAATGTTATATCTCTAACAGCTGTTTGATCAGTTTAACATTTAAGGAAAAAAATGACAATGACCTGTTACCACCTCCATTTAATGATGAAGCAAAATTAGTTCTCAAATCACAGAAACTATGGCCAACTTTCAAGATGTTTACTTTCAGCTAAAGAAAAAAAAAAAGACTATTGCAAGGCCTCTCTCTTCCACCCCAGCACACATGTACTATGGAAGGATAGGCTGCCAATCGCTCTTGAATGATTTGTTGTTTAATCACTTCCAGGCCTTCACTCAAATGTTATTCAAGTGTTGTTAACGTACTAAGCACCAAAAGGAATGACATTGTCCCTCCTTGCAAAACATATACGTTTTAGGAGGAGGGAGATGATATGACATAAATTCCATAGTCCAGGGCTGAATACAAGTTCAGAAAAAGAGGTGCAGAGTTTTATGTTAAACTAGAGAATAAAGAGTTCACTTTAAGAGGATTAGGGAAAGCTTTGATGGAGAAGTAATACTCAATTCCTTTAAGAAGGGTAGGATTCTGACGGGCAGATTAGAGAGGGAGGGGTTGTTGAAGAAAGCATTCGAGGCATCAAAAAGGCCATGGACAAAATGAATTCAGTGTAGTTAAAAATAGCAGGGGCCAGTGCGTCTGAAAGGCAAGTGTGAGGGCAAGTCCTTTCACTTACTAATGATCACATACATGGTCCTTGATCTCCACATCTGTAAAATGTGAGTCGAACTAGATCATTTTCAGGGTTGCTTTAAGTTCTTAAATTTTGTGATGTTTAAAATACAGGGGTGAGAAGTCACAGGAAATAACTGAAGAACAGCAAGGAAAACAGTTTATCTGAATACTGTTCATTATACACAAATAATGAGAAGTAAATTTAGGAGAATTTATTAGGGCCGTGGAATATGTTGAATGCTGGGTTATTTATCTGAGCAATATGTGGTAGTCCGTGGAGATCCAGTGAAGATATTCCACACCGTCCAAAATTTGTTTCAGATCAAGCTGGTTACAGTTTGTAGGTTAGAATGATGAAAAAGCATGGGATGTTGGCTCCTTCCCCTACTTCACTCATGAACTTCAGAACCACAGCATGTTCATCAACATTTCTACCCCAGCAACAGGCAAGTAGGAAAAAAAATGGAACAGAATATTAAGCCCAGCCCAAGGCCCATAAGACTTGAAATATAGTATAGATGGCATCTCAGAATAGTGGAGATAGGTAATTTGATAGATTTTATTTTTTAAATGTGTTCATTATATGGAGAAAGACGAGGTTAAACCCCTACCACCTCCCCAATGCAAAGATGGACTATACACAGAATAGAAACTCAATACAGAAGACATAAATACAAACCAAACTGAAGAAAACATAAGGGAATATCATTGTGAATTAAAACTGGAAATATTTCTTGAAGGCAAATATTCCAAAAGCATAAGCTATAAAGCCAAAGAGATACATATTTCATAAATCAAAATTAAGAATTTCTTTTCAGTGAAGGATCCCATAGTGAGAGTTAACAGAAAGATAGCAGTTGGAAAGAAGATATGTCAAAGATCCAAATACAAACAATAAGTAATATCTGTTATAGAAAGAACTCTAATAAAACAAGCAAAAGATAGTAAGCCCAATTTAAAAACTGAATGAAGCCAGAAAAAAAGCAATTCATAGAAAAAGTTTAAATATGTAATAATGCTTAAACTCATTACTAATCCAAAATGTAATGATTAAACCAAAAAGAAATATGTCTTTACAACTGTAAAAAAAAATAGGTGAAATTAGAAGAATGGAAATTGCCAATTTTTTGGTGAGTATATGGGGATAAGGGAACATTTAGGCACTTTCGGTGGGAAAAAAAATCTTGATACGGTTATTCTTGGAATTAACATAATGAAATAGTGCTGAATGTTCAAGCATAGTAATATTCCTGGGTATCCATAGTGATATGGTTTGGATGTTTGTCCCCTCCAAATCTCCAAATTACATATTGAAATGTGATCCCCAGTGTTGGAGATGGGACCTAGTGGAAGGTGATTATGGACAGATCCCTCATTAAAGGTTTAGCACCATTATCTTAATGGTAAATGACTTCTGTCTCAGTTCGTTCATGAAGATTTTGTTATTTAGAAGTGTCTGAGACCTCCCCTTCTTTCTTGTTCCTGCTGTCACCATGTGACATGCGTGTTTCCCCATTGCCTTTCACGATAATTGGAAGCTTCCTGAGGCCCTCCTCAGAAGTCAAGCAGATTCCAGCACCATGCTTCTGTATGACCTGCAGAACTGTGAGCCAATTAAACCTCTTTTCCCTACAAATTCCACAGTATTATTCTTTTATAGCTATGTAAAAAGCAGTCTAACACAGAAAATTGGTACTGAGAAGTGCGGTGTTGCTATAAAAACACCTAAAAAATCTAGAAGCAGCTATGGAACTGGGTTACGAACAGAGGCTGGAAGAGTTTGAAGGGCATAGAAGATAGGAAGAAAAGGGAAAGTTTGGAACTTCTCAGAGACTGGTTAAATAATTGTGACCAAAGTACTGACACAGGTATGGAGAATCTATCATGTAAGGAGCTTAGAAGTCACCACTCCATCCTAACAGCAAGTAAAAAGCTGAACAAACTGAAAAATTTAAAAATTAGTAACATTCTTGGATCTCCTCTGTAGAAGGTACTAAAGAATTGACCAAAAAAGGGCTGGGCGCAGTGGCTCACGCCTGTAATCCCAGCACTTTGGGAGGCTGAGGTGGGCAGATCACATGGTCAGGAGTTTGAGACCAGCCTGGCCAATGTGGTGAAACCCCGTCTCTACTTAAACTACAAAAATTAGCCGGGCATGGGGCAGGCACCTATACTCCCAGCTACTCAGAAGGCTGAGGCAGGAGAATCACTTGAACCCGCGAGGTGGAGGTTGCAGTGAGCAGAGATTGCTCCACTGCACTCCAGACTGGGTGATAGAGCAAGACTCGGTCTCAAATAAATAAATACATAAATACATAAATATTAAAAAAAGAATTGACCAAAAAAAAAGCTGCAAAACAAAACAAAACCAAAAACCCTCCTGGAACTAATAAGCAATTATAGCAAGGCTGCCAGGATATAAGGTTGATATACAAAAGTCAATCTGTACCCCATATAACATCAACTAATGAGGAATTTGAAATTAAATGTACATTAGCACCTTTATAAAATGAAATAGATATAAAGCTAACAAAATGTGGATATATATGAGGATCTATATGAGGAAAATTACAAAACTAAATAAATAGAGAGATATTCCATTTTCATGGACACAAAGACTCAACATTGTTAAGATATCAATTCTTCTCAACTTGATCTATAGATTGGATAGCACTGCCAAACTTTAAGAATTACTATAAAGCTGCAGTAACCATGAGAGTATGGCATTGGTGAAAGAACAAACAAACAGATCAATGGAACAGAATAGAAAGACCAGAAATAGATCCACATAAATATAGTCCACTACTTTTCTCTTCATTTTTAAATTGATACATAATAGATGTACACATTTTCAGGGCATATGTGAATTTAGTATATTCATATAATTTGTAAAGATCAGATCAGTGTAATTGGGGTATCTATCACCTTCATTATTCATATTTTCTTTATGCAAGAAAAATTCAAATTATTCTCTTCAAATATTTTTAAAATATACAATAGATTATGGTAAACTATAGTCACCCAACTGATGTATCAAACACTAGGTCTAATTTCTTCTATGAACCTATATGTTTGTACCCATTAATCAACATCTCCTCATTCTCCCTTCCCCCTAATCTTCCTGATCTCTGGTAACCACTGATCTACTTTCTCTATGTTCATGAGATCCACTTATTTAGCTCCCACATATGAATTAGAATGTCCAATATTTTTCTTTCTGTGCTTGGCTTATTTTGATTAACATAATGACTTTCAGTTCCTTTAACTTTTGTGGCAAATAATAGGACTTTATTTTTTATAGCTGAATAGTATTTCATTGTGTATATATACATTTTCTTTATTCATTCATCTATTGACAGGCACATAGGTTGATTCCTTATTTGGCTATTATGAATAGTGCTGCCATAAACATGGGAGTGCAGTTACATATATATTAATTTGGGGGATATATTAATGGAATTGCTGGATGACATGGTAGTTTATTTCCAGGTTTTTTAAGGAACCTCCATACAGTTTTCTATAGTGGCTCTACTAATTTACATTCCCACCAACAGTATACAAGGATTCCCCCTTCTCCACATCCTTGCCAGCATCTATTAGTCCTTGTCCTTTTGATAAAAGCCATTTAAATTGGGGTGAGATGGTATCTCATTGTGTTTTGATTTGCTGATGATTAGAGATGTGGAACTTTTTTTATATCAGTTGGCCATTTGTATGTCTTCTTTTGAAAAACATCTATTCAGATTTTTCTCTTTTGTCATGACCATGATTTATTCAACCAGAAAACAATGGAGAGGAAGCAGAAATGTTGCAAAACCTTCAATTCTGGTGGTTAATGACTGCATTATCTATGGAAAATAATGATCTTCCACTCTGGGAGTAAGAAAAGCTAATCCATTCAGTTCATTTGATACACAACAAACTTTAACCAAATCATCTGTGAAAACCTGCAAAGCAGAGAAAACTTATGAACACTACAGTAGCAAACAGCATTCCTTTTCAGAATCCTTATAAATGTCTTTGAAATGGCAAGTACGCAAGCTCTCCCTCATGTATGATTCACATAACATCAACATTTTAGAATCAGGCTGGCATAAGTCAGTTTTACAGTCATTATGGAAGTCCCTACAATCCAATCATATGTGAATTGGTGGAATAAATAAGAAGCTAGTAATATTTTTCAGTCATGGCAACTTCTCTAAGGAGACAGTTTTCTTTTTTGAAGTAATCCATTCCAAATTTATTTATATTTTTTCTTTATTTTATAATTTCAACTTTTGTTTTAGATTCAGTGAGTGTCTGTGCAAGTTTGTTACATGGATAGAGTTCATGCTGCTGAGGTTTGGGGTTATGATTAATCCCATCACCCAAGTACTAAGCCCACTACTCAAAAGTTAGTTTTCAAACCCTTGCCCCCTCGCTTCCTGAAGAACCTATGCTACAGCAGTGCAGAAGGAAAATGTGGGGTGGGGGTTCCTATGTAGAGTCCCAACTGGGACACTCAGCACCAGCCCATGAATGTAGCCAGGAGCAGGGCTGTACCCTGAAAAGCCACGGGGGCAGAGCTACTCAAGGCCATGGGAGCCCACCTCTTGCATCAGTGTGACCTGGATGTGAGACATGGAGTCAAAAATAATCATTTTGGAGCTTTAAGATTTGACTGCCCCACTGGACTTCAGACTTGCGTGGGGCTGGTAGCCCCTTTGTTTTGGTCAATTTCTCCCAGTTGGAATGGGTGTATTTACCCAATACCTGTACCCCCATTGTATCGAGGAAGTAACTAACTTGCTTTTGATTTTACAGGCTCATAGGCAGAAGGGACTTGCGCTGTCTCAGATGAGACTTTGGACTTAAACTTCGGGATTAATGCTGGAATGAGTTAAGATTTGAGGGACCGTTGAAAAGGCATGAATGTGTTTTGAAATGGGAGGACATGAGATTTGTGAGGGGCCCCCACAAAAATCTCATATTGAATTGTAATAATTTCCACATGTCAAGGGCAGGATCAGGGGCCCTGCCCCTGCAACAAACTTCTTCCTGGACACCCAGGCATTTCCACTCATCTTCTGAAATGTAGGCAGAGGCTTCCAAACCTCATATCTTGACTTTTGTGCACCTGCAGGCTGAATACCACATGGAAGTTTTCAAGGCTTGGAGCTTGCACCCTCTGAGGCCATGGCCCAAGCTTGCCTTGGCCCCTTTTATCCATGACTGGAATGGCTGGGATGCAAGACACCAAGTTCCTAGGCTGCACGTAGCAGAAGGGCCCTGGGCTCAGTCCACAAAACCATTATTTCCTCCTAGGCCTCTGGGCCTGAGATGTGAGGGGCTGCCACGAAGGTATATGACATGTCCTGGAGACACTTTCCCCATTGTTTTGGTAATTAACATTTGACTTCTAATTACTTATGCAAATTTATGCAGCCTGCTTGAATTGCTCCTCAGAAATGGATTTTCTTCTCTATTGCATCATCAGACTGCACATTTTCCAAACTTTTATTTTCTACTTCCCTTTTAAACATAAGTTCCAATTCCAAACCTTATCTTTGTGAGTTAATAAAACTGAATGCTTTTAAGAGCACCCAAGTCATGTCTGGAACACTTTGCTGCTTGTTTCCACCAGATGCCCTAAATCATCTCTTTCAAGTTCAAAGTTCCACAAATCTCTAGGGCAGGGGCAAAGTGCTACGAGTCTCTTTGCTAAAGCATAACAAGAGTCACCTTTGCTCCAGTCCCAACCAGTTTCTCATATCCATCTGACCCACCTCAACATGGACTTCATTGCTCATATCACTATCAGAACTTTGGTCAAAACCATTCAACAGGTCTCTAGGAATTTCCAAACTTTCCTACATACTTTCTGTCTTCTTCTGAGCCCTTCAAACCGTTCCAACTTCTGTCTGTTACCCAGTTCCAAAGTTGCTTTCACATTTTCAGGTGTACATTGGCACCCTACTCCTTGTACCAATTTACCGCATGAGTTCATCCTCATGCTGCTATGAAGAAAATACCCAAGACCGGGTAATTTATCAAGAAAAATAGGCTTAATGAACTCACAGTTCTACATGTCTGGGGAGTCCTCACAATCATGGTGGAGGGTGAAGGAGGAGCAAAGGCACATCTTACATGGCAGCAGGCAAGAGATAATGAGAGCCAAGTGAAGGGGAAACCCCTTATAAAACCATCAGATGTCATGAGAACTCACTATCATGAGAACAGTATGGGGCAACCACCCACATGATTCACTTATCTTCACCTGGTCCCACACTTGACACGTGGGGATTATGGGAAATACAATTCAAGATGAGATTTGGGATAAGGTGATGGCCAAGCCATATATTGCAGTATTTGGTTTTCTGTTTCTGTGTTAATTGCTTAGGATAATGGCCTTCAGCTGCATCCATGTTGCCACAAAGGACATGATTTCATTCTTTTTATAGTTGTATAGTATTCCATGCTTTACATGTGCAACATTTTATCTAGTCCACCATTGATGAACACTTACATTGATTCCACATCTTTGCTGTGATAAACATATGAGTGCATGTGTTTTTTTTGATAGAGTTATTTATTTTATTCTTGATGTATACTCAGTAATGGGATTGTTGGGTCAAATGGTAGCTCTGTATTAAGTTCTTTTATAAACTTCCAAACTGCTTTCCATAGTGGCTCCACTAATTTACATTCCTACCAATAGTGTATAAACATTCCCTTTTCTCCATGTCCACGTCAACATTTGTTTTTTTTTTTTTGACTTTAATAATAACCATTCTGACTGTTTATTATTAGATGAGATGGTATCTCACTGTGGTTTTGATTTACATTTGTTTAATGATTTGTGATGGTGAGCATTTCTTTCATATTTGTTGGCAACTTGTGTGTTTTCTTTTGGGAAGTTTCTGTTCATGTACTTTGCCCACATTTAATGCAGTTATGTGTTTTTGTTTATGCAATTGTTTAAGTTTCTTATAGATTCTGGATATTAGACTTTTGTTGGATGCACAATTTGAAAATATTTTCTCACTTTCTGTAGATTTTCTATATGTTCTGTTGATAGTGTCTTTTAATGTGCAGAAGCTCTTTGATTTAACCAGGTTTCACTTTTCAGTTTTGTTTTTAATATAATTGTTTTTCAGGACTTAATCATAAATTATTTCCCAAGGCTGATATCCAGAATGGTGTTTCCTAGGCTTCATTCTAGGAGTCTTATAGACTGAGGTCTTGTATTCAAATCTTTAATCCATCTTGAATTAATTTTTATATATGGTGAGAGGTAGTAAACTAATTTCATTCTTCCACATATGGCTAGCAAGCTATTCCAGCACCATTTATTTAATAGTTTTTCCCCCATTGATTATTTTTGTCAACTTTGACAAAAAATAAGATGGCTGTAGATGTGAAACTTTATTTCTGAGTTTCTACTCTGTTCCATTGGTCTATGTGTCTGTTTCTATACCAACCCCATACTGTTTTGGTTACTGTAGCCTTATAGTATAGTTTCAAGTCAGGTAATATGATGCCTCTGGCTTTGTTTTGCTTAGGGTTGCTTTGTCTTTATGTTTTGGTTCCATATGCATTTTAGAAGTTTTTTTTTAGTTCTGTGAATGTGACGACATTGGTAACTTGATAGAAATAGCATTGAATCTGTAGATTGATTTGGACTGTATAGCCATTTTAATGATATTGATTCTTCCTATCTGTAAGCATGAAATATTTTTACATTTGTTCATGTCATCTATGATTTCTTTCAGCAGTGTTTGCAGTTCTCCTTGTGAGATCTTTCTTTGCTTTGTTAGATGTATTTGTTTGCAGTTCTCCTTGTGAGATCTTTCTTTGCTTTGTTAGATGTATTTCTAGGTATTGTGTGTGTGTCTCTGAGTGTCTATGTGTGGCTGTGGCTGTGGCTGCGGCTGTTGTAAATGGGGTTGTGTTCCTGATTTGGCTCTCAGCTTAAATGTTATTGGTGTATAAAATTTCTACTGGTTTTTGTTCACTGATTTTGTATTCTAAAACTTTTCTGAAGTCCTTTATCAGTTCCAGGAGTCTTTTGGTGAGGTCTCTAGGGTTTTCTGGGTTCAGGATCGTATCATCAGCAAAAAGAGATGTTTCTCTTCCTTTTGCTATTTGGATGACTTTTCCTTTTTTTTTTTTTTCCTGATTGCTCTGGGAAAGTCTTCCAAAACCATACTGAATAGGCATTATGAGAATGGACATCCTTGTTTTGTTCCAGTTCTCCATGGGAAATAGTTCTAGTTTTTGCCCATTCAATATGATGTTGGCTGTGGGTTTGTCATAGGTGACTTTTATTTTTGAGGTACATTCCTTTGATGTCTCGTTTCTTGAGAGTTTTTTTTTTTTTCATGAAGGGATATTGGATTTCATCAAAAGCTTTTTCCACATAATTGAGATTATAATATGGTTTTAGAATTCTGTTTATGTGGTGAATCACATTTATTGATTGGTGTATGTTGAACCAATCTTGCTTCTAAGGGATGAAGATTAGTTGGTCATGATAAAATAACTTTTTAATGTGCCACTAGATTTGTTTTGCTAGTATATTGTTGGGAATTTTTGCATTTGTATTCATCAGGGATATTGGCCTATAGTTGTGTTTTTTTGTTTTTTTGTTTTTTTCATTGTTTCTTTGCCAGGTTTTGTTATCAGGATGATGTTGGTTTCACAGAATTAGTTACGATGGAGTCCTTCCTCCTTGGATGTTTTGAATAGTTTCAGTAGGATTGTTACTAGGTTTTCTTTTTACATCTGGTAGAACTTGGCTGTGAATGTGTCTGGCCTGGGCTTTTTTTGGTTGGCTGGTTTCTGTTACTAATTTAATTTCAGAATTAATTCCAAAATTTAGAAACCTAGTTCCTCTAGATGTGATGTTATATCATTAATTTTAGATCTTTATAACTTTTCAAGTAGGCTTTTAGCTCTATAAATGTTCCCTTAACACTGGGTTTTTTGCATCCCAGAGATTGTAGTATATTGTGTCTTTGTTTTAATTAAAAATTTGTATGGCTCTCTTAATTTCATTATTTGCCCAAAAGTCATTCAGGAGCAAGCCGTTTAATTTCCATATAATTGTGTTTTTTTGAGAGATCATCTTGCTATTGATTTCTATTTTTATTTCACTGTGGCCTAAGAGAATGGTTAGTATAATTTTCATTATTCTGAATTTATTGAGGCTTACTGTATGGCCTAGCATGTGGTCAATATTTGAGTACATTCTTTGTGCAGATGAAGAAAAATATATATTCTGTGTTTGATGGGTGGAATATTCTGTAGACATTCATTAGATTCATTTGCTCAAAAGTGGAGTGTAAGTCCAGAATTTCTTTGTTAGCTTTCCACCTCAATGATCTGTCAAATGCTTTCAGTGGGATATTGAAGTCTCCCAATTTTATTGTGTAGGTGTCTAAGTCTTTTCATAGGTCTACTAGTACTTGTTTTATTAATCTGGGTGCTCCAATGTTGGATACATATATATTTAGAATAGTTAATTCTTGTTGAATTGAAAATTTTATCATTATTTATTGCCCTGTAAGTGTCATTGTGTATGATCTGGGTCTCTTAGAGCAGACAGATGGGTCTTATTTTTGTAACCTAACTTGTCACTCTGTGCCTTTCAAATGGGGGCGTGTAGACTACTTACTTTTAAGGTTAATATCAATATATGAGGTTTTGATCTTATCATGAAATGGTTAGTTTGTTGCTTAGTAGTTTCTATTGTGTGGATGCTTTATAGGGTCTGTGGGCTATGCACTTATATGTGTTTTTGTGGTAGCAGGTAGCATTCTTTCATTTCCATGTTTAGAACTCCCTCAATGTTCTATTGTAAGGTTTGTCTAGTGGTAGCGAATTCCCTTAGCACATACTTATCTGGAAAATATTTTATTTATCTTTGCTTATGAAAGTTGGTTTGATGGAATGTGAAATTGTTGGTTGGAATTTATTTTCTTTAAGAATGCTGAAAATAGAACCTCAGTCTTTCCTAGCTTTTAAGGATTCTGCTGAGAAATCCACTGTTAGGCTAAGGGATTCCCTTTGTACATGATCTGACCTTTTTCTCTAGCTGCCTTTGAGATTTTTTCTTTGACATTGACCTTGGATGGTCTGGTGACTATATTCCTTGGTGATTTTTTTTTATAGTATTTCCCTGGTGTTCTCTGGAGTTCCTGTATCTGGATGGCTACCTCTGTAGAGAGATTAGATAAAATTTTATTGAATTATCCCCTCATGTTTTCTGGGTTTTCCTTTTCTCCCTCTCTCTCATCAATGCCAATAATTCACAGGTTTTGTCACTTTAGATAATCCCATATTTATTAAAGACTTTGTTCATTTTTTAAAATCATTTATATATTTATTTATTTATTCATTGCTTTTTTTTTTGCATTGAAAATATGGTAAATTTTACTTATTTTTGAAAATTAAAACAAATTGTGGGATTTACAATTATTTGAATCTATTTGTCCATGCAAGATAATATAACTAATAATAATAACATATTACATACTAACAAAATGTAATTGACATTTTTATGTAAGTTTATAATTTGATAATTTTATTTATTTTTTATTTATTTATTTATTTTTTATTATACTTTAAGTTCTAGGGTACATGTGCATAACGTGCAGGTTTGTTACATATGTATACTTGTGCCATGTTGGTGTGCTGCACCCATCAACTCGTCAGCACCCATCAATTCGTCATTTATATCAGGTATAACTCCCAATGCAATCCCTCCCCCCTCCCCCCTCCCCATGATAGATCCCGATGTGTGATGTTCCCCTTCCCGAGTCCAAGTGATCTCATTGTTCAGTTCCCACCTATGAGTGAGAACATGCGGTGTTTGGTTTTCTCTTCTTGTGATAGTTTGCTAAGAATGATGGTTTCCAGCTGCATCCATGTCCCTACAAAGGATGCAAACTCATCCTTTTTTATGGCTGCATAATATTCCATGGTGTATATGTGCCACATTTTCTTAATCCAGTCTGTCACAGATGGACATTTGGGTTGATTCCAAGTCTTTGCTATTGTGAATAGTGCCGCAATAAACATACGTGTGCATGTGTCTTTATAGCAGCATGATTTATAATCCTTTGGGTATATACCCAGTAGTGGGATGGCTGGGTCATATGGTACATCTAGTTCTAGATCCTTGAGGAATTGCCATACTGTTTTCCATAATGGTTGAACTAGTTTATAGGCATGGGCAAGGACTTCATGACTAAAACACCAAAAGCAATGGCAGCAAAAGCAAAAATTGACAAATGGGATCTAATTAAACTAAAGAGCTTCTGCACAGCAAAAAAAACTACCATCAGAGTGAACAGGCAACCTACAGAATGGGAGAAAATTTTTGCAATCTACTCATCTGACAAAGGGCTAATATCCAGAATCTACAAAGAACTCAAACAAATTTACAAGAAAAAAACAAACAACCCCATCAAAAAGTGGGCAAAGGATATGAACAGACATTTCTCAAAAGAAGACATTCATACAGCCAACAGACACATGAAAAAATGCTCATCATCATTGGCCATCAAAGAGATGCAAATCAAAACCGTCTGACACCAGTTAGAATGGCAATCATTAAAAAGTCAGGAAACAACAGGTGCTGGAGAGGATGTGGAGAAATAGGAACATTTTTACACTTTTGGTGGGATTATTCATTGCTTTTGATTGACTTAGTTTGAAAGACCAGTCTTTAAGCTCTGAAATTCTTCTGCTTGATCAGTGCATTGATAAAGCTCTCCATTGTGTTTTGAAATTCCTTGAGTTTTTCAATTCATAAGTTCTGGTTACTTTTTAAGACATTTATCTCTTCATATCCAGGATTGCTTTAGAAGTTTCTTTGTGTTTATTTTCAGTCTTTTCTTGGATCTCATTGAGCTTCCTTGCAATCCATATTTTGAAGTCTTTATCTGTATCATTTGAATTTCCATTTTGGCTAAGGCTCATTGCTGGGAAGGGAGTGTGATCCTTTGGTGATGTCACTACACTCAGATTTTTCATGGCGCCAGAATCCTTGTGCTGGTTTCTTCTTATCTGGAGATATTGGCACTTCTCATTTTTCTAATTATTTATGTGTGAGTGGGATTTTTTTCTTTTTATTTCCCTGTAATATTACGAGTTTTTTTCCTTCTTTCCCTCCTCCCTTCCTCAGGTGTGTGGCTATAGAGAATGTTGGGTAGGGTCTTTTGGCTTTGCCTCTATATCCCTATGCACTTCCATCAGCAAGCTTTATATTAGGCTGTGCAGTTTGACCTACAAGCCAGTAGATAGTGCTTACAGGTAAAACCCAGCTGTGGCCAACACAACTGGGTACATACTTGATCTTTGCTTACTGGGAGATACTCCCTGTTGCCTCATGAATGGGCTGATTTGTGGAGTGCACCGTGGTCTGAGCTCCCTCCTCTCTCGGGGGGATGGGTGGCAAGACAGACAGGGTCAGACCAGGAAGGTTCACCTACAGATCCCACAGTGGCCAGCACAAGCACCAGCACCAAGGTAGAATCCAGTGGACAACCTCCAATCACAAAAATCTCTATATTTTAATATAATCTCTTCACATTTTGACTTTATGCTGTTTCAATTTACATATTTTTATATTGCCTATCTCTTAACAGATTGTTGTGGCTATTATTGTTTATAATAGATTTGCCTTTGGGGCTTCATATATGTTATGAGTGGATTGCACAGTAAAAAACTGAAGGTTTTATACCTTCAGTTGTTTTATGTTTGCATATTAGTGTTTTTTTTATTTCAGATTCAAAGAACCTTTAGTATAAGACAGGTTCAGTGGTGGCAAATTCTCGAACTCTTGTTTTTCTGGGAAAGACTTCATCTCTATATTTGAAGGATAGCTTTGCTGGATACAGTATTGTTGAATGGCAAGCTTTTTTCTTTCAGGACTTTGGAAATGTCATACTCTCTCCTGGGCTATATGTTTTCCATTAAGAAGTCAGTTGCCAGCCTAACATGAGTATTTTTTTAATATATGTTCTTTGTTTCTTTTCTCTCTTGCCCCTTTCAGGATTCTCTCTTTGTCCTTGAACTTTAAGAGTTCAATTGTTATATGTCTTGCAGTAGTCTTATTTGAGTCAAATGGGTTTGGTGTTATCTGATCTTCCTGTATCTGGATTTACCTCTCTCAAGTTTTGAAATGTTTTCTGTTATTATTTATTTGAATAAGCTTTATGCCCCTTACTATTGCTGAATGCCCTCTTGAACACTAATAATTCTCAGATTTGATCTTTTGAGGTAATTTGTTACACCTTATAATCTTTATTCCTTTGCTTTTTTTTCTATTTTTATCCTTTGCGTGCTTTCCAATAGCCTGCCTTTGACCTCACTGATTCCATTCTGCTTTGAGGGCCTCTAATGATTTTTTCAGTTCAGCATATATATTTCTCAGCTCAAATATTTCTGTTTGATTTTTTAATTATTTCAATCTCTTTGTTAAGTTTCTCTGATAAATTTCCAAATTGGCTTTCTGTGTTATTTTGGAGATCACTGAATTTCTTTAAAACTGCTAGTTCAAATTTTTGGTCAGAAAGTTTACATATCATAGTCTCCTTAGAGTCAGTCACTGGTTCCTTGCTTTGTCCATTTATGAAGGTCATGGGTCTGTGTTTGCTGTTGTTTTTTGTGTATATACAGCTATATATTTGCATCGAAAAAATAGATGTCTATTCCAGTCTTCTTCATCTGGCTTATATTGGTTTTTATTGGGTATGTTTCCTTAGAGTTTCCCCCCTGCCCACTAAGATCCTGCCTCCTTTAAGGCAATAAATGGTGCCATATTCCCAGGTTTGCCTTAGTTGTAGTCAAAAATCAAAGTGCCATCTCTTTGGAATAGGGGAAGTCCAAAAGGGTTTAATCCAGTAATGTGAGAAGGCTGGCAAAGGGTTCATGTGCAGGGGCCCCATGGAACACTTTGTATTGCATGCTGCTGCCGAACAGCCACTGATTTGGCATCTCCTTCATGTGAGTTACAGAGCAGAGTGGGGCTGAGGATGGTAATTCTAACTCCCCTCTTTATCTCTGGCGGTCCTTAGGTATATTTCTCCTTTCAGGTACTCCCAAGGCTTCCTACGAGTTGAGACAGAGACAGGTCTCCTGCCAGGGATCCCAATATGGTGAGAAAGCTGGTTGTTCACCTAAATCTCATTTATCCAGTGTAGAAAGTATGACTACGGGGAAACTTTTTCACATATATGTTGCTGGACAGATTATGATGAAGGGCATTGCAGATACGGATATGCAATTCTTTTATTATCTGCTTGAGGTTTTTTCATTTCTCTGTGGCCCTAAGAACTGTCTCCTTCTAATATTTGACTTATGGGATATTACTGGTGATAATTTCAGTTCTGTGTATTGTTTTTTGTTTTTCATGTGAGGGAGTGAAACCAGCTTGCTTCTCTATACTGCCATTTTTGAACTGCAAGTTTTCTAGTTAACTGATTTCTGACAATGGAGCATACAGATTTTTGACAATATAGTGGAATAAAGACAGTTTCAACCAATGTTGCTAGAACAGCTAGACATCCACATGTTAAAAAATGAATTTAGATACAGACCTTGTACTCTTCACAAAAAATTAACTCAAAATGGTACAGATACCTGAATATGAAATGCAAAACTATAAAACATAAATACCTAGGCAATAACAGTAGAAAAACTAGGTGATCTTGGGTATGCTGATGACTTTTTAGATTTACACCAATGGAATGATCCATAAAAGAAAAAATTAATGAATTTCATTAAAATGAAAAACTTCTCCTTTGCAATAGACAATGTCAACAGAATGAGAGGACAAGTCACAGACTGAGAGAAGATATTTGCAAAAATCTTATATTATAAAGGACTGCCCACAACCTACAAAGATCACTTAAAACTCAGCATTATGAAAACAAGAAATGTAAATTTTAAAATAACATACAACTCAGCAAAGATATACAAATATCGAGTAAGCGTATGGAAAAGATGTTCAATATCATACATCACTAAGGAATTATGACTTAAAAAAAGATAATACTACACACTTGTTAAAATGGCTAAAATCCAAAACACAGATAATACCAAATGCTGGTGAGGATGTGGAACAATAGAAACTCTCATTCGTTGCTAAAGGGAATGCAAAGTGGTTCAGCCAACTTGGATGAGAAGTTGGCAGTTTCTTATAAAACTACACATACTCTAACTGTACAATTCAGCAAAAATACTCCTTGATATTTGCTGAAATGAATTGAAAAATGGATGTCTGCACATGTTGTATAACCACAAAGGGTAATAGCACCTTCATTAATAATTCACAAAACTTGGAAGCAAGCAATATGTCCTGTTTGCAGATGACATGATTGTATATTTAGAAAACCCCATTGTCTCAGCTCAAAATCTCCTTAAGCTGATAAGCAACTTCAGCAAAGTCTCAGGATACAAAATCAATGTGCAAAAAATCACAAGCATTGCTATACACCAATAATAGAGAGCCAAATCATGAGTAAATTCCCATTCACAATTGCTATAAAGAGAATAAAATACCTAGGAATACAACTCACATGGGAATGTGAAGGACCTCTTCAAGGAGAACTACCAATACCGCTCAAGGAAATAAGAGAGGACAGAAACAAATGGCAAAACATTTCATGGTCATGGATAGGAAGAATCAATATCATGAAAATGGCCACGCTGCCCAAAATAATTTATATATTCAATGCAAACCCCATCAAACTACCATTGACTTTCTTCACAGAATTAGAAAAAAACTTTAAATTTCATATGGAAACAAAAAAGAGCCTACAGAGCCAAGACAATCCTGAGCAAAAAAACGAAGCTTGAGACATCACGCTGCCTGACTTCAAACTCTACTACAAGGCTACAGTAACCACAACAGAATGATACTGGTACCAAAACAGATATGTAGACCAATGAAACAGAACAGAAGCCTCAGAAATAACATGTCTACAACCATCTGATCTTGGACAAACCTGACAAAAACAAGCAATGGGGAAATGATTCCCTATTTAATAAATGGTGTTGGGAAAACTGGCTAGCCATATGCAGAAAACAAACTGGAACCCTACCTTACACCTTATACAAAAATTAACTCAAGATGGATTAAAGACTTAAACATAAGACCTAAAGCCATAAAAATCCTAGAAGAAAACCTAGGCAACACCATTCAGGACATAGGCATGGGCAAAGACTTCATGACTAAAACAGCAAAAGCAATGGCAACAAAAGCCAAAATTGACAGGTAGGATCTAATTAAACTAAAAAGCTTCTGCACAGCAAAATAAACTATCATCAGAGTGAACAGGCAACCTACAGAATGGGAGAAAATGTTTACAATCTATCCGTCTTGACAAAGGGCTATTATCCAGAATTTGCAAAGAACATAAACAAATTTACAAAAAACCAGCCCCATCAAAAAGTGGGCAAAGAATATGAATACATAATTCTCAAAAAAAAGATATTTATGCAGCCAACACACATATGGAAAAAAGTTCATCATCACTGGTCATTAGAGAAATGCAAATCAAAATCACAGTGATGTAATATCTCACACCAGTTAAAATGGTGATCATTAAAAAGTCAGGAAACAATAGGTGCTGGAGAGGATATGGAGAAGTAGGAATGCTTTTACACTGTTGGTGAGAGTGTAAATTAGTTCAGCCATTGTGGAAGACAGTGTGGCGATTCCTCAAAGATCTAGAACCAGAGACACAATTTAACCCAGCAATCCCATTACTGGGTATAAAATGAAAGGATTATAAATCATTCTACTATAAAGACACATGCTCACTTATATTTATTGTGGCACTGTTCACAATAGCAAAGACTTGGAACCAACCCAAATGCCCATCAATGACAGAGTGGATAAAGAAAATGTGGCACATATATACCATGGAATACTATGCAGCCATATAAAAGGATAAGTTCATGTCCTTGCCAGGGACATAAATGAAGCAGGAAACCATCATTCTCAGCAAACTAACAGAAGAACAGAAAACCAAACACCACATGTTCTCACTCATAAGTGGGAGTTGAACAATGAGAACACATGGACACAGGGCGGGGACACCAGGGCCTGTCAGTGGTTGGAGGGCTAGGGGAGGGATAGCATTAGGAGAAATACGTAAAGTAGATGACGGGTTGATGGGTGCAACAAACCACTATGGCACATGTATACCTATGTAACAAACTTGCATGTTCTGCACATGTATCCAAGATCTTAAAGTATAATTTTTTTTTAAAAAAAAAGATAATATAGTAAGATAAAATCATGCTTCTACTTAGGTTTTTGTGAGGGCAAAAGGGCTCTGCTTCTAAACTCTATGACAAAAACAGGTCTCTCTTCAAATAAAAATTTCAAAGTATTTTTCCCTGACAAGATGTCATTATGAACTTCCCTATCTTACAGTTTGTGATTATTTTATATTCAAGGCAAATTTGATTTTACTTGGTATCTGTCTATCCTCTCCAACTGACTTTGAATTTCCATTGCTAGAGGCTGTTTAATATCTGACAGCAATTCAGTGTCTCTGCCTATCCTCCCTAATGGTTCACTTTGTAAATGCAGTACTTTAAAGTCAGATTTTCCTGAAAACTCCTATCTTGACACCTAGTTTCATTTTTTTTCATTTGTCTGCTCATTCTAAAAAGGCTCTGTTAGCTCTAAAGCAGAGATTCTCAATCTCAGTGCTGATGACGTGGGGCTGGATAATTCTATGTTGCGAGGGAGCTGTCCCAGCATAGCTGCATTCCTGGTCTCTACCTACTAGATGCTGGTAGCATTCCCCTCAGTTGTGACAACCAAAATTATCTTTATACATTGCCAAATATTCCCTAGGTAGAAAAAAAATTGTCCATAGCTTAGGTTCACAAAGATTTCAATACTCTCTTGGGCTTTCATTCTATATATTATTAACCCAAATAATGGAAAATATGGAGCTTTACCAAATTCCTTGTCTTACCCTACCAATGACCAGTTAGCAGCATAAACTGTCATTAATCATGAGTTATTCATCACTACATTTTGCTGAGAGTCCTTCTGTAATTTTGTACTCAACAATGCATAGCCAGGTGAAATGCTCCTGAGACCATAGAGAGAGATATCTCAACTCACCTAAAGTGACTTCACTTTACCTTATAAATTTTATTGATTCTGTTGGTTAATCATCTATTATTAAACTGACTAAATCTATCTTTGATACATCTTAAATCAATCCTTCTAATTGATAAAATGCATACATAGAATACATCACTTTCTTTTATTTAGGATCACTTTTGAAAATTTTAATCAAAAGTTCTAGTGAAATGCTATTTATCCAAGAATTTCAAAAAATTTTCTCTTAGTAGGTCAGCATATTGTCCTTCATGGGATGTAAAGGACCTCTTCAAGGAGAACTACAAACCACTGCTCAGTGAAATCAAAGAGGACACAAACAAATGGAAGAACATACCATGCTCATGGATAGGAAGAATCAATATCGTGAAAATGGCCATACTGCCCAAGGTGATTTATAGATTCAATGCCATCCCCATCAAGCTACCAATGACTTTCTTCACAGAATTGGAAAAAACTGCTTTAAAGTTCATATGGAACCAAAAAAGAGCCCGCATTGCCAAGACAATCCTAAGTCAAAAGGACAAAGCTGGAGGCGTCACGCTACCTGACTTCAAACTATACTACAAGGCTACAGTAACCAAAACAGCATGGTACTGGTACCACAACAGAGATATAGACCAATGGAACAGAACAGAGTCCTCAGAAATAATACCACACATCTACAGCCATCTGATCTTTGACAAACCTGAGAGAAACAAGAAATGGGGAAAGGATTCCCTATTTAATAAATGGTGCTGGGAAAATTGGCTAGCCATAAGTAGAAAGCTGAAACTGGATCCTTTCCTTACCCCTTATACGAAAATTAATTCAAGATGGATTAGAGACTTAAATGTTAGACCTAATACCATAAAAACCCTAGAAGAAAATCTAGGTAGTACCATTCAGGACATAGGCATGGGCAAGGACTTCATGTCTAAAACACCAAAAGCAACGGCAGCAAAAGCAAAAATTGACACATGGGATCTAATTAAACTAAAGAGCTTTTGCACAGCAAAAGAAACTACCATCAGAGTGAACAGGCAACCTACAGAATGGGAGAAAATTTTTGCAACCTACTCATCTGACAAAGGGCTAATATCCAGAATCTACAAAGAACTCAAACAAATATACAAGAAAAAAGCAAACAACCCCATCAAAAAGTGGGGAAAGGATATGAACAGACATTTCTCAAAAGAAGACATCCATACAGCCAACAGACACATGAAAAAATGCTCGTCATCACTCGCCATCAGAGAAATGCAAATCAAAACTACAATGAGATACCATCTCACACGAGTTAGAATGGCAATCATTAAGAAGTCAGGAAACAACAGGTGTTGGAGAGGATGTGGAGAAATAGGAACACTTTTACACTGTTGGTGGGATTGTAAACTAGTTCAACCATTATGGAAAACAGTATGGCGATTCCTCAAGGATCTAGAACTAGATGTACCATATGACCCAGCCATCCCACTACTGGGTATATACCCAAAGGATTATAAATTACTCTACTACAAAGACACATGCACACGTATGTTTATTGCGGCACTATTCACAATAGCAAAGACTTGGAATCAACCCAAATGTCCATCTGTGACAGACTGGATTAAGAAAATGTGGCACATATACACCATGGAATACTATGCAGCCATCAAAAAGGATGAGTTTGCGTCCTTTGTAGGGACATGGATGCAGCTGGAAACCATCATTCTTAGCAAACTATCACAAGAAGAGAAAACCAAACACCGCATGTTCTCACTCATAGGTGGGAACTGAACAATGAGATCACTTGGACTCGGGAAGGGGAACATCACACACTGGGGCCTATCATGGGGAGGGGGGAGGAGGGAGGGATTGCATTGGGGAGTTATACATGATATGAACATCATGCACATGTACCCTAGAACTTAAAGTATAATAAAAAAAAAAAAAAAAAAAAGAAAAAGAAAAAGGAAGTTAAAAAAAAAAAAGAAAACAAAATATTTTCGTAAGTTAAAATATAAACATATTCCTTCAAATAATTTTAACAGATATATAAAGACATTATTCAGAGTCAATTCCCTATGCAAATCATCTCATGTATCTAAATATTAAATGTTATTATATGAAATTGAAAAAAAAAAAAGAGATATATATTGCAATGAGAACAATCTTCTAAAGCACACCTCTTATTATAGTAAGAATATCAAATATTTTAGATATCATAACCCATATTTTAGAGGGCCCACATAAATGTTTCATTGAAAATAATAATTTATGATACATCACACAAGTAGCGTAAGACTGTTGAATATCATTCAATCTAAGTCAAGTAAAAATAAAGATAATACTTCTTCTCTTCTTAAGCAAATATTCATAAAGTTCAATTTTCACCTGGTAAGTTTACTATAACAAAACTTGAATAGATAAAATGTTTATAATTAAGTACATTCAGCATAAATTGTGATGACTAATTGTAATCTACTTCACTACAGCTGACGTTATTCAGTCATACAGCAAGAAGCTTGTTTGACCATTATGGCCAGCTACTTTGATATAGCTAATTAGGTGAAAAGTAATTACAAAAGTATGTTTGTAAAGACTTTCTTTTTATTAGAATGGGATTGGGTCACCATTTGGCCTCTGGGTACTGTTTGATGTCAAGACCAACTAACCTCTTAGCAAAGTGAGTAGTGAACGTATCCTTCAAAATGAAAACTAAAATTACAACACAGTTCCTTATGAAATTCTTATAAGATGAAGTGTGCTTAAGGGAATAAAGTAAAAGAATATGTGTTACCAGAACTTCTTCAGAAAACCTAGGCTTGTGATATATGTTATATGTCATCTCCTTGGTTCTTGAATGTTGTAGTTGGCGTCTGTACTTTCTGGGACAATATTGCACTATAAAGTCTTTTCTGGATATTTCATCTTTCAGCAAATTAGATTAGACCATTGCCTCCATGGAAATATTTTAGAGCATATAAAAGACTCCTCCAAATCCTCATTTACCTACTGATTTTAATTTCATTTTATTTAACTTGAGGTTTTCCTTCCAATTAAAATCAGAGACTGCCTAAGTTTATGAGCTATGTGAAAGCAAGTTTTGACATAGCAAAGAGAATTTCAAGTGGCTAGAAAAGGTATGTGGATTCCATTAAGAATTAAACATGAGCAGAGACTGGGAAAACCAGAGTGCTTAAGAAACAAGTGGCCCATTTCACAGTTCTACTAGATGTCCATTCAGATATCAAGGAGAAGGTACACATTTGTTACTAGTTTTTGATGTGTTAATCTTCCACAGTAATTTTGGGGTCACTTGATGGATTAGTCTCTCCAAATAATTTTACATGGCATTTATATTTACAAACAACTTTCAATTCATATTTTAGCAGGAATTTATAACAAGTGCCAAGGGTATTTAACATCAGACTCACACTTCGACGTTTAAGAACTGAAAGAAAATTCAAACGCCCTTCCCAGTATACCATAAAGTTCAGTTAATGAGCTAGTATTGAAATCATCAAGGAAATATTTAGTGTTTTTAATATTGACTTACTAGTCACTCTCATTGTCTACGAGCCAGTAGCTTGGCAGGTAGAATTTATGAAGGAGAGCTTCCATCACATTCTCTGTATTCTCTTGGACTTATCTTAAATATTATCTTGAAATGTTATAAAAATTCAACAGTACTTGTACAACATGGTGACCATAGTTAATAACAATATACTGCATTCTTGAAACATGCTAAGAAAGTAGATTAAATATTCTCACCACAAAAATGATATCTGTGTGAAGTAATGTATATGTCAATTAGGTAGAATTAGCCATTCCACAATGTATATATTCTTCAAAACATCACGATGTTTATAAGAATTACATACAATTTTGTCAACGTAAAAATCAATAAATGAAAAAATACATTAAAAATAAATTTTAAAAATAACATCTTTTAATTGCAACCTTCATATCATCATCCTACATTATAAATTTCATGTTTTTTAATAACTAAATATAGATTATGGAAGCTAAGTATGAACTTACTTAATTTATATCAACATTTTGTGTAATAGAGAGGTCAAGACTATACTACCTAATGGAGAATAGTGTAATTGATTCTACTTCCCCAGTGTTAAAGTTTAAGAGCTAAAGAGAGCTATACTAACTGGCAACTGCTTTGACTATTCCCTGTGTATGGGAAGTCTCATTCTGACTATATTAACATAATGGTTTACAGAATTCAAGTGATTTGACTTAGCAAATTAGAAAGATGTTATGTATTAAGTTATCATGATGATCTATGGTTCCTAAATGAATTTGCCAGGAAAAAAAATCTGCAAAAGTCAAACTTTCTAAAACCTCCAGGTTTTAATTTCAGCTATCTAAAAATCTGCAGACTGGGAGAAAAAAAAAATGTATCTTTAACCAGACATTGGTAATAAGCAACTCCTCTGTTAGGTAAACATTATAAAGATAACCTACTTACCCGATCTTTGGTTCTGACTCTCCTTATCTCCCTTAGATAAAGAAGTTACATCTTTATCTAAGCAGATAGTTACAATAGTATTATTACATTACTAATAATTATCACAATATTAATAATTAGTAATAATTACAATAGTAATATTTCATTAATTCCTAGAAAATTAGCCCTATAAACATATCAAAATAAAAAGTTAAAGCTCTGTTTGTTAAATAAAAGGAAACATTTGGAATGAAGAGTTAGAACATGACATATTATTGTAAATTGAGCATCTTATATACACCCTTAAAACTGCCTAGAAACTAACTTATAAATATAGCAAGATCAAGAAAATGTATGTTTGATGTGTTATTTCCTTTTATGTAGGACTTTGCCTTTTTTTCCCTTTTAAGTAAGTCACCCACTGCTTAATAGTATACACCTCTTCTAGGTCAATAGTAAGTTTAATGTTTTAGGCTTTCTGATAATGAAAATTAGCTGTATCTAATTTTCCACTTCCCATCCTAGACTACTCTCAAGCAAATAATAAATTAGCTCTTCTAATCTTGCTGTTTATTTAA
Organism: Trachypithecus francoisi; assembly: GCF_009764315.1. NCBI lineage: Eukaryota > Metazoa > Chordata > Mammalia > Primates > Cercopithecidae > Trachypithecus > Trachypithecus francoisi. The sequence goes on from NW_022681463.1 coordinate 39,791,170, forward strand.
GTGAGAGATGTGGCAATGTATAGACTGAAGTGAAAGATGGACCCAGCCTCAGCATGAAGAAAGGAGGAAGCTTAAGTGTCTGACATTTTTCTTTACAACCTTTCACCCTTCCTGAAACTGGCTTCAAATTATTTGTTAAAAACAAATTCATATGAAAAATAAAATTACGTAAAGGCTGAAAAGAGTCTGCAATATATAATCATATTAATCTTCTTATGGAATTTTACATTTACTATGGTGAGTTATGTTGTTCTGTTTATATTTAAGGATTTTGAACAATCTGATATTTCTCTTTAAAAGAAATATCAATGGAAAATTGAAAAATAAGTAAAAGGGCAATGCAAAATGGATTGCACTGTGAAGAAACATTAAAGAATAAGTCATTTTAAACCAATCATTAGTATATAAAATGTATTTAGATATTTTACTATTTGTTTTTATCTCCCAGAGATAACCAAAAAGTGAGTTTCAAATGTATCTCACCTATACCTCAGTTAGAAGAATAAATCACATTTTGTCTGATAGAATGTTATTCTTTAATACTAATCTTACTTGTTCTGGGGAAGAAACTACATGCTGGAAGCAATTTTCAAATATGAACATATTTTATTACAATGCTTTCCAACCTTTTTTCCAACTTCCATTATTTGTTTAATGACCTTATTTCCCACTTCACTATAAGCTCCATGTATGCAGGGACTATGTGTATCGTATTTGTTTCTGCATTCCACAGCATCTAACACAGTACCTGGTACATACTGGGTACTTAATAAACAGTTGTTGCATGAATTAATTGCAGAAGGAATTTACTGAAATGCTTGCTCTGGAGCACTGAGCCACATAAGAAGAAGTAAGAAATTTGACTTCCCTGGACACCAAGCAACAAATTGACTGTGTTGACACTCTGGTCAGCAGTTCCAACTAAGTTCAGACTTATTCACCAAGGTCCCAGATATGGGAGTAAAGCCTTCTTGGACCCTCTAGACAAGCTAAATTTCATAGAATGACCTCTCTCCATGCCACATGGAACAGAAGGACCACCAGCAAACTTCTGCTCAAATTCCAGAGTCCAAAGTTGGTATATATAATGAAATAATTAGTTTTAAAAGCCTCTAAAACTTTGGGGTCATTTGTTATGCAGCAATAGGCAATAGATGATAGGCAACAATGGGAACTTGGCACAAGTATACATATGTAACAAACCTGCATGTTATGCACATGTACCCTAGAACTTAAAGTATAATAATTTTTTTAAAAAGTCAAAAAAAATTAGACCCTCAATTTAAACTTATACCTTATTTTCAATTCCTGTCAGTTTTAAAAAGATTAAACAGATGTAGTATCAATATTTTAGAGAAGATTTTGATGAACATTTCATTATATTAAATTGGTAAGTCAAGCTACCTTAACTTCAGCTAATATTTTACAAAGTCTTCTCAGATATCATTGTAGATGGCAAATTATGGGTTCAAAAGATGCATTTGATATGTAGAGCCCTGATTTGTTAAAGAATAATACCCAAAGGTTGTTGATTAATTACTTAGTTTTAATCTGACAGAATACCTACAATGGAATGCTACAGGACAGTCTCCCTGTCTCTGTTCTATTAGTATTTTTTCATGAATTATGACATAAAAAATTATTTATAAAATAAGAATTATGTTTGGAGGAATATGTAATATAATAAATGCTATGGAAATTAGTTAAACAATCTGAAACATACTGAAACAAGATATTTTCTTTTTTGCTATGGTAAAAAAACACATAACAGTCATTTTTATGTGTAAAGTCCTATAATGTTAAATATATTCACATAGTTGTAAAATATCTCTATAACTGTTTCATCTAGCAAAACTGACACCCTATACCCTTGAAATACTAACTCTTCTTTCCTTCTTCTGCCATCCTTTGCCAACCACAATTCTCCTTTCTCTTCTCTGAGTCTGATTTGTCTTCTTGTGACTGGTTTATTTCACTTAGCATAACATCCTCAAGGTTCATCCATGTTGTAGGATGTGTCAGAACACTTTCTTTTTAATGCTGGATAATACTCCATTGAATGTATCTAACACATTTTCTATTTCTCCACATCCTTGCTATACTTGTTATTTTCCATTCTTTAGATAGTAGCCATCTAAGGGGTGTAAAACAGGATAAACTTTTAAGTGTATAGGGAAAGAGGGAAGCTACTTGGTTTCCCGGCACTTCAACTAAGTCTTGCTGACCATAAGTTTATATGAGTCAACAGTGTAATGGCTGCTACAATGCTGCTTTAAATTTAGGCTACATGCATCAAACTGTGGTGTCTATATCATGGTAGATAAGACTTTCACTCTTCTCTGAACTGTTTACATCATATAAGAGCATTGTTTTCAATTCTGAATACCCTATTATAAGACATAAAGTACAATATGTTCTGAGAAATGAGAATTTTTATTTGAGAGAAACAACTGAAGAAACTAGGAACCATATTGGGCAGAAAAGAAGCCCAAAGGGAGCTATAATAATTATGTCAGATATTTAAAATGATGTCAAACAAGAGACTATCTGGTCTTACTGCTCTGAAAATCAAAATGAAGTCCAAAAGACAGAAGAACCTAATGAACCTTCTAATGTTTGAAACTGTCCAGAGATGGAGTGGGTTCATTTAGCATGCTGATTCTCCCTTCTTCAGTTGATAGTCCAAGGAGAGAGTCAATGATGATTTTCAAGGATATTATACAAAGGAAATCATGCTATTATGGAATCTAAACTACCTTATACTCAACATGCCATTATTAGATTTTAAATAGTGTATAAAAGTTATTTTGAATTTTGTAAGACTAGCCTGTTTCCCAGTTCTACCAAGGAATATATGTGTGCAAACACTCACACATAGATAGGCTTTTTGCTTGGTTTTTCTCTCTTCATAACCAGTGTCAATTAACTGTCCTCCAAATCTCTTTCATGCTCCTCATGTCAAATAATTATCTAAAAGCATCACAGAATGATTAATGGAAAAGAGAAGGAGTCAACACTAGTCCCCACTAATACTACTCACATTCACAACTTCTGAAATTTGATGGATGGTTTTTGTCATTTTCAAGATGTCTTTAAACAAGTTATCTTTGATAAAATGCATTTTTCCAAATGCTGCTGACATGTAGCATATTGTAATTAAAGTCAGCTGTTGGAAATGTCTGTTGATTGCTTATTATATACCCATATATATCATATACATGGACATAAATAAAGCATAGGCAATGTATGATTTATAGCACTGAGAATTTCTATAAAATCTCATCAAAATGTTTAGCAATGTTGCATCAAGAGAAAACCAACTACTTATGAGAAATTTTGAAATGTAACATATTTTTAAAGTTTTTCTAGGGGGGAACAATCAGGATAGATGTATATGTGAGGGTAGTGATTCAAAATGTGGGAAAATATCTATGCTATTCTTCACGCGGAGGATGAAACTGGGTATAAATTTTTAGGCTCCTCTCGTTATTTCCTCACTAATCACTTTTACCCCAGACAGGTCATTGCTTGAACAAGTCAAAGAGGCAAACTTATGTTAGGGAATTTATCTATTTTTCTTTTGTGTGCTGTAAGGAAGGGGGCACCATTTCATTTATACATATAGCCATGTGTGATTCATTAATATTAACCTTCGTGTATGGCAGAGGAATTCAATTTCATAGATCATATGTTTGAGTCAAGTAATTTTAGTGATTATACTTGGCTGATTCCTATTCTCGAAATATCACTGTAAGTTCAACAAAACCTACTAAACTTTTGAGGAGAAATATCTATTTTATACCACCATTAATAACTGAAACTGCTATTTCTCCTAACAGTTAATTTTACAGATGTAAGTAAAAGCATAGCATTTCTCCATGATATATCTCTACTTTGAACTTGTAGTTTTCCAAATGTTTTGGCCTTGTTTAATTTGGCTTTTATTTATTAGTTTACATTGAGGGTGAGGGAACAGGTAAGGCTGGCTACAAAGGAACATTTTCAGGTGATGGAAAGTTTTGCCTCTTCATTAATGAGGTGGTTATATAAACATATTTGCACCATTGTTCAATTGTGTCATTGCTTATCAATCTGTATATTTTAAACAGACACATTTTACTATACATAAATTGACCTCCAAATATTTTTTCAACTTTTATTTTAGGTATGAGGGGTACATGTGAAGGTTTGTTGTGTAGGTAAATTGCATGTCATAGGGGTTTGGTGTATGAATGATCCCTTTACCCATACAGTGAGCATGATACCCAATAGTTGTTACCAAAAAAAAAAAAAAAAAAATCTTGGCCATTAAATTTAATGCTAAAACCTTAATTTTAGAAATCACTTTTTAATTTTTGTGTGGTCTTTCATTTTATAATTTCAGCATGTAGAACTTCAGATAGCGTTCAAAAGTCACATTACTTAAACACTGAAGACAGTAAAGCTAGAAGATCAACTATAAAAATCCTAGGAAAAAAAAAACACACATCCAAGCAGCCAAAAAGCAAAATGGGGAAAAAAATACTGAGCAACTAAAAATTCCCAAAAAGAAAGAAAAATGGACAGAATTCCAGAGGATTACTGCTCACAAAACATATTTTTTTCTGTTTTTGAAAACTTCTGTTCTTTAAAAGGATTTTTCTACGTGAAATCTTCTGACTAATGTCTTATTCTTCTAGGTCCTCTTAATTAAGTTCAAAAAATTCACATTTTCTTATGGAATCCTAAGAGTTTTTTATACATGGAAAGTAATTTTTTGAAAAAAATGAATATATTTCAGCATAATGTATTGATAGTTAAGAGTGGATTTGTTACAATGGAAGGGTATTAGCCATGAAAAGGAACGGAGTACTGATACATGCTACAGATGGGACGAACCTCAAAAACAATATGCTAAATGAAAACAGTCAGACACAAAAGGCCACATACTACATGATTCCATGTGTATGAAACATCCAGAATAAATAAATACATAGAAAAAGCAGATTACTAGTTGCCAACAGTTGGGGGAAGGGAGGAATGGGAAGTGAAGTCTTAATGAGTAAAGGGCTTTATTTTGTGATGATGAAAATGTTTGGGGTCTATATAAAGGCATGGTTGCACAACACTGTGAATGTACTAAATGCCCCTGAATTTTAAATGATTAATTTTATGTTTTGAGAATTTCACCTCCGTTTTTAAGAAAGAATGAATTTGTTGTTTGTGTGTTCTGAATATGCAGTAATGTTTCACTAAATAATGAAATACAGTTGATCCTCCTTATTTGCATATTCCATATTTGCAAATTTGCCTACTTGCTAAAATTTATTTTAACACTAAAATCAATATTCATGTAGATTTCTTGGTCTTAACAGACATGCACAGAATAGCAAAAAATCTCAGTTGCCGGATGTGCACGTTACCGGCTAAATTTGAACAAAGTGGTGTTCTACTTTCTTGTTCCAGTTCTCATTCTGTAAACAAGTATCAATTTCTCAGTCTATCTGGAGTCCTACTTTTTGGACTTTCGTGCTTTTCATTGGTTGTTTCACTGTTTAAAATAATCCCAAGCATGATGCTGAAATGCTGTCTAGCATCTTAAGTGCAAGAAGGCTGTCATGTGCCTTACGGAGAAAATACCTGGGTTAGATACGCTTCCTTCAGGCTTGAGTTATAGTGCTGTTGGCCATGAGTTCAATGGTAATGAATCAACAATGTATATTAATAAGGTATCTTTAAACAAAAACACACATACAACAAAGTTATGAATTGACCTGTTGCTGAGAATGTTGTGACAAAAGGCTCACAGTCACCTATTCCTGTTTTTCCCTTAGGAGCATTGTTTCAGTATTCATGAATTCAGTGTTTGAGCTGACTTTGTTGAACATAACTCCCCAAATAATGAGAATCGACTGTGTATTAAAACACATAGATATCAGTAAATATTGGTACATAATAAAAACAACAATTTTCTTGTAAATAAAAGTTAATAACATACTCAGGGTCCTGTAAAAAAAAAAAATAGAGTACCACGTTTTAGTAAGAAGTCAAGATTTGAGTTAATTTCTATATAGGCAGCTATGAAATGTGCATATAAACAAATGCTTCCATAAAAATAATGATATAAAGCATACAAGACATAATAAGTTAGAAGGATTTCTAATTTATGCTATAGCATGCACTAAAAGCAAATATTTCATTTTTAATATTAATACATAGCAGCAATACATGCAAAATGAATGAACTCTAATATATACTGCTATTTCAATAAAATATCACTACATAACACGAAGGAAAAAATGTAAAAGTATATCCATCATAGAGGCATCTAGTTTCTTCAACCTCAGAAACTAGAAATCACCATTTTCAAAGCTATGTAAAGCATTATTCTCAAAATTTAATATTTTGATGTCTCTGCTTGAATCACATTGATTCTCTTCATTACTGTATTAGAAATTGAGGCTCTATTTGAAAAATAAATCCTATTTAATAGCAACAAGGCATTATTGTGCACAAATTTTTGAAATTATTTCACCCAGTGTCTTTTTTTATTATTCTGTATATTTCTGGTAGTCTAACATTGTGCTCCTACTTTAAAAAATTTGTTATCATTTTGATTGAAAAATCACAATTCTATAGATCTATAAAGTACAATGAAATTTTTTGATATATGCATATAAATTGGCATGATTATACCCAACTTTCAACATATCCCCTCACTTACCTATCGTTTTATTATGGTGAGACATTCAAAATTTACCCTCTTAGTTATTTGTTATGTTGAAATATATAATACAGTTGTCCCTCCATATCCTTGGGAGATTGGTTCTAGAACCTCTCAGAGACATCAAAATTTACAAATGCTCAAGTCCAGAATGTAAAAGGTATAGTATTTACATACAATCTATGTACCTACTATATACTTTAAATAATCTCTATATTACTTATAATACCGAATACAATGTAAATTCTATGTAAATAATTGTTGTATTGTGTCATTTAGGAAATAATGACAAGAGAAAAGTCTGTACGTATTTAATACAGATGCAATATTTTACCGAATATGTTTGATCCTCAGTTGTTTGAATCCAGGAATGCAGAACCCACATATACGAAGGGGAAGGGTGGACTGCACGCTATTATTGACTATAGCCACCCTGCTAAGTAATAGATCTCAAAATTTGTTGCTCAGGTATCTGAAACTTTGTCATCTTTGATCAACAACTGTGGGTTCCCTACCTTTCCACTCTCCCAGCCCTTCATAACCATCATTTTAATCTCTATTTCATTTCACATATAACTGACATCATGTATTTGCCTTTCTGTGCCTGGCTTATTTTATTTAGCATAATGTCCTCCAGATTTATCCATTTTGTTGCAAATGACAGGATTGCTCTATTTTTTTAAGGCTGAATTATTATTCCATTGTGTATATATACCACATTTTCTTTGTCTGTTTTATCTGTTGATGGACGCCTAGTTTGTTTCCATAATTTGGCTATTGTGAATGTTGCTGCAATTAACATGGAAATGCAGATATCCCTTCTACATATTAATTTCAGTTCCTTTTGACATATCCCTAGAAGTATGAAAAATGAGTTGCATGGTAGTTCTATTTTTAGTTTTTTCAGAAGCCTCTATGTTGTTCTCCATAAAGGCTGTACTAATTCACATTCTCATCTATAGTATATAAGAGTTCCCGGACGGGTGTGGTGGCTCACGCCTGTAATCCCAGCACTTTGGGAGGCCAAGGCGGCAGATCACAAGGTCAGAAGATCGAGACCATCCTGGCTAACATGGTGAAACACTGTCTCTACTAAAAATACAAAAAAAAAAAAAAATTAGCCTGGCTTTTGATAAAAGCCTCTGAGGTTACATGTCATTGTGGCTTAATTTACATTTCCCTAATTAGTTATGCTAAGCATCTTTTCACATATGTATTGGCCATTTGTATGTCTTCTTTGAAGAAATTACTGTTTAGGTCTTTTGCCTATGTTTTAATCAAGTTATTTTTTTACTATTGAGTTATTTGAGTTACTTATATATTTTGGATCTTAACCCCATGTCAGATATATGGTTTTCAAGTATCTTCTATGCTGTGAGTTGTTGCTTCACTTTGTCAGTTGTCCTATTTGCTCTGCAGAAGCTTTTCAGTTTGATGCTCTACAATTTGTCTGTTTTTGCTTTTGTTGAGTGTGCTTTGGGTTCACATTCAAAAAAATCAGTGCCCGAATGTCACAGAGCTTTTCTTCTAAGTTTTCTTCTGGTACTTTTATAATTTCAGATACTATGCTTAAGTCTTTAGTCTATTTTGAGTTGATTTTTGTATATAAGGTGAGACAAGTGTCTAAATTTCCTTCTTCTACATGTAGATATCCAGTTGTCTCAATGCTATTTATTGAAGAAACTGCCTTCTCCCCATTATGAGTTCTTTGTTGACAACCAATTGATCATTAATACATGAATTTATTTCTGGGCTCTATAGTCTCTTCCATTGGTCTATGTGTGTGTTTTTATGTTTTGTAGAATATTTGATGTCAGGTATTGTAATGCCTCCAGGTTTGTTCTTTTGCTCAAGATTGCTTTGACTATTTAACGTCTTTTTCTCTTTTATACAAAATTTTTGTATAGGATTTTTTTCTATTTCTCTGAAAAATACTTTAAAATTCTGATAGGGATTGCATTAAATTTGTAGATCACGCTAGGTAGTATGAGCTTTTTTACAATATTCTTTCAATCCATGAACATAGGGTATCTTTCCATTTATTTGTGTTTTCTTCAATTTCTTTCATCAGTGTTTTATAGTTTTCAGTAAACACGTCTTTTAGCCCCTTGGTTAAATTTACACCTGAGTATTGAGTTTTTTATTGCTTTTTAAAATGGGATTTTCTTAATTTTCTTTTCCAGTAATTATTAGTACATAGAAACATTGCTGATTTTCTATGTTGATTTTGTATCCTGCAACTGTACTGACAACTTATCATTTTATCATTACATGAGTAATGCACTGTACTATGATGTTAGCATGACTACAACATCACTAGGTAATCAGAGTTTTTCAGCTCTATCGTGTATGTGGTTTGTTGCCCAAAACATTGTTATGCAGTGCATAACTGTATTTATAAAAGTTCTATATTATTAGAATGCACAATGCCAGAACACTGAGAATCACTGGTCAAGGAAATTAAGAAGCACTGGTCAAGATCTTCCAGGGCAATGATCTTCCAGACAACAATAGCAATAACAGAAACACTTGTCTTCTATGAGAGTTTAATGAGAATGGTTTCACTGTTTAATTTTAAATGCAATCATAGCTTCTGGTTTTAGATATTCTCAAGTTAAGAAAACAGCCTTCTATTCCTGAATAAAGAATGTTTCTTTATTCAAATATTGATATTTATTTAAAAAGAAAGAGAGAGAGAGAAAGGAAAGAATGAAAGGGAAGGGAAGAAAAAGGGAAGAAAGGGAGGGAGGGAGGGAAGAAGGAAGGAAAAAGAAAGAGAAGAGAAAGAGAAAGGAAAGGAAAGGAAAGAAGAAAGGGAGGGAAAGAAAGAAAAGAAAAGAGGAAAATAGAAGAAAAGAAAAGAAAAGAAAGTCTGGCCAGCATGGTGAAACCCTGTCTCTACTAAAATTACACAAATTATCTGGGCATGGTGGAAGGTGCCTGTTGTCTCAGCTACTTGGGAGGCTGAGGCAGTACTGCTTGAACTCGGGAGGCGGAGGTGGCAGTGAGCTGAGATCGCGCCACTGCACTCCAGTCTGGGTGGAAGAGGGAGACTCTGTCTCAAAAAAAAGAAAAGAGAAGAGAAGAGAGAAGAAAAGAGAGGAAAAAAGGAAAGGAAAGGAAAAAGGAAAGGAAGCTAGCTCAGGGCTTGTGCTTTCAGTGCCTTATTATTCTCTGTACTTTTTGTTTTACTTGTCTTGACCTACCTTGATCTGTATCTTTATCTTATTTAGTATCTATATTAATATTGTACATATCCACCCTATTACAAGAATCTTGCTCTGTCACCCAGACTGGAGTGCAGTGGCACAATCTCAGCTCACTGCAACCTCCACCCTCTGGGTTCAAGCAATTCTCCTTGCCTCAGCCTCCCAAGTAGGAGATGATAGGTACCCACCACCACACCCAGCTAACTTTTTGTATTTTTTAGTAGAGACGGGGTTTCACCATGTTGGCCAGGCTCATCCTGAACTCCTGACCTCAGGTGATCTGCCCGCCTCAGCCTCCCAAAGTGCTGGGATTACAGGTATGAGCCACCGTGCCCAGCCTCACCCTATTACTTTTTAATATGTTATATTAAGTGTTGTTTGTAAAAGGGATGGTCTACTGGGCAATAATATCTTGAAACAAGCTTTGGGCTTGAAGTCTACAAACCTAAGTTTGTGTCATTTCTCTTGCAATTCCAGTTATAAATTGCTCTCACCTTGGGCAAGTAATTTAACCTTTGTTGGAGATCTCTTATCTTTAAAACGGGGGTGATAGTACCATGAATCTCAGAGCTTTTATGAGGATTAAATATAATAGTTTACTTGAAAGTAGTTTGTAGACTGTCAAGTTCCAGGTAAATGATAAAATAATAGGCACTGTGTAAGTATAAGAACTGTGACTAGAAACCAAGTCATCTAACACCCAGATGGTACGCTTCCCACTTTAAAAAAGATATGCTAAAGTAGACTTTTGGAAGCTATTGATGTTTCGGTCAGTTGTGAACCGAGCTAGTGCTTCAAAAATGACTAAAAGGAAGAAGAGAAAATAGAGAGTAGCAGGCATATTTTATTTGTGTATATGTTTGTCTCTCCATGAATTTGTCAGTCACTTTCCAGAGGCCAAACAAGCTACAGGCAAGTCTCCTGCAGCATTAGTGATTAAACAGAAAATATGAAACAAATTAGATAATGTCACCATGACAATCAGTGAGGCTATTTAATACACATCGACATTTTTACCGTATGTATTTGGTGAAAAACTGACCTAAAAATGTTCATGCAATGAGGTTTCTGAATTATAAATTCTGCTCAAATCTTAAACTACTTTTCTTATGTTTTCTGTTAGACCTCTTTTATACAATTTTTAATTACACAGGGAATTCAAAATTTCATTACACATTTTTAAAAGGCTATAATTTAAAATTACACAAGAAGGTAGAAAAAAATACTTTTTGTTTTAATACAATTAAGCAAAGCAGGACCACAGAGCATAAAAAGGAAATATACTCCTCTTGCCCATGCCAAGTCATTGCTTTCCCAGAGTAGCTCTGTTAACAGTTTTACACATATCTTTCTGGGATATTTTTAGGCATATGAAAGCATGCATACATATACTTTCATCTTATAATGTACTATCTATCTACCTATCTAAAGAATATATTTATATATTCTTTATTATCTACTGATTTATTTCTGTAGCATAGCTTCACAAAAGTGGGATTTCTAAGGACAAGAAGTGTATGTGTGCACATGCACACTAAATTTAAGAAAACATTCACAGATTATTTTCCAAATGTAAAACAGTCATAGTAAATATATGAAAGTAGGGACAAGGGTGAAGAAAGGTGTAGAGGGGTAGAAAAGCAGGAACTTTTTCAGTTCCTGGATACAGAAGTCTCTTGAGAGCTCACTGGAAACCAAACACACCCTGCCTTCCTGCACTTGTGTGAGCCAGTAACTTTTCTACTTTCCCTTGAACTAATTCAGATATAGTTTTTACACTTGCAGCTGAAATTGTTCTGGCTAGAAACAATCTACAAGGTAATGAATTTAAGACTGTAGATGCCAGAAACCACAAGTGGTCTACTATTTTTCCTCATTTTTGTTCCAGCCTCATTCTCTTTGTATTGTCCTTGAAATTAATTGAAGGCATTCTTTACTATTGTACTATTTTCCACCATGGATGCTGCTCTCTTGAAGTATGTGACCAAATCTCATGGCATGGAAGCTGCCTGATGACTTGAGAATTTCTTCTAGAATTCTCTTTTAGTCACAACACCTTAACTTTCACACTTTCACAAAATGCACTCTTGCACTTGTAATTTTCACAAGGATTATACATACCAACCATTCTTTCAGTGTCTAATTACAGTTCCTCTCTCCCCTTCATGCACAGATCAAACTGAAAGATCGGTCTTGCCAGAAGATCAATTATTGATAACATAATTCTGTCCTCTAAAATTTCCTCAACTACTTTCCTAGAATACCCTTCTTCTACTAGTCTTTTTTCCCTCTTGCTAGTGATTCTTCAATGCTTAAACCAGTCTAGTTGATACAAAATTTGTACATCAGTTTGAAATTTTTTATTGCTACAGTAAATGTCACTAAACATATTTTCTCCACAGTGACCCTCCAAAAAAACGTAGCATGTAGATCCTTATGTGTAATTCTCAACAGTGAGCAAAGTGGCATTTTCCTAACAACATAAACTTTGATGAAAGACGTATTCTGTCAACACAAGCACAACTTTACACTAAATTTATGTACTGATTCCGATTGACAGTGACACAGCTCTGCATAGGAGACATAAAATCAAAAATAACCATTGGAGAAAATACCCATAAAGGATACGCATATTAAAAAAGTTACTCTGGCAAATATATTTAAACAAGTTGTTACTCATTTTTTATATTTGGTATGCTTTCAAAAATACCTAATGCATTTTTTCCAGTATATGATGCGTAATGCTCAAACACTACACTACCGTTATGTTCATTTCTCCAATTCAATTTTATCTAATGTAAACAAAAAGTTGGGAGAAGCTGTTGAAATTGTAATAGGACTAATGATATACCATTGCTTTATTCTAAAACATAGGTGTACTCTTTACTCCCCCTATCTCCTAACATCAACATTTTTAGGGACAAATGATTGAATTAAATTCTTAAAGAACATCTGACTAAATGCAATGACGTCCAGGTATGTGGCATTTTCCTGGGCACAATTCATGTCTGATTTGGGTGTCACATGGAGTTTGTGATTGATTAAATTACAAATAAAATAGAATGCCAGAATGTTTGGTAACTGCAGTATGGTGCAGGGCCAGGAAGGTCAAAATTGAAAAGGTGAAAAATGGATGCCCCAACAATTGTGTGTGTGTGTGTGTGTATGATGGAGTTTGCTCTTGCTGCCCAGGCTGGAATGCAATGCCACCATCTTGGCTCACTGCAACGTCCACCTCCTGAATTCAAGCAATTCTCCTGCTTCAGCCTCCCAAGTAGCTGGGATTACAGGCATGCACCACCACACCTGGCTAATTTTGTATTTTTAGTAGAAACGGGGTTTCTCCATGTTGGTTGGGCTGGTCTCAAACTCCCAACCTCAGGTGATCGGCCTGACTCAGCCTTCCAAAGGGCTGGGATTATAGGCGTGAGCCTCCACACCCAGCCCCAGCACATTTTTTTAGGCCTAAAATATTCTGCTCAAGAAAGAACTATGAAATGTTATAGAGGCAAGTCCTTGTTTCTTACACATCAATCACCAGAAAGTGATGAGCAAAGAAGAGGTCTAAGAAATAATAATTAAAAAAAAAAACTAGCACTTATAGAATCATTTAAAGTGAAAAATATTGGGTATTTTCACTAGGCAAAATCAAAGTACTTTTGATGAATAGTATCTCTCATGTGTATAGTTTTGGAGCATTAGTTTCTCCATTGTGTCCTAAAGCCTATGTGTCTTTAAGCCTATTGCCAAGCTCATGTGGAAAAATGTGATTGTGAGACCGCTGAGGGAGAACTGCTAAAAGGACAAGTGTTTTGACATTGATTGCTTTAGATTCGTGAATTGTAAAGTATATATAAAATGTTAAAGATAAGCTAACCAATTTTGGCATCAGAACATAAAATATGTCAATGACACATACACGTACATATCCATAGACATAAATCCGCCATTATATGTATTTTCACATCAATGTGTTTGTTATAGAGCAATACATAAGAATAGAAGTATAAGAGCAAAATCCTGTCTAAAATTTCCATGTCTGGAGGAGACAGACTAATTTATGGTAGATCAATTCTCACATCAAGAAAAAAGAGAGGTGGATCAAATATAAAATTATCTCCTTGAAGACATTAGGAAGCCATGATGGCAGTCAGCACCTGGAGAACTTAGCTAAAAAGAAAAGGGAAACTCACTGAAAGAATGACGTTCGATATTATTTTTCTTCTCACTGCAAGAGCAGAAATTGAGAAGCTGAAAAATAAGCAGAGCTATAGGTATGGCTGTAGGTTGGGAAGGAAAAGTATTGGCAATCAGAGCCTAACGAGGTGAAATGATATAATTAAATACTCCATCTTTAAGTTAGAAATTACTAAGGAACACCAGGCATGGTGACTCATGCCTGTAATCCTAGCACTTTGGGAGGCCAAGGTTAGTGGATCACCTGAGGTCAGGAGTTTGAGACCAGCCTGGCCAACATGGTGAAACTCCATCACTACTAAAAATAGAGAACCCCATCTCTACTAAAAATACAGAAATTAGCTGGATGTGGTGGCCGGCACCTATAATCCCAGCTACTGGGGAGGCTGAGGCGGGAGAATTGCTTGAGCCCAAGGGGTGGAGGTTGCAATGAGCCAAGATTGCATCACTGCATTCCAGCCTGGGTGACAGAGCAAAACTCAAGGAAGAAGGAAGGAAGGAAGGGAAGAGAAAGGGAGGGGAGGGGAGGGGAGGGGAGGGGAGGGGAGGGGAGGGGAGGGGGAGGGAAGGGGAAGGGAGGGGAGGAAAGAGAGGGGAGGAAAGGGAGGGGAGGGGAGGGGAGGGAAGGAAAGGGAAGGGGAAAAAAGGAAGGAAGGAAGGAAGGAAGGAAGGAAGGAAGGAAGGAAGGAAGGAAGGGAGGGGAAGAAAGGATTAAGGAAAACACCCTACTATAGTATTTATGAATCAGAAACATACCGATACCAGAACCTACAAACAGAAAGTCAAGATTGAATCAATTCAATTCTAAATACAGTATGATGATCCATTTCTTAGCCATCAAAATTCTAAAGGAAATAATCTATAGGAAGAGATAGCATGATCCAGATAATTTACAATTTTTATACATGTGACTGGTATTTAATTAAAAATTACCATAAAACCATATTATCTGATAAAATGGAAAAAAGAAAATAGAATGATCCAAGAAGTTATTCAGTTTTTAGAGTTATTAACTATTAGACATTCAAATAACTACAATAAATATATTCAAAAAAGATCATGGAAAATTTTACTGAAGAACTGTAATTCTTAAAATAATTATATCAAAATTCTTAAACATAAAAATACAACAGCTAAAAATTAGAACTCAATCGATGAGTTTCACAGCAGATGTGACACTATCAAAGAAAGGAGTGGTAATCTTTAAGATAGGTCCCTAGAAAAAATCCAGTCTGAAACTCAGAGAAAGAACAGATACAAAAACAAAAGAAAAGAAAGAGCTTAAAAGTCATATAATATAATGCAAATAGTCTAACCTATGTGGAATTGACATCCAGAAAAAAAGAGAGGAAATAAAGTATACACCAAAAGCCATTGAAGAGGTAATTTCTGAAAATTTTGCAAAAATAAAAAATGAAAAGGGCCACAGATGTGAGATATACTCTGTAATCCAAACAGCTTAATAACAAAGAAAAATATAGTATATAACAACGGAACTGTTGTGGAAAAGGTACAATGAGAAAAATCTTTTTTTTTTTTTTTTTTTTTTTTTTTTTTTTTTTTGAGACAGAGTCTTACTCTATCACCCAGGCTAGACTACAGTGGTATAATCTTGGCTCACTGCAACCTCCACCTCCCAGGTTCAACTGATTAAACTGCCTCAACCTCCCAAGTAGCTAGTATTACAGGTATGTGTCACCACACCCAGTTAATTTTATATGTTTTTTTAGTAGAGACTGGGTTTCTCCATGTTAGCTAGGCTGGTCTGGAGCTCCTAACCTCAAGTGATTTACCTGCCTTGGCCTCCCAAAGTGCTGAGATTACAGGCATGAGCCACCATGCCCAGCCAATGAGAAAATCTTAGAAGTACCAAATAAAAGACACATTTTTTAAAAAACAGAACAATAAAAAGTCTTACAATTGACATCCCAACAAAAATTTTGGAAGTTCAAAAACACTGGAATAACTATCAACAAAGTTACAGAAATAGAAAATATATATTCCCTTATATGTATTAAGAAAATTATTCAAAAATTTTAAACATTCCCACAGACTTCTGGTTTCTGTCAGGATGAAGTAAGTCCACTGAATCATCTCCTTCTATGATTACAACTAAGATCTCTAGGCAATATATGGAAAGCAACTATATGAGGACTCTGAAAAGTCAACAATAGCAAAAGAATTGAAAAGTAGGTCAAAACTTAAAGAACAATCAGTATGGAGGTGAGGTTACAGTATTTTTGTTTTTTTCTCTCTACTCTTTATCTTTTGGAGGGCTGCATAGGGTACAAAACTGCACAGCAAGTACAAATTATAAAAATTCTGAAATAAATTCTTCTTTGGGAAATAGGCCCTCTGTGGACCAAAGGGTAGGGATAATCTACCATGTGTTTTTGTTTGTTTTGTATTCTTCTTTCTGCCAACTCTGTTGGAAGCCTTACCTACTCACAAAGCTGCACTGCTGTTGGAGCAACATGAACACCCCAAACAGCAACAGCAGCAAAATCCAAGATCATTTTTGGCCAGAGGAACCAAGAGGCCCTGTGTTCCAAAGGGGTAGGGCGGCGGGGGGGGATTCCTCCTACATTTTTCTTTTTTCTCGCCATTTTTTCCCGAAGGTTAAAGCCATACCAAACTACAGGAAAGTGTAGGAAACTAAAATTCTGAGTGAAATTTCAGCTTTTTAGCCAGAGGACAGGAGAAATGTACCCACAGAGAAACTCCTGGGGAGGAAGAACTGGAGAAGAGGATTCTCTACTTACGTCTGTGAACTGGCTCAAGTTCTGGGCTAACCCTCATACTGTATATGCAGAACAGATGCAAATTAGCATTAAAAATCTTTTTAAAATAATGTATAATATAAAACAATGCCCAAGTCTCACTCTAAACCCTGAGGTCCAGGATAGACCCAAACAAAATAACAAAGTCTTTGAAAACTATATTGGAACCACTGGCCACAGAAGACTAAACGGAATTTACATACTAAACCTGACCTGGTGGATTATCTAATAAAACACAACATACCCACACACTCTCTCTCACACACACACATCCTCCAAAGGATTTTTAACACAACCCAGAGTCTCACAGCAAAATATTTTAAATGTAATTAAAATGTATTGCACATACAAAGATCCAAGACAATATGACCAATTCTTGAGAAAAATGACAATAAAGACATGTCAATATCATAACTATTATTGTTAAAATATCCAAAATATCCAGATGATATGGTTTGGCTGTTTCCCCACCCAAATCTCATCTCAAATTGTAATCCCCACATGTCAAGGGTGGGACCCGGTGGCAGGTGAATGGATCATGAGGGCAGCTCCCCCCATGCTATTCTCACAATAGTGAGTGAGTTCTACAAGATCTAATGGTTTAAAAGTGTACGGCAATTTCACTCTGACTGTTTCTCTCCTGCCACCATGTAAAACATGCCTTGCTTCCCTTTCACTTTCCACCATTATTGTAAATTTCCTGAGGCCTTGCCAGCCATGCATAACTGTGAGTCAATTAAACCTCGTTTCTTTTTAAATTGCCCAGTCTCAGGTAGTTCTTTATAGCAGTGTAAAAATTGACTAATCCAGAATATTGTTACCAACAGAAGTGGGGCACTACTATAAAGATACCTGAAAATGTGGAAGCAGCTTTGGAACTGGGAAACAGGCAGAGGTTGCAATAGGTTGGAGGACTTAAAAAAAGACAGGAAGACGTGGGAAAGTTTGGAACTTCCTAGAGATTTGTTTAATGGTTTTGACCAAAATGCTAATAGTGATGGACAATGAAGTCCAGACTGAGATGATCTCAGAGGGAGATGAGGAACTTCTTGGGAACTGGAGCACAGGTAACTCTTGTTCCACTTTAGCAAAGAGACTGGCATTATTTTGCCCCTGCCCAAGATATCTGTGGAACTTCGAACTCGAGAGAAACGATTTGGGGTATCTGGCAGAAGAAATTTCTAAGCAGCAAAGCATTCGAGATTTGACTTGGCTTTTTCTGAAAGCCTACAGTTATATGTTTTCACAAAGAGATGGCCTGAAATTGGAACGTAATTTTAAAAGGGAAGCAGAGCATAAAAGTTTGAAAATTCGCAACCTGACCATGTGGCAGAAAAGAAAATCCTATTTTCTGGGTAAAATTCAAGCTGGCTACAGAAATTTGCCTAAGTAACGAGGAGCCAAATGTTAATCACCAAGACAATGGGGAATATGTCTTCAGGTCATGTCATAGATCTTGGAGGCACCCCTCTCATCACAGGCTGAGAGGCCTAGGAGGGACTAATGGTTTCATGGGCAGGGCCCTGTGCCTCCACTGCTCTGTGCAGCCTCAGAACATGATGCCTTTCATCCCAATCATTCCAGCTCCAGCCATTGCTAAAAGGGCCCAGGTTACAGCACATGCAGTTACTCCAGAGGGAGCAAGCCCAAAACCTTGGCAGCTTCCATGTGGTGTTGGACCTCCAGGTGCCCAGAATATAAAAGTTGAGCTTTGGAAGCCTCCACCTAGATTTCATAGGATACATGAAAACATCTGGATGTCCATACAGAAGTTTGCTGAAGGGGCAGAGCCCTCATGGAGAACCTGTGCTAGGACAGTGTGGAAGGGAAATGTGGAGTTGGAGCCCCCACACAGAGTATTCACTGGGGCACTGCCTAGTGGAGCTGTGAAAAGAAGACTGCCATCCTCTAGACCCCAGAATAATAGATCCACCCACAGCTTGCACCATGTGCCTGGAAAAGCTGCAGGCAATCAATGACAGCCCATGAAAGCTGCCATGGGGCTGTACCTTACAGAGCCACAGGGGTGGAGCTGCCCAAGGCCTTGGGAGTCTCCTTCTTGCATCAGCATGCCCTGGATGTGAGACACAGATTCAAGGGAGATTATTTTGGATCTTTAAGATTCAATGAGTGCCCTGTCAGGTTTTGGACTTGCATGGGACCTGCAGCCTATTTGTTTTGGCCAATCTATCCCCCATGGAATGAGAACATTTACCCAATGCCTGTACCCTTATTGTATCTTAAAAGTAACTAACTTGTGCTTTATTTTACAGGCTCATATGTGGAAGGGACTTGCCTTGTCTCAGATGAGACTTTGGACTTGTACTTTTGGGGTAATGCCGAAATGAGTTAGACTTTCAGGAACTGTTGGGAAGTCATGATTGTGTTTTGAAATGTGAGAAGGATATGAGATTTGGGAGGGGTCAGGGTCAGAATGTGTCTTCACCCAAATCTCTTCTAGAACTGTAATCCCCATATGTCAAGGGAGGGACCTTGCGGGAGGTGATTGGACTATAGGGGTTCTCATGATAATGAGTTCTCATGAGATCTCAGGGTTTAAAACTGTGCAGCAGTTCCCCACTTCACACTGTCTCCTGCCACCATGTGAAGGTCTTTGATTCCCCTTTGCATTCCACCATGATTTTAAGTTTCCTGAGACCTCCCAGTTTCTGGGGAAAATTCCCAGTTTCTGAGAAAATTAACTTCCTGTTAAGCCTGCAGTCAATTAAACCTCTTTTATTTGTTAATTGCCCAGTCTCAGGTAGTTCTTTATAGCAGTGTGAAAACTGACTAATACACCAGGCAGTCTACAGATTCAATGCAATCCTTATCAAAATTCCAATGGCATGTTTCACGAAAATAGAAAAAAAAGTGCCAAAATTTCTGTAGAACCACAAAAGACCTAAATAGCCAAAGCAATTTTTAGCAAGATTAGCAAAGCTGGAGACATCACACTTCCTGATTTCCAATGATGTCACAAAGGTATAACGTACAAAACACCATGGTATTGAGGTTAAAATTGACACATAGACCAATGAAACAGAAAAGCAACCCCAAAATAAACCATGCATGTACAGTCAAATAATTTTCAACAAAATTCCAAGAACACAGTGGGGAAAGGACTGTCTCTTCAATAAATGGTATTGGGAAACTAGACATTCACCATAAAATAATGAAATTGGACCCTGATCATATGCCATACACAAAAATCAACTCAAAAGGTATTAAAGACCTGAACTGTAAAATGCCTAAAAGAAAACGTAGGGAACAAGCTCCTTGGCATTGGTCTTAGCAATAATTTTGGGGGTATGACACCAAAAGCACAGGTGACAAAAACAAAAATAAATACACGGAACTATACCAAATTTAAAAGCTTCTTCACAATGAATGAAACAATAAGCAAAATGTAAAGGCAACCTATGGGCTGGAAAAATATTTGCAAACCATTTATCTGATAAGGGGTTAACATTTAAAACATATAAGTAACACATACAACTCAATAGCAAAACAACAAAGAACTCAATTTGAATATGACAGACTTAAATAGATATTTATCCAAAGAAGACACACAGATGGCCAATAGGTTTAGGAAAAACTACTCAACACCACTAATCATCAGGATAATGCAAATCAAACTATAGTAAGATATCACATGTGATAGGTTATTATTAAAATTAAAGAAGATAAGTGTTGGTGAGGATGTGGAGAAAAGGGAAAACTTGTGCACCACTGGTGGATATGTTTATTGGTATAGCCATTCTGGAAAATAGTACAGAATCATCTCCTTCAAAAATTAATAACAGAACTACCATGTGATCCAGCAATTCCATTTCTGGGTATATAGCCAAAGGAAATGAAATCAGTATGTCAAAAGGATACCTGCACTCCCATGTTTATTGAAGCATTATTCACAATACCCAAATTATAGAAACAATCTATGTGTTTATCAGCAAATGAATGCATAAAGAAAATGTGATACATATAATATTAATATATATGAAATTATGTAAACCTTAAAAAATAAGAAAATCCTATTTGCAACAATATGGATGAACCCAAAAGACATTATGCTAAGTGAAATAAGCCAGACACAAAAGAAAAATATGGTGTGATCTCATTTGTAAATAGAATCTAAAAATAGTCAGATTCATAGAAGCAGATATTAGAATGGTGATTATCAGAGGTAAGGGGTTGAGGTAAATAGGGAGATGCTGGCAAAGGGTAAAAAGTTTAAGTTATGTAGAATAAATTCTAACAATCTAATGTACAGCCTGGGTATTATAGATAATATTTTATTGTACACATCAAATTTGCTGAGAGTAGATATTAAGTGCTTTTACCACAAAAAAACTACATAAAGAGATAAACATGTTAATTCACTTGACTTTAGTAATTATTTCAGTCTATATGTGTATATTAAAACATTACACTGTATACTTTAATTTTAATTAAAAAAATAAAATAGGGATGTCAGTATTAAGATGACCCAAATGTTCAAATTATAGACAAAGACTCTAAATCATCTACCTATAAATGTGTTGATTTCATTTTCCAAGACTTTAAAAACTATTGTTTTAATGTAAAACAAGTATAAATAAATAATATAAAAAATAAGTATGTATATGTATTATGTAAGAGGCTAGCCTTTATAGATTTTGCTTTCTCTTTCAGAGATGTTGTCTTATGTAATACTACCAAATAAATCAATGCTTCTCAAACATTAACGTGAATGCAGATTACCTGGAAATATTGTTCAAGTGTATCTTGTAATCCAGTAGATCTGGGATCTGACCTGACGTTCTACATTTCTCACAAACTCCCAGGTATTGCTGATGAATTATGCTTAGTGATAACATAATAAAAATCTTGAATTTATAAGCCTATTTGGAAAATATTGGGGGTCATGCTATTATAGATACTTCTTAAGTGACCTAAATTTTTTTCTTAAATAATTTTTAAAGCCTCAATATTTCATAATCCAACAAATAAAGCTAGTTACTATCTTTATAGAGCTAATTAAAAGCATATTTATATGTTTCTTCTTTTCTTCACTAAATGACTAAGAAACAAACATTGAAAATCATTTAGGATGAGAAGTCATATAAAATTTTTGTCCAAAATCATTCTTACTTTTAAAGAATGTAATATTAAATGGTTTGCCTGATAATTGAATTCCTCATCATAAAATACACACACACACACACACACACACACGTCTGCCAAAAAACTTTTAAAATACTTTGTACTAGAATATGAGCTCTCCTGTGGGAAAACACAAACATTGTAAGTGTGGAATATTACAAGCCACTTTCCTTTAAATATGAAATTGAGTTTTGTCAATGTTTATGGCAGCTAGTGAAATTTTAGGTAAGAAGGTAGCCAAGTGCCTCTTAATTAAGTAGTTCAGCTTTTTTAAATTTCCAGAAAAAACATTAACAGAATTCCATCTGGAAACTGAAAATTATACTAAAACATCTCTAAATTTCTCACAGAGAAAAATAAACATCAGAAAATGAAAGCAAGTCATAGATTATTCAACACAATGGAAAGCATTTATGGTCTAACAACAAAGAAAAAGGACTGTGATTTAATCCCTCTGATTACAGATTCCAGGCAACTATTACAATCTCTAAAGGCCAGGAAATCCTAGGGTTCATTTGTAAATAATTTATAAGTCATTGTGTTCTATTTCAAACTGCAGTACAAATGAAGATAAAAAAAAGAACCTTTGGTAAAATGACAATACTAAAGTGACACACTTTTCAATTAATGTTAGGTATCCAAGGTAACCTGATCATGACCAAACGGTAAAATTTGAAATGAATCACCACAGGAAAATGCAGAATGTTAAATTACATGAAAGGGTTTACAATATTAAGCAGTTATTTAGCTAACTCTAGAATTTCTAACAGAACATCCAAAAATGTATTATAAAAATAATTTTCTATTTCCAAACATTTTATATGTTACACATTCATATAACAAGTTTAATCAGTAATAATTTTATGAGCCTAGTTATAAGCATGCTGCATGTGGACAGTGCATTACTAGAAGAAAAAGATGACTTTAAATTGTTCACCTGGTTGCCCTTACTGGTAAAAAGTATACATACAAAAAGTATATTGATGATTCAATAAAATTATAATTCAAAGGTAAGGGACTATAATTATTCTAGTATATAGATATTGTTTCCTTCATGCATCTACCGCTCTTGGGTTGTATGTTATTAAACTTATCCCATATTTTCATGAGGATTCACTTACATGTATATTCCTGCCACTCCTTTGTGAGAACTTGGAAGGCTTGGATCATATCATTTTTAGCTTCACATCTCTCCACGAGCATTTTGTCCATGTAAGTTATCAGTGAACTTCAAGTGAATTTATGGTTGCTTTAGAGTCTGGATTTCTTTCCTGGCTTAAATATAATCACTTCAGAGTATTTCTTTAATGGTTAAAATAATATTCTGATACCCATTAAAATAATTTTCAAACTCTTAAGATAAACATCAGTTTTAATGTAAGCACCAACAAACAGACTAGTGGTTTTCCACTTACAAAATTCAGAGCTCTCCTTCCTTTCCATTCAAAAATATAAATTCTTACAATGACAGATCCACTCAAGCTATAGGCAAAAGAATAAAACAGTTCCCTACATGGATATGTCCCCTTCCACAGGCTGCCCAGTCTATAATCAAAAATGTTTCCATGACTCAATAGAAATGTATATTTTAGTATATACTCTGTATCTGGCAATGGGCAAATATATGAAGAAATTAGAAACCTCAACTTTGTTCAGTATTCAGTTGGATAGATATGCAACTAAATATTAAACAAAGAACTACACATCAAAGTGCTGGGAGTATATTCAGGAATGCTTTGCTTGACTTAACTGGCTATTGTCCCTCAGAACTAATAATCTGCAATTTGGAACTGCTCACCTTGGAAAGTTATCCCAACAATGCTGCCAATATTCAAACACAACTGAAATACTATAATACTGAAAAGTATTATATTACCTTTATGGAAGTTTTCAAACTACATGCAATGAGTCACTCTTGCTACTTTGTAATACTGATACCCCAAATTTCAGTTACCTTGGTATTCACAATTCATATAGGCTCTTCCCTTTAATATTCAATGCTAAACACAAATTTATATTAAGTGAATATTACTGTTGATATTTATTTCTATCAAAATAGCTTACCCCACCCTATATGTAGGGAAAACCAAATCTCTCAACATTTTTCTTACTTCTTCTACTCATTTCCTTTTGTTTTGCTTTTTCATTCTTTTTTTCATTAGAGGTGGAAAAGCAATATCCCATCTTTCATTGGTATAAATATGAGGTGTACAAATACAGTTTTGCACAATGCATAGATTGCCTAGTGGCGAAGTCTGGGCTTTCGGAGTAGCCATCACCCAAACAATGTACATTGTACTCATTAAGTAATTTCTCATCCTTCAACTTTCTTCTACTCTCCCACCCTTCTGAGTCTCCAACGTCTATCAGTCCACACTCTATGTCCATGTGTACACTTCTTTTTTTTAGCTCCTACTTATAAGTAGAACATGTGATACTGGACTTTATGTTTCTGAGTTGTTTCACTTAAGTTAATTGCTTCCAATTCCATCTGTGTTGCTGCAAATGGCATGATTTATTTTTTACTGCTGAATAGTATTCCATCGTTTATATGCCATATTTTCTTTTTTTTTTTTTTTCATTTTTTTCTTCAACTTTTCAATTCAGGGGTACATGTGCAGGATGTGTGGGTTTGATACATAGGTAAATGTGTGGCATGTGGCTTTGCTGTACTGATCATCCCCTCAACTAGGTATTAAGACAGCATCCAATTAGCTATTCTTCCTGATGCTCTTCCTGCCCCCAAAACCCTGATAGGACCCAGAGTGTGTTTTCCCCCCGCCCCATCTTTCCATGTGTTCTCATCATTCAGCTCCCACTTATAAGTGAGAACGTCCAGTGTTTTTCTGTTCCTGTGTTAGTTTGCTGGGGACGATGACTTCTAACTCCATCCATGTCCCTGCAAAGTACATTATCTCATTCCTTTTTATAGCTGCATAGTATTCCATGGTATGTATGTACCACATTTTCCTTATCCAGTGTATCATCGATGAGCATTTAGATTCATTCCATGTCTTTCCTATTGTAAATAGTGCTGCAATTAACATACATGTCCAGGTATCTTTATAAATGATTTATATTCCTGTGGGTATATACCCAGTAGTGAGATTGCTGTGTCACATGGTATTTCTGTTTCCAGATCTTTGAGGAATTGTCACATTGTCTTCCACAATGGTTGAACTAATTTGCACTCCCACTAGCAGTGTAAATGTGTTCCTTTTCTCTGCAACCTCACCAGCGTCTGTTGTATTTTAACTTTTTAATAACCGTTTTGACTGGGATGCAACAGTATCACAGGTAGTTTTGATTTGCATTTCTCTAATGGTCAGTGATATTGAGTGTTTTTTCACATTTGTTGGCCACATGTATGTCTTTTTTAAATTTTTATTTTAAGTTCTGCGGTACATGTGCAGAATGTGCAGGTTTGTTACATAGGTATATGCGTGCCATGGTGGTTTGCTCCACCTGTCAACTTGTCATTTAGGTTATAAGCCTACATACATTAGCTGTTTGTCCTGGTGCTCTCCTTCCCCTTGCCCCCAACCCTGACAGGCCCCAGTGAGTGTTGTTCCCCATCCTGTGTCCATGTGTTCTCATTGTTCAACTTCCTCTTATGAAAACATGAGGTGTTTTGTTTTCTGTTCCTGTGTTAGTTTGCTGCTGCTGATGGCTTCCAGCTTCATCCATGCCACTGCAAAGGACATCATCTCATTCCTTTTTATGGCTGCATAGTATTCCATGGTGTATATGTATCACATTTTCTATTATCCAGTCTATTATTGATGGAAATTTGGGTTGGTTCCATGTCTTTGCTATTGTAAACAGTGCTGCAACAAACATGTGTGCATGTGTCTTCATAGAATGATTCATATTACTTAGGGTATATATACAGTAATGAGGTTGCTGGGACAAATGGTATTTCTGGTTCTAGGTCCTTGAGGAATCGCCACACTGTATTCCACAATGGTTAAACTAATTTACTGTAATAGTCCGTTTTCATGCTGTTAATAAAGACATACCTGAGATGGGAAAGAAAAAGAGGTTTAATTGTATTTACAGTTCCATATTGCTGGGGAGGCCTCAGAATCATAATGGGAGGGAAAAGGCACTTCTTACATGGTGGCAGCAAGAGAAAATGAAGAAGAAGCAAAAGTGGAAACCTTTGATAAACCCATCAGATCACATGAGACTTATTCACTATCACAAGAATGGCATGGGAAAGACTGGCCCCCATGATTCAATTACCTCCCCCTTGGTCCCTCCCACAATGCCTGGGGATTTTTGGAGATACAATTCAAGGTGAGATTTGGGTGGGGACACAGTCAAACCATATCATTTACATTCCCACCAACAGTGTAAAAGCTTTCCTATTTCTCCACAGTCTCACCAGCATCTGTTGCTTCTTGACCTTTTTAATTATCACCATTCTGACTGGCATGAGCTGGTATCTCATTGTGGTTTTGATTTGCATTTCTCTAATGAAAAAATGTTGAGCATTTTTTCATGTGTTTGTTGGCTGCATAAATGTCTTCTTTTGAGAAGTGTCTGTTCATACACTTTACCCACTTTTTGATGGGTTTTTTTGTGTTTTTTTTTTTTTTTGGAAATTTAAGTTCCTTGTAGATTCTGGATATTAGACCTTTGCCAGATGGGTAGATTGCAAAAATTTCCTACCATTCTGAGGTTTCCTGTTCACTCTGATGACATTTTATTTTGCTGTGCATCAGCTCTTTAATTATATCCCATTTGTCAATTTTAGCTTTTCTTGCAATTGCTTTTGGCATTTTCATCATGAAATCTTTGCCCATGCCTATGTCCTGAATGGTATTGCTTAGGTTTTCTTCTAGGGTTTTCATGGCTTTGGGTTTTACATTTAAGTCTTTAAGCCATCTTGAGTTTATTTTTGTATAAGATGTAAAGAAGGGGTCCAGTTTCAGTTTTCTGCCTATGGCCGGCCAGTTTTCCCAGCACCATTTATTAAATAGGGAATCCTTTCCTCATTGCTTATTCTTGTCAGTTTTGTCCAAAATCAGATGGTTGTAGGTGTGCTATCTTATTTCTGAGTTCTCTATTCTTTTCCATTGGTCTATGTGTCTGTTCTTGTACCAGAACCAAAGAGAAAAATCATATGATTATCTGAATACACGTAGAAAAGACCTTTGATAAAATTCACCATCCATTCATCTTAAAAACTCTCAATAAACTAGGTATTGAAGGAACATACCTCAAAACAAGAGCCATTTATAACAAACCTACAGCCAATATCATACTGAATGAACAAAAGCTGGAAGCATTCCCCTTGAAAACTGGCACAAGGCTCTTGTGCTCATCACTCCTATTCAATATGATATTAGGTGTTCTGGCCAGGGCAATCAGGCAAGAGAAGGAAATAAAGCATTTTTAAATAAGAAGAGACAAAGTTCAACTATCTTTGTTTGCAGATAATATGATCCTATATTTAAAAAAAAAAAAAACTCGTTGTCTCAGCCCAAAAGCTTCTTAAACTGATAAGCAACTTCAGCAAAGCCTCAGGATACAAAATCAATATTCAAGAATCAGAAGCATTCCTTTACAACAACAGGCAAGCAGAGAGCCAAATCACGAGTGAACTCCCATTCACAATTGCTACAAAAGAATAAAATACCTAGGAATACAGCTAACAAGGGATGTGAAGGACCCTTCAAGGAGAAATACAAATCACAGCTCAAAGGAATCAAAGAGGAAGAGGACGCAAACCAATAAAAAAAAATTCCATACTCATGGATAGGAAGAATCAATATCGTGAAAATGAACATACCGCCCCAAGTAATTTAAAGATTCAATTGTATTCCCATTAAACTACCACTGACATTCTTCACAGAATTAGAAAAACATATTTTAAAATTCATATGGAACCAAAATGGAGCCTAGCCAGACAATCCTAAACAAAAAGAACAAAGGTGGAGGCATCACACTACCCAGCTTCAAACTATACTACAAGGCTACAGTAACCAAAGTAGCATAGTACAGGTACCATATTTTCATTATACAATCATCCATCGTTGGACACAGCTGACTTTATATCTTTGCTATTGTGAATAGTGCTCTAATAAACATGCAAATCCAAGTATATTTTTTATGTAATAATTTTCTTCCATTTAGGTATGTATACAATGGTGAAATTACTTGATTGAATGATAGTTCTATATTCACTTGAGAAATCTCCATAAGATTTTACACAGAAGTTGTACTAGTTTACATTCTCACAAAAAGTGGATAAGCATTCTTTTTTCTGTGCATCAATGTTAGCATCTGTTCCTGTTTTACTTTTTGGTAATAGCCATTCGGACTGGCATAAGATAATATTTCATTGTTATTTTAATTTGTGCTTCTCTGATGATTAGTGATGTTGAGCATTTTTATATGCTTTTTGGGAATTCATATGTCTTCTTTCAAAAAAATGTCTATTCATGTTCTTTGCCCGTTTTTTAATGGGGTTATGTTGTTTGAATTTCTTATAAATTCAGGATATCAGTCCCGTGTTGGACACATCATTTGCAAATATTTTCTTCCATTCTGCAGGTTATCTACCCAAAGTAATTTGTAGATTCAATGCTATTCCCATTAAACTAACATTGACATTCTTCACAGAATTAGAAAAATCTATTTTAATATTGATATGGACCCCAAAAGAAGCCCAAATAGCCAAGACAATCTTAAGCAAAAGAACAAACTGGAGGCATCGTGTTACCCAACTTCAAACTCTGTTATTTCTTTTCTATTATTTAAAACTCGTCATTTCTATTATTTCTTTCAGCAGTGCAGATTTTTAGTTTAATTAAATACCATTTGTCTATTTTTGTTTTTGTCGTTTGTACTTTTGACATCTTAGTCATAAATTGTCTATAACAATGCCCTGAAGTTTTCTCTAGGTTTACTTCTAGTATTTTAGTAGTTACAAGTCTTACGTTTAAACCTTTCATCCATCTTAAGTTGATTTTTATATATGCTCAGAGATAGTTCAATTTCATTTTTGTCTGCATATAGCAGTCCAATTTACACAGCACCATTTATTGAAAAGTGTGTCCTTTCCTGTTGTGTATTTTTGTCAACTTTGTCAAAAATCAGTTGGCTGTAAATATGTACCTTTATTTCTGGGTTCTCTGTTCTGTTCCATTGATCTACATGTCTATTTTTATATCAATACCATGATGTTTTAGTTATTGTAGCTTTGTAATATAATTTGAAGTCGGGTAATGGGATACCTCCGGTTTTGTTCTTTTTGCATAGGATTGCTTTGGCTATTCATTTGGTTCCATGTAAATTTTAAGATTGGTTTTTCCATTTCTGGGTAGAATTACATTGGTATTTTGATAAGAATTGCATTGAACCTGTAGATTGCTCTAGGTAGTATGGTCATTTTAACAATATTAATCCTCCTGATCCATAAATCTGGTATGTTTTTCCATTCGTGTTATCAACAATTTCTTTATTCAATGTTTTGTAGTTTTCCTTATAGAGGACTTTCATCTCCTTGGTTAAATGTATTCCTAGATACTCTATTTTTCTGATTGCTATTGTAAATAGGATTGCCTTCTTGATTTGGTTCCCAGTTTGATGGTTATTGGTAAACAGAAATGCTACTTATTTTTGTACACTGATTTTGTATCCTGAAACTTTACTGAATCCATTTATCAAATGTAAGAGATTTATAGAGGAGTCTTTAGGGTTTTCTAGATCATATAATTGATGAATAGAGATAATTTGACTTCCTCTTTTTCAATTTAGATGCCAATCTCTTGATGCCATTTATTGCTGTTGTTAGGACTTCCAGTACTCTGTTGAATAGGAAAAGTGAGAGTGAACATTCTTGTCTTTTTCCATTTCTTTTTAAGGGGGATTGCTTTCAGCTTTTCCCCATCCTGCATGAGTGTTTTTGTTTCTCATATATGAACTTTATTATTTTGAAATATGTTCCTTCTGTGCCTGGTTTATTGAGGATTATCATGATGCAATGCTGAATTTTATGAAATGCTTTTTCTACATCTATTGAGATATTCATATGGTTGCTACAATCCTCTACGTAATAAGTAAAATTTATTGATTTTCCCATACTGAACCATCCTTTCATCCCTGGAATCAAACTCATTTGTCATGATTTATTCTTTTTTATGTGCTATTAGATTCAATATGCTAGTATTTTGTTGAGGATTTTTGCATCAATGTTTATCAGAAATATTGGTATGTAGAGGCCGTATTGTGGGATCCTGGCTTTGTAGAATGATTTAGGGAGAGTTCCCTCCTCATTTTTTTTGGAACAGTTTCAGGAGAATTGGTACAGTTCCTTTTTATAGGTTTGGTAGAATTTGGCTGTGAATCTATCAGGTCCTGTGCTGTTTTTGTTGGGAAAATTTTTTTTTTATTACTAATTCACTTTCACTGTTCATTGTTGGTATGTTCAGGATTTCAATTTATACCAGTTCAATCTTGGGAGGTTGTATATTTCCAGAAATGTATCTATTTTCTCTAGGTTTTCTAGTTTATGAGTGCATAGTTCTTCATAGTAGTATCTGGTTTTTGTTTTTTGGGTTTATTTTTATTTCAGTGGGATTAGTTGTAATGTCTCCTTTTTCACTTCTGATTATTTTTATTTGGATCTCCTCTCTTCTTTCCTTGGTTAGTCTAGGTAGCAGTTTATCAATTTTGTTTTTTCAAATAACCATCTTTTCATTCATTGATCTTTTGTATTTTTTGGCTCAATTTCATTTAGTTCTGCTCTAATATATGTTATTTATTTTCTTCTGCTAGATTTGGGTTTAGTTTGTTCTTGTTTTTCTAGTTCATTGAGGTGTGACATTAGGTTGTTAATTTATAATAGTTCTCTTTTTTGAAGTTAACATTTAATGTTATAAACTTCCCTCTTTGCACTGCCTTTATGGTGTCTAGAGGTTTTGATATGTTGTGTCTCCAATTACATTCATTTCAAAAGTTTTTTTTTTTTTTTTTTTTTTTTTGAGATGGAGTCTTGCTCTGTCACCCAGACTGGATGGAGTGCCGTGGCATGATCTCGGCTCACTGCAAGCTCCGCCTCCCAGGTTCAAGCCATTCTCCTGCCTCAGCCTCCCGAGTAGCTGGGACTACAGGCACCCACCACCACACCCAGCTCATTTTTTGTATTTTTAGTAGATATGGGGTTTCACCGTGTTAGCCAGGATGGTCTCTATCTCCTGACCTCGTGATCCACGTGAGCCACCGCGCTCCGCCTCATTTCAAAAGACATTGAAATTTTCATCTTAAATTCATCATTGATGCAAAGATCATTCAGGAGTATGTTAATTTCCAGGTATTTGTATAGTTTCAAGAGATTATCTTGGCATTAATTTCTAGTTTTATTCTGCTGTAGTCTGAGAAGATATTTGATATAATTTTTATTTTTAAAAATTTATTGAGTCATGTTTTGTGGCCTAATATGTGATCTACCTTGGATAATGTTCCATGCATTGATGAGAAGAATATATTTTCTGTATTTCTTCAATATAATGTTTTGTAAATATCTGTTAGGTCTATTGGGTCTAGAATTCAAGTTAAGTCTCAAGGTTCTTTGCTGATTTTCTCTCTCAATGATCTGTCTAATGTGCAGATTAGGGTATTAAAGTTCTCCACTATTATTTTATTGGTGTCCATTTATTTAGCTCTAGTCATATTTGTTTTATAAATCTAGGTGCTCCAGTGTTGGGTGCATATAGATTTATAATTGTTATATCCTCTTGTACTGACCCTTCATCATTATATAATGACCTTCTTTTTGTTTTACTATTAATTTTGTTGATTTAAAGTCTGTTTGATCTGATTGTATTATACATTTTTTTCAACCCTTCACCTTCAGCCTGTAAGTGTCATTGTAAGTTTTTGTAAGCAGCTGTTTAGGGAAAAACTCTCTCAAAGCATGTTTTCTCACTGCTCTCACACCACCACAACAACAATCATAAACCCTAAGATTTCAGTGACCAAATGTGTGAGGGTTTTCCCGCAAGCACCAAGAAGCAGACACCAGCTGTTTTTCCATAAATTCAATTCTTGCATAATGTACCTGGAGAGAGTGCCAAATCCCACAGGGTAAGGGCTCAGTCCCCGAAACTGCCCCTTTCTACCAACACCACTCACAAGTCCAGTCCTTCAGAATTTCTAACTGATTAGTTTCAAATTGGGACTTCCATGATTCCCTCTCTGGGTTTGATTAATTTGGTGAATCATC
The DNA here is from genome assembly GCF_009764315.1 of Trachypithecus francoisi. Taxonomy (NCBI): domain Eukaryota; kingdom Metazoa; phylum Chordata; class Mammalia; order Primates; family Cercopithecidae; genus Trachypithecus; species Trachypithecus francoisi. The sequence continues at coordinate 39,823,435 of NW_022681463.1, forward strand.
TCACAGAACTCAGGGGAACACTTATTTATGTTTAGCAGTTCATTTTAAAGAATATTATAAATGATACATACATAAGAGATACACAGGACAAAGTATGAGGAAAGGGATGCTGCTGAGCATCCATGCCCCCTCTGGATGTGCCACCCTCCAGGAAATTCCACATCTTCACTTCTCTGAAAACTCTCCAACCTAGTAATCTTGGGTTTTTATAGAAGCTTCGTGACATCAGCATTCCTTACCTAGGTATAGGGTGGGAACCTTCTGAGGTGGGTCTTATGACCCACAATCAGAAAGGCAAGGAAAGAATGGAGTCTTGTCTTGTAGCAGGTAAAGGAAGATGGGGAAAAGAGAGATACTATTTCCTGAAGCCTAACCCAGAAGCTTAACACACCCAGCATTATAACAAAAGATTGAAACAAGGGTTATGGGAGTTATGAGCCATGAACTGTGGACAAAAACCTATACATATACATATAACACCACAGCAGCATACAGTTGGTTCACTTTTTATCCATTCTGCCAATCTATACTTTAAGTGGAGCATTTAATCCATTTATGTTCAACCTTAATATTGATACGTGGGGTTTTGTACCCATCATAATGTTCATTGTTATCTAGTTGTTTTGTGGATTCTTAGATTCTTGATTTTTTTTTTCTTTTTTCTCTCTGCTTGCTTGTCTTTATGGTTTGGTGGAGTTCTGTCTTGTTGCCATTTGATATTTTTTTCTCTTCGTCCCTTGCATAGTAGTTTTGTAAGACCTGTGAGTTTTGTACTTTCATGTATTTTTAGCATGGAGAATACTAACCTTTCATTCCCATGTTTAGAACTCCTTGGAACATTTCTTGTAGAGCCACACTAGGGATGACAAATTCCTTCAGTGTTTGCTTGTCTGAAAAAGACTATTTCTCTTTCATTTATGAAAGTTACTCTGACAAGATATAAAAATTGTGATTGCCAGTTTTTTGGGTTTTTTTTTTTGTTTGTTTTTGTTTTTCCTTAAGCACCTTGAAAATAGGGCACAACTCTCTTCTGGCTTCTAAGGCTTCTGGTGAGAATCACAATGTTAGCTTAATTTGGTTTCCTTTATAGGAACTAAATGCTTTTCTCTTGCTGATTTTAAGGGGCATTTTCTTTCGACTTTAGAAAGTCTATGACTATATGCAATGGTGAATTTCATCTTGCAATGTATTTTCCTAGTATTTGTTGGGCCTTTTGTATCTAGATATTCAAATACCTTGCTAGACCAGTGAAATCTTTTGTCAATTATTTCCTTAAACAGATTTTCTAAACATTTTGCTTTCTCTTTTCCCTTGAGAATACCCATGATTCGTAAGTTACATTGCTTTATGCAGTCCCATACTTCTCTAAGGCTTTGTTCATTCTTTTTTATTCTTTTCAAAAAAATTTAGGGCCAGGCGTGATGGTTCACGCCTGTAATCCCAGCACTTTGGGAGGCCGAGGCGGGCGGATCACAAGGTCAGGAGATCAAGACCATCCTGGCTAACACGGTGAAACCCCATCTCTACTAAAAATACAAAAATTTAGCCAGGGGTGGTGTCAGGCACCTGTAGTCCCAGTTACTTGGGAGGCTGAGGCAGGAGAATGGCGTGAACCCGGGAGGTGAAGCTTGCAGTGAGCCAAGATCATGCCATTGCTCTCCAGCCTGGGTGACAGAGCGAGACTCCATCTCAAAAAAAAAAAAAAAATCGTCTGACTGAATACATTCAAAAGACATATATTTGATGTTTTAGATACTCTCTTCCACTTGGCCTAGGTTATTGTTGAAGCTTTCAGCAGTATATTGTAATTCTTCCAATCAATTTTTTTTTATTTCCAAAAGTTCTGTTTATTATTTTAGCTTTTTTTTTTTTTTTTTTTTTTTTTTTGAGGCAGAGTCTCACTCTGTAGCCCAGGCTGGAGTGCAGTGGCCGGATCTCAGCTCACTGCAAGCTCTGCCTCCCGGGTTTACGCCATTCTCCTACCTCAGCCGCCCGAGTAGCTGGGACTACAGGCACCCGCCACCTCGCCCGGCTAGTTTTTTTTTTTTTTGTATTTTTTAGTAGAGACAGGGTTTCACCGTATTAGCCAGGATGGTCTTGATCTCCTGACCTCGTGATCCGCCCGTCTCGGCCTCCCAAAGTGCTGGGATTACAGGCTTCAGCCACCGCGCCCAGCCATATTTTAGCTTTTAAAGATATCTATCTCCTTGGTAAATTTCTCATTCATATCCTGAACTGATTTTCTGACTTTGTATTATATTTTCAGATTTATCTCACTGAGCTTCTTTAAAATTAATATTTTGAATTCCCTACATAACATTTCAGACATTTCTTTTTAGTAGGATCCATTGCTAGAGATTATTGTCTTCCTTTGGGGATTTCATAACACCTTGTTTTTTCATGTGTTCAGAATTATTATGCTGATTTCTTCACATCTGAAGAAACAGTCAGCTTAATTTATCAGGGTGTGATATAGTTTGGATATGTGTCTCCTTCAAATCTCATGTTGAAATGTGACTGCCAATGTTGGAGGGGATGGAGAGTAGGAGATGTCCGGGTCATAACGTGGACCTCTTATGAATGGCTTGGTGCCATCCCAATGAGAAGTGAGTTCTCACTGTGGTAATCCACATAAGAGCTTATTGTTTAAAAGAATGTGGCACCTCCCCGCACCTTGCTCCCTCTCTCATCATATGATGTTCCTGCTCTCTTCACCTACCAATATTTGTGAACGATTCCTGAGGCCCTCACCAGAAGCATTTGCCAAGACTGCACTTCTGTACAGCCTTCAGAACTGTAAGGCAAAGAAAACCTATTTTCTTAATAAATCACCCAGTCTCAGATATTCCTTTATAACCACACAAATGGACCAACCCAGGGTGGGACTTTTTTCTTAAGGATGTGATAATGATACATGTTAGATAGAGCCATTTGTTTTTGCTTCTGGGTGAATTCAGTAGTGAAAACTCTGTATAATTTTCATGGTTAGTGTGGTGGCTTTCTCAAATGTCAGTTGCAGTAGTAGTATACTGGAGAGTGAGTGGGCTCACTACCTTCTGAGAAGCCAGAGTTGTGTGGGCAATGGTAGTAGCAGAGTTCTCAAGAAGCCTATCTCACTCCCAAGTGCTCTGCACTTGTGTCAGCAGATTTTGTGTTGGGTTACTTAGGTGGTGCTTGCAGCTAAGAGTCACCTGATGGAGTAGCAATAGGGTTTATACTTTATCTTTGTTTATACCTCAAGAAGTCCTCCAGGGTTCCTGGTAGTGGGTTGTGCCCTAGAGCACTCAAGGGCCTGGGTCCCACCTTTTGCATAGGAGGGAGTGAGGAAGCTGGGTGGAGCCAGACCAGGGAGGCCTGCATGCCAATGTAAGCACAAGCCCTGATAGAGGTCACAGGTAGTCTTCAGACCCCTGGAACAAGGTGCTATCTCTGTATAAGAGAGGCAGTCCTAGCACCATGACTTTGACTAGTGATAATGGGGTCTTTTTTCCTCTCACACACCCGACCCAGTGTTCAGGATATTCAGTTACATTAGATAATATAATTTCCCTTTTAATTTATTCTTTGACCCATTGGTTGTTTGGGAGCTTGTTGTTTAATTTCCATGTATTTGTGAATTTTCTGAAATTACTCATTATTGACCTGAATCTATATAATTGTATTTTGAAAAAATACTTGATATGATTTTAAATTTATTAATGTGTTAAGATTTGTTTTGTGGCCTAGCATATGATATATCCTGGAGAATAATTCATCTGCTCTTGAAAAGAATATGGGTTCTGGTACTGTTAGATGGAATGTTCTGTAAATCTGTTAGGTCCATTTCAAAAGTATAGTTTAAGTTCAATGTTTCCTTATTGAGTTTCTGTCTTGATAATCTGTCCATAGCTAAAAGTAAGATTTTAAAGTTCCTTGCTATTATTGTATTACAGTCTATATTGTACTTTAGACCTAGTAATATTGGTTTATGTATTTAGGTGCTCCAATGTTAGGTACTGGGAGAATTATTATCTATTCTATTTATAATTTTATATAAAACTCATAATTGTTATATCTTCTTGAGGAATTGACAACTTTATCATCATGTACTAACCTTTTTGTGTCTCTTTTTACAGTTCTTGATGAAAATTCTACTTTATCTAAGTATAGCTACCCATGCTGTCTTTTGGTTTCTATTTGCATGGAATATATTTTTGCATTTCTTCACTTTCATTCTATGAGCATCCTTACAGTTACAACGAATAAGACATTTACCAGTTTGAGTCCCCTTAAGGCAAATCCAAAAATCCTCTAGGTTCTCTCTGACCATCTGCAGTTCAACCTCTTGTTCTACAGAGAATTTTTTTTTTTTTGAGACAGAGTTTCACTCTTGTTGCCCAGGCTGGAGTGCAATGGCATGATCTCTGCTCACCACAACCTCTGCCTCTCTGGTTCAAGTGATTCTCCAGCCTCAGCCTCACAAGTAGCTGGGATTACAGGCATGTGCCACCACACCCAGCTAATTTTTTGTATTTTTAGTAGAGATGGGGTTTCTCCATGTTTGTCAGACTGGTCTTGAACTCCTGACCTCAGGTGATTCAGCCGCCTCAGCTTCCCAAAGTGTTGGGATTACAGCCGTGAGCCACCATGCCCAGCCGAGGCCTCTTTTTATCAGACACATTTTAGAAAAAATATTTGTCTTTGGCTACATTGCCTTACCACCTTCCTGTTTCCTACTACTATCTCTAGCAGCCCATTTAGAAATTGAGGGGAAAAAAAATACATGAAAGTCATTTTAACACAAGGTACTTTTTTTTGGCACAAAACAGTTGTAATCTGATATTAGAATATCTCATGAGCATAGCAACAGCATGATATGACTTGATTAAAACTTCCCCCACACCACCTGGGACATGCTGTGCACATAGTGAATGTCCAACAATAACTTGTTCATTGATTTATTAAATAATTATTCAACTGGCATAAATTCTCGAACACCTTCCATATGTCAATGTCTTCGGCTAAGTAAAACACTATTTGTATTTTAGAAAAATAAAGTCAAATATTCACTAAAACTGTACATTTGCAAGGTGGTGATGAACCAAATTTGTCATTTAGTTTTCCCTTGGTGTATTTCTAGATTATGTTATCCTTTGGCTTTGCAATTTTATAAATTCTATAAACCTCTCTTCTTTGTTGAATTATTCATCATTCCGTTTAGGGAAAATGTTCATGTGCTCTTAGCGTTTTAAAAAAAAAATCTAATAAACAAGTCCTTACTTTTAGGTCCTTTCAAACCAAAAGTAAAGAGAAAAAAAAAAAAACTTTCCAAAAGTCTTCCTTTATTTAATAAGTACTGAGAATGTCTTCTATTTGTATATTGTGCTGAAATACTCTTTTTTGACTGATCTGAATAGATTTTTCAACATTATCTGGGTCTTCTAATGACAATTATAGCTATCTGAAAACAGGAAACAGGATTTTTCATTATTAAAAGTAAAGTGGCCCCTTCATTTATTCAGGGATCATTATCTGTGAGTCTCAATTTACAGAATCAGCAAGTTACCCAAAAAGACTAAAATGAGTAGCAAAAATAGATATTAGCAAGTTTATGTGATACCTACAGAATAATGGGAGGAGAGAGAGAGGGCAAAGAAGAGAGACAAGAAGAGGGAACTGAGAGATAGCTAAAAGCTAGCATACTGACAGCAGTAAGAAGTGAAGATGAGATTTTGCAAAAGAGGAAGAAGACAGAAAATTATAAAAGTAAACACCTCAAAAACAGACCAGTGTGAAATTTAAAATGGAGATAAATAAACTTATACATCTGAAGAGCAATAGAGACCATCGACCTATTACACAATAACTGATACAGATGGTCCCTGATTTATCGTTTGACTTATAATTTTTTGACTTTACGACTATGCAACAGTGATATGCCGTTTAGTAAACTCTTCAACTTACAATGGGTATGTCCAGGCAAACACATTGTAAGTAAAAAAAAAAAATTTTAAGTCAAAAATATTTTCAATGTATGATGGATTATTGTGATATAGCCCCAGTATAAGTCAAGAGCATTAGTATTTACCATTATGTTCATGGTGAACCAAAACTCATGCATTCAAGTTCAAAGTATTCCATATAATAGGATTATCACATATAATTAATTTTGGAAACATATCCTTCAAACTTGGTAAGGAACTCCCCAAATATGTTTTAGTATCTATAGGGATTTTTACCTGAGTTCTAAATAAATTAATATGCCATTTCTTTAATTTATAATTTTTGTGAGTACAGAATAGTTGTATATACTTATGGGTTACATGAGATATTTTGATACAGGTATACAATGTGTAATAATCACATCAGTGTAATTGGGGTATGCATCAAACCAAGCATTTATCCTTTGTGTTGCAAACAATCTAATTATACTCTTAGTTTTTAAAATGTACAATTAAATTATTTTTAACTATAGTCACTCTGTTGTGCTAGCAAATACTAGGTCTCATTCGTTCTATTTTTTGTACACATTAACCATTAGACTTCCCCCCAACCCGCCAATCCCTACAACTACCTTTCCAAGCCTCTGGTTAATCACCCTTTTACTCTCTATCTCCATGAGTTCAATCGTTTTACTTTTTAGCTCCCAAAAATAAGTGAGAACATGTGAAGTTTATCTTTCTGTGCCTGGCTTATTTCACTTAACATAATGACCTACATTTCCATCCATGTTGTTGCAAATGGCAGAATCTCATTCTTCCTTATAGCTGAATAGTATTCCATTGTGTATACGTACCACATTTTCTTTATCCACACATCTGTTGATGGACATTTATATTGCTTCCAAATCTTGGCTATTGTGAACAGTGTTGCAATAAACACAGGAGTGTAGACATCTCTGTGATATACTGATTTCCTTTATTTTAGGTATGTACTTGGCAGTTTCATTGCTGGATAATACGGTCGCTCTATTTTTAGTTTTCTGAGGAATCTTCAAAGTGTTCTTCATAGTGGTTGTGCTGCTATGGGTGAAGGTTCCCTGTTCTACACATCCTCACCAGCATTTGTTATTGCTTTTTAGATATAAGCCATTTTAACTGCAGTAAAATGTTACCTCACTGCAGTTTTGAGGTGCATTTCTCTCATGATCAGTGATGCTGAGCATCTTTTTCACATACATGTTTGACATTTGTATGCCCTTTCTGAGAAATGTCTATTCAGGTCTTTTGTCCATTTTTAATTGAATTATTAGATTTTTTTCTATAGCATTAAGATTCATATATATTACGGATATTAATCTCTTGTCAGATGAATGGTCTGCAAATATTTTCTTCCATTGTGTGGATTGTCTCTTCATTTTGTTGTTTCTTTTGCTGTGCAGAGGTTTTTAACTCGATGTGATTCTATTTGTCCATTTTTACTTGGATTGCCTGTGTTTTGTTTTTGTTGTTGTTGTTGTTGTTGTTGTTGTTGTTGTTTGAGTCAGAGTCTCACTCTGTCTCCCAGGCTGGAGTGCAGTGGCGATCTTCGGCTCACGCACCACCTCCCAGGTTCACGCCATTCTTCTGCTTCAGCCTCCCAAGTAGCTGGGACTACAGGTACCTGCTACCATGCTAATTTTTTGTAGTTTTTAGTAGAGACGGGTTTTCACTGTGTTAGCCAGGATGATCTTGATCTCCTGACCTTGTGATCTGCCTGCCTCAGTCTCCCAAAGTGCTGGAATTACAGGCGTGAGCACTGCACCTGGCCACTTGTGTCATATTAATAAAGAAATATTTGCCCAGATCAATGTCCTGGAAAGTTTTCCCAACCCTTTCTTTTACTAGTCTTATAGTTCGAGGGCTAAGATTTAAGTCTTGAATCCATTTTAATTGATTTTTGTATGTGTTGCAGATGGGGGTCTAGTGTCATTCTTCCACACATAGGTATCCAGTTAACCTAGCAACGTTTATTGAAGAGACTGTCCTTTCCCCAGTGATTGTTCTTGGTACCTTTGTCGAAAATTACTTCACTTGACAGACTGGATTAAGAAAATGTGGCACATATACACCATGGAATACTATGCAGCCATAAAAAAGGATGAGTTTGCATCCTTTGTAGGGACATGGATGCAGCTGGAAACCATCATTCTTAGCAAACTATCACAAGAAGAGAAAACCAAACACCGCATGTTCTCACTCATAGGTGGGAACTGAACAATGAGATCACTTGGACTCGGGAAGGGGAACATCACACACTGGGGCCTATCATGGGGAGGGGGGAGGAGGGAGGGATTGCATGGGGGAGTTATACATGATATAAACGTCATGCACATGTACCCTAGAACTTAAAGTATAATTAAAAAAAAAAAAAAAAGAAAATGACTTCACTTGTAGATGTATGGATTTACTTCTGGGTTCTCCATTATGTTGAGAATAGAGACTATTAATCAGTATTCATCAGAGATGGTGGCCTTAGCTTTCTTGTTTTGCCGTGTCCTTGTCTGGTTTTGGTATCAGGGTAATACTGGCCTTGTAGAATGTGTTTCAAAGTATCCCCTCCTCCTCTATTTTTTGAAATAGTTTGAGTAGGATTTGGTATTTGTTATTTAAATATTTGGTAGAATTCATCAGTGAAGCTATCGGGTCCTGGGCTTTTCTCTACTAGGATAATTTTTATTATGGTTTTGGTCTCATTATTTGTTATTGATCTGTTCAGGTTTCAGATTTCTTTATGGTTCAGTCTTGGTAGGTTGTATGTTCTAGGAATTTATCCATTTCTTCTAGATTTTTCTAATTTATTGGCATATAGCTGCTCATAGTAGCCACTAATGATCCTTTGAATTTCAGTTGTAATGTCTCCTTTTTCACCTCTGATTTTATGTATTTGGGTCTTCGCTGTTTTTCTCTCTTTTTTTTTTTTCTTTTGAGACAGAGTCTTCGTTTGTCACCCAGGCTGGAGTGCAGTGGCGCAATTTTGGCTCACTGCAAGCTCCGCCTCCTGGGTTCATGCCATTCTCCTGCCTCAGCCTCCCGAGTAGCTGGGACTACAGGCACCCGCCACCATGCCCGGTTAATTTTTTTGTATTTTTACTAGAGACAGGGTTTCACCATGTTTGCCAAGATGGTCTCAATCTCCTGACCTCGTGATCCGCCAGCCTTGGCCTCCCAGAGTGCTGGGATTACAGGCGTGAGCCACTGCACCCGGCCTGTTTTGTTTTGTTTTGTTTTTCTTAACCTAACTAAAGGTTAGTCAGTGTTAACTTTTTAAAAACCCACCTTTTTTCATTCATGTTTTGTATTGTTTTATTTCATTTATTTCTATTCACTATCATTTCTTTCTTCTGCTTATTTTGGTTTTGGTTTCCTAGTTATTTAAGATGTATTGTTAGGTTGCTTATTTGAAATTTTTCTTTGTTGATGGAGGTGCTTATAGCTATAAACTTCCCTCTTAGTACTGCTTTTGCTGTATCCTGTAGGTTTTGGTATCTTGTGTTTTCACTACCATTTATTTCAAGAAATTTTTAAATTTGTTTCTCAATTTTTCCATTGGCTCACAGGTCATTCAGAAGCACATTGTTTAATTTGCACATGTCTGTACAGTTTCCAAAATTGTTATTATTGATCTGTAGTTTTATTCCATTGTGGTTAAGATAGGTGCTTGATATTATTTCAATTTTTTAAATGTTTTAAGACTCATTTTGTGATCTAACATATGTTCTATCCTTGAGAATGATCCATGTGCTGAGGAGAGGAATGCATATTCTGCAGAGATTCAACAAAATGCTTTGTAAATATATATTTGTTCAATTTGGTTTATACTGTAAAATAAGTCAAATATTTCTTTGTTGATTTCCTGTCTGGGAGATCTGTCCAATTCTGAAAGTAGGCTGAAGTCTCTAGCACTTATTATATTGGGAGTCTCTCTTTAGCATTAATAATATTTGCTTTACATATCCAGGTGCTCCTGTATTGGATGCATATATATTTATCAGTGTTATACCATCTTGCTGAATTGATCCCTTTATAATAAATTTGTCTTTTGTAGTTTTTTTCCAAATATCTATTTTGTGTGATATAAGTATGATTACTCCTGCTCTTTTTTGGTTTCCATTTATATGGAATATCTTCTTCCAACCTTTTATTTCCATCTTTGTGTGTCTTTTAGGTGGAGTGTGTTTCTTATAGATTATTGGGTCTTGTTTTTTATCCATCATACCACTCTAAGTCTTCCAATTGGAGAATTTAGTACATTCACATTCAGTGTTATTATTGATAAGTTAGGACTAACTCCTGCCATTTTCTTTGTTTTCTGGTTGTTTTGTGGTCTTCTCTTCCTACTTTCCTTCCTCTCCATATTCTTTTAGTGAAAGTGATTTTCTCTGGTGGTATAATTTTTTTATGTTTTTGTGTTTCAATTTTTTGATTTGAGGTTACCAAGAGGCTTGCAAATATTATCTTATAATTCATTATCTTAAGGTGATAACAACTAAACATTGCTTGCATAAACAAACAAGCAAAGTGATAGCTAATAAAACCCCTAAACTTTAACTTCATCCTCCTAGTTTTTACCTTTTTTTGTTTCAATTTCCATTTATTATATTGTCTATGTCTTGAAATGTTGTAATTATTTTTATTCATTTATCATTAACTTTCTACTTGAGAGTAGTTTACATAACACAGTGTTAGAATATTCTGGAGCTTTTTTCTGTGTACTATCACCAGTAAGGTTTTAAACTTCTGATGATGTCTTATTGCTCAATAATGGTTTTTTTTCTTCTTTCTGATGCAACTACTCCCTTTAGCATTTCTTGTAGTACAGTTCTGATGTTGATGAAATCCCTCAGCTTTTGTATGTCTGCGACCATCATTATTTTCCCTTCGTGTTTGAGAGATTTTTTTTTTTTTCTGAATATACTAGAGTAAAAGTTTTCTTGTTTTTTTCTTCAGCACTTTATGTCACACCACTCTCTCCTGGCCTATAGGGTTTCCACTGAAAAGTCTGCTGCCAGATGTACTGGAACTCCATTGTATGTTATTTGTTTCTTTTCTCTTGCCACTTTTATGATCTTTACTTTATCCTTGACCCTTGGGAGTTTCATTATTATTAAATGCCTTGAGGTAGTCTTCTTCAGGCTAAATCTGCTTGGTTTTCTATAGTCTTCTTGTAATTGCACATTGATACCTTTCTCTAGCTTTGGGAAATTCTCTGTTATTAACTCTTAATAAACTTTCTATCCCTCTCTTTCTCTATCTCCTCATTAAAGCCAATAATTCTTAGATTTACTCTTTTGAGGCTATTTCCTAGATCTTGTAGGTATGCTTCATTGCTTTTTAATCTTTTTTCTTGTCTCCTCTGAGTACTGTCAATCATTAGCCTGTCTTCAAGTTCATTCTTTCTTTCTTCTGCTTGATCAATTCTACTCTTAAGAGACTCTGATGCATTCTTCATTATGTTCAATTGCATTTTTCAATTCCAGAATTTCTGCTTGATTCTTTTTAATTATTTCAATCTCTTTATTAAATTTATCTGATAAAATTCTGAATTCCTGCTCTGTGTTATATCAAATTTCATTGAGTTTCTTCAAACAGCTATTTTCAATTCTCTATCTAAAATATTACATATCTGTTTCTCCAGGATTGTTTTCTGCTGTCTTATTTAGTATGTTGGGTGCGGTCATGTTTCCTGGTGCTTGTGGATGTTCATCAATGTCTGGGCAATGAAGAGTTAGGTATTTATTGCAGTCTTTGCAGCTTGGGCATGTTTGTACCTGTCCTTCTTCGGAAGGCTTTCCAGATATTTGAAAGGACTTAGGTGTTATGATTTAAGCCATGTCTGCATTAGGAGACACTCCATGCCCAGTTATGCTGTGGTTCTTGCAGACTCAATGGTATCACATTGGTGGTCTTGTTTTTCATTCTTACGAGGGTGCTTTTTTGTGTAGATAGTTGTGAAATTTGGTGTTCCTGCAGGTTGTGGGAGGAGAGAAGGAATATCTGTAGGGTCTTCTATTCGTCCATCTTACTCCACCTCTAGCATGACATTTCTTGAACTTACCAAATAAATGAATAAATCTTGTTTCATAGTTTCAGATAGTTGTTTCAGTCAAGATTGCATTTTCAAGTACCATATATGTAAGACCTATGGGATATTAAAACATTCCACCTCAGAAGCAAAGTATTGAAATATATTAAAGTAGAATTCCACTATTTCCAAATAATGAGAAAAAGTCCAGTGTGATGGTAAACTTTTCAACTGTACAATATTTCTAAAGAAATTCAGCTTCATTTGTCTTAAATATTAAGAATATATAATAGGATACAAATAAGTAAATATTAATGTTTCAAAAATATTTAAAATAATCCCTATTATGTGTTTTTTTCAATCATAAAACCCTCCTAACATAAATTCATTGTTTGATACGTAATTCTAAGGCATGCTGAAAGAATGTATTTCTTGAGTTACATTTTTATTCTGAATTCTCCTTCATTAAAAGGAACAAGAAAAATAATTTTAAGATTATACTTGTAAAGAATATACATCGTATTTTATAAGCATCATATATTCTAAGTTAGCAGGATCATGATAAAATCCTAAAATCCAACTCTACATGAAGCTGTATTAGAGCTGCTTCACATTTCATTAGCTTTTTAAATGTTGCACATATTCAAGGAGCCTCTCCATTTTGGATAATTGCCATCCACTCTTATAGTTGGGCTACTAAGTACTCTCTCAGGGAAAGTGACAAAAGCCAACTAAAACCTGACATGACTAAGGAGTCAAGCCTAGATTCAGAGGTGAAATGACCAAAATGGTCTCTCTCTCTCCTTGTGTGTATCTATATGTGTTTTAGGTTTTCTTAGGTTTATCTTTGTAATCTTTTCTCATAAATTTTTTATAAATTTGAAGTGTATAACATGATGTTTTGATATACATAGTCAATGATTACTACAGTCAAGCAAATTAACATGCCTATCTCCTCATTTGGTGTTTGTATATGAGTTTTGGCATTTATTCTCTATCTGTGAGTTTTGATCACTTCCATAAGATGAACAGAGGGCAATGTATTACCATAGACAATTTTACTTATCAGTCCCAGAACAAAGAAAGAGAAACTCGCTGTTACCTCTCCCTGTTTCAGTGGGGTGTGTTAGGTGGGGGCGGGGGGATGTGGGTAGAGGAGAAAAGAGGATGGATGGAAGTATCTACAAAAAGAGTCTCTAACTGGCTCAGTTTTGGCCCGCCCTGAATTAGATGCCTACGCCTTTGACCATAAAGACAAGGTATCTTCTTTGACCCCTTCTCTACAGTGGTGAGGGGATAGAAATGAGGGTGGGGCATAGTTAATACTATACTAAAAGAGAAAAGCATGTTAGAAAGACAGTAAAAATATGTCAACTACATGTTTTCTCTTACAAAGGTGACTTTGGATATCCCCTTCTAGCCAGTAGATCTCTAAATAATAAGTTATCTCTGGTTCATGGACATTTTAAAATAAGCCTCAGTTAGCTATAATTCTTATATAAGTGGGAGCAGCATGTTGCTCTCCTTGAGGAGATGATTTCAACCATTCACCAGCAGGCACCATAGGTACTCAACTAAATCCCCACAGTTCTCACTGGAGATGAGTTCAGAAGAACAGAGAAGGTGTCCTAGGCCATGGCCTGCAGGAGAAGATCACCTGCCTTAATTCCCAGCTGTGTAAAGGGACTGGAGTTCAGTGTCCAAATAAGACAAGGTTATTACCAAGAAATGCCAAATTGATGAAGGGTCTGATATCCCCAATTTCCACTTTTGTGTAGTTTTATGTATGACACCTGAATTCAGCAGAAAATGTCCAAGACACTTTCCAACTTAAATGGTTGAGTTATATATCTTCCTTTAGGTTCCCGCCACTCTTACTTTTAATGGAGGGATGGAGGATTATAGGTTCAGAAGGAAGGGTTATCTGAGAGTCCTGAGAAATGAAGAATTGAGCAAGGGAGATAAACTGGCAGTTCACAGAAAGGTATCCTCATATGTGATTTACCAATTTATCAACATGCATACAAAAGGTACTAAGAAGAGCAGTTCAAAACAGAAAGAACACCTAAATTAAGCAAGGGAAGTAAACTGAAATAGCTTAAAAACATCCAGGCAGGTAATAGAAACTTGTGAAAGTAGCCAAGAAAGCAAATATCTGTACTGTATTAAATGGTGGTGACTGAAATAACTGGAGCTCAAAATCATCTTAAAGTCCATGTTCATTTTTGTGAATGTCTGGATGTCCTATAGATCTGTGTCTATTTTCCATCTATTTTCCCATACATTTTAGCTATGTAATGTCATTTCCTTCCATTCTTGATAATTTGAAAGTCAGGATTTTATATGAAATATCATAGAGCTAACTTGAGTCTCTAGATGAGATATCTGGAAGGCTGTTATGGTCAAAACATAATTAATCTATTATTGAGTTGCTTCAAAGCAAAGCTTCATGCTTTTTGAAGGCTGCTCTTTGTGAAAGGTGACTAACTAGAGTCAAAATTTTGTGTCCCCAAAATTTCATATGTTGAAATCCTAAGGCCAAGGTGATAGTATTAAGAGGTGAGACTTTGGGAAGTGATTAGAGGATGAGGGCAGAGCCCTCATGAGGCAGGTTAGTGCCCTTATAAAAGAAATCCTAAAGATCTCTACCCCTTCCCACCATGTGAGGACACAGCAAAACGGCTGTGAACCAGGAAGCATGCCCTCAGGTGACACTGCTCTATCAGCACCCTTGATCCTGCACTTCCCAGCCTCCAGGGCATAACAAATTTTTGTCATTTATAAATTTTTGTCATTTATAAGCTACCCCAATCTATGGTATTTTGTTACAGCAGCCTGAACAGACCAAGACGGTCACTCTTACTCCAAGAGTCTAGTCCTCCAGGAATACCAAGTGGAAGGCTTGAGAGTATATTAGGCCCTCCTTGTGGTAGTCCTTGGGGTCTAGTTTCTGACCCTGTAACCTTCTGAGACTAACAGTTTTGCTCAGCTTCTAATCATCTCAGTAACCTCCTTTAGAATGGGCAGGTGCTTTGACGAGAAAAAGTGGTACCAAATATCAGTTTAATTTGACCCCTTTCTTCTTTGGAGCTCTTGGCTCCTCAATCCTTCTTGGTAGCTCTCTAATCCTTTTTGACAGATATTTTTTAATTTTGTCTAAATTTTCTAGATAGTCTCTTGTAGGGCTGGTCTGTAACAAGCTAGCCCCACCTCCTCTGTAAATTTAAAATTTTAGAGAAAATTTCTTTGACTTTTCATATTCTTACATTTATAATTTCATAGTCAATGCCACCTAAAAATACTTATTTTTTATCTAAAGTTTTTAAATGTAAAGTGTTTATCTTCCGCATTTAAAGGATAATATCTTTGAAGGTAAGATTTAAACTGTACACTTCTAACATTTAAGTCTCTAATCCATCTTGAATTAATTTTCGTATAAGGGGTAAGGAAAGGATCCAGTTTCAGATGTTAGACCTAATACCATAAAAACCCTAGAAGAAAATCTAGGTAGTACCATTCAGGACATAGGCATGGGCAAGGACTTCATGTCTAAAACACCAAAAGCAACGGCAGCAAAAGCCAAAATTGACAAATGGGATCTCATTAAACTAAAGAGCTTTTGCACAGCAAAAGAAACTACCATCAGAGTGAACAGGCAACCTACAGAATGGGAGAAAATTTTTGCAACCTACTCATCTGACAAAGGGCTAATATCCAGAATCTACAAAGAACTCAAACAAATATACAAGAAAAAAACAAACAACCCCATCAAAAAGTGGGCAAAGGATATGAACAGACATTTCTCAAAAGAAGACATCCATACAGCCAACAGACACATGAAAAAATGCTCGTCATCACTCGCCATCAGAGAAATGCAAATCAAAACCACAATGAGATACCATCTCACACCAGTTAGAATGGCAATCATTAAGAAGTCAGGAAACAATAGATGTTGGAGAGGATGTGGAGAAATAGGAACACTTTTACACTGTTGGTGGGATTGTAAACTAGTTCAACCATTATGGAAAACAGTATGGCGATTCCTCAAGGATCTAGAACTAGATGTACCATATGACCCAGCCATCCCACTACTGGGTATATACCCAAAGGATTATAAATTACTCTACTACAAAGACACATGCACACGTATGTTTATTGCGGCACTATTCACAATAGCAAAGACTTGGAATCAACCCAAATGTCCATCTGTGACAGACTGGATTAAGAAAATGTGGCACATATACACCATGGAATACTATGCAGCCATCAAAAAGGATGAGTTTGCGTCCTTTGTAGGGACATGGATGCAGCTGGAAACCATCATTCTTAGCAAACTATCACAAGAAGAGAAAACCAAACACCGCATGTTCTCACTCATAGGTGGGAACTGAACAATGAGATCACTTGGACTCGGGAAGGGGAACATCACACACTGGGGCCTATCATGGGGAGGGGGGAGGAGGGAGGGATTGCATTGGGGAGTTATACATGATATAAACGTTATGCACATGTACCCTAGAACTTAAAGTATAATAAAAAATAAAAAATAAAAAAAAAATAAAAAATAAAAAATAAAAAAAATAAAAAAAAAAAAAAATAAAATAAACTGTACACTTCTATACATCCCCTGAAATGTTGGATGATTTCATCAGAATATTGTTGGTATGTTACATAGATGTAATGAAGTGAGCATTGAAAAGATTAGTTTCTATTTGAAGTTCTGGTTTGGTAAGTTCTTCAACATCTCTTCCCCAGCATTTCCACTCTTAGAAGTCTATGCTACACACATGTCTACATGTGTGCACAAAGATACGTATGAATATATAATCCACTGGCCATGCCCACACAACACTTATTTTATCTCTGAAGTATTTTACTAATACATAATATATAAACACAGGCATATGACATGTATCACAGTCCTTTACAACAAACAATATGTCTCTGTCAACAAACGTGCATTTGTATTTTCTCTATGCCTTGAGTTCCTAGTCAATGAGAACTTGGCAAAGCACATTCTATTGAAAATCTCAGCCAAAGCTCTAAATGCCTCAGCCAGACTACTCTACCATTTTATCCAGTGTTCAATATATTCTGCAACAAGTGTTGTTTACTCAGCTGTGACCTCTCTTTCTGCCATTTACTTTGTTTCTGGCAAACAATATTGACACTAACAGATATGAAAAGCATGGAAGTAATAATGTTGGACCTCTTTCAAAGGGAAAAAAAAAGAAAATACATCAGGTTGAATGTTAAAATGCAAGGCTTATCATAGCTTGAGTTGCCTTCTGGGAAATGTTAAAGAATGTTAAAGGGTAAAGACTAACAGATGATTTGGGATTTGTGGCAGTCCTCTGACAAATGAGAAGCATTATAAAAATTACTGCAGCCTACAATAATTGATCAACTATTTTATGGAAGGTGTCTGGAAGAAACTAGAGCAGGAGACAGGTTATGATTTAACAGCATATGAAGAGAAAGGAATAACAGTTGCTAAAGTATGAAACAAGAGTGCATCTCTACAAAATCTATGCTTCACCATCTCTTTAGTCCTCTGTAGCACTGATTCTGCTCCAGCTTCCATTTTCATTTATGCTTCTCCACAGGCTCTGTGAGAACAGAGAATTCTCCCAAATTCTCATAGGGTCTGTGCATATGCAGATGTCCACCACAGAAAGGAAAACTTTAATTAACAAAGTCAATCTATAAAAAGAAAAACTAGCACTTGAAATATATATGTATATTCTCAATTATCAAGATAATTTTTAAGTAATAAAAAACAATTTGCAGAAAAATACAGTATGATCTTGTGTTTTCTTAATACAAGATCTATAGAGCTATTAAACATATTTATATCTACATCTCTGTCTATATGTTTATGCCATGAAAAAGTTCTAGAAAGGTACATTCTGTTATGGACTGAATGTGTCACCCTCAAATTCGTATGTTGCAATCCTAACCCCCAAGAGAATGGTATTATGGGGAAGAGCCTTAGAAGATGATGAGGTGGTGAGGATAGAGCTCCCATTAATGGGATTAGTGTCCTTATAAAAGAAATCCCAGAGAGCTCTCTCACCCTCTTTCCTCCATGTGAAGATACAACGAGAAACCTTAAATACTGCCTTCACCAGAACCCATCCATGCTGGCACCCTGATTTCAGGCTTCTGGCCTCCAAAATGGTGAGAAAAAAATGTTTATTGTTTAAGACATCTGGTCTATTGGTATTCTTTTATAGTAGCCCTGCTAGGAAATGAATGGATGATGTGAGGGGGACAAGTAAAATAAAACTATATTTTTAGTTTATATGTATTGTTTGAACTTATTTAACAGTTTATATTTAAATATAGAAGCATATAGAATAAAAAGATCAGTATCTATTTTGGTTGATGTATCTATTTTGGTCTTATGTAACTATACAATATTAATTCACATTTTACTTTATTAATCATATATCATAATAACATAATTGTAAAATTCAAAAGATACCAACAATAATTATTACATCATTTTATTTGCTGCCATAGAATTGACAACATATGTCAAGCGGCATATTTACAATCAGAATATCAAGGATGTACTATTGCTAAGTTTGGTGGTAGGGGCTTAAGATCCTATTAACTGAAAACTGCTCTTCTGGCTCAATTTCTGAAGAACAAGCAAATCTTTGTTACCAAGAAAAAAAAAGAAAGAAAGAAAAAGTAAACAGAAAAATGAGGTTCCATTGTAGATAACTCTTGTTTTTTTAAAAATCTATAGTTTTATGCTAAAAAAGTAAGTAAAAGCCCCATTGTCAATATATTTCCAAGTCTTTTATAGGATAATATTGCTCTATGTAATACTAGCTAGTGAAGAAAATCTTTCTGTTTACCTCTAATAAGTAAAATTCCTTCCCCCAAACTTGACCTTGATATACATTTTATATTTGTCTCCCCTTTTCTTTTTGGTCAAAATGTGGAGATGTGGGTAAATGCAATTTTTCTAGAATATCAAAAAGAGACAGAGAAAAGGATGATGTCTGAAATGCAGATATGAACCTTGGCAATGACGAAATGTCAATAGCTGAAGACATATATTTCCTCTTGAGCATCATTACAAAAACAGAGCATCATTATAAAAGACAGTGCAGTTGTTTCAGGTCCTAATGAAACTAACAGTAATGTAGGATATTGAGGAAATATAAACTAAAATAAAATAGATATTTAAAACACTGAATATCAAAAGTCATTGTTTCAATAAACATATTAAAATTTACTTTTTCAGGCTTGATGATGGACTTCCTATTCACTGAGAGAATATTCACCTAGAAATATTGAGAGCTTTAAGGTCTCCCACTGGTCATTTCATTCCCACATATCCCACCCCTAAAATCAGTATTCACTAAGAATTATAATCAGAGACATAAAGTTGACTAATTGGAGTTCTTACAAATATTTTATTCAAAACCTATTTTCTCAATACAGTTCGTTTCTTCTTTTACTGTTCATATGTTTTATTGGAAGGCTTCAGCTTTTGTTTAATCAAATAACACAGTCAGCTGCATTACCGTGGACAAGTTACTTAACTCTGTAAGCCTCCTTTTCTCATATGTTAGATGGAGATATTAATAGTATATATTTCATAGGACAGTGATAAATATTAACTGAATTTTTATATCAATTATAGATACAGTTTAATTATAAACTGTTTGTAATTATATATACATGTATATACATGCATAGTTAGAACGGTTCCTGGTACATAATAAACATTCAATGAATGTTGTTTTTATTTACGTAAGGAGTCCAAGAAACCAAACATCTTTGCTCTTAAGTTTCCTCTCTTTACTTGTTCTTATGCCCAACAGAAAGCATTAGTTGAATCTAACTGAAATCTCAACCTTGACAAGAGGAAAATATGATAATCCACCGATTCCAGTACTACCTTCTAAAATAGGTCAAATGGGCTGAATTGCTTTAGTCAAATGTGCATTGCTTAAGCAGTGCATATCTCTAAATTCAGCACTATTTGGGGGAAAATATCATAGGCAAAAACCTCCATGTTATTTCTACCTACCAGTTTTTAAAACTTTCCTTTATAACCCTTTCAAACTCCATATTTTAAAGAGGAATAAAAAATTAGAAAAATTTCATAGCCCTATTTTTTGTCTCATTTCAAATCACTGAGAAACATTTATTAAAGACAACGAAAAAAGCTATGTCCCTATGACAAGAATACTGACCTAATCACCCTCTGACTTTCTTCTAATTTATAGTTTTTCAATCTTTTGACTTAAATTGCTTCCTAAAGTGCTTACTCTTTTCACCTCACACTATTCCTAATCCGTGATTTAATTTGACTTTTTCTGCTTTTCAGAGTTCTATGCAAAGAAAAACTATAGCTTGATAGACAATTGCTCCTTCACCTCTATTAAATTCTGAGTTCAAAAAGAAAAAAGGGGTTGAATGAAAATGGTCCAAAATAGCTTATTAATAAACAAAAAAACATGTATTTAAAAAACAATATGTATTCTGTCATTTTTAAAAAAATCCCTGATTGTCATGCTGTTTAAGGATGATGCCTTACTGGAAGCACTATTTCTGTTATCCATCTAATTGCAGAATAGGTTAAAATAAGGAATTCTTTCAAATCCATAAAGTCATCTCTAGAGCAACTCCTCAAATGGCTGGTTGGATTAACTGGATGCACACATAGTAAAGGCCTTTGCAAGTGGCGTTGATCAAATATGTCACAAAGACAAAAAGAATAAGGCTAAAAGTACACAATTGAGTGTTTTTATATCTGGGAGAAAAGAGACAACAATTAGAAATGATTTAAGGAGAAGTTTGTTTTCTCTCAAGAAAAGTAAATATATTGAAGGTTCTTAATTTTAAAGTTACCCTCTCTCACCACTCCTATTCAACATAGTGTTGGAAGTTCTGGCTAGGACAATCAGGCAAGAGAAAGAAATCAAGGGTATTCAGTTAGGAAAAGAAGAAGTCAAATTGTCCCTGTTTGCAGATGACATGATTGTATATTTAGAAAACCCCATTGTCTCAGCCCAAAATCTCCTTAAGCTGATAAGAAACTTCAGCAAAGTCTCAGGATACAAAATTAATGTGTAAAAATCACAAGCATTCTTATACACCAGTAACAGACAAACAGAGAGCCAAATCAGGAATGAACTTCCATTCACAACTGCTTCAAAGAGAATAAAATACCTAGGAATCCAACTTACAAAGGATGAAAAGGACCTCTTCAAGGAGAACTACAAACCACTGCTCAGTGAAATAAAAGAGGACACAAAGAAATGGAAGAACATACCATGCTCATGGAGAGGAAGAATCAATATCGTGAAAATGGCCATACTGCCCAAGGTTATTTATAGATTCAATGCTATCCCCATCAAGCTACCAATGACTTTCTTCACAGAATTGGAAAAAACTGCTTTAAAGTTCATATGGAACCAAAAAAGAGCCCGCATTGCCAAGACAATCCTAAGTCAAAAGGACAAAGCTAGAGGCGTCACGCTACCTGACTTCAAACTATACTACAAGGCTACAGTAACCAAAACAGCATGGTACTGGTACCACAACAGAGATATAGACCAATGAAACAGAACAGAGGCCTCAGAAATAATACCACACATCTACAGCCATCTGGTCTTTGACAAACCTGAGAGAAACAAGAAATGGGGAAAGGATTCCCTATTTAATAAATGGTGCTGGGAAAATTGGCTAGCCATAAGTAGAAAGCTGAAACTGGATCCTTTCCTTACTCCTTATACGAAGATTAATTCAAGGTGGATTAGAGACTTAAATGTTAGACCTAATACCATAAAAACTCTAGAAGAAAATCTAGGTAGTACCATTCAGGACATAGGCATGGGCAAGGACTTCATGTCTAAAACACCAAAAGCAATGGCAGCAAAAGCAAAAATTGACAAATGGGATCTAATTAAACTAAAGAGCTTCTGCACAGCAAAAGAATCTATCACCAGAGTGAACAGGCAACCTACAGAATGGGAGAAAATTTTTGCAATCTACTCATCTGAAAAAGGGCTAATATCCAGAATCTACAAAGAACTCAAACAAATATACA
The DNA here is from genome assembly GCF_009764315.1 of Trachypithecus francoisi. Lineage (NCBI taxonomy): Eukaryota > Metazoa > Chordata > Mammalia > Primates > Cercopithecidae > Trachypithecus > Trachypithecus francoisi. The sequence goes on from NW_022681463.1 coordinate 39,845,495, forward strand.
AGAAAAAAACAAACAACCCCATCAAAAAGTGGGCAAAGGATATGAACAGACAGTTCTCAAAAGAAGACATTCATACAGCCAACAGACACACGAAAAAATGCTCATCATCACTGGCCATCAGAGAAATGCAAATCAAAACCACAATGAGATACCATCTCACACCAGTTAGAATGGCAATCATTAAAAAGTCAGGAAACAACAGGTGTTGGAGAGGATGTGGAGAAATAGGAACACTTTTACACTGTTGGTGGGATTGTAAACTAGTTCAACCATTATGGAAAACAGTATGGCAATTCCTCAAGGATCTAGAACTAGATGTACCATATGACCCAGCCATCCCACTACTGGGTATATACCCAAAGGATTATAAATTATTCTACTACAAAGACACATGCACACGTATGTTTATTGCGGCACTATTCACAATACCAAAGACTTGGAATCAACCCAATGTCCATCTGTGACAGACTGGATTAAGAAAATGTGGCACATATACACCATGGAATACTATGCAGCCATAAAAAAGGATGAGTTTGCGTCCTTTGTAGGGACATGGATGCAGCTGGAAACCATCATTCTTAGCAAACTATCACAAGAAGAGAAAACCAAACACCGCATGTTCTCACTCATAGGTGGGAACTGAACAATGAGATCACTTGGACTTGGGAAGGGGAACATCACACATCGGGGCCTATCATGGGGAGGGGGGAGGGGGGAGGAATTGCATTGGGAGTTATACCTGATATAAATGATGAATTGATGGGTGCTGACGAGTTGATGGGTGCAGCACACCAACATGGCATAAGTATACATATGTAACAAACCTGCACGTTATGCACATGTACCCTAGAACTTAAAGTATAATAAAAAATAAAAATAAAAAAATAAAGTTACCTAAAAATCAGATTTGTCAATAAATACAGTAAGTAGCAGAAGAATAAACATAGGAAAAGACAAAAGTAACCTATGTAGTGCAAACTTACACAGTTCTTTAAGTTACAGTATTTTTGTTTCCTTCTATCTGGCATCAGGTTTCATCAGAATACTCGGAAACATTCAACTTAGTTTACAGAAAAATGATTAAAATTGTTCAATAATTATTTAAAAGTTTTGTGTAAAAAACATAACATGGACTATTCAGCAAAAGGTGTTAGGAATGTTAGGAAAATTTGCTATTGAAAAAAACCAGTATTCTACTGACATCATAAAACACATCAGAATAAATTGCATATGTATTAAAGAGATAATCAAATATTAAAATCATGAAAAAGTGATATCTGAAGAGTTCAGAGATTTCAAGTCATAAAATTATTCTACAAAAGCAAACAAATACAAAAAATAAATAGATTTAACTACTGAAAAATTAATTTAAACACATAAAAAGCTAACATAATATTCCAGGGAAAACCAAGGAGAAAAATGGTCACCATAACTATGCTAATAGAATATAAACTCTTATAAATCAAAAAAAGATTGCAAAAATCAAGCAAAAGTTAACAATTAATAAATACTAGTAATATTTTAATAGCATATACAATTTTGGCATGGAAATAGTATGGCTGTCACTCTTAACATACTGTGATGATAGTATAAGTTTCCAGAGCCTTTCCATAAACCCAGCAGTTGTATTAAATGTCGAAATGTTCAGAGCTTTTAACCCATATCTCCTTTAGGAATTTAAAATAGAGAGAAACAAAGAACAATATAAGTACCAAAATTTTATTATTTAATAATTCCAAAAATAAACACAAACAACCTACATATTTATTATTAGAGAAATGTCTAAATAAAATAAAGAACATACATACTATAAAATACTATGCAGCATCAATGGTACTGTCACAAAACTATTTAAAAGGTGTGAAAATGCTCATTATATATTGCGAGGCAGGAAAACAGAAGGACATTAGGAATGTTTTCTTCTTTTAAGCTTGTTACAATAAACATTCATTACACAAAATATTAAAGAAACAATTACTGAATTACCAAAAGATATATTCATAGCCTATTGTAAAATTAAAAGAAATTTGAACAAGCCTTGCTTTCTTTTAAATATATATGAACATCACATTGCTGATGTAGTACAAATTGATTTTTTAAAAATTTTTCAGCAGAGTAAAGGGAGGTTGCATTTTCCCATTGTGTTTGAGTTGCACCAACAGACAGGATGAGTAGTTTTATGTTACAGTCCTTTATATCACAGCAAACAGTTATCTGATGAATAACTACAGACCCACAAAAGGAGGCAAACTGACAAACACTGGTAGAACAAATAATCCTCAGATGGCATCCAGGGCTCACTGACTTACAAGACTGCTGCTCACTCACAAAGAGGAACTTGAGATCTAGTTGAGGTAATTTGGTGTGTCTGAAAAAGAATTCAATCAGGAGGCAAAATTTCATGCCACTCCCTGTTTGAATTTTGCAAGAGACTCAGCATGTAATCTTGTTTTAGACACTAGCAAATGGGGAAGAGAAAACTTCACCTGCTTAAAGAGAGCCCAAAAGTCTTGAAATATCCTCTAGCTACTTTATGGATTTATTGCAGCACCTGGGTTCTTTCATAAGTTTCTTATTAGACTAAAACATTCACATCCAATATGCATCAACTGTTCAAAACACATTGTTATTAAAATGACAATGAGGTAAAATGATGTCTTCATAAGGCAATACATATTTCATGGATGGTACTATGTATAGTTTTTATACTAATATTAATTTAATGAGCCCTTCCGTTTGTTACAGATTGGCTAATCCATTTTTAATTTCCTATGGTTTGGGTCAGGACCCTTCGTAATTGGCCTGGAGTCAATTTCACTGAAATGCAGGCGTTTCTGTGGAGGTCTAGAAAACACGTGTTATTAAACAGTCTGTTTATGAAAGGAAATTTCTAACCTGATATCTGTGGCAGATAATGTACCCTGGAGGGTTGCCATCTGGTTCATGTATTTTTAATAATTTCAAGATTGGGTTACTATAGTTTAGATCTACAGTGTTCTTTGTTTTATTTGGTCTGGAGTTAAAATGAGTCACTGTAAACCCAGAATAAGCAAATCCATACAACTGAAAATGGTATGGGGTGAAGACATCCAATTGACTTGTAATGGGAGCATGTTGTCAAAGACATCTAAGTTTCAAATGCAAGCTCAATTAGAAATCAACACAAAGTAACAAACATTTGCTTTTAAGAATTTAACTAGTTATGAAATTTTCCAATATTAGGGTAGTTTTGACTGAAAAGTATTAATACTTTTAATTTTAAATATTCATATTAGAAATTAAGGGAAAGTTGACACGCTTAAAGTAATATTTATGTTCCTCCAAAGAAACTATGTGAGAGAATATTAATCCTTCTAAATGATTATGCCAGGCATACTGTATGCTACTTTAACAACTAAAGGACATCGCAATTGACTGTTGAATGTTGCTGGCAAAATGATTCACTCCCAGAGAGAAAACCTGAGTGGAAAATACGAAGAGTATCTTTTTGTGATCTTTACTTTTTTTTTTGCCAGGCAGAAATATAAATTTTTATTTACATTTTAAATGTCCTCCCTTTTCTTTAATATTTTTCTTAATTCATCACTGGTAGTAACAAACTGCAATTTATGCTAGCATGGTTTGAAATTAGAAAAACATCTGACAAAATATGTTTCCTGAAATTCTTTAGCACATCATAATTTGATGTATTACCAATTTAAAAATAAAAATTTTACTTAGAAATTGTAAATATTAATTTATAAACTGTTTATAATATAAATGTTATAGTTTTCAGAACTTTTAATTCCTTAACAGTGATTGATGTTTATGTACACACACATGCACCTATGCACGCACACACTTACATACACATGTATATGTACTTACATACACATGTACATGTTCCATATACACACACATGCACATATGCATGCACATACACACACACACATAACTGAAATGACAATATGCTTCTGGTAGATATTACATAATTATTTTGTAAGTTAATACTTATTATTCTTTAATAGCTCATAGTAAATGACCATATCATATGGCATTCCATTGGTGTGCAATAATCTTGGCATTCCATTGATGTGCAATAATCTATTTAACTGTCTGTTTCATATTTATGTTGCTTCCAGTTTTCCACTCTTACTAATAACACATTTTTACAGAAATATTCAACTTTCTAAATAGATTCTTGAAATAAATCCTAAAGGGGAAAACAATGTGTTCAAGGGGTTCTTGGTACATGTTGCTAAATTATTTTTCATAAAGATTCTAACAATTTTTACTCTGGAAGCATTAAGTATTACTAACATTTTTAAAAATACATGTCACTTAGGTGCTTTATCAATGATATTAATTATAAATTGGTATTACCTTGATGGCTAGTGAGCTTCGACACAATCCCGCATGTATGCTCACGTATACTTCTTCTTCTATAAATGTTTTGTTCATGCTTATTTCTCAGTTTTTGGAAATTTGCTCTTTCGTGTTTGTCTTTTCTCTATTTTTTGACATTTATCTTTCCCATGGCTTTAAGGTGGAAAAGGAAACATGACATGTCAGTTATGTTGTATTGAATATGAAGGAAGGGCAGGGAAAGGCTTCATATCATCCTTCAGTTTCAGGCCTGGGGAGCTCTCCGCACTTCAGAGCTTAGGGACCATCCAAGAGAAAATAGCAGAAAAAAGGCAAGAGGAACTCAGAAGTAGAATTACCTATTCTAGATAATAATGTATATAACTTTTATCTTATAGATAATGGAATTGAGGCATGTAAAAGCTTCTTAATAGTAAGACCAAGACTAGAGCTGAAGCCCAGATCATCTGACCACAGGTTTACACTGATTCACATTTGGAAAGACAGAATCTCCTAGATCCCGTTGGCACTGTGCCTCAGGTCTGTCCCAGTCAAAGCCAGAGTCCATCCTTGGTTTGAGGTGGGGAAGAAAAGGTGTTGAGTCTATACAGTGGAGAACACCACCAAGTTACTATTTTTTCTTCCCTACTTTTCTTACAGTTTACTATTTCATTGATGTGCAAACTGTAATTAATGTACTGAGAAATTCTGACTGATTTTGTCCTGGGTTGAAGATATGGTCTTATTTAAGGCCAACTCATTGCACCAGAAGACAGCATGACAAAAACTGATGTGAATAGGACTCTGCCAAAAATGGCAATGATACAAAGCTGATTAACAAGATTTTTTTCAAAAATCCATTAAACTATCAATTCTAACGTGCTGATATTTAAAGAGGAGTACTCAATAGCACAAAGATAAATTACCGTAATTGAACCAAAGTGCAATCAACAAATGTTTGCACTGAGAACCCACCTGTTTCTTAAACATTCCTGTCTTTGATGGGTCTAACTGAAAGTTTCCAAATCTACAGAGTGGAAATAGTCAATATTCCTACAGGTTTCTGTTTCTTCTTGCACAAGAGAGTTATAGGTTATACTGCATATTTCAATTACAATCATTTAGATCATTGTGTCGAGAAGAATTCTGAATCCACAACAGGGACCATCAGAATTCCAATGAACATTTGACTATGTCTACCATAGGTCCAGCAGAAGGAAGCAGCAGTCAAATATTTTTCACATCTCTGTGCCATCACCAATAGGCAGAAAGTGACATGATAGAGATAGTGATTATGGGCACAAAAAGAATACAGATCTACTAGTTTCTCTATATTGTGGGTTCAATAGACTTAATTAAACCACATTCATGTTTCTGTTCAGGGATGCCTTACAAAAAAATAAAAGCCATCTTGAAATTTCCTTCCCATGAATATAGGACCTAATTGTTAACGTCCTTTAAAGAAGTAAAATTCCTAACTTCAATTTTCAGTTATCTCCCTTTGTATACTTATATCAAAATTGCCCCGCAACATTTCAAACATATGATACAGAAAAGACTTTACTGGGTTCTCTGCAGTTCGTAGTGATTGTAACTCACATGAACAATCAGCACAGTTGTAATTACAGCCCTTAATTCATTCATTGTACCAGAAACACTGATGGTTGCAGTTATAAAGTGTTAACTACTGCTATCTCTTAAATAAAATGAAAACGTAACCCAAAATATGAGTTACATCATTCAGGGAAAATAGTTTATAGTGAAATACAAATATAACCTTAAAATAACTTCCACATTTCTCAAGGAATAGAAATTTATATTTTTTAAAACATGCAATTTACTAAGAGTTCCTATAATCACAACGATTCTCATATTAGCATAGAGCACATGCTTATAACTTTGTAGTCTGGCAGTTTATCAAACTAGTCTTTTTTTGTTGTTGCTATTTAGATCTTGATTTTAACATTCATATATCCTAAAAGAATATGAGTGAATAAACTGAGTTTGATTCTTTAGAGGTAACTTCATATTCAACCCATTATCCCTTTTTGAAGAAAACTGCATCCATATATTAGTATTCACAGCACACATACTACAATTTTCAAGGCACGTGTCAGACACATGGAAGAAAGTAATTCATTGTGATGTCTGTGAAAATGGCTCCTGAATCCATTCACCCAGATTTTCTTTTCTGAGTTTCTGATGCACATTTCCAACCTTCTGGTAGGCATCCGCATCCAATGTCCCTATTTTTATTACAGTATCACTAACCACTTTTAACAAGAAAGCTCTTGTTTTTTATTCCTTCCTTTCCCATTTATCCTATATGTAATAAGTCACCAAGTCTTCTTCATATTATACTGATCATTTCTTTCATTCCTGCGGCCCCACGCTAATCACCATAGTAACCACCAAATCAGGAGGCTGAATTCAATCATAAGTTCTATCCTTTCTAGATTACAAAAAGCTCAAAATAGGTAATAGGTATATAAAATGCAGGCTCACTTAGCACCTCAATTTAAAGACTCCAATTCTTTTTTTATATATATACTTTAAGTTCTAGGGTACATGTGCATAACGTGCAGGTTTGTTTCATATGTATACATTGCCATGTTGGTGTGCTGCACCCATTAACTCGTCATTTACATTAGGTATTTCTCCTAATGCTATCCCTCCCCCCTCCCCCCATCCCACAACAGGCCCCGGTGTGTGATATTCCCCTTCCTGTGTCCAAGTGTTCTCATTGTTCAATTCCCACCTATGAGTGAGAATATGCGGTGTTTGGTTTTCTGTCCTTGCAATAGTTTGCTGAGAATGTTGATTTCTAGCTGCATCCATGTCCCTACAAAGGACACGAACTCATCCTTTTTTATGGCTGCATAGTATTCCACGGTGTGTATGTGCCACATTTTCTTAATCCAGTCTGTCATTGATGGACATTTGGGTTGATTCCAAGTCTTTGCTATTGTGAATAGTGCCGCAAAGAACATACATGTGCATGTCTTTACAGCAGCATGATTTATAATCCTTTGGGTATATGCCCAGTAATGGGATGGCTGGGCCAAATGGTATTTCTAGTTCTAGATCCTTGAGGAATCTCCACACTGTCGTCCACAATGGTTGAACTAGTTTACAGTCCCACCAACAGTGGAAAAGTTTTCCTATTTCTCCACATCCTCTCCAACACCTGTTGTTTCCTGACTTTTTAATGATTGCCATTCTAACTGGTGTGAGATGGTATCTCATTGTGGTTTTGATTTGCATTTCTCTGATGGCTAGTGATGATAAACATTTTTTCATTGTCTGTTGACTGCTTAAATGTCTTCTTTTGAGAACTGTCTGTTCATATCCTTTGCCCACTTTTTGATTTTTTTTTTTTTTTCTGGTAAATTTGTTTGAGTTCTTCGTAGGTTCTGGATATTAGCCCTTTGTCAGATGAGTAAAGACTCCAATTCTAAGTTGTCTCGTAAAGCAGCTCTCGCCACCAGCTGTCATACCTGTGACCATGCTAAATGCTGAGGCCAGTGGTAGAAGCAGCTTGCAGAGAATCCAAGCAGCTTACAGTCCTTCCTTTGGTTTTATTCATAAGCAGCTGTGAGAAATGTTCCATTGGCAAGGGCCCTGTCTCAACAATGATGGTGCCTCCTGTGAAACTCCTTAAAATTTGTGAGTGCACAGCTTCCTCCCAACACTCCCTGGATGCTGAAGAAAGGTGTTGAAAAGATATTGCTCAATGGAAGATCTTAAAAGAGAGTCCACCTTCTTGTAATCTTACATGTAAAATGCTATTTGTCACATCTTGCATCCAGAGCTTGTGAAATACAGCCACATTATCAAATAAAAGAAACCATTGTTCTTTGTAGAAATGGTCACTTCTAGGATTGGGGGGCAGTAAATATAAAAGATGAGCCTGGAGCACTGTTAGTGGCAGAGTGAGGAAGTGCCCCCAAAAATGACAATGAAGGAGATTTCTCAATGGGACATAGGGAACATCAGACATGCATATTTGAGAGATAATGTATGATGTACAGATCCAAGAGACAATGTCAGGAGGGCAGATCAGAGGCTGCCCTGTTAGGGCATGCCATTGACGAAGAGCATCATGATCTTATGAGCTAACCCAATGACTGCCTGTCTGGAATAAGATCCATATACGTGAACCAGCTGCTGGAACTATCCTACAAGTTACCTGAGCATCACCATGGTCCAGTTATACTCTGAACTTCAAAAACCACAGGGAGGAATAAGAAGGACCTCATCCAAATGGACCCAGACTCTTCATTTGGAATGATAGCAGAAGCAAAATGGGCTTTGCGATTTATTCTGCTGAAGGAGAGCTCTTTTTGGGAGTAAGTTTTTGTACAAACATCCCAGTAACAGCTAATGTGGGAATGCAGGTAGAATATTTGTAGAGGTGATGTAGATAACTCCATTCTCCCATCCTTCATCGAGCTCCTTTCAGGACTTTGTACCAATACATGCCTTTGACATGAGCAGGAAACTGTTTCCGCATTATGCAGGATTCACTGAGAAACACAAAGTAAACATAGGCCCCTATGTGCCTTCTCTGCTGTGAATAAATAACAGTCCCAATAGTAACAAGAATAATTGTATTATGTTTCTAAAAATTTCATGAGGACATGAGTCTCTGGTTAGTAATTAGATGAGTTTGTATCTTATGATGATGTTGCAATTATTGCATTATAACTGACCATATTATAATATTTTGGACTTAACAAAGAGAAGGAAGAGGTAGGACCGCAGACCAAAAAAACATTCAAGGTATCATCATCCTTAACCTCTCTCATCCGTCTGGAGGTTGAGAGAGGCAAGTGTCCAAAGGGGCATGCTCAGATGATGGTGTTAGTAAGGGAAGGAACTTGTCATGAATATATTTTACCTGAGGGGAATAGATTAGGTCTGTCAGTCTAGAGCAGGGGTGGGCAAACTATTGGCCTGCAGGCCAAATTTGGCTCTGCCTGTCTTTCTAAAGCTTTACTGGAATTCAGTCGCTTATCTGCATGTTATCTATGGCTGCTTTCACACTACCACTACAAAGTGGAGTGGTTGTGAAAGAGACGGTATGGTCCACAAGTCTGAAATACTTACTACCTGCCCCTTTATAGAAAAAGTTTGCCAATATGTAATGCAAGGAGCAAGATGCAAATCTTCTGGATTATCCACACTTCTTGTATTTCCTATGATTGTTTTCCTTTTTATTCCTGATTTTTTGGAATCAATGTAGAAAAGCACTCAACCTCAGTTAAACTACAGTAAAACAAGAATAAAAGTTGGACCAGCAGGTTGAAGAACAAGCTGCACCCCTGGAACCTGTAATGGGGATAGCAAACAATGCCCAGAGGGGTGGCGAGAGCTTTGTGTGACGCTCACATCCCTACCACAAGATTCTCTGGGGCCAACCTCGGAAGGCAGTGTTTGTTTACATATTCTGCCTTTACATCATGTAATTAATTATATTTCTCATCTGCTTGTGAAAAAAAATGAGATGTTTACAATAATAAACATAACATAGAATCATTCTTAAATAAAATTTTAAAGGAGATCCAAAGTCACAGACTAGCTTTTTACTGAGAATCATATTCCCAGTTGGCCGCATGTTTGGAACAAGTTATTTCTCCAAACCACTGTGGCTGAGACCATATTAACCTAAGCAGGATACAGTCTGCCAGATGTTAATGATATTTACAGTCCTGGATTCTGTTATAAAATATGAATGGCCATCGTGTGTATTCAGCAGTGTTAGCTCTCATTCTCTCATTATTTATTCATTTATTCAGCAAACATTCACTGAACACTTTCTCTGCACAAGCCCCCTGTTCTGGACTTACATTCTCTTTATGAAGGTTTCCGTTTGCATCAGGTGGCCTCCTCATGCAGCACTGAAGCAGTTATTTTACTTTGTAGTTCACTTACCTGAAAATGGAGGTTTTCAGATGTATATGAGAAAAAACTATCAACAAGGTGCTGGCACCCCTATTTTGTCAACACTGAAGAAATCAGAGAACACTTCATCCATGCTCCCTGCCTCTTAAAAATTAGCTTCCAAGTAGAGAAAACCAGCAATCAGCCAAAAGGAAAACAGTAGGTACTTGATATAGGATATTTATTTCATTTTTGAGGGGAATGTTAGAAGAAAGAAGCCTCAGTGGAGAAAACAGAAGAAGCACACATTAGCTAAATATTAGACAAGTAAATAGGAAAACAGTAAAGTGTCTATTCACTGTACCTGGAGAAGCATTGCACTATACAGAAAGTGCTTTTATAGTCTCTCCTTGAAAACAAGGATAAAGTCAGTAAGTGAAGACTTGTGCTAGCCAGTATACCACCATTCCTTCAACAACTACTGATAAGAGCATCATTATTGGTATACCAAAGTAAATTGACCTCCAAATGATCATTTTCTCTAGAGGCTTGCTTGTTCAGCCTGGAAGTAGATTGGACTCAGATGCCCTAGCAGTTACCTTGGAGGGTGAGTAGAGCTGCACACTTCAAATATCCTGGTGAAAATTAACATGAAAGCCCTTTGCTGTGGAAACAGAGCCCATATGGATGTGCCTTGTTAAGTTGGTCAAATGCATTCTGCTTTGCCGGGAATAAGAACCAGAAAGAGTTTATGAAAGTAAGAGTTAGTGTGTTAAGCTTGAGTCTCCAAGGTGACCAAGGGAGAGATGAAGGAAAGGTTTGATTTAAGTAAATGCTTTTGAAAGGAAATAAGAAAAAAGAGTGAATATGACTAAAACCATACAAGCTGATTATTTGTTTAAATAAAAGCAAAGAACTCCAACCAGATTTCATTTTTTATTGTTACAACTCACACTTAGCTTTCCATTCAAAGCTTCCTAGTCTATACTTGATCTGAAGAACCAAATACATTTCAAGTGAAGTGTTTAGCTTTAATATAAAATTAGTCACTGTGTAATTACTGAAAAGACATGTTTATAACTATAGAGCAAACTACAAGACCCTTTAAAACTCCTTCCATGCTGAGGAAAACATTTATTCCTTCTAGGGTATCATTTTTCAAACTGCTTTTAGAATCTAACTGCTGGCTAGGCTTTTGTGGAGATTTTCATAAACAAAGCAAGGTTACAAATGGTTTTGTGAAATTCTGTAATTTACCAGAAGATATATTTATGACTCATTTCCTTTTATTTTCCTGCCTCCAAATACATTTTCATCCACATCATGTTACTCTGAAGTTTTCCTCCAAAGGAACTGATGAGTGAACCATTTGTTGAGTAAATATTTATTGAATAGCTTGCAGTCAACACAGTGCCTGACAAATAGTCAATGCTCAATAAAAGACCATGGAATGCATCTTGGATAGGTGTCCATTGCAAGGATACCTCCTATCTCTTTGGGAATACAAAATATATGAAATATAAATTCTGCCTCTACATAGGATCCAGGACATGAAAGATATCATGAAAGTTGTATAGAAAAATCATCATGGAAATTCAGAAAAGTAAAACTACTTTGTTGGGGATTTCAGAGAAATATTTCTGATAAAGAAATCCTCTGTACTTGAGCTAGAAGGATGTTTAACTTTAGGTCTTTGGAGATGTAGGACAAGGTCATCATGGGCTGATATATAAAGGCACAAACACAGGGTTGTGAAATACGTATGGGACCTCAGTTTCCAGAAACAGATACGGCATTATAATGTGTGCTACTGAGACTGAAAGGAAGAATAACATAAAAGGCAAGAAAGAAAATTATCAATGCAATAAGTTTGCTATGTTTTATTATTTTAACTAAATTGTATTAAGCACCTATGAGATCCAAAAACAAGTTATGCAGAGACAAGTAAAACTACATTTCTGCCCTTGAGTTTCTCACAATTTAATGGTGGAAACTAAATATATAATTCAACGTTTTCCATATAAGCACTATAATAAAAGGCACAAAGAAGGGCTATCTAATTCTGATTGAAGTGGGATGCCAAGGAAAGCTTTCCAAGAAGATAAACTCAACCTTGAAAGATATAAAGCAGTTATGAGGCAAGAAAGGTGGAGTGGATCAGGGAGGTCCTTCAGATAGGCAAGGAGCTGCATGAGCAGGTAGTGATTTGAGATTCTTTCCATTGTATATATATATGTATATATTTATTTTAATTTTTTTTTTGAGAACGAGTTTCGCTCTTGTTGCCCAGGCTAGAGTGCAATGACGTGATCTCGGCTCACTGCAACCTCCGCCTCCCGGGTACAAGTGATTCTCCTGCCTCAGCCTCCTGAGTATCTAGGATTACAGGCACCCACCACCACACCCAGTTACTTTTTTGTATTTTTATTAGAGATGGGGTTTCATCATGTTGGCCAGGCTGGTCTTGAACTCCTGACCTCAGATGATCGCCCTCCTCGGCCTCCCACAGTGCTGGGATTACAGGCATGAGCCACCGCGCCTGGCCCTCAGTTGTATTTATTATAATACACTCCACCCAGTATTATTAACGACAGGAAGAAGAAACAGGACGTGTTTGTGAAGAGTCAGTGTGTTAGCTTGAGTCTCCAAGGTGATCAAGGGAGAGATGAGGGAAAAGTCTGGTTTAAGTAAATGCTTTTGAAAGGAAAGAAGAAAGAGAAATGAATGCCACTAAAATCATACAGGCTGATTATTTGTTTAAATAAAAGGAAAGAACTCCAAGCAGATTTCATTATTTGCTTATTGTTATAACTCATATTTAGCTTACTATCCAAAACTTCTCAGTCTATACTCGATCTGCAGAATCAAATACATTTCAAGTGAAGTGTTTAGCTTTAAAATAAAATTAGTCACCATGTAATTACTGAAAAGACATGTTTCTAACTATAAAGCAAACTACAAAATTCCTTAAAACTTCCATGCTGAGGAACATATTTATTTCTTCTAGGGTATTATTTTTTTCAAACTTCTTTCAGGCTTAACAGTCTAACTACAAATCCACTTAAAATATTTGCCTTATTAACACTTGCTTTATAAATAGGCCATCAAAATTTTATTCACTCAACAAATATTTATTGAAGCAAGCTTCTCTACACAGTGTTATCTGGTTTTTTCTTCCTGTCTGGCTTTTCTCATGTTGTTGTCTCTGGCTGGCAAGTCAATCGCCTCCATCTTCACCCCTCAAACTTTTATCCACCCATCATAGCCTAGCTATTCAAAAGCCTTCACTTTAATGAAATCCTTACCTATATCTCAAATGCCTACTATATCTGCTGAGTACCCAATATACTTTCTTTGTACTCCTTTTTTATACCTAACACATTTTTTTCCTGAATAATTATGTTTATACAGAAAATTTTCTAGGGACTAATACTGTGTTTTTTACTAATTTTGTTCTTTACAATACTAGAACAATGCTGTGCACCACCACCCTTTGCTGAAATGATTTGCAAGACTGTTCTAAAATAAGTCGATTATATGTGTGGGTTAATATTGCCCCTATTTCCACATGTGTGTGTGTGTATGTGCGTGTATAATTACTGAGAAGATGTGTTCATAACTGTAAAGAAAGCTACAAAACAAAAAATAGAAGTAGTAAAACAAAAAAGCAGTATCAGATACACTGGATATTGAATTAAAAAGCAATAGCCAGTATATGCTGTCTACAAGAAACAGCAGCAAGGTTTAACAACTTTAAATGCATAAGCATTTAACATATAAAGTGAAAACCGACAAAATTGAAAAATAAATCAGCAATTATACTTAGAGATTTTAATACTTCTCAGTAAATAATTTTTAAACATACCAAAGATCAACAGATATAATGTACAGCATGGTGACTATAGTTAATAATTACTGTTAATAATCAACTGCATTGTTTATTTGAAATTTGCTAAAAGATATATATATATATATATATTTTTTTTTTTTTTTTTTTTTTTTTTTTTTTTTTTTGAGACGGAGTCTCGCTCTGTCGCCCAGGCTGGAGTGCAGTGGCCGGATCTCAGCTCACTGCAAGCTCCGCCTCCTGGGTTTACGCCATTCTCCTGCCTCAGCCTCCCTAGTAGCTGGGACTACAGGCGCCCGTCACCTCGCCCGGCTAGTTTTTTGTATTTTTTTTGTAGAGACGGGGTTTCACCGTGTTAACCAGGATGGTCTCGATCTCCTGACCTCGTGATCCGCCTGTCTCGGCCTCCCAAAGTGCTGGGATTACAGGCTTGAGCCACCGCACCCGGCCAAAAGATAGATCTTAAGTATCCTCACCAAACACATACAAAAAAAGAGATAACTATTTGTGATGATGAATGTACTGATTGTGATAATTATTTCACAATGTACATATACATCAAATCATCACATTGTACACAGCTTGAATATATGCAATTTCCATTTGTCAATTATACTTCAATAAAGTTGAGAGAAAAATAAATATCAGTAAGGATATAGAAGACTTGAAAAACACTGTCAGCTAATTTGACATAATTGACTCCTATAGATTGCTCCTCCCTACATGGGAGAAGATATAAATTATCAGAATCAAGAATGAAAGAGGGATCTTCATAGCAGATCCTACAGACATCAACAGAATGAAAAGGGAAAATTATGAACAAATTATACCAAAAAGTTTATTTTCTTAATTTCTTAAAAGGCACAAAATTACCAAAACTGTATCAAGAAGAAATTAAAAATCAAAATAGACCTCTATAAGGGCATTAAATTAAATTAGTGATTATATCGGAAAATCAATTCATGTAATAGACAATGTTAACAAAATAAAACAAAAAACCAGTATGGTAATATCAACAGACATTGAGAAAGAGACACATGTGTAACAATTACCACTGTGACACTTCTAAAGGCAGACATAAAAGATAGTTTTTATTATCCTGAGATAGGCAAACACATTTTGGATAAAATTTTAAAAGCCTGAAAAATAAAAGAAAAAAAAAATATCAAGTGGACTTCATCAAAACTTTTGTTCACCTAAAGGCACTATTAAGAAAGATACAGATAGTGGGCGGAGCAAGATGGCCGAATAGGAGCAGCTCCAGTCTCCAACTCCCAGCTCGAGGGACACAGAAGACCGGTGATTTCTGCGTTTTCAACTGAGGTACTGGGGTCATCTCACTAGGGCGTGCCGGACAATCGGTGCTGGTCAGCTGCTGCAGCCTGACCAGCGTGAGCTGAAGCAGGGCGAGGCATCGCCTCACCTGGAAGCGCAAGGGGGAAAGGAATCCCTTTTCCTAGCCAGGGGAACTGAGACACACAACACCTGGAAAATCGGGTAACTCCCACCCCAATACTGCGCTTTAAGGAAACAGGCACACCAGGAGAATATATCCCACACCTGGCTGGGAGGGTCCCACGCCCACGGAGCCTCCCTCACTGCTAACACAGCCGTCTGCGGCGATCTATCCGCAAGGCAGCAGCGAGGCTGGGGGAGGGGCGCCCGCCATTGCTGAGGCTTAAGTAGGTAAACAAAGCCGCTGGGAAGCTCGAACTGGGTGGAGCTCACAGCAGCTCAAGGAAGCCTGCCTGTCTCTGTAGACTCTACCTCTGCGGACAGCGCACAGCTGCAGCCCATTAGGGGAAAGAGCGGGGGCGGTGCAGACGCGAACGACTCTGTCTGACAGCTTTGGGGAGAGCCGTGGATCTCCTAACGCGGAGGTTGAGATCCGAGAACGGACAGACTGCCTGCTCAGGTGGGTCCCTGACCCCTGAGTAGCCTAGCTGGGAGACATCCCCCACTAGGGGCAGTCTGACACCCCACACCTCACAGGGTGGCGTCACCCCTGAGAGGAAACTTCCAAAGAAAGAATCAGACAGGTACACTCGCTGTTCAGCAATATTCTATCTTCGGCAACCTCTGCTGCTGATACCCAGGCAAACAGGGTCTGGAGTGGACCTCAAGCAATCTCCAACAGACCAACAGACAGTCCTTCTGACTGTCAGACGGAAAACTATCAAACAGGAAGGACACCTATACCAAAACCCCATCCGTACGTCACCATCATCAAAGTCCAGAGACAGATAAAACCACAAAGATGGGGAAGAAGCAGGGCAGAAAAGCTGGAAATTCAAAAAATAAGAGCGCATCTCCCCCTGCAAAGGAGCGCAGCCCATCGCCAGCAACGGATCAAAGCTGGTCAGAGAATGACTTTGACGAGATGAGAGAAGAAGGCTTCACTCCATCAAACCTCTCAGAGCTAAAGGAGGAATTACGTACCCAGCGCAAAGAAACTAAAAATCTTGAAAAAAAAGTGGAAGAATTGACAGCTAGATTAATTAATGCAGAGAAGATCATAAACGAAATGACAGAGATGAAAACCATGACACGAGAAATACGTGACAAATGCACAAGCTTCAGTAACCGACTCGATCAACTGGAAGAAAGAGTATCAGCGATTGAGGATCAAATGAATGAAATGAAGCGAGAAGAGAAACCAAAAGAAAAAAGAAGAAAAAGAAATGAACAAAGCCTGCAAGAAGTATGGGATTATGTAAAAAGACCAAATCTACGTCTGATTGGGGTGCCTGAAAGTGAGGGGGAAAATGGAACCAAGTTGGAAAACACTCTTCAGGATATCATCCAGGAGAACTTCCCCAACCTAGTAGGGCAGGCCAACATTCAAATTCAGGAAATACAGAGAACGCCACAAAGATACTCCTCCAGAAGAGCAACTCCAAGACACATAATTGCCAGATTCACCAAAGTTGAAATGAAGGAAAAAATCTTAAGGGCAGCCAGAGAGAAAGGTCGGGTTACCCACAAAGGGAAGCCCATCAGACTAACAGCAGACCTCTCGGCAGAAACTCTACAAGCCAGAAGAGAGTGGGGGCCAATATTCAACGTTCTTAAAGAAAAGAATTTTCAACCCAGAATTTCATATCCAGCCAAACTAAGCTTCATCAGTGAAGGAGAAATAAAATCCTTTACAGATAAGCAAATGCTTAGAGATTTTGTCACCACCAGGCCTGCCTTACAAGAGACCCTGAAGGAAGCCCTAAACATGGAAAGGAACAAGCGGTACCAGCCATTGCAAAAACATGCCAAAATGTAAAGACCATCGAGGCTAGGAAGAAACTGCATCAACTAACGAGCAAAATAACCAGTTAATATCATAATGACAGGATCAAGTTCACACATAACAATATTAACCTTAAATGTCAATGGACTAAATGCTCCAATTAAAAGACACAGACTGGCAAACTGGATCAAGAGTCAAGACCATCAGTCTGCTGTATTCAGGAGACCCATCTCACATGCAGAGACATACATAGGCTCAAAATAAAGGGATGGAGGAAGATCTACCAAGCAAATGGAGAACAATAAAAAGCAGGGGTTGCAATCCTAGTCTCTGATAAAACAGACTTTAAACCATCAAAGATCAAAAGAGACAAAGAAGGCCATTACATCATGGTAAAGGGATCAATTCAACAGGAAGAGCTAACTCTCCTAAATATATATGCACCCAATACAGGAGCACCCAGATTCATAAAGCAAGTCCTTAGAGACCTACAAAGAGACTTAGACTCCCATACAATAATAATGGGAGACTTCAACACTCCACTGTCAACATTAGACAGATCAACGAGACAGAAAGTTAACAAGGATATCCAGGAATTGAACTCATCTCTGCACCAAGCGGACCTAATAGACATCTATAGAACTCTCCACCCCAAATCAACAGAATATACATTCTTCTCAGCACCACATCGCACTTATTCCAAAATTGACCACATAATTGGAAGTAAAGCACTCCTCAGCAAATGTACAAGAACAGAAATTATAACAAACTGTCTCTCAGACCACAGTGCAATCAAACTAGAACTCAGGACTAAGAAACTCAATCCAAACCGCTCAACTACATGGAAACTGAACAACCTGCTCCTGAATGACTACTGGGTACATAACGAAATGAAAGCAGAAATAAAGATGTTCTTTGAAACCAATGAGAACAAAGATACAACATACCAGAATCTCTGGGACACATTTAAAGCAGTGTGTAGAGGGAAATTTATAGCACTAAATGCCCACAAGAGAAAGCAGGAGAGATCTAAAATTGACACTCTAACATCACAATTAAAAGAACTAGAGAGGCAAGAGCAAACACATTCAAAAGCTAGCAGAAGGCAAGAAATAACTAAGATCAGAGCAGAACTGAAGGAGATAGAGACACAAAAAACCCTCCAAAAAATCAATGAATCCAGGAGTTGGTTTTTTGAAAAGATCAACAAAATTGACAGACCGCTAGCTAGACTAATAAAGAAGAAAAGAGAGAGGAATCAAATAGACGCAATAAAAAATGATAAAGGGGATATCACCACCGACCCCACAGAAATACAAACTACCATCAGAGAATACTATAAACACCTCTATGCAAATCAACTAGAAAATCTAGAAGAAATGGATAATTTCCTGGACACTTACACTCTCCCAAGACTAAACCAGGAAGAAGTTGAATCCCTGAATAGACCAATAGCAGGCTCTGAAATTGAGGCAACAATTAATAGCCTACCCACCAAAAAAAGTCCAGGACCAGATGGATTCACAGCTGAATTCTACCAGAGGTACAAGGTGGAGCTGGTACCATTCCTTCTGAAACTATTTCAATCAATAGAAAAAGAGGGAATCCTCCCTAACTCTTTTTATGAGGCCAACATCATCCTGATACCAAAGCCTGGCAGAGACACAACAAAAAGAGAGAATTTTAGACCAATATCCCTGATGAACATCGATGCAAAAATCCTCAATAAAATACTGGCAAACCGGATTCAGCAGCACATCAAAAAGCTTATCCACCATGATCAAGTGGGCTTCATCCCTGGGATGCAAGGCTGGTTCAACATTCGCAAATCAATAAACGTAATCCAGCATATAAACAGAACCAAAGACAAGAACCACATGATTATCTCAATAGATGCAGAAAAGGCTTTTGACAAAATTCAACAGCCCTTTATGCTAAAAACGCTCAATAAATTGGTATTGATGGAACGTACCTCAAAATAATAAGAGCTATTTATGACAAACCCACAGCTAATATCATACTGAATGGGCAAAAACTGGAAAAATTCCCTTTGAAAACTGGCACAAGACAGGGATGCCCTCTCTCACCACTCCTATTCAACATAGTGTTGGAAGTTCTGGCTAGGGCAATCAGGCAAGAGAAAGAAATCAAGGGTATCCAGTTAGGAAAAGAAGAAGTCAAATTGTCCCTGTTTGCAGATGACATGATTGTATATTTAGAAAACCCCATTGTCTCAGCCCAAAATCTGCTTAAGCTGATAAGCAACTTCAGCAAAGTCTCAGGATACAAAATTAATGTGCAAAAATCACAAGCATTCTTATACACCAGTAACAGACAAGCAGAGAGCCAAATCAGGAATCAACTTCCATTCACAATTGCTTCAAAGAGAATCAAATACCTAGGAATCCAGCTTACAAGGGATGTAAAGGACCTCTTCAAGGAGAACTACAAACCACTGCTCAGTGAAATCAAAGAGGACACAAACAAATGGAAGAACATACCATGCTCATGGATAGGAAGAATCAATATCGTGAAAATGGCCATACTGCCCAAGGTGATTTATAGATTCAATGCCATCCCCATCAAGCTACCAATGACTTTCTTCACAGAATTGGAAAAAAAACGGCTTTAAAGTTCATATGGAACCAAAAAAGAGCCCGCATTGCCAAGACAATCCTAAGTCAAAAGGACAAAGCTGGAGGCGTCACGCTACCTGACTTCAAACTATACTACAAGGCTACAGTAACCAAAACAGCATGGTACTGGTACCACAACAGAGATATAGACCAATGGAACAGAACAGAGTCCTCAGAAATAATACCACACATCTACAGCCATCTGATCTTTGACAAACCTGAGAGAAACAAGAAATGGGGAAAGGATTCCCTATTTAATAAATGGTGCTGGGAAAATTGGCTAGCCATAAGTAGAAAGCTGAAACTGGATCCTTTCCTTACCCCTTATACGAAAATTAATGCAAGATGGATTAGAGACTTAAATGTTAGACCTAATACCATAAAAACCCTAGAAGAAAATCTAGGTAGTACCATTCAGGACATAGGCATGGGCAAGGACTTCATGTCTAAAACACCAAAAGCAACGGCAGCAAAAGCAAAAATTGACACATGGGATCTAATTAAACTAAAGAGCTTTTGCACAGCCAAAGAAACTACCATCAGAGTGAACAGGCAACCTACAGAATGGGAAAAAATTTTTGCAACCTACTCATCTGACAAAGGGCTAATATCCAGAATCTACAAAGAACTCAAACAAATATACAAGAAAAAAGCAAACAACCCCATCAAAAAGTGGGGAAAGGATATGAACAGACATTTCTCAAAAGAAGACATCCATACAGCCAACAGACACATGAAAAAATGCTCATCATCACTGGCCATCAGAGAAATGCAAATCAAAACCACAATGAGATACCATCTCACACCAGTTAGAATGGCAATCATTAAGAAGTCAGGAAACAACAGGTGTTGGAGAGGATGTGGAGAAATAGGAACACTTTTACACTGTTGGTGGGATTGTAAACTAGTTCAACCATTATGGAAAATAGTATGGCGATTCCTCAAGGATCTAGAACTAGATGTACCATATGACCCAGCCATCCCACTACTGGGTATATACCCAAAGGATTATAAATTACTCTACTACAAAGACACATGCACACGTTGTTTATTGCGGCACTATTCACAATAGCAAAGACTTGGAATCAACCCAAATGTCCATCTGTGACAGACTGGATTAAGAAAATGTGGCACATATACACCATGGAATACTATGCAGCCATCAAAAAGGATGAGTTTGCGTCCTTTGTAGGGACATGGATGCAGCTGGAAACCATCATTCTTAGCAAACTATCACAAGAAGAGAAACCAAACACCGCATGTTCTCACTCATAGGTGGGAACTGAACAATGAGATCACTTGGACTCGGGAAGGGGAACATCACACACTGGGGCCTATCATGGGGAGGGGGGAGGAGGGAGGGATTGCATTGGGGAGTTATACATGATATAAACGTCATGCACATGTACCCTAGAACTTAAAGTATAATAAAAAAAAAAAAAAAAAAAAGAAAGATACAGATTGGTAAAAAATATTTACAAAACATGTGTTTGACAAAATGTACCCAGAACATAGAAAGAACACTTAATAATAAGGAAGAAATTCAATAAAATGAGCAAATGATTAGAATGGATACCTGAGAGAGAGAGAGAGAAAGAGAGAGAGAGAGAGACTGACAGAGAGAAAGAGAGAGAGACATGAATGGCAAAAACACCAGTGAAAAGATGCTCAACATCACTGGTTGTAAAGGAAATGCCACTTAAAATCACAATAAGCTACCATTGCACATATAGCTAAAAAGCTAAAATTATTTCAACTGACAGTATCAAATGTTGACAAGGTAAAGCAACAGAAACTCTTATAAATTGCTGGTGGGAATGCAAAATGTTATAGCCACTTTGGAAATCAGTGTGGCAATTTCTTCAAAGTTAAATGTAAATCTACTATACGAACTAGCAATTCCACTCATAGATATTTGCCCAAAAGAAATTAGAGCATTTATCCACACAAGGACCTTTATACAGATATTTATAGCAGCATTATTCCTAATAGGTAAAGAATGAAACAATCCAAATGTTCATCAACTGGTGAACGGATGAACGCAATGTCAAAAACCCCAACAAGGAAATCTAAATAAGCAATAAAGAGAAAACTACTGCTACACATGTTAAACCTCAAAAGTATTATGCTAACTGAAAGAAGCTGACAGGACACATACTGTATGATCCCAACTATATGATATTTTAGAAAAAAATAAAACTACAGCAAAAAGAGTTGGCCAGAGGTTCAGAATATGATGTTTGACTGTGAAGGGACACGAGTCTGCCCTCTGGAGGTGATAAAGATGTTCTAACCCTTGACTATTGTGGTAGTTGAATGGATTTACATATTTGCCAAAACTCATTGACTTTATTATTAAGCCATGTGTCTCACAGTATGTAACTTATACCTCAATAAAGTTATAAAAAATACATAGACTACTAAATAAATAGCCTTGGTTTTAAGCAATTGTCCCTAAAAACCAAGTAATTGTTGTATGTTATATTGATTTTGACAAACTGATGGTGAAATTTTAGCTTTGATAAGGATGACATCAGGTAACTTTTATATTATGTAAAAAGAATCCACAGACTCAGAAGTGAAGTAATACATATTTGATTAACGTTGAAAATCTTTTATAGTATTTATCAATTTTGGTAACAGTTCATATTCTTAAGACATGACAAAAACTTGAGCATGACTTAAGATCATAGAAAGAGAAGAAATCACTGCAACAGCTGCATACGGGGAATTAGGTAAAAGATAAAATGAGTGGAGCTGGGAATATTTATCTATGAAGACAATATTAGCAACTCCAGAAAACAAAGTGAAGACATAGAGGAAACTGAGGGGGAAAAGTCTGGAGGTCAGGAAACTAGAGAACTGATCACTGGAATTTAAGTTACCCTGCAATTGACTTTGATTCTGGTTTGCTAAGTGATAATGAAAGAACACACATTTGAGGGAGTATATGGAAAAAACAGCTAAACAGTGGGGGAAATATGAAATACAAACACAGGAAATAGCTTCAGGGTATTAGAAATGGAAATATGCATGAGAAAGAAGCTCTGGTGCTCCAAGCCACAAAGGTCAAATATTATGCAGGAATGTTCTAATATTAATCCCCAGTTAAAATTCTATTTTTGAATCTCGTTACCAAAAAACTCCACAGTACATTCACTTTTTATTTCTATTCAACAGATCCTGGAAATCAAAAGTCTTCCTCGTTTAATCAGAAGTTGATGTGAATTAAGAAATAGGAAGAATCAGAATCAGTTATCCACATTTAAGGAGCTAGAAGTAGGCACCTCACCCTTTCTTAATCATGAAATCTGTGTGTCTATTTAGTATGTGTGTTGAAAGATTGGATAAGTTTTCCTAAGCAAGTGCTTGGGACAGCGGAAGCCTGGAGTTGGGAATCAATTGTTAGTATTGCTGCTAGGAGGTCCCTCTCTCTAATCACTCATAACCAACTCTTGCAGTCCATTCTGTAAGCCTCTCTAGAAGTCTCTAATACCGAAAGTTGAGAATTGTGAAGACCCAGCTCTTCTCTTCATTTGAAGTTGAATTTCTCACATACTAATCTTTGTTAACCAGCTTCCAACGTGTGTAAGAAAAAATCAGAGATAAAAGAGAAAAAGGCTTGTTACAGTAGAAAAAGCTTTGGACTTGAAACCATAAACTTGGTTCAAGTTCCATTGACTTCCATCTCTTTATAGAAATGTACATCCTATGTGTTTTCAAGGTACCCTGTTTATCCATTAAATATAGTTCTGGTTATTGTAGTAGTAATCACTTTTTCACTTGTCCTCCCCACCCCCCCAAAATTATAAACTCCTTGAAGGCAATGATTTTCTCTGTTATTACTGAATCCTTCCCACCCAGGAGAGTGTCTGGTATGACTGGTGAAATAAATGGCAGTAAACACATCACCTCACCTCTCTGAGTTTCATTTTCGTATCAGAAACTTAAAATGAAACCAGCTTCTTTTCAGATTATTTTGAGGTTTAAGTGATATGTACAAATACAATGAAAAAATTCCTCATAGGTGGAAAGTTATACAACCCTTTATCATGTATATTCATCCAACAATTTAAGAAAAACTCACTCTATAGCACATAGTTCATGTTATAGCAAGTACCACTGCAGTGGTATGTCCAAGAAAATAGCTTCAAGCTCTAGTTGACAACCTATCTCTCTAAGCAATGAGTTAAGCAGATAAATCCAGAAAAATATGAACTTTGGAAGATCCTTTCAAATTGTAATAGAAATTGCCTGGCAGCCAGATACAAAAGAGGAAGTTGGCATTTATCTGTGGCTCCACACTTCCACAACCTGAGGATAAAAGAAGCCAGATATAGAGTACATGCCCCAAAGAAACTGTCAGGGATGTTTTTCCCCGACCGCCGTCCTAAAGATGCACAGTGAAGTGTTAGATATCTTATAGAGGGTTGTATATGAATACAGACATCAATTTATTCACCTATCTTCCTTCCAGTTAATCCATTCAACCAATGACATTAAATATCCATTCAAAAAATTCTATACATATGTTTTGAGTATCAACCAGGTGCCAAGGTCCAGTTAAAAAAAAAAGACAAGTAAGGCATACTCTGTACCTCAAAGGCACTCACAAGTAGAAAGGGGAAAATTATGACTTTGTATGCTATTTTTTCTAGTATTTAGGATGCATCATATACATAAATATATATGTATATATTTTATATGTGTGTGTGTGTGTGTGTATGGCTTTAGAGCATTTTGGGTGCTGGTTGTAGCATCTTATTTGCAAGTGCAGAATTTTGTTCTGACAAGATTACAAAAATATTCTTAATACAGACCTTTCATGTCACCTAAAAAGTTGTTTTCTGTTTTCTTGAAAATGATGTCCAGTGAGAAGTATATGCCTTAAAGGGTTTTTTTCTGTTCACTAAGCCATTAGCCAATTGTATATAAAATAGCAGGTAAATGTATCTTGTAAATGGTCCAAGGATGAAAACATGTATACATTTTACTGCCAGATATAAAACATTGCACTCTTATTAGCCATGTTCAAAGGGAAGAATGATTGTCTAATTTACTGTAAATGACCATATCTTAATTGACCTTGTAGCCCCATGTCTAGTATAGCGCACACTCAGCACTATTCATTCATATGAATGAAAACATTGGAATGTTAACAGCCAAGATTTATAAGTGAGCACCAAATCAAATGGAAAAGAAATTACTATCAGCCTAATTAGGCATCCTTTGTTGTAGAACCCACTGTTTTTCATTCTCATCTATGAAAATACAGTAGGCCGGGCGCGGTGGCTCAAGCCTGTAATCCCAGCACTTTGGGAGGCCGAGACGGGCGGATCACAAGGTCAGGAGATCGAGACCATCCTGGCTAACACGGTGAAACCCCGTCTCTACTAAAAAATACAAAAAAAAACTAGCCGGGCGAAGTGGCGGGCGCCTGTAGTCACAGCTACTCGGGAGGCTGAGGCAGGAGAATGGCGTAAACCCGGGAGGTGGAGCTTGCAGTGAGCTGAGATCCGGCCACTGCACTCTAGCCTGGGCGACAGAGTGAGACTCCGTCTCAAAAAAAAAAAAAAAAAAAAAAAAAAAAAGAAAATACAGTAAGGTGAAATAAAGGGAAATCTGTAGGTCAAATCCAGACTACTCCAAACTGAGAAAGTAACATAATTCTTTGAAATTCCCCTACAAAAGGAGGATGAAATATGTAACATTTGAAAACATCTACCACACAGAGCTGCTGTTCCACGCATTTTAACTGATATTTTAGAAATAAAATTATTAGGGATCAAAACCCTGCCCCTGCTATTGTGTCACAGAAGTAATGCACTAAGACTCAATCCAAAGTCATTTGTCCTGAGGTCATTTTTATATCATTAAGAACATTTTCGAGGAAATATATGAAAACACTAGTTGTAGAAGAAAATGTTACCTTCTTTCTCTCTCTCAAATCAGCCAAGTACTCTCAAGCACTCTTGATGAGATTGGAGAGATGCTGTCTACATCTCTCCAAGACATGTAAGTTTATTTCTGGCTCACAATACATTATCAGTCTACCTTAGGTACTGGAAACGTCATCTTTGAAACTAATTGTTTAGATTAAAGCATTGTTGTCAAAGGCCCTTGCCAAAGGATCATCTTTGACTTTCAATCTAGATAGCTCTGAGTTCCTGACTTCACCCAACTTTTCTGCTTGCAACAAGCAACAAAAATAGATAAAATAAAAAGAGATTAAAAAGGAGGAGACAAAATTGGACATTTCAGCAGACTGGATACAAAACAAGAATAGTGGACCCCATGTCCAGGTTTCATGTCCTCCTGTCAATGGTAGTTATGGGGATTGCATTCCTAGGGATCGATGAGGACTAAAAGGGTTTTGCATAAGATAGGGGACAAGACTCATGCTCACTCATGCCTCAGGCAACAGGGTAACAAAGATACAGCCTCACAACCAGAAACTGAAACAAGCCAGCTGCTAGCTCTGTGACTGGATTCCCAATGTTTGCAGTATCATCACGTAACGAGAGCACTAAAATACCATTCAAAAACTGGTTATAGAGGAGTGCCTTGGCGGCAGATTGAAGGCAACTGAAAACTTGCTAAATATAAAAGACAAAGGAAAAAAATTAAAATTCAACCTCACACCATGTACAAAAATAAATTTCAGAAGTATCAAAGACCTAAACTAAGTGGAAAAGATTTAAAAAAAAAAAAAAAAAAAAGAACAAAATATATGGCAATTTCTATAGTTTCTGGTCAATTTTTCTGTTAATCTAAAACCACTTTAAAAAATAAAATATTTTTTGGAAAAAACAACAAATTATAGATAAATATCTGAATGACTTAAGTTAGTGTCATACAATAAATGATTGAAACAGATTGGGGTGAGGATGTATTTTCAAAATGGAGTCAACAGGTCTTGAAAATATTTGGGAAATGAGGAACAGTCAAGATGTCCCCAGTGTTTTTTGCCTAAGCAACAGAAAAATAAAATATTAAATTTTGATTTGGGAAAGACTACAGGAGAAGCAGTCTGGAGAGGGAATATAAGGTCTTAGTTTCAGGCAAATTAAGATTGATGTTCCTGTTTAACCTCCAAATAGAGGTGTAGAATGGCAAGTCAAATATATAAATCTAAGCTCTGTGGAAAAATCAGATCTGTAAATAAAAATGTGGACGTCAGAAACATACGGATATTATTTAAAGCCATGGAGTAGATGAAATTGCCTAGGAAGTGAGAATAGTTTAAAAAATTGGTGAAGGACTAAACCCTGAGGCATTCCATCAGTTAGAGATGGGAATAGTAGAAAGGACCAGCATAGGAGTAAAAGAAAAGGAATTCAGGAGATCTTATCCTAGAAGCCAACTGAATACTCTTTCAAGAAGAAAAACATAGTTATGTCAGAAGCCTCTGAGAGAGAGTAGAATAGAACTTGCCAGGACCTTGGGGAGAGGGGAAATGGGGAAATAACCAATATTATTGGTTGAAGGATACCAAGTTTTAGTGATGCTGGATAAATAAGTTCTGGAGATCTGAGATCTAATATATAGCAAGGTGACTATAGGTAGCAATACTGTATTGCACACCTGAAATTTACCAAAAGGGTTGATTTTGTGTGTTCTCGGGAAAGAAAGAAGTAAAGAAATAGAAAAACAAAGAGAGGGAAAGGAAATGGTAATTATATTTGCTTTATTGAGATGTCATTTAACTATGCATATGACTATCAAAACATCAAGTAGTACACTTTAAATATAAATATATATCAATTATGTCTCAATAAAGCTGGAAAAAAGAATTTACATGCTAATTAGGAGAAAGAAAAAAGTTTCTGAGAAATCAATTAAGAATTTAGAATTAACCATGGATAGCAGTAATGAATATGGTTAGAGTGATGAAGGCACAAATCTAAGTGGAATACGATAAAGAGAGACAAGAAAATAAGGGTGCCAAGGTGGTAGGTTTATGAAACTCCTTCAAGGAACTTTTCCATAAAGAAAAGAGAAATTAATCAATAGCTGAAGAGGAAGAACAGGAAGAACTTTCTTCAAAGATAGGAAATATGTCATTTTTAAGCTAATAGAAATGTTTCATTAGAGAGAAAGAAGTTGATGATGCAAGACAGAGAAATTAAAATTATAGCAGTCAAGTCAGCAAACAGGGAATAAAATTCAGAGCATGGGAGGGTCATTTGGCTTTACATAGGAGCAGAATAGTTCTTCTGTTGTGTATTTGCTTTTGATTGATATTCTAACTTTGTATAAAGTTATTTTATTTTTGAGTGATTTTTAAAATAAGATGCCTAGCTGAGTCTTATGTGTACCTACATAAGGTGCCCACATATTTGGAAATTACACACACACACACACACACCAGAAGTTAGTATCTGGCTCATATTTCTCAATAATTAAATCAGGTGATCTTCTGGGGAATCACTCAACTTTCAGAAAAAAAGTCCTTCAAATTGGTTCTTTCTGAGCCCATAAAAAAATACTCACACAGAACTCATACTCTCTATGCACTGTTATCTGAGCTGAATTAAAATTCAATGCAGTGTTTGGAAACTTTAGAAGATTTCGCATTTTTAAAAAATGGAGGGAAATATCTTTGAGCATATGAAACTGAGTTTGGGGGTCAGTATTGACTTGAGAAATGTTTTAATTTTTTCTTGAAAATCTTTAATTTTTCAATTATGAATGCAACGTAAAGCTGCTATAGAAAGTTGACTTAAAGGATATTTGTCGGTTTCTGATTCCATACATCTTTCCATCCATTCTTTATACATATGTAAAATACATTGCTATCATTTCATATAAATAAAATATTTCAAGACTGGCATTCTCCCCTTTCACTTTCAGTTGAAATAACGTAAGAGTTTTTCAACAGTCTTTAGTGAAGTAATTGGAAGTTATCAAATGCCATAAAAAATCTTATACAAAACTCTGAGAAAAAAATTAAATTTGAAAATTAATTTATGCTACACTGCTTTGAGGTTTTAGACTATCAGATATATTATTTGAAAGTTAAAAGCTTAACAGTCGTCTCCAATCATGTACAATTCAACATCTATCAATTATTTTTCTCTGAATTTTTAAGATTTCATTTAAGCAGCTTTAAAAGCTTACAATTTTCTTTCTTTATATGTAACACTCCAGTCAAGCCAGAAACTAACAAAGGTGCAGTAATTTTAAACGTTTTTATTATATTTTCACTTTTGTACTCACTGCAGTAGTCAGATCTGGTTGCCATAACAAATACCATAGACTGAGTGACTTAAGCAACAGAAATGTATATCTCACAGTTCTAGAGATTAGGAAATTCAAGATCAAATTGCAAGCAGATTCCATTCCTGGTGAGGTTTCTCTTCCTGGCTTGGGCAGATGCCCACCTTCTTGCTGCATCCTCACATGGCAGGAAGAGAGAAAGCTCTGATCTCTCAGTGTCTTATAAGGGCACTAATCCCATAATGGGGCCCCACCCTTATGATCTCATCTGGCCCTAATAACCTCCCAAAGGGCTCACCACAAAATACCACCACACTGAGGGGCAGAGCTTCAACATACGAACTTGGGTGAAACACAACATCCAACACTTGACACTCACTTTCTCATGCAATTAAGCAGAAATTAACATTGTATCATTTCTAAGAGATGTGGACTGTCAGATACTATCTTGTCATGAGCTTTCACATTGTGTACATTTCTCCACTCTTCTGTGCCAAACCAAGCATCTACACATTCCTAAAGAATCTACACATTACTAAGGAACTACTCGTTCCTAAGCAAGGTGTGAGGCTTGCTCATAAAATCTATAGCAATCACTGTGTCTGTAACTAGACTACTTAACCTGAGGCAACATACTTCTGGACACCTTTGAGGAATATTTTTGGCCTGAGTGCTATAATTATACAGTGTTTCAAAACGTCTGCTACCTAGTAATTAGATGTAAGAGTTTTCTCTTCCACCCCCAATTTAGCTTTCAGATTGGTAAATGAACCAAGTGACTAAATACTACTTAGCAGTTCAAGTAGCTTTCCCCTCCCCCACTTTTCTCACTGTGCAGAAAGGAGAAAGCTTTTTCATATGCAAATATGAAATTTGGTTTAATATCTTAAGAAATAAATTTTCATCATCACCATCAATGGCTGACTTTTCTGGCCCCCCTTTAATGAAGAAATGCTTCCTTATCCTTAGAGATCTAAAACAAAATTTTGTTTTAACCTCATTTTTCCATAGGTCTGCTCTCTTCAGATTAAACAGAAGTGAGCAAAAGTAGGTTTTAAATATTAATCACTCCATGCAGTGTCCAAGCAGAACAAATAACTTGACAGGCAATTTCCAGCTTGTACACATTATTCTTGAAAAGGCTCACAAGCAGCAGTTCAACAGGGTCTGCCTTTCTGTGATATGTACTATTTTTATGCTTACTTTTACACTGCACAACTAAAGAATATCATGCATGCTTTTGCCTTGATCATTAAAATAATCAGATACTGTAGAAGCATAAGCACCTTCCCACATATACATAGATAGTAGATAATACTCCCCTCAAAGAAAAAGATGAAAGATGTGAAAATGAATAAGGACAAAGAAGAGAGCAAAGCTGGGAGATTAGATTAGATTGTAACCAGTGCATCACTTGAAGCTAAACTTATTTCCACATATGGTCACACCAAATCACATTTCTATTTGTTTCCCCATCACTCTCTTCATGTTGACAAGTCAGTTTTGACTGACATGATTAACCCTGGAATTGCTAAGCATTATTAAACTAGGAGAAGGAAAGAACCTGAAACTATACAGAGGTATAAGAGTAGCTGAAAATTAAATAAGTTCAGTCTACCAATGGATTTCCCCAATAGTAGAAATGTAGTGTCCAAACGACACATTTGTAATGAAATAGAAAAACACAGAATGCATTATGCATTCAGAAAAATTGGAGTAAGGATACTTCCAATGAAAGGCAAAGTTTCTAGAATGGAGTCTGTATCTGAAAGGACATTGAAGAAGCCTCCATATGTCCATACGTTCTTTCTTTAAAAATGTTATTTCCCAGCTTTCTTGAAATTAAGTGCCACATTTATCAAGGCTCTAGCCTTGAAACAATTGATCTAAAGTTTAGAAGCACATTCTGGACCTCTGCCCTGCTAGGTAATGAAAACAGGGTGAGGAAACTTTCTTTAAGAGAGTAGGTCACTGGAGTATCACTACAAATATCTTCAAAGACAAGCCAAATCAACTTGGCCATCTTGACATTGAGAAAGAGCTGGAGCCATCTATGTGGCAGTGCAGGGGGCAGGGCGAGGTCAACCACCAGAATGTTCCTCCCTTCTTCAAAATGTTGGTTTCTCAACTACATTGACACTCAAAATTCAGTGACATGTATTGAAAGAAATACACGTCACTAAGTGAGAATTTCCTTTCCCAATACATGAAACAGGTTTTACCCTCATTTACATAATTTCCTGACCATCAGGGTGGTTCAACACTGGAAGGAAACAGGAAAGAAGGATAGGAAAACACCTCCTCTAGAGATTTCTAAGAAGAAAGAAGCCTGTGACCTGGAAGGCTTGTGATGCTACCACCTAAAGGCAGACATTTGGATCAGATCATTTCCCAAGTTCTCACTCCTTCTATTGTTTATAAATATATTTAAATTCATGTAAAGGAGATCTGTTTCTGAGTACGATGGAGTAAGCACACTCCATCTTTTCTTTTCCATTGAGTGTGGCTATAGCAACATAATTAGAACAAGGGTTTGAGGATTCTAAAAAAGAAAATAATAACAGGTGGATCAGGAAGGAAGATCAGAGTTCAAACTACCATCAAACCTGTAGTGAGTAAATCATCTTTTCCCTCTGGCATTCAGAAGATTGAGGGGCTTCAGGGCAATTAGAAGCCCTAAAATGGGCAAGTAGGGAGTCTTCGGCCACACTCAAAGCTATTTCCAGATGTCGTCCTTTAGACGCTAGGAATGCACTTGCTCTAGTCAGTGGGCTGAGCCCTGACTTTGGAGATCAGGCAGATTTATTTTCAAACTGGCTCTGTCAGTTAGAAGTTCCGAGTTTGACAATTATTTAACCTCTCTGAGATGTCTTTTCCTTATCAGCACAATGATAATGATACCACATTATAAGATTGGTATGCACAGCACAACCCTGGATTTGCTAAAAGTTCTCCCTCCAGGAAAATGCGATGATTCTAAATTTGTGTATAACATAAAATGCAACTTCTCTTATAATTTCCTAATTTAATGTACCAATTATGCCATTCCTTTAGTCAAATTTCATGGACTACAGTTTTCTGGAAAATGTACAGATGTAATTCACACTCATATTACTCTAAAATTAAGTCTCTAGTTTCCTCTCCTGTACACTCAACAAAACAGGGGCAAGGACTCAACTTCCTCTGATTAAAATCTCTACCTGTACTTGCCACTCAGATTGGCCCGCATATTTTGGTTGCTTCAAAATGGCTCACATAAAATAAATTAATACCCTAGATAACTTGCTAATTTCCTTTTCAAAAAAATTGTAAAATTTTCCTTCATAATGTTTCAAAGAAATTATTGTCCTAATTGGCACTTCAAGGGATAGATTAGAATGATTCATAATGTCCCTTCCTGCTCTGACATTCTATAAGTTCATGAATTGTGAGATTTTCAGAATATGGAAACACAGTTCTTTCTTCCCTAGTGAACACTAACTAAATAATTAATTCCTGTTTCAAGGATAGCTCAAGGGCATGTGTGCACAAAGATGAGACAAATTATCTCATGATCAAATCTTGAGATTCTTGAGAGCAAGAAGCACACCTCATTTCTTTTCTATCTTCCACAGCATGTTCAGCACAACTGGACTCACATATCACCACACCCAGTTCCAATTCTCAGCTGGCCAAAGCCTGGACAAGCTACAGGTTCAGTGGGAATAAGGTTAAAATCCAAAAGATACAACTGGGTTTTAGAGTTGTTTTCGTAACAACTCTAAAGCAAAATAGTGCACCATAAAGGGTACTGCATAAAAGTTCACTTCTTCCCTGAACTTAGTCAGAATTTAGATGGACCCATGAGTAAAGTGTTATTCAATATAACAAAAGCCCTTTTGATAAGTAGACAGAGAATAACACTATTCAGAACCACATGTGATTGTCATATTCGTCTGTTTTCCTATATTTCCTTCTCACATAATTATTTCGAACTTTTAATTTCAGTCTATTATCATTTTTATAATTTCCCAAGAAATTTCAGTCTATTATCATTTTTATAATTTCCCAAGAAGACTGCGGATTTCCAAGAACATCACTTAAAACCTAGAAATCCCTTTACTAACAGAAGCATTCAGTGAGGAAAAAATACATCAAGACTGGGTCAATTTTGTTACTGTGCAAAGGAATCTCTCTGAGAAACGAAATGTCTTTCATTTCTCCCTCACCTAGGTTTTATTATCTTTCATAATATTTTTTAAGAATCATGAAGAAATTTGCATGCTGAATATTCATAAACAATATATAAAGATGTCCCTATAATATGAGAGGGAGGGCAGGGAAGTGCTGGATACAGAAAGGCAGGTCCCTGGCTAGAGCTCCACCCCCCCGGGCCTGTGCTCAGGGACCTAGGTGAGGACAGGCATTTCTGTTTTCCTGCCCAGATGTTGCATTTTCCAAGACCACCCTGGCCCACCATGCCCCCATCCTGTGCCTATAAAAATTCCAACACCCTAGCAGGCAGAAACACAAGCAGCGGGTCGTTGAGAGGAACACACTAGCAGAAGAGCACACAGGCAGCTGGAGGTGGAGAGGACCGGAAGAACACATCGACAGGCACCAGCAGATGCCGGCAGGCCTTTGACCTGTGGAACAAGGACTGGAATCTGGCCGAGTCGGTCAGAGGAGAGTCCAGCTGCTCAGCGGCCAACTCCAGAGGAAAACCACCTTCCTGCTCCATCCCCCTTCTGGGTCCCCATCCATCTGCTGAGAGTTTCCACTGTCAATAAAAACCTTGCATTCATTCTCCAAGCCGTACCGAGTCAGAGTCAAGAACCCGGGATACAGAAAGCCCTCTGTCCTTGCGGTGAGGCAAAGGGTCTAACTGAGCTAACACAAGCCGCGCGCAAACGGCAGAACTGAAACAGCACCCTGTAACACCGACCCACTGGGGCTTCGGCTGTAAAACATTCGCCACTAGATAGTGCTGTGGAGTCGGAGCCCCATAACCTGCCCATCTGCATGCTCCCTCTAGAAGTATGAGCAGCATGGCACTGAAAAAGCGAGCCACACCCCGTCGAACACCCTGAAAGGGGGATAGGGAACTTTTCCCATTTCACCTAGATGACTAAATGAAGACTACGCTGGTGCTATTTATACATATTAGCTTATTGCATTCTGCTCAGTGAACAAACAAAGCAAGGCTAACGAAGTCCATTGAAGATTTACATTCAGATTGTGTCATCATATGTGTAAGATGTCTGGACAGAAATCAGTTATTACGTGTGTACATATACATATACATACAGTTATCCCTCAGTATCTATTAGGGAGGCGATTGGTTCTAGGACCCACGAGATACCAAAATCCTCAGTGCTCAAGTCCTTGGTATAAAATGGCATGGTATTTGCATATAATTTAAACGCATCCACTTGTATACTTTAAGTCACCTCTAGATTACTTTTGATACTTAATACAATACAAATGCTATATAAATAGTTGTTATATTGCATTTTTAAATTTATATCTTTTTTTTATTTGTATTTTTTTTTCCCTAATATTTTTCATCAACAGCTGGCAGAATCATGGATGTGGAAACCACATTTTATGTGTGTGTGTGTGTGTGTGTGCGCGCCCGCCCATGTGTACACACATATATCCAAACCAATTTGTTTAAGGAGCTATAGCATATGAAAATGATCATTTCAAAAATTTCACATGCATAGAAAAATAGACTAGAAACTTTCGTTTCACTCATAAATACCATTGAAAGAAGTTTTACTCATTTTATTGTGAACTTTCTTAGATTTCACACAACTTAAACCTCAGTAGTTGTATTTATCTTTCATGGTCACATAACTGTTTCTGAACCTGTTCCTTTAACTGCTGCTGAAGCTAGTTTCTTTTTATCAGTAAACAACAGTGTCTTCTACTGTTCTTTACAATGTATGTTGTTTTCTTAATGAAATCTACCCATTCACTTTGAAAGACTTTCAGACAACTCAAGAAACTTACTAGGAGCCTTATAGGAGTCATGGAGTCCATAATTCTGAAGAGACTAAGCCTCAAATTTCCACTCCATCTATTGTATGCACGCAACCAAAATCAGTCAGCAATAATCTGGGGCATGCTGACAGGATAAATTATAATGTGCCACAAGAACAGAGAGGAAACGTCAAGGTTCAAAGACAACTAATGCCTCTCAGCTCTGCGTACCAGGAAAGTGAAAAGCAATTTTATGACACATATTTTAGTAAGTGCTTTCTCTAAGACTAGGGTACCATTACTCTGGCAAGTGTACAACCTGGTACTTATAACTACCTTTTAAACTTTTACTATATCTCAGATAACAGTTTTTAGATTTTTTAAAATGTACTTCAATGTTTCACATGGGTTACAAAATAGCTGGAAGAGACAGTCCTACTCTTCTCCTTTGCTCCCTCCTACACCCTGCAGGTTGAGTTCTCCTAGTAATTAGCTGGAGGAACACACACTTCTCAGAAGTGAGGTGAGCACACAAAAAGACAGTCCAGATCAGTAAGCCCTTCTCTAGCTGTAGATTCTCTAGCGGAGAACAAAGCTGCCGGAAATGCTGCACATGTAGCCCAAAATATAAAATGAGGATAATATTGCCTATGTCAAGGAATTATGAAGAATAAGTGAGAAAACTCAGAAACAAGAGTCAGCCTTGATTTAGCACTCTCAGCCTCTCCATCTCATTCCACAGGAACTCAGCTGTATTTCCTCAAAAGTACCCACTTCCCTGCATTTGCAAGGACATGTGCACAGCCCAAAAAATTACCCAATTCTGCTATGCCACAGTCTTTTCTAGTCAGAGCTCATATCATTCTGGGGCACTCTTGAACTTTGAACCGAAATCAGAATTAGCAAGACTACATCTCCATCTGAAGGAAAACATCTGAGTCTGTGCAGCAGTCCCTTATCCACATCTATGCTTCCTGCTCTTCTTTCCTTGCACATATCTTAGACAATTCAACTGAACAAATATTTATGATGGACACAGTACGTGCTTAATGCTGGGCACCAATAGTTAGCAACAGAGATACGTCCCTGTTCAGAAGGTTAACAACAAAATAGTGGCATAAATAATTACACAGCTATAAAGAGTGAAATGTCACATGAAGGAAAACCAAAAAACTAAATTAAGGATGATGAAAAATCTCTCTAAGGAAATTTGAAAAAGATCAATTTAAGTAAGCCAAAGAAAGGGTAACAGTAAGAATATTCCAAGCAATATTTGAAGAGTCCCCGAAACAGAAAGGGCAGCTATGGAAGAAGTGAAGGGCCAGCGTGGTTGCGATTGTGGGTTCAGGGAGCACAGAGCTGTGCAAGCATGGACACCAGCAATGGCAGGCCAAGTCCACACTGCTCACAGTTCTTTGTCCTCAGGGCACTAAGAAAGGAGTGAAGGTTTTTTAGCAGAGGAAGGAGGAGATCTTATTTATAACATGTCAGTAAAGGGCTGCAATGTGGAAAGCAGACTGTAGAGGGCACAAAAGTGGAGGCAGGGAGACAAGTTAAGATGCTATTGGTCTAGTCCAATAGGAGAGGTGGTAACAGCTTGGACTCAGGTGGCCACTGTGCTAGTGGAGGGAATGGTGAGGTCTGAGGTATATCATGAAAGCAAAATTGATTACTGATGAGCGACAAGGAGAAAAAATCGGGGTGATTCTCAAATGTCTGGTGTTCTAACTTAATCTTTATAGCCGTATGAAATAGATAGTATGAGGCCTCATTTTACAGATTTATTTATCCATTTAACAATTATCTATGGAACTCTAAGCATAGTGACTTAGAGCCTCAATGCCTGAGTTTAAATACTGGTTTGGCCTCTTGGCAACTGTGTCACTTTGAGCCAGGTTCTTAACCATAAATGTGAGGAGGATCCTCAAATCCCTTCCTGGGCCGCTACAGAGGTTTCAGAAATTTAGAGGTTGTGGGAAACAGATGGAATACGCATTTCTGAGGCAAACCTTACTCTTTAGAGATTTGATCTTGCATCATTAACATACAGAGTGGCATCAAATACTATTCGTGGCTGGGTGCCGTGGCTCACACTTGTAATCCCAGCATTTTGGGAGGCCGAGGAAAGGTTGATCACTTGAGGTCAGGAGTTCGAGACCAGCCTGGCCAACATGGTTAAACTTCATCTCTACTGAAAATACAAAAACTAGCTGGGTGTGGTGGCATGCAGCTGTAATCCCAGCTACTGGAGAAGCTAAGGCAGGAGAATCACCTGAACCCAAGAGGCAGAGGTTGCAGTGAGCTGAGATTGTACCATTGCACTCCAGCCTGGGGGACAGAGGGAGACTCCATCTCAAAAAAAAAAAAAAACTTTTCCTGAAAAGTGACTTTTCTGTTAGTGAAGTTCACCAGGCAATATAGTTTGTATTTTTACCCCTCCAAATCTCAAGTTGAAATGTGATCTCCAATGCTGGAGCTGGGCCTAGTGGGAGATGTTTTGGTCTTAGGCGTGGATCCCATGGTCTTGGTACTGTCCTTGCAATAAGTACGTTCTGGCTGTATTAGTTCCTGTGATAACTGGTTGTTTAAAAAGAGCCTAGCACCTCCTCCTCTCTCTCTCTCTCTTGCTCCCTCTCTTACCGTGTGGCACACAGGGTCCCCAGCCTCTGCTATGAGTAAAAGCTTCTTGAGGCCTAACCAGAGGCCAGGCAGTTGCCAGCACCATGCTTCTTGTACAGTCTGCAGAATCATGAGACAAATAAACCTCTTTTCCTTGTAAATTACCCAGCCCCGGGTATCTCTTTATAGCAATGCAAAAGAGACTAATACACCAAATTACTGTGTTACCTGAGAATGAAACATTTCAGAGGTTCTTCTTAGGCAAATATATGACAGCACCAATCAACTATTTTTTCCCAGAGGTAGAGATTGTTATGGCAGAGTTTGCGGACTTTGATCTCAATAGGGTAATGGGTAGAGTGGAGTGGACCTAGTAGAATTCTAATATTCCAGTGTCATCTTACTCACTTGCCATACTGCAAATGGATGCTTAGTCTCAGAGTCAGAAACAAAATATGGTACAGACTATGGCCAATTAGAAAGAATGTGTCTAGAATAAAGTGGTCAGTAGATACTCATTTCCAGCTGTTACCAATGCACACCGTTTTTTTAAAAGCATCTAGAAATCAGGACTTCTATGGAAACTCTCTTAGTATTTAAGTACTGGCCCATGATTTTTAAATAATGTGATATGTGGGCTAAACAAAACACATGCAAGGTCAGATGAACCCCATGGCTTCCACTTTCCTGGAAGTCTTTGGTTTCCACTAACTCAACAGGGCCTCTGTGGGATCACGTAACTGTGGGAGCATGAGTGAGCATGAGAGAACTAGGAAGGTGACACCAGGGCAATGTGATGCTGACACAGAAACCCTGCCTCACCGACCAGATGAGCTGGCACGGAGCATGAAGGAAGGAAGAGGAAACAAAATGTGAACTGAGAGACAGACCACTCAGTCACTTTTCCTTATAATTAATGGCAAGTTTCTGAAGAGAAAACATTTCTGCTTTTCATAAACATTCTGAACTTATCTAGCACAATTTAAGTAACTCAGATTAAAAATCAATTAATTCCATTCCTTTGATCTGCAGAATAAAACTCTTTGCTAGAAACAAAATCAATTTCCTCATACCTTTCTTTTTAACGTTCTCAACAATGCCTCTTCTATTTAGTCTCAGGGAGGAGCAAAGTCTGTGGGCTAAAAATAACTGAATAATCATATAACATCTAAGGGATTGGGGGTTTAACCAACAACCCTTCTCTGTCCAGATTTCCTCAATAATTAATAAAAATCCTGATCTTGCAAGTTTGTGAGATGAGGATGAAAATCCATAATATTTCTCTGAAAGTCAGTATTCAAGGCATTGAAATCAACATAATATAATATCCATATGTGATAGTTAGTGCCAAAAGTTTTGCAGTCTATGGTGAGATAGAGAGATACAGAACATATGATACATACTTGGCAATGAGATCATGTTCTTGTTTCCCAGCCCTGGGAACTTGAGCAGAAGAAAGGAAAGAGAGACATTAGGAGGGAAGGCCTGAGCCTCACAAGAGCAGAGAAGTAAGAGACTGTGGATGAAAAGGGAGAACATGCTAAGAGGTGCGAGGGAGACGCCAAGAATAAGCAGCAGAGGGAAGTTTCTCACCTGGGACATCTGCAGATTTCCGGAGTGGGGTGGAATGTCAGTGACCCACACAACAGATTAGATGTGTGATATCTCAGCACTGTGCTCTCCATCTGCCCATAGCATAGGCTCTCTGGCACAAGATCAAGAGGCACTGAGACTGGAGGAATATTCTTTCTTTTATTTTTCTGTATTTTGTTGTATTGTATTTTATTTTTTGAGACAGGGTCTCACTTTCGCCCAGGCTGGGATGCAGTGGCCTGATCTTGGCTCTCTACAGCCTCCACCTCCTGGGTTCAAGTGATTCTCATGCCTCAGCCTCCTGAGTAGCTGGGACTACAGACACACCACTGTGCCTGGCTAAGTTTTTGTATTTTTAATAGAGACGGGACTTCACCATGTTGGCCAGACTGGTCTCAAACTCCTGACCTCAAGTTATCTGCCCACCTCAGCCTCCCAAAGTGCTGGGATTACAGGCATGGAGGGACATTCACCAGCAGTCAGCACCTACTTTTCTTCCCTATCTCAATAAAACACAGTGTGACACAACAAATAGAAATTTAACTTATAATTTATAGAACTGATTTCACCTTGTCTAGTTGCAAAGTCATTTAAAACGGTCCACCTCAACTTTTCTGTTCTTCACTCAATTCCTAAGGCGGCTAAACCAGATTACTGAGAGACAGAGATTCCATCTCTGAATAATTTAATCACAAATTCAAGATCACTCAGCAAGTGCTTTTGAGCACCAGCTACATGCAGAGCTCTGAGGCAGACTGAGAACAAAACCTAAGAAATATCCCCTGCCTCAATGGTGTTCACATCCTAATGTTAGAACCGAGGTTTTGAGAAAGTTACAAATACAAATGCCCTACAGAAAAAGAAATACATCAACTCTCACTCCTTCACATTAAATTGAAAATAACCAATTAGGAGCACATGTGTAAGGACACCTCTGGGTATTCTTACAGAAAATGAGTGAGCTTCCACAATGCAGAGAATGTGAGTTTTAAGCAAAATCTTCCCAATATATGAAGCGAAGTTTAAGATGCCTTTTTAAAAATCTTACTGTCTGTGCTCTAGTATTTTTTACCAAGGACTGTCCTGTTTACCTTCCACTGTGGTGACAAATAGATGGTACTTTCCTGGGTACCAGGGTATTCTATGTTGCATATGATTGAGTATAGATACAACTGAGAGAAACCATTACTGCTAAATCATTGTTTTCATCCTATTTTTCAGGTATAATTTCAGAAAACCTATAAGAAACCTCTTCAAGCCATTGCAAGAAACACTCACTTCTAAAAATAAAGAGAAATCTGTTTTTCCTACTTGCATTTCAAATTATCTAAAAGTAAAACCAATGACACAGTGATTGTCTATTACTCTTTAGATCTGCATTATACAAAACCTAATAGGGTACAGGGTTTTTAGAATTTCACTTTCCCTTTTAGGTATTTTACACTCTATCCCTGACCAATCATTTTAAGTCTATGAAATTTTATTTTCTCAACTCTCACAGGCAAAATGACCACTTCTCCACTGAGTTATATTGATCCAGTAGGCATCTGAGGCCTAAAATGATATAACTAGCAAAGGGTAAGGTTCCTAGAAGTTGATGTTTTGGTTTACACAAATTTCTACCTAGGGTAGATGTTTGACTTATCCTAAATTACTTTTTCTTCTCCAAAGTTGGGGAAGCAATCTTTAGCAACCAAAATTTCTTAAGAAATATTCCAGCAAGCCAGGGCAATGCTGGAGTGCCTTTATTATTTCTGTCTGATGTGCTTCAGAAAGAACTGAAAGCACAAGAAACATTCCAAACTCAAATACCATTAGGATTTGTAAACTCCAGCAATAATCATAAAGTGGAGAAAAATGTCTCATTTTATGAAGTGCACCTTGTCTCACTTCCTGAAAATTTTACAGCATCTTCAGGTGAAGCTTAAACCATCCATTAAGAGTATAAGTCAAATGTGTAATTCTTGGTAAACAATTTGCTTGGCAAACCCAAGTGAAAGTTAATGGTGCTTGAAGATACTTTTGAATTTCTCCAAAGGGAAGTTATATGAAGGCTGAAAGTTTGGTTTATTCACAAAACAAAATAAGAACAGACAGTTGATCATTTAGGTCTAACGTGATGGGAGGACCTGGTATCTTGGTCTCTTGAGATTATCCAGGCAGCACTAATTTTAGGAATTTGGCCCTGTTTGCTTTAGTTCTTTTCTTCTGAGTCACTGGAATGCCCTACAATGTAGGCACAAGATGTCTTTCCTTCCCTTTTCAGGCATTTGAGTTTTCAGGCATTACTGTAAAGAAATCTGCCTAGCTTTACTTAAAGTTAGATAGAAAAAAAATAGCATTTTCCTGATTAAAATCTGTTCTGTAGTTTCCTCCTTAAGTAAATTAATGAAGACAAGTAGCCCCTGAACAAGTGGACATGATTAGCATTAAGTCACACAGAAAGCTCTACATGGCACTTAATACCAAAAGTCAATGTTCCCCAAGCCACAGACAAACTTCTTGAGTGTCTTCACAGAAAAACACAGCCAAAGTTCCTAACACACCTTGAGAAGGGCAGTGCACTCCCAGCTAAGAACCACTGATCTTACCCAAAGCCTTATTTTACAGATGAAAAAATAATGACCAAAGAATTGACCTCTCTGTCACTTAAAGAATGAGTTAAGATCAGAAACCAAACCTCCTGACTTCAAATTCACTCATTCTACTAAAATGAGCAGGTTCTTCCTATTGCTATGATATAATATATACATATTTTTAGTATAAAGAATGAAGATAGTCTATCAGACTCTGTGAAATTTGTTTGAAAATCATCTTGAATTATTTTCTAGCTCTTCCCAACATGTACCCTTGCTAACAGTCACTAGAATGTCTTCCCTATAGGCTGTGGGAATATGACTGTGAACATGCATTTCTATATCAAGACACACAAATGCCCAGCCTGGGCAATATAGCAAGATCTAATCTCTACTAAAATTAAAAAAAAATATTAGCTGAGCATGGTGGCATGCACCTGTAGTCTCAGCTACTAGGGGAGCTGAGGCGGGAGAGTTGCTTGAGCCCAGGAAGTCAAGGCTGCAGTGAGCCTTGATCATGCCCACTGCACTCTAGCCTGAAAGAGTGAGATCGTATCTCAGAAAAACAAACCAAAAGAATCACACATGCAATATTTGATGAGTTTTGCTTCATCCATCTTAAATTCTCATGTTTCTGTAGCGTGGTTAATTTGATAAGTAAATGAATATATTAAAAATAAATTTGTAAATTATAAAAACACAAATATTATTTATTTGTATTAGTATTTCTTAGTACTGTATAGTTTTACGATTTAATGAGTATTACTATCATTATTTTCTCTGTGTCCTGAAGGCTTTATGGAGTTCAGCATTGAAGACAGCATTCTTCTACCTCTTCTCACTTATTTTTAGGAATCTTCTGGATATAATTATCAAGTTGGTATTTAAATGAAGAATCGCTCATAGCTTTATAATCTTTATAGCCTTGCTTTTTTACCAAGGATAGACTAAAATATGAGACTTGGTTACATTTCCTTTTATGTTTTGGTTGTTTCATAGACTTTCTAGGTATATTACTATTCCTTTTTTATTTGTCAAGATATTTTTATAGTCCACTTTTTAGACATGTGAACTTGGGCAAATTTAGAAGCTTCTCTGAAAGTTAGTTTCCTCATCTGTGAAATGGAAATAAAAATACCTACCTAACAAAGTTTCTTTTTGGGTGTTTTGTTTTGTTTTTGGAGACAGAGTCTCGCTCTATCCCCCAGGCTGGGGTTCAGTGGCACGATCTTTGCTTACTGCAACATCTGCCTCCCGGGTTCAAGTGATTCTCATGCCTCAGCATCCCAAGTAGCTGGGATTACAAGTGCCTGCCACCATGCCCAGATAATTTTTGTACTTTTAGTAGAGACAGAGTTTCATCATGTTGGCCAGGTTGGTCTTGAACTCCTGACTTCAGGTGATCCACCCATCTCAGCCTCCCAAAGTGCTGGGATTACAGGCGTGAGCCACCGTGCCTGACTCAAAGATTTTGAGAATTAAACTATAGTATTTTTTCCAAATCTTCCTTTTTCTATTTTTAGAATTCAAATAAATAATTGGGGGAAAAATGGGGCAAAAAAATGGACAATATATTAATACTATGCTTATATCTTGATAAATGTGACTTAGATTCGGAGACTAAATCTATCAGTAAACCAAAACCCCATTGACTCATTTAATTCCTTCACATACTACTGACAAGAATTGGAGTCCTTTGATCTAAAGGACAAACAGCAAAAGTAATAATTACTCATCTGTTTCAAGAAACTAAGAGATAGAGAGCACGGAAACCCAAAACTCATAAAAAGGATAAACCTAGGTTTAAACAAGGGTGATAGCTTACTCTACATTGATAAGTTAAACAATAACTTACATTAAAGGATCACTTTACATTTTATAGAACACCTTGGCTTACATTATTTTATGAAAACTGTAAGTCAGTTGAACCAACA
Organism: Trachypithecus francoisi; assembly: GCF_009764315.1. Lineage (NCBI taxonomy): Eukaryota > Metazoa > Chordata > Mammalia > Primates > Cercopithecidae > Trachypithecus > Trachypithecus francoisi. The sequence continues at coordinate 39,889,351 of NW_022681463.1, forward strand.
ATATGTGAATATAATGGGTATGAGTAATAGAATTCGATGATTATATAAAGCTAAGAATTTGACTAACAGACTCAGAACACAAAGCACAACCAGAATAAAGACATGGCAGTGGAGGAAGGGCAGGTTAAAGTTCAAGCTTAGTTATATTTTTAAATTACTAATACTAACTTTCCATTGAATGGACTGAGTATTTTTGTTACTGTGTAAAGCAGAAGTTGTCAGAGTTGTGATGGAGCCAAGGTTGCATTTTCTGGGAATCTGGATTATGTGATCTATATTCCCTCCAACTCTTAGATTCTATGAATTGATGGTGAAAAATGATGAAAGAGCTTAAAGAGGCACAAAAGAGAAATAATATTTGACCAAGATAACTTATTTAGCAGAGTATATTAATCTTGGAAAATAAAATTAACATGGCCACATTCTTGCAAGATGGAATCTTCAAGAATTTCGGAGGATGGTATCCAAGTTCAGATAGAGTGAATGTGAATTCTGTACAAGAATTGTACACAGCTCTAACCACCTCACATCACATCAGCAAAACATCAAGAACTCAATTTTTAAGAATTGTTTAAGAAAATAAGAATTAATAATCATCCTTATTGGTCCAGTGACTTAATTCCAGCAGCAGCTATGTACCTGTCTAGTAACATGTTTATCTTTAAAAAGAAAACCACATTTAACCATGTTTCCCCACACTGGGCATCATTATTCTTCCCTTCAATGAAGTAGTCTAAGAAATTACATTCTTTGTGCAGAAAGCACATTCTGAAAACACACAACATAGGGACTCGAGAGGGACACTTTGTTAACAGATAGTGTGCTTCAGTGTGTGTAGGTGAATATGAGAGGCAAAAATACAGAAAACTGACAGCAATTGAGTCAATTTTCTTCACAGCAGAAAATTTCAAAGACCTTTCCACTGACACAAAACAAGAAAATAACAAGACTATGAACACCCCAGGAATTTCAAAAATGCTTCACAGGTCCCTAATAATTACACAAACAAAATTCTTGATTTCTGAGATATGATTAAAGCTCCACAACTAATATTTGGTTCAGCTCTCAGTTCTCTCTCCACTGACCAAAACTTTTTAATGAGATAACTTAAATTTATGTTAAGAAAGTGTCTCAACATTCTTTTTTTCTGTTTTTATATAATGAATTATTTATTTATACAACTCTGGTTGAATTTTAAAAACTTTTTCTACTTCTCCCTAAGAACATTTCTAGTCACTCATAATTCAATTTGAGATTCATTTTCTATTCATAATCACAGCTACAATGACTAAAGATACAAAAGGAGTAATGATAATTTTGTTGCTTAAGAAAAATGTCTTAGTGCTAATAAATTCCCTCCTTTTTAATCATAAGCTTTATTTTTGCTTTTTATTTAGCAAATAATTATTGCATAACTATTGTATGCCAGGCACTGGATCAAGGAATACAAAGTATATAAAGATATACAAATGAATAAAATATAGTTTGTGCCCTCAGAGACTAATTCTTGTACACAATTACTTTAAGAATATACAAGATGTTCAGAAAATCACAATACAGGAGAAAACAAATTCTATCCTCACTCTGTTAGATGCCTATCAATACATTATTGAAGGACATTTTTAAATATCAAATCTGAGGTATTATTTTTCATATAGCATTATTACAGAAAATCAGAGTCAAAATAATTCCCATTAAAACACTTTTCTAGGAATGTAATTTGCCATGAATAAAAAGCCTTTGTTGTTACCAGTGAATAGGAAGTGTTCCTGTTCTGCACTACTAGCCTATGTCTTAATAGTAAAATAAAATGTACATTCCTCTTTCTTCTACTTTTAGAAGCTTCACTAACCTCAATGCCTTGATCGACATTCCTCTGGTAATCACGTATTTTCTGCTACCATTACCCAAAAAAATCAATGTGCATGAAGTGGGAAATAAGTAAAATATTTTGAGTCATTGCAGCCAGGAAAAAAATCTTTAATAGTATCATAAATGAAATGTAATCATTGCTTTGGGTCTGCATGATCCAAGGCCTGATTCTGATACAGCGTTATGTCCATCGAGATACTAAAGGACCCCTCTCACTGCACAATAATCACAGCTTTCACTAGGAATACACCCCCCCCCCACCACCAAAAACAAAAACAAAAAGAAAAGAAAAGAAAGTGAGCAAGGATCTGAACTAAGGCAAAGTAGAGACCCTGTTGGAATTCAGAATCTTGAACTAGCAGAGAGATGAGGGACACAGCCTGGTTCTCACCTACTGAGCCAATATCCTCAAAGCAGACAAATGCAGTTACAACTTGGTAGCCATCTGTAACAGCAGAAGCACATACAATTTGAAACAAAAGCTAGCTTGAGTTAGAGCCCCAGAACCAAGATGTTCACAAATAAATCTAAGGTCACAGTGCAAGCCATTATAAGTAACGGTTGGTAGGAACAATAGATTTGCAGAAGGACCATGTATGACACACAAATAAATAAAGATGTTTCCTTTTTATCACAAAGATGAGCACACAAAAAAAGGCTGTGTGAAATAAGCAGACTGAGAATAAAAAGGACTTCTAGAAATAAGTGAAACAATATATATTTGTCAAAATCATTTTTCTATTCCTTGTCTCAATTGTCAAGTCCATTTCACTTTATGGAGTGTGTTTCCAGGTATAGCCAATGTTCCTTAGTTTAAAAGCAAAAACCATCACTATTGAGTTATAGAGTGTAACAAGAAAGGAAAATGGTCTTTAGGCATAAAGTGGAAGCTATGACTTTGCAAAACACACTGGACGTAGCAAAGGAACCCGTTAGACTTGGTGGTTAAAGATGGTGTTTTGAGCAAATGCAGAAGTAAAGGTCATAACTGGGGAATGAGGGCCAGGAACCAAGAATCTGACTTTCCAGCACTAACAGCTGAAAGGAAGAGCAGGGAAGCAGGGGGGAACTCAGTTTAGGAGATCAAAGACTGCTTCTCAGCTACCGAGATTAGAGGTAAACACCAACTACTTAGTGATACAGACTTAGAACTAATATAGATATATACTGCATACCATTTGTAGAAAGTTGTATCTGATTGCCCATTATGGAGCCTGAGCTCAGTAGTATACAAAAATGTTTTTATTGTCTTCTTAAAATCCCCTTCAGATATCAGGATATGCTAATACATGAACTTCAAAGGTCATTTAGTAACCAGTCTGTTACTTAAGGCTCCAATGGGTAGAATGAGGACCCCATATAAACTTCTGATCTACAGAACTGTGAGCTATTAAATGTGCATTGTTTTACACTGCTAAGTACAGAGTAACTTACTGCATAGCACTAAAAACCCAATACACTTTCTTTCCAAATATTTCCAAAATTCAGGTTTTTGTGGTTTCCTTGCTTTAAGAGTTCACAGGCTCCCCTTACTCCTTACTGTGATATACCAGACACTTTATTCGTATTTGGGCTCCTACCTACCTCTCCAACTTTATCCGTAGTGAAACATCCCTAGAGGTCATAGGCTCCAGCCACACTGGATCATTAGCCTATCCTGAAACATAAGGGTGGAGGCACAACAGATAGGCTCTCTTAACAATTCTTCCAATTTGTGTATCGCAGAGCCTAAGCAACCAGAAACTTCATTTCCCACTGGGGTGGACACACCCCAATGAGCCATACCGTTGTATAATCTCCTCTCCTTGTGTTCAGGCAGAGCCTAAGACTTGCATCTAACCAATACAGTCCATCAAAGATGACAAGATGTCACTCTCATGATTATGTTATTTTCTATAAGGCTGTCTTGCAAACTAGAGGAAGATTCTGCAGCACTTATCAAAACAGTAAAGTTGGGGGTTTTCGAGTGTCTCTTTTATCTACTCTACTAATTCAGCTTAGAGGAAGGAAAATGTGTTTTCTTTTTTTGTCTCCATGCCCTTGGTTTCTAGCATATCTAATAACTCTTGTTGGGTGGAACTGCACCCAACTATCCCATGTTCCTCCAACTCTGGGCTAGCAGGTGCTGATTATCTTCCCAAGGGCCAGCCTAGCTATGGAAATCATTTAATTGGGAAGAACACACACACACACACACACACACACACACACACACAGTGGCAAAAGGAAATATCTCCATTCAGGCTTGGCAGAACTATCCTATGAAGCTATTCTTTTCAGTTCTCCAAAAATATCCCTTGGCCTGTTTAGATAAAAATTATCTCTCCAGATTAGGCACTTCTCTGAATCTTTATCTTTTGGCTACTCCTACGCTTCAGCATCTTGTTTGACACTAGAATGCTATCAGAAATGAATTTTGAAATTAGAAAACAGTGAAAATAAAATCAGCCAATTTTGCTTTTAACCAAGTCATAAAATTCAAAGCTTGATACTGTGAACTTCTTAGTAATGCAAATATAGTCTGCCATTTCTTTTACTATCAAAAAGCTAAAGTCGATGTTTTTTAATTAGGTAAAATAACTCTGAAAAACATTCAGGCAGGTCCAGAACTAGATGTAAATAAACTATTAATTAGGATTGGTGGTGGTAAGGACTTTAATAAGTAACTTTCAAGATTCTGAAGCCAATACTAAAAGGTTAAATATGTGTACATCTTATTTAATGTTTTAACTCCAAATATATTTCTACCTAGGTAGGTTGTAAACTACTAAGACACAGGGAGCATGATTTATTTATTTGGTTTTATTCTTAATAATTGTTATGTCTTGAACAAAAGGAATATGTCCAGAATACTAAATTCCCAGATCCTAAACTAACAACTATTACAGTTGTAAGATACCACCTCTATGCTTCAAAAGAAAATTTAGATAAATTGAACTCAATCAAAATAAAACTTTTATGCATTAAAGGACACCATCAAGAAGGTGAAAAGAAAACTTATAATAGGAAAATATGCTTGCAAACATTTATGTGACAAGGAGCTTGTATTCAGAATATATAAAGAACTCTTATGACTCAAAAATAAAAAGACAAATAGCCCAATTTTAAAATGAGTGAAGGATCTGAATAGACATTGTTCCAAAGACAATATACAAATGAACAATAAGCATGTAAAAAGATGCCTAACATCATTAGTCATTGAAAAAATGCCAACCTAAAAAATAGTTTGGCAGTTCTCAACAAGTTAAATAATTACCATATGATTTGCAATTCTTCTCTTAGATATATATGCATGAGAAATGAAGACATAAGTCCACACAAATACTAGTACATGACAGCGCTATTAATAATAGCTAAAACATAAACAACCCAAATGTCCAGGTACTGATGAATGGAAAAATGGCACATAGCATAATCATACAATGGAACATTATTCAGTCATAAGACGTGATGAAATACTGATAAAAGGTACAACATGGATAAACCTTGTAAGTATTACACAAAGTGAAAGGAGTCAGTCTTGAAGGAAACCATATTGTATCCCATTTAAAATGTCCAGAATAATCAAGTCTATCTTAGTTGTGGCTTACTGCTGGTGGGGGCAGAGTGACTACTAACTAAAATGGATGTAGGGTTTCTTTGGAGGGTGATGAAAATAGTGTAAACATGATGGTTGTGATGGTTGCGTAATTCCGTGAGTATACTAAAAACCACTGTACATTTTATAGGATGAATTGGATGATATGCAAGTTATATCTCAACAGAGCTGTTTAAAATGCATGTTAAAGTTTTTAGAGTATCTATTTAAAGATTGGAAATAAAGTAATATCCACATTAGTTAGTGTTGGTGGAGCAAGGAGAGGAGAATAACAAAATAAATAAAACCAAATAAATAATTCGGGGAAAAAAGTCAAAAGCAGTGTAATAAGTAATAATTAATCTGATAATTACAACAATAAGTAATCCAAATCAATATATATGGATTAAAATTTCTATTTAAAATTTAGAGCTTGTCAAGCCCAATGTTATTTGTATGCCACCAACCTAAAGCATAAATATACAGCAAGATTGAAAGCAAACTTTAAAAAAAATGTCTAACCAACATTAGTCATACAAAAACTGCTAAAGCTATATTAAGATGAGACAAAATAGACATTTAAAATGTGGATATTGCTAGTGATTAAAAGGATCATTACATATTAATACAAATTTGTCTTCCAAAAATATATAACAGTTCTAAATTCATGAGTATATAAACCTAGCTTCAAAATGTATTAAGCACAAAGTGAGCAAACTACAAAGAAAACATAACAAGTCCATTATAAAAATGGAATAATTTTACTTACCTCATTCAGTCACTAATAGATTAAGCAGGAAAAAAAAGCAAAACTTTTTACACAATTAAGCTTAATTCAAGGGACAAAGGCAGAATACTGTATTGTAAAATTGGAAAAATCACAAAATTTTCATCATACATAGGACATTAGGAAAACTCCATGTGCCATAAACCAATTCTCGAAGACATTCTAAGAATTACTCATATACAGAACATGTTTTCTGACCTCAATGTAGTTAAGTTAGAAACCAACAAAACACAACCTCAAAATTTCCTACGTTAAGGGTGGAAAAAGCATACCTCTTAATAGCTTGTGGGTTAAAAAAAGAATATAGATATTAAAAAATATTTATAAGCAAAAAATACTGCATATGTAAGTTTGAAGAATGGCATATAAAGGAAAATTCGTGGCCTTAGTTACTTAAAATAGAAAACAAGAAATGCTAGAAATTAATGAAATAAACCTAAAAAATCAGAAAAAGAATATAGATTGAACCCAAATAGGTGAAGGAATGAAATAAAAATGATAAAGTCCAACATTAATAAAAGCAGAAGACAAAAACTTAAAGACAGCCTCAATGAAGTCATAAACTGGCTTAACTTTGGTAAAAGATAAATATAAATTTAAATAAGTATTAGAAATAAGAAAGTAGAGCTACAGATTAAGCAGGTTAAACATAAGAAAATATTATTAACGACTTTATGACAGTAAATTTGAAAGCTTAGATAAAATAGACAAATTCCTAGGAAATATTGTGAAAATATCTTTATAAAAATTAGGTCCACCTGAAAAGGTCTATATTTATTACACCAATTGAAGCAGTCATTAAATATCTTCCACAAATAAAACGTGGTTTTGCAGGGTAATTCAATCAAACCTCAATGAAAAGTAAATCCAATTTGTACAAAAGGTTCCAGAGAAGAGAAAAAGTGGAAGCACTCTCTGTCTCCTTTGAAGAGGCCAATATACATCTTTGATTTTGAAAACAGGCAAGAAGTGTGTAAGAAAGAAAATTTGAGTCAACATAAGCCATTAATATTAAAATAAAAATTCTAAACAAAATATGAGCAAATCAAACCCAACAATTCACATAGAAGATAATATATCATGCATCAATTGCATTTATGTAAGTATCTGCAAGTTTGGATTAACATTAAAAAATCACTTAATGTAATTCATCAAATTAAAAGATTAAAAAATTATCTTAACTATTTCAATGATTGTATTTATTTATTTTTAATCTTTTAGTGATAGGGTCTATGTTACCCAGACTGGTCTTGAACTCCTGGCCTGAAACAATCCTCAGCCTCCCAAATCAAGAGGATTACAGGTACAAGGCACCATGCCCAGCTAATGATGTAAAAAATAAATAAAACTTGCTAAAAGTCATTGCATATGATTACTTTTTTAAAACTTTTATAAACTTACAAAAGTAAGCAGAATGTTGTTTACGGGTATATCAGTATATAGTAAAACTATTTTTATAAAGGCACGATAATCATCCACCCAAAAATTAGAACCAAGGTAAATTTGAAGAATGAGAGACTGAGGAATAACACAGGAAACTTCAGATACATTGTTACTGTGTTATATTTTTTAAGCTCCATGATAGCTACATAAGTGTATGTTTCATGATCATTCTTTATACTCTTGCTGGTAAGAGCCATTACACAAAGAATAAATACATAAATTATTAAAAAATGAAACAGTAGAGAGAGCTTCATAATGACTAATATATAAGGAGATCATTTACAAAGATAGCAGCTAAAAATATTCAAATCTTTTTTTGATGCTATAAACCAAACATTAAAGAATTTTACACTTGCTAGAATGATGCCTATGAACTTGGTTTCTGGTGCTTTAGTCCAGATTACTGTCTGAAAGTATGGATATCCTTCATCTAAGTAGAGAAATGACCCTGAATAGGGAGAATACAAGTAATTATAGAATTGGTATCCATGACAAAAATGCAACAGGGAGATCATTCTGCCTCTCACTCAGCTCTGCAGGGCCCCCAAGACACATAGGATCTGGTTAACTTGAAATGATAAATCTCAGAATGGCTACTAAAACTTGGGTACCTACTTTGTGCCAGCTATTTTACATAAATTATCTTGACAGAAATCCTGTAAATTATGTATTTTAATACCCTTTCTACAGAGGTAGAAACTAAAACTATATTATAGTTTTACTGTATACTGATATACCCATAAACAACATTCTGCTTACTTTTGTAAGTTTATAAAAGTTTTTAAACAGTAATCATAAATATGCAATGACTTTCAGTAATTTTTACTTAGTTTTTTAAATCATTAGATGGGCATGGTGGTTTGAACCTGCAATCCTCTTGATTTGGGAGACTGAGGTGGGAGGATTGCTTGAGACCAGAAGCTCAAGATCAGCCAGGGCAACATGGTGAGACTCTATCATTAAAAAATTAAATCCCGAGAGGCAGAGGTTGTGGTGAGCCAAGATAGCGCCATTGCACTTCAGCCTGGGCAACAAGAGCAAAACTACATCTCAAAAAAAAAAAAAAAATTTAATTAAATCATATACCCCAGTTCACACCAACGATAAATTACAGGGTCAAAACTTCAATCCAGATTTGACCCAAGAACCTGTGTGTTTCCTACTACCCTTTTTATCATTCATCTTCAAAAATTGCTCATAAAAATTGCAAACATAAAAATTCTTGACATTTAATAATTAGCATCTGTATAACAGACAACTACTAATAAATCAAATGATAGTAGGTTTAGACTAATTTTTTTAGGAGTCACACTACTCGCTTTTACTTTTAATCAAATCTAAATTAGATTTAAATTGGCTTTCAACAAGACTGACCTAGGTGGGTTTTCATCACTTTAAAGATTTATTTCCTTTTCTATTATCTGTGAAGAATGCAACTTGGGCCTGATATCATCTCAAAGAGTTTCTGATCATTTACAGAATAAAATTTAATTTCAGAGATTTGCTAGCCATTCTTAGAAACTTCTACTAGGAAAAAAAAAATCCACTACATCTCAGAGACACCAGAGCAAAAGAAAGTGGCAACTGGCTATCACCCTCTGGTTAACACTAAAGGTGCTTCTACTATCTCAACTTTGAGTCAACTATTCAGTGGCATAAAAACATCAATTTGCACATGGCATCTTCAGAAATTTTCAAGGCAAATCTAAACTTTAGCAGAGCCTAGCACAGCTTCCTTCTTTTCATTCTAAATACCACTGTATAAGCATGATTGGGTAAAACCAAAAGTCTGGAAGTGGAAATAAATTGCCTTCAACCAACAGACAATAACACTGCATGATATAAAGGAAATGTCAGAGGTTAACTGGTGTCAATGATTGCTACATCTCCCAGCAGTCAGCTACAAAAAGGGCTGTCACTATTGCTAAGAGCTAAAAATCTCTCCAATTGATAGGCAGCTTAAAAGGTCAAGTGTATGCAAGAGCAAAATGTAATCCTTTTTGCATGTATTGCAGTATTTTCACCATATGATAAATATCACTTGTTAGCAGTCTTGAAGTAATGGGGCAATACAAGATCAGAAAATTAGTTTCTTTTTAAAATTCGTATGAAGGTAAAACAAAGTATATACAGTTACTGTTAATTAGGAAAAATAAACTTTTATCTATTGCAAACATGTTAAATAGTACAGTGCTTTTCATCTTTAGACCAAGTTGAGTTATTCAAAAATGTTAACAGTTTTTCTTTCATTCAGTAAATAAAAGCAAATGTGACTGTTCCAACCATTAATGGTAATGATGGGTCCTATTAGCAACCAGCATTTTGCAGCTATTCTTAGGATAAATTTAGCCAAGCTCAGCATGTCAACCTAGAGCAAAGAATTTGGTATGTGTTCTTCCTCTCCTCACATTATAATGACTTCTCCAGTGCTTTTTGCTTTGCAAAAGGGGAGATTGCAGAAATTGGAAATGTTCTTGGGTGTTACCCTTTCCTTTAAAAAAGGGTATCCATGGGTTTAATGCCTAGAAAATGCAAGAATTTTATTTCACATACAGCAATATCTAAAAGAATGTTGGACGAAAAGTAGGGATATATATATATTTGCATATTACTTTGCATATTAAATACTGTATGGATGTCTTCAGTTCAAATGCTGCTTGAAAGCTAGAGCCTCAGACAAGGATGGCATGCAGGTGAATTACTTCATAGGTGATGCCAGGAAGAATTGAAGGACCAAGGAGGTTACTTTTATTGTCAACTTGACTGGACCATGAGGTACCCAGATATTTGGTCAAATATTATGGACAGTTTTATGAGGATGTTTTTGATGAGATTAACACTTAATTCAGTAGACTGAGTAAAGCAGGTTGCCCTCCCTAATGTGAATGAGTCTCATCCAAACAGTTGAAGGCGTGAGTAGAAGAAAAGGGCTGACACTTCCACAGGTAAGAGAGAATCCCTCCTGCTTGACTGTCTTGAACTGGGACATCAGCTTTTCCTGCCTTTGGACTCAGAAATATCAGCTTTTCCTGGGTCTCAAGCCTGCCAGCCTTCAGCTCTTCTAGGTCTTCAGCTTGCTGCCTCGCCCTGGGATTTGTTAGACTCCATAACTGCATGAGACAATTTCTTATTATATATATAAATATATATATTTAATTAAATAAAATATATTTAATTAAATAAAAATAATATATAAATTTATATCTATAATTATATATTTATATAATTATATATTATTATATATTTATATATAAAATAAGAAATATATTTTATTAAGATAATTTTGAGGTACACTTGGTGCCTCCACCGTTGGTGGCTCCAACTGTGGAGCCACCAAATATACACCTTGTGTATATATACAATATTATACATCATATTATATATGATATAGACATGATATATAGTATTATCATATATCTACATCATATATAATAGGAGGTAAAATATATATACACATAAGATGCATATATGTGTATATATACATGTATGATATATATGTATGTGTATATATACACATATTATAATATTTATCTTATCTCCTATTGATTGTATTTCTCTAGAGAACCCTGACTACAACAAAAGGTGAAAAAGAGAAGAGGGACAAGCCTATACAATGATGTGTTATTAAATTGCTAACCAATGTGGATAACTGGTGTTCAGTCAGCTGTGGAGCCACCAAATGTACCTCAAAATTGTCCTCCAGCAGCTCTGAGTTGCCCATTGTGAGTGTTAGGTGAGTTATCATAGTCATCTCATCCCCTAAGTCAGAGATGTTCCAGGGCAGGAAACAACTAGAAATGGACATGTTGTCAACATGAAATTCGTCTAACTCTATCCAGAACTATTGGCTGGAATCAGAAATGAGGCAGAAAGCATGTGCAGCAGTACACAGGAGGAATCCAGTACCATCTCTACCTTGAGACACTCAGATCAATTTAATCCCTTCATTTAGTCCAATTGGTCACTAAGTCTTTCAGGTAGTGTCCAGCTACAATATACACAACAGGTTCAATACAGAGGGGTTAGTGGAACATACAAAAACTAATTTTCTAAACACCTGTAATAATCAAATAGAAAATAACATTTAAAATTGAATACTGACACTTGCAATAAAATCTACAACGTATTTGGGAATTTTAACAAGAATTTATAAAAATCCCTGCTGTGATCTGAATGTTTGTGTCCCTGCAAAATGCATGCATTAAAATCCTAATTCTCAAGGTAATAGCATTATTAGGTGGGACATTTGGGAGGTGATCAGGTCATGACGGCAGAACCCTCATAGATAGAATTGGTACCCTTACAAAAGAAGTCCCAGAGAGATCCCTAGCTCCTTCTGTCAGTTGAGGTTACAGCATAAAGACACCACCTTTAAACCAGAGGGCAGGCGCTCCACAAACGCTGTATCTGCCACCATCTTGATCTTGGACTTCCCTGCCTTCAAAACTGTGAGAAACAAACTTCTATTACTTATAAGCTACCCAGCTTTTGGTATTTTGTTATAGTAGCCCAAATGGACTACGGCAATATGGAGAAAATGTTAAAATGCTAGCAAACAGTATAGAAGATTAGCTGAATTAATGAAAAGACATCTCACACACTTGAATACAATGACTGAAATTCGCTTACACATTTAAAGCAACCCTAAGCAAAATTCTTTTTTTTTTTTTTTTTTTTTTTTTTTTTTTTTTGAGATAGAGTCTCGCTCTGTCGCCCAGGCTGGAGTGCAGTGGCCGGATCTCAGCTCACTACAAGCTCCGCCTCCCGGGTTTACGCCATTCTCCTGCCTCAGCCTCCCGAGTAGCTGGGACTACAGGCGCCTGCCACCTCGCCCGGCTAGTTTTTTTTTTTTTTTTTTTTGTATTTTTTAGTAGAGACGGGGTTTCACCGTGTTAGCCAGGATGGTCTCCATCTCCTGACCTCGTGATCCACCCATCTCGGCCTCCCAAAGTGCTGGGATTACAGGCTTGAGCAAAATTCTAATTAAATGTTTTGAGAAACTTTATAAACTTACTATGAGATTTATTTGGAACAATAAAGGTACATGAATAGTCTTTTTTTTAAATAAAGCAACATAGTTTTGTTGCAGGAACAGATGGATAGACCAATGGAACAAAATGCAAGTTACAGATAAGACAATGGATATGGAAGTAATATAGGTAGGATCACAAATAATAGTAAAAGAAAGGATTGTTCAATATAGATAATATTGGGAAAACTGGCTCACTATTTGGATAAAATAAAACTAGATGCCTAAGTAAAACCACACATACAGCATTTGAAGGTAGACTGTAGATGAAACAAAGATCTAAATGAGTAATGTCAAACTATAAGATATCTTTGTAAAATTGTCATAGATGTAGCTTTTGTTATTTCAGAACAGATGTTGGAGAATCTTTGTGACCTAAGAAAGAGAAAGGTCCTCTTAAAATTTCAAATATACAATCACTAAGGCCAAATACACTGATGTATTTGATTGTTAAAGCTTTCTGTGACCAGCCACAAAAATACATACACTATGTGATTTTGCTTATATGAGGTACGAAGATCAAAGACATAGAAAGTAAAATGGTGGTTGCCAGGAGCTAGAGGGAGGGGAAAAGAGAGAATTGCTGTTTTCTGGTATAAAGTTTCAGGTTTGAAAGATGAAAAACATTCTGGAAATTGGTGTACAACAATGTGAATGTGCTTCACACTACTGAACTGTACACACAAAAGTGGTTAAGATGGCCAAATTTTTCTGTATATTTTACCATAATTTATTTAAACCACATATTCTGTTTGTTGGTCACCGTATTAATAATGTTATTGAAATGGGAGAAAATATAGGTGATATCTGATGAGAAATAGGAGGAACTCCTGCAAATTTACTGAGAACTTTAGAAAAACATGCAAAAAAATAAATAAATAAACACAATAGAGGACAGAAAATAAGCATGTAAAGAGGTGCTCAGAATTATTATTAATCAGAGAAATGCAAATAAATAAGAGAAATGCAATAGTGAAAAAACATTTTATGCCTATTGTGCTGGCATAATTATATTGGCTTGATAAAGCCAAATTTAGCCAAGGATGTGGGATATGGGAACCTTTATGAGTACATCATAGCATTGTAAAGTACGGCCTTTCTAGAGAACAAAGTGGCACCACTTTAATCATTTTAAGCATACTTTAACCAGTCTTTTCAATTCCGAGTGCCTATATTCTAAAGAAATTATCACACAACTCCATAAGGCCTCAGGTACCAGGATGTTCATTGTGGTACTATTTGTGGTAGCAAAGAATTGGAAGCAACCTGGTTCAAAAACATCTTAAGGGAGCTGTTAAAAGTAGTGAAGTAGATTTCCATATGGCGTCATAAAATAATCTTTTTTATAAACAAAAAATACAATTTCAATCAAGTCCATTGAAAATACTCAAAACAATAGTACATATTCTGCAAACCTTGATACACTTTCAACATCAAATGTTTATTGTGGTGTCAGGGGAATGGGAGTAGACTCTGAGAACAAAGGAGAGAAAGATACTGACAAGGAGTTCAGGTATTCTGTGAGGCTGTAGGTGGCTGGCAAAACCCCAGTCAGCCTTCAGCCTAACAGGCTGCCCAAGTTTCCTAATTTGTGGTCACTGGTGTTAAAAATTGTGATAACTTCTGATCACAAGTTACAGTCATTTTTCAAGGTAGCAGAGTTTCGGATTGTTTGCTTCCCTAAGAAAATGAAATAAATCAATAACTTTATTCTATGTTTACTTTATTTGGAACAATGAAGAACTCTCTGGGAAGGAAAAAAAGAACTTTGCTTAGGTGAAAATACAGCCCATTACTTGAGTTTTCTGTGCCCTTGGTGACACAAAAAACAGCATTATTCACTGCTTTTAAAAATGTCATTAAAAGAAGGAAATTTTTTTTCAATTTTTTGCTTAGGTCATTACAGTTTTCTTTGATGTTATTTTCATCCTGTTATTGAAGGCCAGAATTAGTAAAATAAAGAGGGTAATTTTAAATTGAAAAAAATTAATGACTCTTTAATAAAAGAGTTTAGAATCTTTAAAAATATACATAGAAGACAAGATTTGGCAACCGCTCAAACAGAGGCTCCTGGTTCTCAGCTTTGCTTAACTCTTCTTTGCAGCGATGGAAAGGGGTGACTCTATATGATATTAACTCAAATCTGTTTGGCTACATGCTCATCCACAAAGTGGACATAATATACAACATGTCTCAAGAGTTGCACATGCCAACTTGATTGGCAACACATCACTACAGCACTGTGTAGGAATGGGGAGTGGCATGTTTACCATATTTATAACATACTCAGCTCTTGTAGGTAAAACTTCTAAAATACACTGAAACCTTTTGAAATAAATTCCAACTTTTGGCAAAACAAGACTTTCTAAGAATAAGTTATTGAAAATGCTAATGAATGTCTCAGAAATTTAGGAGTAAGGGTGTTACATATATAACAAAATTACCCTTAGAGTACATGTAAATTAAATTTAAATATGTAAAAATTTAAATTTCTTCTCAACATAGCTATTTAAGGATGAAAGAAGAAAACAACCTAATTATGTGGTTTGGATGTGACCTTGATTTGTAACAGAGTTGTTCCAATACCCCTAAATATCATGGGTAGAAGAGAAAAAAGATTTTTTGAAAAGGAGAAGTATTTTATCTTTTTCATCCAGCCTCATATTCCTGTTTGGCCAGAAGGTACCAGAGGACCAGTGATGGACTAAGTACAGCTAGGGCATGGAATGGACTTTTCCTTGCCTGGATAATAGGCAGTTAATACTCCCCTGAGTGGCTCCTTCTGTTTATTTATAAAGTATACCTCAACTGCTTTCCCTATCTTTCCTTTTATTCTCTTTCTTTTCTAGCATTACTCCTTGAAATGAAAAAATAAGAAAAAGATCAATATCCCCCATGAAGATACAATCTCTTAACAAAAGCTTAGTATTCTAAATACAATGATATATATAAAAATGATAATATGTTACGAACAAGTATGATTTGATTTAATCATTTAAAATCAATTAGTATAATTCACATTAATAAAATCAAGAGAAAACTATCTTTATAGAGGCTGAAAATAACACTGAGAAAATTAACTTCTCATTTATTATAAATACTCAGCAAACTAAAGTAGTTTTAAAATATTAAGCAAAGTTTATATTCAATTGAATATTATTCCCCTGAGACTGAGAAAACAATCTGTTACCACTTCTACTTAACACTGTTCTGGGCATCCTAGTTCAGGACACCCCAACCCCTGGGCCACAGATTTGTAGCAGCCACTACCAGAACCAGGCCACATAGCAAGAGGTGAGCAGTGGATGAGCAAGGGAAGTTTCATCTGTATGTACAGCTGCTCCCCATTGCTCACATTACCTCCTGAGCTCTGACTCCTCCTATCAGATCAGTGGCGGCATTTGATTATCCCAGGAGTGCAAACCCTATTGTGCACTACATATGCAAGGAATCCAGGTTATGCACTCATGAGAATCTAATGCCTGATGATCTGAGGTAGAGCTGAAGTGGTAGCAGGCTTTATAGTGGCAAGTGAGTTGATGTACTTCAATTGTACAGCTGCATCTGGTGGCAGGCTTTAAGTCAGAATCCAACACTTATTTTAGTCTGCATGCGGCCCGCCCATTATTTTATTTACCACTTCCATTCACACCTCTTTCCCACACTGCACACTTGTCTCAGTCACAGTTTTGGTAAGCCCACAAACTTACCAAAATGAGGACAAAACGCCCTGGAGAGCTTCTTTGAAAAGGGGGAAAGACCCAATGATGAGCCAGCAGAAGACTCTGAGACTGCCAATCCAAAAAAAGCTGCATTTAACAGAAAATACCAAGAGTCCTACTTGAATTACGTGTTCACTGCAACAAGTGTTCACATTCTCCAAGCTCACTTTGTCTAATATGTAGTGACCGTCTATCCAACAAAGCCATGAAATCTTCAAAACTGCTTTGCCACATGGAGACCAATCACCCTGCATTAAAACACAAGCCTTTGGAGTTTATGGTTTGTTTGTTTGTTTAAGTAAAGAAAAGTGAACACAAAGAACAGAAACAATTATTGAAGGCCATCACTTCATCAAATGTGTCTACATTGAAACCATCATTCTTAGTGGCTAGCCCACTGCTAAGCTACGAAGCCCTTTAGCATTAGTGAAGAGGTGATCCTGCCTGCTGCTAA
Organism: Trachypithecus francoisi; assembly: GCF_009764315.1. NCBI lineage: Eukaryota > Metazoa > Chordata > Mammalia > Primates > Cercopithecidae > Trachypithecus > Trachypithecus francoisi. Next base: position 39,906,235 of record NW_022681463.1, read on the forward strand.
GAACATTCGTCGTGAACTTCTAGGAGAGGATGCCCTTCAAAAGTGACACGCCTTCCCCTTTTGGCTAGTACCATAACTAGACGAACTGATGAAGTAGCAGAGGATATTGAGGCACTGTTAGTAAAGAGGATTAATGAGTCACCATGGTATGCAATCCAGGTTGATGAGTCTACCGATGTTGACAAGGCAACAATGCTTGTTTTGTGCAATATATTTTTCAGGAGGATGTGCATGAGGATATGTTATGTGCGCTTTTGTTGCCAACCAACACCACAGCTGAACTATTCAAGTCTTTGAATAATGACATATCAGGAAAACTGAATTGGTCAATTTGTGTGAGTATATGCATACATGGAGAGGCTGCCATAACTAGAGGGCTTTCTGGTTTCACTACTCAGGTCAAAGAGATGGCTTCTGAATGTGACTCTACATACTGTGTGATCCATAGAGAAATGCTGGCTAGCCAAAAACATCATCTGAACTTAACATTTTGCAGGATGTGATTAAATTATCAACCACATTAAAGTACACGCCCTTAACTCACATCCGTTCACTCAGCTCTGTGAGGAAATGGACACAGAGCACGCATGTTTTCTCTTATACACAGAAGTGAGATGGTTTCCTAGAGGTAAATCACTGGGCAGAGTTTTTTAGTTACAAGAGCAACTCCAGAGATTTCTTTTAGAAAAACAGTCCCTACTGGCAGCAGATTTTAGTGGCAAAGAATGAGTCACAAAATTTGATTACTTGTGTGACATATTCAACCTGCTCAAGAAACTCAACCTGTCACTTCAGGGGAGAATGACAACTGTGTTCAAGTTGGCAGATAAAGTGGCTGCATTCAAAACCAAACTGGGATTATGGAAGCGACAAGTGAATATTGGGATTTCTGACATGTTTCAAACATTAGCAGAGATTTTGGAAGAGATGGACCCAGGGCCTTCTTTCCCCCAGCTGGTGCATGATCACCTGTCTCAGTTTTCAAAAGGGCTTGAGCATTACTTGCCAACCACAAAAGACCCCGAACTGAGAGGGAAGGGATCCACAATCAATTTGTGACTAATCCAGGTGAATCGACTTTGTCTGTACTAGCAGAGGATTAACTGCTTGAGATCACAAATGATGGTAATCTTAAAAGTATGTTTGAGACAACTTCAAATCTCCATACGTTCTGGATGAAAGTCAAGGTGGAATATTGTGAGATTGTCACAAAAGCACTGAAAACTCTGCTTCCATTTCCAACATCCTGTGTTTGTGATGCAGGGTTTTTGGCAGTGAGAGCAACCAAAATGAGATTATGGAGTAGACTGGACATAAGCAACACACTTCAGGTGTCACTATCTCCCATCACCCCAGATGCGACTGGCTAGTTACAGGGAAACAAGCTCAGAGCTCCCACTGATTCTACATTATGAGTTGTATAAATATTTCGTCATGTATTACAATGTAATAACAATAGAAATAAAGTGTACAATAAATGCAATGTGGTTGAATCATATCGAGACCATCTCCCACCACCAGTCAGTGGAAAAACTGTCTTCCATGAAGCTCATCCCTGTTGCCAAAAAGGTTGGGAACCACTGCCCTAGTCAATACAGTAAAGCAAGAGAAAGGAATGAGAAGTACAAAGAATTAGAAAGGAAACATCAAACTGTCATTGTTTACAGATAGTTTAAATAGAAAATTCAGAGCATCTACAGGTAACCTTCAGAAATAATCATTGAATGAAGCAAGATTAATAGAGCCAATGACTGTACAGAATCCATTGCACTTCAGTGTACTATCAATAAAAATGGAAATGCAAATAGCATTTGGGAATTACTATATATAGTTAAAACTGAAGTTTACATCAAAGGATCCCTGATATTATAGCAATAGGCACACCTCAGATCATCACTATGTTACGGTACCTACAATTTATGAGCAGTTTTCTTCATAAGATTAAACAGGCATTCACATTGACTACCTTATGTGTCCTTCTAAGACCATTTAAATAATATAGCTAGTTGGTAAAATTAAACTTTGTTGATTTAATTAAAACTCTGGAAGAAGAAGATAGGCCTGAAACGTTATGAAGGATGAATGCTTCAAATCAACATAGTAATTAACAATGACATTTGAGGTTTTTGCTTGAATAGCCCAAACTCCCTATAGTAATCAGGGATGCCTCATTACCACTGTCATTAGAGCTGAAATTTCTGGTCAGTGTAACAAGATTTAAAGCAAACATAAGAGAAATAAGAAAATAAAATTTCAAAGTATCATAAAGCACGAAGAAAAGTATGAGCATTAAATTTATTGTCAAATGGAACTGAATTTGTATCCCAGCTCTGCCATTTACTGTATGCCTCTTACCAAGTCAACACTGTAAGCTTCAATCTACTCATAATAAAATGTCAGCAAAGATAGTATTTATCTCAAAAGATTGTTGCCAGGTGTTTGAGATGTGTCAGATACAATTATAAATAGAAATGTGTGTGTGTGTGTGTTTGCATACTCAGTTAATTTAGTAAGGATAATGGCCAGATTTGAATCCAGTTAGACTCCACAATCTGTGCTCCTAACTACTAAATACACTATTCATTGATGTATCTATTCAGTAATTTATTATTTATTCGACAAATATGTGTTGACTGCTTACTAAATATGGGACACTATTTTATGCACTGGGATACATGAGTAAACCAAAACAGACAAATAGTCTCTTACTTTATTGTAGTTATATAGTTAGAACGTAAGGAGTGTACATTCTAGCCGGTAGAAAGAGCCAGCAAATATAGTACATGATAGTTAAAAGAAGCAAATGAATTATATAGTGATAATTAGATATTTAAAAATTAAACTTTAAAATATATTTAAATTTTTTAATTTTTAAATTAAATGTTAAAAACTGTTTACAATGGCATCCAACATAAGATTATCTTGGAATACACAGAAGAAAATTATGCAAAACATACATTCAGAAAACCATAAAACATTACAGACATACATAAGATAAATTAGACCTATATGAACAGAGGGATATCCCACATCCATAGACCTAGAGACTTGATTTTATAAAGCAGTTATTTCCAAATTGTTTTACAAATTCGATCATTCCAATAAAATTTCCAGAAATTTTGGTGGAAATTGATGAGATTATAAAATTTATAAAATGTAGAAATGCAATGAGTCAGGAATAGCCAAGATAATCTTGAAAGAGGAACATGAAGGAAAAAAGCTAAGAAGAAGAGGAGAAAGGAGAAGGAGGAGAGATGGGAAGAAAATGGGGAGGAGAATGAGAAGAAAACTGAACTTAAATCACAAAATAGCAAGGCTTATATAAAACACTAATAACTAAGACAATATGGTATTAACACAAGGATAAACAAATAGATCATTCACATAGAATAAAGTTCAGGAACAATCCACATTGTTACCATAACCAGAATTAATTTTTTAAAAATAGTGCAAAGAAAAGGTGATAGTTTTTATTTATTTATTTATTTAACTTTTATTTTAGGCTGAGGGGGTATATGTTCAGGTTTTTAGATAGTTAAAATGTGTGTCACAGGGTTTTGGTATACAGATTTCATCACCCATGTAATAAGCATAGTACCCAATAGGTAGTTTTTCAATTCTCACCCTCCTCCCACTCTCTGCCCACAAGTAGGCCCAGTGTCTCTTGTTCCCTTCTTTGTGTCCATATATACTCAATGTTTAGCTCCCACTTATAAGCGAGACTATGTAGTATTTGGTTTCCTGTTCCTGTATTAGTTTGCTTTGGATAATGGCCTCCAGGTCCATCCAAACTGCTGCAAAGGACATAATCTTGTTCTTTTGTGTGGCTATGTAGTGTTCCATGATGTATATGTACCACCTTTTCTTTATCCAGCCTACTATTGATGGGCATCTAGGTTGCCTTCATGTCTTTGCTATTGTGCTGTGATGAACATATACAGGCATGTGTCTTTACGGCAGAATGATTTATATTCCTTTGGGTGAATACTCAATAATGGGATTGCTGGGTTAAATGGTAGCTCTAAGTCCTTTGAAAAATCACCAAACTTCTTTCCACAATGACTGAACTAATTTACATTCCCACTAGTAATTTATAAGCATTCCCTTTTCTCCACAATATCACCAGTATCTGTTTTGTTTTGTTTTGTTTTTAACTTTTTAATAACAGCCATTCTGACCGGTGTGAGATGGTATCTCACTGTGGTTTCAACTTGCATTTCTCTGATGATTAGTGATGCTGAATATTTTTTCATATGCTTGTTGGCTGCGTGTATGTCTCCTTTGAAAAGTGTCTCTTCATGTCCTTTGTCCACTTTTTAATGGGGTTGTTTTTGGCTTGTTCAATTGTTTAGGTTCTTTATAGATTCCAGATATTAGACCTTTGCTAGATGTGTGATTTGAAACTACTTTCTCCCATTCTGTCATCTGTTTACTCTGTTGATGGTTTCTTTTGCTGTGCAGAAGCTTTTTAGTTTAATTAGATCCCATTTGTCAATTTTGGTTTTTGTTGCAACTATTTTTGGCATCTTTGTCATGATATCTTTGCTAGGGCTTATGTCCAGAATGGTATTTCCTTGGTTATCTTCCAGAGTTTTTATAGCTTTAGGTTTTACTTTTAAGTTTTTCATCTAACCATCTTGAGCTGATTTTTGTATATGGTGTAAGGGTCCAGTTTCAATCTTCTGCATATGATCAGCCAGTTATCCCAGCACCATTTATTGAATAGGGAGTCCTTTTCCCGTTGCTTGTTTTTTCGGCTTTGTAGAAGATCACATGGTCATAGGTGTGCAGCATTATTTCTGGACTCTGTAGTCTCTTCCATTGGTCTATGTATCTATTTTTGTGCCAGTACCATGCTGTTTTGGTTACTATAGTCCTATAGTAGAGTCTGGATAAAGTGATGCCTCCACTTGGCTCTTTTTGCTTAGGATTGCCATGGCTACTCAGTCTTTTTGGTGCCATATGAATTTTCAGCTAGTTTTTTCTAACTCTGTGAAGAATGTCATTGGTAGTTTGACAGGAATAGTATTGAATGTGCAAATTGTTTCAAACAATAATATGGCCATTTTAACAATATCGAGTCTTCCTGTCCATGAGAATGGAATGTTTTTCCATTTGTGTAATCTCTGATTTCTTTAAGCAGTATTTTGTAAGTACTGTTGTAGAGATCTTTCACCTCCCTGGTTAGCTGTATTCCTGTGTATTTTATTCTTTTTGTGGCTATTGTGAATGGGATTAAGTTCTTGATTTGGTTTTCAGCTTGGACATTTTTGGTGTGTAGAAATGTTACTAGTTTGTGCATTGATTTTGTACCTGAAACTTTGCTGAAGTTGTTTATCATATCTAGGAGCTTTTGGGCATAGACTATGGGGTTTTTAAACTATCAAATCATGTCATCTAGACACAAAAATAGTTTGAGTTTCTGTCTTCCTATTTGGATGCTTTTTTTTTTATTTCGTTCCCTTGCCTGATTGCTCTGGTTAGGACTTCCAGTACTATGTTAAATAGAAGTAGTGAGAAAGGGTATCTTTGTCTTGTGTCAGTTCTCAAGGAAGATGCTTTCATCTTTTGCCCATTCGGTATGATGTTGGCAGTGGGTTTGCCAGAGATGGCTCCCATATTTCGAAGTGTGTTCCATCAATGCCTAGTTCTTTAAGGGTTTTTAACATGAAGAAATGTTGAATTTTATTGAAAGCCTTTTCTGCATCCATTGAGATGATCATGTGAGTTTTTGTCTTTAGTTCTGTTTATGCGATAAATAACATTTATTGCTTGTGTATGTTGAACTAACCTTACATCCCAGTAATAAAGCCTGTTTGATCATGATGGATTACCTTTTTAATGTGCTGCTGGACTCAGTTGGCTAGCATTCTTTGAGGATTTTTGCATGTATGTTCATCAAGGGAATTAGCGTGAAGTTTTCCTTTTTTGTTGTGTCTCTGCCAAGTTTTGGTATCAGGATGGTGCTGGCCTCATGGGATGCATCAGGAAGAAGACTCTTTTTCAGTTTTGTTGGAATAGTTTCAGTAGGAATGGTACCACCGTTTCTTTATACATCTAGAAGAATTAAGCAATGAATCCATTTGGTCCTAGGCTTTTTTGTTGGTAGGCTTTTTTTTTTTTTCGATTCAATTTTGGAACTGATTATTGGTTTGTTGAGGAATTCAACGTCTTCCTAGTTCAATCTTGGGAGACTGTGTTTCCAGGAATTTATCCATTTCTTATAGGTTTTCTAGTTTACATGCATAGAGTAGTTTTGGCTTAAATTTCCCACTGTATGTTAGATATTTCTTTTTTATTTTCATAGCGCTAGTAGAAATCTAGCTAGCAATCTATCAGTGTTATTTATTCTTTAAAAAAAAAAAAACCCAAACCCTGGATTTGTTGATCTTTTGTGTGGTTTTTTGCATCTCAATATATTCTTCACTTCAGAAGAACAAAAGTTTTGACGTCTGTCAGAGGTAGAAACCAAGAAATGGCTTCCCTACTTCTTGTCTCTAAAGTAGAGATGATATTAAGTTATTGTTTTAGAAGAGATAATATACATAAAGCACACTAATACAATCCCAAGTACATGTTAGAGTAACAATAACTTGCATCAAATCTCCCACTGCTAGCTGTTACCTCTGTGTGCATGGGTACATTTGTGTTCATCAACATAACCATCTCATCTGAGAGTTAGCATCTCTTCATGCATTAAGATCAGAAATCTCATTCCCAGTAGAAGATTAATTTCAGATCATTTCTTGTATACTTACACAACATTATTATTGCCATTTTCTTCAGGCTATGCTCTTACTACCTGAGTATCATCCCATAAAAATAAAAAAGTTCTCTCTACAAATTGCTGTTTGCCCATTACATCTCTAAAACATTTTTTCTTGAAATATTGTTTTCTCTATATTTTATAACAAGATTCAATATTATTAATTGAGTGACTATTTTGAGGCATCCATTGTGTGTGCTGATCAAAGGGTGAACAAGGCTCAGTCTCTCTGCTTTCTAGGAGTTTATTTCTTTGATGAACAACAGATAAGTAAAGAGGCAATAATGATGATGTGCTAAGTACTGTTAAAGGTAATACAGAGAGTATGGGAACCCAGGAAACAACCACTTGACTCACCCTTAGAAAGTCAAGACAGATTCCACAGAGGAACAGAAACTTGAAAGCTGATTAGATGATTTGAGATCACGGGAAAATCGGTCAGGCACATCAGAGAATATAGTACTGTGTTACAGACTCCAGGCAGAACATATGGCTTACTGAAGAAAACAGCAAGGTCAGTGCAGCTGGAGCCCACAAGGCCCAGGGATGAGAGAAGAGATCAGAGTAAGACACAGGAACCATGAATACAGAAGATATGCTCATTTTTCTAAACACCTTTCCCTTAATAGTAAAGTCCTATTGACCAGTCATTTTAGCTAAATTTTTCCAATTGATTGCAGCCACTTAGGCATCAACAAATACTTACTTGGAGGCTATTTTGTTCCCCACACTGCACCAGTCTCCAAGAATACAATAAAGAACAAACCAAAGAAGTCCCAGCCCTCATCAAGTTTACAACAGGAAAGATAGGTAATATTAAAGTAAATAAATTAAGTTATTTATGAAAATACTTATTATTGCCAGAAAGGAAATAAACAAGATACTCTGATAGAGATTAAAAGAGGCCAGAGACTTTTTAGAGAGGGCATTTAGAGAAGGCCTTTGTTAGAAGATAACATTTAAGCCAAATCTTAAATAATGAGGACACAATCATGCAAAGATCCAGGAAAACAGCCACTCAGGCAACGGAAAAGGCCCTGTTGTACTAAAGAGACAGGTATGCTCCTGGAACCAAAAGATGTCCAGAGTGACTAGAGCATGGGATAAAAGAGAAAGAGAGTGGCATAAAATAAGAGTGGCCAGGGAAGTGGAGGCAAGTCATGCAGGACATTGGGAACCAGCTTGGAATTTATTGTTAAGGAAAAAAGGAAGCATCTGAAGGGTTTTAAGCAAAGCAGTGGCATGATCTACTTTATGTCTTAATAAGATCAGTTTTTCTGAGAAATGATTGAATACCAGGCACAGTGTTAGTGCTCAAAAATATTGCTGAATTAATAAATGAAGAGATTATTCCACATCCTTTAAACCAAACGTTTCCATTAACTGCCTGACTTTTTTGGAAGTTACAAGAGGATGTGTTCCAGCAAAACAAGGGTAAAAATCTAAGAAAAAAAGATGTGAGATCCAGGAAACAATAAACAGAAATACTAAGATACTATCTGGGCAGTAGACCAAGACACAAAGAGATTGGTTACCACGATTGAGACAGGAAGCTAGCAGACTCTAGAGGGATTGTCAAGAAAAAAAAAAACACACAACTGACAATTGTATGTTTGGTTCTATCAAATTTTTTGAGTAGGAGATAGATTGATAACAGAGAACACTGAAACATATACAAATGAAAAATTCAAATGTTAACTCTCAGGAAAAGAAAACAGAAGATCACAGCAAACCAACTGGCTCAATAATAAACTGAACCATCCATAATATAAACACCAGCTACTAATTTAACCAAATATGTATATGGGATGGGAGGAGAGAAGTTTGATAAGAAACCAAGTTTCTCACCTGCCAAAATAAAAAAATATTAGCTATTATCTAAAACTGATAAATCAATAAACAGAAGTGAGTTTACTGTTAATAAGTATTGGCAGTAATGTCAGCAAAAACAGCTAAGCATTTAGAATAATTGCTTCTGGGAAGGAGTGGGAAGAGGTAAGGCAAGGACCTGGTGCTTCTCATTTCCACATGACATTTTGGAATGTGTCTTCTATTACTTTCTTTTGTCTTGCTCCTTTCGTTATCTCTTGCCACCACACTAGCTCCAGGCCTGCCTTCTTAGCTAACTCCTGTGTCTTTTTGTCAGATACTACGGAGAACTTGATGGAGATATTTACCCATTTATACACCTGCTGATCCAAGCTATCCAAACTGTTTCTGAATTCAGTTTACCTAGTCACTATATCATCTCTTGACATTTCTTGATTATTTATATATCTTATAGAGCTATGAGCATTACTTTTTGTTCATATTTCTCCTCTAAAGACTGAACAAACTATATAAGGATGTTGAAATAATTCTAGAGAATTTCCCCCTTTAGCTGATTTGAAAAATTTTCTTTAAACCTGAAATTTCTGTAAACAGATAAAGAATATATCCATTATTCCTGCCCCATGTTCACTATTTTGTCCGATTATGCCCCCAGTAATTATTATTTCATTTTAGACCTACTAAAGAAAACGTTTATGTATTCATTACTTCCTTTTTAATTCGAACGTTTTATAAGTCAAGTTAATTTGGCATTAATAGCTTGTCAAATAAAGTAAAAAAATTCCAACAGTCACATGTAGTTATAGTCCACCTCACAAAAGCTATTCATAAATTACAATGGACTTTGGGGACTCGGGGGAGAGGGTAAGAGGGGATAAGGGATAAGACTACAAATTGGGTTCAGTGTATACTGCTTAGATGACGGGTGCACCAAAATCCCATAAATCACTGAAGAACCTATTCATGTAACAAAATACCACCTGTTCCCCAAAAACCTGTGGAAATAATAAAATACTTCCTGAGCACTTAAAGATAAATAAAATTGTAACAAGATGTCTAACTATATAATTATTCATTGAATGTCCTTCTCCCATATTAAATGGAAAGCCTTGTAAGGACCATGTCTATTTTGCTGACTGTGAAATTTCTAGGATTCCATGTACCTAAGTCCTGGCATATAATAGATATGTGTTGAATGAATGAAAAATAAATAAAAATGCAACCAATAATTGTATTTATAAAATTGTAGAGTATTCAAGGATATTTCTGAAATTCTAATCAACACAAGCTAATAAATTGAGCACAGGAAAGAAGAACACCATTAGAGAAAGCTAATGAAAGACCAGTAGAATGTAATTATCCTTCTAAACAGGAGCACTTGAAGGGACCAATGTTATTTTAAAACATGTGACTGCATGGTGAAGTATATAGAAATGATGACTCCATACATTTAGAAAAGTGTTATCAAATGAAGGTCGTTTGAGGGCAGAGATTTTTGCTGTATTTATCAGTGCTCTTTCCTGTGCTTGGCATTCAGAATGCACTCACTAAATATATTTTTGAATTAGTGAATAAAAAATTAATGTTATCACATTCTATTAATTCACATTTTATACTGAGAGCAAGAGCACTTCTGTTTTATAACACAACCAAAATTGGTTATCATCGTTATAACTCTGGAGCCTCACAAGACCCTAAAATGCCTTCTGAATCATCAAAGATAGAATGCCATTCACATTATATAACAATTTTGTTATTAATCACTTGTCATTGCTTTCCTACCCTTTGATGAGTGGCCAGACCTACATAGACCCAGACAGAGAATATTAGTGCAGTTTCTTCATAGATATTTATTCTTCCAATTGATTAAAAGGGCTCACAAACTTTTGTTCCTCAAATTATATTCCGTTTACAGATACATTTTGTTAGATCCTCTCAGCATTGGTATGCACACTCTTTTTTAAAAATGAAATGGTTGTCCAAATTTACAAGCCAGTTCTTTTTATATAAAATTTTAGGTTTGTGGATTCTTTTGCAAAAAAAATTATAATATCTGACAACACTGTGCCCACATTCCCACATGGAAACAATAGGCAGAAACTGAAAACCTGCTGCCTATAGACAGAGCACATGCTTCCTGGGTTACCACACTTTTCCATGACTCTCTTTTGTCCTCCCAGTCAGATGCTATTTAGTATGGTGTTTATTCTGGTTGTTTGTTCTCAGAGCATAATTAAGAAGAAAATGAAGTACTTTGTACACTTCACTCTTTGATACCAGCTATAAGAACTCAAGTTCCTAAGTCCTGGCCTTAAAGACAAAGTGCTCACTTTGGGAGGCCGAGGCAGGTGGATCACGAGGTCAAGAGATCAAGACGATCCTGGCCGACATGGTGAAACCCCGTCTCTACTAAAAATACAAAAATTAGCTGGGTGTGGTGGCGCATGCCTATAGTCCCAGCTACTTGGGAGGCTGAGGCAGGAGAATCTCTTGAACCCTGGAGGTGGAGGTTGCAGTGAGCCAAGATCGCGCCACTGCACTCCAGCCTGACAAAAGAGTGAGACTCCGTCTCAAACAAAAGAAGATAAAGTGCTATTGCTTTAGCATGGGAGACCCAACCCTTCATACTCTAACCCAAATGAATGTTATATTCTTGTCTTCCCCCAACTCTCCAGATAGTTTATTCTAAACTCACTTCCTCATTGGACCATAAGTTTTCTTTCCTGCATATCTTTGCAAGATCCCTTTCTTCTATAAAATCCCGTTTTGCTTCTAGCTAAATCCTACTAACTTTTTCAAATGCCATCCCCTCTCCTCCTCTGTTAAGCAATAAATATTTATTAAGTGCCTATGTGCCAAGCACTTTACTAGTTTCTACAGGATACTGAAATAAACAAGGAACATATACACACAAGGCGAGGCATCAAAATAATTATATAAAATGAGTGAGTTTCATTACAGAAGAGCTATAGGATACCATGGAAGATGTAACAGTCTGGGATATAGGGAAGGCTTTCCAGAAGAAATAACAAGCTGATACATGAAAGATGAGAGTTGAACTGAGCCAAGGACAATGAGAAGGAAACTAAGTGTGTCCTTTTCCCCTGAGGCAAAATGATGTAGCCGCATTGTATTTGTTTCTTAGGGCTCCCACAACAAATTACAACAAACTTAGTGGCTTAAAATGATAGAAATGTATCCCCTCATAATTATGGAGGCCAGAAGTCAGAAATCAAGGTGTCAGAAGTGTGTGTTCCTTCCAGCGGCTCTGAGGGAGAATTCCTTCCATGCATCTTGTAGCTTCTGGTGACTGCTGGCAATTCCTGGCGTTTCTTTTCTTGCAAATGCATCACTTCAGTTTCTACCCTCCATCTTCACATCACCTTCTCCTCTTATGCCTTCTTCCCTTCCTTTCTAAGACCACTTCTCATTGGATTTATTGTCAGTCCTCACCCAGGATGATCTCCTCTTAAGATTCTTAATTACATCTGTAAAGGCTTTTTTCCAAATAAGGTCAGGTGCACTTATCTGTTTTTGTTTTGTTTTGTTGTTTTGGCAGCTGCAGGGCTAGAGGGAGGTGTCACTATTCAACCCGCTATGGGCACATTCAGGGAACCAAAAAAAAAAAAAAAAAAAGACAATATGCTAGAGTACAGTCTGAGTGAGAAACAACAGGCAAGAGAGTTGCATGGAGAGGTGTATAGGGAGCAGAGATTACAGAGAGTCTTATTCAGTAGGAAGTCATTTTCAAGCTTTAATCAGAAATAGCTAAAGTTTAAACAGAGAAGTTACGTGAATATTTTGTAATTTTGAAAGATCTTCCTCTCTGATTTGTAGAGGAAAACTGATGAGTTGCAAGCCAGGAGCAGGCTGGTCATCTAGATGAAATATGATGGTAACCTAGACCAGAAGAGTCATCAAGAGGATAGAGAGCCACGGGGAGGGTCTAGGTTTGATTATATGACACATGGTGTGATGGACCAGAGGGCACAGCAGCCCTCTCTCTGGTAACCGACCACACCTCATACCTTCTTCTAGTATGTATTTACTACATTTTCTGGTAATTACTATTTGTACATGTGTTCCTCCTCAAATGAAGCACACTAAAGAGAAAGGATCCATCTTATAGGTCTAGAACCTACCACAGGACTAGAGAGATGTAGTACATATTTGTTGGAGTTTAAAATCATTGGGGAGTCACCCATCCCAACCTTTGAATTTATAATCTAGTGTTACATCTTGAATATGCAAATAGGACTTCTTGCATCCAAGTTTTGATTGAATACTTGAATTTCTATAATTTTAACCCGTATTCATCATAGACATTTCAAAATGAAAATACACATGATAAAGAAATTTTGAAATCACCATACTAAGCTTCACTTCCCATTCCAGCAGACATAACCACTAGTATTTGTAATATTTCACTCCAGACTGCATAAAAATATTTTGTAAACCTGGGATCATCCTAGATGTATGCTTTAGTCTCCTACCTTTTACCTGTTTTTTAAAATGACTTTTGTGTTTCAGTATTAACTGCCAACCACATCTAAACTTTATCTCTGCTGTAAATTACCCTATGAGATTATGAATAACTCCAATTACTTCAAGATAAGTGGCCGGAATTTGAATTATTGACTCATTCATTTTTAAGATTAACTTTAAGTTTCCTTGAAATTGAAAAACATTTGCATATAATGCAACTTTTTAAGATCTAACTTTCTTTCCTTTGGAAAGCTGTGGACATTCCCACATTATCTTTCACCACTGAGTGTTGATATGGAGAAACTGAAACCAGTTCAATTCTTGCTCCCATTTTTGAGGATTTTTTTAATCCTAAAATATTATTGCTTATTCTTGAAGTTCAATAGTTTAAACAAAAGTCTTTAAAGTTTTTCTAAATGAAGGTGTAACTGACATGTAGATCCAATTCTTCCTTCATTTCAGGGAACTTACATGTCTAGGAATGCATTCTTTTTTCCAATTGTACAGTTCTCTACTTTAGAAATAAGTCATTTATTTTCACAATGGATATTTGTGTGTCCTTTTGCCACCATCTTCTCTAGTTAACATAATGGTTTTGGCATTTTTCTCTACATTCACTGTGATTATCTTCAGACTTTCCCTACATCAGCCAGTATCCAATTGTCTACTTATTCAACATATATTGTCCATTAGTTCCTCACTTTTTCTATTTTGTTTATGGTACTAGTATCAGTTTGGTTATCATTTTATTTCCTGGGCTCTTTAACAACATTTTCATCCCATTCAATGGACATTTTCATCTCATTTAATAATGTATTGCTTTGTCTTAATAGTCTCATTTTATTGAACTAATTCATGTTATTCTAGTTGGGGTTTTTTGTTTAGAGGACTAAACACCTGTTGATAATTTGTTTGTATTTATGGCCTACTTTTCTCCAAATTCAGTTATATCCTTGAAAATTCTTAAGATTTTGTCTATTTTTATTTTCCCATTCTGAAACTGTGTGCCTATTTGAGGGCAGGGTGTTAGTAAGAGTTTCCCTAAGCTATGCTACAATCATTTAGATTCATCTATTTCAAAGCTTAGTACACAAAGCATTATTTTGTTTTCAATTGACAAATAATGAGTGTGTGTGTGTATATATATGGGAGGTACAATGAGATGTTTTGATACATGTATACTTTGTGGAATAATCAAAGTAGGCTAATTAACATATATATATATATAACCTTAAATATTTATTATTTCTTTGTGTTGATAACATTTAAAATCCCTTCTTCAGCTATTCTGAAGTATATAATACATTAACTATAGTCACGATGCTATGGAATGGATTACCAGAACTGATTCCTTCTACATAACTGCATCCCCTTTCCTCAACTACCCTCCACCTTCCAGCCTCTGTTAACTAAAGACAAATTTTCAGATACAAGTGAAATCTATAAAGTCAAACTCATAGATGTATAGAGTAGAATGGTGGTTAATGAAGTATCTTTTTAAATGTCTTGCTGCTATAGGCAAACTTTTTTCTGAGTTTTGCCTGAAGGTACAAAAAGAGATGTTGTTATTCAGCCTTATTCCACTATCTTTAACCATAATTTTTGAAGTAAATTGTTTTAAGGCTCTTGATAAATGCTGATAATGTTCCCAAAAAAAAAAAAAATTCCAGTTTTCACTCAGCAATCATATATGAAAGTTCTTATCTCACTACATTTGTGCTAGCATTAAGTAGTCTTGTCAATATTTTTCAATTTGAGTGGTCAAAATGGTATCTTATTTTAATATTCATTATTTACAAGTGAGTTTCAAATTTTTCATACATGTCTTGTTAATATATCTTCTCCTTAAAGTTACCTATTTGAGATCCCCGAACATTATTCTGAAGGGATGTTTATCCTTCATAATGATTTTTAAAATTATATAATAAGAAATATATTTACATAAATATATTGTAAATACATTCTCGATTTTTGTCTTTTAAATTACTGTGTTTTTGTACAATTTTCTATAGTCAGGATTATCCCGTCTTTTCATTTATTATTTTGCTCAAAGTTTTATGTCTGAATGTTTCCTCATTGCAGGATTTAATACTTATTTTCCTTTACATTGATAGTTACATATTTTACATTTAACTCAAACCTCACTGGAATTTACTTAATGTAATATATGACATTAGAATCAAAATGTGTTATCATACTCCCAACTCTGAACAACTCTATCCCATTCTCACTTTAATTTTTAGTTTTATCAAAGTGATGCATGCACATAATCAAAATTCAAATAATTTTTAACATAAAATCTTTACAGCCATCCCCTGCCTCATGCCATCTACTCATTTTACCTTATCCCCATAGGCAATCACTTTTAACTTTTAATAGTTTCTTCTGATATTTGTCCCCATTTTTTCAAAAATAATGTGCTTATTACTGCTATTACTTGATGTATTCATTTTATTGGCCTCTTATTACATAAATGAGAATTGAGCATTTCTGCACTTCCCCAGCTTTGCCCCATCCACACTTCTGCTATCATATGTGCTGGTTAAGCCAATAGTTAGTACGTATATTATTATGACAACACAGGTGGAGTAGAAATTACTCATTCTCACTAATCTCTTATTCTGCTCTTCTTTTTCACTCTTGTGCAATGTGATGAGAGCATGTGACTGGTTGAAGTGGAAGTTCTGAATATAAGTGCTCAGAATAACACTTCAGAATAACACGTTACTTCTGAATATAAGTGTTCAGGAGCTACAGTGGGACCCTCCTGTTCTTCTCTCCACTCTATAAGTGACTGGGGATATTTCAGATCATACAGTCACAGATTGGTGGAACCTACATCAGACTGGGATCCTGAGTGACTGTGTGGAGCGGAGCTCCCTGTTGTCCCTCAGGAAACACAGCTGAGCAAGTAATAAACCTATTCATCTTAAGCCATCGGGTTTTAGGGTTAATGTTAGTACTGCATAAACCAGCCACTACGAATATAGTCTTCCTTATTTATATGCTATCATTTGTTTAAAGCTATAAAGTTTATTCCATTTATTTATTTTCTAATTCTCATACCAAACCACTATGTCAGAACTCTTTCAGATGCAGAAAATGTTGACATGGGTCAGAAATAAGTTATTCCCCCCAGTTTTCCTAAGCTATGCTTTCATCATACTCTTTCCTACATGTGTGTAATAATCATTATTTTAAAAACTTTAAAATGCTTTTATAATTCTTATAAGAATCATTTACAACTATAAAGTATTTAGAAGAATTAATAACATTTTTTCCTATTCAGAAAATTATGTTTCTCTGTTTACTTAAATTTTTATCTTTCTTAATAAAATTTTATAGTTTACTTCAATGGCTCCTGCACATTTCTCATCAGAGTTATTTTTAGTTATTTAAGATTTTTCATTGTTACTGCCATGGAAATGTTTTCTATTTTACCTTTTAATTGAATATTATTTCTAAATGGTGTATTTTTCATATTATTTTGTGTCTATTATCTTGGATTCCTTCCTTATTGCTGAGAATGTATTCTCTTGAAATTTCCAATTACATATAGTCATTTTGATTCAAATTCTAATTTGCTTTTTTATTTACAGTTATAGCTCTTACATAAACTGCTTTGTTTTTAGTGGGGATAGTGATATTATTAATTATATTACTAGATTTCCTGATATAAAACTATCATTGCATTTGGAATAAATCTTTTGTAGTGAATGATTTTTAAATATGCTGTTAAATTCAGTAAATATTATTTACGCTATATTGGTTTAATCAGCTCTTTTGTGGATGTGCTACCTTAATCAAATATTTGTTTCATTTAATGAATTAGTCAAGTTTCTATCTTTTTTAATACTCAGCATTAGTTTGTATTTTTGAGGCTTGGTGTTGTTAAGAAACTTGAGTACTCAATTATTAGCAATTAGTATGAAATAGATTTTTGTTTTTCAGGAGCTCTTGTTCTAGAGACAGATAAGAAAACATAATTACATATCTCACAATCAGTGTTATACTCATGGTATTAACAGAGCACTGTGGGAGCCAGCCCACCTTGAAAATGGAGGATATTCACCATAGCATCCACAGGTTAAAGTACAGAAGTTCAAAGAACTTCAGTGACAGACGTAACATCATCATGCCTGGTAAGAGGCAGTGCAAGGACCCAAACTCCTCTGGGCTCATAGATGGGAAGGGGGCCCTCATTGCTGCTCTCCAAATGATATGTCCAGACACTTATTTCTTGATTTGTGATGTTTTCCACTGCTCCTTTCAGTTCACACAATCTGCATATGTGATCCCTTCTCCATCATGCTGTCAACTATGCACTATCCTCTGGTTTACTTCCTGTATTAGCTCTACACACTTCAACTCCCTTTGCCATTCATGGAAAACTCAACACTCATACAAATAATCCATTAAACCTCTGTCCTGTTTGCTGCGTTTCCTCTTACTGCCGATGAGCTTTTTGCATAAACCACCAGAGTCACCCAGCTGCATGATAACAATGATGCTGATAGTCATTATTTCAGAATTTTCTTCATGGCAGTCATTGTTTTCCATGTTATCTAACTTAATTTCACAGCAATATTATCAGGTAGGAACTACCCAACTATCATTAGCCCTATTTGCCATATAAGAAACGTAACACAGAGAAATTAAGCAGCCTACCCAAGGTTAAAGCAAGTATGTGATAAATCCAAAGTATGATGAGACACACCTGCTCAACTCTCTGGGGAAAACCCCAACACTAGGAGATGTTGAAAATTGCTTCTAGAATTTGAATGTCTATTTGTATATTAATATGCAGATTCTGATTGAGAGTATATACTTCTAACAAGCTTCTAGATATCAATACTCCTGGTCCACACATACACTTTAAATTGTTGGTCTAAACTATTTGACTTCAATACATGATATCTGAAAAGCAGAACATAGCTGGAGAAACATTATAGTACACAGATTTCCTTTTGAAATGGTGATCACAAAGAACAAATTTCTCTAGTTGGCTTACTATCCCATTAGTTCAAGAATGTTTTGTATAGTCTTTACTAGCTTCAAATTGCCAGGCTCTTCCCTGGGTATAATCTAGGTTTTAAATTCTAGGAAGTGCTCCTCACCCTATCAAATACCAGTGCCAGTGATCCCAATACTTCTAATCATCTCAAAAGCTTCAGACCTTCCTTCTTTCTACCTCATCATTTTCACCATCCCCAATGAATTGTTCATATCAATACGCAAACCTGATATAACGCTGTCTATAACACACACACTTCTAATTCTGTTCCTTTTTTCCCAGTACTGTCAAATACCTAAAAATATTAGTCTGCACATGCTGTCTCCACTTTTTTACTTCCCATAGTATGCTTGACTTACAGATAAATGAATTATCTACACATTCCTCTATTTTATTCTCGCCAAGATCACCAGTGACTTCCATTAGGCCAATCACATTTTAAATCTTTTCTTGTTCAAATTATCTATACATTTCAAAACATTGAACTTCTTCTTCTTGGCACACTCTCCTCTTTGGATTCACTAGCTATGTGAATGGCATCCCATCTATCTCTCCAATTTTTTTTTTTTTTTTTTTTTGGTCTCTGCAGTCTCCTCCTCTTCTATTAGACCTCCCACCAAATGCAGGGATCTTCAAAGCCTTGGTTCTCTTTATCTCACCGTTCTTCTATTTCAATGTCTTTAGATACCATCAGCATTGCCATTGACTCCCTTACCAACACTATATTCTGAACTCCAAACTCACATATTTCAGTGCCTATTTCTCCATTTGACTCTCTCATGACATCTCATATTTAATATGCACAAAATCAAACTTCAGCTTTTCCACTCTCAGTCTGCCCCATTTCATGAAATGTCTCTATTCTCTACCATTATTAAATTGGAAATCTGGGAGTTATTTTCTTTCCCCTTCACCAGTTCCCCAAACTGAGATATACATTAATAAATTTCTCATAGTCCTACCCCCAAAATATGTCTTGAATCCACTCAGTTGTCTTCATCTTCAAGTCCACATTTCTTTCCAAAACAATGTCTTCTATCTCCAAAACAGTTTTCTACCAGTCTCCCTAGTACTATGTCCCCTCAAATCTATTTTGCATAAAATAAAAAATTTCATAAAATGGAAATTAGATGAGGACATTCCCCTGCTTCATCACCTTTCTGTTGCACTTAGAATAAAATCCAAATTCCTTGCTGAAGCCTACACAGTCCTTCATGACCTGCCCCTTGCCTCCCTTTGTGGCCTCCCTCAGTAATGTTCATGGTTTTTGCTTTCTTGAGCCCACCAAGATCACTTTCTTATAAGGTCTCCACACATCCTCCTTGAACTCTCTTGTATTTGGCTAAATTGTTCACTCTCTTGCTGAACTTGGCTTACATATCACCTTCTTAGGAAGACTTTTCATGAGAATTCTATATAAGTAGATTTTTCTCATGATCCTCCATCACTGTAACCTGTTTGCCTCTTTTAGTCTAATACAATTAGTAATCATACATTTGTACATTTGATTCTAAATGTTTCATTATTTCCTTAAAAAGGACATTCTCTCAGATAAATCAGTACAACTTGTCAACATCAGAAAATGAACATTACAATAACATCTAATGAATAGTCTTGATTCTAAGGTTATCAACTTGGGCACTCAAATCAGTAGGTGAAAGTTTAATGACAAACAGGATATTTACATAGACAATGTATACTCTACAAAATACTGTAAAATTATACAGAGAAAAATAGTAACTTTACAGTGGAGAAACTTGGCAGAAATCATCTTAACAACATTATCATCCAAAGTGAAATGAAGCAACGTCATGTGCCTAATGCCTTGAGAAAGACAACATCACTTCTGTGTTATCCCTGTGTCCCGCTGCCGACAAATTAAAATGCATAACCTAAGTCTAATCATGAAGAAATATCAGACAAATCCAATTTCAGGTATATGCTACAAAACAGTTGTATTTGTTAAAAATGTCACAGTCGTAAAAAAAAAAAAAAAAAAAAAGACAAAGGAACTATTTCAAATAGAAGGAGAATAAAGAGACATGATAATGAAATGCAATAAGTGATCTTCAGTTAGATCCTGGGTCATGGTTGTTTTTATTTCTTAGGCTTATTCTTTTGTTGTCATGTGCCTTCTTGGTCGTGATGGTTTTGGGAGGATGGGGTGAGGAATACGTAAACAACCTAAAAGTTTTTAATCTGAAAGAAATTTCATACACTGAGTATTTGAGATCTCTCATAAACGCTTTCCCAAAAAATGGTGCACTAAAAGCATGGAAACAAATTGAAATTTAGATGAGAGGTTGAATGGCAGGTGAATAAAATAATCTTGAAATAACAGCTTCAAGAGTGACAAAAGAAGATCAGAAGGTGTCACTGAAGCCACCTGCCAAAGTCTCATCATGTCTAGATTAGAATGTGAAAGTAATATGAAAAAATGGAGGTAAATATTGCAGGATGCAATAAGAAAGAAAATCTCAGGCAGCAGGTCTGTGTGAATTTTTTCATAGAAAACAGCAATGCTTTTCATAATATCTCTGGACAGTGAGGAAAATGAAGGAGGCAGATGTCAAAAATCTAACCTGGCCTTGGCTAGTCATAAAACTTGGGTTTTATACCCCGTACTCCCAGTCCCACTCAGGAAACTCCTCAGTTCTGCCCTCTACTGACAATTCCACCATGTAATACATTCTCTATCTAAGTTGTCGGAAACCAGGAGAGGAGCGTGGATTTATGATCTAAATCTTCTGATGACACCTTCACATCAGTGCCTTATTCCTCTTGAAAGACTTCTCAATCCTGATGTTTTCAACCTGTCATTTATAAGTCAAAAATGTGCAGACACAGAATTTAAAATTCTGGAATGGAGAAAGGGAATATCAGCACATATCCTGGAGCTTCCTAGGGTGTCTTTCTTTACAAATATTCACAGATAGACACAGAGGCTTACTCACCTAAATTACATTTAAAAACCCCACATCTATGGTACTTTGCTTACTAAAGGATGGACAACAGAACAACATTTGCTGAGGTGAATTGAACAGTACATACTTAACATGGTTTGAAATTAAATTTATTACAATAGCATTTGTTAAACAAGAAATTAGCCATCATCAAATTAAGACACTGGAAGATTCCACTGCTTAGAACTAGAATTTGAAAATAGAGTGAAGGTAGGGAGGAAACAAGACAAAGAAGTTCAGTATTTGGAAGTAAGTAAAATTGTTGAATTATCAAGAAACCAATGAATAATTTTAAATTATGTTGACCATAATGGGTCTCTTCAAAGTCTCTGATATATATATATATATGTATAATCTACTATAAACATATTGATACATATATAAAAATATATTTAAACACATATTTGCATACTTATCCTTCAAAATTATATCAATATAATCTTAACAGTTATATGAACATATTAATAAATGAATACATTCACATTTACATATATTTAAAGGTATATAGGAATATGGGTATATAGTTTTAAGAAAGATGTAGGGTTATAAAAAGAATTTCTAGAACACTGTCTTAATAAAGAAAATTCCACAAAAACTGAACATTTGTAAAGAATAACAAGGTCAATGGTTGCCTAAATTAAACATAGATGTATTATGAGGACAATTCATAAAATAAGAAACTGACAAAGAACTGAAGACAAATACTGCTCACTGTAGACCACGGGAAGTTGAACTAAGTTAATCAGAACCACACTATACTCTGCTGAATTGAATTTAAGTGATTTGATCTAAACACCACAGCAATTAAGCTATGCTTTAAACTCTGAAGATATGTGAAAACAGTATGAAAAAAAAAGTGAGCATGCTTACAACAACCAATGAAAGAGAATACACCTTGTGTCAGACTTCTACTGCAATTTCAGGTCACTGCTCTGGATGGCAGTTTCCACAATGGAGTATGATACTTGGACATACATTAAGTGTCCAGAAAAGGGCAAAAGCTTTTGTGATGTTAGAGCATACCATAGAAACCAATTTTTAAATAAAGATCTTATTTTAATGTATTTACTTAAGATATGCGCTTTTCTCCTAAATAGATTTTAGAAAATAAAACTGTATTATCAGTTCATCTATTGTACTTGCCAACTAAATGACAGTTTGGCAAAGGGAGAGTCAGTGCCTTATTTATTTTCCATCTACAGTTTCCAACACAGTGCTTAGCACATATCAAGTAAGTAGGTATAAAATACATATTTATTGACTCACCTCTTATAAAATTATTATGTACAACATGCCCATAAGTTGGAGAATCTAAATATTTGAAGTTTTCCAGCTAGCTGACTTCTGACTAATTAAAAATTTACTACAGTCACAAACGTTCCCAGAGCTATATGCAAGAACTGATAAATTAATGTGGCTTCTATACTATGAAGCATAGAATTGGCAATAAAACATGAAACCCTAGTCTATCCTATAAATATACATTTATGAAATTTTTGAAAGGTAAATTATGCAAATATGTGCTTAAGAAATTTAAGAATTATGGATCACTGGGGGCAGAGCAAGATGGCCGAATAGGAACAGCTCCAGTCTCCAACTCCCAGCGCAAGTGACACAGAAAACCAGTGATTTCTGCATTTTCAACTGAGGTACTGGGGTCATCTCACTAGGGAGTGCCGGAAAATCGGTGCTGGTCAGCTGCTGCAGCCTGACCAGCGAGAGCTGAAGCAGGGCGAGGCATCGCCTCACCTGGGAAGCGCAAGGGGGAAGGGAATCCCTTTTCCTAGCCAGGGGAACTGAGACACACAACACCTGGAAAATCGGGTAACTCCCACCCCAATACTGCACTTTAACCAAACGGGCACACCAGGAGAATATATCCCACACCTGGCCGGGAGGGTCCCACGCCCACAGAGCCTCCCTCATTGCTAACACAGCAGTCTGCGGCGATCTATCCGCAAGGCAGCAGCGCAGCTGGGGGAGGGGCGCCCGCCATTGCTGAGGCTTAAGTAGGTAAACAAAGCCGCTGGGAAGCTCGAACTGGGTGGAGCTCACAGCAGCTCAAGGAAACCTGCCTGTCTCTGTAGACTCCACCT
Source organism: Trachypithecus francoisi (assembly GCF_009764315.1). Classification (NCBI taxonomy): domain Eukaryota; kingdom Metazoa; phylum Chordata; class Mammalia; order Primates; family Cercopithecidae; genus Trachypithecus; species Trachypithecus francoisi. Next base: position 39,929,389 of record NW_022681463.1, read on the forward strand.
CTGGGGACAGGGCACAGATAAAAAAACAACAGGGGAAGCAGCAGAGGCCTGTGCAGATGTGAACGACTCTGTCTGACAGCTTTGAAGAGAGCAGTGGATCTCCCAACACGGAGGTTGAGATCTGAGAAGGGACAGACTGCCTGCTCAAGTGGGTCCCTGACCCCTGAGTAGCCTAACTGGGAGACATCCCCCACTAGGGGCAGTCTGACACCCCACACCTCACATGGTGGAGTATACCCCTGAGAGGAAGCTTCCAAAGTAAGAATCAGACAGGTACACTCGCTGTTCAGCAATATTCTATCTTCTGCAACCTCTGCTGCTGATACCCAGGCAAACAGGGTCTGGAGTGGACCTCAAGCAATCTCCAACAGACCTACAGCTGAGGGTCCTGACTGTCAGAAGGAAAACTATCAAACAGGAAGGACACCTATACCAAAACCCCATCAGTACGTCACCATCATCAAAGACCAGAGACAGATAAAACCACAAAGATGGGGAAAAAGCAGGGCAGAAAAGCTGGAAATACAAAAAATAAGAGCGCATCTCCCCCTGCAAAGGAGCGCAGCCCATCGCCAGCAATGGATCAAAGCTGGTCAGAGAATGACTTTGACGAGATGAGAGAAGAAGGCATCAGTCCATCAAACTTCTCAGAGCTAAAGGAGGAATTACGTACCCAGCGCAAAGAAACTAAAAATCTTGAAAAAAGAGTGGAAGAATTGACAGCTAGACTAATTAAAACAGAGAAGGTCATAAACGAAATGACAGAGATGAAAACCATGACACGAGAAATACGTGACAAATGCACAAGCTTCAGTAACCGACTCGATCAACTGGAAGAAAGAGTATCAGCGATTGAGGATCAAATGAATGAAATGAAGCGAGAAGAGAAACCAAAAGAATAAAGAAGAAAAAGAAATGAACAAAGCCTGCAAGAAGTATGGGATTATGTGAAAAGACCAAATCTACATCTGATTGGGGTGCCTGAAAGTGAGGGGGAAAATGGAACCAAGTTGGAAAACACTCTTCAGGATATCATCCAGGAGAACTTCCCCAACCTAGTAGAGCAGGCCAATATTCAAATTCAGGAAATACAGAGAACACCACAAAGATACTCCTCGAGAAGAGCAACTCCAAGACACATAATTGCCAGATTCACCAAAGTTGAAATGAAGGAAAAAATCTTAAGGGCAGCCAGAGAGAAAGGTCGGGTTACCCACAAAGGGAAGCCCATCAGACTAACAGCAGATCTCTCAGCAGAAACTCTACAAGCCAGAAGAGAGTGGGGGCCAATATTCAACGTTCTTAAAGAAAAGAATTTGAAACCCAGAATTTCATATCCAGCCAAACTAAGTTTCATCAGTGAAGGAGAAATAAAATCCTTTACAGATAAGCAACTGCTTAGAGATTTTGTCACCAGGCCTGCCTTACAAGAGACCCTGAAGGAAGCCCTAAACATGGAAAGGAACAACCGGTACCAGCCATTGCAAAAACATGCCAAAATTTAAAGACAATCGAGGCTAGGAAGAAACTGCATCAACTAACGAACAAAATAACCAGTTAATATCATAATGGCAGGATCAAGGTCACACATAACAATATTAACCTTAAATGTAAATGGACTAAATGCTCCAATTAAAAGACACAGACTGGCAAACTGGATAAAGAGTCAAGACCCATCAGTCTGCTGTATTCAGGAGACGCATCTCACATGCAGAGACATACATAGGCTCAAAATAAAGGGATGGAGGAAGATCTACCAAGCAAATGGAGAACAAAAAGAAGCAGGGGTTGCAATACTAGTCTCTGATCAAACAGACTTTAAACCATCAAAGATCAAAAGAGACAAAGAAGGCCATTACATCATGGTAAAGGGATCAACAAGAAGAACTCATTATCCTAAATATATATGCACCCAATACAGGAGCACCCAGATTCATAAAGCAAGTCCTTAGAGACGTACAAAGAGACTTAGACTCCTATACAATAATAATGGGAGACTTCAACACTCCACTGTCAACATTAGACAGATCAACGAGACAGAAAGTTAACAAGGATATCCAGGAATTGAACTCATCTCTGCACCAAGCAGACCTAATAGACATCTATAGAACTCTCCACCCCAAATCAACAGAATATACATTCTTCTCAGCACCACATCGCACTTATTCCAAAATTGACCACATAATTGGAAGTAAAGCACTCCTCAGCAAATGTCAAAGAACAGAAATTATAACAAACTGTCTCTCAGACCACAGTGCAATCAAACTAGAACTCAGGACTAAGAAACTCAATCAAAACCACTTAACTACATGGAAACTGAACAACCTGCTCCTGAATGACCACTGGGTACATAACGAAATGAAAGCAGAAATAAAGATGTTCTTTGAAATCAATGAGAACAAAGATACAACATACCAGAATCTCTGGGACACATTTAAAGCAGTGTGTAGAGGGAAATTTATAGCACTAAAAGCCCACAAGAGAAAGCAGGAAAGATCTAAAATTGACACTTTAACACCACAATTAAAAGAACTAGAGAGGCAAGAGCAAACACATTCAAAAGCTAGCAGAAGGCAAGAAATAACTAAGATCAGAGCAAAACTGAAGGAGATAGAGACACAAAAAACCCTCCAAAAAATCAATGAATCCAGGAGTTGGTTTTTTGAAAAAATCAACAAAATTGACAGACTGCTAGCAAGACTAATAAAGAAGAAAAGAGAGAAGAATCGAATAGACGCAATAAAAAATGATAAAGGGGATATCACCACCAACCCCACAGAAATACAAACTACCATCAGAGAATACTATAAACACCTCTACGCAAATCAACTAGAAAATCTAGAAGAAATGGATTATTTCCTGGACACTTACACTCTCCCAAGACTAAACCAGGAAGAAGTTGAATCCCTGAATAGACCAATAGCAGGCTCTGAAATTGAGGCAACAATTAATAGCCTACCCACCAAAAAAAGTCCTGGACCAGATGGATTCACAGCTGAATTCTACCAGAGGTACAAGGAGGAGCTGGTACCATTCCTTCTGAAACTATTCCAATCAACAGAAAAAGAGGGAATCCTCCCTAACTCATTTTATGAGGCCAACATCATCCTGATACCAAAGCCTGGCAGAGACACAACAAAAAAAGAGAATTTTAGACCAATATCCCTGATGAACATTGATGCAAAAATTCTCAATAAAATACTGGCAAGCCGGATTCAGCAGCACATCAAAAAGCTTATCCACCATGATCAAGTGGGTTTCATCTCTGGGATGCAAGGCTGGTTCAACATTCGAAAATCAATAAACATAATCCAGCATATAAACAGAACCAAAGACAAGAACCACATGATTATCTCAATAGATGCAGAAAAGGCTTTTGACAAAATTCAACAGCCCTTCATGCTAAAAACGCTCAATAAATTCGGTATTGATGGAACGTACCTCAAAATAATAAGAGCTATTTATGACAAACCCACAGCTAATATCATACTGAATGGGCAAAAACTGGAAAAATTCCCTTTGAAAACTGGCACAAGACAGGGATGCCCTCTCTCACCACTCCTATTCAACATAGTGTTGGAAGTTCTGGCTAGGGCAATCAGGCAAGAGAAAGAAATAAAGGGTATCCAGTTAGGAAAAGAAGAAGTCAAATTGTGGCCGGACGCGGTGGCTCAAGCCTGTAATCCCAGCACTTTGGGAGGCCGAGACGGGCGGATCACGAGGTCAGGAGATCGAGACCATCCTGGCTAACACGGTGAAACCCCGTCTCTACTAAAATATACAAAAAATTAGCCGGGTGAGATGGCGGGCGCCTGTAGTCCCAGCTACTCAGGAGGCTGAGGTGAGAGAATGGCGTAAACCCGGGAGGCGGAGCTTGCAGTGAGCTGAGATCCGGCCACTGCACTCCAGCCTGAGCGACAGAGCGAGACTCCGTCTCAAAAAAAAAAAAAAAAAAAAAAAAGAAGAAGTCAAATTGTCACTGTATGCAGATGACATGATTGTATATTTAGAAAACCCCATCGTCTCAGCCCAAAATCTCCTTAAGCTGATAAGCAACTTCGGCAAAGTCTCAGGATACAAAATTAATGTGCAAAAATCACAAGCATTCTTATACACCAGTAACAGACAAACAGAGAGACAAATCAGGAATGAACTTCCATTCACAATTGCTTCAAAGAGAATAAAATACCTAGGAATCTAACTTACAAGGGATGTAAAGGACCTCTTCAAGGAGAACTACAAACCACTGCTCAGTGAAATCAAAGAGGACACAAACAAATGGAAGAACATACCATGCTCATGGATAGGAAGAATCAATATCGTGAAAATGGCCATACTGCCCAAGGTTATTTATAGATTCAACGCCATTCCCATCAAGCTACCAATGAGTTTCTTCACAGAATTGGAAAAAACTGCTTTAAAGTTCATATGGAACCAAAAAAGAGCCCGCATTGCCAAGACAATCCTAAGCCAAAATTACAAAGCTGGAGGTGTCACACTACCTGACTTCAAACTATGCTACAAGGCTACAGTAACCAAAACAGCATGGTACTGGTACCAAAACAGAGATATAGACCAATGGAACAGAACAGAGTCCTCGGAAATAATACCACACATCTACAGCCATCTGATCTTTGACAAACCTGAGAGAAACAAGAAATGGGGAAAGGATTCCCTATTTAATAAATGGTGCTGGGAAAATTGGCTAGCCATAAGTAGAAAGCTGAAACTGGATCCTTTCCTTACTCCTTATATGAAGATTAATTCAAGATGGATTAGAGACTTAAATTTTAGACCTAATACCATAAAAACCCTAGAAGAAAATCTAGGTAGTACCTTTCAGGACATAGGCATGGGCAAGGACTTCATGTCTAAAACACCAAAAGCAACAGCAGCAAAAGCAAAAATTGACAAATGGGATCTCATTAAACTAAAGAGCTTCTGCACAGCAAAAGAAACTACCATCAGAGTGAACAGGCAACCTACAGAATGGGAGAAAATTTTTGCAACCTACTCATCTGACAAAGGGCTAATATCCAGAATCTACAAAGAACTCAAACAAATATACAAAAAACAAACAAACAAACAACCCCATCAAAAAGTGGGGAAAGGATATGAACAGACATTTCTCAAAAGAAGACATGCATACAGCCAACAGACACATGAAAAAATGCTCATCATCACTGGCCATCAGAGAAATGCAAATCAAAACCACAATGAGATACTATCTCACACCAGTTAGAATGGCAATCATTAAAAAATCAGGAAACAACAGGTGCTGGAGAGGATGTGGAGAAATAGGAACACTTTTACACTGTTGGTGGGACTGTAAACTAGTTCAACCATTATGGAAAACAGTATGGCGATTCCTCAAGGATCTAGAACTAGATGTACCATATGACCCAGCCATCCCACTACTGGGTATATACCCAAAGGATTATAAATCATGCTGCTATAAAGACACATGCACACGTATGTTTATTGCGGCACTATTCACAATACCAAAGACTTGGAATCAACCCAAATGTCCATCTGTGACAGACTGGATTAAGAAAATGTGGCATATATACACCATGGAATACTATGCAGCCATAAAAAAAGGATGAGTTTGCGTCCTTTGTAGGGACATGGATGCAGCTGGAAACCATCATTCTTAGCAAACTGTCACAAGAAGACAAAACCAAACACCGCATGTTCTCACTCATAGGTGGGAAGTGAACAATGACATCACTTGGACTTGGAAGGGGAACATCACACACCGGGGCCTATCATGGGGAGGGGGGAGGGGGGAGGGATTGCATTGGGGAGTTATACATGATATAAATGATGACTTGATGGGTGGTGACGAGTTGATGGGTGCAGCACACCAACATGGCACAAGTATACATATGTAACAAACCTGCACGTTATGCACATGTACCCTAGAACTTAAATTATAATAAAAAAAAAAGAATTATGGATCATTGACCTGTTAGGTCTTAACAACTTCCTCAGAATCATTAGAATCTACAATGCAAATTCATATTTACAGAGCAAATAAAATGCATGTTAGTCACCCAGTAGGAGAAAAACTTACCTGTGGTGGTCTCACACATATATGTCCAGATTTATTTTTCTTTTAAGAAAAGAAGCCAGCTCAAGGAGGCCTCCCTGCCTCTGTAGACTCCACCTCTAGGGACAGGGCATAGCTAAACAAAAAGCAGCAGAAACCTCTGCAGATGTAAATGTCCCTGTCTGACAGCTTTGAATAGAGCAGTGGTTCTCCCAGCACAGAGGATGAGATATGAGAATGGACAGACTGCCTGCTCAAGTGAGTCCCTGACCCAAGTAGACTAACTGGGAGACATCGCCTACTAGGTGCAGACTGACACCTCACACCTCACATGGCTGGGTACACCTCTGACACGACGCTTCCAGAGCAAGAATCAGACAGCAACACTCACTGTTCAGCAATATTCTGTCTTCTTCAGCCTCTACTGCTGACACCTGGGCAAACAGGGTCTGGAGTGGACCTCAAGCAAACTCCAACAGACCTGCAGCTGAGAGTCCTGACTGGTAGAAGGAAAACTAACAAACAGAAAGGACACCCACACCAAAACCCCATTAGTATGTCACCATCATCAAAGACCAAAGGCAGATAAAACCACAAAGATGGGGAAAAAGCAGGGCAGAAAAGCTGGAAATTCAAAAAATCAAAGCGCATCTCCCCCTCCAAAGGAACGCAGCTCATCGCCAGCAACGGAACAAAGCTGGATGGACAATGACTTTGATGAGTAGAGAGAAGTAGACTTCGGTTGATCAAACTTCTCAGAGCTAAAGGAGGAACTACGTAACCAGTGCAAACAAACTAAAAACCTTGAAAAGAGAACGGAAGAATGGATAACTAGAATAACCAATGCAGAGAAGTCCATAAACGAACTGATAGAGATGAAAACCATGACACAAGGACTAAGTGACAAATACACAAGCTTCAGTAACTGACTCGATCAACTAGAAGAAAGAGTATCAGTGATTGAAGATCAAATGAATGAAATGAAGTAAGAAGAGAAGTGTAGAGATAAAAGAGTAAAAAGAAATGAACAAAGCCTCCAAGAAATATTGGATTATGTGAAAAGACCAAATCTACATCTGATCGGTGTGCCTGAAAGTGATGGGGAGAATGGAACCAAATTGGAAAACACTCTACAGGATATTATCCAGGAGAACTTCCCCAATCTAGCAAGGCAGGCCAACGTTCAAATTCAGGAAATACAGAGAATGCCACAAAGATACTCCTCGAGAAGAGCAACTCCAAGACACATAATTGCCAGATTCACCAAAGTTGAAATGAAGGAAAAAATCTTAAGGGCAGCCAGAGAGAAAGGTTGGGTTACCCACAGAGGGAAGCCCATCAGACTAACAGCAGATCTCTCAGCAGAAACTCTACAAGCCAGAAGAGAGTGGGGGCCAATATTCAACGTTCTTAAAGAAAAGAATTTGAAACCCAGAATTTCATATCCAGCCAAACTAAGTTTCGTCAGTGAAGGAGAAATAAAATCCTTTACAGACAAGCAAATGCTTAGAGATTCTGTCACCACAGGTCTGCCCTACAAGAGATCCTGAAGGAAGCCCTAAACATGGAAAGGAAAAACCAGTACCAGCCATTGCAAAAACATGCCAAAATGTAAAGACAATCGATGCTAGGAAGAAACTGCATCAACTAGCCAGCAAAATAACCGGTTAATATCATAATGACAGATTCAAGTTCACACATAACAATATTAGCCTTAAATGTAAATGGACTAAATGCTCCAATTAAAAGACACAGACTGGCAAACTGGATAAAGATCAAGACCCATCAGTTTGCTGTATTCAGGAGACCCATCTCACATGCAGAGACACACATAGGCTCAAAATAAGGGGATGGAGGAAGATCTACCAAGCAAACGGAAAACAAAAAAAGGCAGGGGTTGCAATCCTAGTCTCTAATAAAACAGACTTTAAACCAACAAAGATCAAAAGAGACAAAGAAGGCCATTACATAATGGTAAAGGGATCAATTCAACAAGAAGAGCTCATTATCCTAAATATATATGCACCCAATACAGGAGCACCCAGATTCATAAAGCAAGTCCTTAGAGACTTACAAAAAGACTTAGCCTCCCATACAATAATAGACTTACAAAGAGACTTAGGGTCCCATACAATAATAATGGGAGACTTCAACACCCCACTGTCAGCATTAGACAGATCAACGAGACAGTAAGTTAACAACAATATCCAGGAATTGAACTCAACTCTGCACCAAGCAGACCTAATAGACATCTACAGAACTCTCCACCACAAATCAACAGAATGTACAGTCTTCTCAGCACCACATCACACTTATTCCAAAATTGACAACATAGCTGGAAGTAAAGCACTCCTCAGCAAATGTAAAAGAACAGAAATTATAACAAACTGTCTCTCAGACCACAGTGCAATCAAACTAGAATTCAGGATTAAGAAATTCAATCAAAACCGCTCAACTACATGGAAACTAAACAACCTGCTCCTGAATGACCACTGGGTACATAACAAAATGAAGGCAGAAAAAAAGATGTTCTTTGAAACCAATGAGAACAAAGATACAACATACCAGAATCTCTGGGACACATTTAAAGCAGCGTGTAGAGGGAAATTTATAGCACTAAATGCCCACAAGAGAAAGCTGGAAAGATCTAAAATTGACACCCTAACATCACAATTAAAAGAACTAGAGAAGCAAGAGCAAACACATTCAAAAGCTAGCAGAAGGCAAGAAATAACTAAGATCAGAGCAGAACTGAAGGAGATAGAGACACAAAAAACCCTCCAAAAAAATCAATCCAGGAGCTGGTTTTTTGAAAAGATCAACAAAATTGACAGACTGCTAGCAAGACTAACAAAGAAGAAAAGAGAGAAGAATCAAATAGAAGCAATAAAAAATGATAAAGGGGACATCACCACCAATCCCACAGAAATAAAAACTACCATCAGAGAATACTATAAACACCTCTATGCAAATAAACTAGAAAGCCTAGAATAAATGGATAATTTTCTGGGCACATACACTCTCCCAAGACTAAACCAGGGAGAAGTTGAATCCCTGGATAGATCAATAGCAGGCTCTGAAATTGAGGCAATAATTAGTAGCCTACCAACAAAAAAAAAGTCCAGGACCCAATGGACTCATAGTTGAATTCTACCAGAGGTACAAGGAGGAGCTGGTACCATTCCTTCTGAAACTATTCCAATCAATAGAAAAAGAGGGAATCCTCCCTAACTCATTTTATGAGGCCAACATCATCCTGATACCAAAGCCTGGCAGAGATACAACAAAAAAAAGAGAATTTTAGACCAATATCCCTGATGAACATCTATGCAAAAATCCTCAATAAAATACTGCAAACCGAATCCAGCAGCACATCAAAAAGCTTATCCACCATGATCAAGTGGGTTTCATCTCTAGGATGCATGGCCAGTTCATCATATGCAAATCAATAAATGTAATCCAGCATATAAATCCAGAACCAAAGACAAAAACCACATGATTATCTCAATAGATGCAGAAAAGGCCTTTGACATAATTCAACAGCCATTCATGCTAAAAATTCTCAATAAATTCAGTATTGATGGAACATATCTCAAAATAATAAGAGCTATTTATGACAAACCCACAGCCAATATCATACTGAATGGGCAAAACTGGAAGCATTCCCTTTGGAAACTGGCACAAGACAGGGATGCCCTCTCTCACCACTCCTATTCAACATAGTGTTTGAGGTTCTGGCCAGGGCAATCAGGCAAGAGAAAGAAATAAAGGGTATTCAATTAGGAAAAGAGGAAGTCAAATTGTCCTCTTTGCAGATGACATTCTTGTATATTTAGAAAACCCCATCGTCTCGGCCCAAAATCTCCTTAAGCTGATAAGCAACTTTGGCAAAGTCTCAGGATACAAAATCAATGTGCAAAAATCACAAGCATTCTTATACACCAGTAACAGACAAACAGAGAGCCAAATCATGAATGAACTTCCATTCACAATTGCTTCAAAGAGAACAAAATACCTAGGAATCCAACTTACAAGGGATGTAAAGGACCTCTTCAAGGAGAACTACAAACCACTGCTCAGTGAAATCAAAGAGGACACAAATAAGTGGAGAAACATTCCATGCTCATGGATAGGAAGAATCAATATTGTGAAAATGGCCATTTTGCTCAAGGTAATTTCTAGAGTCAATGCCATCCCCATTAAGCTACCAATGACCCTCTTCACAGAATTGGAAAAAACTGCTTTAAAGTTCATATGGAACCAAAAAAAGACCCTGCATTGCCAAGACAATCCTAAGCCAAAAGAACAAAGCTGGAGGCATCACGCTACCTGACTTCAAACTATACTACAAGGCTACAGTAACCAAAACAGCATGGTACTGGTACCAAAACAGAGATATAGACCAATGGAACAGAACAGAGTCCTTGGAAATAATACCACACATCTATAGCCATCTGACATTTGACAAACCTGAGAAAAACAAGAAATGGGGAAAGGATTCCCTATTTAATAAATGGTGCTAGGAAAATTGGTTATCCATAAGTAGAAAGCTGAAACTGGATCCTTTCCTTACTCCTTATATGAAAATTAATTCAAGATGGATTAGAGACTTAAATGTTAGACCTAAAACCATAAAAACCCTAGAAGAAAACCTAGGTAATACCATTCAGAACATAGGCATGGGCAAGGACTTCATGGCTAAAACACCAAAAGCAACGGCAACGAAAGCCAAAATTGACAAATGGGACCTAATTAAACTAAAGAGCTTCTGCACAGCAAAAGAAACTACCATCAGAGTGAACAGGCAACCTACAGAATGGGAGAAAATTTTTGCAATTTACTCATCTGACAAAGGGTAACATCCAGAACCTACAAAGAACTCAAATTTACAAGAAAAAAACAAACAACCCCATCAAAAAGTGGGCAAAGAATATGAACAGACACTTCTCAAAAGAAGACATGCATACAGCCAACAGGCACATGAAAAAATGCTCATCATCACTCGCCATCAGAGAAATGCAAATCAAAGCCACAATGAGATGCCATCTCACACCAGTTACAACGGCAATCATTAAAAAGTCAGGAAACAACAGGTGCTGGAGAGGATGTGGAGAAATAGGAACACTTTTACACTGTTGGTGGGACTGTAAACTGGTTCAACCATTGTGGAAAACAGTGTAGCAATCCCTCAAAGATCTAGAACTAGAAATATCATTTGACCCAGCCATCCCATTACTGGGTATATACCCAAAGGATTACAAGTCAAGCTGCTATAAAGACACATGCACACGTATATTCATTGCGGCACTATTCACAATAGCAAAGACTTGGAATCAACCCAAATGTCCATCAGTGACAGACTGGATTAAGAAAATGTGGCACATATACACCATGGAATACTATGCAGCCATAAAAAAGGATGAGTTCATGTCCTTTGTAGGGACATGGATGCAGTTGGAAACCATCATTCTCAGCAAGCTATCACAAGAACAGAAAACCAAACACCTCATGTTCTCACTCATAGGTGGGAATTGAATAATGAGATCACTTGGACACAGGAAGGGGAACATCACACACCGGGGCCTATTGTGGCAAGGGGATAGGGGGAAGAAATAGCATTAGGAGATATACCTAATGTAATTGATGAGTTAATGAGTTCAGCAGCACACCACATGGCACATGTATACATATGTAACAAACCTGCACGTTGTGCACATGTAACCTAGAACTTAAAGTATAATTTAAAAATAAATAATTAAATATAATTCCGGGGAAAAAGAAGAGACACCAAAAGATATTAGTTTGAAACCTGAAGCTTCAATATAAGATGGGATTTTTTTTTTTTTTTTTTTTTGGTATCTTGTTTTTAATACTTTAAGACTTTTCAATTTGGCTGAGACAATTCAGAGAAATTGATAGGTTTTCTTAGAATGTAAACAACCAAAGTCAGAATACCTAATATAGCTGCATTGCTATTGAAAAATGCCTGACTTTCCATTTTTTATATACATGGAACTGATATCTTTAAGATGAACTGGAAGTTATGCAACAGAGTTTGAAGAAACAAATGGAAATGATGTAAAAATGACCTTACTGTTACAAATCAACTATAAATTCAAAGTCAAATGTAATGAATATGATTAATTTTACCTCTAATAGTCTATATATGAATAATTTTACCCCTAGTAGTCTATTATTACAGATAAAATTTAGTGATGGTATAATGTTAAGAGGCAATTGTCATTATTATCTTGAGCTTTTTGATAATAATCAATTACATTGTTTCATTTTTTTAAATTCATTGATATAAAAAGTTTATAATCCATATCAGAACTGCCAAAGGTAGGAGAAGGTTTTTTTTGTTTACAAGTTCTTTAATTTGCAGATTATTGGACTCATAAATATAGCATATGCAGTCACTGTATTAAACAAAATGGGATACTTTTCCACATTTCCTTTGGGATCTAAAAACTCCCTCTCTGGCTTTCTGTTATCCTCCTAACAACCATGGCAGAACCCCTATGTCCTTCTTGCTCTCAAATAAAAGTAATTATATCCTCTCATGAGGCATATGATCACTTTAAGGACTCTCAAAATTCAACAATTTTCTTGAACTCTTAAGTAATTCCTGAGTACCCTGATGTCTAACACAGTGGCTGGTAAATAATTGGTGTCCAGTACATATTTGTGAAATTAAACTAATAGTGAGAAGTAATCTGGTTTTAATAGCGGACTATGATTCTTGGTAAGACAATCACAGATATATACAAAGAGATATCTGAAGAATTCCCCAATTTTCAAACATAGGCAATAGCTATTCTTAGGCTAGACTCATGTAAAAGGACTAATTTACAAAACTACATAAATGTTTTAGAGCATTGTTTATTATTAGAGTCTCACTGATACTTGGCAAATTTAATATGAATTTCAAGCAAGTTTTGGTGATTAAATACTTCCTCAAGGTTCTGTTGATACCATTTCTAATTTTATCTGCAGTGTCTAGCATTATTTGGTACTTAGTAAATGTTCAAAAATACTTGTTTAATACACAAATGTCAAGTTGCTAGATGACTTTCACTGAAGTAAGTAGTCAAAATATTTTTTTCATCAGTCAGAATGATTGAGCTAAGAGGTTGACACAGATTATTTTAGGCTTTCTTTCCTTTGTTTTTGGAATATATAATACTTCACTTTACAATGGAAATTCCAAATTACTAACCGAGTCAATCCAAATTATTAAATAGGAAATGTTTAGTTTTTGTTATGTATTATATTCTAACTATATTCTAACTGTAACCTGGGCAGTAGATCCAATACATAGAGATATGCTACTTAAGACTTCCAGAAGCAATGAATGAAATGAAAAGTTGATTTTATACAAATCTGGCAGCAATCCTAATTTGAGAGTGCACACATTGAAGGCTGGCTTTGTGCTTAGCTTCTAGCCAAGGCACATTGCACATGTTATGCCCCAGCAAAAGTTTTCTGGGTTAAATTTAATTAACTAAAGATATTGGTGGCAAAGGAAGGAGAATTCTATAAAACTTTTTCTCGGGGTCTAATTGTACTAATTTTTTCTCGGTTCATTTAGATTTTTAACTAGTTAGCATTTAAATTGAAAATAAAGAGAAATCCATTAACTCTGCATTTATGAAAAACCTCTCCCCTAACCCCCCCCCCCCCCCACACACACACAGAGTCACACACAAATATGCTCCTCTTGGTGCTTTATTAGTGAACAAAATGAAATGTTTCAATTTTTAAAATATATTAAATTCATTTAGAAATATCACTTAGCTTATATTGTAGAAGAGAGTTGGATTTACTCTATATGGTCTTCTAAATATGTACACTTCTAAATATATACAGATAATCAAAACAGTATCTGCATGTTTATGCTAAAATTCTTACGCACTGGGGATTGTGTAACAAAGGAACAATTACAATTCCTCTGTTCCTTCTTTGGTAACCATCACAGATTTCAGAATTTGTTGTGATACCAAAACAGCATCTAAGAGAAAAAAATATATAATCTATCTTTAATTGTTGATTATTGGTTAAAAAAAAAAAACTCTCAATACTTTTGAAGAGAAATGGTCAACATCTTAAACATTGTTGTAAAAGTGAAAGCAAGAAAATTCCTGTATCAAAACACAGAGGAAATTTGATCAGAATTTTCAGTGTTGATAACATTTTAAAAAATGTTAAATTTAATAATCAAAATTGAACATTACCTCGCTAGTATTTTCCTTTTTGCCATACCCCTCTTGAAGCTTCAATATAAGAAGGATATATTCACACCTTTAGCAGAGAGACAGAGAGACAAACACAATTTTCTTCAAAACATCACATTTTTCCTTCTTCAGTCTCTTTGTCCTCCTCCTCACATGATCAAGTTCATTTCTCGGCTCTTGTAGATCTGCTTTCAAAGTCCCCTTGCCTAGCACACTCTGCACTACTTCACTACTAAAATTGAGGGGCCAGCCAAGCTACAGATAGCAGAAGGGAGAGTCACGGGAGGTAAAACAGGCCAATCCTCTGTGGCACGTCCTGTTTTTCTCTTTCCCAATCTAGTCTTTCTATAAACTAGAGTGCAAAAAGGTGGCAATCCTTCTAAGAGAAATATGTTTTCTTTTACTATTGATGTAATAAACAGCGAAGCAATCCATGTTGAAGCAAACTCCATAGTATGTGAAATTTCATGAAAAGACAAAGCCATCCAGAGTTTGCAAGACCATACTCAAAGGAGTGCATTGGAGGAGAACCACGACATCAAGTTTTATGCCACCAGTGGAGGAATTAAAATGGAAACAGGCTGAAGCATTATTTTGATGGTAATTGACATATAAACTGTTCAATTTCAGCACTAATTTAGTTCAGCATTTTGTTTTTCCGTCGAACTTGGATATTCTCCAAAACATGGTAAAACAAAACTGGTTCTAAAATAAATTTTGCTTACGTCTGCATATACCCTAGATAACCCTCCAAACAGATTCACAGTGATGTCTGACTTACTCCTACCCTAAATTTGTCTGGATTCAAATATATTAAATCCAATAGTGTTTTTCCATGATTTCTGTTAGAAATGAGATTTATGCTACTGCAACCAATGCCCAACAATGCCTTGATCTTGCACCTACAAAATCTCTACTCTCTCCTCATGCTTCCTGAGAGATATAGAAACACACACACAGGCAGTGACCAATGTGAAAAAAATACCATTTTGTTGTAACTTGAGTCAAAGCCTAATTCCCTAATTTAGGCATATGTTACCTAGCAACAGGAACAAATCTGGAGAAATGTGTTGTTGGGTGATTTCATCATTATGCAAAGACCAGAGTATACTTACACCAACCTAGATGGTATAGTCTACCTCACCCCTAGGCTATGTGGTGTAACCTATTGCGCCTAGGCTGCAAACCTATAAAGCATGTAACTGTCCTGAATACTGTAGGCAATAATTTAATGGTAAGTATTCGTGTATCTGAACATATATGAGCATATTAAAGGTACAGTGAAAATACAGTCTTATAAACTTATGGGACCATCATCATATAAGGTGCATAAGGTCATTTTGTGGAGCATAATTGTACAGAGCCTTCTGGTAAAAGATGGCTTAGTGACCGCAGCCCAGCCCAGAATCTAATGCAGGACCTTTACTTTTTCCTAAGTCTAAATTCAAATCTTTTGGCCAGCCCCATAGTAATCATGGCGATGATCAGCTAACTCAGGCAAACATCAAGAGAGGAAATGTAAAGAAACAGCCCATCCCCTAAAGATTTACTGGGCTCAACATAGCCACCTGGCTCCTAGAAGCAATCAAGTTGAAGAGAAGGGTCATAGGCTCATGGTCCTGATCACCGTAAACATAGCTTGAACGAAGTCTTTAGCTAGGATCATTCATTCATTCAACAGGTTTTGAGCATCTATTATAGACCAGACACGAATAATACAGATATAAATTGTCAATTACCTCTATGGAGAAGTGAAGCCAACCTGGAGAAAGTGGAAGCAATGGCCCTTGTATCTACTACACACAAGCTACTCTTTCAATGATGAAGATAACTCGTCCATGAATAAGATTTGGACTTATTGTCAAGGAATATACAATCCAATTGGAAAGAAAATAAAAAATACTAAACAAACGTAAGGATGAAGTTGTCATTCCCTTTAACTCAGTCATCCTACTTTTAGATTCTCTCTTTAACAATCCAAAACACCAAAATATTTTTAGTGAAACTATTTATTATAGACTTATTATAATAGTCTTTTACACTTTGAGATATATATTTCCAGTCTTTTGTCTAAACTATGTTTGTATGTATGCATGTATGTATGTGTAAAAAAACTGATATTGTATATAATTATTTCACAACCTGATTCCTTTTTCATTTAATAACATATTTAAAATGTGTTCTCATGTTACCAGATATTCTGTTAATTGTCTTTTTAATGGCAGCATATTATATCAAATAATAAAATATGTACCCTATCACCCAATGTTCTATGTTTAGATTGTTTAAAAATTTTTCCTATGATAAATAGCACTAAAATATCCATTACTGAGGACAGTGAAATTATTCTGTATGATACTATCATGATGGATGCATGTCATTATACATTTATCAAAGCCCATAAAATGCTCATTACCAAAAGTGAACCCTAACATGGTTATAAACATTGTGTGACTTTGTGTGATAATGATTTGTCAATGTTGGTTCACTCATTGTAACAAATGTGCCACTCTGGTGTAGAATGTTAACTGTGAGGGAAGTTGTATGTGTTTCAGGGGGAGGTGGTATATGGAAATGCTCTGTACTTTCTGCTCAAATTTGCAGTAAACCTAAAATTTCTCTAAAGTATGAAGTCTATTTTTAAAATATATATAAATTATATGTAATGACATGTATGGAAAAAATTTTAAAGTAGAAATATATATAAATATAGATTTATATACATATATATCTCCATTATATATACATGGTACATTATATAGACATTATATTATGATTATATGTAAATCTTCATACAAACCTCTGATAATGAAAGTTCTGGGTAAATAATCATGTTTTCATATAAAGGCCAATTGCCTTTTAGGAAACTTTTACTACATGATGTTGTGATCCACATTGTAGGAAAATATCCTTTTCCTCCCAGTCTCACTCAGAATATATGATGTAGAGATTTTACTTTTAACGTCCAGTTTATGGAATAGCAGCTTCCATGCTGCACTAGGAGAAAAACACTGTACTCTGAGTCCAAATCTTTACATTATGTCCCAGCTCCTCCCCAAGCTGCATGACCTTACATCAAGCATTTGACTGTCCTGAACTTCAGTATTTCTGATTACAAATCAAAACAACAAAAAAAAGTAATTCCTGCTCTTCTTGGAATTACTGTTGTAATCTTAAAGTAAAACTAGGAAATGAAAATGAGGCACAAATAAAACTTTGATGGCATTTGTAGTAATAGTTCAAAGAATTGACACATTCCAGAGAGGTAAGACTTCCTTCCCCACCTCCTACCTCACCCAACCCAAGAGTAAATTGCTGTGAATAACCTTGCAACATTAATCCCAGGATGATAAACATCCCAACATTATTGATCCCTGAGATGTAAGCCCCTCCAGGCATTGATCTTTTACATATCTCTTCCCCATACTAATGCCTGCTTGCTTTTCCATAATCAATTTTCCCAAGTTCCCACTACCAAAACTTCTCCTATGCCACCAAGAATCTCTATTCCCCCAAGTAAACAAACTCTTCTTCTCTCTACCATTTTGCCTCCAGTCTTCTCAACTACAATTTATTTTGCACATCTTACATTTTTCAAGGTCAGGGGCACTCTCTCATTAATGGTGCTCTTTCACTCTCCTGTAAAAATCTTGAATTCTTTGAGACTCATGTCATTGAACGGCAGTGCCTAGTATTATGGCCTTCATACTGCCAAATCCTGAAGACTTTTCTCAGTCCTATCTTACTGATCCTCTCAGTTGTATTCTACACTGGTTACCATGTTCTCATTGAAACTGTTGATTCTCTTGCCTTTGGTAGCATTTCTTCCTCCTCATGTCCTTCACTCTGTCCATCTCTGATTGTCAGCTACATTGTGCTGTCTACCCCTTCAAGGCTGTACTTCCCAGACCTCTATGTTTATTCCACTATGTCTTCTGCACACACTTATCTTAGATTATCTTGCCTACCATCATTGTCTTATCAATATCTAGATGAGGATTTCTCTATTTCTGAATTTACCTCTGAATTTCAGGTTGGTAAAGTCATTGTTTGTAGACTATGTCCAAATGGATGACTCAGAAGATTATCAATATCACCTTTAAATACCCAAACCCTTTATGTTCCTTGACAAATCCTGCTTCTCTTACTACATCTTTTATTTTAGGAAATGGCAGCATCATCTATCAAAAACCAGCTTGAGATCAAGAGTTCAAGAACAGTATGGTCAACACAGTGAAACTCCATCTCTGAAAAAAAAAAAAAAAAAACAGCTTTACAAAAAAAAAAAAAAAAGGTTGCCTATAGAGATACCTTAAAATTTAGCTCTGAAATCTTGCAGATGAGAATTACAATCTCATTTCTATCACTTACCTACTACATAACCTTGAGCAAGATATTTATTCTCAATAATGCCAGTATCCTGGAAAACTGTTGTTACATATATTTTCCTATGACCACTGTGTTATTGACAAAAAGGCAGAAAATGAGTGAGCTTCACTCTACTCAGAAGAAAGCAGCCCAAATAACATCACCCCACTGTGAACCTCCAAGGCGGATAAGCAGTCCTGCCCACATTCTGCATCTCACTGTGCTATGCCTGTTCTTCTTCACAGGACAAGTCAAATCAGAGTTTTATGAAATGCAAACAAGCTCATCTACAAATCAAGTAGACAATGCTGGAAACTGCCGATTTGTCTAGATGGAAAGGCACCATCATGCTTGTCAGATGGAAAGAGGCTCTTGTGAAAGAGAGGCACATTTGCCTGAAATGGTCATTTCATCTTCCTAGAGTGCCACTTCCTAGAGTGCTACTCTTTGCAGCAGCTTGTGTTTCTGGAGAACCTGGCTTATAACCAACTGAATGGTTATAGTGGCTGACGACGTTTATCTAGGTCTAAGAAATCATTTCTTGGACTTTAAAAAGACTTATACGCCAGAGGATAAGGCCTTCAATCTAAGCCATTAACATAATAATTATTAAGAAAAAAATCTTCAAAACGCCAAAGGATATTGAAGAGATATTGAAAATAACACAATAAATCTGCCTTCCCTGGGGTACTAATTAAGTGTCTTTTGGTTGCAGTTAGACAACAGACACTGATTCTGCCTAGATGAAGTGTAGTTAGAATCTATTGAAAGAATGCTGCAATTTCTCAAGATGTTGCAGAAGAAATTGAACAAAAAAGATTTAGGAAAAAAAGGAATTAAGGTACCTCTGGGAATCTCAGTGCAGGATTTCAAGGACAGGTTTATTGCTAGAAAACTACCACTAAAGCGATTCAGCTCTAATGAATCAGTCACAAAGCCTGTTTTTATATTTTCATCTTTTCAAAGAGAATATGTGGCCCAGTTTGTATGAAATCCCCAGTCCTAGCTCAATTAACTGAGGTCAAAGGTCAGGTCATATATTATAGAAACCATTCCCAAAGAAAGGAGGAAGTGTCAGGAGCTGAAGATCTGAAGAACATTATCTATGACTAAGTTTTCCAGCATCAAAACAAATCACTTCATTTACAACTAATACAATAGGAGAAAAAAAAGAAAACGAAAGTTCTTATTGAGTTAGGCAACACAAATATATATATATATATATATATATTTTTTTTTTTTTTTTTTTAATAGAAAGGAAAGGCCAGGTGCTGTGGCTCACGCCTGTAATCCCAGCACTTTGGGAGGCCGAGACTGGAGGATAATGAGGTCAGCAGATCGAGACCATCCTGGCCAACATGACAAAACCCCGTCTCCAGTAAAAATCAATAAAAATACAAAAATTAGCTGGGTGTGGTGGTGCGTGCCTATAATCCCAATCATTTGGGAGGCTGAGGCAGGAGAATCCCTTGAACCAGAGAGTCGGAGGTGACAGTGTAGACAGGAAAACATCTTTCTTGGTGCCAGTAAAGTATGAAGTCTTTTGAAGATAGAAAGAATTCTGGAAGGCAGCTATGCTCACCACTATACCACCAAACTAGTCCAACCATTATGGAAAACAGTATGGCGATTCCTCAAGGATCTAGAACGAGAAGTACCATATGACCCAGCCATCCCATTACTGGGTGTATACCCAAAGGATTATAAATCATGCTGCTATCAAGACACATGCACACGTATATTCATTGTGGCACTATTCACAATAGCAAGGACTTGGAATCAACCCAAATGTCCATCAGTAACATACTGGATTAAGAAAATGTGGCACATGTATACCATGGAATACTGTGCAGCCATAAAAAAAGGATGAGTTTGTGTCCTTTGTAGGGACATGGATGCAGCTGGAAACCATCATTCTCAGCAAACTATTGCAAGAACAGAAAACCAAACACCGCATGTTCTCCCTCATAGGTGTGAACTGAACAATGAGATCACTTGGACTTGGGAAGGGGAACATCACACACCAGGGCCTATTATGGGGAGGGGGGAGGGGGGAGGGATTGCATTGGGAGTTACACCTGATGTAAATGACAAGTTGATGGGTGCTGACAAGTTGATGGGTGCAGCACACCAACATGGCACAAGTATACATATGTAACAAACCTGCACATTGTGCACATGTACCCTAGAACTTAAAGTATAATAATAATAAAAAAATTTTTAAAAAAGAGAAAGAATTCTGAAATTGAAATTTTTTGATACCAGAACTGAAATCAAATGATAGAGAAATATCTCAATGTGGCAGATAGTTTTTCTCTGCTTCTTCTCCATGAATGTGGGAGAGACAGCCAGCCACTTACCAAAAATCTTCCCTGCACTTCCACATTATGGAGCTGCTGCAGACAAGCAGGTGCAAAGCCATTTATCAGGAGCACTCACATCTATCTACATGGGGCCTCATCTCTGGTTCTTACCAACAGAGGGGAAGTGGAAATGTGTGTGTTGCTCTCTCACAGACATTTATGAAGCAGATGCACCTTTTCCATGTGCTCTTCCATGTCTGCTGGCTGACTCCAGAGAATGGGCTGAACCAATGGAAGGAGCCAGGGATTCTTAAACACCTCATGGAGAAAAGTCATCACCTGCCAGGAACAATTTCATAAATGAGAAATGAATTTCTACTTGTGTTAATCCACTAAAATTTGGAGGTCCCTTTATCACAGCAGATAGCTTAACCAGCACAGAATTTGCTTTCAAAAGAGGTTTAAAAAGCAGCAACACAGCAGATACTGTGTTGGATGACAATCCCTGGATTTAGCAAGTCGTTGGAAGAAAGAGATGAGTTCAGACAAGAATTGGCTGTTTTGGAAGGCAAGGGGCAGGGAAGTTTATAAAATCTGAGTACTGAGTACTTCCAAACCTCAAAAGGCAGAAGATAACATTTAAAAGGACTTTGAAAAACAAAAATCTGTTAAGACTTTTCAATTGAACAGAGTTTAGCCTTATGAAAAACAGTTAATTAGGGTGTTACCTTGTAATCCAAAACTGTCATTGCAGACAGGTTCCAGATAGCCACCATTACAATGTGAAAAAGGCTTAAGCACTAAGAATCAAAGAAATAATGGGTATTACAGAGCTATATTGAGGAAAGTACTTAGGGAAGTGGGGAGAATTCCTGGCAATGGAATTGTTTAGAAACAAACAAAAGCAGATGCTTGGTCAAAGAAACCACAAGCATATCATCCAACAGCCTTAGACTGTTAGGGCTTTCAAACAGCTTATGGGAATTCCCCACCACCACCATTACCCGCATTGCCCACTCAAACTTGAATGACTGGAAACTGGCTGGTGCCTTGAGCAAATACAAAGTATAGTATGCTCACCAATATCGATTTTCAAGAGTGCCCTGGGAGATAATACACAAGAGGATGGTGCTGGTGGCCATGGAGAGGAATAAACAAGAGTTCTGCCCAAACTTAAGGGTGAGTACCTAAATCGGGAACTTCCTCTTTTGGCTGAATCCTGCCCAACAGGATCCCATTGTTGTTACAGAAATTACTGTGTTTACCAGTTCTCCCTTTTCTAAAGTAGGTGCCTGCACTCAGCCACTGTACATGGTATACGTGAGTGTATAGTGTGGTGTTAGGAGATAAGGTAACATCAGGTGTTGGGGAGCCACCTCCAGATCTGATGAAGGTGATTGATATTGTCAAAGATACTGAATTTTAAGACAGATAAAAAAAGAAAATTGGAAATTGGGGTAATCTTCCTAGAGAAGGAAGTAAATCTGCTATATGTAGAAAAAAAGGTACCAAAAATGTTTGGTAGCCAGAGGCAAAGGCTCTGAAGATGGCTCATTGGCAGGCGAAACACTGTGTTCCCCTGGCAGCCAACATTTCCCTTTTATGTGGCCATGCGACCAGTTTTTATCAGTGGGTGGGAAAAGAAACAATGCCTGTGATTGCAGGCTGAGGTTTTGAAGAAGCCAGTATAGATTCCCAGTGTTTACTTTTACTTTAGCCAGCTTGATACAAAAAGACCAGGAGTCCCCAGGGGATAGATGAGCCATAAAGTAGAAGGTGATTGTGTCCCTGGATTCTCACAAAAAGGAAAGATGTACAAAAAGCAGAAACACCCACTTAGGCAATTACATAGAGAAAAATCTGCTTCTATTGAGCTAATTGCTGAGATCTAGGAGGTAGATTGTTTATTTACTTGTCTCATCATCTAGAATTTGTGTGATTTATGCTTCAACATAAAAGGAAAACACACGCAGATTTACTCTGTTGCCCCGTAAAGCACTCTACAAAAATGATAGAAAATGGAAAAATAAACACAAAAAAGAGAAGATGACAGAAGTGAAGAGATGCCAACAAGATTTGGAAAACATCTGACTTAAGAAAGCTGAAGAATTATCAAGAAAATCCATGTCATTAAGCATTAAAACAATTCAGGAATTAGAGACCAAAGACACTTTTGAAGATAGATATGGAAGAAAGACTGAAGACAGTTTATTGAAAATCTGTGGAAAGAGCATCGGACACTGTCCAGCTGCCTCTTTTACTTAGGCAGGGACTGTGGGTCAATCCCAGGGACTCAGGACATACTAGGTGCAACTGAGAGGGGAACGTCATTCTTCAAACAGATTTGAGCAATGAGAGCCCTTCCTGCCACCCAGCCTCCTTTCTCTGATTCAGCTCCGAGGGCCAGCCGGCCACCACATCTGCCCCAGTGTACTCTGTCCCCATACCCATCAGAAGTTAGAGAGACTCCTCCTGAGGAAACCGCCAGCTGGTCAAGCGAGGGTCCTCACACCAACTGGCCATTTTTAATCCCTCAGGGGAATGAATGGTTCCACGCAGTCACAAAACAACCCTTAATCAATTCCACCATATATACAAAGAGCTTCCACTCAGTTTTGAAGGCCTCTATCTTAAACAGATACCCAAGGTTCCCTGGACCCTTTAGGAAAGCCTCCAATATGAATGAGAAGGACCATGACAAATGAATAGTTATGAGAGGCTCAAAAGAACAAAAAAAAATGAAGAAAATATTCAGCATATAAAAATTAAATTGAGGTCTTCAGAGAAATGAAAAGATACAGTGCATTTGTGAAAAAAAGAAAAAGGAGATTCTGAAAGAGAATGTTCAGAGAACAAAATAGAGTTCTTGGAAGTGAACAAAGAGACGGCAGAAATAAAGAATTCAATGGCAGACTTGGAAAATAAAGTTGAGGGGAACATCCAGAAAGTAAAACAAGGCAACAGTGGTGGGAAATGGAAGACAGAAGATTGGAAAATTAGAGAATCAGTCCAGGAGGCCTATCACCTCATCTGTAGGTGTTCCAGAGAGACCGGACAGAACCGTGGGGAGAAAGTTGCAAGGTACATAATAAGTTTTGACGAACTGAAGAGAATGAATGTCCAGATTGAACAGGCACAATAAAAATAAATAAATAAATAAATAAACTTTTAAAAAGCACCCTGTAGCACTCTGGGGATAAAGAGATCTTGAAAGTTTTGAGAGAGAAAAAAAAATGCTTGCAAACAAGAAGCAGATGGCAATAGAGCAGTGAAAAGACTGCAAAGAAATGCTTTCAAAATTCTGACAGACAAATGCATTTCAGGCTAGATTTCTGAAATTAATCAATTCAGAATGAGGGGTGAATACAGTCATTGTCAGATATGCAGGAACTCGGTTTTTTCCTCCACACATTTTTTTCACCAGGGCCCTGCTGAGGAATATTTCCCAGCAAAATGAGGGATTAGGCCAAGGAAAAGAAGATGTAGGCTAAGGGGCATAAATGACACAAGAGATAATAAAGAAGAGAGTAAAATATTAAAAGGCAAATAAATAATCCCACAGAACTATCAACTTAAAAGCCTCTAATAAAAATCCTGGAAGTCAGCCCTTCTAAAGTTGATATATAAAGCTAGATGGCAAGAGTGCTAGAAGTAAACAAAACTTTTTTTAAGAGTTGGAAAGGATTTCTGATATCGTCTACTTTTTCATTTTATATGTGAGATTCGAAGAGGTCAAGTCACCTACTTTGTTGGCAGATATATTTCGTTTGCTCAGAAACCATTGCAGAGAAAGTTAGATGCACATAATTAAGGAAGGAATAAGAGCTGTAGTCTGGAGTGGAGAAAACCTCCTTAAAGCATGCCTTCCTCCCTTTTTCATAGACCAGTTTGGCTCTGGGCCAAATCCAATTCCCATTTGCAGTTTATTTCTGCCCATTTACTCTGGCATCAGATGATTTGTTTTTAGCTAAACTACTGTATAATCACATTGCTTTTATTGTATAGCTTTTGCAGCAGTAGCTATAAATTTTGGGCAAATTTGTGTTATCCTTTCAAAAATAATAATTGGCTTCTCTCAATTTACAATGCATTCTATTTTTAACCTGATGAATTTTATCACCCATAACATATATGCAGCTTTGGAGAGAATGCAAAGATTTCTTGCGGACCAATAAACTCTTTCATCCAGCTATTGTTTGTAATTGTTGAACACGTGCTGCATAAATCTACTTTTCTTAGGAGAGCCATAATCCCAACTATTTTCATTTTAAAACTGATATTTTACTCATTTTTTCCATCCTACCTGGATTACTGTTTTCATGAATCTTTCTCCTCACAAAAGTACTGGGGCTTAATGAGAAGATCCTATCCTGGATAGATCTACTCTAAGATTATATGTATGGGACACTTTCCTATATACTGCTGGCCAGATGGATTATTTCTCATCTTTCATTAATAAGTTAATTTCATATGTCACCTGCTCAGAAAGACCTATTCAAAAAATAGGCAAGGTGACTCTGAATGTCCTGCTATGTCCTTTTTTGAAGCTCTTAAACTTTCATTTAACTTTTTCTAAATTTATATTTTCAAGTTAAAAATGTGCTTCGAAAAGACATAAGAAGATTATTATGCCCCATATTATGATCTTTTAGTAATCTTTATGAGACAAGCATGTGATTTATTAACCTCTTTTAATTTCACACTGATTTTAAAAAGATCATTTTCTACTATTGCTTAGTTCTTTAAAGATAACTGACTGGTATTCAAAGGGAAGCATCACTTTTAGAATCCGAAGATGATGACAAAGACCTAAGGATATCATCTTCAAGCCGAAGCAGAAATAATATCAAACTAAATTAACATAATCCCTCACATTTCTCTAGTGATATATAGTTTTCAAAGCATTTTCAGATATATTATTGTATTTTATATTCACAACCACCTTGTCAAGTAGAAAGAAGTGAGATCACTATCTGCATTTTGCAAATGGAAAAAACAGAGACTTAAGTTACCTGCCTCAACCAAAACTACACAAGGAATGAGTGACAGAGCAGGGCTTTGAAGTCTAATCCCTTGGTTTTACGTTCATGTATGAGTGTGTTGAGGTGAAACAGAACTCTTAAGTAGAAGTCTGCGGGAGCTTATTTATAAAATGCCATTAAAAATCTTTGAAAATCTACATAAGAAATCGTTAAACTTTTCACGACTTGACAAAGGTAAATGTCTTATAAGAAAAGTGTCATTAAAGGATACATCTATTGTCTAGAATAAAGGTGACACAATTATACTTCAAACATAATTTCCTCATAAATATAAAAAAGCTTTCCAAAACATGAATATTTTGATTCAAAAATAGCTTTTTCATTGCTTTTACATTTGTTTTAGTTTTGCAAATTCTGACTGACGTATTCACTTGTAAAATTGTAAACATTTTGCATTTTTCTAATCATAATGAGGATATCATTACTTTGTTTTCACTTATTGTTATATTGTACATATTTTTAAGCTATTGTTGTACTATTGTAAACATTGTAATGACCATAATGTAAAGAAAGTCTTTTCCATTTTTTGAAAACCATCAAAATAGGACCGGTGGTTCAAAAAGTATGAATATTTAAAGGCTCATGATACAGATTTTCATGATGCTTTTCAAAAATTATAAAATTTAAATATTCGTTAGCAGTGTGGGATCCCACCTCTTTCACCACACTCCACGCTTTCAATTGTTCAACCAAAAACCTCGAAGGCATTCTTGACTTCTTTTATCCACAAATGCTGTTGAATCTGCCTTCAAAATGTCAAAATGTTTCCAGAATCTGACCCTCATTCAACACGTTTATCTGACCTCTCTTCAGATTTTTCTGCTTCTACCTGTCCACCTCTTAGAGTCTATTCTCATTTCATCTGCTGTCCATTGAGCTGACAGAATGTGTAGGGGAATTGAATCAAAAAGACCAACTCTGAGGCTACAGTAATTCAGGTAGGAGATGATGATGGCTACGGATCAAGGTGATGGTACTAGGGGTGGTGATTAGTAGTTAGCAATGAATATGCTGAATATATTCTGAAAGTGGAGCCAAAATAATGTTCTAATGGATGAAGATGAGATGTGAGAGAAAGGTATGTGTTCAAAATGTACATTTGGGAGTCATTGACATATAGAGAGTACTTAAGGCTATGAAATGGGTGAGATCAAGAAAGTAATTATTAGTAAGAGAATCATGAACTGTCTCAGGGGCTTTATTATTAGGGTAGAGGGAAAGCGAAGGAATCAGCCAAGGAGCCTGAGGAAGAGTCATCAAAAAGACAAGAAAACAACCAGGTGAGTATGGTGTCCTGGAAGCCGAATGAAGAGAGGAGTAAATGATCAACTGTTAACCAATCCTGCTGAAAGGCCAAGTAATATGAAGCTGAGAATTCAGCAGTGAATTAAATAATACGACCTTAAGGCCTTGACAAGAGCAACTTTAATAGCGTGACTAAGAAAAATGCAAGGCCTAATTGAGATAAATGCAAGACGGAACAGAAGGGAGAATATGGGGTCAATTAGCAGAGACAAGGGTTCTTTTGTTTGTTTGTTTGTTTTTCAGACAGTTTCACTCTTGTTGCCCAGGCTGGGGTGCAATGGTGTGATCTCAGCTCACTGCAACCTCCACCTACTGGGATCAAGCAATTCTCCTGCCTCAGCCTCCTGAGTAGCTGGGATTATAGGCATGTGCCACCATGCCCAGCTAATTTTGTATTTTCAGTAGTGACAGGGTTTCTCCATGTTGGTCAGGCTAGTCTTCAACTCCCAACCTCAGGTGATCCACCCGCCTTGGCCTCCCAAACTGCTGATATTACAGGCGTGAGCCACCATGCCTGGCCAGAACCAAATTTTTATAGAATTATGCTGCAAAGCAGAGCAAAGTAATGGACTGGGGAGGGAAGAGAAGTTGAAGGAAGGTGGTTTTATAAAATTTTTTAATGAAAGAAACAATAGCATATTAATGAGTATGATCCAGTTGTGTGAGTAAAAATATTGATTTTTGTGGGATGGAAGGAGTGATGAAAAATGGGATCCAGTCAACAACGTGGACAGATTGGCTTTGACGTTAGACTGGGGCATTAAAGTTTCCTTGTGGCTACAGGCAAGAACACAAGATGTGGCAGATACTGGTGGTGGATAGATGGATGCAAAATTCTATGGAGGGTCTCTTCTGATTTTCTAATCAATTTAGTAAGGTAGAAAGCAAGGAGGGAAAAATGGGGGTAATGTGTTTCAAGTTTAAGGCAAAACAAGAAGATAGTAAATCATCTAGGAAAGGAGGAGGGTGAATGATAACTCCTAGGAGTATAAAGCCTCTTATAAATGCCTGGTGACACTGAGTGCATTTGAGGTTCATTATCACTGATTTAAAATCAGACTAGCCAAAAAAACCCTCTTACAAATGCCTGGTGACATTGAGTGCATTTGAGGTTCATTCGTACTAATTTAAAGTCAGACCAGTCCAGGAAGATGTGTTTTTCCCTCCAGCTACATTTAGTTGCACGAGTGCAGGTGTGGAATGTGAAGACTTGAACTGAATCAGCATTGTGATTTTGCCAAGCAAACACAGAGAAAAATAAAAAAGAAAGGCAAGAGACTTTCAGATGTAGTCAACTGAGTGATCATAATGACTGACCATAGGATTTCACCAAACTAACAAGTAGGGAGAGGACATCAAGGGATAAGGAACAAGGAAAGATTGAGATCAATGAACTGGAGGTCCTGGTTGAATCAAAGGATCATCGAAGTTGGGGTCCTGGATAATGTAAATTGGGAAAATAAGAGATAGTAGTCAG
Organism: Trachypithecus francoisi; assembly: GCF_009764315.1. Classification (NCBI taxonomy): domain Eukaryota; kingdom Metazoa; phylum Chordata; class Mammalia; order Primates; family Cercopithecidae; genus Trachypithecus; species Trachypithecus francoisi. The sequence continues at coordinate 39,958,170 of NW_022681463.1, forward strand.
TGAGATGCATGCAATTGAGTTTGTGGGACAGTTGTAGTTATTTGGCAATAACAAGGTCTTGATCACATCTAGCATCTGATCAAAACCCTCTGGTGGCTTGCCTTTGCAAATAAAGTAAAAGTAATAGCTGTGCAATGGCTTCAAGACATTCCCCTCGTCCTTCTTCTCATCGCTTGCCCCTGCACGTCACCTCACTGCCTTTCCAACTTCATCTCTTAATATTCCCTATAATTCATTCCACTCCAGCCACTCTGACCTCTGTGATGCTCATTGAGACATATTCCTACCTTGAGATCTTTATGATGATTGTTCGCCCAGATTCCCCATGGCTTCTTCCCTCCCATCTTTCAAATACCCAAGTGTCACTGTTTCAATAACTTCCCTGACCACCCTAATTAAGTTCATAACTCAACCCAGGCCCTAGCTTTCCCTGTCCGCCTTCCCTGCTTTCTTTGCTCTATAACACTTACTGCCTTCCAATAATACTACACTATACACTTCGTTATTGCCCATCTTTCTCCCACTGGAATACGAATTCCATGAAGACAGATTTTTGTCTATTTTAATTACAACTTTTTTCTCAGCACCTAGCATAGAGTGGGGACTCAATACATATTGAATAAATGAATTGCCTTTATTCATTCTTATTACCTAATCTTTGTCTTAATAGGTATAAATGTCATTGTGTTCTTCAATTTTTTTAGCAGATTTTCCAGAATTGCCTGTATATTATTTGGATTTGAAAAAATTGCCTTAGGAAAAAATCAGTCTTATAGTTTATAAATTGTAAAAATAACTTATAGGAAGATATCATATAATATAGATGTAGAGATATAGTATAGATTAATATCCACTATTATGAAACACTCCCAAGGAGCTGAATTCCATTCAAAGGGGTAGTTGCAGTGAATTTTGGGGTCATTTTGATATATTAATCTTATAATTGGAATCTAAAATGTGTGTTGACAGTATGGGCTTCCTGTAAAAATTTAGTATGTTGCTCTGAGACTTCAAAGAAATATGATTTATGAGCTGATACTGGACAAAAAAAAACACAGTTACAACAAAGTATATACTTCCAATTAAGAATAAGTAAACATAGGTGAAATTTTTTCCTTCATATTACAAGTATCTTTGTTATCTGTAGCCAGTGTGCACATTGCTATGTTCCAGTGATAACCTGTGCCACCAAAAGTCTATTTATGCGATAATTATCTCACTATCGCTGATACTGGAGAAGGTCACCTTGAAAACTAAATTTGAGAGGAAAGAAATGTTTTATCAAAGTAAGCCTAGATCCAAAAGACCAAAAAATCCTATACACAAATACTGTAATCTAGTTAGTAAATGTGTTTCTCACAGAGGCATAAATTAGCAATTCTGAAACTACTTTATATGTATACTGGGATTGAACAAATCAGTAAGTATATTATCAGCACTGCTAGTCAAATTTCTTACTGACAGGAAAGGAAGTTACAAATAAGAAAAGGAAAAAAGACTCAATTTTTTTGGATTGGAATGAGAGGTAAAGGTATAAACATGAATTTTAATACATGTACAGACAGATACAGAACTAAATACAGATGCATGTGTATGCATGACTTAGTATACATATATATATGTCCTAGTTTTGTCCACTGAAAGGACAAAGAAGCAATGATACCTTAACAGCAACAAATATACCTGGCCCTCAGATGTTGGTTTCCAAACACCATTCTCTAATAAAGGAAATCAGGATGTTTTAGAGAAGTGGTTGATCCCAGGACTGGGGCAGAGAAAATACAATCGATTCTAGACACAAGGAGCAATCTAAAGGGACTCCTAATAGTCAAAATAGAGAAATCAGAGCAGCAAAATAAATGGTAACATTGAACTAAGACCCACAGAATAAAATACATATTCATAAATGCATATTAAAAAACTGAATACACAAATAAGTAGGAGAGAGTATACATCTCTTCACTTCTTCATATCCAGCCACTGTCACTTTCTCTCTCTCGAGGCAGCACGCACTACCTTCAGGTACTCTCATCCCCCAGCACTTCCTAGACGTCTTCCACAGTGTCTGGAGAATGAGCAGAAAAATCCAATAGAGCCCTGCCCCCAAGTAGGCTGCCTTCTCTCCTTAGGAAGGTTGCTAGCTCTGCATCCCCAGTCATATCAAGCCATCCAGGGAACTACAGGCTGGTTTTATCAATTTCTTTTTATCCTATCCAAGCAGCATGCATAGCGTTTAGGGTGCTCACCCATGAGGTGGACTGGACGGATTAAGTTAGAGAAAAGGAAGAGAGGAAACTTACACTCTTATTGCTAACTGTTCGCAAGTTACCACTCTCCTTTGTGCAATTATTTTTCTTCCAAGGCCAGAAAATGGCTGTAGCCTCCATTTGATTTTCTCTTATGCTTCCCTGTATTCTCATCTGATCCACTGGTCAATGAAGAATGATACTTTTCCATCGTCACACTCATCCTATAGCAAAATCAAGGATTGCCCTTATTCAAACCCTCCCTCCATGCCCCTCTTAGCCAAGGACCAAATTGCCACAGCTTCAGATTCACACAGAGGTATTCTCCATCCAGATCTTTTCTGAAGGAGCTGTCATTAGAACAGTGTGTACCTCAGAGTGCATAACAGCAGTGGCACATAATTTACCAGAACAAACACAGAAAATAACTGTGGAGTGTCCAATCGAGTGGGTTAATGGAACAAAGACATATGGCTGTGAACTGACTAATGAGCTTGAAGAAGTACAGCGAGTCTGAGCTGCAGGCCCGAGACTCCAGCAAGGCCGAAGGGTGGAAAATGAGTCTTTTTTGCTTTGCTACAAAGAGTCACAAGCTGATCACTGGAAGCAGAAAATCACCATTCCACAAGAATACAGATTTTAGTGAGCATCTGAATGGCTGGCATTAACCCACCCCCAGAGCAACAGCCAGCAGTAACAGATTGTCCCAATAGCCAGCCAAGATTTCCAGCCAAACATGAGAATCAAAGAGCTCATTTCTCATATTTTCTCTAATTGGACAGGATATTAAAACACTTCAGCAATGTCTTTGAAGAACAATCATTGTTATTATTAATTTTCATTGCACCCAGCGCCCTGTCAAGCATTGTAAAATTATTCTGTCTTGGAGGGAACTGCTTTAGAACACTTTTCCTTTTCTCTATGCAGGTTAAATGTATTGCCCAAGATTACAGAGCACACCATCTCTGGAAGCAGGATTAAAGTGGTTCACTCTTGAACTCTTAGTCCACTGCATTACATTTAACACCAAGTCCATGCTTTTCCAAGAAAAGAAGCATTGAACTTATTCCAAAATTCAAGAATATAGCATTTTTAAAGAGTTAGCCATAGTTAGTGTAACATACCAAACAACTACATTTTGTCTGACAGCCACATTTCTCTAAGGTTCCTCATAAAATCATTTATCTAAAAAGTTTCAGCTTCCTGCTGAATTTGAATAAAATGCTATGCAGAAATTCTAAAATGCAATGGTGTTTTGGATTCTTGGCAGCTGGCTCTTTTGCCTATTACCTAGTGTCTACCTGCCGGATGGGAACTGGGATGAATTTACCCCACCCATCAGTCATGTCATAAAGGCATCTGGTCTTCAAGAGTATAAAGGGATTTGAGTCTTCATTTTATGCTTCTTCAACCATGTTGTACAGAGGTAGGCAGATGGTCTTTTACAGCAAAATGACCACATATCTATATAGTGTCTTCTGTTATCAGACATTCTATTCCATGTTGCAGGATGAAAATCATAAAAACTGTCCCAGATGGATGTTCTCATGCCTTTAAAATATGGTCAGATCAAAATTGTATTGCTTTTGGACAAAACTCTAAATCAGAAAACAGATAACATGCAAACTTTGAATTAGTATGAAGTTAGATTGTGTTTCCATGCATGAAAATAGCATTCCTCATCTGGTTATGTTTATGGCTTTATCAGATAAGGATACCTCCACAGAAATGCCCTGTTGGGTGTAAAATGACTTATGCTCCCTACATGTTTCTTCATAGCAGATGCTGTATCCTGCCCTCCATTGAAAGCCCTAGCTCACCTCATGTAAATGTTTGTTGGTAAACACATTTTTTGCTCAGTTTTTACAAAATAACCTATTTACATTTACAAATATGGTTGCATCAAGAAAAGAAAATATTCAAGAGCATTAATTCTTAGCACTTTTGGGGAAATCTTATTCTTTCATAATGCATTTTCAGATCATCTGCTTTTACCAGGGGTCATCTATTACATCTGCCATTTTTTATTTGAGACAGTGGAATAATTTGGCACATCCCTAGGTGCTTCTTGGTCACCGCCTTCATGTTATTTATCTTTATCACCATAATTTTTCTCCCAGGATACTAATCGTCTGTAAGAAGTTAAAGTTAACAGGTTCTAGTTCTGACTCAAGATTCCACCAAAAAATTCTGATATTCTATTCCTTATAGATCATGTAATACACATCAACATATTGATCTTATCCAGACTGACTTCCCTCACACAATTTCTTTCTCCCTCTTCCTTATCCTGAGATACTTAAATAAGGATGATTGTATTTTCTCTTTCCTTCTTAGAAGATTAATTTTTAGGGAAGTCTTTATGTTAATCAAATTAATTATTTGCTATTTTTATTATATAAATTATTCTGTGTAGTAGACAGTAAACACTTTGGATATATTATTTAATAATAACACAAAAGTCCTCATACTATCCCAATATTGCAAATGAGGGAACTAAGTCTTGCAGAATTGAAATGCTTTGCAATAAGCATGAGTTCTTAAGAAGGAGCAGTGGGGTTATGACCCAGATAACTCCAGAGCTTATGGGACACAACACAACCCCTTCTTTAGCATTTCACTGTCAGCTCTCCACACTGCTCTTCCTGGCACCATGGGTGTTGTGCCCTGGAAGCTGCTGGTCATCATCTTGGTGGTTTCACTCCTCAGCTTTACACCCCTTAAATCTGTCATGAGTGTATCATTATCTGACTTCTGTATCTAGGGCTGAAGCACTGTATATTTCAAGCATATTCTTTATAATTAAAGAATAAAGTTAGTGATTTATCACTTACTTTCTGAGGCATAAAAAGGGGAGTTCCAATTTTACCTGCAAAATGACTGTAATTGTGTGGTGTTCTATATAAATATTTGCTTGTGTCACTGATAATAAAAACAGGATTTGAGAAGATCAAGATAGGTTACAGACAGCCAATAGGTAATAGGTTCCTTTCCACATCCCAGGAAGACTACTTCCTGCATAGACCTCAGTCCTTTGACCCTATGGATGAGCCATTCCAGTGGCCTTTGGTCACTTGCTATGACCTCACACCCACTGGAGGAAACAGAACAAATGTACACCTGCATGTGCAGTTTCTTGCCAAAAGGACTGTATAAATTTCTCAACTCACAAAGTTTACCAATATACATTTTACTCAGAAGAAATAGCATCTAAGTAGTCAAACAAAAATCTGATCCTTGAGAAAACTCTAAATGTCAATAATCTCCTCCTCTAATAAACAACAGCTCATGGAAATTAAAGAAGCTGCTTATAAAAGACAGGTTGAAAATCATAGTGAATTGTCTGTATTCGACACATTTGCAGAAGCTAAAAGTGGCTGAAGTATCTTTCAAATGGATAATTTTGTTTTTAATATTCTCCTGCACTATAAAGGGTTCGAGCTTCTTCCGCCAGTATTCATAGATGTTTTGAATCACCACTCATTTGGTTAGTAAAAGCCCAGACTTCTCCAAGGATTACCCTCCCCTGTATCTGAATGTCATCAGGGATGTTCACTTGTAACACTAATATTCCCCAGGCTCTGCCCAGTATCAGGTCATAACTAAAGGCCTCAAATAATTAAAGCTGAACAAAGGAAACTCACGCTTTCTTATTTAAATTTAAGTTATGGGATATATGTGCAGGATGTGCATTATTTTCTCTTTCTAATGCCAATTCCTTGGACTTTCCATCGACTGCTGTAAGATCTCCAGTTTTCACAAGGTTCTCGGTCATAAAGAAACACTTTCTTCTCCAAATATTCAGCCTTGAAGAGGATTCCACAGTAGAGAGACTTGGATGCCCATCCATCAGGATCTTATCATTTCTATAAGGAGGTAAGCAATCTGGGGTGCTGCATCAGAGGGCGGTCAAGCACAGCTCTGCACTACAGTTGGAATTATTGTTTATTCTCGTCCATTCTACTGCAATTATCTGTACACACATGTGATTTTTCTCTCAAGAATCGTATTGTACCTCCTTGAAACATGGATTTTTGAGCAGGTCTATCTGAATCCTTCAGCCATGGCTGGTATCTCTTACTCGGCCATGTTGGTAATGTCTTGTCTGCATATTTCTAAACTCTATATATAGAGCTCTAGCCAATTAGGGACAGTCTAGAGCTTTTCTTCCAAGAACGCTTTGTCATTTAAATGGCTTGTCTCCCAGAGTAGAAAGAGGAGTTCTAAGAGAGTATAATAACTAACTTCATGGGTCTATTTAAATTTCAGCCAAATGCCCTCCCATACTTCTAATAATTGACGATAACTAATGAAGTCATTTTAATTCACAAATATTACTTTGAGACAGAAATGTCAATAAGTAATCAAAAACTTTTTTGTAATTAGGATTGGAGATACAGTTTTATCAAGAAAATCACATATAGCAAGAAAGAACACATAAGGGGATGGATAAATACAATAATTAATATCATGTATATACCTTCTCAGAATAATCAAAATTACTAGTAACCCCTCTATAAAGTATTGGTAAATAATAGTTTAGATTAGAGCTGGAAATAGATTAGAAGTAGAGTGGGAAATATTCCAGAAATGTTTCTTGATGCTTCCTGTTCACCAATAACAAGTTTGTGTTCTCCCCTTTTTAGGATTTAATGTAATTTGCACAAATTTAATGCAATTTGTAATTAATTTATAATTAATTTTATTAATTGATTAATCATTTATATATCTACTTCTGGCAATGATAGACTGAGTAGTGTAGGCCAACTCTCTTGCTCAACCAGAAATATTAAACCAAAAAATTGCTTAAAGACATCAGAGTGTTAAGTTAGTGAGGACTATATGGATAAAGAAATAAACCCAGGTTGTTGAGCCTGGCATTTGAGGCCAGGTATCTACAAGCATATTGGCCAATTCGAGAACAGGTGCTGAAAGTAAAGTTACTGGCTGGGCGCAGTGGCTCACGCCTGTAATCCCAGCACTTTGGGAGACCAAGGTAGGTGGATCACCTGAGGTCAGGTGTTCGAGATCAGCCTGGCCAATATGGTAAAACCTTATCTCTACTAAAAATACAAAAATTAGCTAGGCGTGGTGGCGGGCGCCTGTAATTCCAGCTACTTGGGAGGCTGAGGCAGGAGAATTGCTTGAACCTGAAGGGCGAAGCTTGCAGTGAGCCGAGACTGAGCCACCACACTCCAGCCTGGGTGACAGAGCGAGACAAGAAAGAAAGAAAAGAAAGAAAAGAAAGAAAAGAAAAGAAAAGAAAAGAAAAGGAGGGAGGAAGGGAGGGAGGGAGGGAAGGAAGGAAGGAAGGAAGGAAGGAAGGAAGGAAGGAAGGAAGGAAGGAGAGAAAGAAAGAAAAAAAGAATAGGTGGGAACTGAACAATGAGATCACTTGGACTCGGGAAGGGGAACATCACACATCGGGGCCTATCATGGGGAGGGGGGAGGGGAGAGGGATTGCATTGGGAGTTATACCTGATATAAATGATGAATTGATGGGTGCTGACGAGTTGATGGGTGCAGCACACCAACATGGCACAAGTATACATATGTAACAAACCTGCACGTTATGCACATGTACCCTAGAACTTAAAGTATAATAAAAAATAAAAAATAAATTATTTTTTGAGGAATATAGCTGCACTATTTGCTTTAAAAATGTTTCAACAGATTGTAGCTGATGCTGATGGGAGGAAAGGATCCCATAATTTCCAAAGGATATGGCATAGCAAGTTAGTCAGCCTAGGAGCATGAGAGTCATTTGGAGAGTTAGAAAGAATGTAGTCTTAGGAATCCAAAACCATAGCAAGAGACCTAAGCAGATGGTCTGTTTCAGGGAAGTTCATTGGAAAAATGCCAGCATCATCAGGGGTAGCTCTTGTTTATAACATGTATATCCACTGTCACTTGACATGATGCCTTGTACATAGTAGGAATTCAGTACATATGGAGTGAATGAATATTCTATCCCCAATGTTTTCAATACAAGATTATTCCATCTGTTTTCACTTATGAATAATTAATTGAATAAACAAATGACATTGTTAAAAAAGAAAGAAAGAAAGAAGAAAGAAAGAAAAGAAAGAAAAAGAAGAAAGAAAGAAGAAAGAAGAAAGAAAGAAAGAAAGAAAGAAAGAAAAGAAAAAGAAAAAGAAAAAGAAAAAGAAAGAAAGAAAGAAAGAAAAGAGAAAGAAAGGAAGGAAGGAAAGAAAGAAAGAAAGAAAGTTGCTAAAGCACTCTAGTGTTCTTTCAGAAACAAATATAAATTATTTCTGGAGGATACCATTATTTAAGATTTCAAAATTAATTACAAATTATAGATATAATATCCAGCATTCAATCAGAAATGGCCAGGCCCATGAGTAAACAAAGCAATGTGACTGCAAACTAAAAGAAACTCACACAAACAATAGGAACAGACTCAAAGAAGACCCAAATAATGGAGCTATCAGACATAGATTTTAAAATATTGTTACCCTAGTCAAAGAATAAAAAACAAGACTGATGTTGGCTGGGCATGGTGGGAGGCACTTGTAACCCAGCATTTTGAGAGGCCAAGGCTGGAAGATAGCTTGAGTCCAGGAGTTCGAGACCAGTTTAGGCACATAGGGAGATTGCCCCTATGAAAAAAAAAAAAAAAAACAATTAGCTAGGTGTGGTGGCGCATACCTGTAGTCCCAGTTATTTGGGAGACTGAGGTAAAAGAATAGCTTGTGCCCAGTAAGTCAAGGCTACAGTGAGCAATGATTGCACCACTGCACTCCAGCCTGGGTGACGAAGTGAGACCCTGTTTTACCAAAAAAAAAAAAAAAAAAAAAAGAAAGAAAGAAAGAAAATGGAAAAAAAAGACTGGCTGCGCACGGTGTCTCATGCCTGTAATCCCAGCATTTTGGGAGGCCAAGGTGGGCACATCATGAGGTCAAGAGATCGAGACCAGCCTGGCCAACATGGTGAAACCCTATCTCTACTAAAAATACAAAAATTAGCTGGGTGTGGTGGTACACATCTGTAGTCCCAGCTACTTGGGAGGCTGAGGCAGGAGAATCGCTTGAACCCAGGAGGTGGAGGTTGCAGTAAGCTGAGATCATGCCACTGCACTCCAGCCTGGCAACAGAGCGAGACTCTGTCTCAAAAAGACTGATAAAAGTAATAAATAAGAGACAAATAAAAATGCGAGCATTTTTAAATTAATAACGATAGTGAATTGTTTCATAGCACATTAGAGTTGAAAAGAGAATAAGTCAAGTGGAAAATAAGACATAAAAACACATAGTTTGAAGCATTGAGAGACAAGAACAGAAAAATAATAAAGCTTACAGGACAACAGTGTAACATGTATGTATTGAAGTCCAAGAAAAAAAAGTAGGGGAGGGGAGAGGAAGAACTAGATAGAAACGGTCTTTAAAAGCCAAGCCACAGTTTCAAGAAACCCAATAAACTACAAACTATATCAATACAAAGAGAAGCATACCTAGGTGTGTAACTGTAAAACTGCTGTAAACCAAAGACAAAGATGAATTCTTAAAAGCAGCCACAGGAAAAATAAATTGACATATTGTCTGAAAAGGAGAAGTAATTCATTTCCTAGGACTGATTTCCAAACAAAACAATAGAAACTAGAAAGTGCTAAAACTTCCAACATGGAATTCTATACAAAAAAAAATTAAGACATTTTTAAAAATTAGACTAAAACTAAGATAATTTATCACCAGTGGACTATTCCACAGAATATAACAAAGGAAGTTTTTCAGGCAGAGAAGTAAGGCTGGAACTAGAAATACATTAATTAGAAGAATATTATGAGATTCTCAGTGGGAGATGAGGAGGACCTATGGGGAAAGGATTCTTTTGACACAGGAAATCCTGTATTAAAAGAGCTACATACACACATACATACATACACACACACACACATACACACATACACACGAATACACCAGGATACCACAATACTAATAGAGGAAAGCAAGAGCTCCCAGAAGGTAAGGTGTCTACCACGGAGCCTTTAGCTATGCCTTCAGTAGAAACTCAGTTGGCCTATGAAAATGTCCTAATGTAATACACAGCGTAGCTCTGCAGGGACATCCGGAACTTGCAGTTTGCAGAACTCATAATTAGCTTGGCTCAAATCCCACTTTCAGGATGCTAATGATGCATATTTCCCCTATTCCACAGCAATAAGGGCTTCCACTTCTAGCTCACTGCGGAGTCGCACTTCCACCTTATTACCTGAAGATGCTGCTGGCCAGCCAAGACACACAGAACACGATCCAAAATCCAAGCTGCAGAGCCAAAAGGCACCATTTGGGAAACAATCCAAATTAGTGACACCATCTGCCTCTCCTTCTAATAATGTCATACCACCCACCTTGCTTTAAAAAAAAAAGGAAAAATATTTTAAAGGCCACTTAAAAATACAAACTGAATCCATCCTATTGTGTTTCTACTTCTCCCATCCAGGCAATTCCACCATTCAGTTTTCACTGATCCCACCAGCCCATAACAGAAAACCGTGAACTTTGGCTAGAAATCAGTGATTTCCTAGGACCCACCATCAACTTCCTTAGCTTTGCTGGTTTAACTCGCTTAGTGATTAATCCAGTAAGAGTTAAACTTTAGGTCAACTCTAACTTCAATTTCTTTCTCTGACTCCTCTTTTTGTTCATGGCTTTTGTCTCTGCTCAAATCATTGGGTCTTTGCTTTCTGACCTCCTGTCCCACCACTCTCCTTATTACCTTAAGGAAAAAAAAAAAACACTCAACATAGCAGAGGCCTGGGAAGGGGCCCAGCCTACTCCTGTACAGTTTTAGCTATTATAAATAAGAATGTTGAAAAATTGGGGGCAAAATACAATAATTTTTTAAAAGATTGGCTTTTGGTGTTTTGCCCAAGGAAAATATTATGGAACACTGAAATATCACTTTTGACTGCAGGTATCAGGTTTAACAGTATTTGTTGATGCAATTTATCTGGAAGAATAAAGACTATAATAAAGAGACAGCGAAGGAGAAGACGACTGTGTGATCCAAAGTTTTGAGTAAGAGAATGACTTAAGTTCTTCACAGCAATGTGCAGGACTTAGGAAGTAAAATGAGAAAAGCAGAAAAGCAGAGCGCTTGGACTAGAGTAATGGTGAAATCTACTCCAGATGTTGGGCCACCGATCATCGTAATTGTGAGTTATAGCTGAATTCAAAATAAAAATAATATGAAATTAACCTAAATGTCCATCAACAATTATAAAAAGAAAATTTGGTGTGTATATACATATATACACCATGGAATATAGCTCAGCCATAAAAAATAACTAAATTATGTCTTTTGCAACAACATAGATGGAACTCAAGACCATTATCTTAAATGAAATAACTCGGACACAGAAAGTCAAATACTGCATGTTCGAAGTGGGAACTGAATAATGTGTACACATGGGGGCATAGAAAGTAGAATAATAGACATTAGAGACTTGAAAGGTAAGAGACCAAGATGGAGATGAGAGATGAGAGATGAGAAATTACCTAATTGGTACAATGTATACTATTCGGGTGATGGTTACACTAAAAGCCCAGACTTTACTACTATGCAATATATCCATGTGACAAAACTACATTTGTATCCCATAAATCCATTAAAAGATAACAAAATTTAAATTAAAGTAAAATTTATTATTAAACAAAATTTAAATTTAATTTAATTTAAAATTAAATTAAATACTTACAAAAACAAGACTTTGCCTATTTGTGAGCTTAGTTACAGCACATAGTTTCTTGAGGAGAGATCTTTGTCAGTGACTTTCATATTTTAAATAATATTTAAAATATAATTGAATAAGTTTTAATAACTTGCTGTTAAGAATAAGTCTATTGGCTGGGCGCGATGGCTCATGCCTGTAATTCCAGCACTTTGGGAGGCCGAAGGGGGTGGATTGCTTGAGCCCAGAAGTTCAAGACCAGCCTGGGCAACATGACAAAACCTATCCCTACAAAAAAGAAAAAAGAAAAAATAGCCAGTTGAGGTGGCACACACCTGTGGTCCCCACTACCTGGGAGGCTGAGGTGGGAGGATTGTTTGAACCCAGAAGATCAAGCTGCAGTGAGCTGAGAAAGCACCACTGCACTCCAGCCTGGGCGACGGAGCAAGACTCTGTGTCCAAAAAAAAAAAAACGATAAGATTGTTCAGCAACGTTGCATATTTCAGCTATGTCATGAACACTATTGGGATAAAGGTTTTTTTTTTTTTATTTTGAAAAGATCTTTGAAAAGAAAAGAGAAAGTGTGAGATCTGATATAAGTGTTGGGCTGAGTATTTTAATCGGGGAATAAGGCTGTTGCTGAAGAACATTCTGTTTCACAGGCTTATATGTACATAAAGAAAAAGTACAGGATAAACCTCCAGATTTGGTAAATATTATAGAAGCAGAATAAACCTCCATGTACGGTTAATATTATAGAAGATAATACAAGACTGGGGTACAAGATGCTCCACTGCCGAAGAAGATGGTATAAAAGATCATCCCAGAAAAAGATTTTGAGAAATATGCCACATCAATAATGTGTACAGCACGGTTACTGCAAGTCTATAATTTAGCATGGCCTATAAATTTGGGCACCTTAGTTTAAATGTAAATATAAACATGCCAAATATAAAATTTCAGTATAACTATAAAAATGATTGAGCTGAGAAGAGGCTGAATGGCAGGTTAATATTTATTAAACCATTCAATCAGTATATTGTGTTCAATGGCATTTGTTCTACTATCTCTCCCTTAAGTCAAGCTAAACAAGATGATAATATTAAGGGAGCTACCCTTCATAGAGCTCTTACCACCAGGCACTATACATATGATTTTTTAATATGCATTATCCCATTTATTCCTGACAATAAATGTATGACGTCTCCATTTAGCAATGAGGAAACTAAGGCACAGAGAGGTAAAGTTACACATAGAGCGAAGACTGAGAAAAGAAATTACTCCAAAGCCTGTGCTGCTAAGCCTTCATCATATCGCCTGCATTCCACTGCTTTTCAATTTCCTGTGGCATTAATAACGACAGTGAGAGCAGCAAGAATGGGACAAAAGAATAAGGAAAGAGTATTAATCAGGATTAGATTTGATTCATGTAACAGAGAACTTAAAACTGATTTTTAAAGACAAATGTATTTATATCTCATATGAAAGAAATGCAGAATTAAGCAGTTCAGGGCTGGTATGTCAGCTTTCCACCGGCCAGCAACCATTCTCCCACCTTGCTGTTCCACTATGCTTATTAGCATGTTGCCTCATGTATCAAAATGACTGCTTTGGCTCCAGCCAGGGAGCACGTAGTAGAAAAAGACAATGGCAAATGGCACCCCCACTGTCTTCAAAGAAGCTTCCTGGAAGCTTCTGAATAGCATTTCCACTTACATCTCGTTGTTCACAACTAAAACACATAAGCACGTCTAGCTATATGGAAATACTGGGAGATGTAGTCTTTATTTGCAAAGTCATGTAGATAATTTAAAACTGGTTTTTCTTACTGAGAAAATATAAAATAATATATTTGGCGAAGGCAAATGGCAAGATATGATTTGAATAATGACCAGATATAGAGGTAAAAGAAAGGGAGGAGCCAAAGAAAGAGGCTTCAAATGTTCAGATTCTTGCTGATAAGAGGGAGAGCATATAATGCTTTTAGCAGCAGTAGGGTAGAAAACAGGAGGAGAAACAAACTGGAGCAAGAGTACACAGGGAAGATAAATGCAACTGTAGAATTACAGTATGGTGGCTGAATTATGAATGGAAATTAAACAAATCATTATTACAATGGGGTTTTTCATCACTGTTACCGTAGAAATATGATTCTGAATCCTTTTGCAGCTTGTAAATATTAAGCATCCAAATTAAAAGTATTTTTTCCATAGGAGCACATTTTGAAAATACAAGTCATTCAAAGCAATCATAAACACCCCAAACATTGTTCTTCAGGCTTATTGATCATCGCACTTAAAATAACATTTTAGTTCTTTAATAGATATTGAGAAGATTTCATTTTGAAAAGAAGAAAACTGAGCATTCTTAGAATCTAAACTAGCCAATCCCAGAGTGAGTCACTGAGGTCAGTAAAACAAACAGCCTTTAGCCCAAACCCAAGGAAAAGACTTGCAAGGAGACCAAGTCGGGTAACATGAGCATGGAGTGATTAACCTGCTTATTTGTCAGCTGAGATTCCATGTGTTTTGCTCATCTCATCAGCATAGATAAATTAGCCTACTAGAGATTGGCCTTTGGCCAGATGTACAGGACATTGTTGTCTGCAGTAGATGCAGAAAATATAAAAATGCTGTCAGATCTTTCCCTACCTTCAAGTCAAGAAGCTTTTCCAGGACAGGGTCATGTCTTCCTCATCTTTGCTTCCCAGCTGCTTGGCATATCATCTGTCACAGAGCAACTTCTCAGTATACGTTGAAAAATATTCCTGAAGTGTTCTGCTCCAATCAGAATTTTGCCTTGCCTTAAGGATCTGAATAGCATCATATCAGCATTTGTATTCCTGGACCTGAAAGAGAAGAAAATGTAAAGTTCTTCAGATCCTACCTATTGAGACACAGCCATCCTTCAGTGTCATCTCTGTACTGAAGAACTCTCCAGCTGCATCAACCTTTCCATATGCTAAATGCCTTAATCTTAATGCAACTTTGGACCACGTAAGGTGTTCTCTGATTTACTGGTTCTAACACAAGGTCAATGACACAGTGGCTGTGAAATAAGTTGTGAGAAGAAAGGGTTTTCCAGCTAGCCCTGGGAGTCAAATGTAGTTCAAACACTGTTACCTCTAATGTAGCCTGATGTCTCCAGGAACGGGAAAAAAACATGAAGAGCTACTCCTCTGACAGTTTCATGTTGATTGTCTTCCATTTGTTAGTTTTGTCTCATTGTCTGAACTGTAAACTAGAAAATTTGGATAATTTTCTACATAATACTCCATTTTATTGATAATTTATAAGTAAATTATTTAAATATAAGTTTTTAAAATGTATGATTTTTACATATAAGTAATACTTTTTACTTTCATGTACATTGAAGGCAATCTCTATACAGGAACATACAGAGCAACCATGTTCTTATTAACAGCTGTGCACTATTTTGGGGACATATGTACATATAGACACATATGCACAAATACATATATATGTATATATGCCGTAACTTAAACAATTTCCTATTGATACACATATTATTTTGATTTCACATGAACTCAAAATGGAACTCAAATAATTCCGCAATTATCCTTTTACAAATATACTTTTGTGTGAAGTGGCACTGTAGGATCAACAAATAAGCACATTTTAAATTTCTATATTCTTGCCCAATTTCTTACCAAACCTGTGGTACCCATTTCTATTCCATTCAACAGTGTGGAGGGAGCCTTGTTCCATACTTTCTTCTATTCTTTATTTAGACAGTACCACAGGTAAAACATTGTAGTATCTCAATGTTTTAATTTGCATTCTTTGACTACAGAAATTGAGCAAACACTCAGGTGTTAAGTGTTTTAAGTTCATTTGAGCTGCTATAACAATTTATGAGAGACTAGATGGTTTATAAGCAATCAAAATCTATTTCTTACAATTCTAGAGATTGGAAGTCTAAGATCACGCAGCCAGCATGGCTGGGTTCTGGTGACGGCTGACTCTGGTTCATACACGGTTCTCTGAAGTGGGATTTTGAGAGCTACAGACACTTAATACCACTAAGTAGTTTCCACAGCAAGGGAGCACTATGGTTTCAAAATACTGTAGGGAGAAGTCCATGTATGAAACTGGAAGCCTCCTGGGTATCAATGCTCAACTTCCAAGAGTTGCTAGAACCTCTGCAGAAACCGAACTACAATTTGCTATGACCTTCGTTGTTTTTTTTCTGCAGTGAACCAGGTCATGCAGCCTAACAGACTTCCCAGCAAAAGATCTTGAACTTTTGGAGTATTATTCCCAAGTATTTTGTACTGTGAGCTAGAATTTTTAAATTATATTTTATAATAATTTATTTCTGATATAAGAGAATGCTATTGGTTTTTACACGTTAATCTTGTATCTCCATTAAAATCTATTTCTAGTGGCTTTTCCACGTCATCTATAATAAAATGCTATTTTATCAACTTATTAAAAATAGTTAATTTTCATGTCATATGTGATAAAAATCTATTTCTTCCTTATATAGCTTATTGCTTTTTCTTCCCTTTTTATGTTGACTGGAAGTACCAGGAAGATATTGAATACTAATCATGGCATGTGTATACAAACTAAAAGGAAGGATTATATTAAATTATCCAAATAAATAATTTGACCTTTAAATCTGTTTGCTATTGTGAATGTACATATACTTTCTTTCTAGGAGGGCCAAAGGACAAACTTCGCTGACTCCATGCATAGCAGCACCAGAATGCAAAGCTCCAGCAGCATGGAGTTTCAAAAATTCACTTCCCACTACTCCTTTGACCAGAGACTCCTGTGGGACTTTTCTAGCAGGACTACACACAAAATAAACAGAACTCCAGCCCGAGGCTCTTTAGTCTACCACATAAAACCAGGAAGGAGTGTTTCTACCTCTTCTATGGAAATTCACGACAGCCATCAGTTGCACCATTGCAATTGGGTACTTCCTACTGGATGCAACACATAGTATTAATACGTGCCAAGCCATGTATGTTGGTTGGCACTGTGGAAAACATGCAGTCCAGTAAGACATGATTCTAACATGTAAATGTTAATCACCCTTTAGAAGTAATAACCCATGTAATGCCAGGTATACTAACATTTTACATGTTTTTCTCATTTAATTTTCAAAACAATATTTTATGCCCACTTTACAATAAAGAGGGTAAACCTGACTTGTCTTCTACCCGTGAGTGATATTATGCAGATATCCGATGGCTTTCAATTACATCCTTTGAATACAATTTTTAACATTTGAAAGTGTTTATAATCTTCTCTTTATTCCATGTGCTCTGAAATTTCATGGTAATGTACATGTATATTTTTCCCTTCTTTGCAGGGGGTGACATTCATTCTCTTGAATACTCAGGTAATTTTCTCAGGCTGGAAACTCATGTCTTTGGTTCTCGAAATAAAAGTTAATTATTCTCTTGACGATTTTCTACCTTATTTCCTCCTCAGTCTTTCTGAAACTCTCTTTATCTGGATATTTGACCTCTTCCACTAACCTTTTACATCTTCTATCAATTTTCTACCTGTTTGTCTTATTCTTTTGGGGAAATTGTATCAACTTTATTACCCAAATGTTTTGAATTTTTTATTTGTCATATTTTCAGTCTCCAAAAGTCCTTTTTCTGTTTCTTTTTATTGCACCCAGTCTTTACTCCATGGAGACAATGTCTTCTTTTCCCTATCTCAGGATATTTTTTGCAGTTTTGTTACATTTTATATATCGTCTCTTTTACCTCTAAAATCTTTTCCTTTTGTACTTTTTTGTATTAAAAACTCTCCATAAAGCCCTAAAAGGTAGATGCATAGTCCAAGCGTATCAACTGTCATCTTAATTTCAAAATTACTGGGCTGGAGTAATTCCCAGGGACACTTATTATCAGTACTTATAAGTCTTCTTGAGCTAATTTCCCCAGAAGAAAATCCCAATGTCCTGCCTTAAGTATATAAACTTGGTTGTCTGGTTTCTCAGAGGTAAGTGGGATAACTTAAATGGGATATTATTACTCAGTGTGTACACTTTCAATATATCCTTTACTTTTAGTATGACTACCTCAAGTTCAGGTACGCCGGGATCCCCAGTCCCTGAGTTCCTCTTACTCAGCATCTTCAGAGAGCATTCAGTCTTCTGCTTGGGTAAGGCAGAAGCAGTCAGGCAGCTCTGAGGAGTGAAATAGGAATCCTGTGGCTCTAAAATGCTTCTTATGCAGACATTCAACCAATCTTACTGTATACAGCCTCTCTGTGGCCCCCATGACCCCCACTTTCAGTGGCTCATACCTCCAATTCCTGGGAATTTCTGTGGCTCTGCCACAAGAATCTACTTGCATCTTAGTCCCTCACTGACAACTTTCTCTGGTCTATTGAATCCATTACCACTGCACCATGTGCTTTCCAATTTTCAGAGTCTTAATGCTGTACTTTCCTCTCTCTTCTCTGTCTTTATATTATTGCCTTTTGCATTTCTTTTTCTTTCATTTTAGTTGGATTTTGGTGTTTCAGGGTTTACATTTGAAAGGACAGCTGGGATCCACACTTATCTCTGCTCCTTCCTGAAACTCCAGCATATTCTTGGAGGGTAACAGTTTCTTCCCTTTTCTGTCTCATTTTCTACCTTGTGTGGAATACAATAGAATACCCATGGAATAAACTTTTTCAAAATTTTACATGTGTGTGTTTTAACTTTTTGTTTTGACTTGCAAAAAAGTTATAATAGTAAAGAGAAATTCTATTTATCTCCAACTAGATCTACCAAACTTTAATATTTTTGCCACACATGCGTTATCATTCTTACTGAGAGCTAAAGTACAAATATTTATGTGTATAATTTACTTTTTCTAAACCATTTGAAAGTGATCCATACATCATGCCCCTTTTTAAGCTTGATACTTAAATATGTATTTCCTAAAAACAAGAAAATTATCTTACATCATCAGATTATCAAATTCAGAAAATTTTATATTTATACAATACTTTAATATACATTCCTTTTTCCAATTTTATTCATTGATCCAATAATGTATAACACTTTTTTCCTCCAGCACAAAATCTAATTTAAGACCACATATCAAATCTGTTGTCATGTCTTTCTAGCCTCTTTCAATCCAGAACATTTCCTTGTCCTTTTTCTTTCACAACATGGACATTATTGAAGAATATAGTATTTTATGGAGAGTTACTCAATTGGGGTTTGACTGTTATTTCCTCCTGAGTAAATGGAGCATCCTTAGTTTGAATACTCCATAGATTATGTTTTATCCTTCTCAGAACAATGTATCTGGAGGCACAGGATGTCCATCTGCCACTAATTAGTGTTAATTTTGATTACCAAATCAATCTGTTGTCCAGTTTCAGCACAGTATAGCTGCAACATGGGCATTCTGTGAGGAGACAACTGAGACTAGGCAAATATCCTACTCTTTATTAAACTTTCCTCCCGAGTTTTAACACTCACTGAAAATTCTTATTTGAATCAGGTTTTAATATAATGGCTGCAAAATAATTACTTTTTTCAACTTTACCTTTTGACGTTATACTCATATGTGTTATGAAAAATTAATCTAAATTTATTCTTTTTCAAGTGGTTATCCATTTGTCTTAACATCAGTTATTTTAAAAGTTCATTTTTGTACCAGTGATTTGATATACATCTTTTTCAAATAATTTTCACCTGGGGTTGGTTTTATTTCCAGAGTTGCATTCCACTGGTCTATTTATGTGCCAATACCATATACTGATTTAATTATAGATCTTAATTTTCAGTGTCTTCCTATTCTTGTGTGTTAACTTTCACATAAACTGTATTAGCGTTTCCAAAGAAATAGAACCAATAGGATATATACATATATACATAAATAAGAAGGGATTTATTGCGGACATTGGCTAACAAGATTATGGAGGCCAACAATCAGCTGTCTGCAAGCTGGGGAAGCAGGAAAGCTAGTGGGGTCATTCAGTCTGAGTCCAAAGTCCTGAGAACTAGGGGAACCAAAGGTGTAACTCAGTTCGAGTCTGAAAGCCTGAGAAATGAGAGCCTTTGGTGTAACTTCTGCAGTCAAAAGACCCAAGAACCAGGAGCCCCAATGTCTGAAAGCAGGAAAAGACGGATGTCCCAGCTTAAGAAGAGAAAGTGAAATCATCTTTCCTCTGCTTTTTTGTTCTATCTGGATCCTCAACAGATTGATGTTGGCCCACATTGTGGGTGGGGAAGAGGGCTATTTACTCAGTCCACTGATTCAAATTCTTATCTCTTCTGGAAACACCCTCACTGACAAACCCAGAAATGTTTTAACAGCTGTCTGGGTATCCCTTAACCCAGTCAAGTTGGTACGAAGTTAATCATCAGGAGAACTTCAGTATCAACATGTCTAGCTCCAGGAAAGAAAGAAAAACTTACTGGTATTTTTATTGGGATTATCATAATGTATAAGTAATCTTTTAGAGAGAACTGACATCTTAATAATAGTAAGGCATCCTAACCAGAACATAGGATGTCTTTCCATTTATTCAAGCCTACTTTTGAAACATTCAGGAGTATTTCATAGAGGTTATGAACACTTGTTAAATTTATTCTTACATATATTATTTCTTCTTCACTATCATAAATGGAATTTTCTTTTTATAACTTCTGGTTGTGTACACGTATGCTATTGATTTTTGCATGTTAATTTTATATCTAGCTACTGTGCTGAGTTCTTTTATTGTTTGAGTTAGATCTATTTTGATTCTGCAGAGTTTTTCAGGTATACTATTTCATCTTCAAATAGAGATAATTTTAGGTTTTTTTTTTTTTTTTTTCAATCCTATGCCTCTAATTCGGTAGTCCTAACCTTTTTGGCATGAGGGACCAGTTCTGTAGAAGACAATTTTTCCATGGATGGCTGGGGGAATGATTTCAGGATAAAACTGTTCGACGTCAGATCATCAAGCATTAAATTCTCATAAGGAGCATACAACCTAGGTCTCTTGACTGTACAGTTCACAATAGGGTTCACTTCCATAAGAATCTAATACCACTGCTGATCTGACAGGAGGCAGAGCTCAGGTGGTATATTAGTCCATTTTCATGCTGCTGATAAATTCATACCCGAGACTGGGCAACTTACCAAAGAAAGAGGTTTAATGCACTTACATTTCCACATGGCTAGGGAGGACTTACAATCATGGCAGAAGGTTAAAGGCATGTCTTATATGTCAGCAGACAAGAAAAGAGAACTTCTGCAGGGAAACTCACACTTATGAAACCATCAGAACTTGCGAAACATATTCACTGTCATGAGAACAGCATGGGAAAGACCTACTCCTATGACTTAATTACCTCCTACCAGGTCCCTCCCAGAATAAGTAGGAATTCAAGATGAGATTTGGGTGGGGACACAGCCAACCGTATCAGGTGGTAACGCTCACTCGCCCTCCACTTACCTCCTGCTGTGTAGCCCAGTTCCTAATAGGCCATGGACTGGTACCAGTCCGTGGCCTGGGGTTGGGGACCCCTGCTCTAATCGATTTATTTTGCCTGATTGCATTAAGTACAACCTCCAATATGGTAAATAGTAGTGGAGACAGTGGACATTCTTTACTTTTTCCTGTTATTAGTGGAAATGCCTCTCTTTCCCTGCTTCTAATTAAGAAAGTAGCTTTAGGATTATGTATGTATTTAATTACATTAAGGGCTTTTTCAACAGCTATGGGGATAATCATAATTTTTCTCCTTGGTGCTATTCAAGTGGAAGTGCCAGTGATGGTGGTGATTAGGGAAGAATAAAGGTTGGTGCATCCTTCTCCCTTCCTTCTACAGGATCCTTAATTTCCCCTTTAAGTTCATTTCTTACCCTCTTCAACATCTTTAAGGGGCCACCACCCTTTCTCCATTACCTTTCCTTGTTCTCCAAAAACAATGACCCTTCTAGGTTGTCACCTATGGCCTCATTCACTTTCAAGCCCTTTCCTTGTAGCTGGTGTTGTGAACTGCCAAATCCCAAACATACGAGTTCAGTATTTAGGCATTAATGTTAGACTTTCTCTTCCTGGCAATGAATTTTGTACTTTATTCATGTGCTTTGTTTTTCTCATCAGTTTTATGGAGTCTCTTCAGACTCTGCTCTCTGCATACACTAGCTGAAGTCACCACTGAAGCTCTATTGGTACGTCTGTTGGGATTTGATGTTTATTTTTTTGCTTACAGGTCATTTGATTTTCGTTGTATTTTCTTTCTCCTAGTAATACTGAAAGTATGAGTTACATACAGTTTTATTTGCCCTCCCTTGTTGATCTTATGGTTTTTTAAAGAATATGTTGAAAAATTCAGATCCATGTGGGCAACATTGTGTTCCATACCCAGAAGACACAGACTTGTGGTTTGGACAATTTACTACAAGTGGGTATTACTTAAAACACACACACACACACACACACACACACACACTCCTTGGGAAATAGTAGTTCTGAAAAGAAAGGCAAATGACGGTGTTAAAAGAGAATTTAAATGATAAGAGAGTAAAAACTGGTTCACAAGCTTAGTATAGGATTCTAAGGCAAAGAAAATGTCAGTCCAGCAGTGTTCATAGCTTCAACCTGAAAAAATCCATAATATATCCTATCAAGAAATAGGAAGAAAGCAATTTATGACAATACTTTGTCTAGCATTCCAGCCAGTGGAAAAATTACCTATCATGTTAAAGATGAAACTATAGCAAAGATCATTTGAGTAGCTTCATCAATGCATTTACCACAAAGTGCTTCACAAAAATGTTTGTACAGTTTTCTTGCTTCCCTTCCCTCAAATTTTATATCTATTCAACTGCCCATCCTCAAGCCAGCAGTTAACCAACCTTCCACTTTCATAGAGTTGACTTCAGTAGAAACTCATTGAGAGTACAGAGAAAATGCATATATAGTTGGATATACTTCCTTGCATTTGATGTGGGAAATGTTATGCTTCATTGATATGTATAATTTGATAAATATTTCTATGTATTTATAATTTGAATTCTATATATTCTCTTAAAATCTCAGGATAGATTCCTTAAATACCCATCATTCCTTTTTTCATCTTAAATCTATTGTTTTTAAGCTTTACTGGATAACAATATTCTTGGTCCTTTGGAATGTGGGGGGGAAACTTCTTTATCTTAATTAATATCCACCCTGTGCATATACTTCATGTGCTTTAATTACAATGTTCTTAAGCCTTTATTTCTCTAAACTGAAAATTTCTCCCTTGTGAATTATTCTCATGAAATAATGAGATGAAACTAGGAGATGCCAAAGCTACGGTTCTTGAAATATTAAAGGATGATCTGTCAGAGAAAAATGTAAACAAATAAAGAAAACAAAAATGAGGAAGATAATTGAAGTAAAAGTATTAGAAAAGAAAAAATAGTTTTCAAGGGATGGGAAGACCCTCCCAGTTTCTTAGTCATATTGATGATTTCCTTTATTTCTTCCACATTTTAAGAAATACTGTACATTTTCAGGATGTGCTTCACTAATTGCCTCCCTGCAATATTGACTGAGACAGAGCGCAATCACTCACAGGTTGCTAAAGAAAACTCTAGAGAATTATCCTCTAGTAGAAAGTTTTCTTTCCAACATGCCTTATACCATCTTTTCTGAATGTGGTCATACTAGATCTTTCTAACCAGCATGCAAAAGGCCATTTTTTGACTATTTGACTAATATATATGTTGGACTTCCATCACTCCAACCAGAAGTGCATTTAATAGTGTAACCCTCTCAGTTTATTACAACTTGTCACTGAAAATGGATTGCCCTACTGCTGCAAAACTCATGTTCAATGCATTTTCCTGCTGCAAAACTCATGTTCAATGCATCAGCATAAGAGTAACAGCAACAGCTGATATAAAACCATCTTACTAAATGAGAACAACATAAAGGTGGGATGAATGGCTAATGAATTACTTAGAATAAAGAAACTAGGCACTTTTATTATTTATTTTTAAATGACATAAAATCATATGTATTTATTATGCACAACATGATGCTTTGAAGTATATACACGCATTATGGAATGACTAAAGCTAGCTAATTAACATATACATTGCCTCACATAGTGTAACAAGCCAAATCCTTTTAGCAAATCTGGTGAGTAGTACGTGATGGTTTCAGATCTTTCTGAAATAGAAATGGCATCTTACTCTGGTTCAGCATTCACCCCCATGACCAATCTTTGTATATTATCACCCATTCCAATCCATTTCTGACATCCAAAAGTGCAAATGGCCAGTCCCTTACCATGACTTAACATCTAACTGCTTTCCTATTTCTTACTACCAGTGTACCAATTCCTTGATGTCATGAAGTGCTGTGGTCTCTTAAAACTTCTCCTCTCCCAAGCTATTATCTCTTTGGTATTTAAATTGCTTCTAACAGTATCTAGCTAAAATACAATAACATTGCTTTTGTTACATAATTTTATAAGTACCCTTTGTTTATAATAAATATTAAATTTATATTTAAAACAATAATATATAGTTTCTAAACAAATTGATTTAAATGAAAAAGATTAAATATAAAGAATGATCTTAATAATACCAGGTATTATATAAATGCAGAAAAAAATGCAAAGATCATACTCAATAACTGACATTTTGGAAACACCTGTTTAGTGGAAGACTACCTGGAAGATCTCAGAAAAGTTATGTAACTTTCATGTGTATCAGTTTCCTCACCAGTAAAAGAGGAATTTGACCTCAACAGTCTTTCTTACTGATAATAGCCACCAATACATGATCAATTTTAGGAGTCAGACTTTTCATTAAGTGCACTATATAGAAATGCTCCCTTAATTTAACCTCCCAACAACCATGCAAAGACAATACCATCACTCTTATATTACAGATCGGAAAACAGACCCAGTAAGATGAAGTACAATTTCTAATACACCACAGTTTGCTATTCATGTATTAAGTGATTATCGTTTTTGCTTTAATGATAAAAACCACAATTACTTTTGCACCAACCTAACAGCTTGGGCCCGAGCCCATGTTTGTCTGACTCCTAAACTATGTCCCCAGCCTCCTGAAGGTAGCTCACAGACCCTATTGCAGTACTAATGGGAACTATTATCCTGTCAAATCTTTCTAAGGGACTCAATTCCCTGAAGTTGTATTAACAGAAAGTAATATAACAAAGGACAACATATTTTCACATTAAGAAAATTGTAAAATTGAAAAAATAATTTATGGTACAAAATGTGGAAAGTACAGAATTGTATAAAGGAGAATACCTCCTTGTTCTTGTCCCACGCATGTCTGTTCAACTGCCTAACCCAGTTCCTGGAGCAGTGAGTCCTCAGCAAAGGATGAATATTTTTTCTTTTCTTTTTGATTGGCAAATAATAATCGTATATATTTATGGGGAAAATGTTTTGATACATGTATACATTGTAGAATGATCAAATTGAGCTAGTTACCAGATTTATTAACTCAAATTTTAATCATTTCTTTGTGGTGACATTTAAAATCTTCTTTTAGCTATTTTGAAATACACAATGCATTATTAGTTATAGTCATCATGCTGTGCAATAGAACACCAGAACTTACTCGTCCTAACTGAAATATTGTACCTATTGACCAATGTCTCCCTCTTCATTCTCCCCACATTGTCAGACTTTGACAGCTACCATTCTACTCTCTACTTATATGAATCTGACTTTTTCAGATTCCACATGTAATTGAGATGTATGGTATTTAGCTCTCTATACCTGGCTTATTTCACTTAAAACAATGTCCTCTAGATTCATTCATGTGGTCACAAATCACAGAATTTCCTAGGTATTTTGAGGCTGAATGGTATTTCATTGTGTACATATACTACATTTTTAAAGTTTGTCCTCAGTTGACAGACACTTAGATTTTTTTCAATATCTTGACTACTGTGAATAATGCTGCAATGAACATGAGAGTATAGATATATCTTTGAAATATTAACTTCAATTCCTTTGGTTGTATATTGAGAAGTGGAATTGCTAGATCATATGGTAATTTTATTTTTAGTTTTTTGATAATCTACATACTGTTTTTCAAAATGGCCATACTAATTTACAATACCACAAATAGTATATAAGGGTCCCCTTTTCTCCACATCCTAACACTTATCTTTCATCTTTTTCATAATAGCCAATCTAACAAGTGTCAGGTGATATCTCATGTGATTTTAATTTTTTAAATAGGGTTGTTTTCTTGTTGAATAGTTTGAGTTCCTTGTATATTTTGGATATTAGCCCCTTATCCAATGTATGATTTGCAAATATTTTATCTCAATCTGTGAGTTGTCTCCTCTCTATTACTTGTTTCTTTTGCTGTGCCAAAGTTTTAGTTTGATGCAATCTCATTTGCTTACTTTTGCTTTCATAGTCTGGGCTTTGGGATTTCTATCCAAGAAATCCCTGCATATACCAATGTCATGGAGACTTTCCTCTCTGCTTCCTATGAGTAGTGTTATAGGTTCAGGTCTTACATTTTAGTCTTTAACCTATTTTTAGTATATTCTCCTATAATGGATGAGATAAGAGTCCATTTTCCTTCTTCTGCATTTGGATATCCAGTTTTCCCAGAACCATTTATTAAAGAAACTGTTCACTCCCCTTGTGTGTTCTTGACAACTTTGTCAAAAACCAATTGACCATAGATGTGTGGGTTTATTTCTGGGCTTTCTGTCCTATTCCATCGGTTGATCAGTCTGTTTTTATGCCAGTACCATGCCATTTTGATTACCTTTGTAATGTATTTTAAAATCCAGTTGTATGAACAAAGTCTCCGGCTTTGTTCTTTCTGGTCAAGATTGCTTTGGCTACTCAGGATCTTTTGTGGTTGCATACAAGTTTTGGATTTGTTTTTTCTATTTCTGTGAAGAGTGACATTGGAATTTTGAGAGGGATTGCCTTGAATTTGCAGATTGCTTTATCAATTAAATATTTTCTGATAACTTTAACTCTTCCTACAACCCCTGCTGCCCGTTTAGCTGACATAAGAATAAAAAGAGTACTATTAAGCACCTACTATAGCTAAACATGCTGCTTGGTCATTTAATTCTCATAACATCTTTATGAGATAAATATTATTTTTATTATTACAATTATTCTCACTTTATAGATAAAGATACTGAGGCTTAAAAGGCTAAGCAATCATCTTGCCCATGGACAAGCCATTAATACACAAACTTAGATCAACACCATGACAAAGGCTGCACCTAAAATCACTAGTCAGTACTGCTTGAATGGTACTAAATTGGATAAGTTTTCATGACCTCCAAAAAAGCATCCCAAGTATTGCCTATAACCCACAGTAGTGCCCTAACCCAGGTAATCCTAGGTCTTGGGAAAAGTTCCAAACTATTTTTCTTTTACACCTTACCAGAGAATACTAAGGCATCCATGTTAATTGAATCCTAAGAATAAACCTGGAAAACCAGAGATTCTCATATCAGATATGGAGACTAAACTCTAAATGTAATCTTGGATCTACTTTACATAAGAAAAGCCTGGTCGGGCGCGGTGGCTCAAGCCTGTAATCCCAGCACTTTGGGAGGCCGAGATGGGCGGATCAGGAGGTCAGGAGATCGAGACCCTCCTGGCTAACACGGTGAAACCCCGTCTCTACTAAAAAATACAAAAAAAAAAACTAGCCGGGCGAGGTGGCGGGCGTCTGTAGTCCCAGCTACTCGGAGGCTGAGGCAGGAGAATGGCGTAAGCCCGGGAGGCGGAGCTTGCAGTGAGCTGAGAACCGGCCACTGCACTCCAGCCCGGGCGACAGAGCGAGACTCCGTCTCAAAAAAAAAAAAAAAAAAAAAAGAAAAGCCTGACAAAAATGTATATAACAGAAAGAAACATTATATATCAAAAGAAAAGAGAAGCCCCAGGGGAAAAAATCAAAATATGACTCCAGTTTTGTTTTTCTAAACCAATCACACCTTAAATTTTGGGGGTGTTTTTACCAACTGCAGACAGTCACTGATAAAATAAAGTGTTGTGCCTCTTCCTTTAAATCGGCCCTTCATCTATAACTAGACTGAATCAAAACACGGACACAGAAAACCCATCATTATGCAGAGATGGCCAATAAATTCTTCAGTATAAAGATATGTTATAACACTGCATCCAATTAGATCAAAGTCTACTCTCAGGAACAATGAGTTAGACATGTCCAATCAATCCAGCAGATGTAGAGAGCAGTTGCTAGGACAACCAATAGAAATCACCAAATAGACTAAAAGGTAAAGATTTTACTATAAAGTTTTCAAGAAAATTGTATAGATCTTTCTCAACATTAAGTTTTTTAACTACATATTTACATATAGTACAAATTAATGTAATCATTCAATGTTGAATTTAATAAAAGCTGTTTTAATATGTTGAGATTGAGAAGAAAAGATTTTGATCAATAAACCTGGGAAGTCAATTAATGTCTAAATGATTCTACAAATGAATAAATTATTTAAGTTATTTCTGGAAAATTCAAAGTTACCCTGAAAATTCATTCGATAGTACATGTGATAGTAAACACAATTCAAACACATTCAAATTTAGTGAAAACATTTCTCAGTGAATTGTTTATCTTTCCTCATTCCAAACAAATCCCCTAAGTATTTCTAAGGATTAAATTCACTTGAAAGCCATTTGACAAATGATTTTAATGAAATATTCCAATATGTACTAAGAGTTATACTGAAAAGTCAACAAATTGTTGGTGAGTATGCAAGATTTTCTATGTCAAGCATCTTTTAAATAAGATATTTATATTCAATTTTTAAAATGAGTCCAAATAAACTTGCTCACTATGAAACATTCAGGTACAGTTTCTAACTCAGCCTCGCTTTCTGAAAATGAAAATGTTTATCTCTAAGATTTAACTGTGGGAAAAAAAATGTAGTCATTACAGATAACAATAATTTGAAAGACAAAATAATTGGCAGGCTACATTTTATTCCCAACTTCCCCATTATATTTCATTGTGATTTGAAGGTGATTTTAGCTTCTTAAGAGTCTCATCACTGTTACACCAATTGGATTGTCTGTCAGATCCTGAGAGCTGTCACCTAGCAGGACAGAGCTGTCATCACTTAAAGATTTCAACTCTTCAAGGCCCATCAGGGTATCTGAGCAAATGCTGAGAAGGGGAGAAAGCTTATGCAAACAGGTTTTAATAAAAATTTAAGTAAATTCTTTAAGTGCTCGATCAAAATAGAGATTTAAAGGATGAGACTTTGGAACCAAAATAATATGAACCCAATTAAAGTTTCAATGTAAAATAAATATGGCTCTTTTAATTCAAATTATACCACTCTTCCATTCACCTGTCTCCTTGAAACTCTGGTTTTGATTCCATGCTAAGATTAACCTTCCTGGTGAATCATCACTGAGTAAACCATTCCAAGGTTTTACCTTCCCATGAGAAATGCTTACTTTGGGGAACATATACACTAAAATAGCTAAGAGTGTGTGTTCTGTAGTAAATTCAAATGTTCGCCACCATTATCATCCACGGAGCTTCAGGCTACCTACTCAACCCTCTTAAAGTCTGTCTCTTTCCAGGGGTTTGTGAAACAGCAATTTTAGAAATCTACTTTATAGTGTGGTTATGACAATTATGAGATTTAGGGGTACACTTGCAGGTTTGTTATATAGGTAAACTTGTATCACAGGGGTTTATTGTACAGATTATTTTATTGCCCAGTTACTAAGCCTAGTACCCAACAGTTATTTCTTCTGAACCTCTCCCTCCTCTAATAGGCCCCAGTATGTGTTGTCCCTTCTTTGTGTCCATGTGTTAGCTCCAACTTACAAGTGAGAACATGCAGTACTTGGTTTTCTGTTTGAGTTACTTTGCTAAGGATAATGTCCTCCAGCCCCATCCATGTTACTGCAAAAGACATGATCTCCTTTTTATGGCTGCATAATATTCCATGGTATATATGTTCCACATTTCCTCTATCCAGTCTGTCATTAAGGGAAATTTAGACCGATTTCATGTGTTTGCTGTCGTGAATAGTACTGCAATGAACATTCACATGCATGTGAATTTACGTTAGAATGATTTATATATTTTGAGTATATACCCAGTAATGGGACTGCTGGATCAAATGAAAGTTCTGTTTTTAGCTATTTGAAGAATTGCCACACTGCCTTCCACAATGATTGTACTAATTTACATTTCCACCAACAGTGTCTAAGCATTCCCGTTTCTCTGCAAACTTGTCAGCATGTTATTTTTTGACTTTTTGAAAATAGCCACTCTGACTGGTATTAGATGGTATCTCATTGTGGTTTTGATTTGCATTACTCTAATGATCAGTGGTAGTGAGTTTTTTTTTCAAATACTTGTTGGCCACATGTATGTCTTTTGAAAACTGTTCATGTCCTTTGCACACTTTTTAGTGGAGTTGCTCGTTTTCTCTTGTAAGTTATTTTATATGCTGATTACTGAACGTTTGTCAGATGTATAATTTCAAAATGTTTCTCCTATTCTGTAGGTTGCCTGTTTACTCAGTTCATGGTTTCTTTTGCTGTACAGCAACTCTTGAGTTTACTTAGATCCCATTTGTCAGTGTTTGCTTTTGTTGCGATTGCTTTTGGCATCTTCCTTATGAACTTTGCCCATTCTTATGTACTGAATAGTATTGCCTAGGTTGTGTTCCAGGGCTTTTATAGTTTTGGGGTTTTACATTTAAGTCTTTAATCCATTTTGAGTTAATTTTTGTATATGGTATAGGGAAGGATTCAAGTTTCAATCTTCTGCATATGGTCAGCCAGTTATCCCAGCATAGTTTATTGAATAGGAAGTCATTTTCTCATCACTTGTTTTTGGTCAGCTTTGTGGAAGTTTAGGTAGTTGTGGGTGCATGGGCCTTATTTTGGGGATCTCAATTCTGTTTCATTGGTCTATGTGCCTGTTTTTTTTGTTTTGTTTTGTTTTGTTTTTGTACGAGTGCTGTTTTGGTTACTGTAGCCCTGTGGTGTAGTTTGAAGTCAGGTAACATGATGCCTCCAGTTTTGTTCTTTTTGCTTAGGATTGCCTTGGCTATTTGGGTTTTTTTTTTTTTTTTTTTGGTCCCATATGAATTCTAAAATAGTTTTTACTAGTTCTGTGAAGAATATCATTGGTAATTTGACAGAAATAGCATTGAATCGGTACAGTGCTGTGGGCATTATGGTCATTTTAATGATACTGATTCTTCCTATCCATGAGCATGGGATGTTTTTCATTTGTGACCCAATTTCTTTCAACAGTGTTTGGTAATTCTTATTTTAGAGATCTTTCACCTCCCTGGTTAGCTGTATTCCTAGGTATTTTATCCTTTTTGTGGCAATCATGAATGGGATTGCATTCCTGATTTGGCTCTCAGCTTGGCTGTTGTTGGTATATAACAATGCCAGAGATTTTGTGCATTTTGTATCCTGAAACTTTGCTGAAGTTGTTTATCAGCTGAAAAAGCTTTTGAGCCAAGACTATTCAGTTTCCTACCTATAGAATCCTGTCATCGGCAAATAGGGATAGTTTGACTTCCTCTCTATTTCAATGCCCTTTATTTCTTTTTAACTCTCTTTTCTCAGCTTCTGCCCTAAAACTCCCCAACAGAATAATCAGTGAAATTGACATTTCTCACTCTTTCTTTAGGGCATTATAGTACATTCTTTTGAGGAAATTTGAAGAGAGGCTTTTCTGTGTTTGGGTCAAGGCTGGGCAAAAATGGGACTTCCAATACCATGTTGAATTGGATAATCTGTAATATTAAGTTGCAACGATTTATAAAATGTAACTGGACAAGTTAGAAACGACAATATTCTAGTTCTAATCCCACTTTTGTTTACTGTCTATGTGACCTTAGGCAAAACATACCTTTTCTTACAAATGTATTTTCTCATCTCTGAAATGAGAAAAATATTATCTGCCCTGCCTAGATATCCAAAGTGTGTGAGAATCCAATGAGACAATATGTGTAAAAGTGATTAATAGATTATAAAATAAAATATATTTTGTATTTACTTATGACATAAGAACTCATGTTTCAACTATCGATCAAATAGCCAAAATGAAAGGGAAAGTAGTTCTAGGGCCTCTCCTTTTCCACATTTAATCATGCCAAAAGGTTTAGGTCACTTTAGAAGCTTTTCAAAACATTGTCTTAAAGCCTGGAGCCAAGGAATTTGATTATTGCTTCTTGTTTCAGCCAAGAATAATTTTTGAACCAAATTATGATTTGAAAGAAAAACAGACACAGCATATTTATGTTGCTAGATATACCTCTCCCTGAAAAGCTTCAGAGAAGTTGTTCTAACCTGTACTCTTTCTCAGAGACACAAACATATAATAAGGTTTCTCCTAATCTGATTTTGTAGCTTTACCAGTGAAAAAAATCTATCTAAAAAAGGGAAGTGAGAAGGATAGTAAAAACAGAGGATGTTACCCATGTTAGAAATGGAACTGAGTATGGGGAGAGAATAACAATAACTTTCATCCTATTAAAAATG
Source organism: Trachypithecus francoisi (assembly GCF_009764315.1). Taxonomy (NCBI): domain Eukaryota; kingdom Metazoa; phylum Chordata; class Mammalia; order Primates; family Cercopithecidae; genus Trachypithecus; species Trachypithecus francoisi. The sequence goes on from NW_022681463.1 coordinate 39,990,613, forward strand.
AAGTCAGAATACTAGACAGAAACTATAATCTTCAAAATGTTAGATCAATCAGGGAGGAAAAGCAAGGAAGACAATCATACTGCTTCGGTAACAGGGAGTGCAGTGTAGTGATTTGTAGTACTGGTTTTAGATTTTTATATCCATTTGGATTGATACCAAGGTCTACTTCTTACTAGGGCAGATTCAACCTCACCAATATTTAGTATTCTGATGTGTACATCAGAGAAAATAATGCTAGAAGATTGGAATGGCTGGTGAGGATTAAATTAAATATGACATTATGCTTATGCTTAGCATGGTGCCAGGAACATACTGGGTACGTAGTACATTGACGCTATTACATTTAAGGTGAGAGTGATGATAAATCAGAAAACATCTCAGTCCTTGTATTGGTTTCCGAGAGCGCCATAACAAATGACTACAAACTCTGTGGCTTAAAATAACAAAAACGTATTCTCTCACAGTTCTAGGGACTAGGCCTCTAAGATGTTGATAGGGCCATTCTCTTTCTGAAGGCTCTATGGGGAGATCTGTCTCATGCTTTCCTCTTAGTTGCTACAGTTGCTGGCAATCCTTGGTGTTCCTTAGCTTGTAGACTTTAAACTCTATCTCCATCATCACATACCTTCTCGCTATTTGTCTGCATCTGTGTCTCTTATTCTCTTCTTCATATAAGAAGAGCAGTCATACTAGATTAAGGGCCCATCCTACTCCAGCATGACTTCATCTTAATGTGATTACATCTGCAAAGGTTCTATTGCCAAACATGATCACACCATTTCCCAACAAGGAAAGTAAAATTCCTTTTAAGAACTCATTCGAAGAGCATGAATACACTGACTTTACATTTTTTTCTCAAAGCTTTAAAAAATAACAAGAATTTGGTTGTATAAAGTAACTGTGATAGATTTGAATGAAATTAGAAATAGAACAGTTAATCCTGTCCTTTGTGTATAATGGACGTCTGCTAACTGCTGAAAGTTTTGTGCATAATACCAATTAGAGAAAACTAAATATATTTTGGCAAAGCACACAATATTAGTATTTCCTTAAATTTTCTAAATCTTTCTAGATTTTTCTAAATGATTGCAGTGGTGATCATTTAGCCAGCAAAAGTGGTAACTTTTAGCCAGCAGTCTTGGGGATGGGGAAAGGATGAGACAGAAAAGATAATTTTTTATTATAAATTCAGTGCTATGTAATCTTTATCTCAATATGTGTTTAATAAGGGTGATAAAACTAAAAAAAAGTAGAGGTCGGCATGACTTCCACAGAGGAAGCAATCTATTTTACCTCCATGGAAATTTTAGTCTTTTGTCACTGATGATTTAGAATTCCATTAAGCTCTTTGTCGTGCTTGCATTTTTAATTATTAGTGTAAATACTTGTTTAGGCCCTTTTGAGCCCACTCGGGGTTCAATATTTTTCTTTTGCTATTACTCAGAAATGTACATCCCTGTCCCCTTTATTTTCTCTACTCTCCCTTTCTGAAGCTCTTTGCCTAGCATGTTCAAACTCTTGGATTCATTCTCATCGATATTTTAATCTTTCTCTCCTCCTTTGTGCTCCACTGTTTAGAAGATTGGGTTAACCTACACTCTAATCCTTCTGAAATTTTCATATTAATTTCTAATATCCCTTTCTTTTAGCCATTGTTTATAATAGTCTCATATCTCTATTTTGAGGTTTTGGGGGTTACTATTCCTGTTTTATTCTGTACTTACATTTTCTCTGATTGATCTATTTGTTTTCTCTGCTTACTTAGATCTCTCTTCTATATCTGAAGGATTCCCCAAATATAGCATGATTATAGGTTGTCTGTTCAGAGGATAGTAATTGGGGCCTGGCATGATGGCTCACACCTGTAATCTCAGCACTTTGCAAGACCTAGGCGGGAGTTTTGTTTGAGGCTGGGAGTTCAATACCACAATACCAGCCTGGGCAACATGGTGAGACTGCAAAAAAAAATTAAAAACATGAAAGTGATTGAAAGCCTTGAGCATTTGAGCAGGACTTCATTTTAGGATGATTAGGTGGGGGTATTTTAATAATTGGTCTCTCCTAATGACGTTTTGCCAAGATTTTGTTTTCTTTACACTCTATAGCCAGGCAAATGTGGAGAAGAATTCTTCAGTCTTCTATGAGTGTAACGTGGTATTAACAGTAGGGGGATATCATAGAAAATTGATGGCTGATAATGGTCACCAGCCCAACAAGTACGTTTGTGATTTAGAAAAAGGCTTACCTTCCTGAAGACACTTTATATCCATCTGTTAGAAAACTGTCATAATGAACTCATTTGGCAAAATAAGGCATTTTTCTGTCACTTGCCAAAAATTGTCATAAGGATACATCACTATAATGTCAACAGTGACTTTTAGCATTGAACAGTGCAACAGTGCATTGAACAGGTCAACATAACGTGGTGGCCTCATTGCTGGTGTTCTGGTTTTGGGGCTTCTGGGCAAGGGAGAAGGCAGTAGGTACAGATTGTTAATTTTCCCTATTTTCAGCGCTACACTAAATGTTTTTGTCTTATAAATCTCTAAGTCCTACACCTCCACAGTACAAATTTTCTCGGAAGAAATTTATGCTCTTGCAACTAGAGACTAGAAACCCAATGTTGTAGCTCTAATTGCCTACACAGCAGGAGAGGAGTAAAAGAGGATAGTTTTGCTTCCTAATTTTCAGATGTTCATTCCCACAATGTCCCTTCTCATATTCTATTTGTCTCTTTATTCTTGCCGATTTGTATTTTTTCTCTTCTTTTACTATCACATTAGTGAGGACATAGAGAAAAAAGAAGATAAACATCTGTGATCAGTCTATCTTCTTAAACCTAAGGTCATTCATGACTTTTATATGAGTAATTAATCACAAAATAAAACAGCAGATAAAGCAAGAACAGTAACAACCAGCCTGTGATCATTCACTGATGACATATTGTGTCCAGGCCCACCATACACAAGATCTCATTTGGTCATCCCATGATTAAACAATACATGAGCTCGGTGTGGCGACTCACACTTGTAATCCCAGCATTTTGGGAGGCTGAGGTGAGCACCTCACTTGAGACCAGGAGTTCAAGACCAGCCTGCCCAATGTGATGAAATTCTGCCTCTACTAAAAATACAAAAATTAGTCAGGCATGGTTGCACATGCCTGTAAACTCAGCTGCTTGGGAGGCTGAGGCACTAGAATTGCTTGAACCTGAGAGGCAGTGTTCCCAGACCAAACCCAAGGTCAGGCTGCTTATTCTCACGTCCCAGTAATGAGAAGCACATGACCTGGGAGAAAAGGGAGTTTATTTCTGTAACTGGTTACAAGGAGAAGGCCTGGAAATTATCACCAGACCAACTCAAAATTACAAAGCTTTTCAGAGCTTATATACCTTCTAAGCTATATATCTATGTATAAGTGTGCATTCATCTAAAGACATAAGTGATTAACTTCCTTTAATCTACAACTAAGATCTGAGTCCTGAAGACCTTCCTCTGGAGCCTCAGTAAAATTTACTTAATCTAAATGGATTTAGGTGCTGGGGTGATTACCCTTATCTCATCTACTGCTAAGTCACAGAGGTTTGGGGAGTTCCTTCAGACCCCCAATAAACTTGTTTGTGGAGGTCTGGGGAGTTTCTTCAGACATCCAATAAAACTTGTTTAATCCTAAATGGGTTCTGTTAAGAATTCCTTCATTATTTTGTCATGCTTTAAGGCTCAGGAAAGGCCTAGGCAAAACTCTTGGTGGGCTTTTATTACATTCCAGCCTTCTTATAAAGGTGTTGGCTCTATCAGCTTTTAGTATTTCATTTAACCACTCGGTCAGTGTTGAAAGAGTTGTTATGGAGGCCTGCGTTAGTGAGACCTAGACTGCTGTAACAAGTTGCAGTGAGAGATTTCACCACTGAACTCCAGCCTGGGCAATAAAGCAAGACTCTTTCTCAAAAAAAAAAAAAAAAAAAAGGACAGAAAGAAAGAAATAAAATCAAAGAATACACAAGGCATATATTCTTATTCATATTTTAGAATGAAGAAACTGAGGCTACTGAGGAACACGAGGAACACTAAGTAATTTCCCAGAAATACACATATAGTAAATAATGAGCAGAAATGAGATCTCTTTGTATGAGATATGTATAATCCACTGTATAATCGTTTGTATAATCCACTAAATTACATTGTCTCTTTTCTTCTCAGGTATAACTTAAAGTCACTCTAAGTTTAATCCACTTGTCTCAATTTTCAGTGCTCTAAAATGATAACGGAAATTTTGAAGTCTATGAGATATTGAGTAAGGCACAATATTAAAAAATATACAATAAAACTACCCCCAAAAACCTATGTCAACTACTTTCTCTATAATAAGAAAAATAAGACTGATTTTCAGTCAAATGATTGGAACATGCATTTTCAGTTTAATCTTTCATAATAACAAGAATACTCAACCAGAACACTTTAGCAACCAAGAGTTCTAGTCCAGGCATGGTGGCTCATGCCTGTAATCCCAGACTTTGGGAGGCTGAGGTCAGTGGATTGCCTGCTGTCAGGAGTTCAAGACCAGCCTGGCCAACATAGTGAAACCCCATCTCTACGAAAAAATATTTTTAAAAATTAGCCGGGCGTGGCTGCACGTGCCTGTAGTCCCAGCTACTCTGGAAGCTGAGGCAGAGTGAAATGCTGGAACCCGGGAGGCAAAGGTTGCAGTGAGCCGAGATCACTCCACTGCACTCCAGCCTGGGTGACAGAGTGAGACTCTATCTCAAAAAACAAACAAACAAACAAAAAGAGTTCTGATAATAAAAGTGTAGCTGTAATTTGGATTCGTACCTCTTTAAAAGTATGGTTGAACTATCTGTAGGCATTTAAGTAAAAAAAATTAAATGTCAGTTATATGACATAAAGCAGAAACATGTAATTTGAGTTTGTAAATCATCTCAGCAGGCTTTATTTTTTCTTCAATGCAAACATGAAAAGCATCAAAATCATCAATATAATGATTCCTATTGAGACTAGAAGTATCAAACAGTGATGCAATAATACGCTTCACTGCTGATACCTTTCTCTGTTTACCAGTGAATTTTATAGTCTATTGAATTCATTCTTCTTTTCGAGTAGCTCAAAAGACAAAAAGACTTACGCTCCCATGCTACCATCTGGTTAGGACAATTTCTGACACATAGTAGGTACTCAATCATTTTTTGGATGAAGGGTTTTCACAGCATATACTAGTCAGAGAATTAATAGATATTTTTCAAAACCCCATAGATACCCAGAATCTCAAATCAATGATTCCTTCATCTTAGCAGATTTGCTTAGTGGGAATAACAAGATTACAAGCAAATAACAGTATTAAGAGAGAAGATCTGGGAGTGATGGGGTACATTTTAGAGCTCTTCAAACTGGGTATCTTCACCTTCTGCCCTTAGGGGATTAAATGTACCACCTATTATCTAAAATGGTGCAACTTTCTTAGGGGCTCAGGAAAGCTAATCTTAGGAAAGGCAAAGGGAAGGGTGACTACCAATTCGAACCCATGCTGAATATTAATATTTTATATATTCTGCTTTTGCAGATGAGGTTCTCAGAGGAACTGAAATAATGAGGCTGGGGAGCTTATAACAAACCTATGATGTAAGTATTATTACTTTCTTCACTTTACAAATGAGAAGGCTGAGCTGCAGAGAGGTTAAGTAGCCCCAGGTCACAGAGCTAATAAGTGGCACAGTCTGGATTCCATTGCAGGAAATCTGACTCGCCTCCCAGGCCTGCCAACCCATGTGGCTGAAGCCCAAGGTGGAGCACAGCATATGGGAGATGTTGAATAAAGTGTTTTGGGACCAAACTGAAGCGGCTTCGCTTCAGGTTTGTGATTAATTCTTCATGAAAAGGCTGGATAAGGAGAAATTTTTGAGCATGTGGCAAAGCATAGGACATAGTTATTAATGCATCATTAATAAAATGAATGAGCATACTCCTTTGTTTGGGTAAAATACTGCTTATTCCCCTAAATTTCTGGAACTCTTGCCTTTTTCCCATATTCTGCCTAGGTCATAGACACATGAAAGATTACAGCACAATGAGGACTTAAAATTTAATCCTGGCTTCTGCTTAAAATTCATTCAGCTACAAGAGAACAGAGAACATTGCTCTCACCCTAACAACTTGAAAAAAGTCAAATAATCTTCAAAATTATAACTTCCCTTGAGGCCATCAGAGACCTCAGGTGGAATATAAAGGGTGACAGCCTCCCAGAATAAAGAAGATGCATGACTCTTTCACTTTTGGCAGATCCTCGGAGGAAGAGAAACTACAATAAAAGTAGGAAAGAAAAAAAAAGCTGTATTTGGAATGAGTTCCGAGAGACTAAATGTAGGCTAGCAGAGGATCAGTTAAGAATCCTGAGAGCCCCTGACCCAGGAGAAACTGTACTTACTCACAAGGTCTTTTACTGCAGGCCTCCACTGAGCACTAACAGCAAAAACAGAGCGCCTGCAGTTTTTGTCAACAAGAGCCTCTCCTTCTTGTCGACAACCATTATATTAGTCCGTTCTCACATTGCTTTAAGGAATTACCCAAGACTGGGTACTTTAGAAAGAAAAAGGGTTTAATTGAGTTTAATTGACTCACAGTTCCACATGGCTAGGGAGACCTCAGGAAACTTACAATCATGGCAGAAGACACCTCTTCACAGGGCAGCAGGAGATAGAATGAGAGCCAGCAGGGCGAATGCCAGAGGCTTATAAAAAACATTAGATCTCGTGAGAACTCACTCACTAGCACGAAAACAGCGTGGGGGAAACCACACCCATGACACAATTCCTTCCCACCCGGTCCCTCCCAACAGGTGGGGATTATAGGAATTACAATTCAAGATGAGATTTGGATGGGGACACAGGCAAACCATATCAGCCATGAAGCCTCATCTACTTCACCAGATGGTTCTTGCAGAAGAAAAAGCTTTACATGGCAGTGGGAGGGAGAGGAAACATCCCCACCCCATCCTCACCCCAGCTCTCAGGCTAAATTCACTGTTTCTCAGAAAGGGGTTGAAGTAAATGTCACCTGTCACTGAGGAGGGGCAGGTCCTTCCTGTTCCCACCATGAGCCTGGCAGTGAGTAACAAGCCATAGGAGTCTCACTCAGAGAAGTTTGGCTGAGGGAGAAGTGAAAGGAGAACAAACCTTTTGCCTTGCGGGGAGAGGAGGATCTCTTGGCTTCAGAATATTGCACTGATACAGAACAGACATCAGTTACCATTGGAAGATGAAGGGGAAACAACCTTCCAAACTATGGAAAAGCAGTAGTCGGGCTTGGGGGCTCATGCCAGTAATCCCAACAATTTGGGAGGCTGAGGCAGGCAGATCACTTGAGCCCAGGAGTTCAAAACCAGCCTGGGCAACACGAAGAAATGCTGTTCCTACAAAAAAAAATACAAAAAACTGGGCATGATGGTGTACACCTGTGGTCCCAGCTACTCAGGAGGTGAGAGCATTGCTTGAACCTGGGAGGCAGAGGTTGCAGGGAGCCAAGATCGTGCCACCGCACTCCAGCCTGAGCAACAGAGGGAGACTCCATCTCAGAAAAAAAAAAAAAAAAAAAAAGTAAGAGGGGATTCCAAGACAATCTTGATGAAAAAATATCAGAAATGTATTAGCCAATTAAATTTAGATAAAATCAACTGCTTTTATAATGGATTCAAGGCTGAAATGTCAGTGGTGCACATTTTGGTTCCCTGACCTCATTTGTATGATTCCACTAGGTGTCATGATATTTTCACTTCCAAAGAAAAATGTTCTAAATAGAATGCAACCTTCTAGAAATTTTCATAGCCTGTTATTTTCGAATTCTTGTGGTAGACAAAACTTGCTCTTTTAAAAGTTCATTGTATAGCTTGAAATGTTTTACTTAATGAAAATTACTGTTTGAGAACTTTTAGAATTTTTAAACATTCCTGGAACAAATCACTCCCCTATTCTCTTTTTCTGGCTGCTGACCTTTCCACAATCTAGATCACACTTAAATAGGATGCGAGTGGATCTTAACAATCTCCTTAGAGTAAGGTTTTCCAAGACCTTCAGAGCTCCCTGCTTCAAATACACCTTTCAACAACCCTCAGCTGTGGATGGCTTATGAGACGCTAAACGTATTCTAGCCCTTCAGTTTCTTACCATCTCAACAACAAATTCATAGCCACCACCAAATCTCGTGACCAGCACTCACACTCCTGGTACTTTCAAAGAAAGTTTTTGTAGTGCAAATTTTGCTCATTTTTGTTCCTTAAAGTTTACCAATAGCAATGTTTGTTTGCTTGTTTTGCCAAATGAAAGAAATCTGAATATTTTTGCAAAATGTCATCTTAACATGTGAATTTTAAAAAGACAGCAATTAAAACACTTATAGAATACGTTCTACATACAACTCAGCAAAGTATTTTTAAATGTGAAATTTTAATACGTTTGGCAGATACCTACGTAGTACTAAAAATATGCCTGATACTGTTCTAAGCACTGTACAAGTATTAACTTAATCCTGTTAATAATTGAAGAAATAAATATTGCCCATTTTACAGATGAATAAACCGAGAGGCAGAGAAACTAAGTAACTTGCTCAAATTCACACAGCTAGTACGTTGGAGATTTAGAATTCAAACCTAGGTTGACTGGCTGCAGAGATTGTGTCTAGTTGTATGAAAGAGGGAAATGTAGAGGTTTTACTGGGAGAAATAGTCAGTTTCAAAGGCTTTGCAGGAAAATCAATAAGAATCGTAGTGCTCTTAATATATTCAAGCATCAAAGCCAAAGGAACCTCCATTAATATTTTAAAAATTCAACTCTAAATGTCTATGACTTCTGCAGACCTCAATTACTTGTGATTATTTGTCAAAGAACAGTACATAGAAATACTAGAGGGAAACTAGCATTTCTTGATATTTAGACATAAACATGCTAGATAAACTGCAGTCTTATATGTATAATTTGTTTTCTGGTTAGACTAAAGATAAACTGAGCTATGATTCATAGAACTACCCAAATAGACAAGGCATTCACTTGCAGTGAAATGGATATTTAATCCAGATTCCTTTAGAACCATTTTGTACATCCAAGTAAAAACCGATGTTAAAACGTAAAGAGGGAAGGAGAGTCCCTTGTGTATTTCTACTGGGTATGGAATGCCAGCATGTTCCCATGTCGCGAGAAGGAGGGTGTTCTGTGACAGCCTTTTCTGTGACAGTTCTAACTACTTAGGTTTTCTTTTCACAGTCTTATCTCTGTAAATGTGGTTGTAAATATCAAACTAATAAATTATAAATTAATATTCCATGTAAATTGTGAATTTATGCAATATTAAGTAGATATTGGTGTTCATAATTAGAACTCACACATAGTAACTCCCAGTGGGCACAAGAAACGAATAGTTTTTGAGATGCATAGAATGAGCCATGTTTGTTTCTGGTCTCCAGAATTATGCACAGCTTTCAACCTAAATCAACAGTTAATTCACTGAATGACCTGCAGCTAATATCTGATTAATGACCCTCAATTACCAGAAAGTACTTTAAAAATATGAAGAGCTATGTAAATGTTAAGGATATTATCTTCAACAGTGTCTCTGGTGCTTTCTTACAGACAGGGCAAACAGCTCTTTATTTCCATCTATTTTTACATTTATTCTCTCTTGCAGTGAACAATTCTATCTTGTAATCTTATTTTCTTATTTTTGCAACTCAGAACTACTTCCATCCAGTGCCGGAAGAGTGTGTAGTATCTCTGCATGCTGCGCTATAGGGGACTGTTTTGACAGCTTGCCAAGCCATGGATCGTGCTTAGAAAAATACATAAAGAATAAAATGCATTAGAGAGAACAGGAAATTATCCATAAATGGCATTATCAACCAACAGATCATTATCCACCTCACCTCTCCTGGAGGGAACCAGATAAGATACCTCACAGAAAGAAAAAGATAGGGTTATAAGCAAAGGCAAATTAAGTTAAATTTAGCTACTCTGAATATAAAATACAGCATTCTAAATTACAAAAATATGACTGTTGCTAAGATAAGTTATTGTTACTCTTGCCACTCTGCAATGCAGATGTTAGCCGCTCCTATGTATCCCCACTTGCCACTCTGTTTTGCCCAACCTTGACCCAAACACAGAAAAGTCTATCTCCAAATTTCCTCAAAAGAATGCACTAAAATGCCCTAAAGAAATAATGAGAAATGTCAGTTTCACTGATGATTACTCTGTTGGGGAGTTTTAGGGCAGAATCTGAGAAAAGGGAGTTGACGGAGCACAGACGATGACCAACTTGATCATTAAGGGAGCACATCTCTTTCCTTAAGTCTTCTAACTGCCAAGCTGCCATGGAGCTTCCTACTCTCGATCCTTTCTTCCCTTTGCACCCACCTTGTTGATTTTTCCCTTTCCCTCTGTGATCCTTACAAGTTTCCTTTCTTGTACTATACCTTGTGGTTAAGGGACTGTCTTTTACTACCTGGACATGACCATTGGGTCTCACTCTCCATCCAAGAAACTTATTGAATTTTTTTCTTGAAAAACAAGTGCTCTCCCCAAGAGAAATTCTGGCAAATAATATTTTATTTATCGTATTAATCTACTTTGGAGATGGAGTATATGCATTGATCTGTTTTAGCTAAGCTAAAAGAAAAATGGAACCACTATCATATGGTTTCTAAAAGAGAGTTTGGTTTCTGCTTTGAACATGTCCACTATTTCCCTTCCTTCTGCTTCCCCACCAATGAAATTTCAGAACGGGATGGAAAAATAACCACTATGGAATAAAACCTAGGCAGCTTGGCAAAAAGAACAAGTGAAGCTGGGTGACACTTCAACCCCTAGTTCTTGGCTCTCAAAGAGTCTTGTTTCAGAGCTTGTTTCAGAAGGTAAGCAAGGACATTTTTTCCATCTGTGGACTTACAAGAGGAATGCTTTACTGTTGATTTCTGTAATAATCATTTCAGAAGAGTGCTGCTCTGAGAAGCAAGTGCCATGTTTTACTATCAAATTGTTATTCAAGCATTCCTATGGGCAACACAAAAATCACTTTTATTTGATACTATTAAACACGATGGCAAATCACCCACAAGTCCTTTATTTCCACTTGTGCATCACTCCATTTATCCTCCACAATGAATCCTCCATCGTCCCAAATTCAATTAAAACTACAACCAGGCATTACACATACACCGTACCTGGAAAAACCAGCATATAGCATGCAGTCACAGCAAGCTCAAAGCCAGTGAGGTCTCCTAGCCATGCTTCCAGCTATGGTCAAGTTCCTAAATATCTCTGCTGCTCATTTTCCCATCCACTTAATGGACATCATACAAGATGGACCCCCAACTTATAATGGTTCAACTTTACTTATAATGGTTCAACTTCAAATTGTCCAAAAGCAATTTGCATCCAGCTCCTCAACTTATGATGGGGTTACATCCCAGTAAACCCATCATAAACTGAAAATATAGATCAAAGGTGCATTTTTTACTTACTATATCTTCACTTTATAATAGGTTAATCTGGATGTAACCCCATGGTAAGTTGTGCTGTACTATTAAATTATGTACTGCTAAAGTCATAGGGTTGTATTAAGATATAAAATATGACAATATGTGTAAAATACTTAACACAACCCTCCTCAAAAAACAGCAGATATGCAATAAATGCCAAATGTTTTACTGCTGTGGCTGATATCGGTTGACTCCTCCCAGACCAATTACAGAGCAAAAGAGGCCACGGGACAATCAGTTGCACAAACCCTCCTCCAAAGCCATACCCTGAGAGACAGCAATGGCACCTACTCCAATCTAATCCCCCCACTGTCTCCCAAAAATGATAATTAAGGTCTTAGCCCAGCAATTCCAAAGCACTACAACCGCTGCTATCAGTCTTAAAGAATTACAGATAAGTAACATATGAGCATTGTAGCACTGCCTTAACTTCCCCTAGTTAATTAGTTCTAAACTAATGAGTACCATACCAAACCAGAAGGAAGTTGTTTCAAGATAAAATTCTGTAAGGGGACCAGCTTCTGTAGCCTAACACAATCACTACCTTGTAGGCATCCATGAGACTCAGGTGTCTATTTTATAACAAAACCTAGAGGACTGTCTTTAACTCAGCTGGTCCAAAAGTTGGCTTGAGAATTAAAGCCCACATCTTTGATATGTATATTTTACTATTCATAGTTATGAACTTCACAATGCCTATAGTAAATTTTGATATTAGTTAATAATTTCTCCTTACTATGAAATTGGAAATCATCCTCAAAAAATAATTTTTAATAGGCCATAGGCTGAATTCTCACCTAGTGTCTTGTGTAGTTCTTGTTCCATGCTATCCATGGTGGTGAATCTCCCTCTTAATTCTAGGTCTGATTCAACAAGCTTTGACTCAAATTACTGAGTTTATGAATTGATTTCAGCATGTGAACATAGTGAACTGCAGCAGAGGCTTAGGTGAAGATGTGGGCTTATCTGCTGTTCACTAACCCTCAGCAAAGTCTGCTCAAGCTTCCAGGGAAGCTGGTGTCTGCTTGAGGTTCTCCACTCTTGAATAGACCAAGAACTCTGGGAAATCTAACACTAAGATGTCAGTCCAATTTCTGCACTCAGTTGTGGAGGGCCAGAAAATCAATGGGCTATGACCACAGCTTCTCCCTGATACAAACGTAGTACTGGTCCCCTGATGATGCAGCAATCCCTGAGGATCATATGGATCTTTGAAGGAGAATAATCCATTATTATATATCTTCAGCAGAGAGCAATTCCATGGAGGCATTCTTTCAGCAAATATTTGTTAATTGCCCATAGATAAGAGGGAATATTTGTTGTATCCCTCTTGGTGACTGGGCAGCATTGTCTCTACTCTCCTGGCACTGACTCTCTGATGATAAGCAGTGTGCCCAGGGAGCCTTGACATCTGGAGCTCAGTCACCAAAAAGCAGCAGAGCCAATGCTTCTGGGATAAAGTCACGTTTGATTTTATGTTGTCTCTCGTAATGTTCCTCTGGCATGTTTTCTATATTTTTTTATGTTTGCTAAATTTAATTCATTTTTTTCTGTCTGTTTTTTTAAATAACTATTAAAAAACAACACACTTGTCTAGTTTGAGCTTACAACATATTCAGTGTTATTTGACAAAGAGATATTGCCAACTGCAGAGAAACATTTGGACACTTCCAAGACCTGCAGGTACTCACTAGCCTCATCTTATAAAGATTTTCATTTTCAACCAAATAGCATTATCCATTAGAGCTTGCTGTAACTTAGACTGCAGAAATAACACCGAGAGACTGGCAACATCTTTCTTGAGGTGCTTGAGGTACAGAGGTGGCAGGGACTATCTATAGTCCCATGACCCAGTTAAAATATCGTTTCATGCTCATGTGCCTTTAAATCCAGAATCTCATTTTATTCCAACTGCCAACTGGTTCTGCTGAACAGCAGTGTGGAGGGTAATTACAGTGAAAGGCAGCAGCTCACCATGGGTCCTGGGAGCTCAGGACACTTTGTAACCACTTCTGTCACCTCCTGAAGTACACCAATTGTCCTGGGAAGAACAGGAGAGTAGGGGCCAATGAGGGTCTTCAGTGCTAGGAAGCAGCTCTGCTCCCGTCTGACTCTGCCATTTGGAAGGCCAGATGGGGAGGACTTAGAGCTTTTCCTCCAGCTGCTCTGGCCTTGTGCAACATCCAGGTTATCTCAGCAGAAGCCAAAGAGCCACAGAGAGCCTACCTGGAAGAAAGCAGGCATTAAGAATGCATCTGTTTCACCAGCTCAGCACAGCAGTATGACTGGAGATAAATATATTTGGCAAATAGCATATCAAACTGCTGTTACCACATAGGGACACAACGGTGCTTGAGAAACATGAATAAATTACTTGGACTATGAAAATCAAGAGTCATAACTACAGAGAGACTGGTGGCTTGACAATGGATGGCAGCAGTGGATGAGATAAGCTGAACAGCTCATCTTTGAGAGCATAGAATAAAGTTTTTTTCCTTCCTCGGAAGCTTTGAAGAAGTGGAACAACAGGAAGGCCATGGTTTCTGTTCTGTGCCCATAGCTACACAAGCTATGCTGCCAGCAGGCACCTGGGCTGAGGCAGAGTGAAGGGATTAAAGACCTCCGTCTCCATATCCAAAAATAGGCCTTTGCATTCAATGTGAAATGGATTTAGCAATGTTATTTCTTCTGAACATTCACTTTCCATTTCAATTTCAAGTCACATCCTGTGATCTCAGTAGAACTTTGCTATCTCTCTTTGAATGGCAGAATTCACACATAGAGTGAAAAGAATTTCAACACGGGCAGATTAATACAGCTTTCCGTTAAGACAGAAGTCAGTTCAAAAGTTGGTGGATGTATTAGTCTGTTTTCATACTGCTATAAGGAAATACCTGAGACTGGATAATTTATAAAGGAAAGGGGTTTAATTGACTCACAGTTCCACATGGCTGGGGAGGCCTCAGGAAACGTACAATTATGGTGGAAGGGGAAGCAGACACTTTCTTCACAAGGTGGCAGGAGACAGAGTGTGTGAAGGAGGAACTGTCCAATATGTATAAAACCATCAGATCTCGTGAGAACTCACTCACTCTCACAAGAACAGCTTGGGGGAGCCACCCTCATGATCCAATCATCTCCCTCCCTCAACACATGGGGATTACAGGTCCCTCCCTCAACACACTGGAATTACAGTTCAAGATGAGACCTACAACCTAATGAATCGGGGGCGGGGGTGTGTGTGTGTAAAAGTGAGAGCGTGTGTGTGTGTGTGTGTGTGTGTGTGTGTGTGTGTGTGTGTATCCCTACTCTTTTTATTGGATCAAAGGAAAATCTTAGCTATTCAGATCACTGATGAAGTAGTAAAAGATTCTAGTGGAAACAATGTCAGTTAACTCCATCATACATGAAATTAATTGTGTATCCTTTAGTTTCAGGATAGAAAGTTCTAGAAGCCCTTCAGTCAGTTCACTGCCCACAAAATGGCTGCAAAGCCATTCCCTCATATATTCCAGCTCCTTCCCCAGAAGCCACTTTTTCAAGACTGCTTCTCTTCTTTGGGACTGATTTTACTATTTGCCGGGGACATCTGCTCTAAATCCTCTGCTTATTATTTCCGCCAAAAGTGAACTACTTTTCCAGAATGTCCATTATCACTTGTTTCTTCATTCTTTTTGAAATTTTGCCTCTTCTCCTAGTGGTTTGAAAATCGTTTACCTGACCTCTCCATGCCCTGATGTGACACAGCAATGCCAGCTCTCCTCAGGAACGGCTTCATTTCTTCACACCTACTAGCTGTTGTGAGACATGTGACACATATTATCTTTGATCCTCTAACTTAGGGAGACAATCTAGCAAACAGGTTAAGAAAACAGGCCTTAGGATCAGTTTGCCTGGGTTCATAATCCCAGTTTCCACTTCAGCTGGCTGTGTGGCTTTGAATAAGTAACTTCATTTTTTTGTGCCTCTATTTCTTTATTTGGAAAATGAGAATAATAATAATGTACTACCTCATGAAGTGTTTGTGAAAATTCAAAGAGTTAACACAAAGTAAGATACTTAGAAAGAGCCAGGAAGATAGTAAGTGCTCAAGAGATGTTACTTTATTATCCACACGACAACTTTGCAAGGTGTATATTCTGGAGAGGTTATGAGGCTATATGGAGAGTAAATGGGAAAGGCACATTTTTTTGAGACAAAGTCTGGTTCTGTTGCCCAGGCTGGAGTGCAGTGGTGTAACCTCGGCTCACTGCATCCTCCACGTCCCAGGCTCAAGCCATCCTCCCACCTCAGTCTCCCGAGTAGCTGGGACTACAGGCATGTGCCACCACACCTGGCTAGTTTTTGTGTTTTTTGTAGAGATGGAGTTTTGCCATGTTGCCTAGGCTGGTCTTGAACTTGTAAGCTTAGGTGATCCACCCTCTCAGCCTCTCACAGTACTGGTACTACAGGCATGAGCCACCTCACCCAACCAAAAGGTCCATTTTAAACTTAGAAATATTATCTGGAGCCTGTGCTCCTGCCACACCTCACTGAGATAGTTCAGTAACACAACTAGATATTCGACCTAAGCCTTGATCAACCCCAGACGCAGTTAAAAGGCAAGCAATGTAATAGCAACAATTGATGATAGTAGTTATGGGTATAACATTTTGTATTTCTCTGACATAGAGCCAACAACACCCCCTACCCCAAGCCTTTCAAAAGAGAAATGAGTTTTGTTTTTTGTTTTTTGTTTTTTGTTTTTTTTTTTTTTTGTATGACTTCTGCATGCAAGGCATGGAGGGAAAATGAACAAAGTAAGAAAAGTGAACCAGGAAGGGATGAGACTGTGACAGCTGTGGAGAAGAGAACTACTCATTTTTCTTAGGGGAAAAGGTGTCTTAAACTTTAATCATTTTTAAAATAAATCTTTCACTGTGTGCTTTTGTTTCTTTTTGTTTTATATCTGAGTTTCGCTGAAGACTTTTAAGATTTTTTTTCCTAGTGGTTACATTCATACCTACAACTTTGTATGGTATAGTTAATCCTTTGTTTCATTTAAAGAATAGAAGGTTTTTTTAATTGTCATAAGCTATGAATAATTCCTTTATGGTTTGTGCTGCGGGGATCCTTCTTTAATAAATTTTGCCTATGCAAAGTCACAATGGTATATTTGCTGCAGTAGCAATTAATTCCAGACAATGACCAAAGATGAAATTAGCACATATATTTCACCTTTCTTTTTGCCTCCCTCTACTCTGTTTCCTCATTTAGCTGATTATATTGTCTTTTTAGTGTTTGCTTTGTAATGGTAAATATACTTGTACCTTACCCGGGGGATTACCAACGGTGAGGCTGTGGGAGCTGTCAGTGCCAGTTGCTGTTAAGAATGTGCATTTTTCTTTAGAAAATTTTAAAACAATAATAGAACCATATCTAAGTCAATCTAGTCGTTATTACTACCATGCACCAATAATACAATATCAGTGATAAAATCTTCTTCCTTGTAAGGGCAGTCCACCCCGACCATCAGCTTGCCCTGTACATACCTCAATCAGGTGTTTCACTTACTTTATCTACACTCTTTTCCGCTGTACCAGATAAGAACACAGAAAAATAGCAATAAGCCATTCTTCTCTTCCTTTATCCCTTTTCTACATTTGTCAGAACTTATAACTATACTCTACATCCATACATCCCTTTTCTACATTTGTCAGAACTTACAACTATACTCTACAGCCATACTCCCCATGTTTGTTTTGTGAAATTAAATGGATTCAGTGCCTCCCACAAATAATTGTTTTTATATATTAACACTTATCTCCATCTCCATTTTAGGTGAAATTTTCCTGAGGATAGTTTGCCCTTTCAAGTGATAGATGTTTTAATTCATAAAATATACTAAATACATATATTTTTATGAATGATTGTCTCCATTTTTCCTCCTTGGGACATTGATTATGTGTATCACCTTTGCCTACCTACTATTTTTTTTCTCTAACCTTTTAACTCTTTGCTTCCATTTCAATGTGCTCATTTTTATCATGTCTCTTTCGGTGGTTTCATCAGTGTTTAATCTCTGTTGTGCTGCTCATAGTTTTGCCTTTGGTTATGCAATGGCTTTATTTATTTATTTATTTATTTATTGTTGTTTAGTTTTTGCTTTTACTTTTTCCGATCTCTGCCAACTCACATTTCATCTCCCTGTACTCTCTAACCACCTCTCCATTAGTCCTTACGCTTCTACTTAGTACTGTTACTATATTAGAGTGGTTGCTTTGTTAATTTTTTAATTTGTAGTGAAATATCTGCCTACAATTTTCATCTGCAGTGCATTTTCAGTATATATTCTTCATCAATTTGTTTCTGTCCTTTGTTTTTATAGTAATGACTTTATATGTGTCTGTGCTGATTTCTTTTCCTTTAACTTTTCATCTTTGATGATGGTAATTTTTTTCATAAACCAGCTATACATATAAGGGTCATGTGGGGAAGGAGCCAGGACAGGGTTAATTAAGGATAGAAATTTTCCTAATGTCCCCTATTAACATCCATTAGCTCTGTGAGAATTTACTTTTCCCAGGCTTACAGTTAGTCACTTGTAGGGATATTTATAATGTAAAGACCCCTGCAGTTCCAACATGATCTCCAGAAACATAGCTTGCTTCATGCAATTGCGTTACCAATATAACTCTTCAGCTGGCTGCCTTCTCAATTCTCAGAACAAAACCAAGCCAAGGGAAAACTTCCGTGGCAGCCAGTGAGCCTGTTTCCAATTTCCAGACAGAGGCTTTAGTTTTGCTTCTCTAAGTGAAGCCCCTAACTTTAAAAAGGACACATATTTCTGAGATCTACCTACATGGACATCCTTTCTCTAATTTCCCATGTCCCTCTGTTTAATTGCCATCAATTGCCATTTAATTGCCATTATACTACTCTGCTCACTCTGTTGTTTAGAATGTACACTGTCTCCCACTTTTATTGGAGGCAGACATTATATTTTCATTCATCATTCTTTTTTGCTCCTTTTGGGTAAGTCGAAAGGAGAGGAGGGAAATGCACTTTTATAGTACAATCTTCAAAATGGAAGTCACAGGATCTTCTTATGAAAGAACCAATTCTGCAACTAAAAATGACATTTGGAGAGCAATAAAAAGAAAAGGAGAAGAAAGAGATTCAACTTCCCGGTAGAAAATCTGTTCTGCATAAAGAAAACCATAGTAGTCATTATACATCCTTGGGTTCTTATTTACTTTTCCAACTGGCTACTATTTCTTTCAGAAAATCCATGACTAAATCATCTTGTTTGGCAAAACTTGTTAATAAAGAGGTCATTTTACTTCAGTCCCAGAGATCTGTCATTGCAACAGGTACCGGAGACCAGTAACAAGTGCCATTTTTAAAGCTTTCTCTTAATAGCAGTGAGACTATGACTTATCCCATCATAGTATTAAATATATTGTTTTTTTAAAAAAATAGTTATAAAGTGGGAATACATTATTCACCAGAGAAAAAGAACCAGCTTACACACATTGACAGTCAGTTTTTTTTATTTGTGGGTGGCAGAAAGACGGTGAGACAAGAGAATTTTCACTGCTGAAAGCATCACGAAATCAGCTGTCACACTTGACATTAAAGTTAATTGTCGATAAACGAAATCTTCTGACAGATTTTCTGTAGCCAATAATTTAGTAAAATTCTCTGCTTTGGAAAGCCAAGAATGTCAGCTAAAGGTCAACTCTCAGGGCATGAAAATGCCCCCTTTCTGTAACAGAGTGTTAAAATTGGACTATTCCTGCCTCAGTCGAAAACTGAAGAAAGCAAACAATAGTTACTAAGTGCTCCTGAATTCCAAAGCGAAGGGCAAGACCACTTCTGCAGAACTTGCAAAGCAAATAATAAGATGTCACTTTTGCCATGATTCACTCATCAACCATCTTGAGGGTATAAAAGGATTAACGTTAAAAAGGGGAGAATTACTGCAGAAAGTTATGGGGTGCTATAATACTTTCTCTTTCCATCATAGAAGAGGGAAGAGGGTAAGTAAAAGAAGCTCCTAGTGACCTGCTAAGGGAGTTTGATCTTGACCACCTGGTATATGTAGTGTCCAAGACTAAGGTCAGACCATGTCTGGAAAAGTCTAAAGTGAGAAGCTGAAACCTATAGCCACAGAGTAGAAAACTTCATTGGGAACAAAGTACCCTTATTTGTGAGAAAAGGGCAGGTGAGTGTTTTCTGTGTGAGATTTGGGTCACATGGAGAAGAAAACCTACCTGGAGGAATCTTAAAGAGGACTTATGGGAAGATTGTCTGCGAGAGTGCTGCATATCCCAGAGGCTGAGGCTCAATTCATGAGAATTACAAATAGAGAGCTCCAGTGGGAGTACTTCTATGGAAGCTACAATCATAGCGCCTGAAATAAAGGTAATCACCCTTGGAGTTCTGCCATAGACAGAAGGTGCCAGATTTCATTGCCTATTCAGAGGCAACTACTGTTTAACATCACCATAGATTCATTTTACCTGTTCCATAACTTCATGTAAATGAATTTATACAGTACGTGCTCTTTGGTGTCTGGCATATTTTGCTCAGAATAATGTTTTTGAGATACATCCATAATGTTGCATGTATCCATAGGTTATTTTTTCTTATTATTACTGAATATATTCCATTGCATAAATATAGTTCAGTATGTTTATTTAGAAGTTCTACAGATTTTGTTTCTACATTTAAGTCTATTTTCCAATTTGAATGGTTTTATGTATGGCACAAAATACGGAATGAATTTCATTATTTTTTCATACAGCTATCCAGTTGTTCCTGAAAAATTTCTTGGAAGCACTCTCATTTGCCCAGTGAATTATCCAACAACTTTTGTTGCACAACTAATTACCACAAAAAGTAGCCACTACTTAAAATAACTTTTATTTTGCTCACTATTTTGTGTGTTAGGAATTCAAAAAAAAAGTTCTGCTGGGTGGTTCTTACCTGGGGTTTCTCATCTGGTTGCAGTTAGGTGTTGCATGGGACTGCAATAATCTGAGGCCTCAATTGGGCTGGATGTCAAATATGCCTTCCTCTCATGCCTGGCATGCTGGCTGGTGCTGGGAGCTCAGGTGAGGGTGTCAACCAAAGTATCCACAGGTGATTTCTCCAGCATGGCAATCAGAAAGTAGTCAAACTTCTTGCATAATCATTGGTTTTCCCCAAAAACGACTGACTTAAGAGAATCTGGCAGAAGAAATTACATCGTGTTACTCCCATATTCTTTTGGTCAGAGAAATCACAATCCTATTTAGATTCAAGAGAACCCTATGTCCTGAGAGGAAGTGTATCTAAGAATTTGTGGTCATCTTTAAAACCACAGTACCATATATGTGTGGATCTATTTCTGGACTCTATTCTGTTTTATTGATCTACAGTATTTGTCTGCCCTAATGTCACTAGCAATATCTTAATTACAGTAATTTAAAGTTAAGTCTTGAAATCAGATAGTATAAGCTCCTCATTGTTAAAATTGTTTTGGCTATCCTAAGTTCTTTGCATTTCCATATAAATCAGCTTGTCAGTTTCTATTAAATTTTTAAAAACCTTAGATTTCAATTGACATTGTATTGAATCTATAGAACAATATGGAAAGAATTGATTTCTTAACAATATTAAATGTTGCAATCCATAAATATTTTATTTCTCCATGCATTTGGGTCTTCTTTTATTCATTGCAGCAATGTTTTGTGGTGTTTTCTTTTTTCATGTAGAGGTTTATACATCTCTCATTAAACTTATTCCTATGTATTTTATATTTTTGATGATACTGATTGCTAGAATTGACTTTTAATTTCATTTTCCCACTTTTCCTTGTTTGTATATAGAAAAGCAATTGTCTTTGTATATTGACCTTGAACCCTGCAACCAGACTAAATTCACTAATTAATTCTAATACCTCCAGTATAATGTTGAAAAAACGTCTTAAGAGTAAATATCTTTGCTTTATTCCCACATTTAGGGATCAAACTTGAAATTTTGGGTAATTATTTCTCCATTGTTTTTCTCCTTCAATTCCACCCTTCATTCTTTCAGGGACTCCAGTCACACATAAATTAGGCTGATTGTTGTTGCCTCACAAATCTCTTAAGCTGTTCCTTTTTTCAGGCTTCTTTCCTCTGATTCAATTTGGATAGATCACTTTCTTCTACAGTTCTCAGTCTGCTGTTAAGTTCATCCAATGAATTTTTCTTTTTCTCAAGGATTACAGTCCATTGCTATCTGGTGCCCATCATCTGAAAACAGTTGCTTCATATATATTTGTCTAGATTTACACTTGATTAGGTTGGGAGAACTGGTCAAGTGCCAGTCACCCTCATGGCTGGAAGGCCCATTGACATTTCGTTATCTAAGAGTGCCTGGAGACATATTAGAAGCTAGCCGAGATTTCATCCCAGGTGCAGAAATTAAATATCCACAATGTTTGAAAGGAAAATAATGAGAAAAAATAATTTGTTCTACTTGCACCCTATAGAGTTCAACACATTCAATATACCAGTCACATTACCATTTCAGAAATGTGTGTGTATGTGTTTATGTGTGTGTATATAGTATAAGAAAGAAGGGCTGGGAGCTGTGGCTCACACCTATAGTCCCAGCACTTTGGGAGGCCAAGGCGGGTGGATTACTTGAGGTCAGGAGTTCAAGAACTGCCTGACCAACGTGGCACTTGACAGAGCAAGGCTCTGTCTCAAAAAAAAAGAAAGAGGGTAAGTTTGGGGAGCAATAACAATGCCCATTAATTCAGAAATGGAGGAAATGGTGACCTGTAAAACCTTTGGTTGTAAGGAATGAAGTTAGAGTGTGTTTGCACTGGAGGAGCCCTGGGTTTGGGTTCGGTCCCAGCTCTGTTTCTTGTTAGCATTATTGAGCAAATCATTTAACCTCTCAAAGTCATTGTCCCCTACTAATACAGCTAGATTATAACACTGACCCCTCCTTTTTGTCATGAGTAGCAGATGTGAAAGTGCTCTCATTCTTATTTATAGACAGTTTATTATAAAACTTGATTTAGGAACTATATGATGTAGAAGAACAAAAACTGTATATCCTACAGCATGGATATTGCCAACTCTGTCTTCTCCAAGTATATATATTATAATAATAGCAGCTCTCATTTGCTCAGTGTCTGCTACATGCCTGATACTGTTTTGGAGATTTTAGCTTATTTACTGTCTACAGCAAACTTGAGTGACAGGTATTAACACCACAATTTTGCAAATCAGGGAACCAAGGCTAAAGAAAATTAAGAAACTAGCTCAATGTCAAATGGCAAATCAAAAAAATCTAACCTAGACTCTTGTGTCTACAAAACCTAGGTTTTTCCTATTAGACCACATTGACCATGGACGGTCATCATTTCTCTAGTCCTCAGAGCTCTCCTCCATGAAATGAGGATTTTGAACCACATGATAAGTATTATTATCCCTTCTCTTTTAGCATGCACAATCGTTGCATGTTTTTCTAATCTTATTAAACCTCAAGCGTGAAGAAGCCCAATCTAATTCCAAGTCCATATAACTTGAAAATGTTGAATTCTAGGAGTATATTTGACCTGGTTTTCATATTCAGCTTCTGATCTGTTATCAATAAATATTTCAACCTGAACCAAGATTTTTTTTCACTTATTTGAATCAATTACACAGGACTTGATGCTCAACATTTTTTCTCCTCTGTGCTGGTCACATACATGATGCATTGCTAGCTGTATCATCTGTCTTTACTTGTCATGGAGATTGAGGAAATGTGCCCTAGGTGTGAATATTTTAAGAAGAGCCCTCCCTCCCCGTTTATTCTGATAAGCTGCCTTTTTACTGAGATGGTTTAAAAAACCATATTGTGCATCTCTTTGTGCACAGTTCATCTCACATTGTAGACATATATTATTTTACCCTATGCTCACTAGTATTAATCATCACTTTTATCTCTTTACTTTTAATTCCATACAATCCAGGCCAGAAACATTACCAGTTTCCAACTGTAACTGGGGAGTTGGCCTGAGAAGTGAGAAAAGGGAAACCCTTTGCCTCTACGTTGTCATGGACAAGTTATAAAATGGGGGCATGGTGGGAGGAAGAACACACTCTGCCTTCTAAGTAGAAGCAAGAGACCAGGCTTGGAAATAGAGATCACTCCACAAGCATTAGTGGAAAGAGGACATACTCAAACAAGCACATAAAATATACCAACCAAGGGACATTCCCTCCACCTTCCTGGCAATCGCCACACTCAGGTACTAATGGTATGGCTGGAATTGCACTGTGCATATGAAAGGCATAGAAGAAAAGAAAGCATTGAGCTCCAAGACTAGTGAGGTTTGTGTATGGTGGGTTTGGAGAGAGGAGGGGGCTGCTCCTCCTACAAATGTTTCTATTTGTAGGGAAATGATGAAGTACTAACTGGCTCTTCAGGGCAGACATTCTCCTGGCACAACCTGGAGACCCAGTGGGGACCTAAACCTCAGGCTTTTTTGGTCCAAAAAGTCTTTGATATTCTCTAACTTCAAGTCTCCAAGGGTGATGAGAAATTGATGAGTAGTAATGGGATAACTTGGCTGTCACCTCCAAATGATTAATTTCACTCTCTGATTATCAGCCACATGGTCTTAACACACTTAACAAATTCATGTGTCACTACTGGTCAGTTACTTATCACCCTTGGAGACCTAAAGTTAGAAAAGATCAAGGGCATTTTGGACCAGAAAATCATTTGGCTAAAATGCAATATTTTAAGGCACTCTGCCTTCTACAGAAACTCACTTAATCTCTACCTCCCAGTTGACCTCTTTTTTAATCTCTTGAATTTAAAATTTATGCAGCATCACTTTTCACGGCATGATTGAAGATTCCAAACTCTGAAATGTAATCATATGCAAAATGTTACTAGGGCAAAAGATCAAGGACCTGTATAAGACAATTTGACACATGCAGAGGCCAAGTCAGAAAGGCCAAGGCAGAAAATAAATTGCAACTAGCAAGGGCATGCAGGAGCAGCTGGGCCATGCTTTATAAATACATTAGCAGTGTGAGCAAAGTGTGTACACGCCTTCATTGTTGTGGTGGGAAGGGAACTAAAACAAGAGGTAACAGCAAAATGGTGGAGATATTAAACATCTCCACCTTCATAAGATACATATTAAATGCCTAGATAGTTTTACTTAATTTTTGACAAAAACAAAAAAGTCTTCAATAACTAGAGGCCTAATTCTTACTGTACTTGAATTAAAAAGGAAAGTCAGACTGATGAAAAAATACTTTATCAACAGCCTACTGGGCATTTCTCAATGCCTCAAAATCACTGCAAACTCAATCCATTCAAAACAAAATTCATCACATTTTCATCAAAAATTATTCCACTCCCAAAACATTTGTCATCACTGCCAATGGCACTACCATTCATTTTCCCAAACTGTCAAGTCTTAAAACTTTTGAGTTATCTTTGACTCATTTCCCTCCCTTACTTAATGTTCATTGTCACCAACTTCAGGTTGTTGGTTTTTTTTTACTTCAAAACATCTCTTGATTGATTTCTTTCTCGGCATCAATTGCTTCCTTTAAATGTTTCATCCCACAATTTAACTCTTACACCGTTTCTGGCTGCCTCTTGGGATCCACTCATTTTATATATCACATTTCTTGTTGCAGTTCTTTTTCCAAAACCTCTGTTTTCTGTGTCATCAACTCTTCACCCACCAGCATAGTTCTACACGAGATATAAAATCTTATGAGATATGATTTGCCACCTCCATCCTCTCATCTCTAGTCTAGTCACCAAAACTCTCAGAATTTCCAATTCTTGCCCCCATCAAAGGCACACTATTTTTCTCAAACACCCAAAATAGACACAAACACTGAATATAAGCTCTGTTTAGACCCAGACTCAGGGGGCCTCAAGTGTCCGAGTTCTGATTCTCATTAGCCACATGGACACCTTTGAGTTTTGGGATTGAAAATAAAAGGCAAGAACATAGGAGAAAAGTAGCAGCACTGACACTTTAAGCAGAATTTAGCTTGGGCCATTGTGCACGCTTTTCTTACAAGATAAGTAACATTGACGCATATAGCCAAGAACCTGTGTTCTTGACAACTTAATACAACAAAGATTTGTTTCTCTCTCATGCCACAGTCCAATGTTAGTCTATGGTGGAGTGTGGGACAGGAAGAAGTGGGGAGCAGTGGGTAACAGGAGAATTCAGGCACCCAGACACCTTGAACCTGGAAGTGCTGCTACTTTCAATGTGACTTTCAAGGCTGCTGAAAAACAAGAAGAGAGAAGAAATGAGGGTCATGCCCAGGAGCTTTACATGGGCCAGGCCTGGAAGTGGCTTATGTCACTTTCACCCATATTCTATTAGACAGATGGTCAAATGGCCCCAAACTAACTACCAGGGATCTGGAAAATATTGTTCAGCTATGTGCCCAGGAAAAAGAATAACACAGATATTTTTGAGAACCAGAACTTTCTGCTCATCGTCCAAGTTTCAACTCCTTTCTGGCTACCTAGAATTGTGAAAGGAAAATGAAAATCCTAGGACCCCAAACTCACTATGCCAAAGGGAAAAGAAGCTTAAAAGCTGAGTGATGCAAAAAGACTGCCTTTTCTTTTGTTCCTAAGTAAAATAGCTACAGATAGAAAGCCACAGATCTCCACAGTTAGCCTCCCTCACCCTGACAATGTAAATCAACAGCTTATCTTCATGGTACAGGATAAGAGGAGACTAGAGATCGTCCCCTCCCCCCACTCATCCTGCAAAGTGCAGATTTACTGAGTACCAGATGAATACCTAATTGACGGTTCTCTTTAACCCCTCCTTTTCATGCAACATGTCGATTCAGTGAGCTCTAATCAAAGCCTCACAAGAATGTGACCATACCTTCTGTATTAGTTTGTTCTCACACTGCTATAAAGAAATATCTGAGACTGGGTAATTTATAAAGGAAAGAGGTTTAATCAACTCACAGCTCTGCATTGCTGGGGAGGCCTCAGGAAACTTACAATCATGCCAGGAGGGGAAGCAAACAGGTCTTACATGGCAGCAGGTAAGAGAGAGAGAGCATGTGCAAGCTCAGGAAAAACTACCATTTATAAAACCATCAGGTCTCGTGAGAATTGACTCACCATCATTAGAACAGCATGGGAGAAACTGCCCCTATAATCCAATCGTCTCCCACCAGGTCGCTCCCTCAGCACCTGGGGATTACAATTCAAGATGAGATTTGGGTGGGAACACGCAGCCTAACCATATCACCCACCCTCTTTTTTCTTTCCCTTTTTCCCTCCTGTCTGTTTTTTCCCTTTAAATGTTGAAGCCTTCCAAATCCTCTTTGGAAAAACTTGTGGGCCACAGATCCTACTGTGGCTCATGTCTTTTTCTTGGGCACATCCTCACCCTTGGCAAAATAAACCTCTAAAATGATGGAGACTTGCCTCAGTCGTTTTCTCTGGTTTTACAAACCTATTCTTAGATTTGCCCTCCAATCCATATTTATTGGCTTAAGTCACTAATTCCCATTGGGGAAGCAAACCCTTGAGTGGTCTTTACTCATTTTTTTAAATCATATGTGTTACAGTATTTCCTCTTCTGGGCTTTGCCTCCTCTGTTTGGTTTTGACTAGTTAAGCTCTGGATATACCACTGCACCATGACTGGCAGGTTCTATCCTGTTCTCACGCAGCCTCACATTACAGGAGAGTAGACCCTACACACTGGTGGCTGATTCCGGTGTTTCAAAGGAATAACAATTATCTCAATTATTCCAGCATTCATACTGTAATTATCCACATATAGAGTTTAATAGAACAAACTCTGGAGTCAGAGAGACCTGGGTTCAAATTCTATAGGGCCCTGTTATCTGATATGTAACCTCACTGTGGTAGGAACCTCCCTAAGCCTCAATTTCCTTATCTGTAAAATGAAAATAATAACATTTTCAGAATTGTGAGGGCAAAATAAAAGCTCTATTAAAAGCTTAACACAAAAGCATTAATCAATTGAATGAAGAGGTCATTTGGCATTGTGGAATTAGTGACAAATTATTAAAAATACCAAGGAAAGATTCCATAAGGTTAGCATTTTAGGCAACAGCAACAGGCTGATAGAGAAGGTGTTTGGAAATCAGGTAATGACCTAGGAAGGTTCTGCTGCATTATCTGAAACCAAAGTTAATCTTCTCCCCTTTATAATAGGCTAGTAAAATGGGATGCTTCTGACTCTGCATCTTTGCAGAGCTTCCATGAATAATAAAGTAAGTGGCAAGTACCTGCACGTCCTGAGGCAGCGTGTTAAGATCGCACAGGAAGGCCACAGGACAGGTGAAGGGATTTTCAAACCAATCAGACCAATATTACTCCACCAGTCACCACCAGACCATATGCAAACAAACAAACAAACAATTTATTAATGGAGGGGAGAAGAGGCCAGAAAAGAGGGCTCTTTTGGAGAGAGTCATGTGAGGGCTGTGTGCACAACTCTCCCTCCAGAATAAAAGAGGGGGTTGCTTCCCCCCAACTTCCAGTCATAGAAGGGCTCCACCTGGAGAGCCTGGCACATCCTCTGGTGTGAGGGCTGTATAGGTTTGGATCCAACTCACTTCCACAGTCTGAAGGCTAAGGAACT
Organism: Trachypithecus francoisi; assembly: GCF_009764315.1. Lineage (NCBI taxonomy): Eukaryota > Metazoa > Chordata > Mammalia > Primates > Cercopithecidae > Trachypithecus > Trachypithecus francoisi. The sequence continues at coordinate 40,018,786 of NW_022681463.1, forward strand.
GATGGACCTGCAAAGGTGAGCAAAGAACATGTAACAGCAGGCAGGGTGCACGTTTCCCAAAGCTACCAGCAAGAGAAGTCATTGTTATCAGAATTTTTCTTGGCAGTTCTATGCAGGAAAGACAGTGAGAAAATCCTCAAAAGCTCTAATGAAAGAAAGAACCTAATGAAAATACATCACAGTCTTGCATCCAGAGGGCAAGGACTTCAGTTTACACTCATACCCGCCCAGAAGTCAACAGCCTTCTTCCCTAATCCCCTGTACTGCATGACCCAACACTGGAGGGACAAACCAGCCTCTGGTAAAAGGGAAGTGGGAGAGGAAGGGCCGAGAAGAGAAGCTGGCAATGCCCTCCTCCCTCACCACAGACTTCATGCTCAAAGCAGGACCAACCTGGGGTGAGGGGAAGCTTTATCCTGGTTAAAAGTTTAAAGACTTAATGTAGTCTCTCTTGAATGAGACTGCTCTTATGGCTGAAGAATATAGAGGGACTTGCCAAAGTTTTGTCTAGTGACGGGAAGATCTGGCCCCTGACAGTATGTTTGAAGGGGCAGCAGGAGAAAGAGGGAGTTGCTTCCTGCTCATTCTCTAAATAGGGTCCAGCTCATTCCATAAACCAGCATTGCCAGTTGACTTAGCCTGCTCTCCCAACCTCTTGATTTGATCATGGCTCCTGTCCTCAGACCAGATGTCTTTAGATATAATATTCATTCAATAAATATTTCTTGAATAGCAACTATGTGACAGGTACTATTCTGTTGCACACTAGAAAAATACCTGCTTTCATGAAACAAATAAATAACACAATATTACCTACTGCAGGTACTGTGATGGCTTTGCACTATGTCAGTTTGGCTGGGCTGAATTCCATTTCCCAGAATTCCATTTCTTGTGTATTTCTGGCTAGGCCACAAGGAAGATTCTTGGGGATGTAAAGGAAAGAGGGAGGCAGCAGCCTCTCGTAGCTCACACACGTTGGTCCTGCTCTGACCTCACTGGCATAAAGCAGCAGCCAGGACTACCTTCCCCAATTCTTCTTCAGCTTCTTCAATATCTGGGCCAGGTTGACTCCTTGGCCACGTGTGTGTGTTTAGCTCCTTGAGGAAGGGCCTTTGCTTCTGCATGATATCCTCTTTGCAAAGTCAAAGGCAAAAACAACAACAACAACAACAACACAGGTTTCAGTCCATCCTCATGAGTTTCAGCTCATGCTTGTGGGTTCCAGTTAGCCCCTGATCACTCTACCATATACCCATTATTACATTCATTCTTCTCTCCTGACTGCTGCCCTGTGGACGTTAAGCTCCAGCAACAGCTAGAGAGAGAGAGAGAGAGGGAAAAACAGTACAAATCAACAGACAGACAGAAAGACATACAGACAGACAGACAGATCAAGTTTTTCTGCTTAAACCCTGACCGTGGAAAAACTGGTCTGGTGGAGGTGATAGGGAAGTTGTTTTAAAGAGTCAGGTAAACCTAAGAAGGTAACATTTGAGTAAAGAGAGACCCAAATGAGGTAGAAAATGAGGCATGAGAGGATCTGGAGGAAAATGATCCTGGCAGAGAGAAGAGTAAGAACAAAGGCCCTGGGCCGAGAATAAGAGTGGGCATGTTGGAGAAACAAAAAATCCTACATGACTGGATCAGAGAGGGAAACATTGAGGCTACTGGGTGGAGAATTGACTGGGGAGCATCAAAAAGAAACAGAAAGTCTTGGCAGAGGCTTAGGCTGTAGACCAGTGGTAGAAGTGTACAGACTGCATACAGTCATAAGCCACATAACATTTCGTTCAACAACAGACTGCATAGACAATGGTGGTCCCATAATATTATGAAGCTGAATCACCTAGTGACATTGTAGCCATCATGACATCATAGCCATGGTAATATCATAGTGCAACACATTAAGCACGTTTGTGATGATGCTGATGGAAATAAACTTTCTGCGCTGCCAGTTGTAGAAAGATCTAGCACATGCAATGATGTAAAGTACATAATACTTGAAAATGACAATAAATGACTGTTACTGATTTATGTATTTACTATGCTATACTTTTTATCATCATAGAGTGTATTCCCTCTACTTATTATTTTTAAAAAAGGTTAACTGTAAAACAGTCTTAGGCAGGTCTTTCAGGAGGCATTCCAGAGGGCATTGTTTTTGTGGGAGATGATGATTTCATGTGTGTTATTGCCCCTGAAATCCTTCCAGTAGAATAAGATGTAGAAGTGGAAGATAGTGATAGTGACGATCCTGATTTTGACCTTGTGTAGGCCTAGGCTAGCATGTGTGTTTGTGTTGTCGTTTTTAACAAAAAAGTTTAAAAAGTAAAAAAATAATAAATTTAAAAAGAGAAAAAAGCTTATAGAATAAGGACGTAGGTTGGGCACAGTGGCTCATGCCTGTAATCCTATCACTTTGGAAGGCCAAGGAGGGCGGATGGCTTGAGCTCAGGAGTTCGAGATCAGCCTGGACAAGATAGTGAAACCCTGTCTCCACATACAACATACAAAAATTAGCCAGGTGTGGTGGTATGCACCTGTAGTCCCAGCTACTCAGGAGGCTGAAGTGGGAGGATCACCTGAGCTCGCGAAGTTGAGGCAATGAGCAGAGATTGTGCTACCGCATTCCAGCCTAGGCAATGGGAGTGAAACTTTGTGAAGAAGAAGAAGAGGAAAAAGAAGGAGAAGGAGAAGGAGAAGAAGAAGAAAGAAGAAGGAGAAGAAGAAGAAAGAAGAAGGAGAAGAAGAAGAAAGAAGAAGAAGAAGAAGAAGGAGGAGGAGGAGGAGGAGGAGGAGGAGATAAAGAAAGAAAATATTTTGTAAAACTGTACAATGTATTTGTGTTTTAAACTAAATTTTATTACAAAAGAGTCAACAAATTTAAAAATTTAAGTTTATGAGGTAAAAAAAAAGCTACAGTAAGCTAAGGTTAATTTATTATTAAAGAAAGAAAAACATTTTAAATAAATTGAGTATATCCTAATTGTACAGTGTTTAGAAAGTCTACAGTAATGCAATGTCCCAGGCCTTCACATTCACTCACCACTCATTCACTGACTCACCCAGAGCAACTTCCAGTCCTGCAAGTTCCATTCATGGAAAGGGTCCCATATCATTCTGTATCTTTTATAGGGTATTTTTACTGTACCTTTCTTATGTTTCAATACACAGATACTTACCATTGTGTTATGGTTGCCCACGGTATTCAGTACAGTAACATGCTGCATAGGTTTGTGACCTCGGAGCAACAGGCTGCACCATACAGCCTAGGTGCATAGACGACTATACCATCTAGGTTTGTGTTAAGTCCTCTCTGGGATGGGCACACAGCAACAGAATTGCCTAACCATGACTTTCTCAGAATTTATCCCCTTCATTAAGCGATGCATGACTGTACATATTTTGAAAGTAGAGGTGACAGGAATTATTGATGGAATGGATATTGTTGTGAGGGAAAAGAGAAAAATCGAGAAAAAACCTACAAGAATCCCTGTCCTCAAGGAAACAGTCTGTGATTTGATATTTCTAGAGTAAAACTTAAATCAGGCCCTACAAAACGAAGGAGCATGGCTCTGCTTCAGAGCATTGGTGAGGACTAGTTCTATACACGCTCATACTCATACATTCTTGCAAACTCCCTTAATCATTCGAATAACTGTGTCTTCCATCCTCCTCACTCAACAGTGAGCTCCAAAAGGGTGGGGATTATTCTTATTCATCATTTCTTGCCCCACTCCACTTAGTGCAGTGATTTGTGGATAATAGGGTTTAACGAATTTTTTTGTGTTGATTTTGCTTCAAAAAAAAATTGAGGCCGGGTGTGGTGGCTCACGTCTGTAATCCCTCCTTTGGGAGGCCGAGGCGGGCGGATCACGAGGTCAGGAGATGGAGACTATCCTGGCTAACACGGTGAAACCCCGTCTCCACTAACAATACAAAAAATTAGCCGAGTGTTGTGGTGGGCGCCTGTAGTCCCAGCTACTCGGGAGGCTGAGGCAGGAGAATGGCGGGAACCCAGGAGGCGGAGCTTGCAGTGAGCCGAGATCGCGCCACTGCACTCCAGCTTGGGTGACAGAGTGACACTCCGTCTCAAAAAAAAAAAAAATGAAACATACAAACTGTTGTAAACTTCTCTAATTCCTTCAAATCACATTACAAAGTGGCTTATGATTTTCTTTTTTAGAATGCTGATATACGCATTTGTTTATATACGCAAATTTTTTATCTTTGGCAAATTTCAAGGACTTGAGGGTACACCATGAATTAAAGATTATAAAGGAGAGCCTTTTATTCTTGCCATGTACTTCACAATAGAATTAGAATGTATTTTAACACAGTATATTCATATCTTAGACAGATTTTAGGCAACTAAATGCTAAGAGAGACAACTAAAGTCAATTCAATATCTTACACATGTTGAATACTAACTAATACAGTTAATTAAAGCAATTTGAAATCTCCCTTTCCTGATTCCATTAGCATTGGCTTTTTCAACTAATAAAGAACTTTTCTTAAGTATTATGAATTGTTATGAAAATCACAAATTGCAGAGGCATTTATGGAGGAGAAATAATTTATTCATTAATTACTAAAATTCACTGACCATAAATTTGTCACTGAAATAAAACTGTGGCACTTATGCCCAGATGCACTCATAAATAACTAAATAATTAAACTCACAGCCAAAGAACAAAAGCCGCTCAATGGGCCCAATGAAATCCAAATTAGTATCTCACAGGACTAAAATAGAAAATGTAATAAAAATTATGCTCATCTGCATGCGACCCTGTCAAAGCTTTTATGCTAGCAGTTTCCAGAAATTCCACTTTGTTTTCCAAAACTGAGTTGCTGTTCGGTGTCCCTTAACTGTGGCAAAGTATTTGAAACATTCCAAGGCATATGTTGTCCCTATCAACACTGTATGGGTTGTGACAATGAGGACCATGATCTTCCAGCTCTCTGAGGACATCCTCCCCTAACTTCTCATTTTACCAGCATGGGTCCAAGCCTCCTCCACTGGATACAAAGCTGGGGGAAAGAAAGATGGAGAGATAAGAACCAGCATTATTGAATACTTTTGATTCACTAATATTGATAACTGCACTCAACACCTGGCTTAACTATATTCACTCATTTAAACCCCATGATATATTTTTCTCCATTTTCAAACAACAAAGTTGATATCAAAGGTTTAATCAGATTCCTCGAAGTCACCCAAGACCAGAGGTTTTGTATCTAGCTTTTCTTAATTCCAAAGTCCATATTTTTTTTTTTGGCCTGAAGATAAGACCTCAAGTCCTATACTCATTTTGGGCAACCTGCTCAGAAATCCCTAGAAATCTGTAGCTCTGTGTTGAGTCCACTCCGGATAGACCAGCCTGCTCAGAGGGTAGCAGCTCCCTCTTGTTCATGAATCTGTTTTACTCAGCAACATCACCCTGTCTTTGGAAAGCACATCCATGAATATATTGAATGTAACCTAGAGACCCCTGACATATCAGAAGCATGTTGATTATGAAGGATCACTCACATTTATTGTGTTCTTTAATGCTGTATGAAAATATGGGGAAACTGGCAAGACAAATTCACTGGAGGAGCCCTTGAATAATGAGTCAGATATCAGAAAAGTGAGTACATGCAAAATAATTAGTTACCATTTCTGGCTTCTTCCTGCACCTGCTAGTTTTTTTAAAAAATAACCAGGCTTGGGTTCATAGAATTTCAACTTCTTATCTTTGCCCTCCTACTTAACTGAGTCACCTTGGCCAAGACCTTGACCTTGTAGAGCCTCTACCTTATTTGCAAAATTGTGTCAATTAAGTCAACTTCACATAGCTGCTAGACACTGGAACAAGAGTATGTGCACCCAAAAAGTGTTCAAGAGTTAATGTACCCCCATGTATGTTTTTCCTTGACCAGCAGAGCAGTGTTTTTAAATATGAATTTGAACTTAAGAGGGTAATGAATGTCCCAGTCGAGCACAGTGCCCATCACTCCCTATTGTCGTATAGCAGGCAGCTCCACACATTGACACTCTTTCCCTGGCCCCCAAGGCATCTAAGCTTGCATCTTATATGTTTGATTGTCTTCTGTAGCCATATGGCTATTGTAAATATTGTGTATTTCTTTGAGGATAAGAATCATATCTTAATATCTTCAGATCACAAACATATATGCAACAGAATGTCATGCAGATAGTGAGCTCTAAATGGAAGTTTCTAGAAATGAAATAATATGGATGGTGTCTTGATAGAAGTTGTGGCACTCTCTATAGAGAAATCATTCTCACAAACCTGATCAAACTGCAGAACACTGACTTCCAGGGCCCAAGACACTAACTAGTCTTCCTTTGGCTTGCCAGAGAACACTCAGATTCTTTTAAAGAAATAATCTTAATGCCTGACTTGGATAGAAAACCTGCATTTGTATTCTACAGCAATGGTTCAGGTCATGAACGTTTCACAAGGAAATCAAATAAGTAAATCAATAGCACAGAAACTATTTACCCCAGGGCCCATCTGCTACCCTGTGGTTCATTATAGTGCTTAATATTGCCGTGATTAGAGTTCCTCTCTTGTGAGTTAAATAAACGGTATTTTGAATGTATGAAAAGTTATTACACATTCATCTAAGCAACTTCCAAAGAATTTTTACACACCACTGAATACCGGGTATTGCATGGCACTAGGGGAGGTTCAGCCGGAATCTAAAGCATGATTTATAGGTCAGGCTAGCCACAGGAGAGGGTAAACAACAAGCAAAGTTACTTCAGACCCACTATTCCAAACTTTCTCCTGCAGGCTGGGTGCCTTTATTTCTATCTGCTTGTGAAAGAATAACATACGTGGAAGAAAATTGCATGCTCCAGACCCCTTGTCATTGATTTATACAAACAGAAAAACCCAAAAGTTTACATTGGTTTCACTTCTTTCTTCATAATTGGACAAGTTTTCTCCAGTGGTTTAAATAATTCTTTTCAGTCAAAGCTTTCTGATTGCTCCTTCCTATTAACTTTGTTCCTCTCAGTATCCTATTATAGGATAATAACAAGAGCATTGGAGTCTTAATTTAGCAAATAAAAAGGGAGGCAAAATGATTAGCCCCAAATCCTCATTCAGCACTAGCAACTGGCTCCCCTTCTCTGGCTCTCTTCCACATCATACTGTTTAGACACATGTGGCCAGGGATCCAGGTCAGCAAGATGGGCTCCATCGGATGTAAGTGGTGCTCAGTGCACCACTTCAGTAGGAGAGAATACATTTCAGACCTCAGTAGGAGAGAATACATTTCAGCGTGGAGGCCTTTGATGACACATCTCTGGGAGAGGTTAACAAATCATTCATTATTCTTGTTTTTCCTCTATAATGATCCCAAATACGTGGGCCATGAGTCCCCTGGAGATTTGGAGAATTAACACAAGAAGGGGTAGAAGAATCCATATTTTCAGAGCACATATACTCAAACAATGTCTATAGATTGCATAAATGTCTTGCACATATAGCTGCTACTGTTTTAAAATTTATATCATTCATATCCACTGCTCTGATTTATGAAATAGCAATTATTTGAAGTGCTATTAAATTCCTTATGATTTTCTAATTATGCATTGCCACAATCATTACATTATAAAAGTACAGATACGATTATGTAGAGGTTACTAGAAAATAAATGAAGTTTTGTGCCTTCAGAAAGTTGAGACCCACTATTCTAAATGATATGATCAAGTTTATGTTACAAAATAAAATTGGATACAAGGAATCCAGTTTCTTTTTGGTTAACAAATATTTAAAGCACACTTTTCAACACTTTTATTCTTTCAAAATTTTATTATTCCATTTATACCTTTTTGTGTCTATTTTTTCTAAAGTTTTGTTTCCCAAGAAATGCTTATTAAATAATTTCTTACATAGGTGTTTCATAGTAAACATATACTTTTTATTAGGAATTTTTATTTTTTTAAGTAAAATTTCCTTTCTATTCCAATACTTACTTTAAAGACACCTAATTGGGAATTGAAGCTTTTATGTTTTTTCCAATTTATTTTGAGTGTATTTTTAAAGCAATCACAGAATCTCCAACACTGGTTCCTCTGCATCAGAGCCTCTGATGCACACATGGATATCTAGTCATTATATTTGTTTTTTTATCACTTTCTGTCAATTAAGAACATTCTGTATTACTTAGTTCAGAAATAGCGCTATAACCAGTGACATAGTCCTTTGTCTTACAAGTGGCTCCACGCCAGAAACATATGACCGATTTTTCTGAAGAAAGAAGTATATGTCCCAGAGTTTATTGAGGTGATCCCCAAGCAAACTTACAAGCACAATGCTGATTTCAGTATAGACTTCCTACTGGTCCATCTATGGACTCAAAAATCGCTGCCCTACGAGAGAAAACCTGGGGAAAGGGCAATTGTCATTATGTGAATTGTACTGGTCTTTTTCGGTATTTGAAAAGTCTACAAGATACTATGTTTAGACGACAATAAATTGCAATTATCTTAACCTAGAAGGAAAGAAAGAAGCTGAAGCAACCTACCATAGCCATGCACTTGGCAATGATGCGTAATTGACACTGTTGAGATGGGTTCTGAGTATGATCATTTTTATTATATTATAATCATTATCATTTCACACATGAAATGTAGCATAAAACCAAACACTAAAATACTACATTTTCACTGGGCTTAATTATAGACCTTAAGTCATATTTTAAACACATTACACACACACACACACATACACACACACACACGCAGTATAAATCCTGAATGCTTGGTCCACTATTTCGTTTGCTTAACTAATTGACCTCTGTAACCAAGAAAACAGTCCTGGATCTCCACCAAGAAATGAACAGCAAAAGTTTCAAAAACAACAAGTAAAGACCAATTATGAAATGTGTCCTCAAATAAATTGTTCCTCAAAATGATTATCAAAATCACATGGGGAATTTTTGCTTTTTAATGCATCTTCTCATCTCCCATGACTAAAATTTCAATAGGTCATAGATAGAGCCTAGCATCTGTTTTTATTTAACCCATGAGGTAATTCCAATAATTAGAGAGGTTTGGGTACCACTTACTTGACCTTCTGTTTTTGGAATGTCCCATATGCTTTAATCACCCTCTGGTATTTTTCTGAAAACCTACCAGATTTGCCAATGTCAGTGGCCAACCCTAGTTTTCCATGCAACCTAAAGTCTAGCCCACAGCCCACCTCTTCTTTCTTTCTAGCAATCAGAAAAACAGCACAGCACATGTTTGGACTAGCCAGATCTAATAATTAATTGGCACTTACTGTCTACATGGGTTGTTTGTAATGATCATTTGTTCTGATTTGTGGCCATTGTGAGTGATAGACTTGCTATTCTGCAGCAACTATGACAGATGCAAAGAAACAAGGGACAGGATAAAAAAGAGTACCAGCCTTTGTGCACTCCCAAGGCCACAAGCAGTTCTCACAGTGACCATGTAGCAGTGGATCTGGGAAGACCACAGAAGCCTAGTGATCCTCAGCTGGAAACTTACCTTTGTTTGACATTAACATGTTCTCTCATTGAGTCATTTTAATTCAAAGTGATACATGTTTTCTGTTGTTTGTTGTTTGCTTTGGTTTGGTTTAGTTTTAAAGACCGGTGACCAAACTAGTAACTTTTGCTCACAGCTGAGGCACCCAGTTCTTTAATAAATCTAGATAAAATCAGAATTTTCACTAAGACTTTGCACCTTCTTGAGCTACTTTGAATTTTTCCCAGAGTTTCTGTAAGGACTTGACTCTGAAGCATTTCATGAAATTTAGATTTTACTGCTTCAAGATGTTTGTGGTTACGGGGAGAGTCACACTGTGGAATAAGAAGACTTCCACCCAGCCACCCAGTTCCACTCTCATGACTTTCCCCATTGTTACTCCTGTACCTTCTCCTAACCCCCAGTTCTGCAACCTCAAGGCAAAACAGTGCCAAAGTCTGGATATAAGGTGGGATACAGGAGTGATTAAAGTCATGAGCTTTAGCTGGGGTCAGACTCCCTGTATTTAAATCCCACCCTGATCAGCATTGTGACTTTGAATAAGACTCTTGGCCATCTCACTTGTCCATCTCACTTGTTGGCCATCTCACTTGTTAATTTCCTTCCTTTATTTCCTTCCTTTATTGGCTGTCTCACTTGCTAATTGTGAATGACAATAATGGTGTTTTCTCCACTGGGTTTTTGGGAGAATAATATGAGACCATGTATTAAAGCACAAAGCATAGAATTTGGAACATTATAGGTTCCCACAATATTCCCCAGGGGGTACTTAATATTTGATGACTGACTGAGCTATGAAATGATGCACCTGATCGGCTTCCTGCCTCATTAATTAGGATTAGAAATGGAATCCAGCTCAGTATTTTATTATTAATACTCAACTAAATACTTGGAGAAATCAAATACCAGTGATTTCAAGAAATTTGCATCTAGTTAGGAATACACTGTAAACACATGAAACAAGAGATCTGACAGGCAAAATACAAGGTGATTAAATTAATAAAATAGAAAATAAAAGTTAAACAAAGTCATATTCAGAGTTTGGTAATGATATTCAATGAAAGTATTTTGAAGGATACATTTTCAATTTGATGTTAAAAATATTAAGTAACTGAATGTGGCAAGTATGAGAGAATAGTTCAAATGGTGGCTACTGTTAAGAAACATACATTGATTGACATGACTGGAAATAGCAGGCCAAAGCAAAACCTTAGCCAAGGTGAGATGGGGAGGGGCAAATGGCAAACAATAGAGGCTGGATGGGAGAGTTTGTGTTGATTCCTATGGGCATTTGTAGCTGTAAGCTTCAGGGAGAGAGAATAGGAGAGGCGCTGGTGGAGAACAGCCTCCAGGAAGAACAAAGGAGTGTGGAATGTGGGCCCCAGAGCTCTGTGGGATGAATGGAGACAATACAAGTTAATCAAATACTATTCCAGAAATAATGTTCTGACAATATTTAACATAATTATTATTTCTATCATTTCATGAAATCAGAATCACTCAAACACAGAGAAAAATGTTTCTATGGCATTATCCTTCATGACTGTAGTGATAGAGTGGACCATATGCACACACCCAGGGGGCTGTGAGAGAGAGGAACTATGGGAACCAGCAAAAAATAAAAGCAGAGTCTGGCTTAGAAGTGATCAGATCTGCACTACCTCCTAGCTTTGCCAATTGCTAGCTGGGTAGCCTTCGGCAGGCTACATAACCTCCGTGAGCCTCAGGATCCTTCCGGGTAAAACGTGGATCATGCCCGCCTTGCACGGTGTCCTGGGGATCAAAGGTAACATGTTGCGTAGAGTAAGCTTCCACACAGTAAGCTCTCAACAAATGCTAGACATTATTGTGGCATGCAATGCATGTAATTGAACCCAAATAATATGAAGGGCTAGAGTTGAGAGTACTCAAAGGCCCTATCAGAAACCCCGGTTTTATTTTACTTTTTTTTTTTTTTTTTATTTTTAAGTTTGTATTAAAACTTTTCGTTATTTACCCTTGTGTGAGCTACAGAAGCACCCAGGAGTTGTATTTGCCTGCCCCCTAGTGGTGAGAAAAGCCCACTTCAGGCATGCGTCCGAACATTTCATTTTATTGACCAGAAACCCAAGGTCTGAAGAGGTAAAGTGACTTCCCCAAGATAACCGTGTTTTAAAAGGCGGTGCTGGAATCCAGGTCTTGGCACTCCTCTTCATGTTATTTTCTAACCACAGCAGGGCTTCAGAGATCCGAGGTTAGTTTAGGCTAGACGTTTAATGGATACAAGGTACTATCTCCCTCCCATCACCTCTCTTATGCAATAAGGCTCTTTTTCCTTTGTAATGAAAGAGTTTAAACAGCCAGCCCTCCTGCTACCTGGAGCCAGGCATAAATGAAATGATTGCTGAAAAATAAAGGGAAACTTGCGGTGCTTATGATCAGAGAGGGCTGGGCTCCCATGGAGCAAAAGAAGCCAAGTTGATGCATATTTTTAAAATCCTGATTTAGGGGTCACCAAGCACACACTTTACCAGGAAAGCGGCTGAGGCTGGATACAAGGGGTAAAGGCTCTCACTCTGGGGTGTAGTGAGCTGGGAATGGTTTGCTGCCAGATGAACTGGTTTGAATTCCAGGTACATCTCTTAAGTGGTCTTTGGTTTTTGACTGATTTTCACAGACTAGATTTTGTCATCTTTAGTTTGAGAACCAATAATTAGTTTTTTTTAAAAAAAAGGAAAAAAAAAAGAACTATATCTGAGTTCCAAATGGCAAGATTTTCAAAAGGAAAGGTTGTTTTATACATAACAGAGCTTTATATAAATGCAAGATGTTACCATTTTCACATTGCAATATACAGTGGGTATAAAAATCTACAACTTTGGGTTAAAAAAAAGTCTGTAACTCATTTCAGTTCTGTTATGAACAAGGCTTTTAACCTTTGTGAGCCTCACTTTAGTCATCTTAAAATATAAATACTCACTTTACAGGTTAATAATGAGAGTTCATGTCACAGGGTCTAGACGTTCAATAAATGTTAGTGGAATCTAAAATGAAAGCAACCAACCCTCAATTTCCTTCTTTTATTGTCTTCCCTAAAACCGTACAAATAAGCAAGGTAGAAACTAGAGATGAAACTCAAGTCAGTCAATTTGAAATTTTGGTCAGAGGTTTGGTTGGTAGACAAGATTAAAGCCAACCTCAAATACAGCTCTGCAGATTTATCGGTGAGTAAATTGCCCTTAGTAAATCCAGCCTCATTAACATGACAGGATGGCCTGGCTGTATTTAGACGAATACCTGCCTTTTCTTTTGAATTTTTTTTTTTTTTTTTTTTTTTTTTTTTTGAGACGGAGTCTGGCTCTGTCGCCCAGGCTGGAGTGCAGTGGCCAGATCTCAGCTCACTGCAAGCTCCGCCTCCCGGGTTTACGCCATTCTCCTGCCTCAGCCTCCCAAGTAGCTGGGACTACAGGCGCCCGCCTCGTCGCCCGGCTAGTTTTTTGTATTCTTTAGTAGAGACGGGGTTTCACCGTATTAGCCAGGGTGGTCTCGATCTCCTAACCTTGTGATCCGCCCGTCTCGGCCTCCCAAAGTGCTGGGATTACTGGCTTGAGCCACCGCGCCCGGCCTCTTTTGAAATTTAGGAAAGAGAATTTGCCAAGTTTTAGGGCTTTTCAAACTGTGTTCTATGAAACAATAAGGTGTTGGAGGGTTCTCAGGACCCTGCAAGAGAGGGTTGATGATACTAGACTGGGCTTCTGCGGGCCCCCTGATTCTCTGGTTCAACCTAAGCATCCACACTTTTTATGATTTTATTTGGGTAAAAAATTTCTGCTCTAAGACAATTTTTAAAAATATGACCATGGCCCTTATGAGGCCTGGTGACACATCCCATCTTGATTAGTTGGGCCTTTTTACATGTTCCATAAGTGGCACCATGAATTCCAGCTAATTCTCTTACCAGCACAGACTGAGGATCGCAGAAGGGATAGCCTGAGAAGAAACACGGAGAGATCATTAAAGTAGCTGGCTGGGGGTTACGGGAGGCTGGGGGAGGGATAATGGGGAAAGGAGATAATGTTGCTCAAAGAGTACAAAGTTTCAGTTGGACAGGAAGGATAAGCTTCAGTGATCTATTGCACAGCATGGTGACTATAGTAAATAATAATGCACTGTGTATTTCAAAATTGCTAAAAGACTAGATTCTAAATGTTTTCCCTGCACACACAAAAAAATAAATATGTGAGGCCATGGATTTTTAATTAGCTTGATCTCATCATTCTACAAGGTAAACATACATCAAAACATCACATGGTATCCCATAAATACCTGTAATCATACTTGTCAATTAAAAAAAAATAAAGTAGCTGCCGAGGACCGCATACTGACTTTGTGCCAAGTCACTGTCCTACATCCAAAATTAATTTAGGGAATGCTCATAACAACTGCATGATCTGTGTAGTACTATTATGATCCCCATTTTACAGATAAAACTGAGACACAGAGAGATTTCTCACCCAGAGAATGAACAGTGGAGTCTGGTACAGGAAATTCGGTGCCAGAACCTGCACTCTTAGCCTCTCTCCTAGATTGTTTCTCATCCCACAAATAAATCATGCAAATAACCATAAATAGGAAGAAAACTTGTCAGCTCCAGTGTTGTCAGAAGTGTCACCTTTCTAGACAAGGGGTCATAGTCTATATAGGATGCAACTTCTCTACATTTTCTACTGAAGAAACCCTAATTGAAGAAGAGGTGGTGTCCCTAAACCAGGCCATTGCAAGGGACAAATTCTCCTGGAAGTTTGTTTTAGCTTTAAAAAAAAAAGTCATATGCTGCTGGGCACAATGGCTCACACCTGTAATCCCAGCACTTTGGGAGGCCAAGGTGGGAGGATTGCTTGAGCCCGTAGTTCAAGGACAGCCTGAGAAATATAGTAAGAGCCTCATCTGTACTACAAGAAAAAACAATTGCCAAGTTTGGTCATACATACCTGTGGTCTCAGCTACTTGGGAGACTGAGGCGGAAGGATGGCTTGAACCCTCTAGGAGGCTGAGGATGCAGTGAGCCGAGAATGTTCCACTGCACTCCAGCCTAGGTGACAGAGCATGAGCCTATCTCAAAAAAAAAAAAAAAGAAAAAAAGTCACATGCAATCTGCATACTTTACAAATGAGAATTATATTTTTAAAAATATTTCAATGTTAAAATGACTAGTAACTTACCACTGAAATTGCCTAACCCTGCTTCCCCTTTATCCACCACTGCACTTTCAGTGAAATCATCATTCCCAAAGCTGTGGTCTTTTTATCCCATGGTTTCACGATATACATGTTGGTGAGGCACAAATGTAAAAGACGGGAAATCTGTTAGCTATGGCCTGTTCAGTATGTTTTGAACACTGAGTTATATTAAGTTAATCTCCCAAACAAATCCTATGCTCCAGACCTCCTTTCCCTCAATGACTTAACAGTAGGGCAAGAGTATCTTCCTGTTCCCCCAGAGGTGGATTGCCATGGAGCTCATGAAGCTTAAGGTGTAGGCCCCTTACTTGGACAGTAATGCATTCACAAAGTCATAAGAGTTTGTAAAGTTTGCAAAAGAAAAATACCTTAACCACAATCAGTTGACATCCCTGTCTCTTTTCATTTCTACTTTGCCTCTATTAGATCTTCCTTCTGTCAGAAGGCAGTGGGGTGGCCATGGGCGTTTGTAGGACCTGGAGAAGGGAAGTTGATTTAAAGATGTGTCATTTGTGTGAGTGAGATATAGTCATGTGGCTTGCAGTTGCTTCTATGTATTGGTTTACATAGGAATGGAAATGGTTTCAAGGAAATGCCTGTCCTCCTCTGTGCTGACCCTCCCTGCAATATTGTGATATGAAGATGGAAGGCATAAGTCAAATGAGTTATGACTTATGGCAGCCAGCTTTAGTAGTGTTCAGCAGTAGAAAAAACCAAGATTTGAAATGAACAAAATCAGAAGCTAATCCATGAAAATTCTTCCAAATATTACAGCTCACATGCAAAGAAAATTTCTAAGATGGTTTTCCCAATTTTGAGAATCTTAGAAATTTACATGGCATAACCAAAAAGAAGCATAAAGCTGAAAGAAATGCGTAAACTGTCAATATTTGGCTCAACTATGCTAAGAGAAAGACTAAATTATCTATTATCCATCAGAAACCTGTGAAGAAGCATAGTGTGTAGCCAAAACTGTAGGAAAAGTGACACAGATGTGTTCACGCAGTTAATGAATAAAAATGCCTTACTGGACTATGCATACACAGTTTATCAGCTTTTTAAATGTTGTGATTTCATGGGATTTTCTTATTCTAAATATTCACATTTGCACCTAAGTTTGTATTCTCTCTCAAAGATGGTGACAGACTTTAATTAAGTGTCAGATTCCATCAATCTGTATCTGCCCCTGCCTGCCCCCAAG
Organism: Trachypithecus francoisi; assembly: GCF_009764315.1. Classification (NCBI taxonomy): domain Eukaryota; kingdom Metazoa; phylum Chordata; class Mammalia; order Primates; family Cercopithecidae; genus Trachypithecus; species Trachypithecus francoisi. Next base: position 40,034,738 of record NW_022681463.1, read on the forward strand.
TCTTACCCACCAATGTCCTCAGAGCACCTGTGTGCTCTTCCTTCTGGCTGGAATATTCTTCCCGAGAAAGGTGCACATCTCACTCCTTCACTTCATTCAGGTTTCTGCTAAGACATCAGCATACTCAATTTCCCAAGCAAATTCCTATCTAAAATGGAATCCCCTAGGACCCTCGTACACTGTTGGAGGGAATGTAAATTAGCACAGCCACTGTGGAGAACAGTATGCAGGTTACTTTAAAAAACTAAAAAATAGAACTACCATATGATCCAGCAATCTCACTGCTGGATCCAAAAGAATATATATGTCCAAGAGAATATATATATCCAAAAGAATATATATATCACTGTATATATCCAAAAGAAAGGAAATCAGTGTATCAAAGAGACAGATGCACTCCCATGCTTATTGCAGCACTATTTGCAATAGCCAAGACAGGGAATCAGCCTGTTTATTAATGGATGAGTGGGTAAAGACAATGTGGCACATATACACAGTGGAATATTTTTCACCCACACAAGAGAATGAAATATTGTCATTTGCAACAATTTGGATGGAACTAGATGACAATATGTTAAATGAAATAAGCCAGACAGAGAAAGACAAATTTTGCATATTCTCACTCATATGTGGGAGCTAAAAATTAAAACAATTGAAATCATGGAGATAGAGAGGAGAATAATAGTTACCAGAGACTGGGAAGGGCTGTGGGGAGGATAAAATGGGGATGGTTAATGGGTACAAAATACAGTTCGATAGAAATACACAATAGGGTGACTATAGTTAACAATAGCTTGTTGCCCATTTAAAAATACCTAAAAGAGTGGAATTGGAATTTTCCCAACACAAAGAAATAATAAATACTTGAGGTGATACCCCAATTGCCCTGATTTGACGTTACACATTGTATGCTCGTATCAAAACATCCCATGTACCATAAATATATACAACTATTATGTATCCATACTAATTAAAAATAAAACAAAATAAATAGAATCCCCTGTATTCCTCACCACTCTCTATCCTTTTATATCACTTTACTTCACAGTGTTTAACACCTGATGTGTCCCCCCACTACAATATAATATAAGCTCCATAAGAGGGGCGACGTTATGTTTTGTTCACTGCTTCATCTGTGTTGTTGAGATCAGTAACTGGCACACAGTGGGCACTCAGATATTTACGGGTTGAATGAATAAACAAAAATATATGTGTGTGTGTATATATGTACATGTGTGCATGCAGATTTATGGAGGCGTGATAAATTGATAGATCGATATATATATAGAGAGAGAGAGACCCAAATCGATGGAATGGAAGGCTTGATCTGGGCTCTACAGTCAGGAAAATCCGATTCAGTGAAGGAGCAGGAGTTCTCGTCTTCCTGAGTCCCTATGCCTTTGTACAGCCAGGTCATCCCATCTTTCATTTTAACCCATGGTAATTGCAGCAATCTACTCCTATTTTTCTCAGAGGAGCTCCGGGTAATCATCTAAAAAGAATAAACATTTTAGTTTAAAAACTGGCAGATTTTAAAGTCAGGACCCCAGTGACCTGGCAAATACTTTCCTCTCCCACAGTGTCACAAAGAAATGACTTCAGCAAAATCCCACCCGCCAAAGGCCGTTGGCTTATTGTCTGGGGGACCATTGAGATTCCTAAAACGTGACAGCCTCTGTCAAAGCTGCCAGCTCGCTCCGGGAAAATCAAGGACTCTCCAGGCCTCTGCATGGTGAGCTAAAGCGTTCCTAAGTCAGCTTTTGTGCAGAAAAACAGCCTTGTGCAAGCCCCTGATAGAGAAATTAGGACGTAGTTTCTTCGCATCGCAACGGACTACATTTGCTCCTATGAGGCAATGATCATTGAAATGTCCTGTTAATCCCTCAGCCAGTGTCCTGTGGGACTCGGCACTGGGGTGTCCCCAGACTACTAATATGGACTGATCAGTGGTTCAAAAGCTGACTAAAAAGTTATAAAACTGGAAAGGGAAATGGGGGAATGGGGAAACCTGCAGTATTTTTCCCCCATCTGTGCTAACACTGCCACCTAGTGTTGTGAATACGAAGAACCTGCAAAATCAAAATTCTCACAAAGAAATGCAGATTTAGGAACATAGTCTCATTAAGTGCCATTTATTGTTGATTTTTCTAAAATGGTGTCAATCCTGTTTCATCTGGAAAGCAGAAATAAAATTTTGTAGAAAACAGCATAGGAATGACTTCTTGCAAAAAGCTAAGAGTTAACATCTATTGTTTCTATTCGCCAGCCACTTTTCCAAGAGCTTCAAGTGAATTTACTCAGTTCCTGGTCACAAGAAGTTCATGAGAGGTGCTACTAGTGATTCCTGTTTCACTTTTGCTTCACACGTGAAAAATTGAGGCACAGGGAGGAAAAGTAAGGCCATCAAGGTTACATGTGCAGGAAGCCACTAAGCCTCAGATAGTGTCACTCTTTAACTGCTGTCTTCACCTTTTATACCATCCTGTCCCTCGTTCTAAGTGCTAATTGTCAGAAATACAATGCAAAATAATTAGAAAACTTGAATTGAACCCCCAAGGAGTTGGAATACAGCTTTTTGTGGAAAAATAAATAAAAACAAAATTAAGGGGAGACAGTGTTTTATCTGATCACCAACAGCTTTTCAGATGGAGATTCATGTGTAAGGGTTTAAGATTCTACTACAGGTATAATGAAACAAGCAAAAGAGTGCATCCTATGGCTAACACTCCAATTCTCCAAAGATGCAAATGTGTTTTAATGCAATCCCCTTCACATGGAGTCATAAAGATACATTACAAGGAGGTAAGATGGGAAGACCGGATAGGAAATTAAAAGGCACCTTCATCAGTTTACTTCACTCTTTTGGCTTTCCATTGCCAGGACTTCAAACCTCTTCATCTCATCTTTTTAAATAAGACATTTCGGTTTAAAACAAATACAGATGCATATAGGCCCCCAATATGCATATTTATGTATAAATCTTATACAAGCACTACATTTTGTGTATATCATTAAACTACGCTAAAAAGGTAAAAAAGAGATAAAGATAAAAGCAGTATTTTCACTATTTATAAGCTTTATTAAAAAAACAAACATGCCTCCTTCAAAATTGATTTTTTTTTTTTTTTGCAAACATAGTATGATTAAATAGTCTCTATTTTTACAAAATATCTTGGTTGATCAATAATGGAGACTTGGTTGTGAGCTAGTGTGTGGGCAACCTTGGTCTGCATGGCTATCACAAATGGATGTAGATACAAAAATTAGGTGAAAAGAGTTGGTCTGTGGCTGGTTTACTAAATCCTGGTGCTCATTACTCAATGGCGTCTACCAGTTAAGCAGAGGCTTTGTTAAAAATGAGCTAGTAAATTTCCATTCCACTGTAGTCACTGACTCTTCCTTTTGTGTATATTCTCATAAATTTGTTCAAACCCTGATAAATCATTTGAAAATAGTTTTAAACATATTAATTTCTGATGAGAATTTTTATGCATGAAATTGTTTGCAAAAAATGTATAACAACAGGAACTTTTTTTTTTTTTTTGAGATGAAATCTGGCTCTGTCACTAGGCTGGAGTGCAGTGGCGCGATCTCGGCTCACTGCAACCTCTGCCTCCCAGGTTCAAACGATTCTCCTGCCTCAACCTCTTGAGTAGCTGGGACTGCAGGTAGACGCCACCACGCCCAGCTAATTTTTGTATTTTTAGTAGAGACGAGGTTTCACCATGTTGGCCAGGATGGTCTTGCTCTCCTGGCCTCGTGATCTGCCCGCCTCCGCCTCCCACAGTGCTGGGATTACAGGCGTGAGCCACCGTGCCCGGCCACAATGGGAACTTTTAAAATACTAGTTTTGAAAACAGTCTATCACATTTCTTTCAAAATGTTTTCCTATTTATTTTTAAATGGTGACATTTATCTGACAAGAAAATATAATTCAGTTTGTATTTGTATTTTAAATATCTGTCAGGGAAACTATGACAACCATTTATCAAGGAAAAGTTCAACACATTTGGAAAGCGCTTTTTTTGAAAAATAAAAAATGCAGAACATTTTCAACTATGGCCAAAGTAATGAAAACAAAGCCACCCAACAATTTTGTAACAAAACAAAATGTTCAAGGTCATTCTTCATCTCATTACAAAGTGTTATTCTACTCTAGTAAAGACCTTGTTTTTATAAAATTAACCACATTTATAAAGTTCTGGCTTCCATTTCTTTAAGGCTAAAACTTGCAACAAATTATGCAGTAAAAATAGTATGTTAGTAATGATAAAATCTGAGGCTGTCTAAAACTTTGTTCTGGAATCCTTGTATTCCAAAATAGTTATTCCATCAATGTTAAGTAAGCTTACAATTTTATCATGCATTGTTTTTAATAAAGAAGTAACTTATTGTTTAGTATTTGTCTTCTGGAATGTTTTTCTTTGGATGGCTCATTAATAGTAGCAGTTCTTGTATTTTGTCAACAGAATTTTGCAAATACCATAAGCTATGATGGGGACAAACACACTATGTAGCAAACCTCCCACACTGAATTATGTGTTCTCATACTCATTTCTTCTGAACTTCAATGTTTTCTGTGTATCGTCCAGCAAAATTTGCTGACAAGGGCATCTCCATGTTATTTTCAATGTTATTTCAGTCATTTTAACCTCAGGAAGTTTAAAGGAAGGAAGAGCAAAGATGACACCTCTGTCATCTGCTACTACGTAATAAAATGTCAGAAGCTTCTAAACATCTATCATTACAGATAGTATTTTATGTCCTATCAGGATAGGTTGATATCTTACTTGACTTTAAACATCACTGAAAAAAACTATAGGAGTTTTTCTTCATGTTTTTCCTCCTTAGTTTTTAAAAATCTTGCTTGCAAGGTGATGCCACAATACATCACAACACGCTGAAAGCAAATGATCAAGAGAGGGCACCCATATTAACCTCTGCACGATGTGGAACTCCCATTTGCCTTCAGAATATGTCATGTTCTCTATACCACGTGTGACAAACCCAGCCAAAAAGGCATATGTGTGTCAATCCTTCCACGAGTGATTAGAAAAACTTAAAATTTTTACTTTCAAACATATAAATACACGTAAGTGTTCTAATACTTTCTTCCTACAAATACAAATAAATCATCTTGCACTTCATTTTGGACAGCACTAACCATAAGAAATGAGTTATGTTCTGACCAAACAAGCATTGTAGAGGTCATTGAAATAATAACTATCCCACTGAAAATTAGGTCTTACAGAGATTACAAGTGCCATTTCATCATATCTCTTTGTGATGAGTACACATTTATAATAAAGACAATTTAAGAAAAACATTAATATTTGTAGTCAAAATCATATTAATGTACTCCCCTTAAAGAAGCAGAGCAGAGAGGGGAAGATAATCATGTTTTTAGTTGGTAAATATCAAAGTGACTGTGGTATGCTGAATCATGTCTCTCCAAAGATGTTCTCCTCCTAATCTGTGGTACCTATGACTATGTTACCTCACATGGCAAAGGGACTTTGTAGGTGTGGTAAAGGATCTAAGGGTAGAGGTGATGTTTTGCTGACAGAGCAGGCTTGTTGACCCAAAGAAGTCACACACTGGGGGTGAAGGGATGGGTGTTGACACTGCATACTGGGTAGGCTGTGCTGCAGACACCTTCTAGCCACAGGCCAGATAGGAAAGTGGACACCCCAGAGGAGAGTGTCATGAAAGGCTAACTTATTAGAAAGACCACACAGATCAATAGGCACTGCAGTGAACATCACTATAAAAAACAGGGAGAGGCTGGGTGTGGTGGCTCATGCCTGTAATCCCTGCACTTTGGGAGGCCGAGCTGGGTAGATCATGAGGTCAGGAGATAGAGACCGTCCTGGCTACAGTAAAACCCCATCTCTACTAAAAATACAAAAACTTAGCCGGGCGTGGTGGCGGGTGCCTGTAGTCCCAGCTGCTCAGAAGGCTGAGGCAGGAGAATGGCATGAACCTGGGAGGCAGAGCTTGCAGTGGGCCAAGATTGCGCCACTGCACTCCAGCCTGGGTGACAGAGTGAGACTTCGTCTCAAAAAAAAAAAACAGGGAGAGCAAAGGGCTTCCACAGGCCCATGACACTGTCACCATGCAAACATACCAGTGCTTAGATGCCACCAGTGGGGGAAGGAGAGAGGGAGGAATTCTGATTTGACTGGATTTAAATCAGAAGCATCTGTAGAAAAGAAATAGCTAAAACTAGATTTGTGTGTCCTGCCTTCAGATGGAATGGAATGTCAAACAGATAGTAAGTCCAAGTATAGAAAAATTAATGCTAATTTTCATAACTTTGTTAATGCTGATTTTCTTAATTTTGGCAAGGTAGTATGAAAATATTGTATCCCTAAGGACCCTGGTACACAGAAGGCACTCAATAAACACTACTGAGGAGAACCCAGGAGGGCTAGAGGGTCCTTCCCACCTGAGGAAAGACTTTCACATATGCAGAATAAAGGCATCGTGAACATTCTAAACCTGATCAGATATTTAAACTTGAGATGGCTTCAAAAGCAGCATTCTGTGGCTAAGAGATCCTAGACGGCTAGTCTGATTTGAATGTAGGACTGGATTCAAGAGCACACATGACTGGAGAGCTGGACCCAAGAGTCCTTCTGGCCATCTTTGATGGATGCTTTCCTGCTGCTGTGAAACAGGTCGGAAGGGTAAATGAGCTTCTGACAAACGCACGGGGAACTCTCTATTTTAGTCTGAAATGGCAACAGGGAGATCAATGCCTTGCATGCCGGTCTGTGACACCTAATTCATTATAGATCTAAGAAAGCACTTTGGGGAGTGGGGCAAAAACAGGAACAGCAAATAGCACACAAAAATATCTTAAGTTAAAATCCTGGATATAACGTAGAAAAAAACTGCTGCATTGTTTTCCTGATTCTAATGGGCCTCTCCTAGGGAATTTTGAGTAAGTACTATTTCCTTTCCAATCGAATTTTAATGGCAAAGATTCATGATAATCTTCCACAGAAATATTGTTGTGAAAAATTCTTCTCTATAAAGAGGTTTGAGGATCTTTACAGTGAAAGTAGCAAAGAGCTTTACACAGAGTTGTCAAACAACATTCAAGTCACTTAATAGGTCACCTATTAAACAATAGGTGTTAAACAATACCATGGGATATTGGCATGTAAAATCCATAAAGTGTTTAAAATTTAATCACAAAAGGATGAGTATTAGTTTCATGATTTGCTTTCATGAGCTTTTATATAAGACATTTGAACAAGTATATTCCTCATGCTTTACAAGTATTCACAAATTACCAGGTTCCCAATGTTTCACCTGTTACAATAAGCTGATCTTTTATATTTTCTAGAACACATCAAATTTTCAATCAAATAACTACTCACACACATGATCCTTGTTGGGTACAACTGAAGGAAAGATCCTTGTCCCCTCTCCTGTTCTTCCTATATTGTTTAAGAAATTCATTGAAAATAAATCAAGGTCTTGCATAAAGCAAATACTCAGTAAATATTTTTGAGATAATTCATGATGCCTAACAATGGTAAACATTGTGGTTGACTCCAACATTCATTTCATCACACTCCCATCAGTTAGCAATAACATGATTGTAAGCTGGTCTTCACTGAAGGTCATGATTGCCATGAGAATGGGATTGCCCTTGGTTCAAAAATGGACAAATAACTCAAGTCTGGCCAATGAGAACAAAAATATTTTGCTGAAAGCATCTGGGAAGTTTTCCTACACACTTGAGAGCACTAACCAGTCAGTCTCTCTTCCAGTAGATAGTAACAAGGAAGCATAAAGCTCTTCACTTGTCTTGCAGCCATGGTCATAACTAGCCTTAGGATCAAGACAACAATGAGAATGGCCAAAGAGCCTGAGATGAATGTTTTTTTGTTGTTGTTGTTTTTTTTTTTTTTTTTTTTGAGACAGAGTCTCACTCTGTCACCCAGGCTGGAGTGCAGTGGCGCAATCTTGGCTGACTGCGACCTCTGCCTCCCAAGTTCAAGCGATTCTCCTGCCTTAGCCTTCCAAGTAGCTGTGACTACAGGCATACGCCACCACGCCTGGCTAATTTTTTGTATTTTTAGTAGAGACGGGGTTGCACCGTTAGCCAGGCTGGTCTTGAACTCCTGACCTCATGATCCGCCCACCTCGGCCTCCTAAAGTGCTGGGATTACAGGCGTGAGCCACCGTGCCCGGCATGAATGTGCTTCTTTAATGACGTTATTGAACTGCTGAATCAGCCTTCTCGACTTCCTATTAGGTAAAGAAATAAACTTCTTTATATTTAAGTCAATTTGAGCATGCACATGAATACATTAATGGACATTTCTTTTACTGTTTAAACCCAATCCCCTATTTCCAGCTACCTTTAGACATTTTTAAATGTATGTCCACCGTGTGGTATGTTCTATCCAAAACAGGACTTTTCTCCACCCTCAATAAGTATCTAAACTACCCAGGCTTCAGGTCCCAAAGGTATTCATTTGTCTTTTAATCCAGTTCACAGACAGATTGTCACCCAGAACAGCAACCCCCAACCTTTTTGGGATGACAGACAGGTTTCATGGAAGACAATTTTTCCACAGATGGGGTAGGAGGGATGGTTTCAGGATGAAACTGTTCCACCTCAGATCATCAAGCATTAGATTCTTATGAGAGTCAAGCTAGAACCTTTGGATGCGAGGTTCACAGTAGGGTTCATGCTCCTGTGAGAATTTAATGCTGCCACTGATCTTACAGGAGACGGAACTCAGGCAGCAACACTCACTTGCCCACCGCTCACCTCCTGCCATGCTGCCAGGTTCTTAACAGGCTACGGACCAGTATCAGTGCACAGCCCAGCCAATGGGGATCCCAGCCCAAAGTATCTCGAGCGATGTGCTCATTCCTCTGCAAAACAGGCCAACTCTGTAAGGTTCAGCAGGAGTACAAAGGAAGGGAAGAATCACTGGGATGTTTATCTTAATTCAGAAATAATATTTTGCTCCTTCCACTTGATCTGTTAAGATTGTATTTGCCCTTAAATATGTAGTTTAAACATCAACTCTGCTGTGAGGTCACTTCCTCACACACTGTCTCTCACAGGCGATGTCTCTTCTACCATGTCCTAGGATACTTTGGGTATATGCCTCTCTTCCCCCTGTGAGAACAACGATTGTTTTATATTCATCATATAAACTCCTAGTATCCACACGTTTCATGAAGAAGAATCTGGAAGTTGTTTTCCTGCCTCCTATGCATGGACTTTAAGCACAAATTAGTTTTTTTTTTTTTTTTATTTCAATTACTGACATGAACTGGGACTTGCATTAGCATGCCTTCTAATCCCTCCTCCGGATTGTGAGGATGGATGTTAAAGTGCAAAATAAAACAAGTAAAATCTCAACCCTGAGACACCCCATTAGGCATGTCTCTCAACTCTAGCAATCAGGCAGTAGTTACCATTCTGTGCCTATGCATTGAAATTCAGAGAGTTTCACCCTTTTTTGGCTAGTTTTCACTCTTACATAAACATTTCAAGTAAAATGCTAAGATTAAATTCTTAAGCAGAACAAATTCAATTTTTCCGCTTTCCTTCCTAAATTTGGCACTGAAGATATTCCATGCCTTCACACAGAGGGTAAAATCACCTTCTCTCCTCCTCTACATTCATGCCAACCCAGAAACATTTGTTTCCTCAGGAATACTGGAAGAAGAAATCATTCTTCTCTCTACTCTGCTCCCTTGTTTCTCCCCATAGAGGGAGGAGTGACAAACACTACCCTCTTTGGGAAAGACTGAATGTTAGAAGTGGCCACTCATACGTGGCCTGCACCCTCAACTATTCTTTAACCTTGTCTTCAAAGCTGCCTGTCCACAGGCCACATGCAGTCCTCTGTCCTCCATGTGGTTAGCCCACAAGTACAGAGGACAAGGGCCCTTCTCTTCGATGCTCTGTCATTAAGCTCAATCCAAGTGGGAAGTTGTCCAGCAGAAAAGACACTGATATTTCCCATCCTTCCCTCCTATAAAAGGTTCTTTATTGGCTCAGCACTGAGGAAAGATGGGTTTAATTACCTACACACATGTAATTCTCAAACGTATCAACTGAAGAAATGAACAGCTAAAGAATACACCTGAACTACTGCCTGTAAGTCAGGGATATGAAGATGTAGGTTTCAGGAATATTTATGACATCCCAAAACAAAGAACTTGGCCAGATCCAATAGCTTATGTCTATAACCCCAGCACTTTGGGAGGATGAGGCAGGAGGACTGCATGGGCCCAGGAGACTGAGGCTGTGGTAAACTATGATCACCTGGGTGACAGAACAAAATGCAATCTCTAAACCAATCAATCACAAAACTAGCTTATGCCTTAATATGGCATCTAGACAGCAATTTTTTATTCAGCTTCTCCCTGCTTCCCACAAAGCATAAACACATTGAAAATAAAAAATTCTTAATGCTAAGATTTCAAACTAGCAAACTAATGCTGGAACCTAGAGGGGATTTCCATCAACTACCATGTAGCTGAAATATGTGTCAAAACTTAAGGACCAAAGCTTGTTTGTAGCTTGAAATCAGACAGACCGGCCTGCATCTTGGTTAAAAGACCTAGGGTTTGTATCAGAACATTGCAGAGCAGAAATGCCCCCCAGCTGACCAGCTCTGCACCTCTGAGGCAGATAGGGTAGCCTCAACCCCAAAACCTTTATTTCCACAATATTCTGCGATCCTCAGAAATTATAGGGCAGAGGGAGGAGAAGGATCACATGTGTGTTGAGGTGACATACAACACACTGGGAAGTGCAGTTCTGGCTGCTAGTACATTATAGGGAAGGGTGCAGACAGTAAGTGGCCTAGGGATGGCTTTCTATGTTACCCTTCAGCTCATCTCCCTGGGAAAACTAGGCAAGAGCATCAGGTCCATTTAAAGATAGCGAGGCACTGAAAACTGGGCCAGCTACCATATACATGAGAAGCCCCCAACCGAACCTTTGAGAAGGACAATATCAAACACAAACATGTGTATGATCGGGGGGAAAGCACATTGCAAACTGATTTCCAGCGTCAACTCTTGGGCCTAATTTTTATTGGATCTCTGGGAAGTATTTGACACAACAGGTCTCTCCCTCCTTAAAATATGGTCTTGACTTGGTTTCCAGGGCACCAGGGTCTTGGTTCTCTCTCCTGCTCACTTTTCTGCATCTCCGATCTCTACTGCTGGAGGGCCTCAGGATTCAGTCCTTGGACATCACCTCCACTCTAGTTAAGTCAGATTCCAGGTGATGTCCAGATTCCAGGTGATGGAATCTAGTTAAGTCAGATTCCAGGTGATGTCCCCCCAGTTCTCAGCTGAAATTCCATCTACATACTGATGACTCTATATTTATATCCCCAGCCTGGGCTTCTCCCTTACATAGCCAGCTGCCTACTCAACGCTGCCATTGAGGTATCTGATAGATTGCTCAGCCTCACTATGCTTAAAAACCAAATCTCGGATCACCCTACCCAAATGTGCTTTATCCATAACCATCTCCATTTCTGAAAAAGGCAATTCCATTTTTCCAGCTCCTCAGGCCAACATTTCAGATTCATTTTTGACTCCGCCCTGTCTTTTGCTTCATCCAGTCTATGATCAAATTCTACCAGCTTCACCTTCAGGACACACACACACTACAGTCTTCCCTCTCCTCACTACCTCCCCTACACCCACCCTGTTGAAGTAAATTCAATAGGCTCCAAACTGGTCTCCTTGCTTTTGCCTGTCCTTCTGCAGTCTTGTTCATACAGCAGTCTGTAGCAGTCCTTTTAACACATCAGTCAGTTCGTTTCTCTGCTCAGAACTCTCCAGTGTCATCTTCTTCCATTCAAAGTAACAGCCCGTGTCCTGCAATGATTGCTGCTCCGTGCCCTCCACTTCCCCACGGCTCCTAAACCCTCCACACTCACTTCACTCAACCACGCTTGCTTCCTGGACACACCAAATACTCTCTGGCGCCAAGACTTGTCACTTGCTGTTCCCTTGATGGAATGCTTTTCCATCAAGTCTCTGTTTGTTACTTCATTTCTTCAGGCTTTGGCCCAAATATCAAAAGGCTGTCCCTGACCACTTGTATAAAAAGCGCCGTCAAACTTCCATTTCCAGCACTTGCATCTTTCTTACCCAGTATTTGTTCTTTGTTGCTCTCATCACTACCTGCATGTTATTTTTTCGTGTATTGTCTTATCACCTCTCTCAATCAGAAAAATAAGACCAGTCAGAGGCAAGACTTTGTATTTCTTCACTGTTCTACCCATGGTGCCGAAAGCAGTGCCTGGAGCATCAAGTATGAATAAAAACATTTGTTGAAGGGCTGGATTCTTCCCTTGTTCCTAGGTAAAGTAACAAATACCCAGGGGCTTACACAAATGTAGAGTCAGTATCCTAGAAGAAAATAGCTCTGAAAACTCTACTTATAATTTGTACTAACAGAAATGTTATCACTAAGTAAGATAATGTGAGAAATGGGGGAAAAAAAGTCATAAGAAAGCAAGAGCAGATGAAAAGACAAAAAGGCTTAGATGAAAAGGAGCAATGGTCAGAAAGGATGTTGGATAAGGAAACCAAAATGATGGCAGAATTAAGGCATCCTCTGGGGAAGTGAAAAACAGAATTAACAGGGCAGATATTGATAGTGGTTTCTTCATTCATTTATTCAACCACTGCATATTGAGGGCTGCCTCTGCATATATGCCAGGCAGAGAACAAGGCAAAAGAAATGTATCTTCACGAACATGCAGTGAGATGGACAAAGCCCATGTGCTGCTTATAGGAGTCGAAGCCAGCAGTGCCTTTGTGGAAACCACTTTGGCAATATATACTATGAGTGTCTTAAGATGCATAATCTCTGAGCAACATTTTTATGTCTATGAAAATAATATAAAGAAAGAGATGATCATAGCGTATCACAGAATTTACATATTTATACATAACATGCACATATTAAAATGTTTGATCTTAGAAACAACTGAAAAATACACAGTAATGGAATTATCAACTAAATATTACCAAGGTCAAACAATGGAGCACTATGCAACCATGAAAAAAGATAAAAATATTTTAAGAACATGGAAAAATTTACAATTCATACTTATAAATAATTATATGCAGAATGAATTCAAAGACAGAGCTCTTGTCTTTGGAATTTGGGATTCAGAATTATATTCTTTATGCTTTGGGGCATTTGACAAGTTATCCTCAAGGAACACATTATTACTTTAATAATAATCAGAATAAGTACTAAATAAAATTTTTATCTCCCACATTAACATTTCTTATATATTTTGAACCTATTCCAATACAGTTCTCAGTTCCTAGAAATGTCCATTTCACTTACGTTATTATAAGAGATTCCAGTAAGTTTAAATTTTTGCTCAAAGCATGTTAAAGTTTTGTATCCTTGCATTCCCGCTCCAGATTTTTTAAACAAGAGACTACACTTTTTGCTTTATAGATATTCTAAGCTCACTGTTGTCTTCTCCTTTTATCATGGGGGTAGTAAAAGAAAAGACTTTATTCAAATGATCCAACAATTCATCACCCTCACCATACAAATGTGTCCAAAAACATAACTTTATCAAAAATAAAGTTCCTTATTAAAATGTTTCAGTAAACACATCCAGACTGTGGCATAGTTTCGAAGGTATACACTATGTCAAAATTTGTCAAATTATACACTTTAAATATGTGCAGTGTATTACATCAGTTATACCTTAGTAAAGCGACTGAATAAAACGTAGCTTTACTAAAAGGCCACATACTGAAATATGACTAAAGGGCCTGAGGTCAGACACACACACAGAAGAAAAAGACAACCCAACCCACTCCTTAAATGCATCAGCAAGTTTATTTACAAATGCAATTGAACAGAAAGGCTCACCAGTTTCTGGAGAAGACTTCTAGTATACAAACCATGGTTATTTTTCATTAATGAAAATAAGCAGCTTTCTATCGGTAATTACTTAGCAACATTTCTGGTAAAGAAAATAGAGCTCCCTTCATCAAGCAAATAAATGGTACCTTAACTGCATTTTTTAAAAATCAGAATACATAGGTAGAAGGAAGGATACAGAAAGCACATTTGGGGATAGATTTTAATGAAATTTTCCATATGGTTCTGCATTAATTTAGAATACATTACAATAAACAGAGCAAATGCAATTATGTATTTATATTAACTATTTCAAATAATGTTTAAGAACTTTTTTAAAAAAAAAACAATAAAATATCCTCTTCAAAACACCACTAACTAGAAAGTCAAACTAGATCATTATCTGCCTCAAAAATATTCTTAAGTTCTTATTTTTTCCCTTGTGCTCTCAAGATGCTGAATTCAACAGGTAAATACTGCACTTTTCCCCACACACAATTACCTTATAAATAAACAACAAAAATACTGGTTCTACCAAGACTACAATGCTTCTATGCAATCTACAGAGGCAAAAAAGTTATTCTTTAAAAAAAAAAAAAGCAAAAAAGACATACAACACATATTTATAGATCTACACGAGCAGCAACCACCTCTTCTTCTATCTGCAACAGTGCTTTCGTATGGAGGTTTACATCACATGGCGGTTGGCCGTCCAGCTGATCAGGCAAGGAGAGAAGAAAGAAAAGTGCTTAGATTCAGAAACGTGAATATTGCCGCCTGGGATACATAGCAGTCATCACTCAGAAAGTGGCCCAGCGAGGTAGAAAGAATAACCTGTCACTCACTCTTAAGATAAAGCTAGGCAAATCTCAGTGTCTCGTCTCTGGAATTCTTTATTTGTAAAAATGGAGTAAAAACGAAAATGAACTGCGCACAATAGAAATAAATTACACTCAACTCTCTATTATTTGTCTTGGAGGAGAGAAAAGGCATGGGCACTTTTAAAATGATGATTCCAGAAATCATTTCTATTTGGCTTTGGAAATCGATGAGAGAGAGAAAAACACACGCACATACACACACCCCCACCAGTACATGCCCAGCCTTGACTTTCTCCAACCTCAGTGCCAGCATCCAGGAAAGGACTGGACAGCTGCAGCAGGAAGGCTCAGAACCCACTGACAGACAAAAGAGAGTTGACTGGGCTTAAACCAGTTCCAAAGCACTCTTCACATAGGGGCCATATAAATACCTCAGAGTTCAAAAGCAAATGGTTTTGCTGATACCACTTGTAACACCCTTTCACAATAAGGAAGAAACACACGTTACCAGCATCAAGGTTTAAAATATAAACAGCAGTAATGGTTGTCTTGCTGTAGCTATACACAACACACAACCTAGTTATGCTAGCCTGCCTTTTATAACACACAAACACATGCTTAGATGCAAAGTAGCATTTGAAGTTTTTTGAAAAACTCTTTTCCAAAAATGACACTGAAACACCATAGTTAATACTTTCCTTTTAAAATTATATATTGACATATTATATATTAACATAAAGCACAAACTGACTTATTTTGTATTACATAGAACAATATTTTTTAAAGTTGGTCATATTCTAAATCACATAATCAAAGCCCATTGTTAAATAATAGAAGTAAGTTGATGAGAGACCAATCTTTAGTCAAGAAACAGATTATAGCCTAAACAGAAAATTCATTGAAGTGTTTTGGTTTCTTCGTATTCTTGAGTCATTAAGGGTCTCTGAGGACCCTGGGCAGATGATACAAGACACCACCCTGACTCTCGGACTCTGTTCCTCTCCATTCCTTGGCCTCACAACCCACTCCTGTGTAGCTGGAACCCTGAGCAGTGGCCCATTCACTATACACACTCTTTGAGGGGAACACACTACAGTTCTTGAAACCTGGACTCCTATGGTAGTGAACTTGGAGGGGAGCTGGCTGCAGGTTCAGGGAAATGCATGGGAACCCGTGGTCTCCTTAAAAGGCAAGAAATTTTCTCTCTGATTTGCTCTCTTACATTTGAATCTGAGATAGCAGTCGTTGCAGTACAGCTGGTGGTTTCTGATTCTGACTTCAGCTCCCGAGGAAGAGCCTCCGAGGTCACACTCACAGGCAACACACTGGGGAACAAAGAAAAAGAACATCCACAGTCAGTCAGCTCAAGAAAGCTTGGGGCATTCCTGGGGATGGGGGGGAAATGAGCAGAATGCTACTTCTAAGCTCTTAGATACATTTCAGCAAAGAAAAAAAAAAAAAAAGGCTGAAAGATGATTAGTAGATTAAAATCAAGCCCGCCAGATAAGATGTTAAAGAATTCATAAAGCCAATATTAAAAGCCGAGATGACCAGTCTAAATATACTCCCGCAAAATAGAAATCATTTGCTGATTGACTTAAAGAAATTTAGCTTTATCCCGCCAGAGGAATGGCAGGTAAGGCCCCCCACGAAAGAACTGGCCAGAGTGAACGAAGGCTGGGCCGTGGCACTCCACCCTGGGGTGGGCCGCTCCCAGTGTCCCTGCTGCACTAGTTTAGCAAGTGTTCCCACACAGCGCTTCACTTCAAGGCTGGATATTTCGATTCTATGTGCCCAAACTCTAATTATCTTGACTCATTCTGCTCTGCCTAGGAGCAGCCCAAGCCAGCAATGTACAAGCTTAAACAAGCTGTGGTCTGTGGGCCTCCAGGATCAACAACCGGAATCTTTCTCTGGCCCAATGCAAGCTCAAGAATCAAACAGATATGTCTTTAGAGACAGAGATTACAAAACCAAACAATTAAAGCCTTAGTTCCTTCTTATGTGCAAAAACCTATCAGGTATAAACAGGCTGTCCAATTATAAAAATAGCTACAATGGTAATGGTTTTCCTTACATGTTCTTCCTACTGAAAGCTGGGCTTTCAGACCCTGTGATAATTGCATGTGTCCCTGACCTTAACAACACTAGTAAGTTATTGATATATTATATTTCAAGTATGCCTCTGACAGCATCTTAGAGAAAGCAACTTACGTACTGTAAATTTATAGAATTCTAACAGATTAGAAATAGAAAATGCAAAATTTTTCCAGATTTGAGTTTTAAAACAAGGTTCAAGATTTGAGAACTAGAGGGGAGCAAGCAATTTGTGATTCAAATGCAGCACAGATTGACGAATACAGCACCTAGCTTGTTAGTGGCACATCTACACCCAGCGGCTCAAAGAAGCCATGCGCTCTCCAAGCAAAGCTTTACAGGCCTGCAAGCTGTTTGTCTCAGTCTCACCTTAAAACAATGCAAATGATAACAAAGACCCAGGGACTCGATGATCATGGCGGCTCCTTTGCCCAGAATGTTATTGCAGTAGGAGCATATGCGCTTCCCACTGACTGACCTAGATGCAGAACAAGAATGGAATGGAGGCTTTCACCTGGGCAGCTCAAGATTCTTCTTTAAAAGTCACACTCTGCTATTAACATTGATAATAATTTAAGAAAAGTTCTATACATATATCTGTGGGAGAATAACTTTTTACCAGCCAACGAAAGAATGCCTTGATTATACTCTAACCTTGAACCATCTCCGTGGCAGCTCTGAGACCCCTGACACCGATTCACATAAATGAGCAATTTCAGTGTAATTAGTCCATCCTGCAATTTCTGATACTATCCTCCTTTGATCATATCTGTACTCAGCCATAGCTGCCCCTCATCTCCTCCACCTACATCTTCTTGCCAGTTAAACCAAAGCACACAATGTTGATCATGTCCTCCTACCCCCTCAGAACACCAAAAAGGTGGCCCCAACTTTCTTCGAGAGGCTTTGCAAGTCCTCTGTGACCTATTTTTCTCAGCCTTAGTTTTCACCCTCTTTCTTGGTCCCCCAGTTTTCTAGTTACAGAGAAACGTCCGTGCTTTCCTGACTGTGCCTCTGGCTTAGAGGATTATCTCTGCAGGGAAGGAAACAAAAAGTACCTGACAGCTGCCATGGACAGAGGGAAGGAGGATTTCTACTCTACTTTTGTATACAGGTCTTTTCTCCTCTCCCGGTTGATAAGGTGGCACCCGTTCTTCCACGCCTCTGCACCCCCACAGAATGAGCACAGCGCTTAAGAGGGCACCTCCTAGATCAGGACCTTCTTAGGTCACAGAAGTCCTTAGCCCATCCCTCTGCTCTCCCAGAATGGGTCTCTCAGTCAGTAAATGGGTCCCCCTCCTCTAGCTTCCTCTCATCCTATAGACCGCACCTCCCCACGGTACCCAAATTTACCCTAAATCTTCACCTCCGTTCTCTCAATTCAAACTCATTGATACACACTTTATAGCCTGGTACGTGTAAAATTGTTTTGGATTTATATAAAACATGTTTTCTTATGCAAGTCTCTTATCTGATAGCTTTAAAAAGTCTCAATATTAATCAATGTGTTTCTACTTTGAAGTATTCCATTTGTGATGGAAAGGAGTACATGCCAACAGCACTCTCTTGGGGTGAGGAGAGCAGCACTGCCCGAGGCACTTACATGAGGCATGAAAGATCTGTGGAGAAGCTACCCAGACCTAAAAACCCAAGCAGGGCTGATACCTGAGCTTCACTCCATATAAAAAAAAAAAAAAAAACACCCTATCATAACATATACACTTCTCACACCATATGCCCTAGCAAATTCAGCTGATATAGCCTGAACAAAATGTGGGCAAACAGAACGCCCAAGCAATGATTTTGGCAATCAAAAACCCCAAAAGCAAGATATACCCGACTTCACATTTTTTTAATCCAGCTAGTTCGAAGTCCCCCAGATGATGGAGCATGCCCGGAAAAGCACTGTAATGCTCTTCTTTTACACTCAGTTCCTTGAGCTTGTATGACACTGTCATGAAAATAGCTATTTGACAATACTGCTTTCACTCAGAAATTTGAGAAGCATTTGTGAGCTGCTATATGTTTTCATGATTCCACACCGAGAAGTATTCAGGTACGTCTTACATCCAAGACACTGACCACAAGCACAGGCAAATGAGACGGTGGCAACAAGTAGACACCTTCAGTCTCCAGTGGCTTCACAAGACATCCAGAAATGCTATTAGAGTTGCATGGAACAGTATTAAGCAAGCCTTCATTGATTTCATACTAGAATACCAAATCTGACACCTTTGAAAGGGCTTCTTTTTCTTTTTCATTGGAAAACTTGGACAGGATTTGGGGGATATTTTAATGAAAAAATACCCAAGACTAAGAGAAGAAAGAGAAATGGCAAGGGCCTCACCTGTTGCGCAGCTGAGAGCCTGACTGTGAAGTTGAAGGGGAATGGCTTCTCGGGGTGGGGGACTGTGTGGTGGCCACACCTGTGGTGGGGCTCTTCACCGGGCCGGCTGAAGGCGGGGGCACGCTGGAGGAGGGGTTCCGCATGTAGGCACGGTTTGACGTGGACACCAGCTGAGGTGGTGGGCGACTAAAGTCTTGCACAGAGGAAGAGGCATAGAATCCTGTGGGCTGATTGAGCCAAGGGGGCTGTCTCCAAGAACTGGACCGGGGGGAGTCCAGGTTATCTAAAGATTCACCTCTGAAACACAAAAAAGACTCGTCAAAATAATGTGATATGTTCAACTAGAAATCTGTTTAATTCATCATTCCATTCATTAAAAATCCATTTTATATATTTTGTATGTGGGTATTATCTCAGTATTCTAGTTACATATACAGATGTTCCTTGATGTATGATGATGGGGTTATGTCTCAATAAACCCATCATAAGTTGAAAATATTGTAAGTCAAAAATGCTTTTATTTCACCTAAACTACCATACGTCGTAACCAAGCCTAATCCACCTCAGTCATGCTCAGAACACTTACCTTAGCCTACAGTTGGACAAAATCAAGGAACACAAAGCCCATTTTACAATAAAGTGTCAAGTATACAATTTACTGAATACCGTACTGGAAGTAAACAACAGACTGGTCATACGGGTACTCAAGGTACAGTTTCTACAAACGCTTATCACTTTCACATCATTGTAAAGTCAAAAATCTTAAGTCAAACCATTGAAAGTTGAGAAGCGCCTGTAAAATTACCTTTAACAAATAAAACTGATTTTCATCATCAGTGGCATCATGTTTCATAGTCAATCAACCTTCTTTTTTTTAATCTGTTTTCTTTCCAACTTTTATTTTAGGTTTAGGGGATACACGTGCAGGTTTGTTACATGGGTCAATTGAGTGTCATGGTGGTTTGGTGTACAGATTATTTTATCACCCAAGTAATACGTGGACTACCAGAGAGGTGGTTTTTCAATCCTCAACCTCCCACCCTCCACTCTCAAGTTGGCCCTGGTGTCTCCTGTTTCCTTCATTGTGTCCATATGTACTCAATGTTTAGCTCCCACTTTCAAGTGAGAACACCTTCGTTTATTTTTATTTACTCGGGGCTCAGGTAAAACAATAAATACCAACCACCAAAGAAAGAAACATACTAAGAAAAATATTTTTAAAATAAGAGCTAATACTCTATTAAGTCTAAGAAGATTGACACCCTTTAAATCTTCAACAGTTTAGACATAGCAAATATAAAGTCTTTTAAAAATTCAAAGAAATACGTTTTAAGAGCTTAAATATGACAAGCATTAGGTTAGACACTTTCACAAAAATATTAACATTATTGAATCTTCATGACACTAAGATTTTTTTTTAATCTCATAGAAGTGAGCTTGTCATAAGAAGCACCAGTCGGTGGTGGAACTGGCTTTCAAACCCAAGTCCTCTAAAACAACCCAGACCATGCCTCCTGTGAAGATTTCATTTATGTAGCACCTGAATCCCTAAATTTAGCAGCTGTTTAATGTCCACATTATAAAAGCATTTATCAGTCACTTCCCTTAAAGTACATATGCTTTTAAAACCAGATTTAGCTCCCAAATGGATTTAAATACAAGTTTTGCAAAATCTCTCTTAAAATTCGTGTACTAACATTAGTACTACCTACAAAAATGAACTCAAAATTATGAGAATTCATCTACCTGGTCAAATTTAATTTTATTGCTTTCAAAACTTTTTCTTATCCCAAGCTTGAAATTTATCTTCTAACATTATAAAAATGATACATTATCATAAGGAGAAAGACTGAAGCTGCAGAGAAACACCCCTGAGGGAGAAGAAAAGTCCTTCCTCTCCTGACTCACCTGCCCTAACCCGCAGAGGTAACCACCATTAAATGTGTGTTGTTCCAGACCTTTTCTCACATATGCAAGCACATATTTACATATACATACAAATTTACATATGTAAGTATAGATGTGTCTATATACATATGTAATGTGTTTGTGTTTAACAGTCTTAAACAAATGGATTATTCCCCAACAGTTTTCAGTAACTTCATTTCCATTTATTATGTATTATCTTAGAACTATCGTCATTCTGCTCATATGATAGACTGTACTTCAGTGGCCTCCAGTGAACCATACCTTTTGGTATCCACGTCCTTGTGTAGTCTCCTCCCACTGACTCTGGGGTTAGTTACATGACTAATTTGGCCAATGGGGCATCAGCAAACACTATGCACATGGCAGCTTGATAAGCACTTGCTTATTAGGCATTGCCTTGGTGCGAGCTTTCCTCTTTGAATCCAGGTCCCATGCCATGGGGTAGCCCAAAAAACTGTGTGGAGAGGCCTACATGCAGAACACAGGCCCCTCAACTAGTAGCTCTGGCCAAGCTCTCAATGAAGCCTCTACAGCTACAGGGACAGCCTACTGCCAAGATAGACACAGCTCACGAGCTGAGACTATTTTTCACATTTTCAAAGAGTCTTAAAAAAAAAAAAAAAAAAGAATATGTGACAGAAATCTACGTGACCTGCAAACCCTAAATTATTTACTATCTGGTCCTTACACATAAAGGCTTACCAGTCCCTACTGTAAATGACTACAGCTGCTCAAGTGTCCCAGCCAATATCATGCAAATAACTGCCCAGTCAATCGTCAGGACTGTGAGAGATTATGAGTTATTGTCTTAGCTCACTAAATTTGGAGGTGGCATATTATGTAGCAACACTTTTCTTTCATTCTTCAATAGTCATATAGTGTTCCATCTTATCAGTATGCCACTATTTATCGAATAACTACTGAGTATCTCCTTACTAGAAGACACTGGTTTTCCTTGGCATTAATGAATAATGTGTAAGTGCACATACTTGAATATATCTTCGCATATTTATCCAAATATATCCAGAAGATAGAGTGCTAGAAACTACATTGCTCAGAGGGTCAGATACATAAACTTTTGCTTAATACGTACTGAAAACCTGTCCAACCAAGTGGAAAGAAGAATTCCTATTTCCATATACAATTGTCAATACTAAATTTAATCAATTTTAACTCTTTACAAATCCAGTGAACAAAAGAGATACATTATTGTTTTAGGACTACTGTCGATCTTTTACGTTTATTGGCTTTGTGTTTCTTTTTTCCATGAACTGTCTTGTTCATATCCCTTTGTCTGTTTATGTTTTTTATTTATTTATTTTTTTGAGACAGAGTCTCTTGCTCCGTCATCCAGACTGGAGTGCAGTGGCGTGATCTTGGCTCACTGCAACCTCTGCCTCATGGGTTCCAGTGATTCTCCTGCCTCAGCCTCCCAGGTAGCTGGGATTACAGGCACACATCTATTTTTTATAGAGGTGGTAGGGATAATTTTCTGATTTTTACAGTTATTAATATACTGAGATAATTAGCTCTTTCTCTGTGATACGTTACAAATTCCCCAGTCTGTTTGTCAGCTAAGAAAATACGGAATCAGAGCAGCTGCATTCATTTACCCAAGATACATCTTTTAAAATGTTCCTGCACTCATTTCCAATTAATATCTATATCTTTATCTCCTTAAAGTTATAAAAATTAGGTTTATCATTTTGTGAACCCAATTATCATGATTCCAATCTAATCATTATCTCATTAGAAATATAAAAATATGAAACTTTTGTTTGTTGAAGTTCAGCAGCCAAGAAAGTTCTAAGAGCAGAGTGCATTATTTAAGCATCTGAACCTCCCTTCAGAACGCCCCGTCCAGATTTGCAACCTATTAACCATGTGATTCTGTCAGTGTCTTTCCTGCTTGAGCCAAAGTTTCCTTATATTAAAAAAAAAAAAAAAAAAAAACTGGAATTATTATCCCTACTTCATTATGTTTTCCTCAGATTAGATGAGGTCATGTACACTGAGCAACTGGCTGTCTAACACATAATAGTGCCCCAGAGCATTCGCTCTACGTTCGTTTCATCTCTTCTGCCCAAAGCACCAGCATGTCTACAAATTAAATATCTGCCTCACAGTAAAGACAAGAAAACAACTCCTAAGATGTCTCGCACCTTCTCATGATCCCAGGAAGACTAACAGGCTCTTTGTTGACACTGGCACTGCGCTGTCGAATCCAGCTGTTGTCATTGTGAAGGGGTGTTCTCTTCCTCATTTCCTGAAGGATTTGCTGCCTCTCCAACTCTGCTCCTGATGGTACTTGTTCTTTCTTGGAACTCCTCTGTGAAGAGGTCGTGTTCCCAATTCGGTCTAAATATTTATTGCTTCCTAAATTAAAACAAATCAAAGGCTTTGGGATTAGCACATTTTAAAAGTGACAGTGATGATTGACATCACTAATGATCAGGGGAATGCAAATCAAAACCATAGTGTGATACCACCTCACTCCTGCAAGAATGGCCATAATCAACAACTCAAAAAATAATAGACAACGGTGTGAATGCAGTGAAAAGTGTGAATGCACTCCTAAACTGCTGGTGGGAATGTAAACTAGCACAACCACTATGGAAAATAGTGTGTAGCTTCCTTAAAGAACTATAAAGAGATCTATCATTTGATCCAGCAATCCCACTACTGGGTATCCACCCAGGAGGAAAAGATATCATTATACAAAAAAGATACTTGCTCACCCATGTTTATAGCAGCACAATTCGCAATGCAAAAATGTGGAACCAACCCAAATGCCCATCAATCAATGACTGGATAAAGAGAATGTTATATATATATATAATAATGTGTGTGTGTATACATATACACACACAATACACACATATATATACACATATATATGGCATATATATATATATATATATATGACATGGAATACTACTCAGCCATAAAAAGGAATGAATTAATGGCATTTGCAACAAGCTGGATGAGATTGGAGACAATTATTCTAAGTGAAGTAACTCAGGAATGGAAAACCAAACGTCGTATGTTCTCATTTATAAGTGGGAGCTAGGCTATGAGGATGCAAAAGCATAAAAATGACACAATGGGACAGATGCAATGGCTCATGCTTGAAATCCTAGCACTTTGGGAGGCTGAGGCAGGTGGATCACAAGGTCGGGAGATCGAGACCATCCTGGCTAACACGGTGAAACCCCATCTCTATTAAAAATACAAAAAATTAGCCGGGCATCGTGGTGGGCGCCTGTAGTCCCAGGTACTTGGGAAGCTGAGGCAGCAGAATGGTGTGAACCTGG
Source organism: Trachypithecus francoisi (assembly GCF_009764315.1). NCBI lineage: Eukaryota > Metazoa > Chordata > Mammalia > Primates > Cercopithecidae > Trachypithecus > Trachypithecus francoisi. The sequence continues at coordinate 40,059,152 of NW_022681463.1, forward strand.
GAGGCAGAGCTTGCAGTGAGCCGATTTCACACCACTGCACTCCAGCCTGGGCAAGAGAGTGAGACTCTGTCTCAAAAAATAAAAATAAAAAATAAAAATGACACAATGGATTTTGTGGACTCAGTGGGAAAGGATGGGAAGGGGGTGAGGGATAAAAGACAACAAATTCAGCTCAGTGTATACTTCTCGAGAGATGGGTGTACCAAAATCTCACAAATCACCACTAAAGAACTTACTCATGTAACCAAATACCACCTGTTCCCCCAAAAACCTATGGAAATAAAAAATTTTTTAAATAAAAAAATACAAATACAAAATGACGGAGAGAGAGATGGAGTTGATATAACAAAGAGATAAAGTGTATTTGAAATTGCAGCCTCAATAAATAAATAAATTTTAAAGTTACTGGATAAATCGCCATGGCAGTGCAGCTTAAAATGTGGCTTTGTGCACGTGTGCTAACATTGTCAATTCTCAATGAGGGTACTTCATGAGAACATAAAGGAACTGCCTTCTATTCCAGAAAGTCCAGTTCCACAGTCAGAGCCACACCAGAAAACACACTTGGGAAAAAGAAAAAGGCCGTCCAAAAAGGCAACCATCAGTACTGGTTTCAGTATTACTCAGTTACAAAGTGCTCATGTAGAAATAGTTTTTCTTCCACTCATCCTTTCCTAAATTAAATCAATCAAGAACATGCTCAAACGCTTGCTGTAACAACTCTAAAAGGAAATGGAGTTTTCTTCTCTCAATAAATGTATACTCCCCTGGGGAGAGAGGACATAAATGCACATATCTCTGGCTAACATGACCCGAGTGTGCACGCTGTAAGTTACAACCAAAATTGTAAGAATATGAGCACATTCAATCATCGAAATGGCTTTTGTGAACAGAAAAAATACTAAAGCAATTCAAATAATCATCTATAAATGTTATCAGACTTGCTTCTACTCTAAGAAACTGACAGAACTATAATTTGAATGTTGAATTTATTCGTGACAAGTCAGTCAGGTTTTATCCTAAGGACTTTGTCTCTTGGATTTGGCGATTAGTTTCTGATTGGGGCAAAACACCCATAACTTTGACATATCATTCCCGCCTTAATCTGGATTCAGAAATCTCATCTAAGGATTTATTTTCTTTCTTTCTCCACATTTATTGCTACTGCCATTCTTTCAAAATGTATTGTCTGTCTATGCCTTGGTTCATCTTCCAGTAAGCAATGAGCAAGACCAAAGGTTTCTTATATAACTATATTTACATTTGTGTACATACAAAGCTTATCAATTGGGTCAGACTTTAAATAAATGTTGCTTTTTTTTTTTTTTTTGACAGCGTCCGCTCTGTCGCCCAGGCTGGAGTGCAGTGGCATGATCTCGGCTCACTGCAACCTCCGCCTCCTGGGTTCAAGTGATTCTCCTGCCTCAGCCTCCTGAGTAGTCAGGACTACAGGCATGTGCCACCACGTATGGCTAATTTTTGTATTTTTAGTAGAGTCAGGGTTTCACCATGTTGGTCAGGCTGGCTGGGATTACAGACGTGAGCCACTGTGCCTGGCCTCTTTTTAAAATGTTGTTTTGGTATAAGCAAGTTTTTAAATCAAATATTTAATAACTTCCACTGCCTGCTATCTAAGAGCTTGCAATGAGTTAATGAAGACGGGAAAACACACATACAAAATAATCCGATTAATAACACAAGCCACAAATATTAACAGGATTATTCTGGAGATTCACAGTTTTAGTTACTGAAAGGTCTTGTATTTACGTTCAGGAGAGATAATATAATCACTGCAGGTTAAAAATATTTCATGGAATACCGAAGTACTTAAACTATAATTTTAATGGTGGCTAAAGGCAAGTTCAGGGGAGAAGAAATGGAACATACAAATAGGGAAAGGTAAGACCCGAGGAACCAGATCGGAAAGTTTGTGATAAATTGGGAATTGAGAAAGATGATAATGTGGTTATAGTTAAAGACCCCTTAAGGAAAAAATAGCAAAATTGGGTGGAAAGTTAAACTAGAACCAGATAACGAAGGTCCTAACTGCTCAAAGAAAGGGATAATCATAGAACTGTGAATTCCAATAAAAACTGTAAGTTCTATAAGCTTTAACCAGAGGTCACAAACTAGCTGCCACCAGGCTATTTGGCCTGTAGATAGGTTGTTTTGCTCACAGAGTATTTTAGTTTTTTAAAAAGATCTCTTGTCAGCACATAAAAGATAACACTCGAAAACAATTTTTTTTTTTTTTTTTTTTTTTTTACTTTTCTGTTACAACAGGAAGAGTAGGCAATCAGAGGCTTGCCTTCTCCAGCATGGCAATGATAGGCTGGAGCTGGGCCGTGGCTATCCACCTTGATGGGCATGTTGACCTCAGCCCCACCTGGACCTTCATTCATTCATGTAGATGACTAGCCACCTGTTTACACAAATCCTGATATGCAAACCCTGCTTAAAATGGTAATTACCACTTAGGGTTTTTTTTCATAGTGACATAATTTCTGCTATATGCATTCTTCAGAAACATATTTTATAATACTAACAATGTCAAGTCCAAATTGTTTTTGCATAATTAATGAAGTCATAATTTTTTATTTTTTGACATTTTGGCATTTACATGCATAAATCAAATTAGTATGCAATTTTTAAGTCCTCCAGGATTTCGTAGAAATCTTTTCTGTACAATTTCTTTAGCTGCAAAATAAAATCTACTATACACAGCTGCATCAGCATCGCTTTGCAAAATTCCCACATATTTCATTAGCAATTTAAAAACCATTTAAATCTCCCAGTATTTTTTCCACTATAAAATTAAGCCAAAAATAAACACAAGATAGTTGTTTTGCTGTTTTTATATACAGAAGTTAAAATACTAAGTATTTTTATTAAATAGTCTTAATGAATCTGAAATATCTTGACCTTAAAAATACTTCTCCTAACATGATAGCACAAATAAGCAACTGTGAAGAAGCAGTTTGGGGGGGAAAATAGCATTTACCATTTTTATTTGTGGAGTGATCATCTAGTTCGGTAGTAGATCTGGATTTATTCCTATAACACAGAACACAATATATTAAATATGTCTCATTAATAACCTCTTTTATATTTATGAAGTAAAAACACCAAAGATATTGCTTTTTAAAGCAGTTGATTTACTTTGTATGTCTGCTGAGAGCAATTACTTTTAAACCAAGAAATTTTTCATCTTTCACAAACTCACAGAAAACCTTGACATCCCTAAAAAAGAGAAGAGTGAAATGCTGGAAATAGATACAAACACGTGACAGTACTTCTCCAGTTTGTATGATGATGAAGACTATAATTTATTGATCAATTGTTGTCAATGTTTGCCCTGGCCCAGATCTCAATCTTACCAGGCTTACAAAGCATCTGCCATCAGATCACCTACAGTCAGTCCGTCCCACCTCCTCCACACTGCCCAGGGTTATAATGTCAACTTCTTGGGCCTTAGGGTGCCACTGACTACTGTGGAACATTAATTTACCAAACGCCATCTTAGTGTTCCAAAGAGGTACTAAAGCATACAGCACAGTCAACTTCTGGAAACGCCTTAATTTTGTACCAATAAAACTTAGGTGTATAAATCAACACATGCTAATCTCATTCCCATTCTGCTAGACACACTGAACTTTGAAAATAATAGTGGTAGCTGGGCATGGTGGCTCTCGCTCCTGTAATCCCAGCACTTTGGGAGGCCGAGACAGGCGAATCACTTGAGGTTAGGAGTTTGAAGCCAGCCTGGCCAACATGGTGAAACCTCACCTCTACAAAAATACAAAAACTAGCTGGACGTGGTGGCGTGCGCCTGTAGTCTCAGTTACTTGGGAGGCTGAAGTGGGAGAATCACTTGAACCCAGGAGACAGAGGTTGCATTGAGCTGAGATTGCATCACTGCACTCCAGCCCGTGTGACAGCGTAAGACTCCGTCTCAAAAACAAAAGAAACGAAAAAGAGAATAGTAGTAATAACACTGTATAATATACATTATAAAATAAGATGTAATATTACACTTATGTACATATATGTACATATTACATATGTATAAATCCAATAATCTATAATACATAATGTATCATAAGTGGTAGACAGCTGCGCTTGTGAATAATTTCACTTATATCTACATAGAAGAAAACATTTATTACCAGATGTCTAGCCACACTCCTCGATGCCTCTAGGGCATGCTTTATCTGGACTGCCTGCAGGTATTCTTATTTTCCTGGCTTCCTTAAGTTTCCTTTCTCTGCATTTTAATTCTTTTCCCCAAGGTCATGAGCTATATAAATAAAGCTTTTGTAAATACGTAAGTAAATCCATAACTTTTAAAAGGAGATAAACATTTTAATGATTTACAGTTACCCAGAGAGATTATAAATAAGGTCATCTATCACCAGATTTTCCTTTAGCTTATTGTCAGCCCATTACTACCTGCTTGTCCCTTCCCTTTTCCCCTTCTATTCTGAGCCCCGTTCAGTTATCCTGGCTGCTTAGATACAAGTCTTTCCTTATATCTAATAAATAAGACAAAAGGAGACATTTCAGCTCTGAAAACACAAGGTAATGGCCCTCCCCCCGATATTTGTTTGACAGACTGTTCAGAAGTCCTCAGTGATTTCAAAACTGCAAAACATTTTAAAAATTACTTTAAAACATTAAAACAATATTTTAGGAAATTTTAAGATACATGTAACTTTCCAGATATCTTGAATTTTATCTTCAATCCCCAAAACTGACCAGTAGTTCTAACCAAACTGCCTAAGAGAAAGGTCACTATTCCCATTTCAGATGTCCCTTTTGGGAGTAATGTTAAGCCATTATTCATAATCTTTTTAAAATGAAGATTACGTTGGATTACAGAAAATGGACACAGTTCTTTCCCAGCCATGCCCATTCCCCTTGCAATGTGATTCCTGCCATAAAGAAGCAGTGTTCTTCTCTTCTCCATGATCTGTGACTGTATGGAGTAATGTTAAGCCATTATTCACAACCTTTGTAAAATGAAGACTATGCTGGATTACAGAAAATTGACCTAGTTCTTTCCTAGCCGTGTCCATTCCCCTTGCAATGTGATTCCTGCCATAAAGAGGTAGTGTTCTTCTCTTCTCCATGACCTGTGACTATGACTTTAGACAACTTAAACCTCAAGATGCCTTGCAGATTTCCTCTTTTTAATTCCCTTTCCCCTGCCCCACCACCACGTACCCATAAGACCTCCCTGGTTGGGCGAACGTTGACAGATATATGACCCAGTTGTTCTCACTGCCCCAGCCGACCCCAGCCAACCCCCAAAAGCAGAGCTGCCTAGTTAATAGGTAGCAGATATATGAGCGAGCCCAGTCAACTAAAAGGCTGCCCAACTGAGATCAGCCTAAAATGCTGACCCATAAAATCACAAGTTAATTCATTAAGTTCACGAGTAGTTGTTACACAGCAAAGCTAACTGATACAAAGATCAACCAGCAATTCCTCTTTATATCCTACAAATGACAAAGGGCTAAAGTAGTTCTACAAATCATCGATGCAAGCCCTGGAATATTATATGAAGCCAATTATCATCAATTAAATTACAATAACATGCTCTGCATACCTGTCATTAGGAAGAAAACCTGAAGATGCTTCTTCTCTCTTTGGTATATCATAGGAATCAACAGGCCTAAAAGATAGAATACGATTTTGTAGTCAAAATATTAGACTTTAAGCCCTTCCCTGAGTTTAAGAAAAGGGTATCAAAATAATGTCATTCTAGCCTCTTTATGCAAATGGTCTTTGGGTTAAAAACTAAACATACAAAGGTATTTCAATGAATAACCACAGAAAATAGATCCCCTATTGCCAAGAGACATTTGCAAGCCATTCATTCACTCATTCATTCTACAAATACATATTAAGTGCCCACCATATTCCAGTACCACTCCAAGAATGGGCTACAGAAGTACACAAAACAAACTTACTGACTTTATAGCACTTACATCTTACTGCAGCAGGCAGGCCAACAGATAAACAAATAAATGCATAATATAAAATAAGTTAAGAGTACACAGACAGAAAGACTGAGAAGGGGCCTGTATTTTAAATCGGGTATTCTAGAAAGTCCAAGGAGGTGATGTGTGAGCAGAGACTAGAAGAAAATGAGAACACAAGACACACAAACATTCAATGACTTCTCCAAGCAGACAGACTAGAAAATACACAAGTCCTTGGGTATTTTCAAGGAAGAAACAGGAGGCCAGTGTGGCTGGAACAGAGTGGGTAAGGGGAAGAGTGGAGGTACTACAAGGTAATGCAGCTCATGGCAGCCTTCTAGGCCTTGGCAAGGAAGCTGGATGGGGTTCTGGTGTGACAGGAACTGACTTCGAGGGTTCTGGGTGGGGAAGCAAGATGACATGGCAGGGTTTATGATGTAAAGGTTCTCTTTGGTGGCTTGTATTCACTTGTGTGGAGAATGGGTGGCAGGAAACAGGAAGAGCAAGGGGGTGCCTTTGAAGTGGGGAATGGATACAGCTGAGCCAAGCTACTCTAGCAGCCTCTGTGCCCTCTGGCTGTGGGGACAAACCTCCTGTACTGGTATATTCTGACTGACGTTTCCCGCTCTATCTCTGCCTGGGGCTTCTGCTCCTCCGCAGGGCGCTTCTGCTCCTCAGCCTCAGCCTGAAGCCGCTTCTGCTCTTGCTCTTCCTGAAGCTCTTGCTCCCGTTTCCTCTCTCTCTCAATAACAAGCTGATCCTGCGGCTTCTTTCCTTGGTCCTCATGAACAACTTCCTCTTGTGGCTGTCTCCTGTCCTCTTCTCCTGCTCGGGTTCCTTCCCTGTCTGAAGACTTGGACCCTTCACTCCAGGTAGCTTCCCAGGTGGCAAGAGAGGGCTCCCGTGTGGTCACAGACATGCTGTTTGAGCTTAGGACCATCAGTTCCTAGATGACCAGTGAAAAAAGAAATCCATCTAAATCTGTTTATTTCTGTAATTTCATATAGACACATATATATTCAGTTTTAGATGCTACTAACTATAGTTGGCCCAGGACTCCACTCAAAAAAACATGTTAAGAGTTCTACCACTAAAAAAGCTACACATGAGTGACTGAGATGTAACTTAGAAGAGGAAGACGCACTGAAGTTCTATTAACATAATTTGTTAATGATGTACTACAAAAACTAGGAGAAAGGCTGAAACATCCAAGCAAAATTCTAACAAATCAGAGCTCATTGTATTTTTCAAAGAGCTACACAGGTGAACATAAGGTCAAAGGTGGAGAAAAATGAAATATCTCCTGCTTCTCAGCTAATCTCACCAACAAGGTAAAGAGAAGAAAAACTATACAGGCATGTTCTAACACTACCTCATCCAAGTACTTGGAATTCTCTCTCTCTGCCTCCTGTTTGGCCCTTTGCCACTCTTCCCTCAGTTTCTCCTGCTCACGTTGATATTTTTCCTATAAGAAAATATGACACACATTAATCCAATAGATTAACTCTTCACATTAAGAATCTTCTTTATTAACACTTCTATGATCTCTAAACCTTCAACCTCAAACCTTTAAAAACCATGATTTTATTTTCACAAGCCAATCAGATTTTAGTCCCTATAGTAGAAAAGAGCATATATTGAATTAAAAATGTGGACACTGGGGTAAAAAGCTAGACACTGAGAATTAAACCCCCATCCACCCTTTACCATGGCTGTAATTCATTAAAGACTCTAGCAAACTGTAAGGGGGTGCTAAATTACTGTGCAATGGAACTAGCAACAGTTTATGGGAACCAAGTCATCACAAAGTCCGTGCACTTCACATCCGCTAAGTGAGTGCCCTTCATACTCTACAAAAACACACATGGGGGTTAATAAATAATGATTTTTAAAGGATGACTCTGGAAATCTTCAAAATGGAAAAGTAATTGTTTTATGAAAAATGTACTACAGACAAAAACATTTGTTGTTGTGAAACTGTTGAGTTTAAAATTGGTTTCTCAATACTGGTTGACACAGACTGGAGAAAAGCAGTCAAATCCAACCTCGTTCCTACCCATCCACATGAGCCAGAGCTACCTGCAGTAGACGGTCCTGCTCCTTCTGCCACCTCTCCTGCCGCTTCCGCTCCTCCTCTTGATCCCACACCCAGCGACTCGGGGCACTGATGGTTGGAACTGGAAGCTAACCAGTTATCAGAGAAGAGATGCAAACAGAGAACATAACTTCATTAAGTCATCTACTGAACCACTTTTGCACACACAAATTATTCATATCACAGTTTGCTTAAACTGTACCAAGGGAGAGCTGGCTTGGCTCTGAATTTTAAAATAAGTTTTTCAACTTGGAAGGATAACTCTCTGATAAATTCTTATGCAACCTAAAATCATGGTAAGCACGCTACTGTGTACTAATTCAGTCCCACCAAGTTCGCCTTATTCAAAATGACAAATGAATGCTACTTACATCAGGAACCACCGAATCAGAGCTTCCTGTGTTGCAGCACATGGGCAAGGAAGAAAAATATACAATATAAGTCTTCATTTCTATGAAATAATTCCTTTCAGAAACTTCTATCATTAGCTATCTCTATGCCAGTATACTAAGTGACAATGTGTTTTTAAACAATAGTCAGTAAATCGTTTTTTCTCCAGGTGTTAACAGTTCCATCTGTTACTCATGTTTCAAATTCAAAGTTAGTAAAAGGAAGATATAGATGCCAAAATAAACCCTAGCTGTAGGTATTAGAGTAGGATCAATGGACAGTTCTGAAGAAACTTCAGAGTTCTTTTACTAATAAATTGGACAGCATCTCATAGTTTTGCCTAACAGGCAAAAAAAAAAAAAAAAGGAATTTCAAATGTTACAACATCTACCAAATCCCAATTTTTTACTTGCCATTACTCAATTACAACATGACAGCTGCAAGTCACATTTTTCAAGTCTTCTTACTAATGAGCCACTTTCATAAGCAAGTCACTGCAACAAACATGTTCAAGAAACATTTCCTTTTTCTACTCCTATTATTTGAAACACACGTATTCAAACTTCATATGTAAACTTATGGGTACAGTCTTATTCTTTTTATTCTTAGGGGACCTACATAAGTATACCTTTACATAGAACAATGATTATTTTAAAAGTAAACCTTCAGAAAATACACTCTCATACAGTACTTTTAAACGTTCTTAAAACCTCAGCTGTCAAATAAATTATTCACATATAATTTTTTACAGAAAATTGCTTTGAAGCCTAGAAAGAAAAATATTCTTCCCTAGAATAGCCTGTTGAAGAAAAATGGGAGAAAATTAGAACAGAGAAGGAAAAGGAATTGCTTTATTTTAGCCAGTTTTAGGAAGGAGTATCATACTGTTTCAATTAAATAGCCATAGAAAAAATAAGAATTTTATTTTAAAATATAAATCAAAAACACTAAGGATACTGACATAAATAGACTTGCATAGTTGGTAAGGTATTTCTGTTTATGGTCAAAAACAGACCTTCATCCAAAGGAAGGACATTAGGTGATTAACACAAAATACACAAACCCAGTAAGCACTGTGTTATAAGGCACATTTGTAAACATGTTAATAACCTTAAAAGAAACAGTAACATTTTAGATGGCAACAGCACAATATCCTTTGACCATTGCATCTCAAATGTTGACTATTACTTTTAAGTTCTTAGTAGCAAAACAGAGCTTGAACAGCATTCATGTGACAGAGCATTAGGCAAACGTGGCACAGGAGCAAATGTCACATGCACAGCACATTGTGAGGCCCTGCCCAAGTACACCAACATGGAGAATCTCAAAATGCACGTTTTCAGATGCAACCAAAATGTATTTACTTTGAATTTATTTCAAAGTCAACAGAGCAGTCAAATCAACACTCCAAAGCCACCATACCATAGCAAAAATAACTCTTCTTTATTAAGAGTGTTTTCCACAACCAAAAACAAGTCAGAGTGTTTAAAAACGTGGCCAATTGCATGTTGGTGTAATCTAATATTATGCAATTTGTAGGAAGCAGTAAGGCTTAAATGAAATTCCTTATTTCTTACTGTTACCCAGTGGAAACAAGTGTGTGTTAAGAGCATCTATCCCTCTTTTTTTTTTTTTTTTTTTTAGAAAGTTAAAAAAAAAAATGTAAAACCTTTATAGAGGTATACAAAGGACACACAGAGACCCATTACCACAGAGGTAGACCCATGAACTGTAAGAAAAGCCTGATGACCCTAGGGAAAGAATGGAAATGGGTTATGTCGCTTGGTCATAATGACAGACAAATTGAAGAGGCTCAGTGCCCAGCACCACAGACCGTGAGGAAGAGTGGAGAGGGAGAACAATTCCATGAAAGTGCATGAATTGTTAGCTTTGTGTTTTACCTTGTTCAAAAAATTGTGATCGCCTTTTTAAGTTTTTCAAAGAAATGGATTCAGATGCTAGTTGAAAAAAAAATAAACACCATGTCATTCATTTTTATTTCTCACCACTGGTAAATCAAACAATACTTGATATAGCTTTCCAATCTGTGCAATATAATTTTAAAAGATCACAAAACTGATAGCCGTAGAAAATATACATTTATCTCAAGGCACAGGGACACACAATTTTAGCAGCCTACACTACATTCAAATTAGTGGAAGGAACGAATATTTTTATTAATAAACTTTAGCATATAGCATCAGAGTTTCACAGCTATGAAAAGCCAAAGTATCATCTTCCATGCTAGATCACGCCATTTTAGGGAAAAGGAAATTAATATTTTTTGCTTAGGTTAAACAATTCATAATCTTGTCTATTACATGGAAAACTGTCTATAACAAACAGTTTTCACAACACTTATGAATAAGAAGTTAAAAGTAATGGGGAAGAAAACAAACAAAAAAAAATGACACCCAAAGAAAGATCAAAGAAAACCAAACACTAAAGTTACAACCATCTTCTAACTAGAATTTTTTGACCTAGTTTTCAAGATCTGGTAGCTACTAATATTAAGTAAAGCAAATGGAGTTCTGCCAAGAAAACAAAAGGAAAACATTCTGACTTCTCCCACAGATCTGTCACAAGACTATGGCATAAAATCTACATATGATTATTACTTGATACTAGTTAGTGCTTACTTATCTAAACAAAACCTTCCAATGACAGGGCCCATGTACAGTTCCCTAGCCATAGAAGAGCTAGATGTCTGATCAGCTATCTCACCTGACTCACTGCAGAGCAGGACCCGGTGCTTTACATGTAACATCACGGAGAAAAATAAGCAAAGTTTGCTTTAAAAACTCCTTTGATAAAGAATGCAACTGAAAACAAAATATAGTCACTTCTATCTATCAGAAATGAAATACAAAGTTAAATAATTGATAAGGAAAGGGAAATTTATATATTTAGGTTGGCTTTAAGATAATGTATTATAAACTGTCAAATGTAGAGTTAAAGCCACCAAAGCACTGTGAAAACCCAGTCCCATTCTTGGCAGTCTAGGTTCACGGTAGAAGAAGTCTCATCTTCTTTGGGTTTCTTCCCCTGCCTACATGACCAGATCTATTCTTATTTTTCTGTGCCCAAGGAACAGCACACGATGTATGGCAGCTTAATTATTTCTGGATGGGCAGAAGAAGAAACATGGAGATAACTCCAAAATTTCTCTAGATATTTTGCCTTCATTTTCATTACAAATAGGTACAGCTGCTAATAACTTTATTGCCACTGGCATTTCCCTCTTACAGCTAACTGCCTCTAAGGTTGGCCTTTCACAACAAGAAAGAAAGGAAACTTCATTCATAGTTCCAAGCTTAACTAAGATTCCCTTTGCCAGCATACCATAGCAAGAAAGCTGACTCGGGAAGAACCAGTCTTTCTTATTTGACTTAGGCATGCAGGCACTCAAAGCTCCGGAACATGCTGCCAAAGTTTTGTTTGCAGTGCCTGAACGATTCAGCACGGGAACTGAATGCCCTTCCACCTGGCTGCAATTGGATCTGCGTGCTAACCTTTTAGTTTCAACTTGCAGTAGATCAGTTTTTCTTTCACTCACAGATATTAATTTTTATAACAGCAGAACTTGAGTGCTGTGTCTTTTCCTGTATAATGTAAGTTATAATGGTGATATTTACCTTTTGATTCAAAAGCATTGCTTTCATCATGAATTCCATTGATTTCTTTGGATTCAATATTCTGGAAAGGGTAAAAATGCTAGTTAATATTCTCTCCAGTTGGACTTTGGACTTAAATAATGCATTTCACATTACTGAAATATATATTTTAACAAGATGAGTTTCTCAGGATATTGATGCATTCCTTACAGCCTTTTACATGTAGTAGAAACTTAAGTTTTTTCATTATATTTCAATATTTGTGGTAGAATTAATGACCAGCTGTAGGCATGGATGATTTTAAGTTTAATCAATCGTTAATTTTCCAAGACATAAAATCAGCCAGATAATCATTAGTCCATTTGGCTTGTATTTATGAGTACACAAAACTGTCATATAGGATTCTCAAATATTTAAACATTTCTTATACAATATAGTAAGATCTCCTTATTAATAAAAGGAGTTACCTTCAGAAGATAATAGCACAATCTAAGGAGTATAAGTGCATAATATTTAGTTGAAATTTAAATTTAATTATTAATTTAAATGAACAATTTGTACCATAAATAGAAACCACATTACTTCAAAGTCTATAGGAAAAAGTATTGCTTTGACACTTAAAAAATTTTCTACATTATATTTTTGATCAAATTAATGAAACTGATTCTCTCTTAACCACATATGTAAGTCTACCCACCAAATTCACCTACACAAAAACTAAAAATGCTTCATGAAGTTTTCCATTATACCCAACTATTACATTTATTTGCCAGTAAAGACTAGGGAACACATAAAGAAGTTATAGTTTATAATTTTATGTAATTGCTACTTCACGCTCACAAAGATCTGAGAGGTGGATCTAATAATGAAAGATTGGTGGAAAACACCTGCAAAACAACATTATGAGATCTTTTGATTTTACCATTATATAACTCACAACTACTCTATGAGGAATGCCTATGGTTTTCAAAAATATATTTTACTGTATCTCTTTACTATAATTTACGTTATTCAATCATTTACATTTTACAGGTAGTATCAAAATTGTACAAACAAAAGAAATTATTTTCTTCCATATACAATTCTAACAACTGCTTTGCTCCACACCAGTACTTCCTACTTCTCCAAATACTCACAGAACTCTGAAGGCTTTCGGAGAAATCAGTTGTTACAGATAGATTTGAAGATTTTTCTGAGTTGTAAATTCCAGAAGTTGCGTCAATCCACTTTGTCTCAGGTGAACCTATAATTTTGGTAGCCATACTGGTGAGATTGAGGGTTTTATGCCGTATAAATGGCAGGGAAGGTTGGTCTTTGCCCCAGTCTGATTGGCACATGAAGATCAAATGAGTACACATAGATGTTGAAGTGGAAAGAATAAAGTCATTGAATGCACATATATAAAAAAAATCTACATATACAAGACAAACAAATCAGGCAGTACGTGAAATAAATCAAGAGTTTAGGGCTTTTTACCAAAAGACCACCTTCCCAAAACACAAGAGTTAAATCACGTTAGTAATGAAAAAACTAGCAAATTTGCTGAATCTTTCCCAAAACCAGGATAGATATTTTATTTTGATATCGTAAGTTGGCAGGTCTGCGGAGGCTTAATGCCCTTTCCCATCTAGCCTCTATAATTAAGAAACATATTAATGGAATACACATTGAAAGTTCTTTGAGAATAAACAGGAATATGACCTACCAAGCTCTCTCTCTTATACCAACATGGTTATGATGCTGCAGATAAAGTTAAATCATAGCATAGTTCTTAATATTCAGTATTATTATAAATAACTCCTGGATGCAGATACATTTGTCTTCAATTGATATTTGCATTCAATCAAACCAGTACATGAATCAGTCAATAAATACTGTAGAATTCAGTAAATTTGCTAGTGAAAAGTCCAGACAGAATATTCAAAGGAGTAGGGTTCAAGATTTGTCACGATGTAACTACAAAATACCATTAATGCCAAAACATAAGTAAAGTGAAAAAACAAAAAGTTATTGAAGCAAATTGTTAGAACCACTTGCCAAGGGCCAGGTCCCAATTCCAAACGCCAGACATGATGGTAACACAAACTCACCAGCCTTTCCATAGCGCCTCACATCCATCACTAGGTGTCCAGTTTCTTGAGCCTTAGCCATGGCTTCCTCCCACTCTTTTGAATCCTTATATGAAAACTTGGTGTTGTTAATAGCAATAATTTCATCACCTACTTGTAGCTGAGAAAATTCTGCTGGGCTACCTAAAAATACAAAATAAATTAACCAATTGGGGAAAAAATCCCACACGTTCTATTAGTTGCTGCTTTGAGCTTAAGAAAAATGACTCTGAATTTTAATTAACCATTTCTCTCTTTTTCAGGTGGAGAAGGGTCACTATTTTTTTAATATCAAATATCTGAGTACAACATACAAAGCATTAGAGGTGTTTTTTGAAGTTCTATAGAATGCATCTTCATTAAAGGAAAAATGATAAACTAATGTATTCAATAAGACTTCTTTATTAACCTCCCAAGGACAAAAAATTTAAGTTACTCTTAAATTTGAAATATGAAATATACTGCATTTTAATTAAGCTTCCAAATCAGATACATTCTGGAATGGAGCAGAAGAAAACACAGCTATTTAAAACTGCTTAAAATTACTCCATAACTAAAACACCATTATCTAATTAAGGCAATCTTAAGATGTAAAAGAACTAACTGGTGTTAACATGCAATTTTATATAGCTAAAATATGTAAAAAATAAAAAATAAAAGTAAAAATAAAGGAACTCCTCTTTTTAATTTTAGGCCTTGTAATGTTTTGCAAAAAGTTCCCGGGCTTGACATGGTATAGACCTGGACGTGGGAGGGGTAATCCTTTTACAGAAGTCCTGAAGCATCCTGAAGACTTCATGGGCAATAAGTATATTAGAACACTCAAAAAAAAAATCAACTTATTAAATAGCACATATACATCTACTACAAAGCATGGCTGATCGTGGAAAGTTCTTTCTGAATCTTTACTTAAGTGCTGTTTGTTAGCATTTCCAAATATAAAGTCCAAAATGGACAAAATCTGTAAAATCACAAAGTTAAGACCTTCAAAACTAAAATTAATTACTCAAGGAGAATAAACAATATGGAATTTGGAACCCCAATAATCTCAGGAAAGAGGATGTATTTTCTGGCCTTATGGTTGCATTTTTCACAGGTTTTCTCCTCCTATATCAAATACACTAATTTCTGTGGTCCCCAACCCCACAATGAAAGATGAAAAAGGAGAAGAAAATTCAGTAGAGCTAAATATATCATTTACCTGCTTCAACTGATGCTACGAAGATCCCAGGAATATCCCATTTTATTGTAAACCCAAAGTCAAGACTCTTCCCAGGCGTCTGGTTTATGCTGATTCTCATATCACTGAACTGATCCTGAAAACAAAACATGAAACCTGGTATCCAGTGTCTCTGGCACCCACATGGAGGAAAGTCTATCCATGAAAGGAGGGAGGCTGCTCACTAGGTATACTTGAATCATTTCATGATAAACTAGAAGCTTCATTCTTTCTTCCTTGGGTTGGTAAAACTTTCATTTATATAAATAGCACCGAGTTTATTATTTTTCTGCTAAAATAAGGAAAATCTTATTGTCATTACATGTTTTTCTTCATATTAATACTTTAAATTGGTTGGCCATGGATAAGCTTAGGTTTCTGCCCACTGTACCACTGAGTCTAACTTACAGGCTACACCATTTATTCACTGCCCAGGAATAAAGTACAGTGATTTAAATCATTCATTTGAAAAGGACCACCATACTTTTAAAAACCTACTCCCAATACTTGGCATATTTTCTGAATAACTTCAAGTGGTTCACAGACACATAATTTAGCCTCCAGTGGCATCCATCTAGGACTGGTACCACTCCCTAGTGGGCATGTGAAGTTCGGCAAGGTATTTTGCTTGCCCAAATGCCACATGAAGATTTAGTGTTAAAGGCATAGCTGCTATACATGCTGCAAAATGCAGAACTATGTCACCTGTAAGGAATTACTCCCTAAGATACCAAGAGTGTCCCTATTGACACATTCTGAGCTACAGTCCATGACTTCTTCAAAATAACATCAGCTCATAAGCCCCCAAATAATAACCTCTTGGACAAAAGGTATAATTATTCCCATTGCTATCACTATACTACACTACAAATCCTAAATTCCAGAGAACTTAAATTATTTTCTAAACCAAATGTTTCAAGTTTTACAGTATACTATGTCTGTGCAAACCTTAATTTCTCTGTAATTTACATATTTTGTTTTGAGGAAGCAACAAATAGATTTTAATATGAATTTATGAGACCAGTGTTTCAGCTTTGTTTCCTAATCACAAAAAAACTTAGACTTACCTGTTACAATTCTTCCTAAACCGGTTTTCCTTTCCAGGAAAAGACCTACCAGTTCTCCATTTTAACTTGGCAGTTAAATCTAATCCAGGAACCAACTGGGCAATTCATAAAGCTTTCTGCCTAAGGTTTTTTACCCATAAAACAAGTTTAAAACAAGTAGCATTATTCTGAGAAATATTAGGATAGTACGTACTATGGTGTGGATGTGATTTGTCGCCACCAAAACTCATGTTAAAATTTAATTGCCAATGTGGTAGTGCTGGAAAGTGTTACCTTTAACAGGTGTTTGGGTCATGAAGGATCTGCCCTCATGAAGGAATGAATGCAGTCTCATGGGAGTAAGTTCTCACTCTAGCAGGACTGAATTAGTTACCACAAGAGCAGGTTATTATAAAGTGAGGTTGCCTTGTGTTGGGTCTCTGCACACACCATTTGCCTATCTGCTTTTCCACCATGTTGTGACACAGCACATGGTGCTCACCTGAAGCCAAGCAGATGTTGGTGCCATGCTCTTGGACTTTCTAGCCACCAGAACCATGAGCCAACTAAACCTCCTCTTTTCTTTATAAATTACTCAGTCTCAGGTATTCTGTTATAGCAACATTAAATGGACTAAGTACACAAGAATTTGAAGGAAGTCACTGAATAAACAAAGGATCAAGAATTCACTACTCTATATGGACATGCAGAAGTATTATGACATTTCACTCATTCATCCATTTGACATACATTTATTGTTTACTCTGTATTAAAAAAACCACAATACTTAGCACTTTGGGAAATAAAGATAAATTAGGGATGATTCTTGCTCTCAAAAACTAATTGTTGATTTTTCAGTGGGTATGGGATTTTTAGCTTTCAGCAGAAAGCTCTTTGTAAAGCAGTTTAAACATGGAAATGCAGATGTAGTCATGACACTCGTTAATAACCACCTGATGAATGCCAATCTGAAGAATATAATAAAATTCTGCTAAGAATAGCAAAAACTACTGGTTGGTTCTACTCCTCAGCCAAAACCACCAAACACTTAAGTTAGAGATGACGTGGTGAAAATGAGTGGTCATCTTCACCACACTTACAAAAAAAAATCTGACTTAGAGCCAATTAAAGTGCAGAATCTATTTGCTATATAAGGAAGACAGACAGAGACAAATCATGGGTTACACATTCAAAACACTGATGTTTTATAGCTTGAAGAATAAAAGACAGGATGGAGTCTTAATAAACACTCTCAAACTATATAAAGAATATTTTGTGGGAGATGGCAAGTGAACATGATCCTTTTCTACCAAATATAGGATCACAGAGAATGAACTTAAGCCCTAGAGGAAAATGTCTCACTGTTATATTAGATTGGAAATACTATCTCATGAAGGACTGTACTTACCTCAGAAATAAAGAAATCACTATTTAAACATCTTAAATATTAATAAAAGGGCCGATAACCTCCTCCTCTTTGAAAGAGTTAACAGGAAG
Organism: Trachypithecus francoisi; assembly: GCF_009764315.1. Classification (NCBI taxonomy): domain Eukaryota; kingdom Metazoa; phylum Chordata; class Mammalia; order Primates; family Cercopithecidae; genus Trachypithecus; species Trachypithecus francoisi. The sequence continues at coordinate 40,077,105 of NW_022681463.1, forward strand.
GACAGTGTCCCTGTGGCTACAGCCAGGCAAAGTGTTGTGTCAGTCCTTGAGACACAATGCAGGCAAAGAGGAGAGGACCACATGGGCAATTACAGGTGCATATCTGTCATTAACCAGGTGACCACAGGCAAGTCACTGGGCCTGGTAAAGCCTTCTCTTTCATAAATATACTGCTTTTTAATTTTGGTTTTAAGTAGCCTACTTTCAAATCAAAGTCTTACGCAGACCACCTCTTTCCAAACCACTATACAGAAAGGATTAAAGTGGGTGGCTGTGGTTTCAAAGTAAGAGTTCCAGGGCCCCACTTGTGTGGTCTTCCCTTCATGGCAGTCTTGAGGCATCTATGTCCAATCCCAAGTTCTTATAGAAAATTATTCCTGAGACTTCTTGCAAGTGAACATATCTATAATTACATTCAAGCATGAATTGTTCAACAGTGATTTCAGGAAGGATTTCAACTTCCTTATTTTTCTCTGCAAGGTATATGCCAAGTGAGTATCCTACAAAGAATCCAAGCTTCAGAAGATAATGATGACAGAATTATCTTTGAACTGGATGGAACAGGAATATAAATTATTGGGGGAAACCTAGATTCCTGAAGACTGATAATGAACTATCCAAGTGGTTTCAGTTGTTCATGCCAGAAAAGATAAGGCAGTTGTCTACTATCATCTCAGCATATAAGATAAAAAATTTCCCTCAAATTAGGTATAACTTGAGCAGACGTATCCACTGAAAGTTCAGATTGCCCCAACAACTGTCAGACTGATGAAACAGAAGTACAAGACCCTACATTTTTAAACAAAAACATGAGGAGGTTCTGGACTCCCAATGGTAACTCTTATTTCTGCTAAATCCGTTGAATTAAGATTTTCATGTCAACATAGATAGAATTTAATTTAAAAGAAAAAAAAAAAAGAAACAGGGCCAATCTTAACATCAAATCGAAAAGCTACACTTCTCGAATTTTTCCTATTAGACAAATGTGTTAAGGAAAGCCTACTTAGTTGATAAAGTTAACCTTAAAGTAAATCTGGACTGTAAAATCCGGAATATCAGAGGAAATCTATAATCTTTGAATTTGTGTACATACAATTCTTTAGTGTCTTTCTTTCTGAGTCTTACTGGAATGAGAAAATGAAGTGAGTAGCCCTCAAATCTTGCTCTTCCTCTCTAAATCCTTCTCCATCTCTCCTTCCTTCATCCCACTGTGGCAGGCAGTGTTTCTATAATACACCCACCACTGTCCTCATCCCATTCCAAGATTATCTTCTACCTACCAAATAACATCTTGAGTCTTCAACCCTCCAGGCACTGCCCACTATTCTTGCTTTCTAGGAAACAGTCTTCTAAAGTCACCTATTATCTTGCTTTCTCCAGCCTTTTTTCCCATGTCTCTTGCCACTTCTCAGTTTCATTAGCATGTTCCTCTTTTTTCTCTTCTCTTTTCATTGTGTTATTTGTTCCTTAGTCTCCAACCTCTCTGACTACACGCTTTTGTGAGCAACCTCATTCACTGCCGTGCCTCCGATGTCTAAGTCCAACAATTCAAAAATTGAACTCATTATCTTCCTCCCAAACCTGTTCTTGCGCCTCTTGTTTTTCATATTTTGGTTAATTGCATCAATAGTTCATCAGGTGCCCAAGTTAGAAACATTGGATTCTTTTGGGACCTCTTTCTCCTTCTTTCCCCTAACTGTTGCCCAGTCGAATGCCACACAACAATCCCTGTACCTCTACTCTCCACCATACACACTTGCATTTTACAAGGTTCTGTCAAGTCCACAATCCATCTTGAATCATCCCATCTTTGCCACCCTCCCTTGTGTTATCATCTTGGTTCAGGCCGTGATCTCCCCTAAACTCCTGTGGTTACCCCTCCTAAGTGGCTCTCTTGCCTCCAGCCCTTATTTTGTTCATTGTCCACACAGCTGCCAGAACTTTAGTTATAGAACATGCTATTATATCACACTCCATTTTTAAATTGCTGGTAGCTCCTTACTGCCCTACTTGGAAGATTTCAAACTCTACATTTCAGTTCTGGTAAGTTTCAATAAACATATAATACAACCTTTCCTCAAAATGGTTTCAAGGATGATTTTATCTTTATGGACCAAAAGACATTTCAGTTCCCAGTGGCTCTAAAATTCTAAAGACACAGCAAAGTCCAAATAAGTCAAAATGTGGTCTCTTAACTATACATAAGGCAGTCCTCAAATGCGAGCCTGTCGTATTTCAAAAAACTTTAACATCAGATAAATTGCAGTTGTGGTGTAGGCATTTCACCAGCCTGGGGCAGGTTACATAACTTTCAAATCTCATGTACTTCACTGGTAAAAATGGGATAATACACCTACTTTGCAGGGTTATTGAGATGATTAAATGAAACATTTAAAAGGTGTCAAGGCACACATGACTGATGCCCAGTAATGGCCTTCTTTTTCTTTTTCCAATGGAAGCAAATGTTAAACATAATACACATGCTGGCTAAGCAGTTTCTGGATCAATTAAAGAAAATCTCATTTAATTCTCACATACTTAGCTCTAAAGCCAAGAAAATTCGGTCAGCATTCAGCAAACATGTACAGATGCAGGCACTGCAATGACAGTAAGAAAGGTAGGGTTGTATTCTATCCTCAGGGAGAGCAGGTCCTAGAGAAGGTGAGAAGCAAGCAAAATGCACAGTATGAAGCTATGATAAGGGAAGTTCTGGCTACTATATCCAAAGGGGCAGTAATCATGGGGTTAGATCAGGAAATGGACATGCAGAAAGCTTCCTTTCTTCCATACGTGTCATCCCGTTTGGGGGTTACTGCCTTAAAAAGTCTGGAGCAGAGGTTCTAGAAAGAAGATTTGTAGACGGTTTAAAAATATAGAGCTCTTTTTCATGTGTCTGTTGGCTGTATGGATGTCTTCTTTTGAGAAATGTCTGTTCATATCCTTTCCCAACCATTATGGAAAACAGTATGGCGATTCTCAAGGATCTAGAACTAGATGTACCATATGACCCAGCCATCCCCACTGGGTATATACCCAAAGGATTATAATTACTCTACTACAAAGACACATGCACACGTATGTTTATTGCGGCACTATTCACAATAGCAAAGACTTGGAATCAACCCAAATGTCCATCTGTGACAGACTGGATTAAGAAAATGTGGCACATATACACCATGGAATACTATGCAGCCATCAAAAAGGATGATTTGCATCCTTTGTAGGGACATGGATGCAGCTGGAAACCATCATTCTTAGCAAACTATCACAAGAAGAGAAAACCAAACACCGCATGTTCTCACTCATAGGTGGGAACTGAACAATGAGATCACTTGGACTCGGGAAGGGGAACATCACACACTGGGGCCTATCATGGGGAGGGGGGAGGAGGGAGGGATTGCTTTGGGGAGTTATACATGATATAAACGTTATGCACATGTACCCTAGAACTTAAAGTATAATAAAAAATAAAAAAAAAATAAAAAAAATAAATAAATAAAAAAAAAAAAAAAAAAATATAGAGCTCTGAGGCTGGGCATGGTGGCTCATGCCTGTAATCCCAGCACTTTGGGAGGCCAAGGTGGGCAGATCACAAGGTCAGGAAATCGAGACCATCCTGGCTAACAAGGTGAAACCCCGTCTCTACTAAAAATACAAAAAAATTAGCCAGGCGTGGCGGCGGGTGCCTGTAGTCCCAGCTGCTGGGGAAGCTGAGGCAGCAGAATGGCATGAACCTGGGAGGTAGAGCTTGCAGTGAGCTGAGATCACGCCACTGCACTCCAGCCTGGGTGACAAAGCAAGACTCCATCTCAAAAAAAAAAAAAAAAAAAAAATAGAGCTCTGAAAGGACAGAAAATAAAACAGAAACTTGTAAGCAAGACCAACTTTGGGGAGAATCATGAAAACCACACCTGCATGACAGATGGAAGGGGATGAAAGACCTCAGGAGTCACACTCCCTCTTCCCTGTCTGGGGTCACCTCCAGAATGAGTTTGGCAGCCCAGATTGGCAAGAAAGGTAAAGAAAAAAGCAAAACCACAAGAAAAGAAATGGGGGGAAAAGAACAGCAAGAGACAAAACCCCCAGCTCGGCTATGAGGATGAAAAGGAAGTTCCCATCGGCAGATTTTAAATAAGACCATATTAAGGTCTTCCCTTCATTATGATTTTTCTACTTCATGGCACGCACCAACTTAGCTTTCCTAAAATAACTCTAGGGAACACCATAGTGCTTACATTCCTTAATCTTAAAATTCCCACACTAAAGAACCAATAAGGACTCTAAATTACCTGCCGGATCAAGTTCATACTTCAGCCTAGTAATCAAGGCTTTGAATGCAGTTCAAGTCAGTAAAACTTAAGGGTCAATTACGTGTAAGAATGTACAAAGAATACCAGTGAAGGAGGAACATATAACTACATGGGACAAGGAAGAATTCAGTGAGTGAAACTTTTCAAGCGTAAGAAGTTTGATTCCAACGGGGGAGGGGTGATATCTTGATTCATGAACGAAGTGGTCCTCCTGGGCTTTTGAGGAACAATAGGACCTCAAAAGGCAGAGATGTGGGAAATAAGCATCTTCAAATGGGGGAGCAGTGATGTGCTCCAAAAAGTACATGATGTATCCAAGAAAAAGTAAGCAGCCTTATGCAGGTGAATCATCTCTCTTCCCCAGGACATAGCATGATAGCATAACATGATACTAAATCTTGAGTCAGACTGCCTGGATTCAAATCCTGACTCCACTTGGTACCCTGCATGGCCTTGGACAAGTAACATGCCCATGCCATGCCTCAAGTTTTATGTTTCTAAAATAGGGGTAATCATGATAGTCCACATTCGGATTGTTGATTACCTCACAGAGCTGCTGTGAGGATTAACTAAGATACTGCCCTCAGAAGCCTGGTTGGTACATAGTAAGCACGCTAACAACAGCTGTGACAGTGCTACAAAGGGCGTGAGAGATATCGCTGCTTCCCTGAGCGCCACGAACTTCTTTCAGCAAACCACACAGTGCCACTAGAGGCTTTGGAGCAGAGAAATTACTGAGTCCAACCTGGCATCAGGCAAGTTAATCTGATGCCAGTCTTTTGTAGCATGTACTAACACCTGTGACCATTTGCACTGATAGGAAAAGGGCCTGAATTAGCATAGTGGAAGCCAAGATAGAAAAGAATAACATCAGCTGGGCGTAATGGCTAACACCTGTAATCCCAGCACTTTTGGAGGCCAAGATGGGTGGATCAGGCCTAGGAGTTCGAGAGCAGCCTGGGCAACATCGTGAAAGCCCGCCTCTACAAAAAAATACAAAAATTAGCCGGGCGTCGTGGCATATGCCTACAGTCCCAGCTACTCAAGAGGCTAAGGTGGGAGGATTGCTTGAGTCCAGGAGGTTGAGGCTGCAATAAGCCATGATCATGCCACTGCACTACAGCCTGGGCAACACAGCAAGATCCTATCTCAAAAAAAAAAAAAAGAAAGAAAAAGAAAAGAATAACATCAAGGGGGGAGTCTGGAGGAAGAGACGAAAGGACAGTGCCAGTAAAAGTCCAAGGTATGAAAGAGAAAAATGATCTGAAGAACATTCTTCCACAGAGCTACCAAAACATTTAGATGATCAGCCACAAGCTACTGTTGATTTTGCTGTCCTCTGAACACCTATAGTGTCTGAATGGAGTTTGGGGGAGTGTTGCACAGGCCCTTTACATATTGATCAGAAGCTGTCACACACATTCACATCCTTCTCTCAAGTCAGTAAGCTCCTTCTGAGACAAAGGCAAGGGCATGCTAGAGAAGCTACTGCCCTAGTGGCGCAGAAAAGGACACACCAAGCATCAGAGATATATAAGTCACCATATGAATTATAACTACATTAAAGAATTCCAATGGCTTCACTTATCAAATCAAGCCTAATTTTTCTTGGTGGAATACCATCTCAGGTTTGCGAACAAAGAAGTATAAATCCATTAATGATGAAACCTGAAACAGTGCCACATTCATTGAAGCTCCCTCTGAGTTGCAATAACCTGAGACACACCCACGCACCACACTTAGCCTCTTTTCCTTAATCCACAGTTGCAGCTAGTCAGCTGCCACCCTGAGAAAGGCACCAACACCCAGCGTGCAGCACGTGATTCAGGCTGTTTTGTTGAATTTGCTATTTGAAAAAGGTAAAGGCAAACATACAAATCCGTGAAACAAAAGGCACTTTGCTTCTGCTTTTATTATTCATCCACTGGTACCTTATGTTCTCCAAGTATAATACAGGCTATTGTTCTCCTCCACTGAGACTTAGGAAGCTAATTATATATTTCCAATTCCTTAAAAAATGTAATGATAATTTACAACTAATTATTTCAGCAAGCTGAAGAAATTGTTTTTAGATATATGTCTGTAAATATGCATGGGGAAAAAAAAACAAAAGAAATATACCTAGATGTTAACAGTGATTATCTCTAAATGATGGAATTATCAGTGATTTAAATTATTTATACTTTCCTGCATTTCCAAATTTTCTCAACCACATACTACCTTGTAACCAGAAAAGAAAGTTTAAATGTTTTAAGTTTTCCCATACAAATAAAAACTAATAATAAATATGCAACGCCAAATTATTTCACATCAAGTTATTTCATTAATATAACTTAGGACAAGTCATACACACACACACACACACACTAATCTAACTTAGGACAAGTCATATATACATATATAGACACACACATACACACACAAATACTAATATAACTTAGGACAAGTCATATATACATACCCACTTAATGTATATAATACACAATTAATGTTTTTCAGGGAAACAAGGAATACTAAACAAAGCCAAAGAACCACAAAAGCTCCTCCATGCTAAGGGGTTCATACAACTATCAAAATGCTTAGCAAGAATTTTTCTAAGATAGAGAAGCTTTCTGTTACCCAAAGACTTTTGGCATGTTTTACAGGTAGGCTACAAAGAACATTTATTACCTAATCATTCTCTTAGAAGTCATCTATTAGAAATTTAAGTAGGAGAAACTACACATGTCATTCTTCATCTGATGGTATATTTTGTTTGGACTCCAAATGTTGTGGAATACAATTGTCATATTATAACCAAGCCTCGATAGTCCCATTCGGAGATAAAGAAACATCGAAAATTATAGACATTCTAAAGTATAAAATAGTATTAAGAGTCACTAGAAGGTTAAAATTGCTGAAAAAGAAATGCCATGTACCTAGAGGCCAGCACCTATCATGTGCATCAGTTTTTCCTTGTGGCCAGTTAAGTTCCCTGGGAAAGGGCTTCTGTCACCCATATATACACTAGATCTGCATCTAAAACCTTCAAAGTCACTATTGTAGCTGAAACCTGGGACTACTAGGCACTAGCAGTACAAGGCAACCACTACTGAAACGTGGAATACAGAGAAAACCCCAGCCAAATCCCAAGGAGACTGGTGCACAAAGTCATACACTCACATCACAAGTGTTATCTGGATCTATGCACTCAGAGTGGAAAGACACCTACTTCCTCCAAGATCTGTTCAAAGTAAACCAGAATATCATTTTGCACATTTTCAGCCCAGATTAACACCCAGAGGTTTGACGTTCGAGACATGGTTTCCAGATTTAAATGTGTAAGTGTCTGAGCCACAGATGATAAAGAACTTTCCCAAACTCACCTGGGATCTTGAGACTTCTCTTTGGGGGGAGATTTCCCCTTCTCCAGATTCAGACATTAAATCAAGACCAGATGTGGAAGACAATGTGGCTTTAGAAGTGGCAGCCTGGTCTTGGGAAAGAGATGAGAAGGGGGATGTAGGAGAGGGCTGCCTGGTCACATCTTCTTCTGTTGCTGCTACCTCTCTCTGGCTAGATGAGCTTGAAGCCAGTTGGCTTGCATCCGAGTTTGGTGCACGGGTGCTGACCACATTGTTTGGAGTTCTCCTAATGTCTTCAACATCTCCATTATACTTCCAAGCATCGTCCATCTAAATAAGAAAACATCATTTTAAACTTGATATTCTGTTACCATTATTTCTGTTTTTAAAAGTTGTTTATTAAATTAATATTTTAAAACTAAAATAGCATACCACCCACAGTAACATAACTATTACTAAAAGCTTGGGCTGAGTTCTTTCACACCAATAGATAAACACACATGTAGTGGGGGAAATTGTTTTAGCAAAAGCATTCATATCACATACAAACTTCTGAAATTTGCTTTGCTTGTTTACTCCAAGCAAACATCTTAAGCATTAAATTTCCACTGAGTCTAAACTGGCATAAAAAAAAATTGCCATATATACATGTATTATGTGCAGTTTACACATCAAGATGGTGTCACTCTAACCTCTGCACAAGTTCACCATTTTGCTCTTCAGAACAGACTAAATGAACTGAGAACATGTTTTACCATGTAAGATCTGGAGAGTGATGAGATTCTCCTTTGCTGAGAGCCAAAAGGCCTTGGTGTTCTATTTGCTGATCGCTCCAGGTCAACAGATAGAACTCTAAACCAGTCCCTTTACTTGCTGAATATTCCATAGTATGGACATCAACAATTTATTCATTTGATGTGCATTTAAAGTTGTTTGAAATGTTCTGTCACTTCCAAAACTACTGCAACAAATATCCATATCTCTTTATAATTGGAACTTTTATTTTTATAGCACAGATTTCCAAAAGTAGGCTTGCTGGAGCAAAAGTTTTATATATATATATATATATATATAGTTTCTAAAAATAATTGTAGCAACACACTCCAGAAGTAATGTATGAGAACATCTGTTTCTCAGCATCCTTGCCAACACTAGACATTTTCAATGTTTTAAGTCTATATCACTCTGATGGGTAAAAAGTTATACGTCTCATTCTTTTTTTTTTTTTTTTATATCAAATTTATCAATCTTTTATTTATTTATTTTTTTTTAATTATACTTTAAGTTCTAGGGTACATGTGCATGACGTTTATATCATGTATAACTCCCCATGCAATCCCTCCCTCCTCCCCCCTCCCCATGATAGGCCCCAGTGTGTGATGTTCCCCTTCCCGAGTCCAAGTGATCTCATTGTTCAGTTCCCACCTATGAGTGAGAACATGCGGTGTTTGGTTTTCTCTTCTTGTGATAGTTTGCTAAGAATGATGGTTTCCAGCTGCATCCATGTCCCTACAAAGGACGCAAACTCATCCTTTTTGATGGCTGCATAGTATTCCATGGTGTATATGTGCCACATTTTCTTAATCCAGTCTGTCACAGATGGACATTTGGGTTGATTCCAAGTCTTTGCTATTGTGAATAGTGCCGCAATAAACATACGTGTGCATGTGTCTTTGTAGTAGAGTAATTTATAATCCTTTGGGTATATACCCAGTAGTGGCATTCAGGACATAGGCATGGGCAAGGACTTCATGTCTAAAACACCAAAAGCAACGGCAGCAAAAGCAAAAATTGACACATGGGATCTAATTAAACTAAAGAGCTTTTGCACAGCCAAAGAAACTACCATCAGAGTGAACAGGCAACCTACAGAATGGGAAAAAATTTTTGCAACCTACTCATCTGACAAGGGCTAATATCCAGAATCTACCAAGAACTCAAACAATATACAAGAAAAAAACAAACAACCCCATCAAAAAGTGGGGAAAGGATATGAACAGACATTTCTCAAAAGAAGACATCCATACAGCCAACAGACACATGAAAAAGTGCTCATCATCACTGGCCATCAGAGAAATGCAAATCAAAACCACAATGAGATACCATCTCACACCAGTTAGAATGGCAATCATTAAGAAGTCAGGAAACAACAGGTGTTGGAGAGGATGTGGAGAAATAGGAACACTTTTACACTGTTGGTGGGATTGTAAACTAGTTCAACCATTATGGAAAACAGTATGGCGATTCCTCAAGGATCTAGAACTAGATGTACCATATGACCCAGACGTCTCATTCTTGCTCCAGGGAAGCTGAACATACTTCTTTGTGCTTTGTTACCAGCCATTTGAATCCCTTCTCCCTTGAACTGGCCACTGCTTTTCTATATTCATTTTGCTAGTGCGTTTGCTTACCAATTTGTAGAAGCATTTTCTATCTTAGAGCTATTAACTCTTTATCTATCATACATTTTAATAATATTTTTCTGAGTCTATATATTGTCTTTTGACTATATTAAGGAAGTCTGCCATGAAATTCTTATAATGTCAAATATGTCTACATTTTCCTTTATATAATGGTCAGGAGTTTTCCAGTTAGTTTAGGTAGACTTCTCTCACCCCAAATATCCAATTTTTTATACCCTTTTAGAGTTTAGGATTCTGCATTAGTAGAGCTAAAAAGAATCTGAACATTAATCTTAACACTGTGTTGCTTCCTTTCACATAATTCAGATTAGCACACTCATTGTCGGATATGGTACCACTTCATTCTCAGAAAAAAAATGCCGCAATATTCTACATCCTTCAAAATCCTGATATTAATAGAAATGTATACATATAAACAGTAAGACATTCAAACTGATAAAGTGAGAAATCTGAAAAAAGCAGAAATGTGTACATAAGCATCTGAAAATCTCAGGCTAAACCACGTGAAATGCTGTTTTGTAGGTCAAGAAGAACAATCATACTGACAACTTCATACTTTTCAACCTAATACTTTAGAAAAGGTACATCTAAAAAATGACATAAAATAATACTCTGCCTTAGAATATATCTTATTCAGTCTTTAAAATGTATCAGCCATACTTTCACAGAATTTAAAGTTTAGTAAATTCTGTATCATTGATCTATCTTAAGCATTAAGTTTCCATTGCATCTAAACTGGCATAAAATAAGACGTCCTTATATATGGTATGTATAGTTTACACATAAAGTTGATGTAACCCCAACCTCTGCACAAGTTCACCAACATTTTGCTCTTCAGAACAGACTAAATGAACTGAGAACATTTTTTACCGTGTAAGATCTGGGGAGTGATGAGATTCCCCTTGTCTGAGAGCCAAAAGGTCTTGGTGTGACCACAGATGTTAACCTGACTGTATCAGTTTTCTGGTAACTTCTGGGGAGAGAAGCTGAAACACGAGTCGACTCCATTTGTGTGCTCAGTGAACGCAGAGAAGACAAAGAGGCTGGGCGTTGTTCTTCCACAGGACTTTGAGAAGGAAGCTGAATTTCAGTTGTTACACTGTTCTCTCTTTTTGCAAAAGTTGTAGAATCTTCTTTGAGAATTTCTGAAGGATAAGTTGTTCCCTTCTCTTCTACTCTCTCACTCCGGTAACTTGCTTCTGACACAGTCAGTGTAGGAGGTCGCTTTTCTTCATCCAGCACATCATCAAAAGAATACATTCTCCTTCTCGAAGGAACTGTAGACTTTTGATTTTGGGATTCCCTTAGCAGAAAGAAATGCACCATCACCACAAAGATATGCATTTGACACAGACAGGTGGTAAGAGAGTAATCAACACCTGAAATGGACCGGGAATAAAAAGCTGCTAACCTCACACAAGAATCAATACAACACTTACTAGAGCATAAAGATGAATATAATTATCTTTTTTCTTTTTTCTTTAGAGACTGAGTCTCGCTCTGTTGCCCAGACTGGAGGGCAGTGGCATGATCTTAGCTCACCTGCAACCTCCATCTCCCGGGTTCAAGCAATTCTCCTGCCTCAGCCTCCTAAGTAGCTGAGATTACAGGCATAAGCCACCATGGCCGGCTAAATTTTTGTATTTTTAGTAGAGACGAGGTTTCAATATATTGGCCAAACTCCTGACTTCTCAAACTCCTGACCTTGTGATCCACCCACCTTGGCCTCCCGAAGTGCTGAGATTACAGGCGTGAGCCACCACACCCAGCAAGATGTATAGAATTATCTTTAATGTCCCAACTAAGAAAGAATAATAACTTGACTTCTTTTTTTTCTTTTTTTTTTTTTTGAGGCGGAGTCTGGCTCTGTCGCCCGGACTGGAGTGCAGTGGCCGGATCTCAACTCACTGCAAGCTCCGCCTCCCGGATTCACGCCATTCTCCTGCCTCAGCCTCCCGAGTAGCTGGGACTACAGGCGCCCGCCACCACGCCCGGCTAGTTTTTGTATTTTTAGTAGAGACGGGGTTTCACTGTGTTAGCCAGGATGGTCTCGATCTCCTGACCTCGTGATCCGCCCGTCTCGGCCTCCCAAAGTGCTGGGATTACAGGCTTGAGCCACCGCGCCCGGCCAACTTGACTTCTTTAATTAAGAAGGTTCTCAAATACTTCACTGGGATATTAATTGTAAAGAGATTTTCAATAAAACAAGGAAATGTTAATAAAGGATTATTCACAAAATTTTATCTACAAGCTTATAACTTTCAAAATTAAAACACTGTAAATATCATGATTGACAACCAACTTGAACCTTCCAAAGTCGTGGATTAATTGACAGCCTTGTGAGGATATTTTCCTGCAAAAATTTATAATAATTTAGTAAAAATAAAAGATTACAAAAGACCCAGGCTTTTGTGGAGATAAAACTAGTGTATGATTTCATATAGCTTGACAGAACTTGTAAGAACAATTACTAGGGATTAAAGTCACCATTCGTATTTATGGAAAGGCTCACGAAACACCCTCATCTCTCACATTTGGAAAGGAATACCCACTCCCAAGCTAACTGAATTGCATCCAAGTGAATGCAACTGCTTATCATTCGCTTTTAGGGCAGAAAGCAGCTTTGTTTCGTTTCACCTGGTAGCGTATTTCCTTTTTGACATTATTCTAAAAGCATATTTTCCTTCTCCTTGACCTGTAAATATCCTAATATTTCACAGAATAATGAATGCTTTACAGGCAAGTTTAAATTTGACCTTTATACTGTTATGCTGCAATGCAAAGAGTAAGTAAAATACACACAATTATGTTTATTAAAACTTTAAAATATAATGAATTGCACTATTAAACATGAAAAAGAACTTTGTTATGTTTTACACAATTTAGTTAAAAGTAAGCTGATTTTATTGGAAGATCTCATTCCTTAATTCACTTAAGAGTATAAAGCAGTGTATTTCCTGCACCAAACATAGCCAACACCATCCAATTCTGCATGTGAATGTGCAATGAGAGAAGAAATAATGAACACCTATTTTAAGTCCACATTTAGTTTGTTACTCTAAGTCACTATTTCAACAATGCTTTGTTTTTTCACTGCAGACCAAAATCTTAAATGTTTCTTTGCATATTTGATTAAAGTTGAATATTAGTGGACACTTATGTCGCACTACACTTCCACAAAATACCTATTTATAACACTGGCATCTCCAACCCTGTTACAACCGAGGTGCATTCAGCAGTATTACCTGTCCTGCAGCATTTCCTTAAACGTCTTAGAGCTTCTCTCAGACTTCTCAAGTGCCTGCTTTTCAATTTCTTCCCTCTCTTCTTTTTTCTTCTGCAGATCTGAAGTGTAACTTTTTCGACGATCTTTCCATTTTGCAAGGTCCTGACAGAAAAATCACATCAGCAGGGGCACACCTGAATTTCTACACACCCTTTCTAACAACCAGAATGTGCCAGAGTATCTGATTACATCACTGAAACTATTCGCTCCAACTGGGTGCCAAGGTGCCCTAATTTTGCTTTTTATAGCCAGCGTTTCTGTACCAAGCCTTTATCTCATGTGTCTGTCTGAAAAACCTGACCTAATAAGATAGACCCCATTTTTGTTTTCCCGGAAAGTATCTGCCTCATTGCACACTTCACAAAGAATGCTAAATGCTTGTAATTAGGTGACAGTTAGATAGATCAGGAACTGTTTCCAATTCGTTTTCATCTCACTCCAAAAACCTGGCTGTTCTGCGAAACAACATGTTTCACTGTTAAGGCCGAAACAGAAACGCGATTGTGATGGTTAAGCGCAGATGCACAGTCTGTCTTTTATTTCACAAACAGAGTTCAGTCCCTACTTTGAGGCAGGCCTAAGTGTAGGAACTATTAATACAACATGCATAGGGCGGGGTTCCCCTCAAGAAACTCTCAGTCTACAGGGGAGAGTCAGATATATAAATAAAAGTTCAGTAACAAGTGTGACAGGATTGCATGAGACAGTGGGTCCCTAAGGAGACCATGGGTCTGGTTCCACCTCCGGAAGGGGAGGCTTTGGAAAGGCTTTAACTGGGAAGGCGAGACTTGAGTATGTGATTTCAGAAGGGTTAAATCCTCCTAGGTCAGGGCAATAAGGAACATGCGGCAGGAACAAACCAACACCTGTCCCCCATATCCCCAGGAACGTTAAGTCTAACCTTGCTGGGTGACCCCAGGGACAATCAACCTAATTCAGCTTTTCAATTCTCCCCAGAAACCTAGGCTGGTTCTGAAACCCAGAGGGCTAAGACATTTTGCAAGGTATAAAGTTTTCCATGTCTTCAAAATAGAGAACTGCTAGGAACCGTTAGTGGCATTCCAGTCCAAACAGAAGCACATTCAAGGTCTCAGTCAAAAGCGAATTTCACCCCCAGGGCATGCAAAGTACATTTGGTTTATACCCCTTGCAAGCCCACAGAGCCACTCCTGCTTTAAAAACAGCCTGCGACCAATATGAACTCCTTCCAGAAAGAACAAAAGCAATGCGCATTTAGTCCTACAGCATAACTGGCATGAATTTTTATCTGATCTAACCTAACAGATAAGCCCTTAATACTTACTTTCACAGCAGAAAATTCACCATGTATTTTGGCAAAGTGATATTGAATTACTGTTTCTTGACAATTAAATTGAGTTCCCAATTAAAAGAGGCACCAGAATTTAGAAAGGTAGCCAGGGCAGAGGTTTCTTCATTTCAGAGACTATTAATTCCTTTGAAAATTAAGATTTACTTTGACTCCTTTGTTCATGCTATTGCTCAACTCTCACCATAAAGTTGTCCTCAAATTTCTTTGGGTTTGCTCTGATAGTTTGCCTACTGTATTTCTTTGCATTTCTTCAGTTTATCACAATTACTCTATTCAAAAAAATGGTCAAGCTTTTTTTCTTCAGGATCAAAACTAAAGAGTAAGTCTGTATCTATATAAACACTTGGATATATGTCAGCTCTGCAAAAACATTTCATTTTGATTCATACTATTGACTTCTTCAGCCAAAATATTGTTCTGAGTTATATTACTTATTTCTCCCCAAATCTCCCTAATTAACTGTTAATTACTAACCCTTTTCATCTTTCCTTACTGATGCCAAGGTCTCTGCCAGAACCCTGTTCCTCTTCTCTCCCTAAGCTTTGGCCAGGTCTTTCCCATCAGAAGTATAGGTAATGTGCATATCCCAAATTCAACCACCAAAACAAGTAAATAAGTTCACTATACTGCAAGGAAGCAATTCACATTTTTGAGAACTCAGAGAATATTAGAAAATAAACATTCAGGTATATTTTTCACAATGGCCTTTAAAATATGCAACAATAATAGAAAAAAAAGGTTTGAAAATCTTTGTAAAGGAAGTTGGTCACATTTTATATAGAACTGAATTCTGTAATAGCAAGGAAAATGGTCTTGGGTATATAGACTTTAAGAGAAGCAAAGAAAAGTCAAACAAATACACTCTCCCTCCCGCTACCCCCAAAATACTCACATCCTGCCATTTCTGATCTTGTTCTTTTAATTGTGATTTTATTTTCTGCATCTCCTCATAACGCAGCTGACGCAAGTTTTGAACATCCTCTGCACTGACATCACTCATGGACTTACTCCTACAACAAAAAGACTCATGGTTACTACAGAAGTTCACATGACCAGACTTAGGGGTTAAACTGAGGTTGGACTTATATTTGGAAATTCCACCTAAATTTCTACCTAGACACTTCAGTGATAGTGTCACAGAAGTAGCGATACAGAGATAAATGGTGTTTTTCCAAAACTCAGAAACAAGAGCCTAGCACTCGAGTGTGAATTTTTTTACAAAATGGCTAGATTAGCCTTACACAAGTCTCAAAAAAACTCCCCAAGGTTCATATTTAAAGAGGTCAATGCATAAAAGGATTACTTGAGGAAAAAAATAGTCACTCTCTTTATTTTCTATCTCCTTCAAAAATAATCTGTTGAGGTTTGGCTGCCTTTTCTGGGCACTCATTAATAATTTAATGTTTACCTGATTTTTTTCTCCTCAAGTTCAATACCATGAATAAATGTGCTGCTGATTCTAAAAGATTCTATAAGATCTGCCCTACCAGTGCACTAGACTTGTTCTCAAAGCACCACAGGTAGTTTCTAATAGTCCTTTATAATTACCTCTATAACCCTCTTCTTCTATTAGGGCAACTTGCATGCATTCAACTTGTAACACAAGGATGGACTGAGGTTAAGCTTTGGAAGAGCTCAATACACAGTAGAAACCAATGAACCGAGTGGCATGTTGCGCACAGGTACATGTATGCTCTCTACATGCACATAACCAAGAGCCGAGTAAACTATACCAGAGGGGAGAGAGAGATTGAGGGTGGTCTCAAGAAAAGGGAGAGGTCAGATCTAAATACTGAGGAGCAAGTAGGAATGCGAGAAAGAGCCTTTGAAGCTCTTTCCTACTGATCTTTTATACTGCACTCCTGACTTTATTTAAGTAACTGTACACCTCCTGCCTGGGCATCTAAATTTTGCCTTCCAAGATGTTGCCATCATTATTTCTTTTAAAGCATGTTTGCTCCTAGCTGTTCAGGAATTCCTAGCTTAGCCAGCTCATGGAATTATAATTTCTAAACGATTCCCAATTCCATAATTAAGGAACCAGTCCTTCCTTTGACTCATTTCCAATTGCTTCTTGAATAAATATTTCTGCATGGATATCCCCTAGGCACTTCTTCCATTGGCAAAGGACTGATTAAAATAATATCTAGAAGGGATTTTGTAAACTGTAACTCACTAAATGCATGGTTATTGTTGATGTGACCAAGCTCAATCTTGTCCCCAAACCTGCTTTTCCTCTTGTGATTACTAATGTTGCTACCTGCCCTCCAGTCATCCACATTTGAAACCTAAGAACCACTTTGCACCTTTGTTTCTCCCTTCTCCCCACTTTCCATTAGTTATCAAGTCCTTTCATTCAGTGTCTCTTTCTTTCCATCCCTATTGCCAACACCCTAGATCAGAGTACAGTCAACTCACCTAGACTTCCAAAATGGCTTCCTGAATTAATACCCAACCTCCAGTTTCAACAAACATCTTTCCTAAACTATTTCCTCTGATTCAAAAGCCCTTTACCAGTATATCTAACTTCTTAATTGCCATTCATACCTCAGGACCTGCGGACAGGCATTTCCAACTTCCTATTCATTCTCCACTTGGAAGTCTAATAGGCCTCAGGTTTGTCACAAAAAAACCTGATTGTCCCCTTCATAACCTGCTCAGCTCTCACTCTCCTTGTATCAGTAAAGGTCACCTCTATCCTTCCCAACATTAGGGCACACATCTTTGAGTCATCCCAGATTCCTTTCTTTCTCTCATATACTGTAACTTGTCCCATCAGTAAATCCTGTCCCTCTGCCTTCTAAATGTATCTAGAACACAATCACTTCTTACCACCTCCACCATTACACCCTGATCCAAGTGACTCCTACCTGGATGATTACAATTATTACAATAATCACATCTACTACCTGGATTATAACAATTATTACATCATCTCCTACCCAGATTATTACAATTATTATAATAATCACATCACATCACCCACCTGGATTACAACAGCTTCCTTGCTTCCACCCCTTCCTACCCAACAGCAGCCAGACAGGTCCTTTCAGACTGCACTCAGATCACAGTACACCTCTGCTCAGCACCCACTACTTTCTTCCCATTTCATTAGAGTTAAATTAAAGACAGGTTCTTCCAAAACCTAAGAGGTCTGCCATCCCTGGTTCCTACTACCTCTCTGTGCTCATCGGCACCATGCCCCCACTCCCTCTGCTCCAGCCAACTGGCCTCCCTGCCCTGCTCACACCTCCTGCTTTCCCCTCTGCTCTTCAATCTGCCTGGAATGCTCTTCACCCAGATATCTACATAGCTCCTCTCTCACTTCCAGGCATCTGCTTAAATGTGCCCTCTGTGTTTCCTTCTCTGACCACCCTACCAGAAACAATAAATGCCCCTCTCCCCTGACCCATCCTGTCCCTAGTCCTTTCTCCTTCATATCATTTCTCGCCATCATGTACATTTATTTACATATCACTTGCCTTGCCCTATAAGATTATAAAGCAGGAATTTTCTGATTTGCCTGCTGGTATATCACCTGTACCTGAAGGGGAGCCCAGCCTGCAGTAGGTGCTTGATAAATGTGTTAAATTAATGATCTAAGATAATATTCAGCACTTTGATGAAGTCTTCCCAGCTCACCCATATCAAAGCTGCCCTGTCCCTTCTCTCAACCCCTCTACTGCTTCAGCTACACCTTTATCATGGTACTGAACCCTCAGCCTTATGTCTGTTACAGTGCATGTGTGTCTGTGTGTGCACGTGCATGCTTGGATTCTCTTCCTCACAAGTCGTGTGTTGCTTAGGAGGAAAACTTATTAGCAGCACAAGGCATGCAGGATATACTCATTCAATGTCTGTGGTAAGAATGAGGTAGGTTTCCTAACATTTAATCAAGTAAAATTTACTATACTTAAAATGTTTCTAATTCTTTTTGTAAGATTATTATGGCTATCCACAGTTCTATGAAGAAAATTCTACAGGACTTATTAAGGACTATTAAGGAATAAATTATATCGAGAGACTATATGAGGACATATATGAATATAGATGGATCTATTAATGTAATATATCTAACTAGGTATGACTAGTTATAAAACTGATTTGTGTGAATTTGAGAATATAAATTCACGTAAGTCACACTGTGAAGAATGAGGCTATTTGAACTAATACTATGATAGACTCACTAAGGGGAGGCAGGACAAATTTTTCAAGAACCAGGCATGAGGGCTATCTAGACACTCAACACATGAGATTACATAAACTCCAGGACAAACAACAAAAAAGAGGATGCTAAAAGTTTAATAATCTTTTGATGGAAGGAAGGCTAGAAGGCCCAGCAGCTCCCAGGGTTGCTCTCCTTTGGCCCTAATCCTTCTACACCATGCAATGCTAAGGTGTCTTCCCGTGAAATGTGCTTCTCAAGGGCAGAGGCTGCATCCTCCTCCTGGGTGTCCCCAACACAGAGCAAAGCCTGGCACACAGGCAGTCCTTAATGTGAACAAAGTGAACCAAATACACTCTGGAGTAGGCAAGACCCTGTGTAAGGCAGGAATGTGAGCACAGTTCACTCCCTAGGGTAAAAAAAGGTTACCCACATTGAGCCTGCACACATTGTATAGTAGCTGGAGCCAGGCACCGCAACGAGCCAGGAGGGGAGGGCTGCAGGCCCAGCCGTGGTGCCAGTTTTCACCCCACCCTAACACACATCAGTTCACTTCTGAGCTCCCATTTCTCACCTGCTAAGTGAGGAAGGGATTGTTATGAGAACTGGATTTGACTGTGTGGGTTGCATTTTTAAAACCTTCTGGGCCATATACTAATTCTCACTAAAGCGAACATGATTGTTTGGGATCTCCCAAAAGCTAACTCTCCAAGCTGCTTCAAATCAGAGAGGTCACTCCAGACCACAGTGATAAAATCCAGAACTTTTGTAGTAGAGGAAGGAGTCTCTCAGGCCAGATCACAAAGAATTCTTCCTTCCCTTATCAGCATTAATGGCATAATACTCAGCTTCTGAGGGCTTACTGTGTGTGCCAGCAACCTCGCCAAGCAGTCTACGTGAATTATCTCAAAGGCAAAGCCCTAGTCCGGTTCTACCACTCACAAGCCACATGTCCTTGGGAAAGCTGTAATATTTGTTTCTCTATCTCCACATCCCTATCTGTCGGCCTCACAGATTTGAGATAAGTACCAGAGATAGCATCAGGAAAATTGTTTGGGAAAACTATGAAGGATTGCGCGGCTCTAGTATGTTGTGTTGAATGAAGGATGATTAACTGGCAAATCACATCATATGTCTCTTACAAGTCCTGCTTCATTTGTATTTCCTTATTTGGAAAGGCTCCAATTTAGAACTGCAACTGGAGTTTTTCCAAAAAATACAGATATAGCATCTTGCCTTTCTGTTGAACAGAATTTTTTTAAAATAGCATTTAGAAGGAAAAAGAGGAAGTTTAAGGAAGAAGTTGTCAATCATAAACAAGGTTGCTAAAGTCTCACTCTCTTCTCCCACTATGCAGGTTGCCTACTATGCTCCTGGCACTTCTTGGCTAGTTTTAAGGTGTTTCCTTTTAGAACTCACTTCCAGGAACTTTGCAGGTGAAAACCTAAGGAGTAATGGATTAAAAAGGACCAGAATGTGGCAAATATTCTCAAATATAAAATCATGGATAGACTTATACAGCAAACAGAAATTACATGATACTGGGGTTAAGGTTCCCCAGCTTTTGGCGGGAGACAGGAATATACTGATTTATGTACCTCTGAGTGTATTTCCATTAGGTACTACAGGAATTCTCTGAAGAGCAATCAATGCTAAAACTTGGGCAAGAGGCTTTGGAACTACCATACACTAGAATAAAAAGGCAATGTGATGAAGATTTTTCATTTACTGTATACTCTCAGTGAGGGTTCCTCAGTAGCACCACTACTGACATTTTGGGGTAAGAAAACTGTTGTAGGCACTCCTGTGTACTGTAGGACATTTAGCAGCATCTCTGGCTACGAAGGCACTAGTTGCCAGTAGCGCACACACCCCCACCCACCCAATGGGACAATAAAAAACGCCTCCAGACATTGCCAAATGTCTCCTGGGGGTGGAGGGAAATCCCTAGAAATAACTGACATTGGCTTTTTTTCCCCTTTCTTTTTTGCTGTCATAAGCCTTTATAATTCTACAGAATCTTTTGGCCAAACCCATAAGTGAAATGTAGGTGACTTAATTGTCTTTTGTTACAACTTCATGTGAAATCAGTGTTCACTTCCTATTAACACTGGCAACAGATTCAACAGCTTAATCACATACAAGATTATTTCTACATATTCTTACAACAAATTTTGTCGTAAATTGCTTCTGCCAAAACACATGACCAAATTTTCAAGTTTCATGAAACCATACAGACATAAATCCATGCAAGATAAAAGTGCATAGAAGAAATGACTACCACACACAAAGCATCTTAAAAACAAACAAGCAAACTGACAGGTGTTAAATGCCAAATAAAAAGCAAGCCAGAAATTAACAGTCTCAGACTTCAAAAGATACTGCACATTTCTCTTTAACCCAGTCCTCACAAAAAAGAAAGCATTCATGTTATAGGCAGTTATTTTTCAATGACAGCATGTTGAGCCATAATGGTTTTCCAGGTAACTATGCCAAGCTTGACAACGAACATTATGTTCAGAGAAATATCACCCAGCATAAACATGAAACAGGTTCTAGATTAAAAGCCTACACTTAATCCAATTTAAATTTCTATTTTCTTTTCACTGCAGATCTACTTAAGAAAAGTATCAGTAGGCCAGGCCTGATGGCTCACATCTGTAATCCTAACATTTTGGGAGGCCAAGGCAGGAGGAATGCTTGGTTGGGCCCAAGAGCTCAAGACCAGCCTGCCAGCCTGGGCAACATAGCAAGACTCCATATCTTTAAAAAAAAAAAAAAAAAAAAAAAAAAGCCCTGGTAACTGACAGACTATAGAGAAAAATCCTTTGTTATAGATTTGACTTAATTGACTTTGACTTCAAGTGGTCCAAAACACACTTGAGTTTTCTGAGGACACATTCATATTATAATACTTTCCATTGTTTGACACATCGTGCATTATTCAGTCTCAATTTACAGACAATCTTGCTTTATTTGTGTAGTTACCTTGGCATTGAACTGCATGCAGAACAGCCTTTAAAACAAATATTGTACTATCCGAACAACTATCTTGGGATAGAAAACATTTGCTGCTGTTAGCTCTAATCCAGAAAAATCTTTAGCTTTTCGAGTTTTGGTTTTAGGTTTCTGTCTTCTTCTCTAACTCAGTCATATAATTTATCCCTCACTACGGGGAACATACCCAGCCACTGAAATGGTTGTACATGTTGGCATTCCCAACACATACTTGTACTCTGGTTACTTGTATTCCCTTTAAGAAAAGCAACAATTTCTGAGATCTGCTTACATTATAAAGTTATATTTAATTTACAAATGAAAATTTTTCTGAAAATTACAATTCAACATGCTTAAAGCTGCAAAGAGATTGTTAATCAAGTTAAAACAGCTTTCCTATGACTTGAAAGTAGCAAATGCTTAAGCGTCATGCAGATGAGCTGGAATGGGGATAATGTGCCTTTGCATGGCACATGGAAAGCATGCAGGGACCCCGGTTTTCAAAATCAGTGGCTAACAAGTACTTGCAATTTGTTGCCTATGGTTCAGTTACACCTTTGGCATCTAGAATGGTTACACTGCTTTACGTTTAGTAGCTTCCAACATTTCTGAATTATCAAAAATTATAAAAAGCTATCAAAACTAGAGATTCTTATAGATGAAGTAAATCCTTGTAAGGGAAGACACTTAGCTACTAAGGCCTGAGCAGATTAAAACATTTTCATCCTTTAACTCTCTTCCTTTTGCTCAAACACTATTGGCCCTTAGATACACAAAGTTACAGAAGGTTTGGTGGAAAATATTAAGATACAGCCACCTTGTGATTTTGTACTAAGAATGAATAAATGATTTACTATAAATGTAGATTTTGGGCCGGGCGCGGTGGCTCAAGCCTGTAATCCCAGCACTTTGGGAGGCCGAGACGGGTGGATCACGAGGTCAGGAGATCGAGACCATCCTGGCTAACACGGTGAAACCCCGTCTCTACTAAAAATACAAAAACCAGCTGGGCGAGGTGGCGGGCGCCTGTAGTCCCAGCTACTCGGGAGGCTGAGGCAGGAGAATGGCGTAAACCCGGGAGGCGGAGCTTGCAGTGAGCTGAGATCCGGCCACTGCACTCCAGTCCGGAAGACAGAGCGAGACTCCGCCTCAAAAAAAAAAAAAAAAAAAAAAAATGTAGATTTTGCCTGTAATCCCAGCACTTTGGGAGGCTGAGGTGGATGGATCACCTGAGGTCAGGAATTTGAGACCAGCCTGACCAACCTGGTGAAACCCTGTCTCTACTAAAAATACAAAAATTAGCAGAGTGTGGTAGCATGCAACTGTAGTCCCAGCCACTCGGGAGGCTGAGACAGGAGAATTGCTTGAACCTGGGAGGTGAAAGTTGCCATGAGCCAAGATTGCGCCACTGCACTCCAGCCCAGGCGACAGAGCAAGACTCCGTCTCAAAAAAAAAAAAAAAAGTAGTTTTTGCGACAATGACATTAGAAATTAAGAAGATTTTTGCAGTTTTTGAAGGTCAATTTTGCACCATAAACATAGCCATATTATACCTTTTTTTCCTAATCAGGAATCTTGAAAATATAATACTTCCACATACCACCTAGGGAAGATTAACGCATCCCTACTAATGAAGTTCCCAGTGGGCTGATTATATGGATAATGTCAACTGGGTGTATTCTAAACTTGAAGTAAATGCTAATATTCTTTTTCCATCACTGATTTTCTAAAATGTAGTAACTTGGGCTTTAGCATCCATAAATCAGAATTTTAGTCCAAGTAGCAACCAAATACCAAAATACATATACCTAAACTTAGGCAAGTGCTTTTGTTACTTTCAATCAACTCACTAAATATTTAAAAAGGAAAAAAGAAGGGATGGAGCTAAAGTTTAAATTTTTAATAAAACAATTTTCTCATGCACTGGGCACCAAGACACAGAAATATTGTCATTAGATTGCAAAACAAACATTTCCCATTAAAAAAATCTCATGCACAGCACACAACATCCCCATTTAGTGACATGCCATGCCAGAAATACAGTAAATTATACAAAGAACAAACAATAGGCACAGATTTTTTACTGTGAACCACATAACTTACCCATTCTCACCATAAATCTTTTGAAAGAGTCTAAGAAACCAGAAAATCAAAAATTAAAAAGTCATTTTTCCCAGTTATATTAGTTTCTAAACATTTAATGTCTTTCACTTAAGAATCTAATTGGAAACGGACAAATCTCAAAAGGTCACTTCTTCCATCACATTCTTGATCATGTCTCAAGTTCGCATCAATTTCCTATCTCAGGAAATTCAGATTAAGCAAAATGAAGAATTTCCTCAATTTACTCTGAGCTAACAAATCCATAAGAAAAGGCTTCCCATTGTCAGGAACTGTTAAGTTAGATTTGGATCCTTTAATTTTATTCAACCTAATCAGATTTGTCCATCCCTAAGTTCCACAAACCGAACATTCATCAAAAAGGCAAGTTGCATCATACAAACTATCAAAATGGCCATGATTACATACACACAAAATTCAGCAGACAACAAATATCATTCATGCATTTTAACATCAATGTTTACACTGAACTTTATAAATAAAAATAAGTTACAAATGATAGTCCAAGAAACCTAGGCCAAAAAAAATTTAAGTCAAATGAAATTTGCAATGCCATATTTTCAGGGAAAATTTTACCACCCAAAAAAATCAGACACTCTAAAATGTGAGCAACACATAAAACCAAACTATCACCAGACTGTTACAGAAATGCCTGAACATGAGAAGTCCAGAAATATAAGTTGGAAAACATTTTTATGAAACTTCATATTGGTGAATAGTACCACAGTACTGCTTAAGTCAAAGGCAATGTTTATGTATATGCAGTCTTAAACAAGTTATTTAGAGGCCTAAATAAGTTATTTAGAGACACGCAAATATGGAATTGCACTTTTTCTACAAAATGAGCGTTTTTCAAAGCAAATTAAGTTTTATGGGATGCTTCAAAATGGCACGTGACATGCAGAGTTGAGCAATATGATGAGCTGCTTTCTTGCATGAGAAAAGTTACACAAGATCATCCATTACAAGCAAAATCCTTGCAGAAACACACTCTGACCTCTCCACCATCAGCCTTTTCTTGTGCCTAAGTCTGCTGGCCTCCCGGATGGCCTCCCATCTCTGCAAGTCGGCCTCACTGCAGGGGCCAGGGGTGAAACTGACGGGAGGCACGGTAGTTCCCAATTTCCAGGACTGAATCTTACGTGTCAGCATGTCATCTTTCTTCTGCCGATATGAAGGAACTAATATTCTACAGCTATTACTTTTTTCTTTGGATGGGCATGTCCTTTCAAGTACACAGAGAAATTTTGCTTGAATTTCTGGAGGAAGAGTCCAGGGTTCGGGGAAAGGGACTGGGTGGTATCTATCTGGAGCCCCGGACAGCGGTACTTCTTTCTTCTGTGCTGGAATTCGGCGAACAATCATATCATCTTTTTCCAAATCCGGAAGTACAAGTTCACCTTCTCTACACTGTAAAATTATATCTCGTTCTACAGAATCATCTTGCTCAGAGAACTTTCTAAAGTCTTCAAAAGCTCGGAGAACATATGGATTTGCATGGAAAGCCCCAGTCTTTCTGACAAAGAAATCATCATTCTCTAAGTCAGGATCCAGGGCCGCCATCTCCAGGTCATCTCTTCTATAGCCCGGTGCATAAGAGAGATTCTTCCTGCGGGTTATGAGCCTTGGGCCAGAAGTGGGATCAATTTTAGTATGTGTTTCAGAAGACAAGATGTCATCAGAGTATGTTTGGAGGGCCTGAAGCAGTAAAAACTGACTGATGCACAGAGAGGAAAAATGAAAGAGAATCTTATTAAGTTTGGGGAGAAAAGGTAATTAGCAGATCGACTAGCCAAAGGTAAGTAGCAGACCAACTAGCCAGTTACTGAGGATAAATTATTTTAGAGGACCACTGGGGGACTCTTGCTAGGAATAGACTAGCATTTAATGCAACACCCATGACTTTCCTAGATACTCTCTAAAGAAATAAGAGCAGAGCATACTTCTCAGGAAAGCTGGGCACCATAGAGGCCATGGATGGAGCTGGAGTATAGACTAAGTACCCCTCCCAGGCACACATAAAAGCCACTCCTTGGTACCCTTTTTTCTTTTCTTTTCTTTTTTTTTTTTTTTTTTTTTCAGACAGAGTTTTGCTCTGTCCCCCAGGCTGAGTGCAGTGGTGCAATCTCAGCTCACTGCAGCCTCTGCCTCCTGGGTTCATGCAATTCATCTCCCTCAGCCTTCCGAGTAGCTGGGATTAGAGGTGCCCCCTACCATGCCTGGTTAATTTTTGTATTTTTAGTACAGACAAGGTTTCACCATTTTAGCCAAGCTGGTCTCAAACTCCTGACCTCAAGTGATCCACTTGCCCCGGTCTCCCAAAGCGCTGGGATTCCAGGCATAAGCCACTGTGTTTGGCCCCTGGTACCCCTCATTCCATTTGCCACCATGTCTAAGTGCCCCCTGAAGAAGAAGGAATAATCTTTGAAAGTTTCACAAGTTGGGCATCATGCACTTTATGCAATAGGTATATGTAATCAGCCGGAAAAAGAGAAAATAAATTGCTCTTAAGTTTTATAAAAGAGCTCAAGGAATCTTTCCTTGGCATTTTCCCTAGACTTGCCCTTCCCAGACTCTACCTGAAAGTTATTTCCTTGTTCCACATCTCCACACACAGCAAAACTGTAAAATTAGGTAAACTTTCTAACAAGACTTTTTGAACTGGCTTTTCAACAAAACTGCCACATGTAAATATATCCTGTCTCACACATTATTGTGCTAAAGAAGAATGTTGAATCCTACAGACTTCCAAGCTGATGTAGTTGCACAGAAAGCAGCATGTTATACATTACGCTTTTGTACTAAGTCCACTAAATGAGTCAGGTTTCCTGATTCAATGCAATCAGGTCCCAGGTTAATGGAGCAGCAGAAGCGGGCAGAGGGGTGTCTGAGGCCAGACCCCCAGCAGGCAGGCTCATGCAGACAGGGGCACCTGGGGTCATCCGAAGCACTACTGCTTCTCCTGGCTGCATGGGAGTCCGGTGATTTTACAGCCCGTTTGGTAGCTAATTCCAGCAAGAGTGAAGGTCTTTGGCAGTTGCCATCTAGCCTACACTCTGCTTTTTGTGCTCTACTAAAAACGGTGGTGCTTCTGTCAGAACCTGAGTCCTCATCCTCAGAATCTGAATTCCTTCTACTGTGAGTGACATGAAGAAAAGAAGGGAGGAGGGAATGAGACAAAGAATTGGAGAAAAACAGAACTACTAAAAATAATGCCATGCTACGACTATGTATGGAACAGGGCTTTTTAAGATCTAGATCCTCAGGTTTAAATTTAAACAGAAATTCATTTCCATTATATAGGTTCTGTAGACACTAGAGAACTAATTAGACTTTCTCTCTCTCTCTTATTATTATTATTATAAAAAACATGCACATAGAACCCCAGCTGGGGTACTGAATGTACAATGGTATAATAGAAACATGCACAACGACAAACCTGAATCCCTGAAATTCTTTATACCATGGCTTATAAGTTTCCCTTTTTATTCTTTTCCAGTTCACATCTTCTGGGGTCCAACATTTGGGAAGAAACTGATCAAAAGCATTCCCTGGGTTTGGTATGACTGGACTGAGCTTGCGTACATAAAGATCATCCTTTACAATGTTGGGTATGCTTCTTGTCTTTGCTTTTTCCTCTTCCAAATAACAAGAGGACTTTGAAGTTCCTTGTACAGTTGGCCAGTTCTCCATATTGGTGCCCCAAATCCTCCTCTGATTACTGTTCAAAACATCCAACTGGTTAAGACACTGTATGAGCATTTGTGACACAACACACAAACGGCATGCTTTCTGGTTCACAAAGTTTACACCACTGTGAACAAAGCAAATTAGTTCCCATTCTCATCACCACCACAACTCCTAGGACAAATTTATTATAACAGCATCTCATTTTAATTCAAGGATAGCTAGATACACATGGGCCAAAGATACTTCATTAGAAGCTGTGTTAAAAGAAAGAGGCACATAACAATTTGGGGTGTTACTTTCTGAATTAAAATCAGCAGCATGATAGACAGCCGGATCCAGGACAAGTATTTCTGACCTCGTCAGTCCATACAGCCCCATGGCGAACATATCAGCAGGAGAAAATATTGGCGGACAAGAATTAGGAGAGGTGATTTTCGAGATGAAATTCTGGGGCCTCTTTTTCACTTGGAATCTACGGTTGGCTAAGTCATCCAAAACTATGTCAGGAAACCTTCGTTCATCCTCAGAGGCCGAACCACTTTCAAAACCATACGCCTCCCCATGAGAGGAAGCTGGATTTGCAAAAACACACTCTGTTCTGCTAATTTGCTGAGAAATTAAAGGATTCTTTTCATGTCCACTAAGATCAATCAAAAAAGGAGAAACATTACATGGCAGGGCTCATCATGAACAATATAAATTATCTGGTAAGCTGAAAAATACCAATAAACTGAAGTCATGCATCTAAAAAAAGACCTAGCAAATCACATGCTGACATTCTAAAACAGAAGAAATGGCTTCAAGATATGTATAACTAAAAATAGAGGGATGAAAAATATTCTCACAAGTCAAGCTTAATATATGATCTATGAAACACATTTAAGAGCCATTCTTTTTACCACATTTAACATCCCACCACATTCGAAACACATACGAAACTCAATAATCACACCCATTTCAGTACCTCGAAAATGTTCCATCTGCTTCTGTATAAACCGGGCTTGCCCAGCTTCTTCTGTTATCCTCATGTTTGTCCGGCTTTTTCTTCCTCAGAGGTGCTGGTACATAGGATGGCTGTCTACTTTTGTTGGGTAAAAAACGATTGAAGGGTAACGCAGTCTTTGGCTCAACAGCTGAAATCCTTCGATACGACATATCATCTTTATTATAATCTTGCATCTTGAATGTAAATTCCAAATCTGTGTCACTTTCAAAACCTATAAAGGAGGCACAAGAATTTGCTTTACTCTCCAGATTATTCGCCTAACTGAAACCCACACAGTGCGCCTGCTTTGTCTTTCCCTTAGAAACCCAGTGCTGCCACTGCTAACTGCAGGGAATATTTTTAGAAATTTGTCACGAAGTTGTGATAAGATCCATTAGGAGGAACTTGCTTTGCATACTGGAGGCACATGCAGTACATTCTTTTGCTGTTGTAGGCTCTAAGCAGAAAACGTCCTGTTTTACTAGTGAGCCCCTTTTCTTCTCAATCTCTGTCTCCATGATTTTCCATAAGATTTGTTGATGTAATACCTAGAAATAAAATCTAGCAATGGAGTCACAGATACTTAAAACAACATGCAAAAGTAATTCTAGGGGAACTCAGTAATTTAAAATAAGGCATGCAGCTATCTACAATATATATGTGAGGGGAGAGATCAGGAAGGATGTAGAAAGAGAAGCAAAACAACAACAAGTTTGTAAAGGGTCTGGATAGATCCGATGAACCAGAATCAGATATTAAATATGAGGTTGGACTGGATGACTTCTAAAGTTCCAAAGGAATCTCAAGTCTTATGCCCAAATGAGAGCACAGAACTCACAGTTTCTTCTGAGTGGCCATGGAAATTATACTGGGAACCTTGTATTATGATTCAAAATCATTTAGACACAAATTCAAAAGAACACCCTTTGATACACCTCAAGGTCAGATAGATACAAATAGTAATCTGCTTTCTTAAAAGAAGAATAATAAATCTACTCTTTTAAAGACAAAGGAAGAAAAGGGGAGAGAACAACACTACAGATCCAAGCCAAGTTGTCTCTCTTTCCCACCCTTCTTCTCTTCCTGCCTCCTGTGCATTTATAAAGGTTTGGAAGTGTTACTTGCTTCTCACCCGGGTTCTCTCCGGGCCTGGCTGTGCACAGCGCCTGACAGCTACAAGCTCTCAGCAGGTAGAGCACCTGCAGGGTTAACCTGAGTTAAAGGCAGTCTCTTCCCCTCCCTCCTGCCTGGCAGGAAGCTACAGTAAATAACACTGAGAACAGTCTACAGGAAGTTGCTTAACATACAGCTGTGAGACAGGGACACGGTAAAAGGAGAGTAGAGTCTTAGTAAAAGAGAGAAAGTAAACGCAGCTATGACCATGAGGGGTAGTAGTCAATCAACTGGTGCTTTCTTTTTACCACCTTCTAAAAAATTAGACATTTATCTCTCATTTCCAATAAGTATATCAATTACTCTTGCCAAAATCTATACATGTGGAATTTTAAAGTCATAGACTTTTTAGTCTTTTTTTTTATTTTACTTTTTAAGATAAGTCTTTTTTTAGCCCAGTACAGTACCTGCAGATAATTTCCCCCCCCAAATATCATTCTTGATATGAGTTTTCATGTAAAACTAGAGAATGTGACATTGCAATTTTGTTATCCTAAAAATATTACCCTGTATTGGCCGGGCGCGGTGGCTCAAGCCTGTAATCCCAGCACTTTGGGAGGCCGAGGCGGGTGGATCACAAGGTCAGGAGATCGAGACCCTCCTGGCTAACACCGTGAAACCCCGTCTCTACTAAAAATACAAAAAAAACTAGCCGGGCGCGGTGGCGGGCACCTGTAGTCCCAGCTACTCGGAGGCTGAGGCGGGAGAATGGCGGGAACCCGGGAGGCGGAGCTTGCAGTGAGCCGAGATTGCGCCACTGCACTCCAGCCTGGGCGACAGAGCGAGACTCCATCTCAAAAAAAAAAAAAAAAAAAAAAATATTACCCTGTATTATAGTGCTCATCAATTTAGGACTACAATCTAGAGGGTAGCAGTAGAATTTTAACACGCTGATCACAAAAGAGTTTCATCATCCAGGTGCCTCCATCCCAGGCTTTTTTTCCCTGCTTAGTTGTAATTTCCAAGACTTCACTTCCACACTCTTCAAACAAGGTCTGCAGCCCCATTTCCAAGATCAGAAAGGAATGTGACAGTAGCCCTCTGCTTTTGGTTACATGGACAGGTGTCTATTCCAACTAGGATCTGAGAAGACGCCTTAGATTCCACACTGCTGGGTGGGCCACTGCATCTGAACTGACCGAAGCCTACATATACCCACATGCCCTCTATCTTTTCCCCTTTTATTCCTTGGCTAGATATAAATTCCATCATTACATGGAGTAGGTTCTTCAGTCAGGGCAAAGAAATACAGCGGGTTCAGAATTTCAGCCTCTGCTTTTACAGCTTTAACCACTCAGATGAATCACATACTCAGATTCATTTCCTTAAACGTATTGGAATCGTCATCTAGGCTATGAATCTGTCACACCTTGACAGCAAACAGCCAATATATGTGGCAGTAATTACAAAGGTGAATGCTTAAATAGCCTTTCACACTTTTTATTTTTAAAAACTACTACTCTAAAAGATAAAGCATTCAGGTTTTTTGTTACCATGCTTAATAAATTGTTGATTGAAATTTTGGAAAACAAATTCACAGTATGTTGTATTTATATAAGTTTCACATCAGAAGCAAAACAAAGAATAAATTCTAGTTAATGATGTGCATACTGAAGTATTTAGGACAAGTGTAATATATTCTGAAATGCCTCAAAAAGTAAGATGATTAAATTATAACAGAGAAAGAAAGAGGGAGGGAGGGGGAGAAAGAGAAAGAGAGAGAGAGGAGAGAGAGATGGGTATAAGCCAAATCATGCATAGTAAAACATCATGGTGGAATTAGGCGACAAACACATGTGTGTTTACTGTACAATTATTTTAAGTTTGCTGATTTTTGATATTTTTGTCATAGATATGCTGGGAAAAATATCTAGAAATAGAAAAGTAATATTCCAAATACACAAGTAATGTAAAATCCCTAACAATCAAGCAGAAATTCACAGCCAGAACTCAATGTTTTCACGTTGATGTCAGTAGAATCATATAAATATTTCAAAAAAACTTTACTTGTGATTTCAATCTAATCAAATCTGAATAGCTGGAGATGTGCAGTCAGAAATTGCTGATGCTATACCCAGTAGCCACAGGAATAAGATGTGCATTGAAATAACTGAACTGACCATAAGCTTGGGATTTTGAAAGAAGGTTCCTTCCCACAACAGAATGTCTCTAATATGTTCCTTTCACACTTGCTCTGTCCTAGGTTAGCTCTGACCCTGAAAGGACAAGAGGATTTCTACCAGTATGTTAGGTGGTGGTATATTATTCAATCTACAAAGTTTAACATAATATTCTATCATGATAGATAGCAGTCATTTCTTCTCATCTATAGAAATAA
Source organism: Trachypithecus francoisi (assembly GCF_009764315.1). Classification (NCBI taxonomy): domain Eukaryota; kingdom Metazoa; phylum Chordata; class Mammalia; order Primates; family Cercopithecidae; genus Trachypithecus; species Trachypithecus francoisi. The sequence goes on from NW_022681463.1 coordinate 40,109,267, forward strand.
CTGTAAAAGTATCTCTCTTGTTTTTGCTTAAGAGAATTTTTTTAATCTTTTGAAAAAAGCCAAGGATGAAAGTTACTCAGAAAGTAGAAGATTTTTTTTTTTTTTTTGCACAATCTTATATTCCTTTCTATGTTTAGATATATCAGTTTATAGAACTCATGAACACAAATTAAGCCTGAATCTGGAGACAGAAGAGCCAGTATAGATTATCACTGATAAAACAGGTCACAATTAACTGTCACCTCCCAGTCCTTTCCAGAAATGAAACTTTTCAAAAATGAAACTATCACCATCATGAAGGAGAAAAAAATAACAAAACCCCCAGTTATACTTGAGTCTTTATGAAAATCCACTTCTAAGTGAAATTTTTGCCTAGTTTTCGCTCCATTTTTCTATTCTCTCTTGTTCCCGGTTCTCCATTGATATGCAAACAAATAAACTGACAGCCAAAACACAACACACCTTCACGCCCCCCTCTCAACGTGATATCAGAGGAGCAGCTTGTCAATGACCTCGAGCCCAAAGAGTCCAAGCTTTCAAAGGAATCTTCTCTCTTATGGTGCCTTGGAGGAGCAAGAAATTCTCCACGTTCAGGACACCAGATGTCACCGTAGCCACTGTCCCTGCCACTTCTTTTCAGGAAGCCGGAGTCTTCGAGTGCCTAAAGAAACATTTTTTAAAGAATAGTAAGTTAAATAAACTTCCAAAAAATATCATCAATCGGTTATTACTTGCTTGTTTGCCTAATTTAAATTGGGTTTCATTTGACATGTAAGGCAATGAGGTTTCTGTCGGACATAGAAAAAAGCTGATGAAAAACAGAAAATAAATTTATAATTGTTTCCCCACAACTGACACAATAAGGAGGTATTCAATACTCAAAGTAACAATAAGGAGATATTCAATATTATTTAATAAACTAGTACATATGTTCTATTCAAAAATAAGGAAAATTACTAGTTTAATGAAAGTTCATAGAGTAACATTGAAATGCTAAACTCAGTTATTACAGTTCTCTAACAATAAATGTGAAAAGAGTCAAAGAGAAAAACTAACCTTAACTTAGTCATCCAAAAGGAGATAAATCAGCAAGATTATATTCACTCTATCTCCAGGAAATATCTGTGATGGCTTATATAACATAAAACCTTAACAACTGAACTTATTTAACCCTCCCCCCAGAAAAATAAAAAGGAGCAAGTGGGCATAAATTTCACAGAATTCATGTACTCTCACTAATTACACAACCTGGTTCTAAGGTCCTGGCAGCTGGCTTATCCTTCTTGTTGAATAAAGGGAAGCATACTTGTTTGCTGACATACATAACTTATTTTCTATGGACCTAAATAAAATATTAATTTTTTATTGGCTCATATAAAGGATACACAGAAACATCGCAAATGATGTTAACTGTAGGTTTGTGAATTATATAGAACTTACTAAAGATAAGCACTTTTAACTAACATTCTTCTGTGAATGTTAGTGACAAAATATAACCTGGCTTTTTAAACATTAAGATGTAAGTAAAATTTACAAAGCCCATGGTGTAGTCCTGACTTATCGTAATCAATGAATATCTAGTAACTACAATGTTTTATATGGTGAAGATAATTTTGTCATAGTAAAAATCAGAAATGTTATTTTCAGATGAGCTTACTAATACAGAGACAATTTAAAGAACCTAGTAATTACTAACAATGAAACATATTATGTGAACCTTGATTAAGTCAAGATTCAAAATAAAAAGTGCTATGAAAAGTATCTGGAGATAAGTATGAAAGTTTTAATGTCAACTGAATATTAGATAATGGGGAATATCTAAGTTTTCTTAAATATAATAAACATTGTAGCTATACAGAAGAATATTCATATTCTTAGGAGATGCATACTGAGTATTTGGGGAGAAATACACCTGCAGTTTATATTAAAATGGTTAAGTAAAAACATAGATGGATGGGTAAACACATATGTAGGTAAAGCCAGTATGGAAAATTGTAATAATTGAACCAGATGGTGCATATCTGGGAATTTGTTATACTCTTCTTTCAATTTTTAATTATAAATATTTTCAACATATGAAAAAGCTGAATATGTTGAATATGTGAATAATTAGCAGCTGTCTCAGGCATACTTTTGATCTAATACCGTCAATTCATGATTCAATTGTTTGACAACTGTTTGGAGCACCAAAAAGGTCTAGCAGATTTCAGGGAGATTTCATGTGCTTTAGACGCCGACACCCTGGCATTAGAGTTGACATCCTGTCATGAAAATGCTAGTGCCTACCTTACATCCTGCTACTTCCAAGCAGATGGGGAAGCCAGGCCTAGTGCTGGTGCTGCCAAAATGCTTCTCAATATACAGAAAGACTTTTTAAAATTTACGTGTTTAGATCTGTCAGGTTTCTTAGACACTTAGTTGTTAAGGCCTCAGAGTTCAAAACTCAAGATAGATGTTTGACCTCATAAATGTTAAAGTTATTGATGACAGCCACTTCAGTTATAAAATAACCTTTGGCCCTGGTGCCTGGCTTTTAAGGAGGCACCCTGACAAGTCAACTAAAATGAGTCACCTCCAACTTCTAAGATGACTGAATGAGGTGCTACAACTTCCACCAATGATTTTTTAACTGGTATTTTATATAAGCTTTTAAGCATTATCCGGTTAAATGGGAAATGCCTGATGAACACATTGGTTTTGATTTTAACAGAACTGATACAAAACATATGATACAGTCACATGCCTCTAACAGCTACCCCTACTTTATTATAATGGAATGGAACCACAACCATAGTTTTATACAACATAAGGTCTTCACCTACCTCCTCTGGTTTTGAAACTGGTAACAGGAAACAGTCTTTGATAAAGCATTCCTGGCATAGACACTGTACCAGGATTATTCAACCTAAGTCAGACTGTCATTAAAAGGACCAAAGGCTATAAAGAGAACCCTAGTACAGAAGCCAAAGTCCCACACCTTTTTTTTTGTTTTGTTTTGTTTTGTTTTTTTTTTTTTTTTTTGAGGCGGAGTCTCGCTCTGTCGCCCGGACTGGAGTGCAGTGGCCGGATCTCAGCTCACTGCAAGCTCCGCCTCCCGGGTTTACGCCATTCTCCTGCCTCAGCCTCCCGAGTAGCTGGGACTACAGGCGCCCGCCACCTCGCCCGGCTAGTTTTTGTATTTTTAGTAGAGACGGGGTTTCACTGTGTTAGCCAGGATGGTCTCGATCTCCTGACCTCGTGATCCACCCGTCTCGGCCTCCCAAAGTGCTGGGATTACAGGCTTGAGCCACCGCGCCCGGCCTTGTTTTTTTTTTTTTGAGACACAGTTTTGCTCTTGTTGCCCAGGCTTGGCTCACTGCAACCTCTGCCTCCCAGGTTCAAGCGATTCTCCTGCCTCAGCCTCTCAAGTAGCTGGATTACAGGCATGTGCCACCACGCCCAGCTAATTTTGTATTTTTAGTAGAGATGGGGTTTATCCATGTTGGTCAGGCTGGTCTCGAACTCCCGACTTCGGGTGATCCGCCCGCCTCAGCCTCCCAAAGTGCTAGGATTACAGGTGTGAGCCACTGTGAGTTTTGGTTAAAACTCACATAGGTTTTAACCAAAAGTGTTATTAGCTGAAATAACTGTAAGGCAAGGTTCTCCCCATGCTCAAAGCCCCCTGAAATTCCTCCATTAGAGTCTCACTATTCTTCATTGCAGTGACCAATATGCTTACCTATCTTAGACAATTGTGCTTTATGAGGTTAGGTAATCTCTCATGAGTGTTTTCCCAACACTTAGTACAATGTGTATGCATGTTAATATCTCAGCTATTTCCTGAATTAACTTATTCAAGGAATTTGAATAGAGTGTTATTGACTCCTTACATTTTGGTGATGAACAGGAATACCTGTATCTTCTAGGCTCTATAATCCCACCTCTTGCTATAATACATGTGGCTGGGCTCAGGCAAAATTATTTAAAGATCAGGGTAGGTGCAAGCCAAGGTTATCATGTTCATCCTGGCCTAAACTTTCTTTCAATCACAGCAACTAATATTTATTGCAACCTTACAATGTGCTAGAGACTAATGCTAAATGCCTTACTGGTGTGGTATCATTTAACCATTAGAGAAACCCATGAAGCAATGAATACTAATTAGATGATGAAATACCATTGTGACTACACAAAAGGGCTCTTCAGAGTCCTACAAATTTCCCTGAATAAATACCCCTACCCAGAGAAATTCGTTTTTCCCATGTGGATCTTATAAATGAAGATTTGGCAGAACTACGGTCAGTCCTGGCACTTGGCTCTCTGCAAATAGTCCTCAAGCATTCAAAAGGCTGTCACATTGATTCCAAAATATGAATGACTAGAAATGTGTATAAAACAAAGGATTCTAACTTAAAAACCTTATATCAAGTTCCAGTTAACACCATGCCCTACTCTTTAGGAAACAGAGGCAACATGGTAGAATTGTGGGGATATGAAAGTGTGAGCATTAAAGACTATCATTTATGATACGAATACACTACTACAAAGAAATTGAGTAAATTCCATGCGTGTTAACAGTCCAGGAAGCACCTCTCTACTACAGGTTGAGTTTACAATGAGTATACAAATACTTAAGCTACATAAAGTGTGTAAGGAAGGAAACCAATGTATGTGTCATCAAATTACATATAATTAAAAGGTAAGCAAGTCTCTCTACCTTGGAAATTGCTCTGGATTAGATCCAACTCACTCCTTGATGGCAGCATATAAAGCCAGTAAATGAGTAACATTCCTCTTTACTCAGTCCAATCGAGAGTGGGACAAAGAGAGTCGGAGTTGCCATATTTGTTATAGAGGAGAAGGAGAAGAAGAAGAGAGGAGGAAGGGAAAGTAGTGATACTGTATTACAGCAGTAATCTCACACAGATGTAGTTTACTTACCTTCGTCAGAGCTTGTCCTAAAAGATTCTCAAACGCTTTCAAATTAAGATGGGGACCATTATAGTATGGGTTGCTTTGTGCTTTTCTTCCCAGCCAGTACAATGTTATCAAAACCTTAAAAAATAAAAAAAAAAAAAATCCATGAATAACAAGATCAGTCGATTAGCAACCAACTGCAAGCTCAAATGTAGGTGAGTACTGTAGATAAATGATAGCACATATTACTCTGTGGGTGAAAAGTAGACTTTCTTTTAAGTTTATGGGAAAGGGGAAAGGCATTAAAAATCTTAATTTTTCTTGCTAAATTTTCCTGTCTCTGAGCAAGTTCTTAGACCAAAAGTCCAGACTCCAAAAGGTAATCATGCATATACTCTACTAGTGTATATGAAGAGGGAAAAAAATAAAACACAAATGAAACTTTTAAAGCAATCAATATTTTTTCATTGAACTTACAGAACGATCACCTAAACATCAATAATTCTCAGCTTCCTTAATAAGGATGTTAAACTTTTTAATAAAGCTGCAACATTTTTAGATATTCTTGCAATTTCCATAAAATATTGTAAGACATATGAGTCTACATTGATCAATTACCCAGAGCCCTTAAACATTCAGTGCTTTTCCTTAAAGTCTAAATTGGTAGTTTCCTATTTACTTCCATAAAAATCTTAAAATATGTTTACTTGCCTTTAGCATATTACTAACACATAACAAACAGCTTCCTAAATGTAACCTATCCTCTTATACCACTCTAACCAAATGCTTTTAAATTTTATTTTATTTTAAGTTCTGGGACACACGTGCAGGATGTGCAGGTTTGTTACACAGGTAAACGTGTGCCATTGTGGTTTGCTGCCCCTATGAACCCATTACCTGTCTATTAAGTCCCACATGCATTAGCTATTTATCCTGAGGCTCTCCTTCCCCTCATCACCCGATAGGCCCTAATGTGTGTTGTTCCCCTCTCTGTGTCCATGAGTTCTCATTGTTCAGCTCTGGAATACTATGCAGCCATTAAAAGAAACAAGATCATGTCCTTTGCAGGGACATGGTCAGAGCTGGAAGCCATTATCCTCAGCAAACTAATGGACGAACAGAAAACCAAATACCACATGTTCTCCCTTAAAAGTGGGAGCTGAACAGTCTAACCATATATTGTAATACATATATTTAAACATATCTACTGTTTGTAACTGGTTTGTAACCAAAAATTTAATTAGAAAAGAGATGTAGAGTATAATTTTAGATTCACTGCCTTCTTACAGAACACGGAAGTGAAAACCACTTATAATGCTACATTAAGATAAATGCATCTTACATTTTTCACTCTCCTATCAGTCTCTTCTTGCCTGTAAAGAAAGAAAATATCCATTAGGTAATATCCGTGAACCTTAAATTATTAATTATAGCTAGAAAAAAACTCATTTTTATTCTAAAGTTCTATGAATATTAATATCACATGGAAGTTCAAATCTCTTAGAGCTCATATTATCTCCATCAGAAGAATTTTTCCATATTCATTGATTCGACAAAAGTATAATGCATTGACTTTCTGTATTCACTGATATTCATTAATATAATTGTCAGTTTTCTATAAAAAGCAGTGCTGTTTTTTCATTTTATTCATTTTAGTATAATTTTTAAATACGTTATATGCATTTTTTGTATTTCCTTCTTAAAGTTTAAACCCAATGAGGGGGGATCAGTGTGCTCATGAAAGAAAAACTGGGAAATGGGGGAAAAAAAACCTTAAAAACACAAAGAGGCCGGATGTGGTGGCTCACACCTGTAATCTCAGCACTTTGGGAGGCCGAGGCGGGTGGATCATGAGGTCAGGAGATCGAGACTATCCTGGCTAACACGGTGAAACCCCATCTCTACTAAAAATAAAAAAAATTAGCTGGGCGTGGTGGCGGGCGTCTGTAGTCCCAGCTACCCAGGAGGCTGAGGCAGGAGAATGGTGTGAACCCAGGAGGCAGAGCTTGCAGTGAGCCGAGATTGGGCCACTGCACTCCAGCCTGGGTGACAGAGCGAGACTCCGTCTCAAAACAACAGCAACAACAACAGCAAACAAACAAACAAAAAACATACACACACAAAGAAAAATAAAAGCGACTTTGCACTGAGGTTTTTTTTTTTCCATCATCCATAAGGTTTTTAATCCAAGTTCTCCAGAGCAAACTGCTCAGAGACTTTGACCCTGCAAATGTTGAAAAGTGGCAGTTTAAAAAACAGCCATGAACCTCTGCCTGAAGAAACTTCACTATATTATAAGAATCATGGATTTTTGCTCACATATGAAAGGGCATGATACTTATGGGAGAAGTTAAAAAGAGGCAGATGTCACCACAGTGTTGAAGAAGTAACAAAATGCTTCTTCACAAAGGGATGGGTCATCCTAAAAAGAAAGCACTTCCCCTCATTAGAGACACTTAAGCAGGATCGGTGTGAATTCAGAGACTTGTAGAAGCCTGAGTGAGAAAGCTTCTAAGTGGCCTGTCCAGTCTAACAGTACAGTAGTATATTTCAAGATAAAATATACACACATCTATATATGCATGTAGAAGACATCAACATAAAACACATATATATTCATATATACAAAGAAAAAATAAAAGGAGAATGTGAGTACACAGAGACAAATTTTTAACTTAACTTTCAAAGAATGAACAAGGCAACTAAGACCATTCCTTTCCAGAAAACAAACATGTACTGAAATGAACCTAAGAATAGCATGCACCTCTCACCCACCTCCCAAAAGAACTCTCACACTACTGATGGAAATGTAAATTGGTACAACTACTTAAACTCTTAAGTCACTTGGTAATATGTATTCAAGCTAAATACATTGGTATTATACAACCTAATAATTCCATTCCTAGGTATATATCCAACATAAACGCTTACATATGTTAACAAAAAGTTATATACAAGAATGCTTATCACAGTACTATTCATCACAAGAAAAACTAGAAGCAGGGTAGATGTCTTTAACATTATAATAGATAAATTATGGCATATCCACATAATGAAATATCATATGGCAATGAAAATAACCTTCAACTACATTCAACCACAAGTTCAACCTCTCAAATAATGGAAAGAAAAAGAAGCCAAATGCAAAAGAGTACAGGTTGTATTATTCTATTCATATAAAGTACAAAGACAGGCTGAACAAAAAAATGCTGTTAGAAGTCAGGGCAGTGGTAACCCTTGCGGGAAGAGAATGACAGAAGAGATTAGAAGAGGATGGGGCACTAGGATGCCAACTGTTTATGCTTCGATCTGGAAGCTGGCTACCTAGGTGTGCTCAGTTTCCAAAAAGCATTTACGTTGTACATTTATAATATGTATACTTTTCTGTATATTATCCTTCAAAAAAGTAAACAAGTAGAATAAATTCCACAGCCCATGTGCTCAAACCATAGCTTATCTCCTGAGTAAAAAGAAAATTATCTTATAAAAATCCACAGCATTGGCTGTGTGCAGTGGCTCATGCCTGTAATCCCAGCACTTTGGGAGGCTGAGGCAGGCACATCCCCTGAGGTCAGGAGTTCGAGACCAGCCTGGCCAACATGGGGAAACGCCGCCTCTACTAAAAGGACAAAAATTAGCCAGGCGTGGTAGTCGGTGCCTGTAATCCCAGCTACTCAGGAGGCTGAGGCAGGAAAACAGCTTGAACCCAGGAGGCGGAGGTTGCAGTGAGCTGAGATTGCGCCACTGCATTCCAGCATGGGCGACAAGAGCAAGACTCCATCTCAAACAAACAAACAACCCAGCACTTTAACTTAGAAGTAGTAAGTGGGGAAAGTCACTAGAAACTGACAACAAAAAATAGCAGAGTTGCAAATATATAGCCCCTTTTTTAGACTAATAACCAACATACACATATCAAACATTAAATTAGCCACAGCACAAAAGAACCATCAATGTCCAAGACAAAGAATGCACTGGGCTGAACATCCTTCCACTTTGATCATAAGCACACTCAAGGCAGAAGGAAAAACAGAGCTCTCTTGAACCCCTGACCTCATTTCCACACTCCTCATAAAGGTTTCTAATCCAACACACTCATTTACTTTTCACTTTTTATCATGATAAAACAATCATTGGAAATACAAGGGATATCCTATTCTGTGATAAACACAATAAGCAGTGACCTTTCCATTATTACCTTTTACTCACTTTACATTCCCTTCTAAATATGAGCATTTATAACATGCTCTTGGACATGATACATGGACCAGCCAAATTAGTGTCCTATCTCTGAAATGCAATGCCAGGAATTCAAGTAGTCAATGATTTGCTGGAGTAAACAGAGTTTACTCTCTCACATACAAATGTATCCCACTGCATGGAAGTCGGTAACCAAGCAGCTCCTTTGCCTGTCATGTGGCCACAGGGCATAACCCAAAGTCCTTTAAAATAGAACTACTGCAATGGTGAAGGGGAAGTTCACAGTAACGCGGGTAACACACACACTCCATGAACCAGCCAACTGACTGCACAACACCTCAGAATGAAATATAAGACAGCCTTAGCTCCAAAGTTGGATAATTCTTCTATAACAATTTCAAAGTTGACATGGTCTGATACCATCTTTAAGTGCATGGGCTTTGGAGTCAGATCTGGGTCTCACTGTGTTCATGGGGCAATTTACTTGACTTTCAAAGCTTTGGTTTCCTTCTGGACAAAGCAGGGACAATGCGCTCTGTTTCAGTAGATTAGAAGGACATTTCTTTCTAATGGTGAAGTGATCATCAAGAAACAAGCCAGGCACAGTGGCTCATTCCTGTAATCCCAACACTTTGAAACACCTAGATGGGAGGATCGCTTGAGTCCAGGAGCTTAAAATTAACAGCCTGGAAAACATAGCAAGACCCTGTCTCTTAAACAATATAAAAATTAGCTAGGCACAGTAGCACATGCCTATAGTTCCAGCTACTTGGGAGGCTGAGGACAGAAGGATCTCTTGAACCCAGGAATTCAAGACTGCAGTGACCTATGACCACACTACTACACTCCAGCCTGGGTGACAAAGTGAGACGCTGTCTCAAAAAAAGGAAGAGAAGAGAGGAGAGGAAAGGGGCAGGGTCGGGGGAGAGGGGGGAAGAGGGAAGACAGGGGGACACGGAGGAGAGGGCAGAGGGGGGACGGGGGGAGAGGGGGAGGGGAGAGGCAGAAGAACCCATACCTGCATTGAAACCCAAATCTACAATAAAAATGGGTACAGATGAAATATTAATAGTTTCAAAAAATACCTATCTTGGGTATGTTGATAGCCCTTACTCTACACTATGATCAAAGAACAACAATTCTTTGAATAAAGAATTATTACAAGGCTGGAAGCTATGTGACGGCAAGGCCCATCACTAGGCCCCAATATTTAGAATTGCAGCTAGCCCACCTGACACACCCAATCTCTCATCCATGCTTTATTTTTGTATTTATAGCCATCTACTCTATGCATTTTTTCCTCTCCTCTACCTGAATTCAAAAACTTTTGTGATTTTGTTCACTGCCATATTCCAACTGCCTTAAGACAGGGTCTACCACTTGGCAAGCACATAAAAATATTTGATTAAAAATGCCTCGCACAGTACATGGCACACAGATGCTCTCAAACTCTGGTTAAATAGTTTATTTAACCTATAGAAATGTAAATTAGCAAGAAAAAGCCTGAAATGATAAAAGCTCAGGGGACAATACTCATACGATGTCAGAGAACAATTACATTGCATTAACCTACTTAAAATATGTCCAATTTTGACTCAAATTGTATTGATACTCATAATTATGCTTCTTACTAAGCTGTTATCTTTAAATTGCAATAAAATGGAATTCTTTAGAATCAAATCAATAATCCCTCCAAAAAACAGATACAGAAACAAGGATCAAAGTGCTTTGTACAAACTTCAAAGGACTGAATACAAAGCTTCCATGCTGGTCTATGTGATGAAAAAGCTTCCTAACAGAGCTCTGAAAGGCAGAGCCCAAAGAACCCATACCTGCACTGAAACCCAAATCTGCATTAAAAATGGGTAGATATGTGGGAGGCAGAGCTTGCAGTGAGCTGAGATCACACCACTGCACTCCAGCCTGGGCAACTCCATCTCGAGAAAAAAAAAAATAAGGGTAGATATGAAATATTAATAGTTGCAAAAAAAATACCTATCTTGGGTATGTTCATAGCCCTTACTCTATACTTGGATCATACATTAACTTTTAAATGTTTAATATTTAAGAAATAGCAAATATAGCATAGATATAATATTCCACTCTATTAATGGAATAGCTCTGATGATTCCTTTGCTTCCTGGCAAAGGGCCAGAAACTATAAGCCGGTGCACCACAGACATCTGAGCTTTCTGCCAGAGAGTAGGAACAAGGGAGCCCCAAGCTCTCAGGTGAACTCATCCAGCTATAATCATCTTATCCTAACTGCTACTATGTTGCCTTAGAACCAGGAAGCTCTAGGTCTGATTCTCTTTTCTTTATCCAAAGGTTTTAAAATACTAGTAGCAAATCAATCAAGAACTATTATTTCTAACCAAAGGACCGGGCGGGGGGGGGGGGGGGGGGGGGGGCGGCGCGGGGCGGGGAATGTCCACACAGATGCTGTGGCTCTTCAGGGATCCCAGACTGGGTCCTTCCCTAAGGAAGAAGCTTGGTCGAGTGCAGGACTTTAGGGTTCAGACCTCCAGTGTGTCAATTCTGGCTGCACTTCCACTAGCTGTGAGAACTTGACTGCATCACTTCACTGTCTCCAAAGCCTCACGTGTAAAATTGGAACAACAGTACCAGCCTCACTGGGCTTTAGTGAGAGATTTAAAGAATGCTTAATCAAAGCAGAACAAGTGAGTGAGACAATTCAAGGCTATTCCTTAAAATTATCCACCTCAACCAAACTACTAGGGGACAGGGCAGTGGCTGGAGGACAGTCAACTCCACCCCTTCCACCCTCCACACACAGTTTTCCTCCTCAGAAGAGAAATTTCTGTGAAGAATAATTCAAGGCACTCTTTTATGTTACACTTTCCTTGCCCTTTTGCCATGGAAGGCTTTAAACAAGGGTAAGAAATAATATCTAGAAGGTTCAACCAAGAGCAAGGCACACTGGCATGGTATTATCATTGTCCAAACTTTCAGTGTTGACCCCAAGCCAGCCCTCCCCACACATCCTTGGTTTACCAGGGCCTGCCTTAGCCAAATACCCTTAAATTTTCCAAAATCTGAGGAAAAAGGTGCCTACACAGCCAAAATCTATCTTCATTTATGATCAAGTTTGGGAATAAAGTGCTAATGGATGAGATTATAGTTTTACCACAGTGCACCAGCCAGTTACGTTCTAGGGCTAGGGCTGCATCAAAAATATTTCCAAATACCTTCTGTTTATCCAAGGAGCTAACTCTGGGCCCATGCACATGCACCCAGCATCGCCTTCCCCAGAGTATGTTTGGAGCATACTCTAAGGAGTCTGCGTGTGGGCACCGACAGCAGGGAGCTGGAGCCACGCTGGCCACATGGTTGTATCCCAGAGTCCATCAAAGGTCTAGCTAAGAACAGCCAAGCATTTAAATGTTCACATATGAGCTACCAAAGCCATTCACAGAACCAGCTCAGCAGATCGGGGCCAAGACAGACGGAAGAAATTTTTCCCCACATGGGAGTAAAGCTTCATAGAATTTGCCACAGAATCCCACTGCTCTGTGTTCCTCTCGCATGTCTTAGTATCCCTCTTCCTCAAGGTACCAGCATTCTCATTTGCAACATTGGAAGGCCTGATCTCCCCGTGCTCTGCCTGAATAACATAACCTCCTAGGAGTTGAATTCTTTATGTTCCAAAATCATCTCTTCTCCCCAAATCCCAGCCCCTATCCTGTCCAAGCCAACCTTGTTTAAGATCAAATAGTTTTCTGACTGAATCATTATACAGGGAAACATGTATGATTAAAAGCTCAAGCTGGAATTGTTGACAGAGTGGGAATGCTTTTGTCCAAAGAATCTCCGGGGAAGATTTATCCATATCCTAATAGAAAAGGTAAGAAGTTTGAACTCACCTGCCCCCACACCCAGCTTCCAGCCCATGCCTCCATGGTTAATAGGGAATCTGAAATTCTTAGGGCTCGAGCAGAGGTAATTGCCCAGTTCAAACTCCACCCTGCTACCAGAATAAGTATCCGCCTTGCTTTGTTGCCCAGAACAACTGCAACTCATGAGTGATTCTGTCCCCAGGCCTCTACTTCCTGAGTCCACTTCCCAGAGCAAGGCGTGGATTCTTCCTACGGACCCAACCCTTCAAAAGTCAGTTCTAGCCCTGCCCTGCCCTGCCCTGGGTGGCACCAGCTGACCTGGGAGTTGCCTCTTGGGAAACTGGACTGATATTAGAAGAGCTAGGCTCACAAGATACTTGGTTCCTCTCCAAGCCACTAAGTAATCTCTGCTCTCCAGTTGTTGCTTATGCAGTTTGGCCACCTGTTCACAACTTTTAAAAAAAATCAAGAAATGAGGCCCTGAATCATGATTTCATAAGCAGTCACAGGAAGAAAAAGTATATGGACCACATCTGGTTTAAATATGTAAGATATGTCTGGGGCAAGAGCGGATGCACGTGTGGCAGTGGGAGACAGTAGGGAAAATTCAAAGCAGAAGGTTTTCTGAGGACAGAGCAGTGGGTTGTTTTTTGTTTTTTTGTTTTTCGTTTTTTTTTTTTTTGGCAGAGTTTTGCTCTTTTTGTCCAGGCTGGTGCAATGGTGTGATCTCAGCTCACTGCAACCTCTATCTCCCAGGTTAAAGTGATTCTCCTGCCTCAGCCTCCCAAGCAGCTGGGATTACAGGAGCCCGCCACCACGCTCGGCTAATTTTTTGTATTTTTAGTAGAGATGGGGTTTCACCATGTTGTCCAGGCTGGTCTCAAACTCCTGACCTCATTTTCATATATGCAACAAGCCAGTCTATCTCCAAATGGGAGAAAAGTGTAGGTGTCATAAGAAACCCTAAATGTACTAAGTGAAATTTTAGGAGACATAATGAGAAAATAATTTCTAATACCACTGTCTCTAAGGGAAGGGGTCATTGCTCTTCAAAACCTAGGAATCAAAAAAGGAATTTAGGAATACATCAGGTACTGGCTTCTTGTTCCACTAAATGAGGTTCTATTGTTCTATTAATGGAAGCTCATCCATCACATTATTTAAAATAGAGAAAAGTGCAATCACTATTCTCTCATCACTGTGTCAAACAAAAGAGATATGTGAATAAAACAAGTTGAAGATGAATTCTTAGATTATTTCACTTCTTTCCTTCTCTCAAAAAAAGCAAGCTGCATTAAAAAGAAAAGTAAGAAACAGAACCTTCCTCCTTCCCTCCCACCTTCATTCCTAAAAATGAAGCTGCATTCCATTTGACAACCTCTCAGTGACGTTAGAGGCGTGTGACTCATTGGTTTTAATCTGCCATTGCTACAAACACGCTATAATCATTGTGGACACTATTAAAGTGACACTTGAGAAAATAACATCATCCCCGGAGACAATTAGTGAGCCCAAATACATGAACCTGACAATTTCTGTACTTACTTATTTGAGAAAAAACTTAGAAATTCAACACTTTGCCCTAGCAACATAATGCTTATTCCAATCTTGACAAGTGAATAAGTACCCTCTTGTTAAAAATAATTTGTTATTAAATTTCACAGCTCTCCCACACATTACTAACAATAGCACCGTTTCACTTGAAGAGAAACAAACAACACACACATGCATTCAAAGACACCGGCACACAGTCCCACTTAAGTAACACAACAGAGGAGTGCCGCTGCAGGAGCCGAAAGGTAGGTTTAATCCCTAACCCTCTCAACCAGAGACTTATAATGCTTCTTTTCTACTTTTTGTAAAATGCCTGTTACTACATAAAGCTGACTTCACAACTGAGACTCACCTGTATCTCCTCGTTAGATGGTAAACCAGAAACAGAGTGCATATTAAGGTGACTACTGAATACAGAATTTAGTATCCACGATGTATGATCTGTTTATTAAATGGAGTTATGACATTCGGTGATGTAAAATGTGTTGAGGGAGAGACTAGATGTCAACCGAATAAACTTACACATGATTTTTCTCCTGTGATTAATAAAGGCAATTATTATATTACATAATTAAGTATAAAGTAGGACTTAAACAGATCACAACCAGAAAACACTTCATTGATACTATGTCCTTAAGATTTTTAAACTGATCTTCCAAACAGTTTAAAAGGTGACAATGCTAGGTAACTGCAGCAATGAAAACAATAGGCTTTGGTTTTAGACATGTTAAGTGTGAAACGCTTAACGTAAAAATGTTGAGTAGTTAACTTGGTAATTAGACATTCAAATAAGATACTCAAGGTGGAAATTTAGACTAGAGACATAATCAGTGGAGTTGTCAGCATAGAGATGAAATATAACCTCATAAGACTGAATGGAATCACCAAGAAAATAAGTAGAGAGAGGCTGGGGGCGGTAGCTCACGCCTGCAATCCCAGCACTTTGGGAGGCCAAGACGGGCAGATCACAAGGTCAGGAGATCCAGACCATCCTGGCTAACACAGTGAAACCCCATCTCTACTAAAAATACCAAAAAAAAAGAAAAAAAAAAATTAGCCGGGCATGGTAGCGCAGCCTGTAGTCCCAGCTACTCGGGAGGCTGAGGCAGGAGAATGGCGTGAACCCAGGAGGCGGAGCTTGCAGTGAGCGGAGATTGTGCCACTGCACTCCAGCCTGGGTGACAGAGCGGGACTCCGTCTCAAAAAAAAAAAAAAGAAAAGAAAAGAAGTAGAGAGAGAGAAGCAGTCCAGGGATTGAACCCTCACAAACCCAACACTTAAGGGTTAAGAAGTAGGGGAGAAACCAGCAAGGCCAACAGAAGGGACACCCAGAGTGGCAGGAGTGACCACCACAGCATAGGCAAGCAAGACACAGACACTTTATATCAATCATTATCTGGGCTATTCTACATTATGTCCTTTAACCCGCACAATAATGTAAAGATGTTGAGACTAGTCAGAGCCAACAGTGCTATTGAGAGGTAGAGCAGATGAGGGGTGAGGATGAACTAGTGGATCATCTTCTTACCCATCTTGACATCTCACACACACATTCACACTACACACACAATTACTAAATTACTAGTGACTTCTCTTCAAAGGAGGACAAAGAGTAGAGATGAGTATTAACATCAACAAAAATCTTCTCCAAATATTCCTGAAGATACAACTTAAAAGAATATTAAACTAGACATTTCAGGTGTCCTTCCAGATTTGATCCCATGCTCAAAACCAATATAAAATTTGATAATATAAATCTTTTAGATTTTAGGATCATGATATTGGAATAAAAATAAAGTTGCCTGGTTATACATTTTCATCCAACTGTTTCTCAAACTGTACCATTTAACAGGAGAAACTCGCAACATTTTAATAGGTCTGAAGGTCAAAACATTTTTAAGAGTACTAATTCTATGCTGTCCTCTTGAATACACATACTAGCAAATTAAAATTATGAGAAGTCCTATAACAAAGACTTATTTTACTTACATTTTGAAAAAATTATTTTTTTGACGAACAGTTTAAAAATCTTAAGGGCACTAGTATTAATGAAGTGTTTTCTAGTTGTGATCTGTTTAAGTCCTACTTTATACTTAATTATGTAATATAATAGTTGTAATAATTGCCTTTATTAATCACTTTATATCAATCATTATGTTGCATATTCTACATTATCTCCTTTAATCCACACAACAATGCAATGATTTTGAAATTAGGAAACTGCAACTCCAAAAGCTGAAGAAACTTTCCCAAGGTTACAAAACTATTAAGGTTTGATGTGATTCATAGACTTTTTCCCAAGACCCTGTTTTATTAATAGTATGAGTGTAATCACAAATATTTTCTACTGTACTATATTTTTTAAATTACTTCTTTCTTAATCCCAAAAAGTTATCTTTATAATATCCTGAACTATAACTCATTTTTTTCTCAAAGTATTGATTCAAACCCTGTTGCCAATAATTTACTTCTAAATCTGTCACCCAAAGACAACGGTAGAAGTTCCCTACTGCCATTTTTTTCTGACAAAATTTAGATATTTTCCACTATCCTGTACATACAACACACTATAGAATTTCACAAATAAAATGTTGCCAAAGCACTTTTTAAAAGACTTATAAGTAAATGAAATATCATCAATTCTCATACTGAGAGATCAACAGTAAAGTATCCATTTCCTATACTTTACCACTGCTGGGTCCTTATAAGTAAGATTTCTGCAAAACAAATATCTATCAACTGAAAATAAACAAGATTACAAAGCAGGCATGTACAAGATTAAATAGAAAAATCTGTTAATTTCCTGAAGTTACATTTTATTATCTTAAAAAAAAAAAGATAATATCGGCCGGGCGCGGTGGCTCAAGCCTGTAATCCCAGCACTTTGGGAGGCCGAGACGGGCGGATCACGAGGTCAGGAGATCGAGACCATCCTGGCTAACACAGTGAAACCCCGTCTCTACTAAAAAATACAAAAAAAAAACTAGCCGGGCGTGGTGGCGGGCGCCTGTAGTCCCAGCTACTCCGGAGGCTGAGGCAACAGAATGGCGGGAACCCGGGAGGCGGAGCTTGCAGTGAGCTGAGATCTGGCCACTGCACTCCAGCCTGGGCGACACAGCGAGACTCCGTCTCAAAAAAAAAAAAAAAAAAAAAAGATAATATCTACCTTTAGGTTTTGTAGAAATTAAACATATTTAAATGCCTAGCACAGAAATACTTGTTTCCTTTCTGATGCATATGGAAGTTCTCTGTAAAGCATAAGCTGATGTAAATTGTTGTTTGTAAGTTATCACTGCACCTATTCCTTAGCTGTGATTTAATATATATTAAATGTGCTGTGTGATATGAACCCTGGTCAAAATAATGCATGCCAAACTATGTATGCATACAACACATTCAGAAGTCTACATATTACTTAAAAATAAATTATTCTACCCTGCCTATAAGTGAGACTTGTTTCAAAATTTTAATTTTCAACCATGAGGAAAATCAGTACCCTCCCCAAATGAGATTCCAAACCCTCAAGTTTTATGTCATAAATCACTCTAGTCCTAAATATTGCCTGCTCCACAAAAGCCTCCTTATCTCGTGTTTACTGGCACAATCCCAAGATACAACACACTAAATTTTTCACAATTTGATTTATGCCAAAGGTTAATCGAGATAATATAATTTTAGACCAAGGTTTCTCAACCTCAGCAATATTAACATTTTGAACCTCATAATTCTCTGCTTCGGGGGGAAATTGTGCTATGCATTGTGGGATGTTAAGCAGTATGCCTGACCTCTACCCACAAGATACCATGGCCACTCCCTGGCCCCAGGCATGAAAATCAGAAATGTCTCCAGATATTGTCAAATGTCATGGGGCCGAGGGAAGGGGGGTACAAAATTTCCCATGGGTGAGAACCACTGTTTCAGAGGATCTCAGAATTTAGCTAACTCCACTAATCAGATAAAGCAGACTTCAGGTTCCCAGGGGTCTAAAATTAGCTAAAAGGCTCATTTAAAGACTATAACCTAGAAAAGGGATTAAATATATGAGCAAAGCAAACAGACAAGCAAAGACTACACACCTAAGAAGTTAATGAAAAACATACTATCAGACCAAAGGGCAATACCTACCTCAGTGCTAAGCCATTAATAGATACTCAGTAAACATATATACTAAATGCTAGAAGAATTACAATTTAGTAGAGCCAAGAGCTCACCATCCTTGCTACCTTGGAAAAAAACTCATTCAAGTTATCTTGTCTTTCAGATACAAAGTGGCAGGAAATGATGTATCTGGCCCGGCAGGGTGGCTCATGCCAGTATTCCCAGCACTTTGAGAGGCTGAGGTGGGGTAATCACTTGAGGTCAGGAGTTCCAGACCAGCCTGGCCAACATGGTGAAACCCCTTCTCTACTAAAAATACAAAAATGAGCTGGGCATGGTGGTGCGGCCTGTAGTCCTAGCTACTCAGGAGGCCGAGGTGGCAGGATCAATTGAGCCCAGGAGGCAGAGGTTGCAGTGAGCCGAAATCCCACCACTGCACACATCAGCCTAGGCAACAGAGCGAGACCCTGTATCAAAAAAAAGAAACCTATCAGATCTTCATTTTATCCATCACAATGATATTGCAAAATATTTACAGCAAGTGTAACCAACTTAGATGAACCTGCTCCCTCAGCTGGGCCTTATTTAAGCAATTATCGAATATTACACATTTTAGATGCCATTTTTATGCATTCCAAAATTGTTATATACATCCTATAAAATACACCTGGGCATAAAATATTCTGTATGTGAATAATCCATGCTGTGCCACCACAAATGGTTTTCTTAGCTTGAGAAAAAGATTCCATTTCGAATTCTTTGTTCCTACTTCACACTTTAAAATACTGAAAATTTATTGAGTTCAGCAGGAGGTTGAATAATGACCCCACTCCCACCAAGGTCTACTTCCTAATCCCTGGAACCTATGAATGTTACCCTATATGGTAAAAAGGACTTTACAAACGTGATTAAAGATCTTCAGATGGGGAGGCATCCTGGAGTATCCCAGTGGGTCCTAAACATAATCACAAGTGTCCTTATGAGAGGGAGGAAGAGGGAGACTCCACTGTTGTAGAGGAGAAGGGATTGTGACCACAGGGGCAGAGATTGGAGCGGTGCGGTAGCCAGAAGCCAAGGAGTGCTTGACTATCCCTAGAAGTGAGAGAAAGCAGTGGATTCTCCCCTGGAGCTGCAAGAAGAAACCAACCCTGCTGACACCTTGTTTTTAGCCCCTTAATGAGACTCATTTTAGACATGACATCTAGAATTGTAAGAGAGTAAGTGTGCATGTGTTAAGCCACTAAATTTGTGGTCATTTGTTATAGTGGCAACAGAAAACAAACACAAGCATTGCCCTACACATTTCATATGCAGCCTAATTTTATGACCAATGCAGTTCTATATTCAGTGTTATTCACATTTTACAGAGGTGAGACTGAAGCTTAACGAAATTAAGCAATTTTCCAGAAGTCACCTGTATTATATTGTTATAATTCAAGCCCAAGTTGATCTGACCTAAAAGTCTATTCACAGCATATGAGGATCATTTGGCTAAAGAGAATGAAACACCTACTCCTGATTCTCCATTGTAATCCTCATCTACTGTTAATCAATGCCAATAGTTTATGACAGTGAAGCTCAAAGTTCACAGCTGAATTTTGTTACCAAATTTTCACGTGAAACTTTTTAATTCTAATTAGTTTAAGAAAACAGAGTAAGGCTTAAAAAATACTCCCAAGACATCATCTTTTCCACTAGATAATTATAAAATATATTTTTTAAAGTACAGGTGCCATTAGAAAAAGGAATGAGAAATTTCTTCTGTGCAAATACATTTTCGAACTTCCCAGGACTAATACAACCAAATCCAACCTATTTCATGAATAGAAATAAAGTTGGAGGAATTGAGCAAGAGTAATTGTCCAAAAAATTGTTGCAGGAAGTCAGGGACCCCAAACAGAGGGACCAGCTGAAACCAGAGCAGAAGAACATAAATTGTGAAGATTTCATGAACATTTATTAGTTCCCCAAATGAATACTTTTATAATTTCTTACACCTGTCTTTACTGCAATCTCTGAACATAAATTGTGAAGATTTCATGGGCATTCATCACTTCCCCAGTCAATACTCTTATAATTTCCTATGCCTGTTTTTAATCTCTTAATCCTGTCATCTTCATAAGCTGAGGATGCATGTCACCTCAGGATCCTGTGATGATTGTGTTATCTGCACAAATTGTTTGTAGAGCATGTGTGTTTGAACAATACGAAACCTGGGCACTAGAAAAGGAACAGGATAACAGAGATTTTTCAGGGAACAAGGGAGATAACCATGAAGTCTGTGGGGCCAGGCAGAACAGAGTCATATTTCTCTTCTTGCAAAAGCGAATAAGAGAAATATTGCTGAATTCTTTTTCTCAGCAAGGTATAGCCCTGGGAAAAGAATGCACTCCCATGGGGAGGCCTCTAAAATGGCCGTTTTGGGAGTGTCTGTCTTATGCAGTTGTAGATAAGGGATAAAATACTCCCTGGTCTCCTGCAGCACCCCCAGGCTTATTAGGATTGGGAAATTCCAGCCTGGTGAAATTCTAATCAGACCAGTTCTCTGCTCTTGAACTCTGTTTCCCGTTAAGGTGTTTATCAATGACAAGGCATGCACAGTGGGACAGGGAACCTCATCAGTAATTCTAATTTCGCCCTGGCCTTGTGACCTTGCCCTGCCCATTTGCCTTGTGATATTTCATTGCCCTTGAAGCACGTGATCTCTGTGACCCACACCCTATTTGTACACCCCTCCACTTTTGAAATCCATAATAAAAACTTGCTGGTTTTGCGGCTTAGGGGGCATCACAGAACCTGCCGACATGTGATGTCTCCCCCAGACACCCAGCTTTAAAATTTCTCTCTTGTGCTCTTTCCCTTTATTTCTCAGACCGGCTGACACTTAGGGAAAACAGAAAAGAACCTACATTGAAATATTGGGGGCTGGTTCCCCCAATAAAAAATATAAATCATAATGTCTGTTTTTAACTATTTTGTTTCTTATAACTTGTGTAAATCTACTTGTCTTTAGAAAGTCAACAGGATGTGTTATCTCAATTTTTCCATTTACATAACTACCCTTGATTTGATATATATACACACATGCACACACCTGTACTTCCTATTAAGGCTTCCATATAACACTTGGAATTTCAGAATATTAGAGTATCACCAATCATCTTGTATAAACCATTGAGAAAGAATGGACATGCTTCAAATGAATAATATAACTGGCTTTCAAATTCAGGTTAATATAATCCTGCTGTTCAGTTAACTTTCAAGTTCAATATACATTCAATCAGATATCTTTCAGACTACTTTACATTGATTGCCATCTATTTCAATGTTCCCATTTCATGTTTGAATATCTTGCAAAACCTTCCCAAAACTAATGAATTGAATGAGTTCTCCCCCCATCCCCATCTCCTGTTCACCATATTTAGTTCCAACCCAATTATGCTAATACTTCCCAGGAAACTTCTCAGCTATGTCCTTTAGAATGCCACTGTCATTATCTCTCTCCAGAATTTAGTTTGATAAGTCCTTAAGTGCATGCATCATCTAATCCTCAAGCCTGCACATCCTTCCACATGCTCTGCCCTGGTTGAAGATTAATTATGCATGCACTTGGGTGAGGAGACCCCAACTTTCAGAGTCAGAAGCGAGGCCTGAGCCAAACAACTACCTTTCCCGAAAACTGTCATCACCAAATCCCATCAATTCCAGCTCCTAAATATCTCTTGAATTTATTCCTCTTCCTCAGATGTCATTCACTTCCTGCCAGCCTCCAGTCTTGCCCTATACCCTTCTCCTTCTCCACAGAGATGCCTCCAGGACCTTCCTAAAGTATTGGGAGAGTTAGGGGTCTAGTTAATGAGGCCTGCAGGTAATTCTGATGCATGCTAATGATTGAAAGCCCTTGCCCTAGCCATATACCAAAGTTAAAATTACATCTGAACTGAAACTACAGCTTCAACGACTTTAGCTACTTCTCTGAAAAAAGTTTAACTGAAACGTTAAGTCCTCTAGCCTTACCCAACTAGAATTAAAGACAAACAATAAAAAAGCACAAAGAAACTCAAAGTGAAAAGCCTGGAACGACTGCCAATGATTTTCAAGTGTTGACTTAAAAAAAACTCAGTATGCCTCACGGTGCTCACGTCTGCTTAAGGGTGCACTGTAAAAAGGCACTCGATTTGCAACTATCACTACACATGAAGCTGGCTCTCAGCAGGCCTTGGTCCAGGGATCTAAAGGACAGGGAAGGTCACTGAGTTTATTATTTCACCCTCCATAAGCACTAACACTCCAAGGGATCCAGAAGAGAATTCCTAAGCATAGATCAGTGGCACATGCCTGTAGTCCCAGCTACTTGGGAGGCTGAGGCAGGAGAATTGCTTGAACCTGGGAGGCGGAGTTTGCAGTGAGCTGAGATTGCACCACTGCATTCCAGCCTGGGAGACAGAGCGAGACTCCATCTCAAAAAAATAAATAAATAAATACCACAGATCTTGAGTCCACAGAACAAAATGTTTCAAGTAGCACCAAAGAAATTACTTTCATAAGAGGTCTAAAAAGTTAACCACAGACAGCTTTAAAGGAATCCTATTCAGAAGATTAAAATAAGTTACTTATCTTTCATTGGTTTTAAAATGTCCTCACAATACCATGCATTCTTGTAGTCTCTGAAGAAGGGTATTCAGTGAGAAACCAGGCTAGAGATATTTTTGTATTGCCTAATCTCTAATTTGTTTTTCCCAGTTAAGGAAATCAGAAGTGGCCAGGTGCAGTGGATCACGCTTATAATCCCAGCACTTTGGGAGGCCAAGGCAGGCGAATCACAAGGTCAGGAGATTGAGACCATCCTGGCTAACACAGTGAAACCCCATCTCTACTAAAAATACAAAAAATTAGCTGGGTGTGGTGGTGGGTGCTTGTAGTCCCAGCTACTCGGGAGGCTGAGGCAGGTGAATGGCATGAATCCAGGAGGCAGAGCTTGCAGTGAGCCGAGATCAGGCCACTACACTATAGCCTGGGCAACAGAGTGAGACCCCATCTCAAAAAAAAAAAAAGAGAAAAAATCAGAAATAAATAACATTCGAATGATTTATCTGAATGTGATGAAACATTAAATGAACATGAATTTAAGTCCACCTTGTAGGAAAACCCTACAGAGAATTATAATACCAAAGTATTTTCCGCAAAAACAGTGTTGTGTAAATAGAGTTAAAGCACCAGATTTAAAACAGGAAAACAGACCAACATTCTGAAAATAGGTACACAACACAAATGAAGAAAAATATATCGTGGCTGGGAAGAAAAATTTAACTGTCATTGGTAAACTTTCTTCTTTGTATTCTAAAATGTGGAATAGTATAACATATTCTGGTTTGCTGGTTAAAACAAGTAAGTTGTCTTTAAAATTTAAGGCTAGCCTCATTTTATTCAGATTCCTAAATCCAAACTACAATAATAAAGCAAAATGTGAATAAAGTACCATTCGTATAGATAGTTTCACTGAAATGAGTGAACAGTGGGGGCAGGGGGGGAAACAGTGCCCTCATTCAAGTCCTTTGCTACTCCAGCTGAGCTGGCGATGAGGTGCAGTGAAAATAACTACACCTGGACTGCGGATGTGGGACTTCCATCCACATCCCCAACTTAGCTCAGTGGCTAACATTGCAAACACCACCTAACCTCATCTGGGACGCTTTTCTCATATGCAGAAGGACTGCCCTGAATGAGATTATGTCCTTAGTACCTTCCAGCTCTGGTATTCTGATTTTTACCTCTTAACAAAGGAACATTTCTTAAAAGTGCACATTTCTCAAGTTAACAATTCATGCTACAATTTTTAAATTGATAGGAATATCAACCTAGAGCTTTACTAGTGTCCCTAGAGAGCCTCTCTCAGAGGCTTTCTGGTAAGTTCAAACAAAACAGTGAACACTCACATCATCAACTGTATGACATGCATGACGAAGCACTCTGAACTAACATTAGATGTTCCCATGTATTAACTTGATTATAATTGTGCGATAATGTGCTCCAGAGCTGTTGAAGGCTAATAACTTTTTAACACCATATTTATCTCTCCCTAAACCTACGTCAATTTTTTAAAGAGTTCAGAAACTAAAATTCCTTTGAAATCACAATCGAGGTCATTGGTAGCAAAAAACGGAGATGTTATCAAAGTCATTCAAGAAAAGCTATTCCACGAAGTTTTAAAAACAGCTTTCAAATCATATAATTCCAACTTTCTCCTTATAGTTTCAATAGAATATTAAAAGGGATCAAACAACAGATTGTCAAATTATTGACTCAGGAGTGGGAGACGAGGAAGAGAATCATGAACAATGCACCTGGAGGCAAGGGAAATGACTATACAGAAGTTCAAAGGTTGATCAAGATAAGTCCTTCCTGATTCTATAATTCCCACGATTTTATGAATGAACTAACTTCAAAAAGACTTGAGGCCCTTAGACAAAATGACTTACTACAACTTCTTTGTAAGATGATGCCTTTCCTATTTCTATAATTTTCTTTAATACAACTATTACTAAAATTAAGAGGACAAATGATCCATTTGTAAGCAAGTCTTTAAGGAAATAGGAAAAACAATCATTCCTAATAAGGAACTAGATTAAACAAAAATAACTGTTAGTGTGCTATTCTATATTCTATAATTTTACATATTTCAGATTAAGAACACAGAAACATTTTTGCTTTCATCTTTTTCCTTCTAAGAACACTGTTTTCTGTTCATAAAGAATAAATCCAAATGTTTTTAACTGTTACAGTAATCAAAATATCCAAGAATTATGGAGAGAGCTATCATTATCTCTAAATCTGTAGCCTTCCATGCCTTAAAATTTAGATTGGCATATACTTCTTGGTTTATCCCAAATACCAGACAACAAAGAAAAAAAACAAAGAAACTTTCCTCTCCATAGAAAAGGGTAAGGGCCTTTAGAGGTCCTTCCTCCCCTGCGATTGGAATTATCGTAGGTAGAATTATCGTAGGTAGAATTATCGTAGGTAGAATTATTGTAGGTAGAACAGATTGAGCCTATAGGAATGTCACCTGAGTCGCACCATTTTCTCCTGGCAAAACAAGCTGCACTAGTCCCTTGGCTGCCCTTCCCTTCCTCCATACACGCTGCTATTTTCCTCCTTGGTGAGTTTCTCCCTTTTCCTTCTCCTCATACACACTGTTCCTTTATTTTCCCTTCTGCCTTATTCCTCCAAGGCTAAAACCATACTGCCTAGTCCACATTTGAGAAATACACCCTTACAATGCTTTCTTAAGACACAGCAACACTTTTAGCTACAAAATCATCTTTACCTATATCTTATTAACTGAAAAATTACTGAGAATCAGAAATTAAGGATTTAAATGGAGGCAAACGTAGTGGAATTAAGATTCCTATGAGAAAAATATATAGATTAGTCCCTATCTAAGAGAAAAAAATTCAAAAAAAAAAAAAAACAAATCAGCAACTCGGTGTACTTTCCCCTCTTGCCTCGTGCCCATCACGTATTCCCTGCAAGTCTATGTAGATGAGAACCCATCCCCAGATCTTTGCTCCCTGAGAGTGTTCTTGCTCTTACCTGACACATCATTCACCATGTATTTTTAATTCAGTCTAGCTTTGGATATACTAAGAATTATTAGTCTAAAATCTACCACAAAGGTTAAAAATGAAATAGAAAAAACTCATGTAAATTGTACATAGCATGGGAGTTCAGAGAACAGAATTGTCTAAAATTTTAATCAGAAATAGTATCAGTAGTAATAGTAAAATAGCTAACATTTACTAAATATTTGCTATTCGTCAGGCATCTAAGCTCTTTTAATCCTCATGATGGTCCCTATGCAGTAGATATTGTTGTGTCTCATTTTATAGTTAAAGAAATGGAAAGACAGAGAAGGCAAGAAAACTTGCCACAGTCCACATAGTCAGTATTGGCTGAACCGGGACCAGTACCCAGGCACCTGGCTTCCTCTCCTAGTAAGAGATGGTTTTGCAGATGAGGCAAGATGAGCCTGGCCTCCAAGAATGGCTGTGTGGGGTGGGCGCTGGGGGTGCAAGAAAAGGGAAAGCTGACCTAACTGGTTGACAACGCTTGTATGGAAGGGAAATGAAAACATAACTGAACAAGCAGTAAGTAACCAGAAGGCAGAACTGCATAAAACTCTTATTGGAGGAGCATTCTTGGATCTGTCGCAGTGGGTGAGTGGGAGTCATGGTGGGCTTATGAGTGAGAATGCATGGTTCAGGTACACACAAAAGATTTGAGGATAAGAGTAGAATGATCACCAGATATCTCTAGAAAAATCAAGAGTCAAAATATTAATGGTATTTAAACACTGGATGAGAGCAAGCTTCCTGGAATTGAAATCATACAAAAGTCTTAAAAGAAAAACAAAAGTCGAATGCTCACTCACTTGTAAGGGTGAAATCTATATGAAAGACACAAGCCTTATGTAAGGTGGTGCCCTGCCAGATTTTGAGGCAGGCGTGCAGAGGAGAGAGGACCTCACATGTACACACAAATGCACTCCAACCTTCAGAAGTTAGTGTGCCTTCTTTTAATTAACCAACAAAAGTTGTATATATTTATCTTGTTCAACAAGATGTTTTGAAATATGTACATACTATGTAATATAGAAATTTAGCTAATTATTATTCACATTACCTCAATGTGCCTCTATTGTAGCTGGGAACTTTTTATTTTTCATTGATTTAGGGGATACAAGTAAAGTTTTTTACGTGGATATAATGTTTAATGGTGAAATCTGGACTTTTAGTGTCCCCATGACCTAAATAGCGCACATTGTACCCACTTGGCAATTTTTCAACCATCATTCCCCTCCCACCTTTTGGAATCTATTTTTCCATTCTGTAGATCTATGCGTAGGCATTGTTTAGCTCCCACTTATAAGTGAGAACATGCAGCATTTTATTTTCTGACTTATTTCACTCAGGATAATGACCTCCAGTTCTATCCATAATGCTATAAAACACATGATTTCATTCATTTTTTTTAACAGATGAGTAATATTCCACGGCATATACATATATATATATATCCATATCCGCAACATTTCAATATCTTTTTGATATTCTTTCCCTTTAGGTAGATACTGGATAGATGACTACTGGCTCAAATGGTAGTTCTATTTTTAGTTCTCTGAGAAAACTCCATACTGTTTTCCATATAATTTACATTCCCACCAATAGCATTGTATCAGCATTCCCTTCTATCTGTATCTTCACCAACATCCAACATCTGTTCAGGTTTTTTTGACTTTTTAGTAATAGCCATTCTGACTGGTATAAGATGATATCTCATTGTGGTTTTAATTTGCATTCTCTGATGATCAGTGATGTTGAGCAAGTTTTTCATGTGTTAGCCACTTACATATCTTCTCTTGAAAAATGTCTGTTCAAGTCCTTTGCCCACTTTTTGACAAGGTTGTTTTGTTCTTTTTGAGTTCCTTGTAGATTCTCGATATTAGCCCTGTGTCAAACAGTTTGAAAATATTCTCTCCCATTATTTAGATTATATGTTTACTCTATTATTTTTATTTATTTATTTTTGTTTTGCAGAAGCTTTTTAGTTTAATCCATTTAAGTCTCATTTGTCTATTTTTTGCTTTGTTGAGTTTACTTTTAAGGACTTCGTCACAAATTCTTTGCCTAGACCAATGTCCAGAAGAGTTTTTCCAGATTTTCTTCCAGGATTTTTATGATTTCAGGTCTTACATTGAAGTCTTTAATCCATCTTGAGTTAATTTTTGTATATGGTGAGAAGTGTGGGTTCTGCTTCATTCTTCTGCATATGGCTATCCAGTTTTCCCAGCAACATTTATAGAATAGAGTGTTCTTTCCCTGCCGAGAACTTTAAAAGACACTGAAAGCTCAACTCAGTGAGCTTTTTGCAGATAAAGTTTACCAAAACTCTTAATGATATTGTTAGCATACAACATTAATTCCAACAGCTAGTTTTATTTGTTTTTAAGTCTACTGGTTTATCTAAAAATATACTTAAAATATTATTTCCAAAAGTACCTTCCTGACATTCTCTCTTCCTCACCCTGCTTTATTTTTCTTCATAGTCCTTATCACCTCACATTATTTTTGATCAGATAATATCTTTGCAACATTGGGTTAGGCAAATATTTGTTAAGCAAAACACAAAAAAGTATGGATCATAAAAGAAAAAATAACCAAATGGTAATTTCCTCAAATCTTTTGCTCTTCAAAAGACAGTTAAACTGTGAAACAAAAAGGCAAGTAACAGACTGGGAGAAGATAACTGATATATCTGACACAGGGCTTCTAATCACAATATATAAGGAAGTTTTATAACTCAATGAGATAAAGACAACTCAATTTTAAGAAGTTGGCAAATGATTTGAAAACATTCAGATAAATAATGCATATTAAAACAGCCATTAAGTACATGGAAAGATACTCAAAAATCACTAGTCATGAAGAAAATGTGAGCTAAAATCATAATAAAATACCACTACGCACTAAGTAGAATGACTAAATTCAATAGACTGATAATATTAAATGTTGAGAAGAATGTGGGACAACTGATATTTCTAACAGTATTTATCCACAACAGCCAAAATTTGGAAACACAAATGTCCATCAACTGGTGAGCAGATAAACAAACTGTGGCAAACCCACATTTGGAAACACTGCTTAGTAATAAGGAATTACTCAACATGAATCAATTTCAAAAAAGTATGCAAATTGAAAGGGATAAAACACAACAGACTACATACTGTATATTCCTTGTATAAGATATTCTAGAAAAAGCAATACTAGAATGAACTATACTGTGGCTGGAGTTCAGGTAAGAGGTTGATCTTAGGGACATGAGAAAACTTCCAGGGTTTTATATGTTGATTATGGTGATGGTTACTCAACTGTTAATTACAAAAACTCAAGCTGTCCACAAAATAGAATACATTTTGTTGTAGGTAAATGATACTACGATAAAGTTGAAAAAAAAAAAAAAGTAAAACAAAAGGCAAAGATGGGTAAGAACGGTCTGCTAGAGAAGAAAACAGCATGAAAAAGTATGGCTTGGTTTTGGAGTCAGCACTGATCATTTTACACCCGCAAGAAAGCATAGGCAAAAAATAAGAAAAACAACAAAACAAAAAAGCAACACCAGGAAGTGCTCATTTTTAAAAAGGGAATGAGGAATACTTGTCTTTCCACCTTCACTTCTTCCAAGTTAGACTTTGTTTTCCTACAAATGACTATTATTGCTTCATAGATGCCTCCCAAATCGACAAAGCCAGTGCTGATTTCTACTTAAATATATTGACAATGCCTATATTTCCATCTGAATGTTCTACTGTCACATTCAACACAATGTGTTAAAAACTTAATTTCCATCTTGCCTCCAAATCGGCTACCTTTTCTGTTTCTGTTAATGGTTGCACAGCTCAAAAGCTAACTCTTCTTTCTCCTTCACTTGGCTCAATCCTCATCACATCTTACTCCAAACATCTTTGGCATCTGTCTCCTCATCTACATGTTCACTGCTTTCAGCAGTTGGCTTCCCTATCACCACACTCATTGACTGCAATAATTACCTTACCTCTCTCTCAGCCACCATACTTGTTCTTCAATTCATTGTGTAGGCTACTTGATTATGCTATCTTTCTAAGTCTCTGACTTTAACATTTTAACTATCTGCTCAAAAGCTTTTGGTAATAATCCCATTACCTATGAGATAAAGTTTAAATCCCCCAGCCAGGATACTACAGGCCTCACTCAAGCTTGTCCCAACCTAACTCTCATCCTGCCTCCAATCTGCCCACCCCTGTTAAAGACTCATGCCTTAAGCTTCCCCCATCAGAACGTAGGCCTGAAGAGCTAAGACCTTATTTAACTCATCTTTATTCAATGCTGTACCCCTAGAAGACTCTGTGAAATGTTTGATTTGGACTTCTTGCCTCTGTGCCTTTGGATGTGCAGTAGTCTTTAACTTCTCATTTAAATCCTACTCATGCCTTAAGCTTCCCCCATCAGAACGTAGGCCTGAAGAGCTAAGACCTTATTTAACTCATCACTCATCTTTATTCAACGCTGTACCCCTAGAAGACTCTGTGAAATGTTTGATTTGGACTTCTTGCCTCTGTGCCTTTGGATGTGCAGTAGTCTTTAACTTCTCATTTAAATCCTACCCATTCTTTAGATCCACACTCAAGACTTACGTCCCCACCACTTTCATTAAACTCTCACTCCACCAAGTGATCACTATTTTTTATTACCTAAACCCTTGTTACACAATGTGGTCCTCACTGGAAAGATCTGAAGACTCACTAAAAATACAGAATCCCAGCCCTGCCCCAGACCTAATGAATCAGTCTGCATTTGAACAAGATCCCTAGTTGTTCTATATGCACATTGAAGTTTGAGAAGCATTGTTTAAAGCACTCTAACTCTCAGTAAAGTCTGAGTAAATTCTCACCCATAGCTTCTAAAAATTACAAACACCCCCATATCTCCAGAACTTCCTTACTACTATGTCTGACAGGTATACATTAACGTGTTTTTCTTTT
This sequence comes from Trachypithecus francoisi, assembly GCF_009764315.1. Lineage (NCBI taxonomy): Eukaryota > Metazoa > Chordata > Mammalia > Primates > Cercopithecidae > Trachypithecus > Trachypithecus francoisi. The sequence continues at coordinate 40,140,449 of NW_022681463.1, forward strand.
GTTTAAAAAAAAGAATTCCTTCATTTAGTCTTCATATCCTTCATTTGGACATAGAGACAATTTTATAAGATAAACAGAACTGGGTCTGGAGTCATATGAGGGTTTCCACTTGCACAATTTACTAAGCCTGTGACCTTGAGCAAGCCACTAAGCCTGCATCTCAGTTTCCATACCTGTAAACTCAGTCAACCACCCTATCTTATAAAGTGGTTGTAAGATTACAAAAGGCATTAAAGCAAAACATTCAAACAATTTATTTCTATTCTCCACTCTTTCAAAGGCAGTATTTTTCCTTCGCTTATACATTTAATAGCTTTAAAACTCAAGTATTTATCACATCTAACCCATCTACTAGTTATTTAAAGGACAATTATCCCTGTTTGTCTTCTTTTGGTATATTCATATCTTGGGCTACCATTAGTTTCATGTGTCTTTGGCCATCTAAAGCATCTTGTTCACGAAATTAAAGATTAATGAATATTTCTTCTTCCTAATAAATGGCAATCATTTGGTAAGTTAGAAATAATTATTTCTAAAGGCGTGGTAAGAAATGATAAGTTCATTTATTATCAATCTTGGTTAAGAAATTCTTAAAGTGTTTCTGTGCTTGAGTCATTTCTTGGGCTTTGCTTTTCTGAGTCACTATTTGATCCCCCACTCTTTTTTCTGCAACCAGGGAAGAGTTTCATCTTACTGGAATTAGACTGCACTATTTATTGTTACCCTTGATGTGCTATGCTTACCACCTGTTTATAACCCTCCAACAGCTACACTGATAGCAGGATTCTGGGCAATCCTGCTACTGAAGTAATTTTTCTTCTTTAATCCAATAGAGTAGATACTTTTACTGCAATTTATCTTTCTGCTTACAGTTTGGTCCCTGGAATAGAACTTCACATTAATAATCTTTAATTCTTTGCATAAAATTTACTATGTAATGATCTAAATTACAACAAAATAATATCCCATGTTATGTTTTCTTTTTTAAAGACCACTTATTCCCAGCCAAGGACAAGGACATTTGGAGGAGAGAGAAACAGTTTAGCTTGGTTTTAACAAGATTAAGTAAAATAGAGCATCAAAAACTGGTAAACAAGAGATTATTCTAAATAAAACATATTTACTAATTCTATTTTTAAATACAGGTTTCAGGCCAGTGCTATAAAGGTCAAAGTGTGATAGTATGATCCCGAGCAATTTAGATTAGTAAGGTTTTACAATCCTCAGCACTTAACAAGAATGTTCCATTATCACAGCAAATACAATGGAACATTCATAAATATCTGCATGAAAGTCATAAAACCTATAAAGGCATTTACAAACACATATCAAAATCCAAATACTCTATTATTTCTCAACTAGACAGTGTTAGAGGACCATATGTGTACTACATCTCTTCTATTCTAAGGTACATGTTCTCATTTAACATTCCTAAAATTAGGAGATCTTAAAACAATACAATAAATGATCTGAGACTTGATGGCACATTGTAATACATCCACTCAAAGTTATTTAGCTCACAAACTCAGAAAAAAACTTAAGATCATAATACGAAGATATTTGCCATGTATCAAATAAGATATTCTCAATCATGTACACAAATCCATTCTGGGTATAGCTGGCCTGGTTAAAAAGCAACTCATGACAATTTTAGTCACAGCCCTAGAAAGAATGTCAGCAAATTTTTAAAGTCTGTTTAAGTCTGTTTAGACAACACACTGGGAGAAGCACAAGCATGCAGGCAAAGATACTCCAGGAATGAAAAACCTAGCTTAATTACTGCCCAAGGTCATCTAACTAAGCAACTTACTCTTCTCTGCCTCATTGCAATTCAGGCATGTGAAGCAAAAGAGAAATACCTGGCTGGGCTGTTACTAGTTTAGAAATAATTTATGTAAATCACTTGACAGTGTTCGAAAGCTCTTATCTTCCAGTTTGTCTAAACTTAATTGCATCACAGTGACAGGAATATTTCTGAGATACTCTGGAGGCTATAATACAGATTTCCTAACCTCGTTGCTAATCATCACTCCAAATCCAGCATTCCCTTAGAGTTGCACGCTCAATCACTTCTGTTCCTTAAGACCTAAAAGCAAAATTTAAGACTTAAGCATGCTTTTCTGCTTCTCCGCTTTTGGCTTTAAGATCAAGGTAGGAAATGAGTAGGTTTTATTTCTCTTATGTACACACAAGATTTGTGATCTGTCCATCATGAATATGATATTCAGTGGATGCTGTTGACAAGGCATAAGACAAAAGGTCCACAACTGAGAGGGCTCAATAGCAAGACTAGAGTATGTGAGGCTCTAGCCAAGCCCCCCACACCACCCACCCACATCCCCATCAGCATTGGGCTGCTTCTATCTACCCTGGACAAAAAGCTCTATTTGTTAATAACTCAGCATAAACACCTATATTTAATGATACCACTCCTATTTCTCCTCCAGGACATGGACCAGGCCCCTACGGTGAAAAAAAAAAAAAAAAAAAATTCATCACCAAAACAAGGATTCAGGGACCTCCAGGATCCGGCACATCATTCTGTGAGGCCTCGGAAATCCATGTTCTTATTTAATAATGTGTGTGTGTGTGCTCTATTCTTGGGCATTTTATAAGTGAATATACACAAAATTGAGCATGAGATAAATAATAACTATGGATTAGAGATTTTTATTTCTCAGTATGAAGCCAAAAGAAGTCTAGTGAATGGTTAAATTGTTGACCAAGATACACTAATTCCTTCGATGATTTTCTCCATATCTCAGTATATTAAATAGAACACAGAAAAAAGCATTTCAAAACAATTGACAGCCATCAGTATTACCATAATGCAATGAAACAGTGAAATATAGTAATGACAGTAATACCTGATAATTATCTAGGGACTTCTCCCTCAAAATGCTCAAAGCACAGAGAGTAAACCCTTGTTAAATTGACAGTGGTTAATACAAACACAGCTTAATTCAAAGCAGGTGCTTCTCCCAGGCCCACACGAACCCCACTTTTTCCTTTAACAGCTTAGGAAAAATTGGCTTATCTGCAGTGTGGTGATTCAACATGTGTTTTTAATCTAATGAGATTTTATTACACTATAAAAAATCTATCATTTACATTTAAGAATAATGTTAGTATGAGTTACTGAGTATACAGTATATCATTTTTTTAAAATTAAATGTTTTACAGTAATTCTTTGGGAAGATGTTTTCTTAGGTTTACTGTGCATATTTGGTCAATGGTGTCTGAAGCACTAGTACCAAGCTCTTTAAAAGATAAAGTGACACAAAATCCTGACTCCCGGGTTAGTAGGGGCACCCTGAAAGGTATGTCTCTGAAAAACAAAGAATAAATCCATCAACAACCAATGCTACCCAGGACTGCTGCTCAACATGACAGAAACCATACCAGGGCAATTACCCGTAAAACATAATGGCTCCATTAACCTAAACTCTAAAAAAGAACACTAAACAGCCAATAAAAAACATTTATGCCTACTCTATTTAACATTTGATAGTCAGGTTCTACTTTTTTAAAGAAAAAAAAGTTTTGTCTTAATGCATTTTGACATAACATTATACTTCCTAGTTTCTTGACATTTCATTGTATACAAGTAACACTGGAACTAAATAATATGCATGTCTTTCATCTCAAACACAGTACCTATTGCTTTTTATAATTTTTTAATGCCTAGGGTAAAAAAACAAATACTTCAAATAACATAATCAACATTTTTCATGTTGTTAGTGTAATAGCCTTTTACTGAATAAAGCAAATGAGAGAAGTCCAAAAGGAGCAGCTAAGTTTTCTCTAAGAGGAAAATGTGACTGCGACGTACATTTGAATTCAGTAATGACAAGATTTTGAACACCTATTCCAAAAAGAGAAATATTCATAAGCTCTACAAAAACCTTTCAGATAATAGCTTCTTATCTAAAGGATAACCTCTTTATGACCAAAATGACACTTTTTAAAGAAATGAAGGGGAAAAAATGGAACAACAATAAAAATAAACCAATAAACAATGTGAAGCTTTGGATTTGATTTGGTGTCACTGACTAGTTTAGATTTTAAAAAGTGAGGGAAATAAAACTTTCTAAGTAAACATTCAAATCAGATTTTAAAATTTCAAAGATTTTAGAAAATATAGAAGTTTGGTCTCAAAAAAGTTAATTCAATTGTATTGGCCCCACATATACAGAGGCAAGAGCAAATAACTTAGCTGTCTGTTCTCTGGTCTCCAGCTTTGCTATTCTAATAAAATGGATAAATTGTTGATTTTATCAACAATTTGATTAACCATAAATGTTAGAAAAAACTCATTTGTTTTAATATCTGTTCCCAATGGAGAAAAGGGATAAGTTTTAAATGGCCTAAATTCTCAAAAATAAAGAGCTTGTAATTTGCAAGCAAAAGTTAAGTAGCCAGAGGCCAGATTTTTTTCCTCCATGTTTTCCTACAGGAGACACGTATCTTCTTAAAGTCAAAACAAGGGAAGTCAAATTATGAAAATGATCAGAATGATAATTCAATATCATTTATGGAGCACTTACTATATACAGTCACCACATACTTTATATACTTGACTTCATTTAATCATTACATCTTTGTGAGGTAGGGGTATCACCCAAGTGATATATTTGCTAAGTTCCAAGCAAAAAGCAATTACAACTGTCTAATTACTATTACCAGGGTTTAGCACACAGTTTGACACAGAGCAAGCAATAAATAATTATTTGCCATAAAATTAAACTCATGGAGAAGCAAAGCCATTACAGGGAGGAAAAGTAATCTGTCTAAAGTCATTCAGCTACTAACTGATATGACAAGATTAAACCCAAGTCAGGGAATACTTAAATCTCTACTCTCATCAGAGATGATTCTGTTCACAACCATGGATATACATCTGCTCAATGTGCTTGTTCCTTCCTGGAAAGTGACAAACTCAGCCTGGGATTTAGTAGAAACAGCTCAAATAAACTGTGAAGAAATCTTCAAGTTTCTCTGTGTTCAGATCCTTCAAATGTTTTCTAATTATACTAAAGTCAAAGTTAATGTGACTTTTTTTGAGGAGGAGGGCAGACTTTGATGTTTAATACTAGACAAAGGCAAAAAGTATTAAGGCAGGTAACTTGACTTTAGAAGGAATGAGGCTTACTGTAAACTTGTTGGCAAAATTTCTTAAAGTAATATTGATGACTTCTCATAAAAAATTACTTTCCTAAGGGTTCCTGCTTTTAAAGTGTTCTATTCTTTGCCCTTGCGCTTCTACCAAGATATTCCAACTACCTATATAACCACCATATCTTTCTACCTGAAAGTCTCAAATATACACTTTACATTTGTTTCACAAGATAAAAAGTGACCAGTGATTATGATATGAAGACACTGAAATGTTTCTAACACTTTATGTAAAAAAACATTATTTAAATGTCAGTTAAGCATTCTTAACATTTATTACTGGCACATCAGCACAAGGATTTATTAAAACTTTGAACTACCTTGAAAGGCACAGAGTCCAAAGTTCCCATTTTAGTTTATTACATACAGAAATGAAACACATGCTCCTCTTAAACTGTGTAAGTTTTAGATTATGTTGTAATACGTCATATCATTATCATTATTCTGCTATAAGTAAAAGGCAACTGAAACCAAAAGTTCAGTGACTGCTTTGCCAGATTTGCTTTGCATTTGAATAACGAGAATAAAAAGAGGATGAGTTGGCAAAGATTGAGACAGGTTTTTCCCCATCTTCAAAGCCTGGTTTTAAGATATCCAAGAAGTCTTTGCAATTGAAATCCAGTTTTCAGATAAACACGTAAAGACGTATGGTAACAGGAACCAAGGAGATAAAGGGAATAATACATACTTCCTGTTCTCAAATAGTTTCAAGTCTCTAGAAAAGCTAGATGTAGAGGAAATAAAAAGTCCTTTGAAAACCCAGATGAGAAACCTATGTCATCTCCAATTAGATGAGTTTCCTGATTAAAAAAATGAAATGACTGCACGTCTCTATATTTCCAGAGAAATCTGTGCATTTATCTCTATATAATATATTCCAGCTGTGAATTTACAGGGCCATCTCACCAGTCATAATGTGAACCCCACTGAGGGCAGGTCTCCATCTTATCTATATCTGTGTAAGTATAGACCACATAGAAGATGCTGAATCAATGCTCATCATATAACAAACAAGTGATGACTTCTCTAAAACCAAAATTTCCTCTTACTGGATAAAGTGCCATTTTCTACTCTGTAGCTCCAGAAATAAATTTAACCATACATACCCGCAATGTCTATACTCTCACACAAATAATCACTCAAATCAGGCCAGAATAGAACATGAAAGTCAGAAAAACAATGCTTAATACTTCTGGTTACTGGTAAAGCTCACATTAAAAAAAAAAAAAAAGACTGAGTAAACTACAGGTATTTCAGTATCAGCAATTTTAAAAGTTGGATTAAGTCAACATAGGCAGCCCTACAGACAATCATTTGAAAGAAGAATGTCTTCCACAAAAATATCTCTTTGGTTTAACCCTTCAAAGGCCCTTGTTGTAAAACAAGTGCTAACTGATCATGGGAGACAGACAACTTGCATTCTCCCATGAAGGGTCTCTAGATTGGCCACCAAGTGAAACCCTTCGGAGTAATGAATGTAAGATAGGATAGTTTTAAAGATGTAGACCCTGGCCAGGGAAGTCCACAGCATGAAGGCTCATCCAGCAGGCCGAGACATAATCAGGCCCCAGGGCTTTTTTGGATTTGAAGGAGTAGAGAGCAAAGGAAGAAGTGCTGACATTCAGAAACGTGGCTATCTGAGAAACAGATTAAGAACTAGAAATGGAGAAAAACAGATACAGATAAAACTTCAATTATTCCATGGCTTGTCCCAGCATCAGACCTGCCTCATATCCCACAACCTTTCACTGAAGTTAGGACTCTTAGGTATACAAACTTTGTCATTAAAGAGCATTTCCACATTTGACCATACATTTTTGCTGACGGTCTTAAACAGAGCCTCAGCCACCCAGAATTAATGTTCCTCCCCTTCCAGGAAGCAATTCACAACAGAGAATGGCTGAATGGGATAGAGATATATACAACGCAATCAACTTCCTTTTCGTTTTATGCTCTTCTAATAGTTGGCAGAAAGGGTACATTTTTAAATAGTCACATGAGTTGACAGGTGGAAGTCACCATGCTCAAGTTGCAGATCCAAGTTTGGATATCATTAAGCTTACTTAAAAAAAAAAAAAAGATTAAGATGTTGAGAAACTCATTTGAAAGACATGTACTTGCAAAAAAAAAAAAAGTAAAACTAGGTCTAAATTATTTTAAAAAGCAAAAATTAAATAATTCAAACTAGGTATATTTTTACTTATATGAATAAACCCTAAATACACATATACACTTTCATACCTCAAGCCCAATTTGGCAGGCTGTTAAAACAGAGTGCCATCTGGGAACCTGATTCCTAAGAATGACTTTAGAGCACTGCCACAAAATCAAGCACTCTTCTGAAGCTTTAGCGAACAGTTACATCCTTAAAATATCATTTTGAGATTCTTTTATTTTCCTGATGGGAATATGTTAACACTAATTTTGATTCCAACTACTGTTCCTTTGGCAACTATCATGTGTAAAGATAATAGATTTTTAATTTCTGTACTTTCATTTTAATAGACTTACAAAAACAAACTCACTTAATATCAATGTTTACTTAAAGTTATATTTTATATTTCAAATATCAATCCTGTAGGTAATAGAGTAAGTCTATACTAGAAAAGAATTTCTTTGCATGACAAATAGTGTTCAAAGTCATTGCCACCCTGTAATGGATATTATGAACAGAATGTATCTGAAGATGTGCTAAAAACTGGATTGGAATGGTAAGGGGGTGGAAAGAAGAAACATGTTTACAATCTGTTCAATTTCTCAGCTTAAAATTTTTGATATATAGAGCAATGGTTTAAATACAAGACTTAGTTTCTGAGTCAAATTGCTAGACATATAAAGTTAAAACCTTTAATGGTTAAACCCTACCTTTCTGCCAACTTCAAGTTCTCCAATACAGGACCTCTAGGCTACTCTGTCGAGTTGCTTTCGACTACAAGCCATTGCTCTGTATCTCTCTTAATGACCAGATGACTCCACAAAGACCATGACACTTGCCAGAGGAGCTCTCCAGTGTGCTATGGCAGGCTGGTGGGCCATTATGCTTGATCTCCTACAGCCCTTTTACGGAAGGCCTGCACAGATGGCTCTGTGGGAACTTCACCACGTTTTCTTTGTGGAGAGCGTGTGCTCAGTATGGATGTTTAGTAAATGGTTAAGAATAATGATCCAGTTTTTCATCCACACAAAAGATTGATTTCATGGCCTCAGATTGGGGTAGATCTCAATCTACCGTTCATGGAGACTAAATCATAAATTTGCTTATTAGCATTCTGAGAAGAAAAGAGGTTGGATCCTACCCATTAAGTCAGGAATATCAAAATTAAAGGTGTCACTTGGTGCTTGAATACATGTAGTCCCTAAATAAATAGAATAATTCAAACATACTTGAAAAAATTAAAACTACTGTTTCCTACAAAGTAAAATAATTATTAGAAAATTAGAACACATAATAGGATAATTTACAGAAATATAGGGAATACTCTGGCTCTGATTGGTGAAAAGTTATTACTGTGAATTAAATTGTAAATTTCAGATAGCTAGAAAATTGAACAATCGTTGGAGTCCTGGATATTGAAACTATTCATTAACAACAGCTCTTTACTTGCTTCTGCTATTGCCACTCATTTTCAACATACATAACTCTCCTCGGGCTCCATACAGCAACTATCACCGCTGACCACTAACAAAAAAGTTCCTCACATTTGCCAACACGGAGGATATCGACTGTCCTTTCCTATTTGCTCTCAGTATGCATCATGATTAGATCAAGTTTGCAGCAAGGGCAACAAGTCTATGCACTGGTAGATGCGGTCTGGGCAGTTATAATACAGCATTTTAAATAATCAAATCATTTGCTACACCTTGTTAAATTTAATGCATACAGATATGCAAAATAATTTCAAAGTACTCACACATATTACCACACTCTTAGACAAGTTACAATGAGTCTTACCACTTAAACAGACAATAAACACACTAATACAGAAATGCATAAATTACATCCATATATAATAAGTTATATTTTAGTAGAGTGTCAAAGGTGTCATAGTCAGTATCCTTCATTTCCACATGACTATTTTGCTGGCAGGGAGGGAATAAACAAGAAATTCTAAATCTAAAACCAGAGTTTCTCAACTCCAGTACTAATAATATTTGGAGTAGGAAAATTCTTTGCTGTGGGGGCTATCCCATGCATTAAAGTGTATTCAGCAGCATCCCTGACCCATTAGATGCCTGTAGCACCCCCACCCAGCTATGACAAACAGAAGTGTCTCCAGACGTGGCCAAACATCCCCTGGTTGCCAAAACTGCCCCCACTTGAGAACCACTGATCTAACCAACACCAAGTCCTTTGATCAACAATAATGACAGGACAAGAATTTTGACCCAAAGGAGTCTCCACATTATATATTTTTAAAAAGCTAAAATGCATTACTATTTAGTAAGCAATTATTTGCTTTTCTTTACATCCGGTTTTTTAGTAAAAGTGCTATCTCAGGGCATAAGAGCTTGGACAACATTTTTAAAGAAGTTGCTTTGCCACTTTCTTATGTCTCATCTGGGAGGCTCCAGTGCTTCCACTGCAGCAGACCCAGGGTTGACCCCTTTGCTTTTTGGTCTAATGAGATAGAATTATCAGGAGAAATGTTCTCAAGTGAAGCCAAGGTTCCCACTCAGGCATTCTCACAGGTACTACTCAGGCACACCTTGCTTTGACGAACTTGTGGTTTCCACTGAAACGAGTTGTTCTGCATACTTCTCACTACGGCTATAACTACGTGACCTCGCAGTTTCAGTTTGTCAGTAATTTCACTGAAGGCTGAACCCAGATACTAATTTGTCTGAAACATTTTAGGCCCAACATCTCATGAAACAGGCTCCAGGCAAGCACTCTTGGACTTGGGAGCCAACAAACATGTTTCGCCTAGTCCTTAGCCTACTCAAATATAGGCTACAGACTTTCAAAAGAGAGTACATGATTTTAGGGGGAAGCACGTTAACGCTTAACAAGCATCAACAACTTAAGGAAAAGACTTCCAAAGTCTAAAGTTTCTTTGCCCATCACATAGGCCTTATGAAGAAATATGCTGATAAGGAAAAATAAATACATCCAAATATTTAATTTTTATGAAAGTAAACACGACTCCTACATACTATAGAAGCAAACATTTCACTTTGGTGATGAAAATTAGAATCTCTAAACTATCTTTCAATTAGTCAGAAATGCAGGCAGATTTATCCCTCCCATGTACATTTCATTACCATGGAGTTTAGAAAAGCTTATTCAACAGAACTAGAAGCAGGTTCAAAACAGTGTTCATTTAAAAACATATATTGTTAGACTTTAGAAAACTAAGTCTACCTGGGTATGGGGCTGTTCTGTGTACTGCTAGAAGACAATGTGTACTATTCAAAGATACTTACATAGCTGGTTATTTTTCTTCAGAAAAAAATAATTGGTCATCCAATTTTAAAAATAACTATTAAAGGTTTTACACAGGGATATTAACCACATAAGCTAAATCTTTGAACTGGTAGAAACCAATTTTTCCATTTTCATTATTTCTATAGATAGAATAAGGTGTTTATTTTCTCCCTTGCAAAAAAAAAATGTTAATTAGGTTTAAAAGGCAGGATGACAAAGAGATAGTTACTATAAAATTAAATGACTTTCCTGTCAGCTTTATCTGGTAACACAGTTTATTATTGATTGCCTGGAAGCAAATTAGATTTACAGGAAATATAAATAAATATCATAAGAGCTTAAAACCAGATTTCCTAAAACTGTATACTCCCACACAAACAACATTTTCCACCTAAAATCTAACAAGATACTGGCATACATGTTCTCACTCCCACTTTCACTTTCCCATCCACACTATTAAAATCGTGGAAAACAGCTCATTTTTAAAAGTCAGCCACAACTGGCAGGGTCCTTGGCATTACATGTTGGTCCCAGGCACTGCTGCCTTCACAATATTAAGAGATTCTTTTTTACCACTGTCCTATCTAATTTTTATGCTAATAATTATGTCTTAATTCAAAATACATAAAAAAATTTAAAGATTGTTGTTACTCTGCAAGTTATAATATAATCCCTAAATTCACTTTATAAGTAGAATGAGTATCCTCAACATTAGCAACCAAACACTACCATGTTGGACACGTATTAAAACATTAACACAACCATTTTGGTCAGTATAGAGATTTATAGTAAGACCATGGTATGAGTTAGAAACAATTTCACATTCACAGTCCCTAAGCCATTTTTAAAACAGTCTCTTTTAGAATGAGAACAGAGGAAAACAGAGAGAGGAAGAATTTTTCTGTAATCATGAACTCTCAGCAATTCTTTTCACTTAAGCTATAAGCCCTAAGTTGAAATATATATATATCTAACAAACTGTTGAAACTTACTTGACAGTGACTCGATTTGATAAATCCTGTAGATCTCCAGGATGGAAAAGCTGGGCTTCTTTCAATCCAATCTGTTCACAAGCTTTCAAGAAAACGTTTATATTATCCTGTGAAAAGAAGTGGAAAGTGATTGCTTAGCTGAGCTCTCTCTCAGACAAAGGTTACAAATTTTTATGCTATAACTTCGAAGCTTCAAAGTCCAATTACAGTCGGCAAAAGAGGCGGTAGCAAGACCCATGCATATGTATATTTGAAAAAAAGATACATAGGGCTTGTACAGCCTTTCAGTCCTCCAGAGCATACACGGTTGTGCTGTCTTATGCCCGGGCATACACTGTTTCTGTGATCTTTGAGACTGGCACGTTAAACATTACCTGTTACAGGACAAGTGCCTAGCCACTGAGCAGTAATCTACACTTTGATGTCAGCTCTGCTCTGCAAACAAACGCCCTCTTCCCAGCTTTGCACGGCAAGCCTCACCTCTTCTCTTTAAAAATAACTCCAGCTACTGACATTCACCCACCCAGAAACTGTTGGCAGGGAAGAAATAAGAGGAGGAACATTCTGTTTCTATGATTACAAATTACAGAACGACTGTGGAATACCACACCTGGAATCTGGGTTTGGTTGTTGAGCTGGCTCTTGACAGGCAGGGAAACCATACTGTAGGACTGAGGAGAAACCTAGCGTTCATTGGCTAAATTGCATAGTTTGTGTGGCACATTACTCACTCCCTGCACCTGCCTCAAGGGCTGCCTCCAAAAAAAAATTAAAGCCTATCCCCTCCCTCCAAGGTTGCCCTCGTATCTAATTTCAAAACCCAAATCCTCCATTCACAAACCAGTGCTTTTCGCTAATGTAAACTGCTGCACAAACACGGATTACAATATATGCTATTTTAAAGTCAGCTACCTTTCAGAAACATACATTTGGTTACCAGAATTAACTTAGGCTTCATCTCTACTACTCTTAAAAAAAAAAAAAAAGAAAAGAAACCACTTTATGGGGTTGAGCTTGTGACGATCCCAGGCGGGCTCCATATTCACTTTGTTATGGTTCTCAGGAAAAGGGATGGCCTCCCAGCATGCCTGGACACATCTGTCCACTGAGGCAGCTGGCAATGCTACCTCTGTGGTGTGAGCCTCCTTGAAACCTCGTCTCCCTCCCTAAGAGGTGACTATCACAGACCAGAAGATAGTCTGCCACTTGGAGAAAGGCAATTACTGTTTTCCTAAGATAAAGTGGCTAAATTCTACAGTTTGGGTTCTTGGAGAGTAAGGGGATTTCGGGAAAGCACAAGGAAAGGATTGGCAAGAGAAAAGCAACACTCATTACTAGGGAAAAAGACATTCTAAAAAGCCACTATTTGTACAGGCAGGAGGCCATTCCAATCTACTGCAGAAGGCAGTGAGAACTACCTAGCTGAAAGATGAAATCCATGAATCATTTTAAATAAGATGAAGTCAGAGAGTAAAGAAACTTGCAAGTCAAAAGTTGAACAGCTCAATGAAAGGTGTTTATTTTGTTTTTTTGTTTGACTTACTATGGAAAAACGAGACATAAGTTATTGGCAAAATTCCAAGAGGAGCAAAAAGTGGTAATTTTGTTAGGCCCACAGTTTCTAAAAAGTACACTACCTGTAATTATCAAAAGACACAAATAGTTTTAAAACTGACGCTCTGAGAAGCAGGCAAGAAAAGATGGTTGGATGTACCAATACCCCAAGTTCTATAATGATATGGTTTGGCTCTGTGTCCCCACCCAAATCTCATCTCAAATTGTAATCCTCACATGTCAATGAAGGGACCTGTAATCCCCGCATGCCAAGGGAGGGAGGTGATTGGATCATGGGGGCAGTTTCCCCCATGCTGTTCTCGAGATAGTGAGTTCTCAGGAGATCTGGTGGTTTCATAAGGGGCTCTTCTCCCTTCACTCTCTCTCTCTCTCTCACCTGCCACCATGTAAGATGTGTCTGCCTCCCCTTCCGCCATGACTATAAGCTTCCCGAGGCCTTTCCAGTCAGCCATGCAGATTTGTGAGTCAATTAAATCTCTTTGCTTTGTAAATTACCCAGTCTCAGGCAGTTCTTTATAGCGGTGTGAAAATGAACTAATACACACAGGATGCAAGTCTCATATCAATAAAGGAAAAACAAACCATTAGAAGTCTTCATACCAGTTCAACCAATTTGGTTCTGAATGTTTAAAGTATTACATAAAACATTAAAATAAGGTTCTGAACATTTAAAGTATTATATACAATATTAAAATAAGGTTAAACTAAAAGTAAACTTAGTCAAATGAGAGCCAAAACAATTCTTCACATATTTTATACAAACATAGTAGCATTCATCTGGTTGACAAATAGGTACAGGTTGATAAGGATAGATAAATAAAGCCAAATTCTCCTCAAAAACCATCAAAGTAGAGAGAAAGCACTTGATATCCAAAGGGACTCTACTTAATTGAAGACAAAGTTCAAGAGAAGATACAAATTAATATGGTTAAATTCTAGTCTTAAATAAAGCCTTCATTTTAACTAAAAAAAGCAGAATATATTTTAAATCGTTCAATGATGCTCAAGTTTAACACAGAACAGCTTTGTAAACAAAGTCACACATGGCCTATGCAGCAGGACCAGGTTGTACTAAGATCGGTAATGTAGTCTCAGTCATTCCTACTGGACTTGAGCTCACTGGTAATTTATTCCTTGCAATTTCAAAGGATCCAGGCAAAGAGTTCCCTAAGGGTATATATAAAATCATAAAATAAAATTTTCCTGTCAGTTAAAACTTCAAGAAGCCACACCCAGCTCAACACATTAAAAGGGAAGTATTTACTTCTCGTTTAATGAAATCATTTTCACTTGAAATTAGCAAAAATAAAAGGGAAAATAAAGGACAAATTAAAACAAATCTTATCTAATTGGACCAGTAGCCAGAACTCCAAGTTAGCTTTGTCCCTAAACAACTGTGTGGCTTTGGAAAGAGAGTTAACATTTCTGGCCCCATTTTCCTCACCCCTGAAATGAGCAGTTTGTGAATCTGTAACCCATTATCAAGGGCAATCATTTTTCTCTGCAAGAGAATGGAAGCCCAACCCTCCCTGGCCCAGCCCACCACACAAATATTTCATTATCCAACTTCCATAAAATACTTCATGTCAAAATCCTGCTCTAAACATCTGTAAACCCTGTACTTTCAGAACCAAAAGTGGCTTCTCAAAGACCAACACACACACACACACACACACACACACACACAAGAAAACAGTGAACCCTAAATGTATCTAATAGCTCCTTTTAGCTTTAAATTTTTCTATGACTGTGAATAAAGCCATGATTACAGTCATCCCAAGGCTTTGTATTTTTCTATGACTGTGAATAAAGGCAAACACTACAAATGAATGGTTCTAAAACTGGCCCTCTGAAAGGCAAGCAAGAACAGATACATGGCTTTAAGATTTTCATATTGTCTCCAATCTCCCTTACACCTCTTATCCTTGAATCAATTATAAAGCAGTCACAATAGGTGTGGGGTGGAGTGGGCTAGGGTAACTTAGAGAGCTTTATGATCAGGAACAGCAGTACTTACCACTAAGATAGGATGGGGAAGCCACAAAGATCTACCAAGATAATCAAGGTTTGTATTTGTTCACTGTAGTACCCTACTAGTTATCTATTGGTGCATAATACATTATCCCCAAATTTAGCAGCTTAAGGGAATAGGTGTTTATGATTTCACATGGTTTCTGAAGGTAATTCAGGAGTGGTCTTAGCTGAATAGTTCCGAATTGGAAGACTTCTCATTAGGTTGTAATTGAGATGCCAGCCATGACTACAGTCATCCCAAGGCTTTCCTGGAGCTTGGAGGAGGTGTTTCCAAGGC
The DNA here is from genome assembly GCF_009764315.1 of Trachypithecus francoisi. Classification (NCBI taxonomy): domain Eukaryota; kingdom Metazoa; phylum Chordata; class Mammalia; order Primates; family Cercopithecidae; genus Trachypithecus; species Trachypithecus francoisi. The sequence goes on from NW_022681463.1 coordinate 40,155,927, forward strand.
AGCTCACTCATGTGACTGACAAATCAGGGCTGGTTGTTAATAGGAAGCCTCAGTTCTTTATCAAATGGACATCTCCAAAGGGCTGCTTGATAGAGCCAGTAATCCAAGAGAGCAAGATGGAAGCTGCAATGTCTTACGATGTAGCTTTTGAAGTCACATTCCATCATTTCCTCAACATCCTGTTGGTTACACAGGTCAGGCCTATTCCATGTAGGTACACAAGAACATAAACACCAGGAGGTGAGATTCATGTGGGGCTTTCTGGGGGACTGTCTACTACACTTCACTCTCTGGACCCACTTCAGTGAATCACATCTCAACCATGTGCAAAATACACTAAGGCCCAAAAATGTTCATCCCTTTACAGGGCGAACTCAAAGTCCAAAATCTCATCATCTACGTCAGATCCAGAAGTGTCTGAGGCTCTTCAGGTGTAATTCCTTAAGTATGGCCCTTGAGTAAAGTTCCTCTCAACTTCAATGCCAGTGAACTAAGACAAGTTACCTGCTCCCACACTCCTAACATGCAATAGAGTGACAGGTGTAAGATAATCACCATAGACACTCCAGGTCAGACAGTAGAGAAATGAAAGGCACACAGGAGTCACTGGTCCACAGAAATTCTGAAATCCTTCAAGATACAGGTTGGCAGTTCCTTCATGAAGTCTCAAGGCCAGGTTATACTTTATGGTTTTTGGCCACACCCTCTGGATTCTTGGTGCCACCCTAAAAGTTATCTTCGCTTTTCACCGAAAAGTAGCCTCTCTTTGTGGCTATGTGAGTTTTTCAATCTACTTCTTTACCCGACCCATAGCAATTGAGGGAATTAAGGGTCTCTTCATTTCATAATTCTCTATTCCTTTCAGTCTCAGCTGGCAGTGTTTCTGCAAATGCAATTCTCTCAAAGATGCTACAGATCTTCTGTGAATCTTACTGGGGCTCATTCCATTAGACAAAAGTTGCACCCATGAATCTCTTCAAGAGTAGCCCTTCTCTACCTTGGTCTCCTGCTGAGATGACTGGAGGACAATATCCTTAAGGTTCTTAGAAGCCCTATTGCTTGACTGGACAGATCTGCAAGGTACCATTTTGAATCTAAGAACGTAAAGAATTTTACAACCACATCCTCAACTCCTTTTTAGGCCTTATTTTCCTGCAAATGCTCTGAATTTAATCTATGCCTGAAAACCACTTCTCAATCCTAGCATCATTTACTTACTAAAGAGACTGACAATTTTCAAAAGCAGCAATTCCTATTTCTCTCATGTTTGTCACTCTGTCCTTCACTTTCTCCTCTCACATTTTACTATAATCCACAAGAAGAATTGAGGCATCACTTCAATACTCTGTAGGTCACCTCACTAGAAGAATGGAATCTCCCCAGTAGATCACTTAGTTAATTGGGTACAATTCCTAGGTACAAGGAAGAGAATATCACAAAGTGAGAATCATTGGGATCATTTTGGAAGCTGACTACCACAAGACTTTTAATAATAAAGAATACAGACCAGTCAAAAATTTAGAATAGAAAAATAAACGTTTAGAAATGTTGAGTTTCAGATGCCCAGCTAGTAGTAAGTTAGGTTTGCAGCCCATGAGAAATATTTGATTTTAAAATACGGTTTGGGAGTCTAGCACACATTGATAGTAGTTGAAATTAGGGATATCACTGTGCCCTCATTGCCCTGAAAGCAAAGAGAAAGAAGGATTCACAATCAACCACCAGCATTTAAAGGACAGTTAAAGAGGAGTCAAGAGAGAAAAATAACTGGCATCCAGATAAATCAGAAGAAAAGCAGAAGAGAATAGCATTATGGAAAACAAGGGAAGAGAATAGCATTATGGAAAACAAGGGAGAGAAAAGAACAAGAGAGAATCCTCTCAGGAATAGAGAGGCAGATGATGCCATAAGAAAAACTACCCAAAGAATTTGAAAATCAAATAAAGTGGATATTTCGTGAGCAAAAACTCCAGAAGACTCATGAGTAAATAATAAGCGACAGCGAAGATCAGCTGCTGGCAACAGGGTGAGGGACCACCCAGAATCTGAAAGACCTCCTTGGTCTTTCACTCTGCGAGTCTGTCTCCTACTCAAGCCTCCTATCAGTCCTCCCAAAGCTACCACTCCCCTGACCCTCCAGTGTTAGAATGCCTCATCCCTTGAGGGAAAAGGTGGGGAGAGAAGCAGCACTCATTCTTATTCTCTTGACCCCAAATGTAGGGTTACATTCCATCTCCACCCAATATTTTGAGTTTGAAACAAACACAATTATACACTTCAATGGAATCTTAATTCTTCTCTATTTCCATTATAAATTCTGAAAAGAGTGTTATGAGAATAGCATAAGGCCAATATGAATATTCAGACACTGGTGCAAAGGGTAAGACAGGTCTTTGTTAACACCTCACCTTTCAGAGCCTTTCAACCCATTTTCCTTCCAAAAGCATTTATCCAGTAACATATTTTCATGTCATTATAGCACATGTTCTTGCTCTTTTATCAGTAATGTAAGTGCTTGGGAAGAAATGTCAGGACCCAAAGTTGAATTCATCATTCCTATTTAAGCAAGCTCTTATCAGTCAATATAAGGGCTCTCTCATTTTATTTTGTTATTTTAATTATTTTCCTCCTCATCCCACATTCCCACTCAATTATTTTCCTCCTCATCCCACGTTCCCACCCACTCCCATTTCCCTCTATTAAAAAGATGCCTTCCCTCAAGTATATATCCTATATATATCCTAAATAATTAAAAAGATTCCCAAATAAGTATATTACATGTACATGCGTGTACATGTACATATCAAAAGGTACAAACAGTTCTGGTGTCTGCTAAGAGGTAAATGGATAAACATGTTGTGGTCTATCCATACAATGGAATAGTATTCAGCCATAAAAAGGAATGAAGTGCTGATATGTGCTACAAAACATTATGGTAAGTGAAAGAAGTCAGTAAACAAAAGTCACATATTCCATTTGCATAAAATATCCAGAATGGATAAATTCAGAGACAAAATGTAGGTTGGTGGTTGCCAGAAGCTGAAAGGAGGAGGAAATGGGGAGAAATCACTTAATGTTAAGAGGTTTTACTTTGAAATACTAGAAATGTTTAATGGTTGCACAACATTGTGAATGTAATAGATGCTACTAAATTGTGTACTTTGAAACAGTTTTTCACGGTTTTAATACTTTATGTTATGTGAATTTCACCTCAAATTATTTTTTAATTTTTTAATGTCAGTGGTTTTTGGTTACACAGGTGAACTATATAGTGCTGAAATCTGGGATTTTAGTGTATCTGTCTCAAATTATTTTTTAAAGATGACTTCTCTAATGTGTTTAAAAATGTAAATGTCTAGTTGTATTAGTTCATTCTCATGCTGCTATAAAGAACTACCCAAGACTAGGTAATTTATAAGAAAAGAGGTTTAATTGACTCACAGTTCCACAGAACTGGAGAGGCCTCAGGAAACTTACAATCATGGTGGAAAGGGAAGCAAACACCTCCTTCTTCACATGGCAGAAGGAAGGAGAAGTGCTGAGCGAACAGGGAAGAGCCCCTTATAAAACCATCAGATCTTGTGAGAACTCACTCACTAGCACAAGAATAGCATGGGGGAAACCCCCCCATGATTCAATTACCTCCCACCAGGGCCTTCCCATGACACCTAGGGATTATGGGAACTACAATTCAAGATGAGATTTGGGTGAGGACACAGCCAAATCATACCACTAGTCTAGGCAAAGAATTTATGATTGAGACCTCAAAAGCACAGGCAACAAAAACAAGAATAGACAACTGGTACTTAAACTAAAAGGCTTCTGCACAGCAAAAGAAATAATCAACAAAGTGAAAATGTCACCTGTGGAATGGGAGAAAATATTTGCAAATTATATACATCCAAGAGCAGATTGAAATCCAGAATTTATAAGAGACAACAAAAATCCAACTAAACCCATTAAAAAGTGAGCCAAGGATATGAATAAACCTTTTTCAATGGAAGACAAATGGCTAACAAAAACATGAAAAAGTGTTCAACATTATCAATCAGAGAAATGCAAATTAAAATCACTATATCATTTTACACCAATCAGAATGACTATTATTAAAAAGACAGAAAATGACAGATGTTGGAGAAAATGCAGAGAAATGGGAATGCTTATACACTGCTGGTGGGAATGTAAATTAGGCAGTCTCTATGGAAAACAGTGTGGAGATCTGTCAAAGAACTAAAAAATAGAACTACCATATGATCCAGCAATCCCACTACTTGACATCTACCCAGAGAAAAAGAAATCATTATATCAAAGAGATGCCTGCACTTGTATGTTTTCTGCAGCACTATTCACAATAGCAAAGATATAGAATCAACCTAAGTGTCCATCAATGGAGGACTGGATAAATAAAATGTGGTATACATCCACAATGGAATACTATTCAGCCATTAAAAAATGAAATCATGTCTTTTACACCAACACGAATGGAACTGGAGGCCATTATCTTAAGCGAAACAACTCAGATGCAGAAAGACAAATATTACATGTTCTCATAAGTGGGAGCCAAATAATGTATACACATGGAAGTAGACTGTGAATGATGGAAAATGGGGACTCAGAGCATTGTGGTGATGGGAAGGGAGTAGATGATGGGAGGTTGCTTGGTGGATACAATGTGCAATGTTCCAGGGATGAATGCACTGAAGGCCCTTACTTCACCACAATACAATATATCAAGGTAGCAAATTTGCACTTGTGCCCCCATGAATATAATTTTTTTTAAATGTTCTTTGGCCAGGCGCAGTGGCTCGTGTCTTTAATCCCCTCGGACTTTGGAAGTCCGAGGCGGGCAGATCACCTGAAGTCAGGAGTTTGAGACCAGCCTGACTAACATGGTGAAACCCTGTCTCTACTAAAACTACAAAAATTAGCCGGGCATAGTGGCAGGTGCCTGTAATCCCAGCTACTCAGGAGGCTGAGGCAGGAGAATCGCTTGAACTTGGGAGGCAGAGGTTGCAATGAGCCAAGATCACGCCATTGCACTCCAGCCTGGGTGACAGAGGGAGACTCTTGTGCAGTCTCTATGGAAAACAGTGTGGAGATCTGTCCACACTGTTTTTATCTGTCAAAAAATAAAATAAAATGAAATAAAATAAAATGTTCTTTAACAAGTGCTGTTGCATATATATATATATACACACACATATACATAGAGAGAGAGAGAGCGCGTCTAATTTACATAAATGCCATTATGCACCAGATTTCTCTTATACATTGAATCATTTCATTATGTAAAATGTAAATCCTCATGAAAATGTACTATACCACCCTAGGCTCTTACCCTTCCCAAAGTCACTTTCATTTTTACTTGATCAAAAAATATATATTTGATAAAATGTCAAGCATGACAACCTCCAACACATACAGGGAATACTCTGCATCAGGGAATCTTAATGTAACAATACAGAAATGTCTACTCATTAATCCCAGCACTTTGGGAGGCCGAGACGGGCGGATCATGAGGTCAGGAGTTTGAGACCATCCTGGCTAACACGGTGAAACCTCGTCTCTACTAAAAAATACAAAAACTAGCCGGGCGAGGTGGCGGGCGCCTGTAGTCCCAGCTACTTGGGAGGCTGAGGCAGGAGAATGGCGTAAATCCGGGAGGCGGAGCTTGCAGTGAGCTGAGATCCAGCCACTGCACTCCAGCCCGGGCGACAGAGCGAGACTCCGCCTCAAAAAAAAAAAAAAAAAAGAAAGAAACGTCTACTCATAAGATCAAGCCAGTTAGACCTACTTCTGCAAAAACTTCCTGAGTGCACAGGGTTAAGAGCTATCATCATAAGTAAAAGTGAAAAGACACTTTTATAAACAGTGTAAAAATAGAGACAAGGTTAATAAAATGATTTATTACAAAAGTCCTAAATAAGATCCAAATCCTAACTAATTCTGAAAATGAGTGAATTAGTTCTCAGCGCTATGACCTAAAGGCCTTACGAAGCTTAAACCAAGGCTCCCAGAATGACACCACCCGGAAGTGTTCCCTGTCACTTAACCAAGTACTCTTGTCATGATTACTTTGGTCTGGTATTCCCAGAAAGGGTTCTTGCCTACTTTAAACAAGTTTTCAATTAAAAAAAAGAGCTGGCTGGGCACAGTAGCTTATGCCTGTAATCCCTGCACTTCAGGAGGCTGAGGCGGGCAGCTCACAAGGTCAGGAGATCAAGACCATCCTGGCTAACACGGTGAAACCCGTCTCTACTAAAAATACAAAAAATTAGCCGGGCGTGGCGGCAGATGCCTGTAGTTCCAGCTACTCAGGAGGCTGAGGCAGGAGAATGATGTGAACCCGGGAGGCGGAGCTTGCAGTGGGCCAAGGTTGCGCCACTGCACTCCAGCCTGGGTGACAGAGAGAGACTCCATCTCAAAAAAAAAAAAAAAAAAAAAAGCTGAGTACATAGTACATAACGATGCTGATCAATTTACCCTTAAGCCAAGATACTTGGTGACCTCAACTCCTTTCCTGTTTATAATCTGGCAAAGTCCCTGCCTCCTCTAACCCTGAAATTGACAATGCCAAAAATGTTAGCAAGTATGTGCCAGCAATCAAGAGATAACTATTACTGAAGCAGAGAAATTCAGCTAAGTTCATATCTTAGCATTATGATTTATAGACATGGGACCCCAGTCAAAGTTATGAGAGGGAGTCACACAGCCATCCCTCAGATGCAGCTGATGCACGGTCAAAATGGAGGACCACTGACCCAGTCACTTGCTACACAAAGCGTGGCCACAGACCATCAGCATCAGGGTCACCTGGGAGCCTGCTAAAAAATTCAGAATCTCTAGCTACACCCCAGACCTACTGAACCACACTCTGCATTTTAAGAAAATCCCTGGTCAGTGGTGGTTCACGCCTCTAATCCCAGCACTTTGGGAGGCCAAGGCAGGTCTCAATTCCTTGAGACCAGGAATTAGAGACCAGCCTGGGCAACACAGTCAGACCCTGTCTCTCTAAAAAAAATAAAATTATTATCCAAGTGTGGTGGCACGCACCTGTAGTCTTAGCTACTTGGGAGGCTGAAATGGGAGTATAGCTTGAGCTCAGGAGTTTGAGGCTGCAGTGAGCCATTATCGCACCACTGTATTCCAGCCTGGGCAATAAAGCAAGACTGTCTCCAAAAAGAAAGAAAAAAAGGATCCCCCAGGTGAATTGAGTTTTTGTGGACAAAAGTTTTTTGGCAATTAAAGTGAGGAAAATGTTTCATCAAATATAACTGAAGACAGTGTTTCTATTTAGTATGCACAGAAGTCACCCAGAGATTATGGAGTTTACTATTAGATCACCAAAAGTACTTGAATCTTATTCTTATGCTATATTGTGACCAGTTGTTTTAAAGCAATTTCTAAGTAGCAGGGTGACTAAAATATATCCAAATTTGCATTTTAATTATACCGTTTCTATCAAGAAAGCAGTTGTGTGTGCTTTGATGTGCTAGCACTGGTGGTTTTTTTTAAAATCTATTATTTTGGATAATCATCGCTTTTTATGGTATAGCTAATAATGGCATAGCTAATAATAAATGTATTTTGCCAAGTAACACCTACATTTCATGACTATAATATATAGGCAAACACTCAGAGATCCAATTTCAATAGTTATTTGTGAAGAAAATAAGCAGTCAGTCTCAGCCATTTTTTAAAATTTTTCCTTGGGGAACAAATTTCTCTCCAAAAAAAAAAAGGTGGGGGTGAGGGCTCAGCCATTTGCTGATAACGAAGGAACTAAGGACAAGGAGAGCCGTAAAGTTTAGTAACATGTGAAAGTAAAAATAGGAACCAACTAGGGGAGCTTAAAGGAATTGCCAAGAGACACTGTGGGCCCAGGGGATTATGTAGGATAACAATGCCAGCACCATTTGGCAGAGCTGGAGCAACAGCCAAACCAACGAGGCAGAGCTGAGCTGGCAAGTTAGGGCAGCACCAGGTCAGGGAGGGCTGAGCACTCTGGTAAAGGCTAGTTGAAATGCTTCAGCCACTTGGGTTACAATTAACTACATAAAGCAACAACAGGCTGTGGCAAACTGCAGTATGAATTAAGTGACAGTCTTGCACATGATTCATCAAATTAAACTTTACATCAAAAATGAGATAATTCTAAAACTCACCTACTCTTTTCTCCCAAAGTGCTGAAATAGATGCTTAAGTTCCACTCTCAAGTTATCCATGTTCCAAAGCAAAACAAATAAGTAATTAAGAAAAAATGTCACTGTGACGCTAAAATGCATATTTTATGAAGCACTAACACGTATTTAACAACAAACACTACATGGCAAAACTGTAAAGCCAGCTAGAAATTGGGGCACCTTTAGTGCAACCTTTCCCAATGATCTTTAGCATCACTTATATAGATAATGAGTCTAGATCATCAGCTTTTGTTTAAGAATTTCCAGCCCCAGGGACTCACTGCTTTATGAGGCTGATTCACTTTTAATCCAGCACTTTGGGAGGCTTAGGCAGGAGTATTGCTTGAGCCCAGGAGTTCCAGACCAGCCTGGGCAATATAGTGAGACCTCATCTCTATAAAAACCTTAAAAAATTAGCAGGAGGCCAGTGACTGTAGTCCCAGCTACTCCAGAGTCTGAGATGGGAGGATCACTTGGAGCCCAGGAGGAGGAGGAGGTTGCAATGAGCCAAGATCGTGCCACTGCTCTCCAGCCTGGATGACAGAACCAGACCCTGTCTCCAAAAAAAAAAAAAAAGAAAAAGAAAAAAGAAAGTCTAAAGCCTCCCTCACTGTAACTGTAAACTCCCTCACTGATCCTAAATCTGCCTACCTAGTAATGCAAACTAAATCTCATCTTCCTCCCGTGGCAGCCCCTTGCCTACTTAGACAATTCTCTTGCCTCATACTCCAACCTCACATCTTCTCTTTAGATCCCCCTTGTTTCCTCAACATCCATTGTCCCTCGTGACATTTTCTAGTTATTCCCAACTGACCCTCTCCTTAATAGCTAATTTTCCTAAGCTAATATTTACTGAGTTCTTATGATATGCCAGGTAACATACTGAACCACTTTATGCTAATTATCTTATTCAAATTCTCACCAAAAAAACGCTGTGAAATCTTATTATCATTCCCACTTCACACATGAGGAAACTGAGGTGTAAGGGGTTATGTGACTTGCCCAAGGTCATACATTAGGTTGTGGAGCTGGGATTCAAATCCAGCAGTTAGATTACTGAATCTGTGCTCTTAACCACTGTATTAGTCTCCTATTATTGCCACAACAAATTGCCACCATTCAGTTGTTTAAACAACACAATTTTATTATTTTACAGTTCTGGAGGTCAGAAGTCCAAAATCAGTCTGACTGACTTAAAATCAAGGTGCCCTTGGGACTATGTTCCTTCTGCTACACCTTTTAGGAGAGAATCCAGTTCATCGCCTTTTCCAGGTTCCAGAAGCCACCTGCATTCCTTGGCTCATAACCCCTGTTCCTCCATCTTCAAAGTCAGCAGCCTCATGTAATCTGCCAAGTAACACCTACATTTTATGACTACAATATTTATTTTATGACTACAATATATAAGTAAATACTCAGAGATGCAACTCAAGGTGCCCACCCAGCTCTCCTAGTTGGTCCCTATACATGAGGCTCCCTCACCCAGCCATCTGTCTGGTCCTCTCTCTCCTCGTTCCCTCTTCCTCTTACAGGGATGCTTGGAATTACACAGAGCCCACCTGGATCATGCAGGCTATGCTCCTCATCTCAGGATCAACTGATTAGCAACCGCAATCCCATCTGCAACCCAATTCTTCCTTGCCTTGTAACATATTCACTATTTCCATGGATTACAACATGAACATCCTTGGGGGCCATTATTCCACCTACCACAACTGCCATGCCACCTTAAAGACATGTACCTGTCGGTTATGTCCACCTCCCTGGAATGAAGCATCTGTAACTCAAATACTGGACACCAGGTGTGGCTAAACATCACTCGAAGGCTCACTGATAATGCTCATCTCATGTGAGTAACAGCATAATTGTGAGAGTTTAGTGAGGAAAAAAAGATAAAATGTGATTGGCAGTTTCTAGCATACAGTGAGTGGATAGAATTCACCTAACTTCTCTTGTTACAGGCTATGGGTGCTTTTCATTGTAGCATCTGTATTAGGCCATCAGCTGAGATCATGTGTGGCAGCAATAGCCTGGTGACACCAACATCACTGTTCACAGGAAGATGACCTGTGAGCTTTAATGAACCATGGGCTAGTCAAATTTAGAAGAGAAGTAAGTTGGATATGGAGAAGAATCTGAATTGTAAACCCTGTGATGGTGTCAGTGAGGTGCCATGGATAAAGGCTTAAAATGAATGATTAAGTTTGGAGACAATATAAAACCAACTCACATGACTGATTTTTTTTCCAACTAAAATATCATTGAAATTTATCCCTCATAAATATTATTTTGGAGACTTAGGCCCATCCAGATCATTTTTTAGTCCAGATTTTCATATCTAGGACACTAGCTACACTTTTTTGCTTCAACATGTACAAACTGGACTAAGTATGTTTGCAAGGTTTTCACCCCATCTTTTTTTTTTTAATGTAAACAGGGCAAGCACAAAGTCCTAAGGCCAACCACCAGAAACCTCACTTGAAGTTTACATGGATTTAAATATTTTGGCTTCTTGAAATTGAGCATGTTTACTCAACTATTTAAGATTTCACCTATAGAAAGTATTATCTGGTCCACTTTTTCTCATCTTGACAATACTGAGGCCATGATGACAGGTACCTTGCAGGAATAAAAAAAAAAAGCTTAAAGGGAGAAAACTGGTAATAAAAATGAATAAAATATAAATAAATAAAATGAACATAATGTCAGAGAGATGACAAGAGATCAAGGAAGCCAGAAACTCCCGTCTACAGGACATCCCATATAATAGTCACTTTAGGGGAATGCAGGCCATTGTTGGCAGATCCATCAATACAAGCCAGATGCAAGAATTGCATCAAAAATCTCAGTATAAATACATGTTGGCTCAAATTTTAAAAACAAAATCTGTACAAGATGAACAAAACCCACCCATGGGCCATTCCACCACCTCTAGAGGGTCTCCCACACTCTCCCTGGGGACAGGTCCATTGATCTGTTTGCTTTAGAGCATTTTGTTTCTGGTGTACAAGGCTGGCTTCTAGTGATTACCCCATTTCTTAATAATCACAAACTATCCCTTTTACCATCTTTTCCATGATGCTTCCAGGGAACAACATTTAAAATCTACATCACTATTCTTATATATACATTTACCAATTTGTGATCTTCTGCAACTTGCTTCATCCTCCACAGATTCTCTCTTGATTTTCCCCTTCCCCCACCAACCTTCTGTCTTATATTTATTAACTCAATAAACTACTGGTGCAAAAGCCCCTCAATTCCTTCTCAATTCATTAGCAACTCCTACACACTCTTCCATCAAAACATGTGGAAAATTTGACCTCTTCTCAGTAACACATACAGAGACCCTTGTTGCCACCATTCCCTCCTGCCTGGACTACTGTCTTTGGTTCTCTGGAGAAAGAGGATCAACAGGATGTATATTGAAAGAGATTTATTATAAGGAATCACGGAAGCAGAGAAGTCCCAAAATCTGCAGTCAGCTGATGAGCTGATGGTATAGTTTACTCTCTAAGGCTGCAAGCCTCCTCTAAGAACCAGGAGAGCTAATGGAATGATATGAGTGTCTGTCTGAAAAGCAGCAGGCTCTACACTTAAAAACCAATGTTTCAGTTCAAATTCTAGCAGTCAGGTAGAAGAGTTCTCTATTGCTAGCAGGAGGGTTCGCCTTTTTTTCTAGTCTGGCCTTCCATGACTAGATGAGGCCCATTCACAGTAGGGACAGCAGTCGGCTTTACTCAGATTACTAATCTCATACAATGACAGCCCCACAAACACACCCGGAATAATGACTGAACAAATATATCTGGGCACCCTATGGTCCAGTCAAGTTGACACACACAATTAACCATTATAACCAACGAAATTGTTCAACTGGCTTTCCTTCATCTTCTTGATTTCTTTCAGTTTATTTTTCACATAGCAACCGCTAATTTTGTATTATTCTTAACAGTTTTCAGATAAAACTCACATACCATATAATTCACCCATTTTGTACAATTCAACGTTTTTAGTACATCAACACAAATATGTGCATCCTTCATCACAGGCAACCAATGACCTAACAACAGATTGTTCTCAAAAGCCCCCAATACTTTAAGTAAAATATAGCCTACCCAACAAAGCCCATGATGCTTTAACAGCCTCACTTGACTACTTCTCATTCTGTTTAGACCCTCAGGACTCTCCTTGCTGATTCCCTCTTTGTTCCTCTATCTGGAAACCTCCCACCCACCCCACCAGGGCCCAATCCAGGCTCCTGATCAAATGTCAACTCAGAAAGATGTCCATGAGCCCTTCTCTAAAATGTTTCTCATACAAACACTCAATCATTCTTTATTCACATTGTTTTTTCAATGTAACTATTGGTAACTGATAAGGTATTATATATTTTTTCACTGTAATTTTTGGCACCTGGAGCTGATACGCCATTTCATCACCTCTGGCACTTCTCCCGCACTCTCCACGGGAACCAGCACATGGATCTGTTACTTTAGAGCATAGTGCTTCTGGTCGACAAGGCTGTGCTCCCTGCAACCCCCTACTCCACGGCATGTCAGCCCCATGAGGGAGAAATGTTATGTCTCTTTCACAGCTGTGACTCTGCCTTGTTTATAGCTGTGTCCCAAGTTCCTGAAACAGTGTCTGACACATAGTAGGTGTTCAACAAGTATTTTTAGGATGAGAAGCAATCATGGGCCTAAAATAAATTGGGTGACCAGTGCCTTCATACCAGTTTTACACCTTGGATTCTATTTCCTGTCAACTTTATTTGCTCTTCCCTTTCCAATTTCTACATAACAAAAGGTACCTAGGGGAGACATTCCAAGTTTATCTGAACTGAACGAAACTGTCAAGTATGATATAATCCTACTTGAATACTGAAACAATTATTTTTACCTTTACAAGTTAATTACAGTGTTGCTTTAGCAATTCTAATTCATTAACATTAAAAAAAAAAAGTTGCCCTCAAGGCTGAAACTTGGCAAGTAAATGTTCATCTTAGATTTAAAAACAGGCAGGTTTTGGAACTCCAGGAAGTGTTTTTAAACTTGTGCCAACGTTATGACTAAGAGATTATGGCTAGAAATAAAATAGCAGTTTCTTCATATGCAGTGCACATCAAGAGAGTATTGGAAACAACTACAATGTTGACCCCAAATTGTTAAGTTTTCTTTCTGGGTGACACTGACCTTTAATTGGGAATGGAAGAGATGCAGGCAGACAAGGAGACTCAAGAAAATTTCCAAAGAATACATTATAAATAACTCTACCATAATGAACTTATTTATATGCCATTTACATGACGGTGTTAAGGCATTCAGATACTTACCATCAAGTATTTGTTATCTTGAAGACAGCAGTGCACAATCTTCAGCTTATTCATATTGGATAACCTCAAACTGTCAAACTACAGGTGGTGATCCATAGAAGTTCCAGTAAAATAGACATTACAAAAAATGACTAAAATTAATATACAATCTTGAAAAATGTCATTTTTTTTTTAGTGTGTTTTTGTGGAGTTTTTGTTCTTTTTTTAACTTTTAAGTTCAGGGGTACATGTGCAGGTATGTTATACAGGTAAATTCACGTCATGGGGGTTTGTTGTACAGATTATTTCATCATCCAGTACTAAGACTAGCACCCATTTGTTATTTTTCCTGATCCTCTCCCTCCTCCCACCCTGCACTCTCATGTAGGCCTCAGTGCCTGTTGTTCTCCTCTGTGTCCATGTGTTCTCATCATGTAGCTCCTACTTACACGTGAGAACATATGGTATTTGGTTTTCTTTTCTTGCATTCGTTTGCTAAGGATAATGGCCTCCAGCTCCACTCATGTCCCTGCAGAGGACATCATCTTATTCTTTTTTGTGACTGCATAATATTCTATGCTACATATGTACCATATTTTCTTTTTCCAGTCTACCATTGATGGTCATTTAGGTTGATTCCAAGTGTTTGCAACTGTGAATAGTGCAGCAATGAACATAAATGTGCATGTGTCTTTATGATAGAATGATTTGGGTATATACCCAGTAACGGGATTTCTGGGTCAAATGGTAGTTCTATTTTTAGTTCTTTGAGTAAACACCACACAGCTTCCCACAGTGGTTGAACTAATTTACACTCCCACCAACAGTTCATTTTTCTCCACAACCTCACCAGCACCTGTTATTTTTAGACTTTTTAGTAATAGCCATTCTGACTGTTGTGCAATGATATCTCATTGTGGTTTTGATTTGCATTTCTCTAATGATTAGTGGTGTTGAGCTTTTTTTCATATGCCTATTGGTTGCATATATGTCTTCTTTTGAAAAGCATCTGCTCGTGTCCTTTGCACACTTTTTAGTGAGGTTGTTTTTTCTTGTACATTTAAGTTCCTATGGATGCTGAATATTAGACCTTTGTCAGATACACAGTTTGCAAAAATTTTCTCCCATTCTGTAGGTTGTCTGTTTACTCTGTTAATAGTTCCTTTTGCTGTGCAGAAGTTCTTTAGGTTGATTACATCCCATTTGTCAATTTTTGCTTTTGTTGCGATTGCTTTTGGCGTCTTTGTCATGAAGTTTTTGCTTATGCCTATGTCCAGAATGTTATTGCCTAGGTTGTCTTTCATGGTTTTTATAGTTTGTGGTTTTACACTTAAGTCTTTAATCCATCTCGAGTCAATTTTTGTATATGGTACAAGGAAAAGTTTCACCTTCAATCTTCTGCGCATGGCTAGCCAGTTATACCAGCACTATTTATTGAATAGGGAGTCTTTTCCTCATTGTTTGTTTTTGTCAGCTTTGTCAAACATCAGATGGTTGTAGGTGTGCAACCTTATTTCTGAGCCCTCTATTCTGTTCCATTGGTCTATGTGTCTGTTTTTGTACCAGTAACATGCTGTTTTGGCTACTGTTGCCCTGTAGTATAGTTTGAAGTCAGGTAGTATGAGGCCTCCAGCTTTGTTCTTTTTGCTTAGAATTACCCTAGCTATTCGGGCTTTTTTGGTTTCATATTAAAAAATATTTTTCCAGTTCTGTGAAGAATGTCATTGGTAGTTTGACAGGAATAGCATTGAATCTATAATTTGCTTTGGGCAGTGTGGCTATATTAATGATTTTGATTCTAATTCATGAACATGAAATGTTTTTCCGCTTATTTGTGTCATCTCTGATTTCTGATTTCTCTAAGCAGTTTTGTAGTTCTCATTGTGCAGATCTTTCACTTCCCTGGTTAGCTGTATTCCTACGTATTTTATTCTTTTTGTGGCAACTGTGAATGGGACGGCATTCCTAACTTGGCTCCAGGCATGACTGTAGTTAAAGTATAGGAATGCTAAATTTTTGTACATTGATTTTGTATCTTGAAACTTAGCTGAAGTTGTTTAACAGCTTAAGGAGCTTTGGTGGCGAGACTATGCAGTCTTCTAGTTCTAGAATCAAGTCGTCTGCAAACAAGGATAGTTTGACTTCCTCTCTTTCTATTTGGATGTCACTTACTTCTCTTGACTGATTGCTCTGGCCAAGACTTCCAATACTATGTTGAGTAGGAGTAGTAAGAGAGGGCATCCTTGTCTTGTACCAATCTTCAAGGGCAATGCTTTCAGCTTTTGTCCATTCAGTATGTCATCTCTGGGTTTGTCACAAATGGCTCTTATTATTTTGAGATATATTCCTTCTCTACCTAGTTTATAGAGAGTTTTAACATGAAGGGAGGTGGAATTTTATCAAAAGACTTTTCCGCATCTATTGAGATAATCATGTGGGTTTTTGCCTTTAGTTCTGTTTATGTGATGAATTACATTTATTGATTTGCATATGTTGAACGAACCTTGCATCCCAGCAATAAAGCCTACTTGATCATGGTAGATAAGCTATCTGATGTGCTGCTGGTTTCAGTTTGCCAGTGTTTTGCTGAGGATTTTTGCATCGATGTTCATCAAGGACACTGGCCAGAAGTTTCCTTTTGAAAACATCATTTCCAATGTGTAAACTGACCTTATTCTTAGTAAATGGCTAAGTTTCATGCTATAAATTCTTACACAAGTAGAATAATACATTGATAATGGTGATACTATAGTAGTCTCCTATGTTTTTATTTACAAGAAAAAAATACTCCATGTTTTTGTTATTGGTGTTTTGTTTTTAAGGAAATTGATGAGATTGACAAAGTAGTAAAATAAGAACATTTAAATGTTAGTGTTTGAGGCATTATGTCAGAACTTGTGACAGTGGCTTACCGTCCCTTTGAAATAAAAATGTTTATTCAACATAGTTTTGATAGAGACCACAATTTAGCAGTTTTAATCAAGTTTATTGATATCCTTTAACATTTACTGTCTCTATTAGGAAATGAAAGAAAAAGTTAAAAATCTAGTATCTTTTAACTCAATGAAACACCAAGGTCTGATGCAATAGGTATAAAACTGCTCCAATACACTGATAGGTGAAACATAAATAAAAGTTAAATAGCATGATAATTTACAGAAATATACAGACTTCAATCTAATGTACCAAAAAACAAAAGCAGACTTGAGGCAGAAGTTGTGCCAGACCCATGCTATAGGAGGGGACTTCAGTGTTGCTCCTCCACACCCTCCTTAAGCTGCAGAGGCTGTTTACATCCATCTGATGATGGAGGTCATGACAGCCAGAATCAGCTCCGTACCAATGCTGCTGTTAGTGACTAGGCAAGTAAGCAGGCAAGGATGAGGGAGTCACACAGAACTCACCCAGTGGAAGCTTTTCTTACATTTTCTAGGTAGATACTCTCCTCAAACAAATCTACAAAAATTTTCTAGGTAAATACTCTCCTCAAACAAATCTACAAAATCAGCAATAAAATTTCAGAAGAGAAAATAGGCACTAATGATCATACCCTTTAAGTGGTTTTGTTAAACTAGCTCTAGAATACTACCTTCCCATCTCTTCCCACGTTGTTGCTTATATAAGTGTTTTGCTTTTTTAATTTACTTTATTTATTGAAAGAGATGAGGTTTCACTCTGTCAGCCAGGTTGGAGTGCAGTGACTCAATCATAGCTCATTGTACCCTCGAACTCCTGGGCTCAAGCAATCCTCCTGCCTTGACAAGACTTGGGTGGAAATATTTAAATTGTATAGCAGATTCCTCAGGTGAATTTTCTATTGCTGCTGGAAAGGAACAACCTGATGTGTCAGCAGTGACCTCCACATAGAGCAGGTCACAATATTTTGCCGGGGGAGAGTGAGGGGAAGTGTGTAATAAAGATGAAAGAGTCAGAAGTAATTTCACACGAACAATGTACAAGAACATTAGCCATTAAAAACCTTCCAGAAAATAGCAGTAAGAAGGGATGCATAGACTTGCCTTTTATTTCTTAATTCCCTTGCCATTATGAAGGCAAGGGAAACTGACACATCCAACATCTTAAGCTAGCTGGCATCATTGCCCATTTCCAGCTTTCTACAGCACTCCTGAATGAGGAGACAATCTTCCCAACCTCTATGGTCATGCCTTACACACTCTACTCCTGAAAGTAATCTGAATGATGCTCAATTCAGCACCTATTTTTTACGCAAATGTGAATATACTAAGTATTTTCCCACTGAGCACACTGATTGACAGACATTCAAAGGAATGATTCAAACAAAATTTTCTGGTATATCTTTGCTTTTCAAAGGGAAATTAAAATGGAAAGCATGAGTAGGTAATCAAATCTAAAGTCAGCCAGCCAAAGAGCCTGTGTAAAGGGCAGTGCTTAATTTCTTAATTCTTTAGCTCAGTGGTTCTCAATCAGGGATGATTTTATCCCATGGGAGTCACTGGCAATGTCAAGAGATATTTTTAACTGTCACAAATGGGGGAATGGCATCTAGTGAGCAGAGGCCAGGGATGCTGCTCAAGATTCCACAATGCACACGACAGACCTCCACGACAAAGAATTATTTGTGGCCGGGCGCGGTGGCTCAAGCCTGTAATCCCAGCACTTTGGGAGGCCGAGACGGGCGGATCACGAGGTCAGGAGATCGAGACCATCCTGGCTAACACCGTGAAACCCCATCTCTACTAAAAATACAAAAACTAGCCGGGCGAGGTGGCGGGCGCCTGTAGTCCCAGCTACTTGGGAGGCTGAGGCAGGAGAATGGCGTGAACTCGGGAGGCGGAGCTTGCAGTGAGCTGAGATCCAGCCACTGCACTCCAGCCCGGGCGACAGAGCGAGACTCCGCCTCAAAAAAAAAAAAAAAAAAAGAATTATTTGGCCAAAGTGTCAACAGTGCCAAGGTTGAGAAACCTTGCTTTAGCTAAATGCAAATAAATCATGAGGAGTCCAGGCTGACTATAGGTCTTGGGGCTAATGACTTCCCTGATGTTTCTACACATTCTATATTTTGTACACACTAACATATCAGATGGTAAACATTATTCTGGTTCAATAGCTCTTTTTACCATCAGGATATCTCATCTGGTTTTCAAGGTTTTGTTTTGAGATTGGTTTTTTTTTTTAAATCCCAAATAAAATTTTGGTTTTGAGTTTCAGTGATTTGAACATACCCACATTTAACACCAGCGAATTTTTTGGAAGGCTCAAACTCTTGGGTCAGATTTTAAAACATGGCTTTGTGAAGAACAGAAAGAAGAGATAGAGAACATGTATTTCTTTATAAAATTAAACTCAGCCAATTGAGAAAAGCCCTATCTCTATAAGAAAAAATCTAGGAAAACATGGTTACTGTCCTCCCAAAGAAAAAATAATTACATGAATGTTTCAAGCAAAGCATTCAATATATTTCTAAACCATCTAAACATCTCTCTCTGTATTGCCATTGCTCAAGGGATATCTTCTATGGTTTTCCCACAGGTCCACATGCAAAAGGTAAATCCATTGCCCTGACACCAAAGCTGAATACACATGGTAGCTGAGGTTACTTAGATGAAAAGCATACCTACAGCAAAGGGTGTAAGAAAGGAGTAATGGAAGATGGGGTGTGGAACACCATAACGACTCAGCTAAAACCCTTACACAGAAATTTTTACTATATTTGAACTGCCTTGGTGTATCTACCTTACACAAACCTCCTTCATAGTACCCACCTCTTAATGAACCTGAACCTGATGAACCAAAAAAAAACCAACACTCCTGACCACAGTTCATTTGGCCAAGACAACTGTCTTCTTATGGAATTCATCCACAGGCTGGCCAGTGACCTGGGATATCTGTAGCCTTCAAAGAAAAGGAATCCATTCAGATTCCTCTTTGAGAACCTCAACTAAGAGACACCAAAGAAATTCTGCTGGAAATGGGGAAAACTGGGTGAAGGGTACAGAGGACCTTTTTTACTGGTTTTTGCAGTTTTCTGTGAATCTTTATTTATTTCAAAGTAAAAGGTTTTTTTTTTTTTTTTTTTTAAGGTATTAACTAAAACATGTACCTATCTGTACTAATTTCCTAGAGCTGTATTTGGTACTTTGTTCATTTTGGTACAAAGTACCAAAAAACCAGGTGGCTTAAAATAACAGATTTTTTATCTCACAGTTCTGGATGCTAGAAGTCCAAAATTAAGGTGTTAGCAAAGCCACACTCCCTACAAAATCTATGACTGGCCAGCAATTGTAGGTGTTCCGGCTTGTAGATGCATCACTCCAATCCTATCTTTATATGGCATTCTTCCTGTGTGTCTGTGTCGTCACAGGCCATCCTTTTAGAAGGACACCAGTCAAAATGGATTAGGGGTCCTCCTTACCCCAGTATGAGCTCATTACAACTAGTTATATCATCTCCAACAACTCTATTCCCAAATAAGGTCACATTCTAAGGTACTAGGGTTTAGGACTTCAACATATTTGTTTTTGGGGTGGGAGGCACAATTCAACCTATAGCACTATCCCATCAAAGACCCAGTTCTAGAATCTATTATTTTTCACAATGGAAATCTTGTTCATTCATTTCTTTAAAAAATCTTTGATCGCTAAAAAATCTTTGATCTCCTATATGTATCAGTCACTATGCTAGATGCTGTGAACACAAAAATGGCTAGTTTGACAAGTCTGGCTCAGATTATTTATTCTTCTGGAAGTGTCAACGAAGTCTTCTAACATCCTCCTCCTCAAGGAATCCTTAGAGGTGAGTCTTCATAGTTCCCCTACAACTGCTCATGGACATGCACAAATGTCACAGTCCACTGTTATGCTCTGTGGCATATTTATGATGTGGTGCTTTCTTGCTTATTTGCTAATTTATTTGCCTTGTCTCCCCTCTTTAACTAGAATGTAAACTCTTCGAGGTCATGGTTTGTGACTTCATTGTTCCTTTGATACACACCTATAAACTAGAAAAATCTTCAATCTAGTAAGCACTCAATTATTTATTTAAAAAATGAACATTCTTTGACTGTCTGCATGTCAGACTACCTGTATATTATCCTTTTAGTCCTCATAACAACCCTTCCCAGGCATCTGCTGGAGCCCTAATTCATACTTGGAATTAAGGCTTTGAAAAGTTTTAATATAACCATCCTGACAAACAGGCATCAGAAGGAGTCAAGTGAGGCATGATGACAACTTCAAACCAATTGGGCTTAGCCCAGTTCTGCAGCTGTGGTCACTTTTAAGCTCCTACAGCCAATCGAAAATGCTCAATGTCCTGTATTCGAAAAATATTCCTATTTAATACACCAGAAATACAGTCCACTTTAACTTCTAAAGATAAAATCCAAACTAGATAGAATTTCTGATGCTTGAAATAGAAATACTTGGAGAGATCCTTGAATTTAAAAATAAAATACACTTGTACTTTCATGTAATCATACAATCAGAAAATTGAATAAAACCTCCACTGGCCAACAACAACAAACCACTACAATTCGAGCATTCCAAGTATGAAGGGTGTTTGAGATCAAAGTCTAATTTGCTTTAAAATGCATGTAATTGATCCAAGAAATGACAATTTTAAATTAAAGCAATAAGCTATTTAATTCAAACCATGTGAAAAAATATTTTCAATACTATTGAAACTTACTATTAAAAGTATATTACATAAAAATAAGATATTTTATAAGTAATTTTTATATAAAGCTTATTTGTTTTATTAAACTGAGTATTTCCTCCTAGAAAGTGCAGTGGCTCACGCCTGTAATTCCAGCATTTTGGGAGGCCAGGGTGGGCAAATCCCGAGGTCAGGAGATAGAGACCATCCAGTCCAATGTGGTGAAACCCTGTCTCTACTAAAAAAAAATAAGCAACTTGAGCAAAGTCTCAGGATACAAAATCAATGTGCAAAAATCACAAGCATTCTTATGCACCAGTAACAGACAAACAGAGAGCCAAATCATGAATGAACTCCCATTCACAATAGCTTCAAAGAGAATAAAATACCTAGGAATCCAACTTACAAGGGATGTGAAGGACGTCTTCAAGGAGAACTACAAACCACTGCTCAGTGAAATAAAAGAGGACAAAACAAATGGAAGAACATACCATGCTCATGGATAGGAAGAATCAATATTGTGAAAATGGCCATACTGCCCAAGGTAATTTATAGATTCAATGCCATCCCCATTAAGCTACCAATAACTTTCTTCACAGAATTGGAAAAAACTGCTTTAAAGTTCATATGGAACCAAAAAAGACCCCATATTGCCAAGACAATCCTAAGCCAAAAGAACAAAGCTGGAGGCATCACGCTACCTGACTTCAAACTATACTACAAGGCTACAGTAACCAAAACAGCATGGTACTGGTACCAAAACAGAGATATAGACCAATGGAACAGAACAGAGTCCTCAGAAATAATACCACACATCTACAGCCATCTGATCTTTGGCAAACCTGACAAAAACAAGAAATAGGGGAAGGATTCCCTGTTTAGTAAATAGTGCTGGGAAAAATTGGCTAGCCATAAGTAGAAAGCTGAAACTAGATACTTTCCTTACTCCTTATACAAAAATTAATTCAAGATGGATTAGAGACTTAAATGTTAGACCTAAAACCATAAAAACCCTAGAAGAAAACCTAGGTAGTACCATTCAGGACATAGGCATAGGCAAGGACTTCATGTCTAAAACACCAAAAGCAACGGCAACAAAAGCCAAAATTGACAAATGGGATCTCATTAAACTAAAGAGCTTCTGCACAGCAAAAGAAACTACCATCAGAGTGAACAGGCAACCTACAGAATGGGAGACAATTTTTGCAATCTACTCATCTGACAAAGGGCTAATATCCAGAATCTAAAAAGAACTCAAACAAATTTACAAGAAAAAAAACAAACAACCCCATCAAAAAGTGGGCAAAGGATATGAACAGACACTTCTCTAAAGAAGACACTCATACAGCCAACAGACACATGAAAAAATGCTCATCATCACTCGCCATCAGAGAAATGCAAATCAAAATCACAATGAGATACCATCTCACACCAGTTAGAATGGCAATCATTAAAAAATCAGGAAACAACAGGTGCTTGAGAGGATGTGGAGAAATAGGAACACTTTTACACTGATGGTGGGACTGTAAACTAGTTCAACCATTGTGGAAGACAGTGTGGAGATTCCTCAAGGATCTAGAACTAGAAATACCATTTGATCCAGCCATCCCATTACTGGGGATATACCCAAAGCATTATAAGTCATGCTGCTATAAAGACACATGCACACGTATGTTTATTGAGGCACTACTCACAATAGCAAAGACTTGGAATCAACCCAAATGTCCATCAGTGACAGACTGGATTAAGAAAATGTGGCACATATACACCATGGAATACTATGCAGCCATAAAAAAGGATGAGTTCGTGTCCTTTGTAGACATGGATGCAGCTGGAAATCAACATTCTCAGCAAACTATCACAAGAACAGAAAACCAAACACCGCATGTTCTCACTCATAGGTGGGAATTGAACAATGAGATCACTTGGACACAGGAAGGGGAGCATCACACACCGGGTCCTATTGTGGGGAGGGGTTGCAGGGGAGGGGTAGCATTAGGAGATATACCTAATGTAAATGACAAGTTAAGGGGTGCAGCACACCAACATGGCACATGTATACGTATGTAACAAACCTGCATGTTGTACACATGTACCCTAGAACTTAAAGTATAATGAAAAATAAAAAGAAAAGAAGTAATAAAGATCAGAGCATAACTAAATAAAATAGTGACTAAAAAATGCAAAAGATTAATGAAAAAAAAATACAAAAAAAAAAAAATTAGCTGGGCGTGGTGGCATGAGCCTCTAGTCCCAGCTACTTGGGAGGCTGAAGCGGGGGAATTGCTTGAACCCAGAAGGTGGAGTTTTCAGGGAGCCAAGATCGCCCCACTGCACTCCAGCCTAGTGACAGAGTAAGACTCCATCTCAAAAAAATTTTAAAAATACTTCAAAAACTAAATTTTTTTCATTTTATTCCTTAAATAACAAACCTCTTCTGACTCATTTTATTACCAGTAGAAAATTGTGTGTGTGTGTGTGTGTGTGTGTGTGTACACAGACACACAGAACCCACCAATCTTAGGCATTGTCCCATTTTTGGAAAGGGCTCACAAGCTCCAGGGTCCTACAAACCTCCCCTCTCCTCCTGAAGAGGGGGTAAGTGGGGTGGGACAAATAGAGTCATGGCATGAGAATGATTTTTAGAAAAGTAAAGGATAAAACTTGGGTAGAAATATTTAAATTGTACAGCTCTATGTGTATGTATATATACATATATACACACACACACATATATATATACATAATATTTTTAACCTAACCAAATTTGAAACCAATAAAATTATTAGGTCAGCTGCCTATTAATGATAGATATAGAATGAAGACAACTTGGTAGGAAGGAAGGAACTAATATTTGAGCCCAGCTGCTCTGGGAATTTTATGTATATTTTATTTTCAAATAAAATTATTAACAATTTTCCATTCCTTCTCTCCTAGACAGATATTTTCTGAGGAACACTCGGCAACTGACACCCCTATCAAGAATTTAATGACATTTTCATAACTTCTGCAAATCCAGAAATGTTGGTATTGCTAACTTTAATTACTCATGCCTTTAACATCTGTAAACACACGAATGGTCAAACAGAAATTTCCTGAATGCATTATAAACAGCATGAATAGTCTAAAAATAGTAAGGTTTGTGTCTACGTTCCAATTATTAGCTATCTTAAACTTCAGAGTTCTCTGAAGTTGATTTAACTTACTTCCATTATTGCGTTGATTTTTAAGGATTTCTAACATTTTAAAAATTATCCATCATTTGTATTTGATTGTAAATTATTTCCACAGACAGAGCTCCACACTATTATTGTCCTCTGAAATGTCTTACCCCATCTGAGTAGCTACCTTGGGACAGTGTGGGGTATATTTTATACACAAAATCCTGATTTGAAAGCTAGAAAGAATCTACAGAACCATCACGCTCATTTTATGGGTAATATTACTGTGGCAAAGAGGAAGACAGAGACTTGTGCAACCTCACACAGGACTTTGGTGGGAAACCTATTACATAAAGTAACAGAGCTAGCAGGCCTTGACTATTTTGGAAATGCACTTAGGGTCTAAGTGCTGGCTGAGGGCAATGTACAAGCATCACATGGCAGAAACATGACAACTGGTGAACATCTCGCAGTCTGAGCCACCATTGTGGTAGCCAGCAAACAGCTCACACAGGGCTGAGCTTCAGAAGATGGTGACCCTGAGCAAACGCAATTTGTGGAAGAAATAAGCCAAGAATGTAAATATATGAAGTTTGAAGGCACAGAAATCAAAACAAACAATTAAAAAATAAAATAAAAGCCTCCAGGCAAAAGGGAAACAGAAAGGAACTACAGATAAAAGGAAGACATCACCAAACACACTTTGCTTCAACAAAAAAACCATAACCTAATTTCAATGGTAATTGCAGATACAAAAACCTGCCAATGCCACCTCTTTACATTTCAAAGACCAATAAATTTAGTTGTGAAGGTAATTTACTACTTACCAATCCTGCTATTGGTGTAGACAGTCTATTGATCTTCTTAATGACGCCAGGTTTAAGCTTATTAATCAAACTGAAAGTAAACAAATACAGATGCAATTAAAAGATGCCAATATCAGTTTTTTAGCATTCTCAAAAATCACATATATCACTATTCTCTCCCCTCAATGTGTTATACAGAGCCAATAGCCCATCAGAAAGCAAATAACCAAGACATCAAGTCTAGAGACAAAGAAGAGCACCACACACAACGGTGAGCAGTCCTCCGTAGTCTATATCCTTTATGTGTGGACACAGACCCACTTACATATCCAAAACCATCCTTCAAAGAGCTAGTTTCACATTGAAGAGAAGTAATATTTGGTTCTGTTTCAATTGCCAGTTTAAGAATCTCTTCATTATAATTTGTCTCACTTCACCCAAAGAATACTATTTTCTACTAATAGTTTTCATTGATTGTTCTTCCCAAACTGATCATTTTTACAGGTATCTTCAAAATCATATTATTTTGCCACATTTAAAAGGTTAGGTGGACTTATACAAATAGTCAACTAGTTTTTATTGGTAACTCATTCAAGTCCATAATCAATTGCTTTATTACCACAGCAGAATGACTGGGCAAACATTAAATTCAATGTACCAGAACTCCCCCAAATTAACTAAGTTACCTCAGAATCTAGTATTTTAGATTAAACAGAATCAGTTTAAGTTAATATGAAAGACACGGCAAAGATATCTATGTCTCCATACTCTATAAAAAAGAAACTCAGCTTTGACAACTGAAACTTGGTACAATTTTGCTTCTAAATCTAAATTACTATGAACTTTTTTTATTGATTTAGTTCACTGACACTCTGCCAGGTCGTGTAGAAATTTAATACTATAAAAATGCTTTTCTATTCATGTTAGCTTGGTTAATTAATCGTTAATCACTGTCAGAGAACAGTATCTTGAAACTGATTTTCCTATTCAAAAACCCATACACAATAAATATATATATATATATTTTTTTTTTGAGACGGAGTCTCGCTCTGTCGCCCGGGCTGGAGTGCAGTGGCCAGATCTCAGCTCACTGCAAGCTCCGCCTCCCGGGTTTACGCCATTCTCCTGCCTCAGGCTCCCAAGTAGCTGGGACTACAGGCTCCCGCCACCTCGCCCGTCTAGTTTTTTTTGTATTTTTTAGTAGAGACGGGGTTTCACGGTGTTAGCCAGGCTGGTCTCGATCTCCTGACCTCGTGATTCACCCGTCTCGGCCTCCCAAAGTGCTGGGATTACAGGCTTGAGCCACCGCGCCCGGCCAAGAAATAATTTTTTATTCTGTAACAGAACTCCAAAAAGAAAGCAAATAAAGAAGAAATCATTAAACATTCTTAATTTACTGGTCTCCTTAGCACAATGGGCAGCAAAAAAAAAATCTGAAACCTGTGGAATGTCACTCCTTCAACATTCCAAAGACTTATATATACACTTGAGTTTGCTGAAAATAAAAAAGACAAAAGTCTTGATTTAATAACCTACAGAATGTTGTTCAATAGGATTCAAAATTACAAAAACAGTGGCTATGAAGATCTCATTTTGTGAACAAAAGATGTTTTTCTGTTTTCATGGTTTCTATACACAAAGATTAGACAAGTTAGTTAATATAGCTAATAATACCATTCTCCCAACTCAATTTCCTAGAACAATTATTCCATGATACCTAATTTCTGATTTGTATACAGAAAGCCAAGTAGAAAGCAAAGCTTTCTCCCTTCATGTCCACATGAGCTTTTTCTTAATCACTAGCTGAGAAGCCAGAAATGAATTAAGTTTATAAGAAATAACAATTGCAAATTAATTCTCCTAGTTGTTCCTTATTAACAAGGTATTTCTATATTTCTGTTACTGGTGGCATTCTTGTAATGCATAGAAGAACTAGTAACTGCAGCATTAAGGAACAGGAACATAATTCTGGAAAGTATAAATCAAGAAATTATTTGTAGTTTGTGACCACTAGCTCGGCACTGACTTTCTTACAGTAACTTGTATTTTGAAATTTGATCTTTAAATGACATAAATTAGAGGCCATTATGAGCTGAGGAAACATATAAAATGTCAGGAAAGTCTGGCAGGAGGAAGAGTGTCATGAGTTTCTGCTCCACCTATTTGAGTCACTGGTGACTTTGGCCAGGTCATTCAGTTTACCTGTTTATATCACATATCATTTTTACATTACAGGTTTCATAAGAGAAAGTATATTTCAAAAAATGCAGTTTCTGAAATTAATAATAGCACAACCTACTCTCAATTGGGTCAGCCAAGGGGAGTAAGAGATACAGGTAAAGGGAATAGGAAAGATAAATGATGTCTCCCAATAATGAGTTAATTAACACTTCCCTCATCAGAAGGTTCAAAGCAATTACTTAGAAGTGACAGACACACAATGGATTAGCATTCCTTTTCCACCCTAAACCTTCAAGTACATATGCAAACACGGAAATAAGCTGAGGAAAAAACAATACTCTGAATAACACACAAACTAGCCTCTAAAAAGTTGAGTCACTAAAGGAAAATGCTGTTTTCTTTTTAGTAGTTACAATACTAAGGACTACAAGATGGAGAAAAGACATATATAGTCTTGGCAAATGCTGACCACCCAATTAAATTTTGAATCATCAAAAATTATTTTCACATAAAATTAAAGGACAGCCTTTTAGAGTATTTCTTCTAAGGAGGAAAACATGGGTCTCATAAAATCTAAACTGTGAAACTTAAGTCTGCCTAGAGGAATGGGGCACAGCCTTATGTCAAATCAAAAACAGGTGTCACCTATGGAAATACTCTCTTCTACAAATAGAACTTCTTTGCCTAATAAGCGTTCTTCAATCACACATATGGAATTCCTAAGGTAACACTGGCTTCAGGTAACTGATTCTATTCAAGATTCAGATAACATAATAACCTTCCAGATACCTCTATGTACTAGGACCTAGAATCATTCAAGGAGCCATTTTATCAGCCTGTATCCCCTTGTTCCATCCCTCTAGCCCTAGGTAGAATTATCTCTCTCTTCCCCCAAGCCTTTCCTTAGGCCAGAGCCTAAACCTGGTTATATGCTTGGTTAGTGCATCAGAGGGCTTGCTCTT
Organism: Trachypithecus francoisi; assembly: GCF_009764315.1. Taxonomy (NCBI): domain Eukaryota; kingdom Metazoa; phylum Chordata; class Mammalia; order Primates; family Cercopithecidae; genus Trachypithecus; species Trachypithecus francoisi. Next base: position 40,184,169 of record NW_022681463.1, read on the forward strand.
TTGGTAGGATTAAAACCAAAAGGAAGCACCTAGTAATCTGACACCTCCCAAGTCAGAGCACTCACAGGTAAGGCCAGCAATTTCTCTCCTTCTCCCTCAGCTCATCCCTTGCTAGGATCTGAATGTTCGCATTCCTCCCAAAACTCATACCTTGAAATCCGAACCCTGAAAGTAACAGTATTAGGAGGTGGAGCCCCTGGGAGGTAATTAGGTCATAAGAGTAGAACCCTCATGAGTGGGATTAGGTCCCTCATAAAAGAGGGTCCTGAAAGTTGCCTTGCCCCTTCCACCACAAGAGGTTACAGTGAGAAGTCTGTCTATGAAGGAAGCAGGTCCTCACCATATGCCAAATATGCCATTGTCTTGATCTTAGGCTTCCCAGCCTCCAGAACTGTGATAAACAAATTTCTGTTGTTTATAAACTACCCAATTTATGGTATCTTGATGTAGCAGTAGCCCAAACAGACTAAGACATCTCTCAAGTTGCCTTCTCCCTTTTCTTCTTACTCCCCTCCCTCACCCTCAAACAAACTGTCCACTCCCTTCAAAGGAGTTGCACAACGACAGCTAATAGAGAGCTGGCTCTGTTCAAAAGCCTTGTCAGTGAATATAACCCACTTTAAACATAACTCAGAGAGGAAATTCAGAAAACTGTACATAAAGCTCAATATAATGTCTGGCTCAGTTATAAAAGCTTTAGTGAGAACTAGAATTTGATGCTCTATTTCTAATAGTGTCCAGAAACTAGTTCTAAATGCCCAATCTCATTTTTCCCTTTATCAGAAAGCTTTTCGGTTGAGGTACAAAATTTATGGACACCTTTTGAGCTCCTGTTTCCAAAGATTTTCACAATGAACAAGGAAGATGACATGGAACAACGTATCAATACACTGAATGAACTTTTTAACCTGCGAATTATTTTATTAGTCATTCACGCATACATATTTCTAATATCTTTCTGTCACGTGCATTTTCTAAATATATATCCTCACATTATCAAACTTGTATTAGTAACTAAATTTTTGAAGATATAATAAAAGTATTACATGTTGTTCACAAATTGAAGAGCAATGTCTTTTTTTTTTTATTTTGGCAGATTTTGGGGGCACAGGTGGTGTTTAGTTACGTGAATAAATTCTTCAGTAGTGATTTCTAAGATTTTGGTGTACTCATTACTTGAGGAGTGTACACTGTATGCAATATGTAGTCTTTCATCCCTCACCACTCCCCACTCTTTTCCCCCAAGTCCCCAAAGTCTAATGTATCATTCTTATGCTTTTGCATCCTCATAGCTTAGCTCCCACTTATGAGTGAGAACATATGATGTTTGGTTTTTCATTCCTGAGTTGCTTCACTTAGAATAATGGTCTCTCATTCCGTCCAGGTTGCTACAAATGCCATTTTGTTCCTTTTTATGACTGAGTAGTATTCCAAGGTATATGTATACATACACCACATTTTCTTTATCCACTCATTGATTGATGGGCATTTGGGCTGGTTCCATATTCTTGCAATTGCAAATTGTGCTACTACAAACATGGGTGTGCAAGTATCTTTTTCATATAATGACTTATTTTCCTCTGGTAGATACCTAGTAATGGTAGATCTACTTTTAGTTCTTTAAGGAATTTCCACACTGTTTTCCATGGTGGCTGTACTAGTTTACATTCCCACCAGCAGTGTAAAACTGTTCCCTTTTCACTGCATCCACAACAATTCTTTTTTTATTTTTTGATTATGGTCACTCTTGCAGGAGTGAGGTGGCATTACATTGTGGTTTTGATTTGCATTTCCCTGATTATTAGTGATGTTGCCTTCTTTTTCTGTATGCTTTTTAGCCATTTGTGTATCTTCTTTTGAGAACTGTCTATTTATGTCCTTAGCCCACTTTTGATGGGATTATTATTTTCTTGCTGCCTTATTTGAGCTCCTTGTAGATTATAGATATCAGTCCTTTGTCAGATGTATAGATTGTGAAGATTTTCTCCCACTCTGTGGGGTGTCTGTTTACTCTGCTGATTATTTCTTTTGCTGTGCAGAAGTTTTTTTTTTTTAATTTAATTAAGTCCCATCTATTTATCTTTGTTGGATTTGCTTTTGGGTTCTTGGTAATGAAGTCTTTACCTAAGCCAATGTCTAGAAGGGTTTTTTCAATGTTATCTTCCAGAATCTTTATGGTCTCAGGACTTAGATTTAAGTATTTGATCCATCTTGGGTTGATTTTTGTATAAGGTGAGAGATGAGGATCCAATTTCATTCTTCTACATGTGGCTTCCAATTGTCCCAGCACCATTTGTTGAATAGGGTGTCCTTTCCCCACGTTATGTTTTTGTTTGCTTTGTGGAAGAGCAGTTGGCTGTAAGCACTTGGCTTTATTTCTGGGTTCTCTATTTTGTTCTATTGGTCTATGTGCCTATCTTAAACAATGATTTTTGTTTTATCCACTATATGGTATTAATGCATTTGCTTGCTTTTCCTCTAAACATAAATTGTGCTTATTAAGCATTTTAATGTGCACTAAATATGGCAATGTGCTGGGATCGGCAGCAGAGCAATCAGACAGTCCAGCTACTAGAGGCACAGACAACCCTCTCCCTTTCCAAACAGCATCACCTAGCACTTGGCAAAAAAACCTGGCATTTCATAGGTGCTTTACAAATATTTACTAAAATCCACTGCCCAGTTTTTAATGCAGAAATATTTCTGTGAAATATGAAACAAATCATTCAAAATCTCTATCTTCTTTATAAAGAAATTTTTAAACATTTTACCTCTGCTTTCAAATGCTAGAAATTTTTTGCTTTTACCAACAACACCCCTCCCTAGTATTTTTTTGTTTCCAGAGAAGTCAAACTTTCATATTCTCCACTTATTGTCAACATTGATCAAAAGAGTGAACTATCAGACATGTTAAGTTGGACTGGTTATCTTAATTAAGTAAATGCCTTACTAAAATTTTATTAACTTTTATTTAAATTCATAAGCTGCAATATTTTAAAATAAGTAATCGTATTTCCATGGGTAAAATAACCAGCATATATAATTTAAAAGTCCAAAAGCATCCAATATAAATATTTATGATCACTCTAATCTTTCCAAAGATTGCTAGTAAAATTGATGTAAGTTTAATTCCTAGAATTTCTATGGTAGTAATTTTGAATACTGCTGAATTACCTACAATACACAATAAAAGTTAACAGTAAATGCTAAGATGGGAAAGTGTGTGGAACCGCAATGTCAATACTAATATTTATAGTCATCACTTTCTTATGATGGAACTTTATCATATAGCCTCACCATTCTGCTTGAAGCATACTGAAGTAAGTCTAGCAAAGCTTGAGTAGTCTCAGGGCAGATACCTCTTATTCTGAGACCTTCAATAATTACAGCACTAATGGATTTCACTGGGCAGTAGAAAATTTCCCAATGTCACATCAAAGGCAAACGGCGTCTAGACACAGACCTTACACCCTTCACAACAATGAACTCAAAGTAGATCACAGACCTAAATATAAAACCAAAAGCTATTAAAACTCCTAGAAGAAAAGATAGGGGGAAGTCTAGAGACTTTAGGTCTGACAGTGACTTTTTAGATATGACACAAAAAGCACAATTCATAAAAGAAAGAATTGACACACTGGACTTCATTAAAATTAAAAATATCTGCTTTGTGAAAGACATTGTCAAGGGAATAAAAAGACAAGCCACAGACTGAGAGAAAATACTTGTAAAAGACATATCTGAAAAGGGACTCTTATCTAAAATATACAAGGAACTCTTAAAAAGTCAACAATAAGAAAATCTGATTAAAAAATGGGCCAAAGACCTTAACAGACACCTCACTAAGGAAGACACGTAGATGACAATCATATGAAAAGATGCTCCACATCATATATTAACAGCAAATTAAAACAATGATATACCACTACACATTTATTAGAATGGTCAAAATTCAGAACACGGACAACACCAAATGCTGACAAGGACGTGGAACAACAAAAACTCTCATTCTCTGATGGTAGAAATGCAAAATGGTACAGAGATTTTGAAAGAGTCTGGCAGTTTCTTAAAAACTAAATATACTCTTACCATATGATGCTGCAATCGTGTTCCTTGGTATTTACCAAAAGAAGCTAAAAATTTACATTTACACAAAAAATTGCACACGGATTGTATTAGTCCATTCTCACACTGCTATTAAGAACTACTTGAGACTAGATAATTTATGAAGAAAATAGGTTTAATTAACTCACAATTCCCCAGGCTTAACAAGAGGCATGACTGCGAGGCCTCAGGAAATTTACAATCATGGCGGAAGGCAAAGGGGAAGCAAGCAGATCTTACTGTGGCAGAGAAAGAGAGACAGCAAGTGAAGGGGGAAGTGCCACCCACTTTTAAAACATCAGGTCTCGAGAGAACTCACTCACCATCACGAGAACAGCATGGGGGAAACCCGCCCCCATGATCTAATCACCTCCCACCAGGTCCCTCCCCCAACACTGGGAATTACAATTTGACATGAGATTTGGATGGGACACAGGGCCAAACATCATGGATGTTTATAGCAGTTTTATTCATAATTGTCAAAACTGGGAAGCAACCAAGATGGCCTTCATTTGATGAATGAATAAACAAACTGTGGAACCTCCAGACAGCAGAATGTTATTCAGCACAGAAGAGACATAAGCTGGCCGGGTACAGTGGCTCACGCCTGTAATCCCAGCACTTTGGGAGGCTGAGGGGGGCAGATCACTTGAGGTCAGGATTTCGAGACCAGCCTGGCCAACATAGTGAAACCCCGTCTCTACTAAAAATACAAAAATTAGCCGGGCGTGGTGGTGGGTGCCTGTAGTCCCAGCCACTTGAGAGGCTGAGGCAGGAGAATCACTTGAATCCGGGAGGCGGAGGTTGTGGAGAGCAGAGATCGCACCATTGCACTCCAGCCTGGGGGACAAGAGCCAGACTTCATCTCAAAAAAAAAAAAAAAAAGAGAGAGAGAGAGAGACATGAGCTATCAAACCATAAAAAGATATGGAAGAAAGTGCATATTACTCAGTTAAAGAAGCCAATCTGAAAAGGCTACACACTGTATGATTCCAATTATGTGACATTCTGGAAAAGGCAAAACCATACAGACAGTAAAGATCAGTGGTTGCCAGGGGTTACAGGTAAGGGAGGGATGAACAGGAGGAGCACCAAGGATTTCTACAGCAGTGAAACAATTCTGGATGATACTATAATGATGGGTACATGTCATTATGCATTTGTCCAAAACCACAGAACGTACAACACCTAGAATGAACTGTAATGTAAACGATAGACTCTGGGTGGTGATGATGTGTCAATGTAGGTCCATCATTTGTAACCAATGTACCCCTCTGATGGGGGATGTTGATAATAGGGGAGGCTGTGCATGAGTGGGGTCATGGAGAATATGGGATCTTTCTGTACCTTTCACTCAGTTTTTCTGTGAACTCAAAACTGTTCGTTTAAAAAGTCTTCAAAACAAAAACAACAGAAAGCAAAAGGAATCTAACGGGGGGATCTGGCTTCCTGTACTATTTAACTATGAAGTAACGTTACTAAATTCCTCTCAAACCCTCAGGTAAATGAGAGTGATATTATTAGTCTCCCTCTAGGATTTCAACCCTCAACTTTGAGGCCACAATATTAAAAAACTTGTGCAAAACTTCAAATGAGTCCTTAGAGTGTGTCTACCATAACTGAAGTGAATTTTTAAGTTGATGTTTGCTAAGCTGACTTTCATCTTGATATACTCTTTCTTTGAAACAAAAAAATGTGTTTTTGCTAGATATAGATATTACATCACAGGTGAAATGAATCATGATGCTTAAAAAGAAGGCATGTAAATGCCAACCATAAAATACTGCCATTAAGTGAAAACAGATTAAAATTTTTATATTCATTTTTATGAACTTGAACCCTTGCACCATTGTTTGCCTATTGCTGGGCTATCATGTAACATGGAAACTTCAAAGCTTATATTACTTGAAAATGAAGAAAAACAGTTTTCACTGAATTTCAAAAGGCTATAAAAACAGATCAGGGTCAATAAATAGTGTTGGCATGCTGGAACGCTGTATGTAAGCAACTGTCCTCCTCAGGAAATTCAAAACCACAAACACCTCTAAGAATAAAAGCCTTTCCCACTAAATGAAAGCCTCTGGGCTTCCCATGGAGCAGTGCATGGAAGCCCCAGGGGGCCTACCCATGTCACCGGCACTGTATGTATGGGTGGAGATCTCCGGCTCCAATAAAAAAGATAGAGCTCTCTTGGCTGGAATGACAAAGTGACAAAGTTCTCTATCTTACCCAATGACTTAAAATGATCATCTGAGTGTCCCACAGCAAACAGTCATGTTTGTAAAAATAAAAAATATATATTTTTCTATTGAATATGTATATCTATATATCTTTAACAAACTGTTACAGTATTTTTAGGCAGATAGTGTTGTGGTCACATGGCTGATACAAATAGAAACATCGATAGGGGTGAATATCTTGCTCCTGTCTTTCCAAGCTACAAGAAAGGGAAAAGAAGACCTGGTGACAGTTAGAGCTTTGTTTTGTTTGTTTGTTTGTTTGTTTGTTAGAGACAGAGTCTTGCTGTCGTCCAGGCTGGAGTGCAGTGGTACAATTTTGGCTCACTGCAAGCTCCACCTCCCAGGTTCACGACATTCTCCTGCCTCAACCTCCCAAGTAGCTGGGACTACAGGCGCCCGCCACCACGCCCAGCTAATTTTTTGTATGTTTAGTAAAGACGGGGTTTCACCATGTTAGCCAGAATGGTCTCAATCTCCTGACCTTGTGATCCGCCTGCCTTGGCCTCCCAAAGTTCATGGATTACAGGAGTGAGCCATGGCACCTGGCCAGGAAGAGTGTTCTTACTGTGAGTCATGTGTTCAAAAAGGCATAAACCTCTGATGCATGGCTGACTGTGGCAGAGACTTGGGATCATTCCAGGGATGGGAGGTACAGACTGACTAACCAGTGACACACCCAATCAGACTATCGTCAAGCAAATCTTCTTCATCAGAGAGAAAAAAAAGAGTGTTTTCATTTGAATATTTCTAAGATTGTCATCATAAGATGAGTAACTGGGAAATTACTGATATCATTAGCTGTTTATGTCTCAACCGAATATGTTTAGAAAAGAGGAATAATTCTGCTAGAACCCAGAGCAAAACAAGATCATGGACATTGATCAAGTGATACATCTTTCATATTTTTAAAATATATATAATAAGGCAGTCTACATGAGCACTAAGAAATACTGAAGAAAGACAGATTAATGAACACTACTAATAAAATTCATAGCACATTATAACAAGGAGCTAAAATCACCTTATAAACACTTGTCAACCCTTTTATTAATTAGAAAAGCAAAAATATCAGACAGTGTTCCCATCTCACTGTTTAGTAAAACCAAGAGAGACTACAGTCATAGACTTTCATCAAGAGAGTATTCTTTATCCCCCAACTCACTAGATGCCACAGTCAAACTAAACGACACTAAAATGACTAATATGAAGATACTAACTTCAACAGTCAATCAGATTAAAAGGCAATGAACCCACATAACTATCCTCATTACTCAAATGAATAACCTGTCTGAAACCACAGTGCACGGTTTATCCCCACTTTAGACTATCTGAAATGTCAGTACACTTCCAGTTGGGTGAAAGCGATAATAAGCTATTCGAACTTTTGACTTTGATGTTTCAGAACACCAGTTCAAAAGAAAAGAGTACTACTAATGGATTTTTTAAAAACTGCTGAGATTACTGGATTAAATATTAAGAAAACTATTTAATGGTAGTAATGAATGAGAATGCCTAGAGGTTTCTAACAGGCAACAAGCAGACTTGTATGTCACAAGAAATATGATTCTGGCAGTGAGCCAGACAGAAGTCAGTCTTTTCCTGTACGAAAATGAATTCAGGTTTTAAAAATATCCTAATCATATTTCAGCTAAAACTTGGGATCTCTAGTGGGTAAAATATCCTCAAAGACAGATAGCTTACTATATTTACCATTAATTAAAAAGTCAGGGCTTGTAATACCAGACCTCTGAACAGCTGACTTTGTTTTCCTCTCAGGCATTATATATAACGCAGGTGGATGTAGCCACAAACAGCAGTGCCTGCTTAATCATTTCAGAGTGCAACCAGCCAGGCTTTCCTCAGTTACAGGTTTCATACTAAATATAGTTATCTGGACTTTTTATTCATTAACACCACAGCTTTTAGATGAATGTGTCGTCATTAACCAATGGCTATAAACAATGTGATTCACAATTTACAGAAATATTTTTAATAAAAATATTATGCAGTACTTTGGTGTCCCACAGTAAATTACAATTGCTGATTACCATGGCTTCAGATTTACTGAAGCTACTTTTTTAAAGAATAGTGGGTACTAAGAGATTGATTAGACTTATGTGGCAATGCACAAAACTCCAAACTGGTGTTATTCCAATTAGAAAACAGTATTAGAATGAGCTTTGGAAGTCTGAGAATTAAAGTGACTTTTTAAAAAACTAATATATCTCTAAACATTCATCCAAATGTTTGCTATTGCCATTAAGGTAGAAATTACATATTTCTTCTAGCCTGTACTGCCTGTGCTCACAATAGTTTTTCATCAACTCTGAATATCCTCCCTAGTCACACTACGCTGATCTTTTCAGGCTCAGTATAGCTTTTGGAAATCACTTCCAATCATTCAGAGCCCAGGCTGGTGCATAAGGTGCATTTTAAGTCAAAACCTGGGTGTCACTATCAAACATGTTTAATGACCTATTTGTGGGGTCAATGCCCCAAAAGTGGGACCCCTAAAATATTATGGGCAATAGTTCATTACTGGAAATATATAACCTACAAAGTTACTTCTTTGAAAAGATCATATATTTGAGATATATGCTTTTGTAAATCTAGAAAGATTCCGTGCTTCATAGACACACTTCCTTGTAGGCACAAACCCACCCAATTCCTATTCAGACTTGTCGGGTGTACGGTTGATGGCTTTTTTTATTGCAAACATTTAAATAACAACTAGTTTGCAGGTCACATAGCTCTTTCTAACAGGCATTGTTTACCCTCCATCTTCTAAACATTACTAGAAGATATTTAAATCATACAGTTTTCAGATTAAGATAAAATAACTTCCCTTTAGTGACCAGTTGGGCTATGTGGTCTACTTAAATTAGTTTAAACACTATTTGACTCATTGTCAAACTAACTGAAACATTATTCACGTTCCAATGAATGTGACATTGGAAGATCACAAGAAACACACTTTAAACTTTATTCCTGGCCCTTATGCACATGTCTGTCCTATACATGTCACCTATACATTAGGGGAAACCACATGAAATTGACACTTCTGTAGGCCACCAATGGTTAAATATCAGCAACTTCATATGGAACAACTTAATAATATCACCCTAACACAAAGAAGTTTGAACACCTGCCAACAGAGCTGACAAGATAGAGACTGTTATTTACATGCCCATCATCTAGCAACAACTTGTACATATACAAAGTTTGATAGTTTATAAAAACCTTAAAATATATATTGTTGAACTCAGCAACTCTGTGAATTAGGCACATCAGGTACCTTGATCTCCACTTTACAGATGAGAAAATAAGGCTCAAATGTTAAGTCACTTGGTCAAATGTTCAAAGATGTGAAGTCACTTATTCAAAGGTCCAAAAGTAATGGAGTGAGAAATCTAACCTAGGCCCTTTGACTCCAGACCTTTTGCTGCAAACAACTCCTTCAAAAGGATAATCAAAATCTCTAAGTACTAGTGCATACACTCTCACTGCCTACATGTGGATAGATAGCACAAACACTTGTGCGATAAGTGTCTAGATTGAAATAATTAAGTGCTTTCAAAAATGTGGGTGAGTATTCAAGTACATTCTTAGAATTTATTTGCTCGCTTCTGCAACCTCTACCTTCACCCAGGATTTCATCCTTATGCCTCACAGGCCTGCCTCTCCCTTATTCCCAAAGGTCACATACTTGGCTAACTGTACTACGCATCCATTGGGGAGCAAAATATTACACTACACATACAATGCAGGCCTTATACCATCAATCATGGTACTAGCCTCTTTTACTTCTTTGTAAGCGAAGTCTGGGGTGTTGTTCTCAATGGTATCTTCATTGAATGAATGTCCATAACTCAAACTGATTTTGGTAATGTAATGACTACTCCACTTAAAGCTGAAAAGAAAAATCTACCACTCCAATCATCGTGATTTATTGATGAAGCAAAGATTTTGTGTATTAACTTCTAAACCAGGCAATTCTACCCATTAGAATATTCAGACTAACAGATCGATGGTAAAATGTCATAAGGCTTCCTTCTCAATCACCCACCCCCTACTGGTCCACCATGCAATAGAATCTTTCTTGTTTACTAATTAAAAATAATATATATTTTACCAGTGCTGTCTTTAGATACAGAGACTGATAACCCCTTCTTCCTACTGTCTCGTACTGTGAGGTATCAATTTGCAGGGATCAAATCTCACCAGTGACCAAGAACACACATCTGTGACTACGGTGGCCATGGGAGAAGACAAACACCTCATCACTTACACACACACACACACACACACACACACACACATCTTTGCTTTTGAATTATTTTTTAAATACTTTAAATACTTACTCACACAGCAGAACACCGTTTTCTAGAGAGGCTCGAAAATCTTTTGTTTCAAAATTCTTCTCTGTCACTGCCTGAAAGACAGGTTTGGGTGTTAATTTTCTCTTAAGCAGGGACAACACACAAGTCAAATTCAGTATTAGATTAATTAATATGCATTTAATGTTATACTTGAAGGATTTGCATATATAGATTGTTATATCCTATAATCTGTTCCTTATAGTAATATGTACTATTTGTTTTATGTTACAAAGAGATAGTTTAACCATTTTAGTATGACAAATATATGCAGGAACAAATCACAATGAGTGTTTTTGGTAATATAATCATTTTATTGGATGATACATGAAAGTTAAGAGCTAAACTAAATTTTCAACATATTTTATATATTTTTTAAAAACCTATGGTTGATCTATTCTAATAAGAGTGAATAAAAACAGTTTAAGACAGAAACTCAAAATACCAACTACACTGAATACACAAATCTTTCATTTCACTTCCATCTTTATATTCCTTAAATTTCATTACAAAGCAAAACAGCAGAGGGCATGACACTTCTTGAAATTATTTATGAAATTGTCCTAATTGATGTAAAGAACCATTTATTGAAATATCCTAGGGAGAAGACTATTAAATCCTGGGTGCAGAGAACAAATAGAAAGCAAGGTGAGATGGTGAATATTTTAAACAGACAATTCCCAACTTAAGGAATTACAGAGGAACAGCCACCTGCAGTTACCACCACCAACAATGTTGGTGAAAACTTTAGGAAAATATCTAGATTCTCTCTCTAAAGCGGGAGGTGGTTGGGATAGAAAAGGGGATTCCAAAAGGGAAATAGTAGCAGAGAAAATGAAGGTCATAGTGGGGAAGAGCTGCTCTAAGTACAACCCTTGGGACTGAGTCCCAGCTTGAGTGGAGGGCAGGGACCAACGGCAGTGACATCAGCTGTCCTAGAGATGCAGCCACCACCTAAGAGCAGGAGTAGTCCTTGCTCCACCTGCCACTTCAGAAAGAAATACATTTCTGATATCCTGAACTGGAAAGTCACCAATCTTAAATCCCAGGTTGGCTCCAGGGCTCAATGAAGGGATCTTTACCACCATCCACTAGCTGACCTCACTGCTGCCAGCTTCACAGTCCCCCTAAAATCCCTGTGTGTCTTCATTCTGCATCTCTCCACAGCACCCAACATTGCTGCAGCTAGACATGATATCTGTTAACTGACAAAATAATGGTTGTGTTTCTCAGAAGTTGGTCTATACATTTGGACAGGAGCCTGGGCCAGGAGGCAACAGGAAGAGGTAGATCCTTCTTGTACTTGGCATTAATCTACAGAAGGGCTGCACTGATGCTTTACTTAAACAAAGGCTGAGTGTCTGTTACAGGCACTACCTGAATGCTGGGTAGGAATTTACCGGAAAAAAAAAAATGTTTTAAAGGCAGGCAGCTCTTCCCTCAAGGAGTCCACAGCCTCATAAGAAAAACATAATGTTTAGGCCGGGCGCGGTGGCTCACGCCTGTAATCCCAACACTTTGGGAGGCTGAGGTGGGCGGATCACAAGGTCAGGAGATCGAGACCATCCTGGCTAACACGGTGAAACCCAGTCTCTGCTAAAAATACAAAAAATTCGGCAGGCGTGGTGGGGGGCGCCTGTAGTCTCAGCTACTCCGGATGCTGAGGCAGGAGAATGGCGTGAACCCAGGAGGCGGAGCTTGCAGTGAGCCGAGATGGGGCGACTGCACTCCAGCCTGGGTGACAGAGCGAGACTCCATCTCAAAGAAATAAAAAATAAAAATAAATAAATAAATAAACAAGAAAAACATAATGTTTAAAGCACAGTTAAACAAAGAGAATGACACATTCTTCTGAAAATAACTCTGAGAGGACCCCTGGATTATCCCACCAACCTGTGCAACACAAACTATTTTGAATTTTCCCCAAATTGTTCCAAAACCAACTCAAGGGGAGTGCAGATCTCAGCTACAGAAAACGTTGTAACATGTCATTCATCTGGAAACTCCCATGCAAAGCCAAAAAGCATGAAATAGGCCCAGAAACATCCAACACAGATGTTAAAACCCATTTTCTCTAGTCATAGCAAAGCCCCTCAGAGCCACTGACACTTACTACAATCTGGCAATTATATTCCCAAATCAATATAGATTCAAAGCAGTGATTTAGAAGAAAGAAAGGCTGTGTCCTGTAGACATTGGATAGCAGTGAAGAATGACAGTCAACAGCAATGAAAGGGCCAATGAAGAGGGCAGCGTGTAGCAAGTGGCAAAATGGAAAGAAAAAGAACGGAAGTCTGACCAAAACAAAGTAAGTTCAAATTCCACATTCACTACCTAATAACTATGTGATCTTAAGCAAGTTACATAACCTCTCTGCACTCCAATCTGCTCATCTGAAGCAGGGAAAATATCACCTGCTTATTAGTTTGTAGTGGCTGAAATGTGCAATCAAGTTCTTGAGGGTGGTTAAACAGCACATGCCAAACCTCCTTATGTGCATTGACCCTGAAGTTACAATTCTGACAATACTCCAGTAATTAATCCTCAGAAACACACCTCTGCATCATATAGACATGGCTGAGTTAGTTATATTTAGAATATCCTTTAACAAAGTGGGAAAAATGGAATATTCAAAGCTATTCAGAAAACCCAACTATCCATAATGGTTCATCTCCCCCAAAAAGACAACAGAAAGGCCAGATCATGTGTAGTAGACTTCAGATCCCCTCATATATCCAAATATTGATGTACTCTTGTACTTATATACTTTCCAAAATCTAAATAATGATGATAAAAGACAAGATTCCATTTGCACAGTATTTATATTTTTTTAAAAGACAATATAAAAACTAAATGAAGGTTTTAAATAACAGCTTATATTTTGAGGACATGGCAATCTGGCATGCCCTGCACACCACTGAAGGTAAGATAAAATGATACCACAATTCTAGAAGGTAATTTGTGATATGTATCAGAAGTCTTAAATATGCATATTCTCCCAGGTGCAGGATCTAGGAATTTATACTAGGACAACAGGACAAGCACACAGAACAGAACTGTTTCACAGCATTCTGTAGAATAAATAGCAACAATTACAAATACCCTGAATGCCCAGCAATAAGAAATTGATTACATTATGATATAGCCATAAAACAGAAAACGACACGAAATTGAAATTCATGTCATAAAAGTGGATGTATTACTTGTAAAGAATACTTCTTATTTAAAAAGCAATTTATAAAAAATACGTGGAGTATAATCCCACTTTCTGTAACTCTCTAAGAATGTATCACAAGTAAACATGGAATAAATATATTAACAGTAATTATTTCTAAGTTGTAGAATTACACTTATTTTTAATATTAATTTTTGTTTATATTCTTTAAAGACTACAGGTGTTTATATATAAATTTATAAAATAAATTTATAAAAAATAAATTTACATAATAAATTTATTAATATAAAAGAACAACATTCAAAAGAAGTCAAAACCAATCAGATTTAGGTCAATTTACTAAATCTCCTGTACCTAAAGGAACAAAGAATAGAAGAAGCTGACACCAGTTTTTGTCCTAGGTAATTTTTCTCATTATCTATGCAATCCACGTAATCCTTAAATTTAATAATCCTATTATGTCCATTTCACCAGGATGAAATTCGAGGCTCAGAACATTTAACTTTCTAGAAAGTTACAGAACCACCCACATGAAACAGACACCAAAAACCAACAGCATTTTATAAGTACTCAGTAAAAGAGTAACTCAACTACATTAGACTCTAAAGTATTTATAGGCTAAGAAAAATAAATTATCTTCAATCTATTTAGAAATTTTTAAATTAGGGTATTTTACCATATAATACACCTTCAAAAATAATCCTCCTCTGTTAAGGGTATAGAAGGTAGATCAGTAAATAAAAATGTTCAATTAATCTTTTTATCCAATTTTCCTGGATACAAAGATGTGTTAACACATAATGACTGTGTGTGTGTGTATAGGTGTAGGTGAGAGAGAGAAAGAGAATAAAAATATAATACTCTAAACTTCAGTATAAGATAAATTCTCTTTAAATGTTTTACCAGTTTTGTGGGCACTTTCATGAACATTATAAAACATTCATACTGCACATACTAGCTACTCCAACCTCAATTAAGTCGAAAAATCTAATTAAGTTTTTAATTAGCAACTCTTATACCATACAATTGTAAACTCACTAAGACTCCCTCTAAAACAAAACAAAAATTTTTATGAGTTTAAAACCAAAAGAAGAAAGCACAATTTTACAGCAGGACTATTAGGTCTACAGAGGCTGCCTCAGCTACTTACCTTAAGTCACAACATGATGTCAATGGTGGCCTGTTGAGGCCAAGTAGGGGCTCTGGAACTAGGATGCCTGAGTTTAAAGTCCTGCTCTGCCACTTTCTACCTGCAATTCTGAACAAGCTATGTAACATCTTAGTTATCCCATGTGTGAAATGGAGATGTACCTATCTCACAGGGTTATGGTGAGGATTAAATGAGATAATACGCATGAAACACTTAGCACTTGCCTGACTCAAGAGAAGCACTCACAAATGCTAGCTGTTATTATCACCTGTTACTATCCATCTGTAGACTGAAAGTAAGAAGCTGCATCTTAGCAGACAAATGTCTGTTTTGCCAGATGCAACATCTTTTATTTAAAGGAAGAAATTGAGTTATCAAATTATTTTCTGTGTTCTGACATTGCAAAAAGTATAAATCTACAAACCATCTCAAAACACAGTGAAAGTAGGTCATTTAAAAATAAGAATAAATCACACTTTAAATGTGAATTCATTCTTATGTTGAGAATTCCGTATTCTGAAAGAAATTAATGTATTTTAAAAGAACTGTTTATCTAGTAGTTCTAATCTAACAATTACTCATTCAGTTTTTCTATAATTTTGAACCTTACTCATTAGCAAGTTATTTAAGGTGTGACACATTTCACGTAATGCTGCTGTGATTCATAGAAACCACATAAATAGAGACCACGTGTTTCCCACTTATCAAAAGTCAACACAAACAGGAGTGATGACTAGGTCGTCAAACAGCCACACCCTGCCTTCTATACAATTTTTTCTTCTCTTTCTTGTTTGTCCCTTTCCATATTTTCCTAAGGCAGTTAAATAAAATCATCCCCACCTAAAATAATCTGAGGAGATACACGTTAGGAGAGAACGACTGAGGTTTAATCCTGGACCTATCTCACACGACACACTTCTAAATCACCACTCAGTCCTTTAATTTTAAAAGGGAAATTAATATTTGCCCTATCTACTTCACAGTACACAAGTGACTTGTGAAGACATTTCAACTCCTCTGGGAAAAAAGGCTACATATCCCAGTGTAGGCTCGTGCTTCCAGCCACCCTGTGGCAAAGAAGCTAGGAAGTGACTGGGCCAAGTGAGGCTGTTGGGGCTTCCTCTGTAAGGTTGTAATTAGCCTACCCGAGCATATGAAGGGCGGAGCAGCCTCCCGAGGGCATATTCCACACAAACACCTCTGCCAAACCTGTCTTACCACCTGTGGCCTCCGAAGAAGCCCTTGGTAGGAAGTTATTAAAAAGCAGGTTCTATGGAAGAAAATATCTATCAGATAAATATTAAGGCAATAATTGCCAAGTGTATAAATTTCAAGAAACACCATTTCTTTTGCTATGAGGTATATTCATTTCCTAAACAAATGGAAATTATCTTCACACCCTTTATAGTTTTGTTTATGGTTTTATTTTAATCCTCTTGCTTGATAAGATTTCTCGCCAATGTAAGCAACAAGTTTCCCCAAAGCTCTATTGCTCAGTTCCAGTTCTGATTGCATAATCCACATGACTTAAATCCCAAACATTCTGGGAGCTTCTTGAAGACCACTTCATACCAGACTGGTTATCAGCAAAATGCTCGCACTATGAGCCAGTAGGCACTTCTCTCCTTTAACTTTTTCCATTTCTGTTAAGCAGCCATTTAAAAGGCGCCTAGAATCCCAAAAGCACTCTCCACCATATTTGTGTGCAAACCGCTGTGCAAAAAGAAAAACATTGTTTGAGCTTGTATTCAAAGCTGGAGAAAGGTGTTTGCTGACAAAAATTAGGCTCTGAGCTTCAACTGGGCTCACAGTTGGTTTCAAATTAAGTTACTTACTAATGGACAGATCAGCTACTAGGTCATGATACTTAAGATACAAACCATCATTACACCAATCATTTCAACATTAGTAATGAGAAACAAAAAAATCCCAACAAACATTAACATTAGAAACCACTGTGGTACGGACAAACCACATCATAAAACAATTCCCAAGAGCCGTGTTTGCCATAATTTCTCATTCAAGGAGATAACTAAGTGTTCACATATCATGACCTTATAATAAGATAGCACAGGGCATTGTTTCTGCAGGAAGAAGCCCCAGGCTGGTATACATGGAGGAGCTGGTTGCCTTCTCTAAAGCTGTCGATCAATTAAAAACACCCCTCTTTACTCCATTCATTAAACTTCATTTTTGAAACAACCATTATATGATCCCCATGACTCCACAAAACACATCAAATTTTTATAATAAATTCCATAAGATGGTCACATCATTATTTATGACGCAACCGCTTTGACAGACCTCATTGATTACAAATACCAAAAACTTACAAATGCAAGGATTATGGCTTACCATAAACACATTAGGTAAAAACAGAACGTAATTTAAATGGAATAAGTATCTCCTACCTCTTTCCTGTCCCTGAATAGAATGCCTGAAAAAGTCATTCATGATGTCGGAGAAGCCAGTTCTTCACAAAAGGATGGGTTTCGCCCTTTTTAAACTGTCCTCACAGTACACACACACACACACACACACACACACAGAACCTGAAGTCAGAGAAGTTGAGATGGGAGTACTAGACTCCTTGGGTAATGAAAACTGTCTCCTGACTTCTCAAGGTCTCAGGTGTAAAACAGGAACCCGAGTTATGTCGGCCAACACTCACACTGTCTGCTTTGGGCCTGGATCCTTTTAGAAATCCTATGTGGTAGCATCGCTTACCCCTGGTTTACACATGAGGAAACTGAGCTACAACAAGGTTAGTGGAGTTGAGACCTAGGTCAGCAGGTAGTTCCCTATATATCAGTGCACTGAGCATCAAATAAGAGTGTCTGTGAAAGCACTCAGGGTACTCTAAACTGTAATTAGCGACCTACCTCCTATTCCCCCAGGCATTCCAGTCTACACTGCACACTCCCAAGAGCAGGAGGCTCTTACCCAACTTCTCACTGGCTGAAATACAGCTTACACACCCTCATCACTTTTAAATCAAATTATTCTTCCTATAAATAGTTTTTACTAATTTATATGAAGAAAAAACAAAACAAAAAAAACAAAAAGACCAAATAGATGATTAAATTTCAGGTGTGTGTTGCGGGTGATGAGGGAGTTGGTTGTGTTTTGGAGGAAGAACCTTCCTCAGTTCCTGATATCACTTTCTTTTTTTTTTTTTTTTTTTTTTTGAGACGGAGTCTCGCTCTGTCACCCAGGCTGGAGTGCAGTGGCACGATCTCGGCTCACTGCAAGCTCCGCCTCCCGGGTTTACGCCATTCTCCTGCCTCAGCCTCCCGAGTAGCTGGGACTACAAGGCGCCCGCCATCTCGCCCGGCTAATTTTTTGTATTTTTTAGTAGAGACGGGGTTTCACCGTGTTAGCCAGGATGGTCTCGATCTCCTGACCTCGTGATCCACCCGTCTCGGCCTCCCAAAGTGCTGGGATTACAGGCTTGAGCCACCGTGCCCGGCCCCTGATATCACTTTCTTAAAGTAGCCTTCTACTGCACAGGAGCGAACCCATCCTAGTTTTGTCAGTAGCTCAAGAATAAAAACATACAAGAGTACATGGAAGTTTATGATGTAGTACAGACGAACCACATCATAAAACAATTCCCAAGAGCCATGTTTGCCATAATTTCTCATTCAAGGAGATAACTAAGTGTTCACATATCATGACCTTATAATGAGATAGCACAGGGCATTGTTTCTGCAGGAAGAAGCCCCAGGCTAGTATACATGGAGGAGCTGGATGCCTTCTCTAAAGCTGTCAATCAATTAAAAACACCCCTCTTTACTCCATTTATTAAACTTCATTTTTGAAACAACTATTATGAGCCCCATGACTCCACAAAACACATCAAATTTTTACAATAAATTCCATAAGCGATACGGAATTCCTCTAGTGATACTTTTTGAAAGGGTATATGGTTGGATGAAAGCGTCAAAGTTGAAAGCTTGTCACCACTATTAATTTGCTACATGAAAATTTTTCCAGGCTAAAGAGTATGTTAGAGTTTAACTTTCCATTTAAATAATCTGTCTTAATTTTAACTAAGATACAAAGAAAGCATTCATTTATTCATTCATTCAAAAATCATTTAATGACAACCTGCTATACACATACCTGATATGGTGCATAGCACTAGGAATATAAAAAGTAAAATGAAACAATTCTTGGAAATTCTTCTTTAAAATTCTAACCCCGTTTTGAAATTGTAGTCAAAATGGCACATGTGGTTAACCCACTGAATTACAGCATGTTCTTGGTTAACTTATATTGTATATTCAGCAAATAACATTCCTTTAAGGGACATAATTCTCAAGTCACTCATCTCTATTAAGATTTGGCATTGTACTACATAATATTCTGGAGCATACTAGGACCATTCTTGCCAATACTAATATCATTTGATAGCAAAACCAAAGCCAACTCGCAGTCTTCCAGGACAGTGGTAATCAGAATTGCACAGATCACTGAATTCTAGATGGAACCCAAAAGTCTCATAGTGGTCAAAAGTCTAAACATTCCTCCTGCCCCTCTGCCCTCTACCCCAACTTTCATCTCAGAGTGGCTGGGCTCAGTTACACCTCCCACTTCACCTTCTCTTGGGGAAGGCCAACAAGTCTTCACAGAGCCAGAAAGAAGAAGCAGGGAAACAGCCAGCAAAATGCAAAGCTCCGGGTTGTGTGCCCAGATAATTAAAAGCCAACTGTCTTTATAAACACTCAAAATTCTCACTCAATCATCATTAAACCAGATGTCAGCTACACTAATATTTTGAGGGAAAAAACGAATAAGTTTAAACATTTCTAGTCCAGGAGAAGAAGCCCACTTCCCTAGACCATAGCCAACTTTTAGCTTACAGTCTCAAGTTATTTTTACTAAACCACAATTATTAACAAGCCAAAAATGAAATACAACTGGAAGAAAAACTAAATAAAACAGGGAAGAAAGGAAGGAAGATTGGTTCCAGGACTGACAATTTATGTGCAAGGTTTCATCAATCCATCAAAATCCAAGAAAATCTGAGTCCTATTAGGGGCCAGGTAAGTTCACTGAAAACATCACATACAAAAAATGTGCTAGTTTTACAGCCTATGCTTCATTATGTTAACAATCACAAAAATCACTTCTAACAAGGACATTGCATTTTGCCTATAAATACAATTCTATACTCCAATTTATGTTGTTGCAGACAATAAGGAAAATATCCTAAGGGAAAAAAGTCTAGCCTTAAATTTTTTTTTTTCTAGATTAAGGACCTTTAAAATAACTACCACGCAAGGCACAAGTAGGTGTGAATAATCACTATCAGGATATTTTAAGTATAGTTCAAATGCTTAATATAATAATGGGTTTTCAAGAGCAAAAAGATGGCATCATTTTTTGCAGAAATGTTTCACATACACATTAGCAAGTCTCAACAATTACCTACTTACCTCCCTGTGAATTACTAGGAGAGGCATCGCTGTGGGAACACATTCATTTTGGGAAATGGTATATCTCTATCACAGGTAAGAGTCACTACTTATTTCATATAAAAACTTCAAACTGATGGTTACGCCCCTGCTACCTATGATATACTTTACCATCCAGTTTAAGTTTGGTATTAAGTAATGGAGTTGAGATGCCCGGTCACACAGGAATTCCTGCAATAATTCTTGATATATTCCCACTGCAAGCCAACAACAATGTAGTCCTTCTGTCACCCGTCTGTCAACCTTCCAGAAGCAAAAAGGTCACTACAATCTATTCCTAGTGCACACCCAAGTGAGATGAAAGCATCCCTCCACACAAAAACTTGTATATGAATGCTCATAACAACCAAGAAGTGGAAACTACCCAAATGTCCATGAGCTGATGAATGAATAGATAGAACATGGTGTAACTATACAATGGAATATGATTCAGCAATCACCAGAATGAAGTACCGTGGTCCACCTCCATGGGTCCACTTTCTGTAGTTTGTTACCCACAGTCAACCACAGTCCAGAAATATTAAATGGAAGATTTCAGAAATAAACAATTCTTAAGTTTTAAATTGCGCATTGTTTTGCATAACATGATGAAATCTCAAGCCACTTTGCTGTGTCCACCCCCGTGAACAGTCCCTTTGTCCAGCATATTCACCCTGCATGTGCTGCCCGCCCATGACTCACTTAGCAGCCTTCTTGGTTTGCAGATTGGCTGTTGACCACAGTGTTTGTGTTCAAGTCACCCATGGTTGACCTAATAATGGGGCCAAATCACAAAGAGTAGTGATGCTGGCAATTCCAAAATGCCCAACAGAAGCTATCAAGTACTCCCTTTAAGTGAAAAGGTGAAAGTTCTTGACTTAATAAGGAAAATAATCATATGCTGAGGTTGCCAAGATCTACAGTGTTGTGGGAAGTCAGGGAACCCGAATGGAGGGACCAGCTGAAGCCACAGCAGAAGAACATAAATTATAAAGATTTCATGGACATTTATTAGTTCTCCAAATTAATACTTTTATAATTTCTTACACCTGTCTTTACTGCAATCTCTGAACATAAATTGTGAAGATTTCGTGGACATTTATCACTTTCCCAATCAATACTCTTATAATTTCCTACGCCTGTCTTCACTTTAATCTCTTAATCCTGTCGTCTTCGTAAGCTGAGGATGTATGTCACCTCAGGACCCCGTGATGATTGCGTTATCTGCACAAATTGTTTGTAAAACATGTGTGTTTGAACAATATGAAATCTGGGCATCCTAAAAAAACAGGATAACAGTGATTTTCAGGGAACAAGGGAGACAACCATAAGTCATGACTGCCTGCGGGGCCCAGCAGAACAGAGTCATATTTCTCTTCTTGCAAAATCGAATAGGAGAAATATCACTGAATTCTTTTTCTAAGCAAGGAACAGCCCTGGGAAAAGAATGCATTCCCAGGGGTAGGCCTCTAAAATGGCCACTCTGGGAGTGTCTGTCTTATGCAGTTGAAGATAAGGGATAAAATATGCCCTGGTCTCCTACAGCACCCCCAGGCTTGCTAGGATTAGGAAATTCCAGCCTGGCGAATTCTAGTCAGACCAGCATAAGATGTTTATCAATAACAATGCATGCACAGTGGGACATGAAACCTCATCAGCAATTCTAATTTCACCCTGGTCTTGTGATCTTGCTCTGCCCCCATTTACCTTGTGATATTTTATTGCCTTTTGAAGCATGTGATCTCTGTGACCCACACCCTATTTGTACACCCCTCCCCTTTTGAAACCCCTAATAAAAACTTGCTGGTTTTGTGACTCGGGGGCATCATGGAACCTGCTGACATGCTATGTCACCCCCAGAGACCCAGCTGTAAAATTTCTTTCTTTTGTACTCTTTCTCTTTATTTCTCAGACCAGCAGACACTTAGGGAAAATAGAAAAGAACCTACGTTGAAATATTGGGGGCTGGTTCCCCTGACACTACAGTAAAAAAAAAAAAAAATCTTCTATCTTTCAAATTGTAAAGAGAGAGAAAGAAATTCATGCTAGTTTTGGTTGTCAGACTTCAAACTGCAAAATTTATGGCCATAGTGCATGACAGGTGCTAAGACGGAAAAGACATTATATTTGTGGGTGGAAGACAGGAACAGAAATGTGTTCTAATCGACAGCAGTCAATTTTGGTACTTTCCTCAGTTTCAGGCACCTACTGGTGGGGGTCTTAGAACACATTCCTTGTATCAGGAAACATACTTCCTGATAAGGGAACACTACTGTACTAATACATGCTATCACATAAATTAACCTTGAAAACATTAGGCTTAATTAAGGTAAAAAAAAGACCAAATATGGTATTATTCTATTTATGTGAAATGTCCAGAATAAGGTAATCCTAGAAACAAAAAGCAGATTAACAGCTGTCAGGGGCTAGGGGAAAGAGAGAATGGAGAGTGACTGCTAATAGATACATGTTTTCTTTTAGGGTGGTGAAAATGTTTTGAAATTAGATGTGGTGATGGCTCGGCAATTCTGTGGATATATTAAAAGCCACTGAATTACATACTTTAAAAGAGTGAATTGTATAATTCACTTTTCATAATTGTATATGTGAATTATATCTCAATAATTTTTTTAAAAATTCATTGAACTGTACACTTAGACAGTTGTGCATTTTGTTTAAACTCAATAAAGATAACTTTTTAAAAGATAGTCACAAAGGCCTTTTGCACCATCTTATGCCCCATACACAAAAGTTCAACAAAAGTTAAGCTATTTAAATGATTCCTGTGCTCTAAATGCCTATCCCTCCCTGCAAAAAAAAAAAAAAAAAACACTTAAACATATTTTGGCCAGATGAAATGGTTCACACGTCTGTAATTCCAGCACGTTGGGAAGCCAAGTGGAAGGATCACTTGAAGCCAGGAATTCCAGACCAGCCTGAGCAACATAGTGAGAGGCCATCTCTACAAAAAATTAAAAAATTAACCAGGTGAGGGGGCACATGTGTGTAGTCCCAACTATTCAGGAGGATTCCTTGAACCCAGGAGGTTCAAGGATGCAGTACGCTATGATCCAGCCACTGCACTCTAGCCTGAGCAACACACCTAGACCCTATCTCTTAAAAACATATATTATATTATATTCATAAGTATTTATATTTTTTTCTTCAGGAATAGGTCTTAATTTGCAAAGTGGAATTTCTACCCCCATTATCTTATACCCAGAAATATTTTAATATGAAATTCTGATATTTCCTCCTTTCATATATTTGCATCTATCTTGTTTTTAAGTATGTCATCTTTGCATTATATCGAAATAATTCCACAGGACAAGGTTTTCTCAGGTATATTTATTATCTTTTTCCATAATTCACTTTAATTGTATGGTCTCAAAGCTGAAAACATACATAAGGTATAACAAAGAGGGCCACGATAAATGGGTTTGTAGAATTTCCCAACTCCCTATTGAGAGTTAATTACATTCTCAGTGACAGAATTGTGGAGAAATCAGCTTTCCTCAAACAACTTGCAGAAACAGTTTTTCCTAGATTATTTCTAGGGTCTGAAGAGATCTCAACAGTTTCCCGCTTATTTATCTCAATAGTAGATACACCAACAGCTCTACAATGCATCTAATTATTCGTTTCCCATTGATCAAGTAGTAACTTTATTTCCACTTATTGGAATCATTTGATTAAAGCTTATAAAAGTTGAAGCATGAAGAATAATATTTTAAAATACTTTCTGGTATATTGAGAAATATAAAAGATCAATATACATGTTCCCTTTCAAGATAACAAAGAAAAGGAAGACACTGCCTGATATGGTTTGGCTGTGTCCCCACCCAAATCTCATTGTGAATTGTAGCTCCCATAATTCCCATTTGTTGTGGGAGGGACTCAGTGGGATATAACTGAATCATGGGGGCCGTTTCCCCCATACTGTTCTTGTGATAGTGAATAAGTCTCATGAGATCTGATGGCTTTATAAGGGGTTTCCTTTTTTGTTGGGCTCTCATTCTCTCTTGCCTGCCACCATATAAGATGTCCCTCTGCTCTTCCTTCATGTTCCGCCATGATTGTGAGGCCTCTCCAGCCATGTGGAACTGAGTTCATTAAACCTCTTCCCTTTATAAATTACCCAGTCTCAGGTGTGTGTTTATAAGCAGCATGAGAATGGACTAATACACTGCCCATACAAATACATGAGTTTGTTTTTCAAAAAAAAAAATTTCTTGGCCTTGAGAACGTGCCTTCAGGAAGTCACCTGACCTCCTTCCAGAGTGTAGCTAGCTCCCTCTGCTTCCACCTTCTCCTCATGCCAATCCAAATGTGTATTTGCACTCATGGCTCCCTTACTGATCTAAGCTCATAAAGAAGATATCACAGCCCACAGGCTAGTTCCAACCCATAGACATGTTTTGTTTGGTCCATAAGGTATGTTGACGTTGGGAAAGATCAAAAACATGGATCACCAGCTTCCTTTAAAAAAGAAAGTCTGGCAAAGTTGGATGTGCATTACCTCATAGCCACAACTGGCTGCTCTGGAGAAAACTCACTCTCAAGAGTGTGGCAGTCCCCACACGTCCCCTCGGCTCAGTCCACCCCGAGTCTACCTGTCTGGCCCCTGCAGGCACGGCAGCTTGGGAATACATGGGCCTTTTTGTTTGTATCCTTAAGACCCAGCATAACGCCTGCCCTGTGGACAGGACTCACCTGTTAACTCAGGGTTCGGTGTGTAGAAGAACCACTTGGGGAGCTTGCAAAAACAATAAGCAAATAATGGTCCCAGACTTTCCTCTAAGGAATCCTGATTCGAATGGCCTGGATTGACACCTGCAAGTCTGCCTCTCCCAAGAGGCCCTTACTGGGTTTTACTAAGAATGGTCTCTAAAAAAGTTTGAGTGGAAAGAACTTGAGAGACCTACTAGTAAGTCTCAACTCTATAAACAGGCGTTTGATTTTTGAATGGGTATCTAAGGTTCTTATGAGACCTGTTTTCCTTACACGAAAGAATTTGTACTAAATCATCACCTCATCTTACAGCTTTAAATGCTTCAGTTCTTTGTGTTTTTTTTGTTTTGTTTTTGTTGCTGTTGTTTTTGAGATGGAGTCTCACTCTGTTGCCCAGGCTAGAGTGAAATGGCGCAATCTCGACTCACTGCAACCTCCGCCTCCGGGGTTCAAGCAATTTTCCTGCCTTAGCCTCTCAAGTAGCTGGGACTACAGGGGCGTATCACCATGCCCGGCTAATTTTCGTATTTTTAGTAGAGACAGGGTTTCACCATATTGGCCAGGCTGGTCTCAACCTCCTGACCTAGTGATTCACCCGCCTTGACCTCCCAAAGTGCTGGGATTACAGGCGTGAGCCACAGCGCCCAGCTAGCTTGGGTTCTTCACTGGAAATGTAAGGAAACCAGGCATGACATCAGTTTCTGTTCTCTGCTACCACCTGCTGGCACATTCTGAATACTGCAGCAGTCTAAACAGCCTTGGGCCCAGTTTTCCCCTATTTTAATGGATAGATCTAGGTACATAAAACGTACAACAAAAACAGCTCATTTCAAAGTTTAAAACACATCATCAAGTAATAGTTGGTGAAAATGAAGAAGATTTTTATATAACACCACTAGTCTGTCAGTTTTATTAAATACACAAGAGCTTATGATGTGTTTCTACAAAACTAGTTTTGAAGCATTAAAATAGATTGAGACTTTTCATGGCAAAATTTGCACATTAAAGTATACAATCTGTTTAGTTGTAACTTTGGGGACCACAACATGAAACAACTTTCTAGGATTAAAAACATTCCAGGCCGGGAGCGGTGGCTTACACCTGTAATCCCAATACTTTGGGAGGCCAAGGCAGGCAGATCACAAGGTCAAGAAATGGAGACCACCCTAGCCAACATGGTGAAACCCCATCTCTATTAAAAATACAAATATTAGCTGGGTGTGGTAGCACATGCCAGTAGTCCCAGCTACTCGGGAGGCTGAGGCAGGAGAATCGCATGAACCCGGGAGGCGGAGGTTGCAGTGAGCTGAGATCACGCCATTGCACTCCAGCCTGGGCGACTGAGAAAGACTCCATCTCAAAATAAAAAATAAAAATAAATTCCAAAATGGAATGATGTGCATTTTGGGAGAAAAAAAATCCTGACATAGAAAATGTTCAGAAGCCAAACATATATAAATCACCTTAATTTGGTCAAAGATTCCTCTCGACACCCTCGAGGCTTTCTCTTCTCCAAGAGGGTACAACCAAGAAGCTCATGAAGCTGGGTTCTCTGAGGCTTATGAGTATAGGTTATACATGGACTCTGCCTTCTAGCCTAGAACTACAGCTCAGAAGGGAGTTAATATGGGTGGACAACTGAACATAACAAATTGAAGATCCTTGCCTGAATGTTGAGGCGAAACTGAGAAAGATTCACACAGGAGCCATGGGGTGTGTTGGAGTGTGTGGGAGACAGCAGGGCACGGTTAATCCGGAGGCTCCTCAAGGATGATTACTTCACCCTTGAACTGTGAAGGTTGACTTGTCAGCCACTCCCTCCTTCGATTCTCCCTGAGCTTAACTGCTAGGTACTCTTCCTCTAACGTTATCAACTTTGTTCATTCAAGGACAAACTCCAAGCCTTAGTCCTCAGCTTAGTCCTCTGGTTCTCCCCCCTTCACATTTCCTGCTCCCAGGTGAGCATTTCCCCTGGAGGGCCCTTATCTTAAGTCATACCCAGCATGTAAACAGACCTCCCTTCTCACCGAAGACTCAACTACAACATCTCACTTCTCTGTTGAAACCATGATACCAACATTCTCCCAACTTCCCAGACTCAACATCAGAATGAACCTTCTCTGTCCCTCCAAATCCATGTACTTCTCTCCACTCTGGTTCTAGGTTTCTCTGGCAGATGTGACACTCAACATTCTCCTATGGATTGTTCTGCCTTAATCTCCTCTACTACCCTAACACTTCAATGCCTGCCTGTATTATTCCTTAAAAATCAAAACAGTCTTCCTCACAAAAACAAACACTGCTCAAAACCTTACGGAGATCCATTCTGCCTGCAGAGGAAGGCCCTCCTACCTACCTTCGAGGCCTTTCGCCCCTTCATTCTCACCCCTGAATCCTTGGTTTTACCAAGACAAAAGAACCCAGAGCCTTCATTTCTCCATCTTAACAACTCCAATGACGTCTCTCCCCCATCAGCCCCAAACATGACTGTCCCAAAGGGAATCTTTCTCCTCCATAACTTCTATGACACTGATTTTCTAAGTCCAATTCAGTAGTTACACCATTCTGCCTTATGTCATCATCATCTGCTCATCTTCTCTTCTGTCCCAGATTGAAACTTCATTGAGATCAGGAAACTCCATAAAGGTTTTACACATCTTTTTCTGCATTCTCCCACTGTATAAAATGTATGACAGTATTTGTAATTAGTTTTTTTTTTTTAAGGTCTCCTAAAAGCAAAATGATTAAAAGAGAGACCACTGCTCAAGGCATACAGAGAAGTTTTAACTCAGGTTCAAAGACTAAAGAGCACAAATCAGGAAAAAGATATTGACTTCAGGTACAACGAGAGACAGCAAGACGGGGGAGCTGCCCAGTGCCCACAGAAGGCAGTCATGAAGAGGAGGAGAGGCTGAGAAAGCAAACCAGCCTCACTGCCTCTCGGCCAGGCCACCCATGCTCCTCGGCCACATGCAGAAACAAGAGTCCCCGAGCAGACAGATGGCACGTACGCTGGGGAGAAACACTCTGAGCCTTTGGCAGGAAATGAAAGACCTAACAAATGCCTTGACAGGAGAGGGGAAGTCCAAAACCCAGCATTAACTAATATTTTCCTCCACAACAGAGAATAATGATTATCCTACGTCCTGGAACAGAGCATAGAGTCAGAAGATGGAAAAGCTGGAGGAAAAGGAGAACAGATTCAGCGACAGTAGGGAGGAGGGCTCCAAGTGCTACATGAAATAATTATCACCCCAGCCTGAAGCAGAGCCAGATGGCAGCCACAGACAGGGGAGACCCATATGAAATTTTGATGAATTCCTTAATGGCTGCACAATGAAGCCCATATTCCAGAAACAGGCTAATAATAGAACAAATGTCAGTGCTACACA
The DNA here is from genome assembly GCF_009764315.1 of Trachypithecus francoisi. Lineage (NCBI taxonomy): Eukaryota > Metazoa > Chordata > Mammalia > Primates > Cercopithecidae > Trachypithecus > Trachypithecus francoisi. Next base: position 40,212,796 of record NW_022681463.1, read on the forward strand.
AAAAGACTTAAACTTGCCTTTGTTATTTACTCATCTGTATGTATACATTTATCAAAATGTGGTTGTTTAATAAGCACTCTCACGGATAAGAAGGAAGATGGATTATATCATGCATACTAGTGTTGCTTCTTTGAACTCTAAGCTGATATTCCAGGCCATTGTATTAACTGTATTACCCAAAAAAGGCCAGATAATACAGCTACCCATACACTTGACCCAAAATTATAGCGTCAGTGATTAAGTGAGATCCGTACATCCCACTTCCTGACATTGAATAACTCAGCAAAGTTACAGCTTCTGTAATATAGTCTTCATCTCAAAATAGCAGACTCCTTTTCACAAGAGTATGCAGAGTGCCCTGTAAACTCTAGCTTGTCTAAGCCAAACAGGATGCTTCTGCATTGCTTCACATTTGCCTAAAAGCCTTCTTTTACCCTCCAAAGTCAGAAAAAGAAGACTGAAGGGCACCAGTATTATCTCCTTCTATAAAAAGCCTTGAGGAAGTAAGTTAAATCTCCTAGAGAGAGGTTACACTTCAGGAAGACACTGACTGAGAAGGCACAGCCATTTGATGACTGGTATGAGATGAAGCTCCAAAGCAAAAGAGCTAAAACTTGACAATCCCAAAGGAACATGAGTAGTAGCAAGCATGCATGCAGGATCCTAAAGTAATTAGGAAAAAATTGGCTGAGTGCAGTGGCTCATACTTGTAAGCCCAGCACTAGTAAGTCCAGGCTGGACAACACAGAAAGATCCTATGTATACAAAAAATTAAAAGGATTAGTCAGGCATGGTGGTGTGTGCGCCTGTGGTGCCAGATACTTGGGAGGCTGAGCTGGGAGGATCCCTTGAGCCCAGAAGTTCAAGGCTGCAGTAAGTTATGATCATGCCACTGTACTCTAGCCTGGGCAACAGAGCGAGACTCTGTCTCTGGAAAGAAAAAAAAAAAGGAAAAGAAACATATTTAAGGAATTTAGCACTCCCTATGGGCGATGTGCAAAAATCTCTTAAATAATAGACACTGAATGAACTAACGACCCTGAAACTAGCTGGTGTCTGTTGGCTTGTGACCCACTCTGCAGAACTAGGGCCTGGGCAGTCTGGAGCTAGTACAGACCAAGAATACTTGAGCAAAATGGTAACAGTTAGGTTTTCCTGGGTAGATGTAATAAGAGGACAATACAGCAAGTTTGAAAATACTGTCACAAAAGTGGCTTAGTATGAGCTTGTGCAGACTACAAAATGTAGGGGGAGGAAGAAAGTCAAAAGGTTTTGATAAAACAGGTATAGTTGAAGCTGCAAGGTAAGATATTGGGATTTAATAATGCAAAAGTGAAGCTCCCCGGAAAATCCTAAATCCAGTACTAAGACACCAAAGAAAGTGGCTGGAGTAGAAATGGAGGTCAAGGAATTGGGAAGTTAGAGAAGGCCCTCCTTCTCTAACAGGCCCTCCAGGTCTGCACTGTATTCGCCTAGCACGATGGCAGGGTTAGAGTCGGGAGGAGGCAGTTGGGAACAGTCTTCACCGAGTAAAGAGGGGTAAATGGGGGGTCGGTATCTTAATGAGAAGGAGGGATGTTGGATAGTTTAACCAAAGGAGATTAAGCATAGCTATTTCTATGTGAACACTTCAGGTTAATTGTCTGGAAGTAGCCCCTCTTCTCAGCCCTGGAGTATGTAGGGTGCAGAGGAAACAGCAAACTCCACTGGGGAAGGCTACAGGAGAAAGAGAAGACTGGGTTTCAAAACCGGAAGAAAGAGATCAATGTGGGAATATTCATCATCGAACAATTGCTCCAGAGGCCAGAGTGAAAAGGCCCAGGAGGAAGCGTGGGAACTGGACGGGGAACCTCCGTGTTGAGCAATATGATGAAAACTCCCCCATCCCAGACAGTGACCAAGGCTGACATGAGCTGGCCAAGTTATTTACTGTGACACCAAGTTGTTTACTGTTAAGTCAGGCCAAGACCATACAAATCCTGCATCTTTTCTTATGATAAAGCAGTCTGCATTTTGCAACTAAACTGAACAAACGTCCTTTACTCAACACACCCAAAAGATTGATGGCATAAATAATACTGCAAACATTAGGTCATTGGTCTATAAACAGTGAGACAGTTTGGTTATATTCACATTATCTGAAGCAAAACTAAATTTTTTTAAAGCTTTGTGAAAAACACTTTTCTCAGTCACAGTTTGGCTTACAGAAATCTTCCAGTTTTGTTTAACGAGTACACTCCAAATGGACTTAACAAAACTTCTCATTTACTAAAATTAAATCTCCAGTTTTAAATGCATGTAAAATATGTATAAAATATATATGAATATTTATACATATCTACATATATATTATAAATATGTATAAAATATTATTTATGTGTAAAGACAATTTATAGGTAATCCCTTACATAATCTCTGAAAACTTCCTTGCAACATTATCAGAAAAAGTAGTGGCAATTATCATTCAGCCAGTGGAAACTATTGTTCATCCATTCATCAAATATCTGTGCACATTTCCTCAGTACTATGCTAAAAGTAACTTGGAAGACAAAAGAACTGACAAACCCAATTTCCAGTTTTATTGAAAACCACACCTTAAACTAAGGGTGAGCAAACTAGGGCCTGTGGGCCAAACTTGGCCTATCATTTGTTTTTATAAATAAAGTTTTACTGGAATATAAGCTATCAATCACTTACAAGGGGAGTTCTTACTACAGTGGAAAGAGAGAGTTGAGTAGTCTTACCAGAGACCAATTGGCCATAATGCCTAACAGATATACTATCTTGTCCCTTACAGGAAAAATTTGCCAAATGCTGTAATTAACATTTGTCAATCAAGTACTTTATTTATTCAAATACATTGGTGCCAAACCTAGTACTTGGACAGATACAAATATATATATTTATCACAGAATGCCCTGGAGGAGCTTTCAAATACAGGAAAAAACACCAAATAAGAACGTGGGGTCCTGGTGACATTTTGGGCAGGCCTCCCAGAAGCCTAGTGTAGGCAGATCAAAGCAGAGAAGACCTCCCTAGCCTGGACCACTTTTGATGAAAAAGATCACTGCAGTCATCCAAAGATCACTCTGGTTTGATCTTTTCTCAGGAAAATGTGGCTCAGGCTGTGTGGGGGCTACAGCCTATAATCCCAGCTACTAAGGAAGCTAAGATGAAAAGACTGCTTGAGGCCAGGAGATGGAGATCAGCCTGGACAACACAGCAAGACCCCCATCTCTAAAACTAAAATAAAAATAAATAGAATTGTTTAAGAAGGGGGGAAAAAAAAAAGAGGGCTCAGCACCTTCCTGGCTCTTTAGTGGGAAAGAGTTCTCTTTGGTTCTCTTTCCACAGCCAAAGTAAAAGGAATAAGTGTAGTGGTCAGGGTGCTCTAGAGGAACAGAACTCATAGGAGACATGTATATATGGTTTATTAAGGAGTATTGACTCACAGGATCACAAGATCAAGTCCCACAATAAGCCCTCTAAAAGCTGAGGAGCAAGGAAGCCAGTCCGAGTCCCAAAACCTCAAAAGTTAGAGAAGTCTGTGGCTGAAGGCCCAAGAGCCATGGCAAACCACTGGTGTAGGTCCAAGAGTCCAAAACCTAAAGAACCTGGAGTCTGATGTTTGAGGGCAGGAAGCATCCAGCACAGGAGAAAGATGAAGGCCAGAAGGCTCAGCAAGTCTGCTCTTTCCACCTTCTTTTGCCTGCTTTATTCTAGCCACACTGGCAGCTGATTAGATGGTGCCCACCCAGATTGAGGGTGGGTCTACCGGTCCCAGTCCACTGACTCAAATGTTAATCTCCTTTAGCAACACCCTCATAGACATGCCCAAGAACAATACTTTGCATCCCTCAATCCAATCAAGTTGACACTCGATATTAACCATCACAGTAAGTATGCTCTACGATGGAAAAATTGAATATGTTCATGAAATTGCTGTATCTTGGAATATAGCTATAGTTCATGGAAATGTCAAAAGGCTAGAAATCCTACCCAGGACATGAGCATTTAATCCTATGTCCAGTGAGGAATTCAACCTACAATGGGACTGGAGTTAAAACTCTATCCCAGAGCCTACTGACTTCTGGTTGTGTGGTCAGGCAGAAAAGCACTTTTCTAAAGCCATCCTTTTAGAGACTTGAACTTTAAGAAATGATGTGGAGTGGGCTGCTTCTTCCTGACCTAAATGAAGTAATGTAATGAATTCTGAAGATGAACTCTTAACTTAGAGGAAGATAAAGATCAGATAATTAGAAAAACAAACCTCAGGTTTCTTTCCAAATGGGCCAGAAACTGAAAGAGAAGCAAATGTCAATGCATATACAGAGTACACTTCTGAAATTTCATTAAATATGTAGAATAAATTTCAAGAATTGCATTAAAACATTCCAAACATAAAACTGCAACCTCGAGGAGGGAGGAGGGAGGAGGGAGAAGGGGGAGAAGAAAATACTTAAAAAGATAAAGAGGCAGCTCATAGGGAATGATCATTAAATAAAGCCCAATGGAAGGAGCTTATTTAATTTTGGAGTCAGTGATGGGTTTGAAGAAACAGAAAAAAGAAAAAAAATGAATAAGTCAGGCCTTTGAGAGAAGAGCACAGACCAGGGTGTCGAGAAGTGGAATATGGAGAATGTTGAAGACTTTAGTAAATAACTTGGTGTCAAAAATGTCAAAGCTGCTGCCTGCTACACCTCTGCAAAAGTCAAAAAGAGGGCTACAAATTCATGAGTTACTCAGAAAAAGAAGAAACTTACATGGGGGGGTTAATGCAAAGAATATATGGGAAACCAAAAACAACATGGGATATATGTATCTTGGCCAGCTTTCTTCAATACATTGATAGGCTCCAAGGCTTAGGAAAAGATGTTCCTGCTTGTGTTAAATGTGTCAGAAAACCGACAGAAGTTGAAAGAATAAGCATAGATTTGGGAGCTAATTATTGAATCTTTTCAAACTTTTTCTAAGGAGCTTATCCCAGTGAAGTGAATGAAATGGAGCTTTCTGTTATTTGTACAAGAATTCTAAGCATACATATGGGGGAAATGGCAGGATTTTTAACACTTACATAGACCTACAGTATGAAATCCATTTTCATTTTTATCACGTGGTTCAGCATAGCCATTGAGCTTCTTACACCTTGACTTGGTTTAAAGGTACTGTATTAGTTTGTCCTCATGCTGCTAATAAAGATGTACCCAAGACTGGGTAATTTATAAAGAAAAACAGATGAAATGGACTCACAGTTCCACATGGCTGCGGAGGCCTCACAATCACGGTGGAAGGCAAAGGAGGAGAAGGGCACATCTTATATGGCAGCAGGCAAGAAAGCATGTGCAGGGGAACTCCCCTTTATAAAACCATCAGATCTCGTGAGACTTATTCACTGTCACAAGAATAGCATGGGAAAGACCCACCCCCATGATTCAATTACCTCCCACCAGGTTCCTCCTACAACACACCGGGATTATGAGAACTACAATTCAAGATGAGATTTGGGTAGGGACACAGCAAAACCATATTAGGTACTTATTCTTGCATTTCATTTTTAAGATTTCTGTTCATAATGCATTAATCATAAGTACCGAGAGTCTGTCTCAGCTGATGGTGTCTTTACAAACAACTTTAATTACTTTGCTATAAAAGTAAGTCTTAAATCTTTAGTGGGAGACAGTAGAATTAATATTTCAGTCACATTATAAAAGTCATTAATTTTCTGTTCCTTTGAATAAAATATTTCAATCAAAAGGCAAATAAAATGTATAACAAGTGCTACATAGAGGTATGCATTCAATGCTATAGAGTAACTCTGCTTGGAAAAAAAAGTGTGAGTGAAAAAAAATATTTTATTGGAGTTAACCAAGTATAGAGAAATGGAGAGGAAGACAAGTATAAAGTCAGTACAAAGCTCTCTTCAGTCTGTCCTTTATTCCCAAGAATCTCAGTGAAAAAGTATGAAGTTCAAGAAATCCTTGTTGAATGAATACTACCCTCTGGTGGCCACACTGTACTTGGTGCTCCAGAACTGTCCCATTTTTTTCCTTCAAAACTTACCCATCAGTCACCCAAGACTGTGATCTGACATGACAGCCCAGTATTTCTGACAAAACTGACACTAATACAGTCAAGTTTTAGACTTCCCATACAATCAGTGGTCACTTTATAGAAACAAATCCTGGAAAGAGTCACTAAAAATAAATCCAGGACAGGGATAATACCCTTCATGCAGGCAGAATCCATAGTGTATCCCCTCACTTCCCTACAGGATGAATGCAATGCACTGAATGTATCTCCCCAACATTCATATGCCAAAATCCTAACCCTCAATGTGATAGTATGAGGAGGTAGGGCCTTTGGAGGTAATTTAGGTCATGAGAATGGAGACCTCATCAATGAAATCTGTGCCCTTAGAAGAGACCCTAGACAGCTCTCTAGCCCTTTTCTGCTACGTGAGGATGCATGGAGAATGCCAGCTATGAACCAGGAAGTGGTCCCTCACTTCCAGATCTTCTGGTGCCTTAATCTTGGGCTTCCCAGCTTCCACAACTATGAGAAATAAGTGTCTGTTGCTGAAGCCATGCAGCCTATGTACTCTGTTACAGCAGCCCTGACAATGACTAACCACACATTTGTACATCTTTTCCTCAATGTTTCTCCAGCTTTCTCACTGCAAGGACTCACTTTTGCATATTGTTGCCACAAACTTTGCCTAGACCCTTCTGTACATATTCCACTTATCTGTCAAATCTAAAATCCTCTCCCATAAAGTCAACTCCAACGTATTTTATCCCTTACAGAGAGTTTAAAAAAAAAAAGGGTAAGATAGGGCCAGGCATGGTGGCTTACCCCTTGACATGGTGTGGCTGTATCCCTACCCAAATATCATCTTGAAACCCTCTGTGTTGTGGGAGGGACCAGGTGGGAGACAATTGAATCATGAGGGGAAGTCTTTCCCGTGCTGTTCTCGTGATGATTAAGTCTCACAAGATCTGATCATTTTATAAAGAGGAGTTCACCTGCATGAGTTCTCTCTCCTCTTGTCTGCTGCCATGTGAATGTGCCTTTCACCTTCCACCATGATTGTGACCCACATGGAACTGTGAGTCCAATAATCTTCTTTCTTTTGGAAATTGCCCAGTCTTGGGTATGTCTTTATCAATAGTGTGAAAATGGACTAATACACCCCTGTAATCCCAGCACTTTAGGAGGCTGAGGTGGGAGGACTGCTTGAGCCCAGGAGTTCAAAACTACCCTGGACAACATGGTGAGACCACATCTCTATTGAAAATTTTTCAAAAAATTAGCCAGGAGTGGTCACGCACACCTGTATTCCCAGCTACGCAGAAGGATCACTTGAGTCCAGGAGATCAAGGCTGCAGTGGGCTATGATTTGACTGGGTCACTGCCTGGGTGACAGAGTGAGACCCTGTCTCAAAAAAAAGAAAAAAGAAAGAAAAGAAAAGGTAGGATGAGAAACCCTTGGTTTGATTGGTCTTCATTTCCCAGTGAATTAAGAGTAGCCATTTTCTGTCTATCATATCTCATTTCATGTACGTAATTATGGCCCATGGATATATCTCATATGTCCAGGCTTTTCCCACCTTCTCTTACTCGTCAAATTTTTTATCTATCAGCCACCATTCCAGGCCTCAGAGAACTATGTATTCAAGGGTAAGCCTGAAAGTCTGGTTTCATTTCAACACGTTCTTCAGCAGCCATTTTGGTATAAACAATGAGCAGCTGAGTACCCAGTTAGTTCCACAGGACAAATCCAAGCAAATATTCCACAGGCCCAAGTGCTTCCCCCTGTTGACAAGGCCTGGAGGCTGCTTAGGATGGGCAGATGAGAAGATTAAAATGCACTGCCAGGCTTTCATCTTTTAATTGGTCTCTCTCTTTGGCTTTCTTTTGGAAGACAAAAGTGTGGGATGAGGCTTTAGTTTCCTTCCACTTCATACAAACATGAGTCAACTCTAGCCAGAAGGGATAAAGAACACTCAAATATGTGGCATAGCAGCCTCATTCCCAGAGGCCAGCACGGTTCACAGAAACTGCAAACCCAGCTTACTCCAAGTCCATGTCTGTGTCTTACAGGATGTTTACTGAGTATCTGCTATGCAAAATGAAATCAAAGCAAATTCCGTGGAAAATCTAACCAAAAGATACTCAGGTGAAATCTTTTCAAGTTTTTTTTTTTTTTTTTTTTTTTTTTTTGAGACGGAGTCTCGCTCTGTCGCCCAGGCTGGAGTGCAGTGGCCGGATCTCAGCTCACTGCGAGCTCTGCCTCCCAGGTTTACGCCACTCTCCTGCCTCAGCCTCCCGAGTAGCTGGGACTACAGGCGCCTGCCACCTCGCCCGGCTAGTTTTTTGTATTTTTTAGTAGAGACGGGGTTTCACCGGGTTAGCCAGGATGGTCTCCATCTCCTGACCTCGTGATCCGCCCGTCTCGGCCTCCCAAAGTGCTGGGATTATAGGCTTGAGCCACCGCGCCCGGCCATCATGTTATCTAACAAATTCTGGGAAAATCACCTGGATGATAAACTACTGGAAAGTTAGGGAAAACATAATTTCCAGTTTCCAGTATTGCTACTTTCACACAATAATTTACTGAATAGCTGAAGATAAGTGGAATTCACCAGAGTTAACCCAGCAAATTGCAATGCCATAGAAAATCAAATCTTAAAGGGGCCTCTACAATTATCTAACAGCTGGCATAAGTGTAAATCACTATATATAAGTGAGAAAATTAGGGCTCTTGCCTTAAAGAGACAAAGTAAAATTGGTAGGGCTAAGCAAACTCTGTGTGTGTGTGTGTGTGTATATACACACATGCACATACACATATACACACATATATATACACACACATATATATGTACACAGCAACAAGCACAAGGTTTGGGTTAGACACAACTGTTTCAATTCCAGCCCTGCCACTCTCTAGCTATGTTACAGGATTTCTAAGCCTCCCTCTATTTTTCCTTCTATTTAACCCAATGTACCTAAGAAGGTTGGCCAACTCCTATGTCCTTCCCAAAGGCTTTCTGCCTTCCATGGTAAAACTTATTAAAAAAAAAAAAAAAAAAAAAAAGCCAGCCGGGCACAGGGGCTCACGCCTGTAATCCCAGCACTTTGGGAGGCCGATCACCTGAGGTCGGGAGTTTGAGACAAGCCTGACCAACATGGAGAAACCCCGTCCCTACTGAAAAAAAGCATAAAATTAGCCAGGCATGGTGGCACATGCCTGTAATCCCAGCTACTCAGGAGGCTGAGGCAGGGAATCGCTTCAACCTGGGAGAGGAGGTTGCAGTGAGCCGAGATTGCACCGTTGCACTATAGCCTGGGCGACAAGAGCAAAACTGCATCTCAAGGGGAAAAAAAAATTTCAAAGTGACAAAGTTGGGATACACAGTACTTTTCCAGTACTTCTGTACACCAAAAATAAAATTCTAAGGCTGCCCCCAATCATCTGAATGGACCCCTCCTCTCAGTCAAGGGCATTGCAAAGTTAACCTGAAAAATGAGTTCCGGAGTGGGAAGTGGGGCAGGGGGTCAGATGCCTCATTCTGCCCCACTCCCTTTTGGAATTCAGGAAAAGCTGACCAGCATTAACATCAACACAGACCTTAAGTCTGATAGGACATATTCACAATTTATTCTCTCTGAAGCCTGCTACCTGCAGGCTTCATCTGCACGATAAAACATTGGTCTCCACAATCCCTTATCATCATTCAGGCATTCATTTTTATTGATAACAATTCTATCAACAAATTGCCAATCAGAAAATTTTTAAATCAACCTATGCGCTGGAAGCCCCCCTGCATTGAGTTGTCACACTTCCAGATGGAATCAATGTAAATCTTACATGCATTGACGTATTATATCTCCCTAAAACATATAAAAGCAAGCTGGAGCCTGACCACCTTGGGCACATGTCAGGACCTCCTGGGGCTATCCTTAACCTTGGCAAAATATACTTCCTCAATTGATTGAGACCTGTCTCAGATACTGTTGGGTTCACACATCATATTGCCAATGTATATACTTAAGATATTGCCCTTGGGTTTAAAAGTCCTGGAGAACAATGGCATAGCTGACTAGAAATCTGCTAAGGAAAATATAAGGATGAGACTGTATTAAATAAGAATGACAATCATTGGTGCTGGAACACAACTGGACATCTATATGCAAACAAACATAAACCTCAATTCAAACTGTCCATCATATGCAACTATAAATCAAAAAGAATCTTAGACCTAATTGTAATATCCAAATCTATAAAACTTTTAGAAGTTTTATAACATTTGAAATAAATTTGTGATATTTGGCTAGGCAAAAATGTCTCAGATATGAACCACAAGCACCATCAATATAAGTGAAAAAAGATAAATTGGATTTCATCCAAATTAAAACTTTTACTCTTTGAAAGGCACTGTTAAGAGGCTGAGGCAGGAGAATCACTTAAACCTGGGAGGTGGAGGCTGTAATGAGCTGAAATCACCACTGCATTCCAGCCTGGGCAACAAAGGAGGACTCCATCTCAAAAAAAAAAGAGAGACAGAATGAAAAAAAAAAAAAGTCAAACCACTGGAAGAAATGTTTGTAAAACATATCTGATAAAGGACTTGTATCTAGAAAATAGAACTCTCAAGCAATCCAATTTAAAAGATGGGCAAACAATCTAGACACTTCATCGAAGATATATAGATGGCAAATACGCACATGAAAATGTGCTCAATATCAATAGCATAATAAAAAGACTCACGTTTTAGTATAAGCCTTGTGGATTTATTAATTCAATGGACATTTATTAGGCTCTTATTGTAGTAAACATTGGATTTGCGAAATCCTATCACATGCGTTGCTTTTAAGGAGACAAGATGTGTGGGGAACAAAGGTAAAGGAACAATGAAATAGACTAGAAGTACAGTAATCCATCCCATAATGACTGGATATTTCTGAGAAGTGTATCCTCAGGCAATTTTGTAAAAATAAATAAATAAATAAAGACTGTTTTTGATGTTGACCTCTGACAGCTTTCAAGGCCCCCACCCTCCCCTTTCCTCTTCACCCCACATCTGGGCAACCTGAAAAGAAAGCCCATATATACCATCTGTCCCTTGGCACTCATGGAAATTTCAAACTACTCATCCTGAGTGGGAAAAAAGAGGCACCTCATCCAGGCTCTACCCCTTAACCACAATAAAAATCTCGAACCACCAACCCTCTCCCCATGTCCTCACTTCAGACAAAATCTGAGCCCTTCTCCTGTGAATCTTTGGCTATTTACTTTGTGTGCCATTTGTCCTGACATCCAGAAATTCACGAAGAAGGAGCTAAGGCCTAATGTCTAATAGAGGATGCTAAGTGCTCAAACTAAACAATTAAGTCATTAGGAAAATGCAGATTAAAACCACTACTGTATACCTACAAACATATTAGTACTACCTTTAAGAATGGCTAAAATTTTAAGACCTCACAATAGCAAGTACTGACAAGGGGATAGAAGAATAGAACTCTCATACATTGTTGGTAGGAATGCAGAACAGTGTGGCCAATGTGGAAAGCAGTTCATCTATTTCTTGTAAATTTTAGCATATACTTTCCATATGCCCCATCAATCCCACTCCTCAGTATTTACTCAGGTAAATAAAAAGCCTAGTATGAATGCTCATAACAGCTTCAAAATTCCCAAAAAACTGGAAACAACCCAAATCTCCTTCTAATGGATTAACAAACTGTGGTACATCCATGCAAGGAATACTACTCAGCTATAAAAAGATATGAGGTACTGATGATAGAAGCAACAGTATGGGTAAGTCTCAGATACATTATGCTAAGAGAAAGAAGCCAGACTCAAAAGGCTACGAATAATAAGATGCCACTTACATATACATATATGACATTCCCCAAAAGACTAAACTACAGGTACCTATAAGGACTAAGAGCAGATCAGGGGTTGCCAGGGCAGAGGGTAGAGTGGGAAGAGTTGACTACAAAAGGGTGCACAAAGAAACTTGGAGGGGGAAGGTAATGGGACAGTGCTGTATTCTGGTGGGCTGACAGTTACATACTTGTATGCATTTGTCAGAACTCAGTATACTAAAAAGGATAAACTTTACTGTAAATCATATCTCAATTTAAAAGGATAAGTCGATAGTATGAAAGAGTTATGAGAAATGTTGCTATTATCTGAACTGATATTAATAGAAGTTTAGGATAGTAGCTTATAAACTTTACTGAGCATTAATAACTGAAGAAGGATTAAAGACTTAAATGTAAAACCCAAAACTATAAAAACCCTAGAAGAAAATCTAGGCAATACCATTCAGGACATAGGTATGGGCAAAGATTTCATGATGAAAACATCAAATGCAATTGCAACAAAAATAAAAATTGACAAATGGGATCTAATTAAACTAAAATGCTTCCACACAACAAAAGAAACTATCATCCGAGTAAACAGATAACCTACAGAATGGGACAAAAGTTCTGCAATCTATCCAACTGACAAAGGTCTAATATTCAGAATTTACAAGGAATTTAAACAAATTTACAAAAAAAAAAAAACCTCATTAAAAAGCTAGCAAAGGACATGAACAGACACTTCTTGAAAGAAGACATTTATGCAGTCAATGAACATGTGAAAAAAAGCTCAACTCACTGATCATTAGCGAAATACAAATCAAAACCACAATGAAATACAGTCTCATTTAATAATCACAGTCAAAATGGCGATTATTAAAAAGTCAAGACTATCACAAGAACAGAAAACCTAACATCGCATGTTCTCACGCATAAGTGGGAGTTGAACATGAGAACACATGGACACCAGGAGGGGAACATCACACACCGGGGCCTGTCAGGGGGTGGGGGGCTAGGGGAGGGATAAGATTAGAAGAAATACCTAATGCAGGTGATGGGTTGATGGGTGCAGCACACCACCAAGGCATGTGTATCCTATGTAACAAAACTGCACGTTCTGCACACATACCCCAGAACTTAAAGTAAAATTAAAAAAAAAAAAAAAGTCAAGAAACTACAGATGCTGTCAAGGCTGTGAAGAAATAGGAATGCTTTTACGCTGTTAGAGGGAATGTAAATTAGTTCAACTATTGTGGAAGACAGTGTGGCAATTCCTCAAAGACTTAGAACCAGAAATATGATTTGACTAGCAATCTCATTACTGGGTATACACCCTAAGGAGGATAAATCATTCTATTGTAAGGATACATGCACGCATATGTTCATTGCAGTACTGTTTACAATAGCAAAGCCATGGAATCAACCCAAATGCCCATCAATGATAGATTGGATAAAGAAAATGTGGTCCATACACACCATGGAATACTGTGCAAACATAAAAAGGAATGAGATCATGCCATTTGCAGGGACGTGGATGGAGCTGGAAGTCATTATCCTCAGCAAACTAACACAGGAATAGAAAATCGAACACCGCATGTTCTCACAAGTGGGAGCTGAACAATAAGAACACATGGACACAGGGAGGGGAACAACACATACTGGGGCCTGTGGAAGGGAGATCATCAGGAAAAATAGCTAATGCATGCTGGGCTTAATACCTAGGTGATAAGCTGATAGGTGCAGCAAACCACCATGGCACATGTTTACTTATGTAACAAACCTGCACATCCCACACATGTATCCCAGAACTTAAAATAAAATAAAATATTTTTAAAAAAAGAATCACCAGGACTGCTGGGTGTGGTAGCTCACACCTGTAATCCCAGCACTTTGAGAGGCCAAGACAGGTGGATCACTTGGGTCCAGGAGTTCAGGACCAGCCTGGGAAACATGGCAAACTGCATCTCTACAAAAAAATACAAAAATTAACGATGTGGTGGCACATGCCTACAGTGCCAGCAACTGGTGGGGTTGAGGCAGGAGGATCGAGTAAGCCCAGGAAGTCGAGGCTGCAGTGAGCGGTGATCACACCACTGTACCCCAGTCTGGGTGACAGGTCATCAAGACTATTTGTTAATACTTTAGATTCCCACCTCTGCCACCATTCTCGGGCCAGTGTGTCCAGGGTAGGAGCCAGGAATCTGCAGTTTAATAAGCACTTCAGATGATTCTGATGCAGGTGGTCCAAAAACTGTACTTTGGAGTTGTTATGCAGCATTATCATGGCAAAAGCTAAAACACCCTTCCACCATTTTTTCATCTGAGTCTTACTCGTTTCCAAGTTTAAGCAGCTCTGGCTATAAAGACAGAAGTATGGGCATCTTCTGGAACTGCCACTCTCAACTTATTTCCTCTGGATGAGTGAGACACATGAAACACGGCAGTTTGGGGCTCATCACTATAGATGCAACCTTGCAAAGTGCCTGTGATATAGAAGACAGTAAATATCTGTAACATGGAAGCATCTGTAAAACTAAGCAACACATGCAGCTAGTCTATTTTAATCCGTCACTATAGTACAATGTTTCTTATATACAAGGTGCTCTATATATGTGTTCTGAATGAAATATTCTGTGTCTGTCATGAAAAGGGGAAAAAACAATGAATTTTGGACTCAGAAGACTGAACCTAGTATGTGATAAAGACAGAAGTAGCTGTGAACAAAGGAAAAGAAGGCTTTATCACTGGAGGCGCTAAGCACAGCAAACATGATCAAATAACCAGATACTAAGGTCTTTTCCAAATGTCCAATTCTAAGAGAACTATGGATTTCAGATAATCATCTGCTTCCTGTAATGAACAGTTTTAACAAGCTGGAAAGAAAGAAATTAAATTCACAGAGGAACACAGATCACTCTTAAAACAAACGTTAATCACGGAACATCTAAAGCACTTGTATTTATAGCAAATTTCAAACTGAAAAAAAATAATTCATCATTTTCTGACATGCATCATTCCATTTGGAAGCTAGACTAGAATGTTATTTTTAAAGAAACACTGTGCTGAATTCCTGTGTGTAAACTAAGAGGAGGAGAGCTGGTCTCACTGAAGAGGTGTGAGGGCGGAGCAGGCAGAAATTCTGAACATCCCTGAAAAGGCACCTGCTCTGTATATCCCATCCCCGTCTCCCAAGCGCCACCATCACTGTCTGAGAGCTCTGCTCACAGAGCCCCATTTGGAAACTCTCCCCCAAAATAAAGCTACAGGACAAATACAAAGCCTTCTATTGGGACGCACAAGAAACCTAGCTTATTTCTGAAATTTTGCTTATTTTCAATTTAGGAAATTTGGCTGGATTATGTATTCGGCTGGATTATGTAACCTCACATGTATTAGTCATTCCATATATTTGTCTGATATTTTCACTAAAATATCCCAAACACGTAGAAAAGTCACTGGCTTTTTTAGCCAGTGAGTACTCAAATATCTGTTGCCTAAATTAATTTCTAAATATGATATAGCTTATAAACAGCAATATATGACAGATCTTCAGTTTATTCAAATTCTCCTTACAGATATTGGTAAGAATTAAATGTCAAAGGTTAGCTCTTCCAGAGAATAATTGCAATTTTAGAAACCATTAAGTAAATAAAACTCCAATTGGTCAAAAATATTAGAGTAGATTTTTGTAGAGGATGGTCCATGGTCCTTTCCTCTGTCCAGCATCCAGGCCATCACCCCAAATACGCTAGTCATTACTAACGCTAATGTATATACAGCCAGCTCTCTCTGAATTAAACAACATTGTGAAGAATAAATCCTAGGGGAAAAATACTTGGGTTCATTCCATATCATAAATAAGGTCTTAAAAGCCTTTTTTTAAAAAAAGAAAAGTAAGTTGTTCTTATCTCAGGTACAAAAATAAATTTGTACTACTAGGATTTGATCCAAAAGTAAAACTTCATAGCTTTCATATTAAAAGCTTTCAATTAAAGACTTAAAGCTGTCATTCCAAGTTAAAATTTAGAACATTTGATAGGTAAAAAGCCCATTAAGAATGCCTTATGTGCAATCATCAAAGAACTGCCACTGTATACTACCCCTGAATCACTGTTTTTGTTTAAAAAACAGTTGGGAGGGGGTTGTCCTCAACTTATTTACATAGCACTCCTCTTAGTGGCTAAAAGCTTTGTTAATAATGCAATGCCTTCTCATCTTTGTTAGCTAGTGAAACGAGGTTTGAATTTCACATTCAATTGGTAGCGGCTATGGAATGCATTAAATAATGAACTTCTTATTCAGAGCAGAACAAACTAATCTTCAGGTGTGGATTGATACAAAGAGAGAGACATTCACAGAATTCAAAACAGAATCAACACCTAACAAATTCTTACTCTCCACCCCGGTGTTACGTTACATTACCTATTACATTGCTTAGAAGGTTCATTCCTCCCTGCAAAGATACTTAGAAGGTATTCATTCAGATTAATGTAAAGGAGCCGGCTTGGAGTGCTTGTATATAACTTAGACACAGAAGGGCGAGCTTCGAAAAATCTTTTTATGTTATCTATAATTACATTAACAATCATAGAGATTAATGAGAATAGTTAATGTTAATTGATTGAGTCAGACAAATACTGAGTCTGGAGAGAGGCACATACCTAAATAATATGTTATACTTGACAGCATAAATTTTTTTTCCACTGACAAGTGGAAAGACAGCAATAACTCTTCTGTAGAGTAAGAACAGCATAATTTTATTCATCTACTCAACCAACATTTAGTGAACATCTACTATGCTCCAGGCAGGATGCTAAGGATACTTTCAACAGAAATGTGACTACATCTAACATCCTAAATACACATATATATATTCATTAGTAACATATAGAGTCTTTTACAAACATGTGCAGTTCTAGGGAACAATTACAAAATTTCCCCACATATTTTAATTATGACTTTGCTTCTAAGATGCACCGTGTATATGACGTGTGTGTGTGTGTGTGTGTGCGCGCGTGCACACACACTTTACAAGGAGAAAACATTTTCCATCAGGGGGATAATTTATAAAATGTTCTTCAATTGTATGTTTTACAAGCATGCCTCACTGGCCAACTCCTTCAACTAAATAAGTAACTCTCCTTCTTTGTTCAAAAAAAGCATTTCAGCAATGAGTGACTGGGTAACATTCAGATACAGAGCTCTGTCTCAGAAAGTTCACCCCCATGCCTGCAATAAAGAAGTCTTAGGATTTGTCTTGATGGTTCAGAATTCCACCAATACCATAGGAGAGAGAGCAGCTTCCTAAAGAGTGCTTAGTTTCTTCTTGGAACAACAACAACAACAACAAAAATGCTAAGGGGAGGAGAAAAAAATGTGCATCAAAAAATGAAGCCCAATTTTCTACAAATTTAAATATTATTTCATAAAAACATTTTATAATCATGAGACCTAGCTTAAACTTTGTTTACAAAAGATTTTATAACTGAAAGGAAATATGGGGTAGAAATATGTTGTAACAGGCCGGGCACAGTGGCTCCCATCTGTAATCCCAAAACTATGGGAGGCCGAGGCGGGTGGATCATTTGAGGTCAGGAGTTCGAGACCAGCCTGGCCAACATGGTGAAACTCCACCTCTACTAAAAATACAAAAATTAAATGGGCACAGTGGTGGGCACCTGTAATCCCTACTTGGGAGACTGAGGTAGAAGAAATGCTTGAACCTGGGAGGCAGAGCTTGCAGTGAGTGAAGATCATGCCACCGCACTCCAGCCTGGGTGACAGAGCAAAACTCTGTCTCAAAAAAAAAAAAGAAGTATGTTGTGACACTCTCCTGTTATAATTTAACCTGAAGCTAAAATTATAAATAACAGGACTAGGAAATTGAAATTGACTCTGAAACAATATGCTCACTACAAGCTATTTGCTGGCAGATTTAATCCAGTAATTTTAGCAAGATATGACTCGTATTTTCTTTATAATTAAGTCTCTATTTTTAAAAGATTGAATACTACTATTCCATTACTATAATCAGAATATTGTTCAAATAATATGTTTTCATTTCCTTTCAGCAGGTTTTCTGTTTCAAAAACTAGGCTAATACCCAAGTGAGAACATAAACAGTTTGAGACACCATTGTATTTCACTGTAATTTTGTGTATTCCCAAACTCTCAAGTCCTATTTGGAAAAGGTCAAAATATTAAGAATAAAAACTACAAATTCAGTCCTTCCATTTAGTTGCATTCTTCCATTTTATGTCTCCTTCTGCTTTGAGTTTCCCAACACACGGAAGCATTCTGACCTCTACTGCCAGAAGTTGGAACTTTTTTCACAAGCGTTTTTACTTCAATTATATTTTTCTATAAAATTCAAAACATCCATAGAAATGTTTCTGAAAGCACAATCCACAACAATTTTCTTGACAGCTCACAAATGCTAGGAATTTCTTTTAATGTGGTATTTTCATTTGATGATAATCCTACTAAACGTTTTACAAGTTATCAAGCCAAAAGCAATTCTTTTGCAATGTTAATTCAAATTGGAAGATATTTTTAAGGATGAATAAATGTTTCTTAAATTGGAGTCAGTTAACAACACACTTTTGGAAGCCACAGACACTGATCCACAATACTGTTCATTTCAGATGTGTTTAAGCATTGTTTTCTTTAAGAGTACAAATGTAAGTTTTGTTAAAGTCACTGACTTCTCTTGTTCTCTATTTAAATTTACAAACAAATATTTCAAGGAAAAAATGGACATTAAGTCATGTATTCAAATTTATGAAATTGTGATTTGATAATGAATACACCAATTTGAGGGAAAGTTTATATTTCTGAAAAAAATCAGTTGAAAGTTTAAAATGACTAAAAGCCAAAGAAGAAACTAGGACTATGATTTAAATTCCTTGGTTAGTTTGATTTACCAGTGAGTCCTTCAGTATATTTAAGAAATAGCAAATAAACTGATATCACAGAAAAAGATGTCAAAGCTTTAAAACATACACACAAAACTGGTTATAACATTACAAGATTATGAGTGGCTATTATTTTTCTATATGTTTTTCAGCCAATTCTGGGTTTTTCGCAATAGGCATTATTTCCTTAATAATCAGAAAAAATTACTTTTCAAATTATAGCATAAACTTAGTATATAATAAAGATGGTACATCCTTTATGGACATATGAGGTGAGAAAATAATTGAAAACCTAGTTAAAAGTGGCTTGAAGATAATGATTTTGTTCTAAGTAGCAAGAAATCCACAGTTATAAACCAGTCCCAAAATGTCCTTGGGGTCTCAGGTCCATTTATCTCCATGCTTTGTTGCCTCAGGGTCATAAGGTGGCTGCCAGACATCTGCACCGCACACCCTCATCCAAACAGAAAAAGAGAGCAAGGGTAAGATTACAGGGTTATCCCAGCATCCTGTCCCTCTTTACCAGCAAGGCAATAGCTCTCCTGGAAGCTACACTCTGTAGTCCTCTAGGACATATAGCCAACCCAAGCAGCAAGGGTGTCTGGGAAGACACATATTTTCATCTGGATTTACTAACATTCTCATAAATGTCAGGGTTCAGATGGGAAGCGATGAAAGTATCAAGTAGATGATTCGTAGTATTTGCCCAGTAGATCATGAAAATTAGAAGAAAAAAAAAAAAAGTTGAAGTCAGCTGGGTAGTTGTCTATCAAGACAAATCCTAAGACTTCTAAACAGTTAAAATAGATCCATTGCTCATGCCTTACACTTAAGTTATTCCAAGTAGATGGATGATTTTAAAGCATGAAAGGTGAATCCACAAAATAACCTAAAGAAACGAGGATAATTTTTGTACTCTAGGAATGAGAAAAATCTTTGTAATACAAAACCCAGAAATCATAAAAGAAAAAATAAACTCAACTAGATAAAAAGTTTTTAAGTTTTTCATGGAAGACAAAACACAAACTGACACACATACACATCAAGTCACCTAATAGGCAAAGAGCCAATTTCTATAATAAGGAAAGAGCTCCTACAAAAGAGGGGAAGAGAATATAAAGAGTTAACAGAAAAAGACACAAATTATATTTAGACATACTAATCTCACTTATCAGATAAATATAAAATCAAAAATACGAGATACCATTTTCCTCTTTGGTGGACAGAACAAGAATGGGGTAACAGAACCTTTCATGTGAGGCTGATGGGAGTAGAAACTGGCCAAGCATCTAGAGTGGAAAAGCAACAACTGAGCAGCTGGGAGTTACCCCATTGCTGGAACTGCACACATGCAAAACGACCCGTGCCCATTGTTATAAACCAAAGTATTGCTTATAATTACAAATATGAGGGAAAAAGGCAAATAGCAAAAGAGGACAAGTTAAATGAATTCTAATTTACCCATACAATGTAACACAACACAATTGTATCACCTGAGGTCTGGAGTTCAAGACCAGCCTGACCAATATGGAGAAATGCCGTCTCTACTAAAAATACAAAATTAGCCTGGTGTGGTAGCACATGCCTGTAATCCCAGCTACTCGGGAGGCTAAGGCAGGAGAATCACTTGAACCTGGGAGGTGGAGGTTGTGGTGAGAGGAGATCGTGCCATTGCACTCCAGCCTGGGCAACAAGAGCGAAACTCTGTCTCAAAAAAAAAATATATATATATATATATATACACATAATACATACATATGTATACATATATATGTGTATATTTTTTTTTTAACAAAGCACTTTATGTGCCAATATATAAGGGCTGTCAAGCAATACTGTTAAGTAATGAAACCAAGGGACACAAGAGTGTGCATATAGCCGGCTCTCTGCATCTTTTGGGCTTAACAATCTTATATAAGGAACCTGAACATCCAGGGATGTTGGTATCTGCAGGGAGTCCTGATGCCAATCCTCCAGGCATGCTGAGGGTCGACTTCATTGTGTTTCCATTTGTATTTTTAAAAATTAAGCCATGTATGAAACATGAAGAATATCCAAAACATTAAAAGAAGCCCTCTGAAGTTTTTATTTGCTATGCACAGTTGACTTGTACTTTCTCACCAAGCAGTGACAACTCGAGATGATGCAGAGCCTTTATAGAAGGGGCAACGGGCAACGAGCTGGCTCTGGAACTTGAGCTTCAGAGGTGACTTGAGATATTTTACTCCTTGGCAAAGCGCCTGAAAAGGGCAGGATCCAAAACATCTACTATAAATTCAAACAACTATGGATTCATTTTTTAAACAAATTTTTATTATAAGATGTGAATATCGGTGGAGAATTTGCTCTCATTTAATCTTTAATCAAGGATTTTTACCACTACCTGATATGAGTAGCACAGTGACAGATGGCAGCTTCATGAGGGCTAGAAGGAACAGGAAGGTGTGTTAACTGGCTTGGGAGAGAAGGGGACACTGGGAGACAGAAAAGTAGTCACGCGCCAGATAGAGATGTTTTGGTCAAAACAACTGACTGCAAATATAATGGTGGTCTCATTTTAAGACTACAAGGGAGCTGAAAATTTCCCATTTTCTATCTAGTGATATCACAGCAATCACAGTATCATAGTGCAATGCATTATGTGTTTGTGGTGATTCTGGTGTAATTGAACCTACTATGCTGCCAATATTACAAATGTATACCATGAACATTATGTACAGAACATAATATTTGATAATAATTATGTTACTATATTGTTTATCATAGTTTTTAGGGTGTACCCCACTTATTAAAAAAAAAAAAAAAAAGGTTAACTGTAAAACAGTGTCAGGCCAGTCCCTCCAGAGGTATTCCAGAAGAAGGCACTGGCGTCATAGGAGACGACAGCTCCATGTGTGCTATTGCCCCGAAGGCCTTCCAGTGGGACAAGATGTGGAGGTAGAAGACAGTGATATTGATGATCCTGACCCTGTGTAGACCTAGCTAATCCTGGTGTTTGTGTCTTGGTTTTTAACAAAAAAGTTTAAAAAGTTAAAAAAAAAAAACTTTTAA
The DNA here is from genome assembly GCF_009764315.1 of Trachypithecus francoisi. Lineage (NCBI taxonomy): Eukaryota > Metazoa > Chordata > Mammalia > Primates > Cercopithecidae > Trachypithecus > Trachypithecus francoisi. Next base: position 40,234,632 of record NW_022681463.1, read on the forward strand.
ACATTGAAAAAAGGTTATAGAATAAGAATACAGAGAAAGAAAATATTTTTGTACAGCTGCACAATGTGTAAGTGTCATACAAGAGTCAAATAGTGTAAAAAAAATGAATATTTTATTAAAGTTACAGTGAGCTAAGTTTATTCTTGAAGAATGAAAAATCATTTATTATAAATTCAGTATACTGTAAGTATACAGTGTTTATAAACTCTGCAGCAGTGTACAGTAATGTCCCAGGCCTTTACATTTAGTCACCACTGACTCACTGATTCACCCAGAGCAACTTACAGTCCTGCAAGCTCCATTCATGGTGAGTGCCCTCTATGAATGTAGCATTTCTTATCTTTTATACCACATTTCTACTGTACCTTTTCTATGTTTAGATATGTTTAAATACACAAATAACCACTGTGTTACAATTATCTACTGTATTCAACACAGTAACATGCAGCATAGGTTTGTAGCCTGGAAGCAATAAGCTACATTATATAGCCTATGTGTTTGGTAGGCTACACCATCTAGGTTTGTGTAAGTCCATTCTATGATGTTCACACAATGACAAAATAGCCTATATGACACATTTCTCAGAAGGGCATCCCCATCATTTAGCGACACATGCCTGTACTCTACTTCTCAGTGGTAGAAAATCAAAGAAGCAATAGAAATGAGCCACAATAGATATTCTGCAACTTTAAAGACATGACGATGTGTTCAGAAACTATACAATCTGAACTTCCCCTACTTCGGCATACTTTTCCGATTCCCATACTAATTCATCCTAGCACCTTCCCAACAATCAAATTTCTCTCCTATTAAATAAAGAGGCCACAAGGCAGGGAGGAGGAGAGACGTGTGTGTATTTCATAGTTCCCTACTACTCCTGTACAAAGTTTAGAGCCTTTCTCTGTTATAAGGGCCTATAAAAGGCAAGCATTAGGAAGGTTATAGAAACTTGCAAACCCTCCAGGGACCTCAGAATAAGTATGCATAACTGTAAGGGAAACCTTGGACCAGAGATGTTCTCTACACCCTTGGCACTGGGACCACTGTTTCCACCAGATCATGTCCCTATCCCATATCCTGAAACCTCTGCCAGTGAGCCACAGTAAGTCTTTACAATGTGTAGAGTAACAATAAAAGCTGCTATAGGAAATAACACCAAAAATAAAGGGAAAAATAAGTCCCTATTCTCATGGAGCTCATAACCTCTTGCAATCAAAAGCTATGAATGCATGCATGCCAGCCCACAGAGCCTCAAATTTACAACAGAGCAGCTTTCACCAACTAAAACAACTCAGTACATAAACACAAAGGGGATAGTATAGCAAGTGGCCTGCAACAGATGAGGCCAGGCGGGCATTGCTATGCTATTCACTTCATCTTATTCCCCTCTATCATGCAATCTGTCCTCGCCTTATCACCCAGACTTCCTGAAAGAGAATTCTACACTCTCCTACCTTCGCATCTCCGATTTACTTCTCAGTGAACTCCTACTTGTCTTCCACCTTCACTCTGAAATTGCTCTAGGCCACTAGGGAATCCTAATTTGCAGATAACATAGAGATTTGGTGGTGGGAGGGGTCACTTTTCTGAACTCTTAATTTGATGCTATCTATTTCAATATTTAACTATTTCTAAGTCACAATGTTTTCTGGAAATATGATGAATGCTATGAGACTTCTCCCCAGAAATCTCTCTTACACACACACTCACAATGCAGAAGGTTCAGAAACACTCTGAAACATAATCCTAGAAAAGTCAGGTCAATAAATACCAGCTTAAGAACTGCTGACCACTTCTTTTGGTTTTGGTAACAATTTTTTCTTACTGGTTACTGCACTTACTTTGGAATCTTTTTCCTGGGTTCCCCTTGCTGTGCTGACCTCTTAGACATGACTGTTCCTCAGGATTATAAATTCAGGCAAATCCTCTCAAAATAATCCTCTTTGCTCATTTACTCTCATGATGTCAGGCATCATCTGCACACTTAGCAGTCTGAAACCTCTAATGCCAGCACAAACCTCACCTCTACGATTCTTACTTCAAAACCTACCAGTTGGTGGAATCCCCACCTTAGCTAACAATATACTCAACGTGACCAAAATCACATTCACCCCCCTTAGCTCCCTGTCCCCGACACAGCCAGGTTGTTTTTCTATTCTCTCTCCTTCTCAGTTCATAATGTCAAGTCAATATCACAATTCTACTTCCGGGATGGTCAAGTAACTCCCATTAGACCAACCCTTCCACAGATAAAAACTACAAACTTAGGACTAATGTATTTTTAAAAAATTCTGATGGTACTGGAGAGCAGCTGAAAGCAGGCATTTACTGGAGGTGAGTTGACATGTGGAAGAAGGAACTGCACTAAATGAGCATCTAGTTTGTATTGCCTGAAGACAGGCCCTAGTCTGTCCATGTTAAGAGGCTAAAATTCTCATGGAAAACTCATGGTCTCATCTGCCTTCAGAAATAGAGGACAGAGTTCAGGACAACCACAGTCACCGGAAAGTAAGGCCGAAATTTCAGGCAAGACAGAACTAGAGAGAGAAAATGTAAAAACTCCCAAATCTCTAGACAGCCCCTGAACCACAGGTGTAGGCTTACTCCAAGCGGCGTAGTGAAGGCAAAAAGACCTGACCTGAGATTTAAACTGCCACCACTACAGGGAAAACAGAATTTGCAGTTTGAGTCCATGTAAATTAAGTGCCTGGTTTTGCTGCTTTTTTGGTTCTTTTTCAAGGCAGAGTCTCGCTCTATCACCCAGGCTGGGGTGTAGTGGCACAATCTTGGCTACTGCAGCCTCCACCTCCAGTGTTCAAGCAATTCTTGTGCCTCAGCCTCTCAAGTAGCTAGGATTACAGGCGTGCACCACCATGCCCAGCTCATTTTTGTATTTTTAGTAGAGACAGGGTTTCACCATGTTGACCAGGCTGGTCTCGAACTCCTGGCCTCAAGTAATCTGCCCACCTTGCCTCCCAACATGATGGGATTACAGGCGTGAGCCACTGCGCCAAGCCTAAATGCCTGTTTTAACAAAACAAACAAAACACACTTTTTGGCAAAACATCACAGAATTGTGAGTTTCCACAACTTATCATTTATAATGTCTAGGATATAATCCAAGTTGCTTGACATAAAGGAACCAGGAGAAAGTGGCCACTTTCCAGGAGAAAAAAAAATCAAGAGAGACTCCAAGATGTTCCAGCTATCCTAATTAGCAAGCAAGCATTTCAAAGCAGCTATCATTCCAATACCTAGGTACAGAAAGGAAAATACGCTCATGATAATGATGAAAGAAAATCTCAGCAGAGAAATGCAGACCATAAAAAATGAACAAACAATAAGAACCAAGCCCAAGAACTGAAAAATAAAGTGGCTAAAATGAAAAGTTTCACCAGATAAGAGTAACAGCTGAAGAGACGAACAGAATCAAGAGTCAGTGAACCTGAAGACAGATCAATAGAAATCATTCAATCTAATGAACAGAAAGATAAGAGATTGATGAAAGCAAACCTTAGGGACCTGTGGGAAAACATTAAAATAGCTAACATTACTGGATAACAATTGGTGCCCCAGAAAAAGAAAAGAGTAGGACAGAAAATGATATTTGATAAAATAATAGCCAAAATTTTCTCCACAACTGAGGAAAACACATTCAGAGATTCAAGAAGATCAGCAAATACCAAGCAGAATAAATGCATAGAAAATGGTATGTGGCAAATCAGTCAAACCACTGAAAACCAAGTATAACCAGGAAATCTTGAAAAGCAATGAGAGAAAAATGACACATTACATACCAGAGTACCTTGATTTGAATTACTTCTCATCAGAGAAGTACTTCTCATCAGAGACAATGGAACTGGAAAAGAGTGGCACACAACCACTGCTCAAAGGAAAAAAAAAAGTCCACTCCATTTATAATACCACCAGCTACCGGCCTCAGACATCAAACACCTAAGAGTAAACTAGACCTTTTTTCTCACACTCAAACCCTCCCAGAACTACTGATTCTACCTCCTTTAGATCTATTTCAGCTACCACATCTCTCCCAACAAGTAGCAACTTGAGCCCTCATTTCTCTCCTGAATTCCAGCAATAGCTGTTTGGCCAGCCTCTAGGCAACTCACATTTCAGAGGACCACCTGGGCTCTCTAAGAATACTGATTAGCTCATGCTTTTGCAAAGTCACTCAATGACTTCCTACTGCATTCAAGGTAAAATCCAAACGCTTTACAAGAGAATTCTCCAACTTTTGAATCTCAGGGTCTTTTCATATTTTTAAAAATTGTTGACGGCCCCCAAAAACTTTCGTTTATGTGGAATTACCTATAGGTATTTGCTGATAATACAGTCTAGGACAGTGAACAAATATGACAAGGGAAGAATCATTTCAGGGGAAGCCTGGAATGGCCTTAGGAACACAGGAAGTTCCCGGCGCAACACCGACAACCCTCACTATGCCTCCACAGGTCACCAAGGATACTAAATACCTCATTCTAGAACAGAGCAGAAATGAGAACACTTCAGGAAGATTTCTACTATTTCTAGATCCTGACACAAAGAATTAGGACATTGGGGAACTTCACTTTCAAGAAAAAGACTAGTTACAGAATAGTCAAAGTAATATACAACTTCCAAATTAATCCATTTATGCCAGAGGTTGCAAAATACTTTTGTGAAAAATCACACCTTGGCGATGAGTTGAACAGTAGGCTGTAAATAACTCCCACAAGTTTTACGTTCCAATAATGGAACACTAGGCAAAAATGGGTTAAACCAATTTATTGCTAACTTTTAAAACGTATTTTGGTGTTACATGCATGGTCTATATCAATACAAATAACAAAACCAAAAATATAAGGTTAAAAAAAGTTTAAAAGCTTCCTCTGACTCCAACTGAAGTCAGAAAAACATTAGAATATTCTATGACAAATGTTATTTGGGGGAATATCCTAATACTTTATGTTTACCATTTTTCTTCTGAATATCTTCTAACATTTCATCTTATAACCTAGAAAATAGGATCTTAAATAGAAAATAGACTTAGTTGAGTAACTAGCAACACTTGTAATATTCATTCACTTCTGGTTTCTGGCCTCCAACATTGAACATCCATAGAACATATAAAGTGTAGACCAGGGAGGCCAGGCGTGGTGGTTCATACCTGAAATCCCAGCACTTTGGAAAGCCGAGGCGGGCAGATCCTGAGGTCAGGAGTTCGAGACTGGCCTGGCCAACATGGTGAAACCCCATCTGTACTGAAAATACAAAAATTAGCCAGGCATGGTGGCAGATGCCTGTAATCCCAGCTACTCAGGAGGCTGAGGCAGGAGAGTCGCTTAAACCCAGGAGGCGGAGGTTGCAGTGAGCCGAGATCATGCCACTGCACTCCAGCCTGGGGGACAAGAGCGAGACTTCATCTCGGGGGAAAAAAAAAAAAAAGTAGACCAGGGAGATATAAATATCCTCTGAATTAGAATATAATCAAGTCAATTAATCCATTCAGATTAAAACTTCAATAATTTACAAGAATACAAAAGTAAATCTACTCTTTTCCCATATAAAATGTTTTAAAAATATCTAAATTACTACTGTACTTCAATACACCCATAATGTATTTAAAAAATAAGTATACTATAGAAAGAAAATAACAGCCTTTTTTTAAAAAAGAGGAAAGAATGAACTATCAGAGCAGATTTGTTTCTGAACTTTAACTGGTTCTAAATTTATACCAAAAACTTCAAAATTTTTCTGAAAGATTTAAATATTTAAGAAAATTACTAACAAAATCTAATAGGATATTCCACCCAAGGGTAACATCAAGAGAACAAATTTGAAACTAACTATAAAACAGTATAATTTTCTCAAAAATAAACAGTACTAAAAACACTTTATTCTATATACATATACACACACCTGACCCTCAATATTGTTATTCTAATTTTAACGAGGTAATAGAAAGCACAATTTTACCACCCATAAGACCCCTTAGGAATAATTACATAAATGAGGTATACCAAGTTCACTACAGAAACATTATGTCAGACTAATTTCATACTATGCAGAATGTATAAAGGATGGGGATTATGAAATCAATAAATACAAAATCTACATAATATCTCTAGAAGTTCAAGTATATTAAGGTGCAACTAAAGAACTAGAAAACTTTTCTTTGTAGTTCTAGTAAGTAAGAAGCCAAACTCGCAAGACAAAACTACAAGGAGAGATCATCTCACACCACTTAAAATGGCTTTTATTCAAAAGACAGGCAATAACAAATGCTGGCCAGGATGTGAAGAAAAGGGAACCCTCATACACTGTTGGCGGAAATGTAAATCAGTACAACCAATATGGAGAACAGTTTGGCGGTTCCTCAAAAAACTAAAAACAGAGCTACTTTAAGATCCAGCAATCCCACTCACAGGTATACACACAAAAGAAAGGAAATCAGAATATCGAAGAGATACCTGCAGTCTTATGTTTATTGCAGCACTATTCACAATAGCCAAGATTTGGAAGCAACCTAAGTGTCCATCAGCAGATGAACGGATAAAAAAAAATTGGTACTTACACACAATGGGGTACTATTCAGCCATAAAAAAGAACAAGATGGCCGGGCGCAGTGGCTCAAGTCTGTAATCCCAGCACTTTGGGAGGCTGAGACGGGCGGATCACAAGGTCAGGAGATCGAGACCATCCTGGCTAACACGGTGAAACCCCGTCTCTACTAAAAACCATACAAAAAATTAGCCGGGTGTGGTGACAGGCGCCTGTAGTCCCAGCTACTCGGGAAGCTGAGGCAGGAGAATGGCGTAAACCCGGGAGGGGGAGCTTGCAGTGAGCTGGGATCCGGTCACTGCACTCCAGCCTGGGCAACAGAGTGAGACTCCATCTCAAAAAAAAAAAAAAAAGTACAAGACACTGTCATTTACAACAACATCAACGGAACTGGAGATGATTATGTTAAGTGAAATAAGCCAGGCACAGAAAGACAAATACTGCATGTTTTCATGGAGCTAAAAATTTATTTTTAGAAATATTTTTTATAAATGTTTGTGGGAGCTAAAAATTAAAACAATTGAACTCATTGAGATAGAGATTAGAAGGATGGTTACCAGAGGCTGGGAAGAGTAGTGGGGAAGTGACAGGGAGGTGGGGAGGGTTAATGGTTACAAAAAAGTCAAAAGAAGGAATAAGTCGTAGTATTTACTAGGACAACAGGGTGAATGTGGTCAAAAATAATTTAGCCTAAAAACTCTCAATAAATTCAATATTGATGGAACGTACCTCAAAATAATAAGAGCTATTTATGACAAACACACAGCCAATATCATACTGAATGGGCAAAAACAGGAAAAATTCCCTTTGAAAACTGGCACAAGACAGGGATGCCCTCTCTCTCCACTCCTATTCAACACAGTGTTGGAAGTTCTGGCTAGGGCAATCAGGCAAGAAAAAGAAATAACAGGTATTCAGTTAGGAAAAGAAGAAGTCAAATTGTCCCTGTTTGCAGATGACATGATTGTATATTTAGAAAACCTCATCATCTCAGCCCAAAATCTCCTTAAGCTGATAAGCAACTTCAGCAAAGTCTCAGGATACAAAATTAATGTGCAAAATCACAAGCATTCTTATACACCAGTAACAGAGAGCCAAATCATGAATGAACTTCCATTCACAATTGCTTCAAAGAGAATAAAATACCTAGGAATCCAACTTACAAGGGATGTAAAGGACCTCTTCAAGGAGAACTACAAACCACTGCTCAGTGAAATCAAAGAGGACACAAACAAATGGAAGAACATACCATGCTCATGGATAGGAAGAATCAATGTTGTGAAAAAGCCATACTGCCCAAGGTAATTTATAGATTCAATGTCATTCTCATCAAGCTACCAATGACTTTCTTCACAGAAGTGGAAAAAACTGCTTTAAAGTTCATATGGAACCAAAAAAGACCCCGCATTGCCAAGACAATCCTAAGCCAAAAGAACAAAGCTGGAGGCATCACACCACCGGACTTCAAACTATACTACAAGGCTACAGTAACCAAAACAGCATGGTACTGGTACCAAAACAGAGATATAGACCAATGGAACAGAACAGAGCCCTCAGAAATAATACCACACATTTACAGCCATCTGATCTTTGACAAACCTGACAAAAACAAGAAATGGGGAAAGGATTCCCTATTTAATAAACGGTGCTGGGAAAATTGGTTATCCATAAGTAGAAAGCTGAAACTGGATCCTTTCCTTACTCCTTATACGAAAATTAATTCAAGATGGATTAGAGACTTAAATGTTAGACCTAATACCATAAAAACCCTAGAAGAAAACCTAGGTAATACCATTCAGGACATAGGCATGGGCAAGGACTTCATGTCTAAGACACCAAAAGCAATGGCAACAAAAGCCAAAATTGACAAATGGGATCTCATTAAACTAAAGAGCTTCTACACAGCAAAAGAAACTACCATCAGAGTGAACAGGCAACCTACAGAATGGAAGAAAATTTTTGCAATCTACTCATCTGACAAAGGGCTAATATCCAGAACCTATAAAGAACTCAAACAAATTTACAAGAAAAAAACAAACAACCCCATCAAAAAGTGGGCAAAGGATATGAACAGACATTTCTCAAAAGAAGACATGCATACAGCCAACAGGCACAAGAAAAAATGCTCGTCACCACTCGCCATCAGAGAAATGCAAATCAAAATCACAATGAAATACCATCTCACACCAGTTAGAATGGCAATCATTAAAAAGTCAGGAAACAACAGGTGCTGGAGAGGATGTGGAGAAATAGGAACACTTTTACACTGATGGTGGGACTGCAAACTAGTTCAACCATTGTGGAAGATAGTGTGGAGATTCCTCAAGGATCTAGAACTAGAAATACCATTTGATCCAGCCATCCCATTACTGGGGATATACCCAAAGGATTATAAATCATGCTGCTATAAAGACACAAGCACACGCATGTTTATTGCAGCACTATTCACAATAGCAAAGACTTGGAATCAACCCAAATGTCTATCAGTGACAGACTGGATTAAGAAAATGTGGCACATATACACCATGGAATACTATGCAGCCATAAAAAAGGATGAGTTTGTGTCCTTTGTAGGGACATGGATGCAGCTGGAAACCATCATTCTTAGCAAACTATCACAAGAACAGAAAACCAAACACCGCATGTTCTCACTCATAGGTGGGAACTGAACAATGAGATCATTTGGACTCGGGAAGGGGAACATCACACACCTGGGCCTATTATGGGGGGGCGGGAGGGATGGCACTGGGAGTTATAACTGATGTAAATGACGAGTTGATGGGTGCTGACGAGTTGATGGATGCAGCACACCAACATGGCACAAGTATACATATGTAACAAACCTGCACGTTGTGCACATGTACCCTAGAACTTAAAAATATATATATACACACACACATTTGGTATATAATCTATACTTACGGTACAGAATCTGTATACATATATTATCTACATATAGCACAGGGCAGGGATTAGCAAACTCTAATGTATGTGTCAAATCCAGAGCTCTACCTGTGTTTTTGTAAATAAAGTTTTATGGAATCATAAAAAAAAAATAATTTAGCTGTATATTTTTAAATAACTGAAATAAGTACAATTGGATTGTTTGTAACACAAAGGATAAATGCTTGAAGTGAGGGATACCTCATTTACCCTGATGTGATTATTACTCATTACATGCCTGTATAAAAATCTTTTGTTACCCATAAATATATATACCTATTATGTACCCAAAATATTAAAAATTTTTAAAAAGCCCAACTTTAGAAGTGGCCATATTCCTATATTCTTTTAATGAATTTGATTAAAAGGAAGCATTTTAGATTTAAAAACAGTACTTAAGAATTCACTGACAGCCAGGCGCGGTGACTCATGCCTGTAATCCCAGCACTTTGGGAGGCTGAGGCGGGCCGATCATAAGGTCAGGAGATCAAGACCACCCTGGCTAACACATTGAAACCCTGTCTCTACTAAAAATAAAACTAGCTGAGTGTGGTGGTGGGCATCTGTAGTCCCATCTACCCAGGAGGCTGAGGCAGAGGAGAACAGCATGAACCCGGGAGGCGGAGTTTGCAGTGAGCTGAGATTGCGCCACTGAATTCCAGCCTGGGTGACAGAGCGAGACTCCGGCTCAAAAAAAAAAAAAAAAAAAGAAGAAGAAGAAGAAAGAAAAAAGAATTCACTGACATACTTCCTACATTCACCTTTCTCTATTCCAAAATCCTATTTACAGAATACAAAAAATTTTTAAAAATCTGAGGCACCTCTAGAGAGCAGAGAGAAAACATCACAGGAGCATTAGAAACAAATCCTGGCACAGGGAAAAGAATGGAGTTAATTTACAGAAGAAAAGACTAGATAAAAATAAGTCTAAAAAACAGTCAACCCAAAAGAATATATATGTTCTATATAGAGTTTTATATAGAGAGAGAGATTTATAGTAAAAAAAAGAAAAAAAAACTTATACATTTAATTAGCAACTACAATGACCCACGGGAAAATATACTCAATCCATAAGTAATACTGGGATTAAAAATTAAAGGCCCTAGCCTCAACCCCACCATTTGAAAGCTGTATATAATTCCCTTAAGTGGGTTTTCATTTCCTCGTACGAAAAATGACAATTTCATCTGCCATTCCTAACAGAGTGGGGTTCTGAAAGAATCAGATGAAAACACACAGGAAAGTACCTTATAAGACCTAAACCACCAACATGAGTTATGTAACCCCAGGCCAGTTGAATTAACATTTTTGCTCACACAGTCCTCGTTCACAGTTAATCATTATCTCACTGACCTTCACATGGTAATTGTAAAAACCATCTAACACTTCAAGAATGTAAAGGTAAATGAGGATGCAAAAAAGCAGCTGAAAATTATAACCCTGGTTAAATAATCAGCTTCTAAAACTTCCATGAGTTGGACCACACAGAAAAACTTTTGGCACATGAAAAAACTTAGTTTCGCCAGGTGCAGTGGCTCACGCCTGTAATCCCAACACTTTGGTAGGCCTAAGCAGGCAGATTGCTTGAGCTCAAGACCAGCCTAGGAAACAGAGTGAGACCCCCGTCTCTGCAAAAAATACAAAAATTAGCCAGGTGCGGGGGCACACGCCTGTGGCTGCAGCTACTCTGGAGGCTGAGGTGGGAGGATCTCTTGACTCCGGGAGGTCACAACTGCAGTCGGCCAAGATCATGCCACTGCACTCCAGCCTGGGTGACAGAGTAAGATTCTGTCTCAGAAACAAAAACAAACTTTGTTTCAAGGTGTAAAAGACATGACATCCGCCCTAGCTAGAGTTGTTTACTCCATTGAACAAGACTCACGGGATTCATGAAACCACTTAAATTATGCGCAAAATGTGTGCTTATATTCATTTTTTAATAAATGAATCCATAGCTTTCATAAGAATTTTGAGTATCACATAATAAACAAAATTAGCAGCTCTATTGTCAGAAAATAAAAGTTTTGATCTACAAAATTTAACATATGACTAAAGGCGAGTCATGAGTTAAGGGTGAGTAGCCTCTCAGTTAAACTGTCGCTTTTTTACCTAACAGTACAAAATAATTTTATAAACAAAATTTAAAATGGCAAATAAATCAGAATCTGAAGTTATAAGTTCCACATACAAAACACTTACAATGTATCACTGCTAGCAACAGAAAAGCATACCATTTAAGAAAATATCAGTCCACTGTAAAAAAGTAACACTAAATTATGATAATGTGGGAGAATGCTTAAGAATCTTTAATAAAGAAGGAAAGATTTTATAGCATGCAAACTAGCTCAAAACAGTTGTCAAAATACAAATAACATAAAAATAAAGCACAGGAGGGGACAAGAACACCTGCTTCCAGGGCAGATGCACTCCAAACATCACAGTACTGGCACAGGGGACATTTTCCATGCCTCCTGTGTGGTCAGCCTGAGAGATGAGGAACGGGAACTAGAAACAGGTGGCAGCGGCTGGAACTCATGCCTGATGACTTACCTACTCTTTTCTGGAATCTGGCCCTTTTCCTTACTTCTGGTGTCCACATTTGACCATATTCCCTCATTGCTCCAACTGAAACAGCTTCTTACTTGCCTCCTCTCATCCTCTGAACCCCATGAAGGAGGTTTTACTGCCACTTTGCAAAAAGAAAACTAAAGCACAGAGAAGTTCTGTAACTTGCTCATGGTCACATAAAGCAGTCTACAAAGCATTTTCATAGATGTGAATTTAATCTTGGCTTTCCAATATCAAGAAATTACTTTGCCTAAAAGTAGGGCTTGACAATATTTCGTTTAATACATCTCAACTTTCCTTTGGCACCTACTGTACATACACAATACGATGGAAAACACAAAGATGAAAACCCAGTCTCAGCCCTTTCAGTGTTCTCATTAGGAAGGGAGACAAAGCTGTGCAAACATCACCATTTTAAAGGAGATAAATATATACAACAGAGGTCCAAAGAAAGTAGTAAGATAATATGTAGAAGGAAGAACTACTGCTCAAGAGAATTATTAAAACTTCTTAGCATAAGTAATCTAAAATGACCAGTGAGAAGATTAAATGTGAAAATACACATTTGCCAAAAGGTCTGTGGCCTTGCATCACTTAACCAAGTCCATACTCTCTTACCTACATTCTAAATTCTGTTGCCAAAGTATCTGTTATCAGTCAACCCTAGCCCCTACCTGAAACTCATGACAAGGAATGAGGCACCTCTTCTCCTGCTACTCAGGAAGGGGCTCAGAAACAAAACCTCCAAGACTCAAGGGACCAGGTTTCTAAAAACGGAAAACATGACAAACTCGTGGAGTAATATTTAGGAACCAGGGTCCTTCTACTCATAGATAGCACAGTAGATGGCCTACTCTACAACCTCCTGAGACCATGAAGCCCCAAGCCTCTGGTAAGCAGAAGAATCTGAAAGAAAGCAGAAATAACAAAGACCCTGTGAAGAGAGAAAAACAAGATGCAGTGAGCTCTCCTGGTACAGTAACACTGTACACTGAAGAAGCATGGCACCCCATCAGCTAGCCAATTAAGAAGTTGGAAAATGCAAGTGTGAAAACCGAGAAACAAGAAGGAGGATTTAAAGGGCAGAAATGATGCAATGGAGATGCCATTCCCTGCAAACATATATATATATTTAAAAAAGGCAAATGAAACAAAATTGGTTCTTTGAAATGATCACTTAAACATAACTCTAGATAGGAATTTTGTGAAATTTTAAAAAATTTTTAAAGGATAAACTACAATAAGAAAAATACGAAGTAAAATGGGGCAATAAACAAAGACCTAATACAACGTCACCTAAGGTGTACTTTTTTAATCTCTCTTGCTAAAATGCAAGTAAGTCTCACAAGGCCAGACTTTTCTCTATTTGATTGCTGCTATTTCCCTGGCCCCTACATTGTCTAGAACACAGGAAGTGTTCAATAAGTATCTTCTAAATGAATACTCCGAGTTGTTTTACAAGAACATTATAAACTATTAACTAACATTTGAGAATCTAACTAGAATGGACTTTTAGAATCATATGAAATGCCAACATAAAGGCAGAAACGAATGGAGTTTTAATCTGTACTCCCCTGAAATATGTCCCAGACTAAAATATTTTTACACATGACAGAGTAAGCGAGAAGGCAACACAGTTCATTTAATGAGGCTAATAAAATCTTTATTACAGATCTAACCAAGGCCCAAAGACAAAATGCAGGGACAAGTCACTTAATACAAGAAAGAAAAAGTCTTAGAAAAAAATACCAAATAACAGAAGCTAATCAAATATTTTTAAAATTCATAATCACAAAAAATTGCTTTTTTTATTCCAAGAAAGCAAGGTGATATGGTCTGGCTGTGTCCCCACCAAATTTCAACTTGAATTGCTATCTCCCAGAATTCCCATGTGTTGTGGGAGGGACCCATGGGGAGGTAACTGAATCATGCGGCCCGGTCTTTCCCGTGCTATTCTCGTCATAGTAAGTCTCACGAGAACTGACGGGTTTATCAGGGGTTTCCACTTTTGCTTCTTCCTCATTTTCTCTTGTCACTGCCATCCATATAAGAAGTGCCTTTCACCTCCTGCCATGATTCTGAGGCCTCCCCAGCCATGTGGAACTGTAAGTTCAATTAAATCTCTTTTTCTTCCCAGTCTCGGGTATGTTTTTATCAGCAGCATGAAAACAGACTAACACACAAGGGTAGCTTAATATTATAATATCTGCCACTGCATTTCACCACATTAATGGATTAGGGTGAAAACTCACATAATTTTAGTAAATGCCAAAAATTCATGTGATATAGTTCAATATCCAATTGTGATGAATATTCTCAAAACATGGAATAAAAGAAAGTGCCTATAAATTGATTTGTTAAAGACATATATCAAAGTTACAGCATAGAGTAGAAAAGTAGAAAAGAGAAACTTTTGACCCATTCCTATTAAGATAGAAACAAGTCAAAGATATCACATAAGGCTGAAGATGCTGACCAAGGTAATAAGAGAAAAATGATGAGAGAGTGGAAGGAAAGAGATAAAACACTGATTATTTAGAGATGATTTGATCATCTAGAGAGAAGAAAAATCAACTCTTAAGAATTAATAAGAGTTGAGTTCCTGAATAGAAAAACTTTTCAATAGCATTTTTCCACACCAACCAATTAGAAGATATAGTTGAAGGCCAGGTGCAGTGGCTCAAGCCTGTAATCCCAGCACTTTGGGAGGCCAAGGCGGGAGGATCACGAGGTCAGGAGATCGAGACCGTCCTGGCACATGGTGAAGCCCCATCTCTACTAAAAATACAAAAAAAAAAATTAGCCGGGCATGGTGACGGGTGCCTGTAGTCCCAGCTACTCAGGAGGCTGCGGCAGGAGAGTGGCGTGAACCCGGGAGGCAGAGCTTGCAGTTAGCTGAGATCGTGCCACTGCACTCCAGCCTGGGCAACAGAGCAACATTCCATCTCAAAAAAAAAAAAAAAGAAGATATAGTTGAATAAGATACCATTCAGAACTGTAGCAAAAACTATGAAGTTCCTAAATTTAATCTGATAAATAAGAAGTTAGTCATAATTTTTAAAAATATATTAAAGGAATATTAAAGAAGAATTGGAAAATAAAGAAATATACCCTGTTCACAGATGGGCTAAAACATTGTAAAGATGTTGATTCTCCCCAAACTGATCTAAAATTTCAATAAATTTTAATCAAATACTAGATGGATTATTCGAAAAAAATTCAAACTATTTCTAAAGCTGGCATGGAAAAATACAAATTTATAAATAGCTAAACAAATTTTGAAAAATTGAAGATACACTACCTATTTGACACACCTCAAAGTCAATAAAAAATAGTGATACTGTTAAACTCAATAAAAGAAAATCAATACTGGGAAAAAAAAAAAAAAATAGTGATACTGGTACAGCAGGAGAAAAACAAATTAGGGAGAACTCAAAAAGCAATGAATGCGTATAAGGACCTTCATGTATTTTTAAGGAAGCAGCAAGGAGGGAAGGAATAGATTATTCAGTACATGGTGCTAGGAAAACAGAAGGGGAAAAAAAAGAAGCCAAAACAGTGCTGGGAAAGGTTGGCCACTATCTCATACCTCACACAAACATAAAATCCAAATTAATTGGCTACCCAAATGTGAATATAAAATTATAAAGGCATCAGAAGGAGAATATCTTTGTTTTAAGGATCCACAAAATTCTTAACCATAAAACAAAAATGAATGGCTATGACATCAAAGCAAATAATCTGTTCAAGAAAGAATCCTATAGAACAAAAGTAACAAATATGTGAGGGCCTTAGAGAAGATATTTGGAACATCTAAATATAACAAGGAATTATATCTAAAATATACACAAAAAAACTTCTATATGTTAATAAGAAATCCAGTAACCAATGGCAAAAGAATATGAGAAGGACATTCATTGAAAGGGAAACCCAGGAGTATTAAATGCAAATTTAAAAACCGTAAGTTGGTCCTTGAGGAATACTGTGTCACTCAAAGAGAATCTGATTCACTGGGTGGGTTCATATTCATTCTCTCTTCTACCTGGCAGGGATCTGGATCATATTATCTGAGAGTTCTCGTTTTGTTCAAAGTAGTTCAGGAGTTTCATAACTATGCTTCAGGTGTTCCTTTGCTGGCTCATTAAACTGACTGCTGGCATCACCAAATATACACACACACATATACATGAGATACTTTGCACCCATGGAATTGGCAAAAATTCCCAAAAAGGGTATCAGTGATGATGAGTGTTTGCTGGTATTTCTTAGGGTTGCTGTAATAAAGTACCACAACTGAGTGACTTCGAACAACAGAAATTTATTATTTCATAGTTCTGAAGTCTAGAAGTCTGAAATCAAGGTGTCAGCATGGCCATGCTATCTCTGAAACCCACAGGGAACAGATCCTTGCCTCTCTGTTCCCACAGGCTGGTGGTTTGCTGGCAGTCTTTGGCATCTTTGGCTTGTAGAAGCATCACTCCAATTCTCCATCTTCCCACGGCCTTCATCCCTCTGTGCATGCCTGCCTCTGTATCCCAATCTACCCTTTTTCTAAAGATACCAATCACACTGGATTTGGCGCACCCTAACCCTTGTTGATTACCACTGTAAGGACTCTATTTCCAAATAAGAAACATTCTGTGGTACTAGGGGTTAGGGTTTCAACATATATTTTTTGTGGGGACACAGAGCAATGTAATATTAAAGAGTAAGCCTGGCTCATCCTAGGCCTGATGACTCAACAAGTGGAGGGAAAAGGAGGCTCCAGAAGTCTAATCCTCTCCACAGGGTGGGGTCCTCAGGGAGAATGTGCGTGTGCCAGTCCTGAGCGGAGCTTTTACATAGCCAACAGAATTGATGTAACCTTTCCAAGAGCCACACACTCTACATCCAAATGAAACTTGTTGGCTAGGATCTCTCTCCACTGGCACTAACTATAAACCTCCTATAGTCTGCTAACCACAAGCTAAACATGGCACCCCAGAAACTATAACTATGACAACCCTTTAGCATACTAAATAGGCACACATTTATTCCCAACTCATAACTTAAGAGAAAATGTTACAGTCAAGGTTTTGAAATGTAGAAACAATTTTAAATGATGGAAATTTTTGAATTTAAATTTTAAAAAAAAATGTATTTTAAAAGTGAATTACCAATCTGAATTGCTGGGTAGATGGGCAAAAATATAATATTAATAGTGCATCTACAGAAAGCCTAAAGCATTTTTAAGCATAATAATAAGTGGTAGCATATTAAACGCCATCTTCTTTCCTCTCCCAACTTCAAATCCAAACCAAACACCTCCCCTGGACCCACAGTTCCAGGCAAAGTATTTGGCCCCCAGAGAGTGGACAAGAGAACTGCTGCAGAACTATCTTAGCTTCAGCATGAGAGAACTGGAAGACCAAGAGTGGAAGAGCCCCATGGTAAGGCTTTGCCCACAGTTTATAGGACAAAGTGATCCACAGATAGACCTGGATCCCGAAGGGAATAACCACAACAGTTGCCATGGCTTCCAGGATGACAGGAGGTAGAGATGTTTTCCTGAAGGCAGAAAAACGAAGGAACCAAGCAGAGACATCTCCTGCTACTATCTCAAGATGGGGCAAGGACTTGCTGCAGATTCACTGCCTGCCACGTGGATAGAAACCACTGCGCTGCCATTACACAAAGCAGCCCAGAAATGGGACCTGAGCTGCAATGACAACACAAGAACAGATTAACCACATACCTCAGGGGGTCCAACAGCCAAAGAAAAAACAAACAAGAAAAACCTTCCCAACTGCTAACCAATTCGAGCTCCTGGAAGACACAGGTGACAACTTGAAGAAACAACAAGCACTTCAGGAAATTCAAGTAAGTATTTTTTTAAAAGACCTTTTTAAAACAAATATATACATATATAAAATCCATGAACAGAAATACTCAGCAGATAAATGGAAGCATCAGCACTACCAACATTAGAGACCTCAAAGAAATACCAACTACAGAGCAACACTTTTACAAAGAGATAGAAATCATGGCAAGACTCTGCAAAGATCTGTAGAAAATCTAAATGCAAACAAAAGAAGTTGCAAAAATATGTGAGATGACAATCAAATAGAATAAATGTCACTGAGTCAGATAAAACTTAACATTTTGTGAAGAAAAATATTTTAAAAATATATAAGAAGCTTCCAGATAAGCTTGTAACAGTTTCCAACAGGCTTTTCATCCACAACGCTGGAAATGAGAAGACTGTGGAACAACTCTACACATTTCAGAGGGACGGGTTCCACAGTCTGAAACTTCTATAGCTAGATAAGAAACCACTCATCTTTCAGGTGATAGAAACTTGCAGATCTGCAAGGATTCAGAACTTGTATTATCGGCTGGGCGCAGTGGCTCACGCCTGCAATCCCAGCACCTTGGGAGGCCGAGGAGGGCAGATTGCCTGAGGTCAGGAGTTCGAGATCAGCCTAGCCAACATGGTGAAACCTCATCTCTACTAAAAATACAAAAATTAGCTGGGTGTGGTGACAGGCGCCTGTAATCCCAGATACTTGGGAGGTTGAGGCAGGAACCCAGGAAGCGGAGGTTGCAGTGAGCCAAGTTCACGCCACTGCACTCCAGCCTGGGTGACAAGAGCGAAGACTTTGTCATAAAAAAAAAAAAGAAAGAAAGAAAGAGAAAGAAAAAGAAGCTGTATTATCTAAAAAGGGATGGAAGGAAAATATTTGAAAAATAAGTATAACTAAGCATGTATTGGAGATTTTGAGATAGAAAATGAAGAGGACAAAATACAACAATAGACCAAGATCCTGGGTAATGAGACTTGAATATATAATGTTAAGTAGGGAAAATCACAAAGAAAATCCTGCTAGGAAAATTCTCAGTCCAGACCTAATGATAGGCCACAGGGAAAGAGAGATGCAAAGGAAAATGTATTCTATCCTGGTTATTTTCTTTGCCCCATCCCTAACCGTCCCCCCACCCCCCAAAATACCCCAGCCCCATCTATTATCTGGCTTCTACCAGATCCAATTACACTCCCTTCCTGTGCCACAGGAGCATGCATCCTAGAGACTGTATCATCTTGGCTATTTGGCCAGTGGCTTCCAATTGGATTTGACCGGTGGGATGTGCCGGCTGAAAACGAGAAAAAAGAGCGGAGACATCAGGCTAATTCTTCCCCTTTCTCTGTCACTGTCTCTCAAGAAATCCCATAAACTAAAACTCAACCTGATTGTCCTCCTCCTTGGCCCCAGATTTGTTCTTCTGGCTTCGGCAACAGTATTTCTTTCTCAAACCTTTTGGGCCGTTCAGGAAGATGTCTTCCTACTGTTGCTACTTCTGTGCCTTGAATTCTTTGTAGGGTCTCCTATAGATTTGTAAGCTCTCCCCTTCTTTAAAGTCTCTTCAAGTCAGCTGTGAGCTGTTTCCTGCTAAAAATTTTAATATACATTCCAAATTTCTTATTTGGGGAAAAGGTACAGCATAGTGTAGTGATGACGAGAGTGAGAAAGGCACTTTTCTATATGAATTAAAACCTAGATTTAGTGTTACCTTGTGATTTAATTACATTTTTTATCAAGAGATCCACTCTGGTTGCAAAGACAAAGGAAAGTACACAACGAAATGATATATTTGCTAACTTATTTGTTTGCTAATTTTTAGGTACAAACTTACCTAAGTTTATATTTGAGAAATATAAAAACATCTCTAATATTCATGATGGCAAGCTGTGAATTATCTGTTGACTTATGGCACCAGAATTACAAGTGTAAATTCACTAGGATAACAGAAAACTATTTACTGGACTCTGTCATTATAGACCTGTAATGTATTCCTTTTAACTGCAAAATACCTGAGCCACTACAGACAGCTACCAGTTGTACTGATGGCTTTCCTTCTCTTACTCAGCATTTCTTCCCTCCAGAAGCTACAGGTCCAAGTCACTGTCTCAGATCTCAATAAATAATAATTTATAATACCAGTATTATGCACGAAGCTCTGAATTAATTCAGCATTTTTTCCTTTTAGAAATTTCTATTGGGTTATCATTAAGGCTCCAGGCACTGTCTTGGTGCTATATGGTTTGGCACCTCCCTTCAAAAGCTTGTAGCAAAGACAGACAACTAATTACAAGTAAAGTGGCACAAAAGTGTCATTCTCCTTTAGTAAAACATTCACAGAATGGACGTCATTGGAAGCAATTATGATGTCACAGGAAGCACACAGGACTGAATCCAGGGTTTGGGTTTAAGACTTCCTCTTCCTTGGGCAAATTACCTCAGCCATTTCATCTTCAGTTTTCTTATTTATAGGACACAGTTGCTTGAAGTTACTGGAACTTAGATATTCAATATATGCAAGTATGTTAACTTTCTTTTTTTCCTTGAAGGGAGGAAAAGTTTTCTTCAGAAGTTTAAGAAAAAAAATTTACTGAATATCTATTATACGCTGGACATTGATCATTTCCTTCTACTCTGTCCTAAGGTGAATGAAAGAGTGTAGGGAAAAGCTGGGCTATAAAGGGCATGGATGAGGCCATGATTCTGTCCCCAAGTTGACTTCTAGAAAGACTAAGTTTATGACTAATTGCACAGATACCAGAACATATGGCAGGAATTTGAATCCATCTGTGGTTTATCTTTATGTTCATGTTCTGCTTGTCCTACATTCACTACCCTTCAATTCATGATTTCAGTTTTGACTCATTACACTCTGTGGATTTATGATTTATATAAGGCCTCTCAATTCAATTGTATAATAAAGTGAGGGTTTAAGTTTAATACAGCAGCATGTATCTTACTTGTGTGAAATTCTGCATTGGCAATAATTGTAACCTTCATTCAATCCATGGTTTTCTACTCTTCTATGATGTACATCTAAAAATAAATACACACACACACACACACACACACACACACACACACTGAACTTGTGGTTAAACACAATGAACTGGCTATGCATTTCTGTCTTCACTGCCTCCCAAAGTGGCAGCATGAATTTAAGTCAATAACCCACAAGAGCAAAGAGACTCAGAAAAGAGAAAATAGTAGAAGAAAACATTGCACAAACTTTTGGAAGATGGAAAGTAGATAGAGAAGTGGTACCTGACTGCAGAGAATGAAGGAAGTTTAAACTTCAAGACCTGCAAAGGGACACTACAGTAGCAAAGCATGCAAGTTTTCTTGGAAAATTCTCAGAATCTAGATGCAACAGGTCCTTCAGGTAGGGAAGGGTAGTAAGGAACATGACTAGATATAGAGATTGGTTGAGAATCCAGAAAGCAGTTGGACAAGGATCTACCAAAAGTTTAAAAGAAGCTTCCAACTTAAAAGAGACCAAAGCCAAAAGGGAAAATTAAAGGAACTTGGAAGAAACAGAGACAATTCAGGAAGAAAAACAAAAACTATAATATTATAATCTCCTCATGGAGCTAAAACAATATATTGCAATCATAAAAAAGCAAAATGCTATGAAAAATGAACAATCAGAAAGTAAATGTGGCAGAAATACAACTGAACATTGCCAATCTCTTCTTCCTTAGTAATAGATGACCCACATCGTTGAAGGCAGTGACATGCTCTGCTAAAAACTTCTTTTAGACTCCCTTACAGATAGGGTAACCAATGAGAAGTAAGTAGAACTATTTATGTGGGCTTTCAAGAAAGTTCTCCTTTATGGCACTACCAGAACTTCCATAAGGGTCTTGAACTTGATCTCCTTTAAGACCCGGACTAGTCACAAGCAGAGGATGCCTGACATCTTTTAGTCCCAGACAAGGCCAAATATGGAGGCACTGGCCACATCATAAGCTTGTACCACAAAATGACCCACCAAAAAAGCAATTTTCCCCAAAAGTGTTTCAGTTTTACAAAGTACAAGTACAGATATGGTTGCTGTAACTAAACTGAACAATGAGGCCGGGCATGGTGGCTCACACCTGTAATCCTAACACTTTGGGAGGCTGAGGCGGGCAGATCACCTGAGGTCAGGAGTTCAAGACCACCCTGGTCAACAAAGTGAAACCCTGTCTCTACTAAAAATACAAAAATTAGCTGGGCGTGGGTGGCACGTGCCTGTAGTCCCAGCCACTTGGGAGGCTGAGGTAGGAGAATCACTTGAACTCTGGAGGTGGAGGTTGCAGTGAGCTGAGATTACACTACTGCACTCCAGCCTGGGTGACAGAGTAAGACTCTGTCTCAAAAAATAAAAATAAAAATAAAACACTAAACTGAAAAACAAAACATGAATTTTAAATAACTTGGTAATAAGGAGCTAGAAACTCATCTGGAATTTATAAAGCCAAGTACATTAATTTCCTTACATAAAAAGTGTTACTGTAAATTACAGTGTAGCCGTCAACCACATTCTTTTACCAGAACTAAGGCCATACTTCAAAAGTATCAGCTATTTGGCAAGTTATACCTTTCAAGAATTACCAGCATTTTCCAAGTCTAAAAATGTTTGCAAATTGGCTTAAAAACAGGCAGTTTTATAAACTTTATCCTTCGAATAAAACACCTAAAAATGTATTTAATTTTCTTCATGGAAACTATAAAAGTTTTTCTTTTCTAAAATAGCTCATTAGGCCCATTTTTAGTAAGACATCAGAAAATGTTCTTGGAAGATCTTAAAGTTGAATCCTCCAAACTAAATACAGCAGAACAGCTAAATTAGTAAGATGACCCAAAGACATACAGAAAAAATACAAAAAGTAATTTAAAGAAAGAAGAGTACATAAAGAACAATGAATAGCTGAAACAGAGCCATAAACATTACTGTATAGAGACAAAAAAGTCAATTTATTTGAAAAGAAGAAACTTAACACATGCAATCTATAAACCCAATTCTAATCTGAAAATTCACATAGATAGTAGCTAAAAGGAAGGGAATAGAGTCCCAGAACATATTACCATGTTTTCAACAGTGCAATAAACAGGAAATTTTTTTTCCTTCAATATAAAACATTTCAGGCAAGTCAACTAGCCTTAGGTTTTATTAGAAATCCACTGACAAGAAAGAATAGTGAAGAAGTGCAAACATGAGCACAAGGATCTCTGGGGAGAGGAGGATGAAGTATCATTAAGAAAAAAAAATGGGCCAGGCACGGTGACTCATGCCTGTAATCCCAGCACTTTGGGAGGCTGAGGTGGGTGGATCTCGAGGTCAAGAGATCAAGACCATCTGGCCAACATGGTGAAACCCTGTCTCTGCTAAAAATACAAAAATTAGCTGGGCATGGTAGCACGCACCTGTAGTCCCAGCTACTCAGAAGGCTGAGGCAGGTTGCAGTGGGCCTAGATGGTGCCATTGCACTCCAATCTGGCAACAGAGCAAGACTCCGTCTCAAAAAAAAAAAAAAAAAAAAAGAAAGAAAAGAAAAGAAAAAAATGTGGCCAGGCACAGTGGTTCGTGCCTGTAACCCCAGCACTTTGGGAGGCCAAAGTGGGAAGACTACTTGAGACCAGCCTGGGCAACATGGTGAAACCCCATCTCTACAAAAACATAAAATTTTAAAAACGAAGTATTTTCACTAAACTATTGTGAACTAAAAC
Organism: Trachypithecus francoisi; assembly: GCF_009764315.1. NCBI lineage: Eukaryota > Metazoa > Chordata > Mammalia > Primates > Cercopithecidae > Trachypithecus > Trachypithecus francoisi. The sequence continues at coordinate 40,258,250 of NW_022681463.1, forward strand.
CCTGGAGACATGAGAGATATTTTCCCCCATTTTGAAAGGAGAAATAATCTCAGAAGAAGATTAAAGTGACCTCCCCAAACAATCTTCAGTGGATCAAGTATTTCTAAAACAGAGCAGTGTGCATCAACTTTAGTATTTTATATAGCAGACGATAATGATTCTTTCCGATTGGTTGTCTCAGAATATCATTTCCTTAGATATTAAAGGTTTCTACCTCTAATATGTATCCAAGAAGGAAGGTAAGCTGACAGTAGGGAATGATTTTGTGAATACAAATAAATAGCATCTATGAGAGAATGTTGATTTCTTGGATAGCTCTTCTGACCTCTTCCTTCTCGGAGTGCCTGCCCCTCTACACTAAAATTTTACCAAGCTTGATTTGACTCCCACACCAACACTCCAAATCTATACTATCAACAAGTGATAGATTACTGTCTTGCCAAGTTCAATGGTCTTACTCCCATTTTCTTTTCCCTTGATCACTTCCAGTCCGGAACACTATTCATAATCCTACTCTCTACTTATCTTTCATAAAACCAGTGCTTCCCTTAAGATCTCTAACACATTCCTAGCTTTCTACTAGCTTTTTGACCATCACTGCCCTTTTCTCTTCCTGTCCTCCTAACAGAAGATGTTTTCCAAAGTTCAATTATTAATCCTCTAATATGCAATATGGTCTTTCCCCTCCACTGACCCATTCTGTAAAACAGATTCTAACATCATCTGATGGGACATTTTAAAAAAATCAAAATTGATATCCAGCATTTGGTCTCAGGTCTTGTAATTCCTACTACCTTCAAATCAGTACCTTCCACACTAAGTAGACTTCTAGCTTCACTGTCCTGCCCATAGGACAATTCAGTGAATCCTTGCTCATGCCCACACCACCCCTACCCAAATCCAATGCCTTCCACGTTACATCCCACGCATCAACTTTCTGATTCAGGTCAAGAAGGACCTTCTACAATAGTTTCCAAATGCTTTTCCCATTCTCAAGCTTCCTGTAGCCTTGCCGTCCAACACGTCCGTACTTAATTCCTATCCTGCCCCATAGCTGTTTCCTCCCTAACAGGACAAGTACCCAGAAGGTACTTCACACCAAGTGAAACAGGAGAAGAACCCAGAGGGCAAAGAAGGAAATGTTTTGAGAGGGAAGTTATCACCATCTCTTTCTGATGCTTGTGATAGACCGACAAGTGCTCTGTTGGTCCCTTCCTCACCACACACACTGTCTCTAAGGCCCTGTCCCACCCCAACACAAGAAAGTTATTTAATAGTATCTACTTACACTTCAGTGTGAATTTACACTACATGCCATATTAAGTCCAATCACTTTTCTACGCTTTTTAACATTGTGAAACAAGGAAGTAAGACAGAGGCAGATACATGGAATAGCCAATATCACAACAGGATGTGTACATGCCAAACAACAGACAAGGCTATGTAAGGGAGGGTGAGAAACAGAGAAAGATGAATGAAGGGGTTGAGAGCTTGATTTTTCTATTAGACAGATCTAATGCTGGGCCTGCCGGCATCAGCTGCATGGTGTTGGGGAAGAAACTTAGCTTCTCTGAACCTCTTTTTTCTCATCTGTAAAAAATATATATATTAAATGATTTTTTAAAATAATAATATCTTTTAATTCAAGTAACAGCTAGAAACAATCATAAAAAACAAGTTAGGCTGGGAGCAGTGGCCCATGCCTGCAATCCCAACACCTTCGAAGGCCAAGGTGGGAGGATCGCTTAAGGCCAGGAGTTCAAGACCAACCTAGGTAACATAGCAAGACCCTGTCTCTACAAAACAAATGTAAAAACTTGCAAAGTGTGGCGGTACACCTATAGCCCCAGCTAGTCAGGAGGCTGAGACAGGAGGATCAGTTGAGCCCAGGAATTCAAGCCTGCAGTCAGCTATGATTGCACCACTATACTCCAGACCAGGTGACAGAGCGAGACCCTGTCTCAAAAACAAAAAAAAAGAAAGAAAGAAAAGAGGAAATCAGTTTGTACAAAATCAGATCAGGAACTTCCCTTTTCCCTTCACTTCTGAACAAAACCCTTTTGAAAGCCTCCACCCTCAGTTTTGTGTGCCATTTCAGAATAATTCCCTTAAAAAACTGGTATAAAGTGCAACCCCTTTCAAAGCATGAGACGGGCCTCTGATGTTTAAGTTGGAGCAGATGATAGAAACTTTCCTGTTCTCAATAAAGTTTCTATTTTTTTTTTAAACAGGGTAAAGCTATTTTCTGCTTCTCTGTCTCCGATTATGACTACAAACCATGCTCAAACTGCAGGACACAACCCAATCAGCGAGTTGTGAAATCTTTTTCATCAATAATACCCCAAAGTTTCATGATGATGTATTATCCCCCGGCACAGGGTATTCAGCTAAAAAGGCTCATCTTCAAATTTGGCTGGACTTTTTTTTATGATACTTGCTTACTTTCAGGCATCTTTAGAATTGGTTAAATAAAGTAAATTTGGCATGGTTTAAACTTGCTTTTTTTCAAAAAAAAACATGTTCAAAACTTGCTCACTCTAGAATAGAACTTGAAAAAGCAGGGGGAAACCCAACTAATACAACAAAACCGACTTCTCTTGTTGAATGAAGCATAACCAAGAATCATGTCACAGGGCTGGAAAGATTTCAACTATAAAGAATTAAAAGGTATTTGTTCATTCATCCACTTACTTTTCTCAGGAATATTTATTGAGTGCCTAGTAAATACTTGGCACTATTCACGACTTGAAAACAAAATAAGTCCTTATAGAACATAAGGCACTTATATTCTAGTGGAAATAGCAGAACAAACAAAAACAAACACACACACACACACACACACACATATATATAATGCAGAGGCAGGTGATAATAAGTGCAATGAAATCTGAGTACGGAGTGACAAGGGAGGATAATGGCAGTGGGAAGGAAGAGGAAGTATCATTTAAGCTAAGACCTGAATAAATGAAGAAAATGTATTCATGCAGAAGGAACAGCAAGACAAAGACCTTAAGATAAAACCCAGGCCAGGTGCGGTGGCTCATGCCTGTAATCCCAGTAATTTGGGAGGCTGAGGCATGTGTTAGTTATCACCTGAGGTCGAGAGTTAGAGACCACCCTGACCAACATGAAAAAACCCTGTCTCTACTAAAAATACAAAAAGTTAGCCAGGTGTGGTAGCACATGCCTGTAATCCCAGCTAGTTGGGAGGCTGAGGCAGGAGAATCGCTTGAACCCAGGAGGTGGAGGTTGCGGTGAGCCGAGATCACGCCATTGCACTCCACCTTGGGTAACAGGAGCGAAATTCCGTCTCAAAAAAATTTTATTTTAAAAAAAGGTAAAACCCTTCTCTGTACATCTGAATGACAGCTGGAAACCAGTATGAGCACAGTAAGCAAGTGGAAAAGTAGGGGTGGAGATGAGATAGGCAAGCAGGGAACAGATCATGTGGGGCCCTAGAGACTGCCTTAAAAATTCAGACTGTATTCTTAATGTAATGGAAAGCCATTGTCAGGGGAGGAGGGTGCAGAGTTGGATGTATAATTTCTAACTTTTTTTTTTTGAGACAGAGTCTTGCTCTGTCGCCCAGGCTGGAGTGCAGTGGCGCAATATGGGCTCAGTGCAAGCTCCGCCTCCCGGGTTCACGCCATTCTCCTGCCTCAGCCTCCTGAGCAGCTGGGATCACAGGTGCCCACCACCACGCTTGTCTAATTTTTTGTATTTTTAGTAGAGACAGGGTTTCACCGTGTTAGCCAGGATGGTCTTGATCTCCTGACCTCGTGATCCGCCCGCCTGGGCCGCCCAAAGTGCTGGGATTACAGGCGTGAGCCGCTGCACCCGGCCTTTGACTTACATTTTTAAAGAGGAATCTGGCTGCTATTTGGGAGCAAGGAGTCCAGGCTACTGCAACAGCATAGGTGAAAGGTGATGGCAGATGTGGCAAGAAGTGGTCAGATTCTGGATATATATGAAAAGACTGCCAGTTGGATTTCTTCACAGATTAGATGTGTGGTGTGATGTTAAAAAAGAACAAGAGTCAATAATGACTTCAAATTTGGGAGCCTGAGCAACTGGCTGAACAATGATGCCATTTGCTAAGACAGAAACATTGGGGAGATGAGGAGAAGACTAGGAAGGGGTCTGGAAGGAGTAGTACTACGAGTTTTGCTTAGAACCCAGTGAGCGTGACATGCTTATCAGACCTACAGTGGGAAATCTTGAGTAGTTACTAAAATTTAGGGACAAGGTCAGGGTCAGGAATGTAAATATGGAAGCAATCAGCGTGGAGAAGACATATGAACTTGATAACACCTGCTAGGAAGATATTGTAGACAAAGAAAAGAAGACATGGAAGATGAACCTTTGGATGTTCTCACATTCACTGATGACAATAATTAGGAGGACTGAGCACAAAAAAATTAGAAATACCAAGTGAAATAGAAGAAAAACTTAGAGGGCAATGGAGGGTTTGAGAAGGAAGCTATCACCAGCTCTATCTGATGCTTTTGATAGACTGACAATATTTTCTTCATAACACAGGGTAAATTCCAAATGCGTTTGATACTGGTGCAGAGGCAATATGTTTGCTTATTGTCCCCTTCTTCATGTAGAATGAAAAACATTAAACTCTCATGAGAAAAACTAATTCCATAATGAACTTCCTTCCTTCCTGTATTTATTTATTTACTTATTTATTTTTGAGATAGGGTCTCACTCCGTCATACAGGCTAGAGTGCAGTGGCGCAATCATAGCTCACTGCAGCCTCAAACTCCCGGGCCAAGTCACAATGAAAGTTTATAATGAGGCTGGCAATGACCTCCCTTCCTTTGAATGTTATGAAATGGTGGTATAACAAAATAACTCAGATATTTCTTTCCCTGTTCACACATCTAGATCAAATTTCAATCCAGTCAAGAAGGCAAAAAAATTTCATCAGTGTCCCAGCTTTGGTACTAACAAGTCTAAAACACTAACTAAAAAGTATCCTAATCAAAAACATGACATGTATTTTGAAGCACTATACAATAACTATCTGTACAATTTTTGGTATGCATGAACCACAGAAATGTAGGTCACATGAGAGAAGGTAATACTTTTATAAATTATAGAAGAAACTACTTAGATATCTATTTCCTATTCCAGCTCAAAGTATAACTCAATGTTATATTAAAATGTTTCTGTTTTTTAATACTTTAAATGATTTATTGAACATTAACAATCACTAAAATACAGTCAAACATATAAACCTAAAGTCGGCAATTGCTCAACAGTGTCCATCTGGCTGGGCATGGTGGCTCACACCTGTAATCCCAAGAGGCTGGGAGGTCGAGGTGGGAGGATCGCTTGAAGCCAGGAGTTCAAGGCCAGCTTAGGAAACAAAGCGAGACCTTGTCCCTACGACAGAATTTTTAAATTATCTGGGTGTGGTGGTGTGTGCCTGTAATCCCAGCTGTTCCAGAGGCTGAGGTGGGATGATCGCTTGAGTACAGGAGTTCAAGGCTGCAGTGAGCTATGATCATACCACTGCACTCCAGCCTGGGCAACAGAGCAAGACCCTATCTCTAAAAAAGAAAAAAATATCTATTGGCAATTCTGTAACTTACGTATATTTGATGATCATGTACTAATATGGCACCAACATCACAAGAAAGAACTTGTGCTGGTGAGCGGAAGTTGTATAGGATTTGTCATGTATAAAAAAATCGCTAATCTTACAGCTTTAGGTGGAACAAGAACAGAGAGCCCATTCTTTTCTGATTCTAAATTCCTGAACAATGATGAACTACCTGGCCAGTGCCCCTCCCAGGCAGCAGAGTATATAATGACTAAGAGGGCAGGCTGTGGGCATTCGAATCCTCAATCAGCATTTACTACTTCTAGTGTTTCCTTGAGTAAATTATTTTACCTCTCACCTCTCTTTTCCCTCAGTGGTAAAGAACACCCTCAGGTAAGAATAGTCCTTCATTACAAGGTATGTGGGTATAATGCACTTGCCACATGTCATGCATGTGGTAGAAACTCAAGAATACTAGCTGCTTTGTCATTTATTCAGCTTCTTTTGTAAAACACACACACACACACACATATACACACAAATACTTCACTAGCAGGTAACTTGCTATTCAAATCAGCTCATCTAGTGTAGGGCACTGCTATATTCATAGAAAGATCTTCAAAACACTGAGTCAAAAGTCTCACTGTGACCAGTTATTACCAGTTCTGCCCTCTGAGTCCATACAAAATTTCCTAATCTCTCCTACATGACAATCCCCATTATGCTTGAAGACAGACAGAAGGTCTAGTGCTGTATACCAACATAAAAATGCACTCAAGCACCAAACTGAGCATTCTGTACCCAGGAATGAGAACCAATCTTTGAGCATACTACTGGGGTATTTTAAAATCTTTGGAAAGGCTGTTCATGGGACTGTGCTGTAATTCATCAGAGTAGAACTTGCTATTGTCCATCTCTTTAAGCAAAGCCACAGGTTGAATGTGTTAAACCTCTGTTTCAAAGTTGTGCATATATGACAGCTATTAGCCTTATTAAGAGCTTTGACTACATCAAACATGTTTTCAAAAAAATACAACCTGCAGTTGTATTCAAAGAAATACAACCAATCATTATTTAATACCTTCTGAAACTAAAAAGTACAGGCATGCATAATTTATCATTTCCTCCAGCTCTAACACATTTTTCTCCTAACAGGCTTAAGGAGATCTGGAAACATCAATTAAATAGGCGAACCTTTTGATTGGATACAAAACGTTCATTCATTCAACAAGTATTTGGAAACATTCTGTCAGGAACTCTGGGGCACAGGAACAACATAAACAACTCAGTCTGCAGATGCTAACTAGAAGAACGAGTTCACCTGCAAGGTGTATTTCTTCCACACTAAAAGAATTGGGCAAATATGTTGATGTTGCTTTGCTTTTCTTAACTAGCATTCACAAAGCTAGTATGTTTCTGTAAGTCAAATGCTGGTATATTGAGAAGCAATCTTAACAGGAAGGGGGAAGGTGAATGGGGTGTTTAGTCTCAACAGCAGTCCCTCACTACCCAAAGCACTCTTGGCATCCAGAGAGAAAGAGAGTTAGAGCAATGCACCAAAAGACAAGAACCAACACAGATTGAATAAATCGGCATACTCCCTGTGGTCCAATCCAGGACACCATTCCTCTTTTCTCTAAGCCTAGGAGAAGCTTTAAGATTTATGCTTTACAAATGGCTTAAGAAACACCAAGGTTTCAAGGCTTCTTCACAAGGGCCAATTGTGACTTTGTTGAGCCTTTTGTGGCTTAAGAGGAAACAGAACCGTCCTTTTCTCAGCTTCATCTTTCCTCATTGGAGGAAACCCAATGGGTCATTTGTTACATAAATGTTTAATATCTCTAATAATCTGATAAAAAAGATAGGACAATGTGTCTTTCATCTGTTCATTTAGAGGGAAAATACAAATAACAATTTCTAATTTGGGCCAGAATATGGAGAAAATGGTGCCCTCAACCCCTGCTCATTCTGCAAACTGCCACAAAAGTTGCAGAGGGTATCTTGATCATGTGTGTCAAGAACCATAAATCAATCATTCGCTCTTTTTCACCCAGTGGGTCCACTTCTCTAACTGGTTCAAGAATATTTATTTATTTATTTATTTATTTATTAGAGACAGGGTCTTACTCTGTCACCCAGGCTGGAGTGCAGTGGCACATTCACAGCTCACAACAACCTCGACTGCCCAGACTCAGGCTATCCTCCCACCTCAGCCTCCCAAGCAGCCAAGACTGCAGGTGTGTGCCACCTTTTTTCTTTTTTCTTTTTTTTGGTAGAAATGGGGTCTTGCTATGTTGACCAGGCTGGTCTTAAACTCCTGGCCTCAAGCCATCCTCCCTCCTCAGCCTCCCAAAGTGCTGGGATTACAGGCATGAGCCACCATGTCTGGCTGACACCCTGTTTTATTAAAGCTACAAGTTCTTTGCATTTTTCCTCACTTTATGAAATAAGTCCATTTCTATCTTTCAATGCATCAGTACATTGCAAGAATCCAGAATGACTGACACTGCACTGGAACCCTCCCAGTTCATCAGGAAATACTTTGACATATCTGTTTACACTTCCTGGAGTCAGGCTATTCTAACAGCATTCCTGCCCTGGTTCCTATTTGTGTAAATCAGTTCCTTCCCAAGAGGATTTCATGAGCTCCCTCATCTCTTGCCACCCCTCTCTTTTCTAGGATACTTTATTTCCCATATAAAGATACTGTGTTCAAGAAATTACAAAACACTGCATAAAGAAAAAAATGGGGCCAGGTGTGGTGGCTCATGCCCTGTAATCCAGCACTTCGGGAGACTAAGGCTGGCAGATCACTTGAGGCCAGGAGTTTGAGACCAGCCTAGGCAATACAGTGAAACCCTGTCTCTACCAAAAAAAAAAAAAAAAAAATTAGCCAGGCATGGTGGTGCACACCTGTAGTCCCAGCTACTCGGAGGCTGAGGTAGGAGAGTCACTTGAACCCAGGAGGCGAAGGGTGCAGTGAGCCAAGATCACACCACTGTACTCCAGCCTGGGCAACAGAGTGAGCTCCTGTCTCAGAAAACAAAAGTAAAAGAAAAAAGTGAGAGGAAAAAAGAAACAAATAAGTATTAAGGCATTTCTTGGCCATTCAAACTTACCTTGAGAAATCCATAGTAGTAGAAATCAAAGAGTGGACGCTTACCAAAGGAATGGAGATTCATGTGCTCTCTGGAAGAAACTCTCTTGAGTGATAAAAAGCATTCTGCATCTTGACTGGGTTCTGGTGACTTGGGCATATAGGTCTGACAAAACTCCTACAATGGTATACTTAAAATCAGTGCATTTCACTGTAGGTAAAACGTTACCTCAGTAAGGTACTTCAGTAAGAATAAATTACGCTGAGCAATGTCTGGAAGCTATGCTGTAAGCAACTTCAAGATTTCACACACGACAAGTTAAAAAAGGCCAAAATGCTCCAGCCTAGTGCACAGATGGGTTAGCCCCACTGCAGCCTCGGCTCAAATGCTGCCTTCTCTGTGCACCTGCCCTGACTCACCAGGTGGACTCGGGCTGCCAATGCCATCACAGTGCACCGGATGAACTTCATTATCTGACGACACTGCTGGGTTTGTCTGTGCATCTGCTTCTCATGGGGGCTGCCTCTCTTTGAAGGTCCAGGTAAGGGCTAAGAATTTGGTGACTGAATCTATAATCCCAGCAAGTGCCTGGCACACAGTAGGTATTTTTGAGATGATAAATGTAAGTCCCTGTGAGGGAAATCATCAAGTGGAGGGCAGTAGAGTAAGGTGACTCAGGAAGAGGGCTGAGGTAGAAGAGGAAATGCTGAGTAAATAGACGAGTACATACTGGCATGCAGATGAAGACACATCCTGTAGCCGGTCCCAACCAAACAACTACAACCAATAAAGCTTAAGACACTGAAGCAAGTTCCCACTGGAAGAAGAAATGAGTTCTGGTCCTTAAAATCCTATTTTGTAGTGTTGTTAAGGTTACAACTTTATTCGTGCTTTTATTCAACAAGCATTTAGCAGGCACCATGCCAAACACTCAAGCAATAAATACGATTCCTGCCCTCAGTTAGCTCATAGACTAATATAGAAAAACGAATAGAACCACAAAATGCAAAAAGAGATTTATGTAAGACAGGAGAGAAAGGAATGCGTGTGGCTGGAGGTTTGGCGATTTCAGGAAGGCTTCACATAAAGGTTGATTTTAGCCCAAGTATGGAAGAATGAAGAGGTGTTCACCAGGTTACAAGGAATAACAAGTATTCCATCCATACAAAAACATGGAGGTGACAAAACTGCATTCTGTGCAAGAAGAAACACAAGCAGCGGATTAGGGAGCATCTGTTGCTCTACCATCAGCATCCATTTAACTGGCACAACCACCAGGGGAGATTAAGAGGAAAAACCTGAGACCTACGGGATTTAAATATCAGAGCCTGGGCCAGGCACAGTGGCTCACGCTTGTAATCACTATGGTAAATACTTGTTAAAAATTGTAGTGTTACAAAGCAATTCTTACACTAACTGCTGCAACTAAAATCACTTGAAGACTCAGACTACAAGTCCTTCACATGCAACCCTTTAAAATGATTTTAGCTGCAGCAGCTAGTGTAAGAATTGCTTTGTAACACTACAATTTTTAACAAATATTTACCATAGTGTCTTAATATCTGTTGATTGAAATTATATATAATTACTAAAAATACTTCCATTAGCACCAAAGTCAAAAAAAGTTAAAAGGTGGTGAACAGCACATTCCCGAAGGATAAAACTTGGGGCAGGTGGAGAAACAGACCAATTAGAAGTGAGGAAGGACTGATATTCTAGTGCCAGACTTGGTAATGAGCTCAGGTTGACATCCCTTACAGGGTGACAACAATACTGAAAAAATCCAATCCAGAGATAACAGGAAGGGCAGGTGAGCAGAAAAGTGGTGAATTAAGTTAGCCTGTTCTGCTCCAGCCATAAAAATTACTATTGTATTTGAACCTCAACCTAGATAGCAACATTAACTTACAGATTAGAAAACCGTGACCAGCCAATGCAAAGTGCTACATACCCCAGTTTCAATCTCATCAGTCTTTTGTCTGTTTACCACATGGCTTTCAGATGACCCAAAACAGAGAGACAATGGCAACTATTAGGCATAGAAAATTAAAAGGTACTGCAGAAGAGAACTAAAATTAGAGTCCAGGCTGTATTTTCTACCACTTCATCAGCCACTGCGTAGCCTTGCTAGAATCAAGCTTCCCCTCTGCCTTTGCCTTCAAACCATTACTTGGCTTTAAACTAGTGTTTAATCATAAACCAGCCCTGCTACATTATTAATGTTTCAAACAGCCTTTCCAACCACGTAATAATCCAATGTCATCATGTTGAGCTATCTCAAAGGGTAGCTTTCCTACATTTGTTTTGAATTGCAAAATTAGCATGAGTAGACAAACCAGTTTTTATGTATACCCAAGTATTATAAGCACAATTTGAAATAAATAAAAACAAGATTCATAAAATGATAATAATTGGCAGAATAAGAATAACCACCAGCTCTTACCTCACTCTTTCTCCTCCACTCTAAAAAATAAACTTTGGTTATGAGAATAAGACATTAGCTACTAAAAATCACAGATAGAAAATGGAAATGGCAAGGAGATGCTGACATGGAGTCCAGTCACCATTCAAAACTTTACAAGGATATTGGAGTTGACTTTGGGGTACTCAAAGCTGCAGTTGAGAATACAAGTAGCAGATTATATATAATACATATAGAATATATAATACATATGTATATATGAACATACATATACAATATATACATTTAAAAACCCTCCTATATTTCAGTAATGTGTAAAGGAATAGGGCAAAATGTAGCAAGAATATCAGCAAGCCAGAGAAATAATACTTTACAAATACACATTTGAATCAACCTTTTATCTTCAAATTAGGGGTTCTTAAAGAGGTTGCGGCAATGACAGAGTCATTCATCCTGCTTCTTTTGGCAAGAACAATATTTTAAAATATGTGCTTTGGTGGCTAAGGCAAAGCTGACAAGAGAGATAAACGTCGACACTGGAGAAACAAAATAGCCCTAACAGTAAGCACACTGTGGTCATTTCAAATGCCCAGAGTATACTAAAAGTATCTGACATGTAAATTACTCACATACACACAATGAAGACAAACATACTGCCTCGCTCCAAGTGGGATGAAAAAAATAATAATTTTAATTTCATTAACTATATTAAAAGGATATGACAGTACCTTTAGGAAGATCCAGCTCTCTGCTAACGATGAACAAAATACATTATAGAGGTGCCAAATCATTGCTGATAAACACCTTTACATAGACTGCGATGACAGTGAATATAGACCACATGTACTATGCGCAATGATACCTTTTATCACAATACACTTTTCCCCTGTTCATTACATACAAATTTCTTGGAGAAAACCTACATAATTATGAGCAAGCAGGGACAAAAAAGGAATTCATCGTTTTCCAAAATGTGCATACTAAAAAAAGGGAAGCGTGTGAAATCATTCGTATTCACGTTTCCTGAAGCAAATACAAAGCACGCAGATGCAAACTCCACACAGAAACCATGTATGGCCAAAACATGTCCCCATGTCTCCCCTTCTCCCTCCCTCAATCCCCAACACTCAAACACAAAATGGCAAGTTTGTTTTCTAAAATTATGCAGAACACACACTGCTAGTGGAAAATTACAGTTGGAAGTCTTGGCTTTTCAAAGTTTATGAATGAGGGAAGTTATTTCTCTTAACTATATTGCTGGAATTTTTCCACTCTCATTTCAATTCAAAATACAGTGTTTATTCTTCTCTCAACTTCCCATGCCCCTCCCTTCACATCTTTCTAAGTCACCTTCGGACCAAAGTTTCAATCTAAAAAGACACTAAAAGCTCATTCCTTAGATCTCCCTACTGTCCCGTGGGTAATGCTACTCACATTTCACATTCCTTTATTTAGCGTAAGAAATGTAACGTTTAAAGTTTCTTTCTTTCCACACACATACCTGTATTTCTTTAAGGAAAAATAAATTATTTTCAATTACTGTTCGCTTTAGAATTCTTAAACATGTTGTTTTTTCCGTGGAATAATCTTTAAGCCTAATTCAAAGTTTTAAATACTTTAACTAAACCAGCACGTGGCATCAATAACTCCTAAATGACTGCAGGGCTGATGCACGCCACAATTTTCAGCAGTTGTTCCTGATTCACATCTGCTTAGAAGACTTGTGCCTCATTTTAAAAGCGTCCAGTAGAATAACGGCTAGAAGTCCTGATGTTAACCTTCTACAGATAAATGTAGCCCCAAGGCATTAATGAAGAGACCCGCTCTTTTTCAGGGGGAAAGAAGGGAATGGAAGATCTTGTCTGTGAGACACAGCTGGGAGGGTAACAACTCTTCAGTGAGTGACCCTAGAATCTCAGTCTCATCAAAGCTGAAAATGAAAAAGCACATGTCCCGGCCCCTTCTCCCTGTGCTTGGATGTGGCCCCAGAGAAATCACTCTTCCAGGTGGGCCTTCGTGTGTTATCTCCTACACCTGCCCTGCCACCCACCCTTCCTTTCCGCTCCCCCCCCTCCACACTGAATACACTGGCTTCTCAGGTATAAGGTGGACATGCCCACTTCTAGGCACCCCGAGGGAAGGCACCCAAGAGCCCTGGCCCAGCTCTGCACCGCGCGCCCTAGGCTGTGCCCCGCAGAGACGCCGACCGCCCTGCTCCTCCCAGACGCGCGGTGCCGACACCCGGCGGGCGAGGGCCCACCTCTGCCCTAGGAAGCCAGTGACACCGTCGGGGGCCAGGGCTTAGGGCAGCGCTAATTTAAGCTGGACATTAAGATGCAGGAGCGGCAGAACCCGCAGAGTCCCCAAAAGTGGACAAGCAAACCAGCTTCTTCACGCCGGCTGGATCGCCGAAGGAGGCTAAAGTGCAGAGTGACCGGGGCTGCAGTCACCTCGCGACGACGGCCCCGAGGCAGTCAACAACCTGCGGAAGGGAGAGCAGTGAAAGGCACTCACCTCCACCCATCTCTGAGCCTCGGCGAACGCCACGGAGCAGTTGGCCTCTGCCTCCTCCAGCCCTTCCATGGCTAGGACAAGGGAGGGAGAGAGAGACTCAGTGGATGCGTGGAGGGGCGGGGGTGTCCCCACGCGTCTGGGCCCCACGGACAGGGAGGGCACGCGGGCCGCAGCCAACTCCGGCTTCCGCTCCGGCTGCGAAGGCGCCCGGGTTCTCGTTCCCTTTGTTGCGCTCTGCAATTCGTTAAGGTCTGCAACCTACAAGAACGTGAAGACCCGGCTTTCTCTAAACTCCTGAAAGCGACCCAAGGTCCGCGGGGACCCGCGCAGCCAGGCAGGACGCGGGAGGCGAAGCGGGCGCCCGGAGGCAGCGCGCGGCACCAGCCCCGACGACAGTTTGGACTTCAAAAGTCGCAGCGCCGCGGCCGTCCTCCCCGCGGTGGCCCCGCCCCGGCCCACCCCACCGCCCGCCCGGGGCCGGCCGAGTCGCCGCTTCCGTCCGCACCTCCCGTGGCTCCCCGGGGCTCCCGGCCGCGGCCGCCTCTGCGGTCAGACTGTCTAGTCCAGGGGATGCCACTGTCCGCCAGGGGCCGCGGCCCGCGCCCGGAGGGGATGCGCCGCCGTGCCCGCATCCTTCCCGCACCCTCCCGCCTGGCCGCTGCCCTCTCCCGGGCCACTGAGAGCGGCGCCCTCCCTGCTCGCGGCCGCCCGGCCCGCTTGACAT